>NW_026712172.1:5832155-7245017 GCF_030504385.1 Musca domestica | reverse complement strand
CAAATATTGTTGTTACAGAGGTCATATTACGGCTGCGGAGGACAAAAATAACAAATCGGATGAACAATATATATGGGAGCTATAGCTATATCTGAACCGATTTCGATCAATTTTGGCATACTTTTGGCCTAATTTGGTTGTATGTGCAAAATTCCATACTATTCGGGCTGATATTACACGTTTGGTGCACAATAAAAGGCAAATCGGACGAAGATATATATGGGAGCTATATCTAAATGTTGACCGATTATCTCCAATTTCAATAGTGTTCGTCCTTGGGCCAAACAAATGTTGTTTAGAAAATTTCATATCAATCGGATAATAAATGCGAACTGTACTTTGTTTACAAAAATACATGGACAGACGGACGGACGGACATGCATGATCATCCCAAGGAACTATGGGTCTATCTCGGTTCCTTTTGCCTGTTACAAACAAATGTACAAAGACATAATACCCATACCACCTTGTGGTGTAGGGTATAAAAATTGCGGATGCGTCTTTTTAGAACACCTGTTTATATATGAAGGAGTTGCCAGCTCGAAACAAAACTTAACATGTGTTCATAGCAGAGATGGAAGTTTCCATAACACTTAACTTTTTTCTGTTTATACCGCGCTTTTTGTGCTAGGCTAAGAAGTTTCCGAACTGCCCTCGTATTGTTTAAAAGAATATTAGAAATATTATTATGATATTGAGTGTGTTTATGATCATCCCACTTTAACTTTGGAAGCAGTGCATTTACTTTATCCGTTTATTTTATTATGTTTAACCACCATTGAGAATACTATAGGAAAAGTTTGTTCTTAACTTTTGATAACAGCTCTTGCGAAATTGCACATATATCATGAACTGATGTACCGACTATCGTCACCTTTTGACATACCGTTTAATATTGCCTAACCATGATCTTAACAGAGATTCAAGAAATTATTTTCACTTGCATTTATTTCAGTATCCTTGGATTTCCTTTCTTCGAGGGAAAATTTTCTTCAAAAATATTAATTTAAGCTCGAATACTTCGCCTTGTTGATGATATATTCTCTTGTCTAAGTTCCACTAATTGTGTAAGTATCTTTCCCCTGAATAACCAACGTATCTCGGTATGGAGAAGAAGAAACTAATTGGATTACAGAACAAAATATCTTTGATCATATTTTGTTTCCATAAAAGAAGCCCAAAAGGAAGTAGTTGGACAGACCTTGAACGTCGCACAGATAGGTGAAATCACAAAGAAAAACGGAGATTAATTAAAAATATTTAAATTTGTCTCTTGGAAAAACTGTTTTTATGCTATAACAGGGTGAAATTAGTCTTTTTTAAAAAATAACACACACTAATAGCCTGTTCACAGAACTTTTTTTAAGACAGACAAGCAAATGCTGCCCAGACAATCAAGTTTTCATTTCAGTTCATTTACTTTTTTCGTCTGGGAGTAAATGCTCATTTTACCTAATGCCCTACTGTCAAAAAATTGTTAATGTTTCCAAAAATAAAATTTGTTTATTCTTTTTTAATGATTGGGTTTTTTTTTGTTTTTGGACGTGGCGTTTCGGTGCCCGGACATAATCCTCGTTTTTGGTCATTATCCCCATAATAATGTGGGGGTAGTGTCCGCTTCCAAAACAGACACAATCCCCATGGGAGTATAGACTACTTACAAAAACAATTAATTTTAGAAAAACTTTGATTCGCGGTAGCCGGCACGGGACACGCTCAGAGGAGAAAATCTCAAGCCCCGGCCAAAACCCGGTTACCTACAAAAATTATGAAATTTTAGGTGCAGGAAAAAATCTCAATTTTTGGCACACCCAATCGTATTGGGCATACTCATTATTATAGGTATTATGTCCGTAACTTTCTGGGGATTATGACCGAACCCCCATAATGGAATGGCCTTTATGTCCAAGAAAAAAAAAACGGTATAAACCTCAGAAAGTAGCGGACATAACTCCCATAATAATGGATATGTCCAAAGACTTTCCCTCTGGATATGTCCAAAGACTTTCCCTCTGTCTGGTACCGGCTACCGCGAATCAAAGATTTCTAAAATTAATTATGTTTGTACTTTATTATGAGGATTATCGCTGAAAAAAGGTCATAACCCCCATAATTTCAATGGGGATTGAGACGGTGGGACTGTCGGTTTTGGATTTTCCATCTAAAATAAAAGTGTAAATGGGGATGGTGGAAATATCAACCTATAACGCCAAAGGTTAGGTGATGCCACAAACCTCGAAATATCGGTTCTTGACCCCCGATTTTACATATGTATCTACCTATATCGTCGAGCTGGGACGATTTAGCTACGTCTGGCCGTCTGTCCCTTTTTATTTGTAATCACGCTACAGGTCATAATTATGACGCAAACCTCACGTAAGTTTGCGTTGAGTCAGGGTTAAAGTCAGAATAAAAACCTTTAAGGCTTGTAATGGACAAACAAGAGATTTTTCCGATTTTGTAGTCCCTCAGGTCATAATAATATACCGATTTGTGCCTAATTTTGCGTGGGGTTAAAGTTTAGAAAAGCGAAGAAGCGCACCTGTTGAGATCGACACAGCACAGCGGATGAAATGGACGATACCTTTTGTGTGAAATACCAAGTTTCAAACACAATATTTTACTTTGCTCAAATTTTGTGAATGAAAGGATGAAATTTTTTGATTGCCTACTTTAGCATTTCGTTTTGTTTGTGTTGGGGTTAGGTTAACCCAAAATTTGCCTATAAAAAACACTCTTTTTCTTTATTTACGTACGGAAACCAAAAATTCTATTTACCTTGCAATTGGAAGAAAAATAAGTTTGGTGAACCTGCTATAAGTTTCTATTGAGTTTATTTTGAAATCCCCATAATAAAAAAATGAACTTGCCTCACCTTCAATTTTGCTGATTCAATTAAATATTATCAGAGCGATTTAAGGGAGAGAACACGATGATGATTTCTACCACATCAGTTACAATATATAAACATATTGATAATATTTCGTTTTATTTCAGGTTTGAAGCCAGCTATTTATACCCTAAAACACTATGTGTTGGGCAAGTAAACACGATATTTTTGTTTGCTTACAAACTGCTGGACAACGAATATTTTCTTATCGGCCACTGCGACGCGGGTTTTGACCAAGTCGCTTTTTTACTTTTCGAACCATTTCTACTGATGTTGCTGTTTTCTTCCGTTCCTTGACGTCGGGCTACGCTACCAGCACTACGGCAACGAGCGATGGTACGAGACACAAAAGACTTATTCACATTTAAGTACTGAAGGGCTCCAACGATAGCCACTTGTGGTTTTCCAGCCAAATATAAAGAAATTACACTATCACGCTTAAATTCCATCACGAATAACTTTTTTATTATATTTTTTAAAAAACAAGTAAAAAACATTAAGTTCGGCCGGGCCAAACTTTTAATACCCTCCACCTTGGGGTAAAGGAAACATTAGAAGAAATGTGGCAAAAACTGTTAAAATGCTGAATATCGGGAGTTTCCAAAGGAGCTAGAACCCATCATGATCTACAACTACAGTGGTTTCTATTTACCTGCATCAACATTAGCTGCGCATTGGCCTTTGCAGACCAAAAAACTTATTTTATGCCATTTTTTTCTAAATCCCTTTATTTGAATTGTATTTAAGTGCCCAATCGATAGCTGCACATTGGACATTCCTGCCTCGAAAATTTGGTATTTTTTTTTTAATTTGGTTACAAAAATTTTATTTATCTGCACAAGAAAATTTTTTGCAAACTCAAAAAAGACACTAAAAACTGCCACTTCGTTTTGTTTTTGTATTCGAAAAAGCAATAACAACACAAGAAAAGAGCATGCATTAAAAACATATTCTCGCGTCCTCTCCCACACTAAAAGATGGTTATGCTGGATAAAACACCACTGATGCTCAAATACATATGTTGTGAATTTGTCCCTCTGAGTTTGTCTATCCATTGCTTAACTACTTTTGATGAGCTTAAAGAGAACACTCTTTTGTTTGAAGTTTCGATGACGCTAATGGTAAGCATTGTTTGCCTAGACAATTCATGAGAAAACTTACTTTGTTGTTGTTGTTGAATAAAGAGGTGTTTTCTTGAAATTAGTTTCACCTGCGCTTTTGTGCACGTAAGTAAAATTAAAGATACCTGCTTCATTGTGCAGATAAATGCAATGATGCTACCTGCATTTTGGGCATTGCTGCACAAGATGTCGTGCAATTTTTGATTGTGCAGGTAAGCAAAAAATACTGTACCAATAGACATATCCGTGAAGAAATGTGTCAAAAATCATCAAAATACCGAATATTGGGAGGTACAGTTATATGGGAGGTACCATTATATGGGAACCCATTATGACCAACAAATACCAATTTTTAGACAAATCCGTGAAAAAATGTGGCAAAAATAATCAAAATACCGAATATCGGGAGGTACCTTTATATGGGGGCTATACCAGAACCTGGACCGATATATCTCATTTTCAATACTAACCATCCCAGACACAATAAAAATTGCTCTGCTAAATTTTGGCGTCGTCAAATAATGTGGGCTGTATCGTGATTTCAACAGACAGACAGACGGACAGACCCTTTTTTTGGATATAGTGGACTTTTTTGGGATATATTTTTGCAGGAGGAGATTCCATCAGCTCGCAATTTAAAATGTCAAGTCACACTGTTGGTTAACAATTGTGGTCAAATCGTTCAAAATACTGAAAATTAGGAGCTACCGTAATATGGGTCCAATAGTGGAGCAATCTTGAAAATGTTTTTCCATGAAGAGATTATATCTACTTAGGCTTCGAAATATCAAGTAACACATGATTTGGTATAAAATTGAGTTAAAAACGATTAAAATACCGGCCATAGCTAAACGTTGTCAGATATGTCTTATTTCCAAGACCAATCATGCTAGGAAAAAATGTCTGAGGAAAATTTCTAATCTACAGAATTAATCTCCGTATTTGAGGATCTTACCCCACTGTGCGTCGGTAGACTTGCCTAGTTGAACAATGTAGAATTAAATACCAACTACTCTTCGTAACAGTTCTTCTTCTGCCTACAAAGATGGTTCTAATCCGTCCCAAATTTCGGTGCCCACACAATATTTTGCCGGGAGCAAACACGATATACACACTTAGTTTTAGTAACCACTAATTAACAAATTATAGTAAAGCCAGACGCTGAAAATACGCTTAAGTCATTAAAACAAAACATTATAGTTTTAAGCATTTCTTTCATCGCTTCAAAATATAATAATATAATAAACATGATTTCTTAGAATATTAGGTATATAGTGTCTTTTACAATGCTTCTGACAACAACACGAGAATTATTTTGGTCAGAAATGTTAACCCTCAAGCGAGTCAACAAAAGGGTATTTTTTTCTAAAATACGATTAAAACGTAGTTTAAACGTTTTAACGAGATAGTAGCCTCTCAAAATAATTTACAAAATTTACAAAGTCTATATCTTTTATATGAAAATACATTTTATATATATGTATTTTCATATAAAAGATTTATATATGAATTCCAAATCCAATCGAATAACTGACAGGTAAGTAGAAACCGAATCTTGTGTGTGTGTGTGAACCCCTGTTTTGTTCCGCAATGTATTTAATGTGTCCTGTGTGGACGTTTTCAGCCCGGATCTTATTTATTCGTTGTGCCTTAAAAAAGAAAGAAAGAGTGCGATAAGACCCGTCTTAAAAGGCAAAATCTTAAATTATTTGCTTACCTTGCTGTGACATTTATAACTGGTTGCCTGCAATGGCCGTGAGAAATTAGCGCCGAAACGACTTCATGACGAGCAAAAGAAAACACAAAAAAAAAAGAAAAGCACAAGCAACAAAAAATAGACAAATTTTAATTAACTTAATTAATTGTTTTTTTCTGAACGTCCGTAAAAAGTAGTCTAGTACGTAAGTTCTATTAATTGTTAGGATTTTTAACGCCAGGGAACCGTACGTAATTATAGGGTTACCCCATTGAATTAGAACTTAGTTAAGCTTTTTTTTCTGGTACAAGTAGGTAATGTCCAGCAAAGACCTTTAACAGAGCTCTTTTAGGGGAAATTAAAATTTGAATTAGTGGCCAGATTTGGCAATTTTTTAATTGCTTAGAGTTATTGGTGGTTGCTGAGTAACGACTCACAACATTCTAAGGTGTTAGGAATTAAAAAAATAAATAAATAAAAAAAATAATAATTGTTGTAAATTTTCATGTTTATTAGAATGGGCTGGCATAAAGTATTTTGATGTTTTATGTTGTATTTTTATTTATTACTAGCTGAACCCGGTGCGCTTCGCTACCCCTTTTGATTTTATATGCATTCAAAATTTTATTTACGAATATATGTTGGATAAAGAAAAACAAATTTAAAAATTAAAAAAAATATTGCACTAATTTAATGCGTTAATAAACAAAATCATTACAAAAGCAGTAACATGACATGCATACACGAAGGGTTTGTCCTTTGGATTTATTTATTTCATAGCAAATACCAAGCGTGCAGGAAACTGCAATTTTTTTTAAGTAGAGTGGTTTTTCTATCGCAATTAGTGAATTCGAGATAGCAACATACTTCGCCGTAATAAGCGTATTTCAAATAAATTGTTGTGTTGTTTTTTAGTGTTAGTCTAAGGCGTTGTGGGACAATAGTTCTTATTAAAATCATATCCCAATATGATCCTATTTAAATACAATTTTAAAAAAATTACTTTTACACCAAACTCCGCCACACCTTTCATATTTAATTGAAATTGGTGCGTCAAATCGGTCATATATATCGTGTTTGGTGCATAATATGTACGAAATCGAAATATATATGTTAGCTATACTCAAAACTCAACTGATTTCAATACAATTTGGCAATTTTTTCTGGTGCCAGATTTCGTTTCTCTCGCTTTGGGTTCATCAAATATGTGAAATCGGCTGAGTATTTATATGGAAGCTATAATCAAATATGAGCGTATTTGAATATAATTTGTCAAATTTATTTTTGTACCAAATTTTGCCACTCATGCCGAATTTCATTGAAATCGGAAATACGTATTATGTTTTGTGCATCAAATATGTGAAATCGACGGAAAATATATATGAAAGCTATATCCAAATCTGAACCGATTTTAATATAATTTGACTAATTTATTTTCTAATCAAAATCCCGTTACATATTGCAAATTTCTTTGGAATCGAACATACATATCGTGTATGGTGCATAAAATACATGAAATCGGTCGAAAATATATATGAGAGCTATATACAAATCTGAACCGATTTTAATATATTTTGACAAATGTATATTTGTTTTAATTTCCGCTACACATTCCAAATTTCATTGAAATTAGAGATACATAGCGTGTTTGGTGCATCAAATACATGAAATCGGTCGAAAATATATATGGGAGCAATATCCAAATCTGAACCGATTTCAATTTAATTTGACAAATTTATTTTGGCTCCCAATTCCGTTACTTATTTTAAATTTCATTACAATTGGAAATACATGTCGTGTTTGGTCCACCAAATACATGAAATCGGCCGAAAATGTATATGGGAACCGATTTCAATATAATTTCAATAATCTGAACCGATTTCAATATAATATGGGAAATCAATTTTGTAGATAAAATCTATCACACGTTTAAATTTCATTGAAATTGGGATACATAGCGTGTTTGGTGCATCAAATGCTTGAAATCGGCCGAAAATATATATGGGAGCTATATCCAAATCTGAACCGATGGAATCGAACATTCATATTGTGTTTGAGGCATCAAATGAACGAAATCGGTCGAAAATATATATGGGAGCTATATCCAAATCTGAACCGATAACAATATAATTTGGCAAACTTATTTTTGTTCCAAATTCCGTTACGTGTTCCAAATTTGGAGACTGTATCTTCAACCAATCAATAGATATGTGCATATAAAATCTAAATTTTTGGGAGGTACCTCCGATTCTGATGCTATATCTCCAGTTCCAAGTGCAAATTCAAAAATGTATATAGCCTATGTTACTTTCAGGCGATGTTGCAGTATATATGGAAATTTTCAGGAAAATCTATTCAGCGGTTTTCAAGTCCATAAATTACAAACAAACAAACATACAAACATTTTCCTCTTTTATAGATATAGAAGAGATTAGACTCCTCGGGCTGATGGTGGAAGGGTTGAGAACCACCTGAAAAAATAATGTGCCCCGACTAAGCTTGTCGGAACTCCACCACAGCGCCTCAGTAAGCGGCACGCAAGAAGATGGTATCCCATTAGGGGGTACATAACAAACTTACTAAAGAAAAGAGATCATCAAAAAAATATTTGCATCAATGTTGGGAAAAAACGCGAAAATATTGCCTTTTTTATCAATTTTTCCTAGGTTATTTTACAAGTTGATGCCTGAAAGTAACAAAATATTTTTTTACGCAAAAAGTGCTAAAAGAAGAAATATTCTTCACAAGATTTCTCTATAAACTTCAAAATAAAAGTTGCAGTTGAAATTCAATAAAAAATATTCTTTCTATTGAAACATTTCCTAAAAATAAGTTATTTACCCTTCTATGCATGATTTTTTCTATTTTGATAACATAAGCTGGGCGATATACATCATGATCCAAATAAAAGGAAACAAGTAAAAAAACATTAAGTTCGGCCGGGCCAAACTTTTAATACCCTCCACCTTAGGGTAAAAGAAACATTAGAAGAAATGTGGCAAAAACCATTAAAATGCCGATTATGGGGAGGTACCGTTATATGGGGGCTATACCAAAACGTGGACCAATAATTACAATGATTCGCCACCGGAGCTGGAACCCATTATGACCCACAAATACCAATTTTTAGACAAATCAGTGAAAAAATGTGGCAAAAACCATCAAAATACCGAATATCGGGAGGTACCGTTATATGGGGGCTATATCAAATCATGGACCCATGCATGCAATGTTTCGCCACCGAAGCTGGAGCCAATTATGACCAACAAATACCAATTTTCGAACAAATCCCTGAAAAATGTGGCAAAAATCATCAAATTACCGAATATCGGAGGTACCGTTATATGGGGGCTATACCAAAACGTGGACCTATAATTACAATGTTTCGCCACCGGAGCTGGAACCCATTATGACCAACAAATACCAATTTTCAGACAAATCCGTGAAAAAATGTGGTAAAAAAACTAAAATACTAAATATCGGGAGGTACCTTTATATGGGGGCTATACCACAACCTGGACCTATACATGCAATGTTTTGCCACACGCTCAGGGACCCGCTGTGACCTACAAATACCAATTTTAAGACAAATCCGTGAAAAAAATGTGGCATAAATCATCAAAATACCGAATATCGGGAGGTACCGTTATATGGGGACTATACCAAATTATGGACCCATACATGCAATGTTCCGCCACCGGAGCTGGAAACCATTATGACCCACAAATACCAATTTTTAGACAAATCGGTGAAAATATGTGGTAAAAAAAACTAAAATACTAAATATCGGGAGGTACCTTTATATGGGGGCTATACCACAACGTGGACCTATACATGCAATGTTTTGCCACACGCTCAGGGACCCGCTATGACCTACAAATACCAATTTTAAGACAAATCCGTGAAAAAATGTGGCATACATCATCAAAATACCGAATATCGGGAGGTACCGTTATATGGGGACTATACCAGAACGTGGACCGATATATCTCATTTTCAATACCAACCATCCTAGACACAATGCAAATAGCTCTGCTAAATTTTGGAGCTCTACGTCAAATAATGTGGGCTGTATCGTGATTTCAACAGACAGACAGACAGACAGACAGACAGACGGACAGACAGACAGACAGACGGACATGGTTAAATCGACTTAGAATTTTATGCTGATTATGAATATATATACTTTATGGGGTCTAAAACGAATATTTAGGGATGTTACAAACGGAATGACAAAGTTAATATACCCTCCTTTCCAAGGTGGAGGGTATAAAAATAGTCATTATACCCTACACCACAAGGTGGTCAGGGTATTATGTCTTTGTGCATTTGTTTGTAACAGGCAAAACGAGATAGACCCATAGTTCCTTTTGATGATCTGCATAGAATCACATTCTGAGTCGATTTATGCATGTCCGTCTGTCCGTCTGTACATGTATTATTGTGAACAAAATGCAGATCGCATTTATTATCCGATTGAGATGAAATTTTCCAAACAAGATTTGTTTGGCCCAAGAACGAACCCTATTGAAATTGGAGATAATCGGTAAAAATTTAGATATAGCTCCCATATATATCTTCGTCCGATTTGCTTTTTATTGTGCACCAATCGTGTAATATCAGTCCGAATAGTATGGAATTTTGCACGTACGATCAGATTGGACCTGAAAATAAGTATGCCAAATTTGATCGAAATCGGTTCAGATATAGCTATAGCTCCCATATATATTGTTCATCCGATTTGTTATTTTTGTCCTCCGCAGCCGTAATATGCACTCTGTAACAACAATATTTGGGGAAATATATCAAATGCAGCTCAGAAATAATTTTGCTTTTTATCCAGATCGGCTCAGATTTGGATATTGCTCCCATATATAACTTCGTCCGATTTACCTTTGATTGTGCACCAAACGTCTAATATTTGTTCAAATGGGATGGAATTTGGCACATACGACCGAATTGAGTCTAGAAGGTAGAATGCCAAATTTGCACTCCGTAACAACGATATTCAGGGGAATATATCAAATACAGCTCAGAAATAGCTTTGCCAAATTTTATCGGGATCGGTTCAAATTTGGATATAGCTCCCATATATATCTTTATTTGTTTTAAAATAAATTGTGCACCAAATGGGCAATACATATAAAAGATACAATTGCTTCGGCATATTTTGTCCTTTGAATTTTAAATTATAATCATAGCTTTTAATTGTTACTAGCTGAACCCGGTGCGCTTCGCTACCCCTTTTGATTTTATATGCATTCAAAATTTTATTTACGAATATATGTTGGATAAAGAAAAACAAATTTAAAAATTAAAAAAAATATTGCACTAATTTAATGCGTTAATAAACAAAATCATTACAAAAGCAGTAACATGACATGCATACACGAAGGGTTTGTCCTTTGGATTTATTTATTTCATAGCAAATACCAAGCGTGCAGGAAACTGCAATTTTTTTAAGTAGAGTGGCATTTCTATTGCAAGTAGTGAATTCGAGATAGCAACATACTTCGCCGTAATAAGCGTATTTCAAATAAATTGTTCTGTTGTTTTTTAGTGTTAGCCTAAGGCGTTGTGGGTCAATGGTTCTTATTAAAATCATATCCCAATCTGATCCGATTTAAATATAATTTAAAAAAAATTACTTTTACACCAAACTCCGCCACACCTTTCATATTTAATTGAAATTGGTGCGTCAAATATGTGAAATCGGCCGAGAATATATATATGGGAGCTATATCCAAATCTTAACTAATTTCCAATTAATTTATCACATTTATTATTATAACAAAATTCCGCCACACATTCTGAATTTCATTGGAATCGGTCATATATATCGTGTTTGGTGCATAATATGTATGAAATCGGCCGAAATATATATGTTAGCTATATCTAAACCTCAACTGATTTCAATATAATTTGGCAATTTTTGCTGGTGCCAGATTTAGTCTCTCTCGCTTTGGGTGCATCAAATATGTGAAATCGGCTGAGTATATATATGGAGCTATAATCACATCTGAGCGTATTTGAATATAATTTGTCAAATGTGCATCAAATATGTGAAATCGGCGGATAATATATATGGGAGCTATATCCAAATCTGAACCGATTTCAATATAATTTGAAAAATTCATTTTTGCTTCCGATTCCGTTACTTATTTTAAATTTCATTAAATTTGGACATACATATCTTGTTTGGTCCACCAAATACATGAAATCGGCCGAAAATGTATATGGGAGCTATATCCAAATCTGAACCGATTTCAATATAATTTGGGAAATAAATTTTTTTAGATAAAATCTATCACACGTTTCAAATTTCATTGAAATTGGGGATACATAGCGTGTTTGGTGCATCAAATGTTTGAAATCGGCCGAAAATATATATGGGAGCTATATCCAAATCTGAACCGATTTCAATATAATTTGACAAATTTATTTTCGGATCAAATCCCGTCACATATTCCAAATTTCATTGGAATCGAACATTCATATTGTGTTTTAGGCATCAAATGAACGAAATCGGTCGAAAATATATATGGGAGCTATATCAAAATCTGAACCGATTACAATATAATTTAGCAAACTTATTTTTGTTCCAAATTCCGTTACACATTCCAAATTTGGAGACTATATCTTTAACCGATCAATAGATATGTGCATATAAAATCTAAATTTTTGGGAGGTACCTCCGATTCTGATGCTATATCTCCAGTTCCAAGTGGAAATTCAAAAATGTATATAGCCTATGTTACTTTCAGGCGATGTTGCAGTATATATGGAAATTTTCAGAAAAATCTATTCAGCAGTTTTCGAGTCCATAAATTACAAACAAACAAACAAACAAACAAACAAACGTACAAACATTTTCCTCTTTTATAGATATAGATGTGGAGCTCAACTATATTAGCAAAGTGGTGTAGGGCATCATAAAGTCGGCCCAGCCCGACTGGTTACTTTTGTGAGCGAAATAAATTCAAATAAATAAAAAACAAAATTAAAGGCAAAAGTTTCAATAAAGACAAGTTTTAATAAATTTTGAAATTTTAATAAATATCGGATTGTAAACTTCAAGATACCTTTAGCGCAAGTTGAATTTGCTTATTTTTGATAGTTTTCATACAAGACTTTCTGATACAATAAACTTAGGTCGAGCTTGTGCTTTCATATACAATTTGGACAATCATAGATTTGATAAAAATTTCTGTCACTATGGAAAAAAGGGTAAAGGGAGATTTTGACATAGATTCGAAACGTGTGAAAATACCAGGAAATAAACGCAAAAACATAATTTTCCCTTGTAGTGAATAAATTTCGAATGTATTATGAACAAAAACTATTAAATTTAGGTATATTTAGAAAATTTTGCATTAACAACCATTAGGTGCAATTTCAACCTTGAAATGTGTTTTTTTATATTTATGAATTTTTGGCGTTAAGGTAAGATTTTGACTTTTGATGTACACTTTGTAAAATATTTTGACTTGCTACGATTCCGTTTAAAGAGAGGCCTAAATCATACCAGAATCTGGTATTCAGATTCCATCCCTTCTGGTACCACCCCCACAAAAGGTCGACATTTTGAATATCCATGATATTTTTCTAATAATCGGCACCCCTGCCGACTACTAGCAAATCTCTTTTTCTTCTTTTCCTAATGTCGGCATTAAATAATATAACAGAAAAATTCTTGATTTGTATGTTTTTAAGTTATAAAATGATCTTTAGACTGATATTTACTATTATAAAATATTTCTGATTCCAAAAGTATTAAATTTAATTTACGTAAATCGATTATTAAGTTGACGTTAACGCATGTGTTGGAAGACACTCACAGACGAAAACTCGCAATAAATGATCGGAGCTCATTGTTTTTTACAGAAAGAGAGCAGAGAAAATTGTTGACATTTTTTTGCAATTATTTCATTATTTTGTCGATTCTATTCTTACTTATTTAAGTTTAAATTTCAATTCCTCCGACTACTGACACTCTATAAATAACAGTTTTTTTATACTCCCCAAAAAGGCTGCACTACAAATGTACCTTTGAAAACAGTAAATCAAAATGAAAAAAATATGGTACATTCCAAAAGTCAAAATGAAAATTTTCAAAATTCACATCTTTACGCGAGTTTTTGTCATTTTTTTTTTGGATTTGATCCTTTTCTGCCAAGAGACAATTCCGAATTTGTATGAATGGTTAAAATCAGACCAGCGGTTCTTGAGTTATAAGCGTAGTACTTCCTTATATATATATATATATATATATATATATATATATATATATATATATATATATATATATATATATATATATATATATATATATATATATATATATATATATATAGATTAATACAATATTAGCCCATTCAGAGTCAACAGTTTGAATAATTATAAAACAAGTTAAAATATATTTTAGCAATCGAACATAGGCTGAGGGTATACATCTGTCGGCCAAACCGACTGATTTTTTTAACTTTTTTTTTAATTTTGTTCATAATTCAAATAATATTTCAAAAAATATTTCAACTGAAATTTTCAAAAAATGGTAATGACCCTTAAAATATTTCAAAAAGATACTGAAAATGAAAATATATACTTTATAGGGTCTACTAAATTTAATATAGAGAAGTCATATTTAAAAGACTTGTAACTATTAAAAAAAAAACACTTTTTAGCGGGATCTTTAGAAAATATACGAAAAAACTGTCTTTAAAAATTTTTAGTATAAGAATATTATTGTAAAATATCTATAATTAAGCATTTTTTTCTGATACCGCCTCTTTAACAGAAAAGGATTTTCCCAAAATCGGCATATGGATGGAAAACACACATTTTGGATATTATAATTCAAATTGGAAAAAAAATTTAAAATAAAATGGTAATTCTTATTAAGAAATAAAATGAATTTGTTGTTTATTTTTAACTAGCTGGCCCGGTCCGCGTTGCCGACTCGTAGTTTTTGTCTACTATGCATATTTGTCAAAGCACAATTATTCACAGATAGACTGATATAAGTGTTCAAGTACTGATCGATTAAAAGTGTTTTAAAATACCTGTACCCATATTTAAGCCGTGGGCTTTAATATTTAAACCGTGGGCTTTAATAGTTAAACCGTGGGCTTCAAATGTATGGATGTGCTATACAAATCTATTAAAAAGTATATATCAATCTTATCCCCATATAAGGGATCAAATCAATTTTTAGTACGGTAAAAATCGTAGCAAAATTTTCCACTCAAATGAGCAGTACTTTGGAATTTATTGTATTTTGTACACCTCATAATAATTTCTTAAACCCATTAGCACCTCAGATTGTGCATTAGAGTCCTCATAAGTCCCCCTAACCATGTCGGTCTGTTTGTCCGCCAAAAGGTGGACTTGAGGGGGTACTATTACATGGAGAAAATTCTAAAATTTGTAGATATGTTGAAATTTTTGTGTAAGATTTTCACCTCCCAAATACACATTTTTAGCCAAATCCTTTGAAATATGGTAAAATCAGGAGGTACTTTTATATGGGCACTACTCCGAAACATCGACCTACATTGAAAACTTTCTTCTACCCCTTATAATCCAAGATGACAAATAGAGGCCAAATCAAAAATAAAGCAGAACAACATAGCATGTCAAACTGAAATAAATATCGCGTGGTTTTAATAAGTAAAAATAGTTTTATCCACTTCATAATTGAGGGCAGCATGATTTCAGAATAGTCAAATATAATTACTATGTATTTTACACCCATTACCGTAAGATTGAAATTAATTTTATTTGCCATTTAAATCTAAATCTACGTTCCCAACCAATGTTCTCTTGGGGGTTACATATTCAATAGAATACAAAATTTTCATTTCTGACCACACATTAGATATGAAAGTGGACTTGGGGATACTCCAATGTCGGGACTTTACTTAAATAAATTCCTATGGGGCAATTTTCTGTATGATGGTTCCCTGCCCCAAGGAAGCATATATACAATTTTTTAGGCAAATAAATTGATGAATGTGGTCAAGACCAATATGGGCCTACTCCAAAAATTTCAAATTTTATGCGAAGAGGTTCTCTACCCCCTTAGAAACAAAGATGCCAAATAAGGACCAAAAAATAAAAAAAAAGTGGCCAAGACCCCAAAAATAGCTTAAATCATACGATGGTTATATAAATATGAAATCGGGTTGTACTTTTGGAAAGATATAAATCCTTTTCTTACTAAGAGTCCCATTTGCTCTACTACTTTGCACCTTTATATTTGGTATTTTGCTGATTGTACTCCCAAAGAATTTTGCAATTTGGGCTCTCATTGGACGGATTATTGTCACATGAAAGAGGCTTTTTCTGTCATTTTTGTTTGTTTAAATGTGTTCGTATCTTCCAGCTGAACCACGATGTAGGGCCTGGAGTTGAAAGGTAGATGACAGTTAACATCGTATTTCGCACTTATTTAATTTTTTTGTTGAAAAATTGTATGTAGTGAAAAATTATTCTTTATCCACTGAATTCAATATGATAACACAAATTGAAAAAAATTGCTCGCTGACTTTTTACAGCAAATGTTTAAAGATCCTTACAAAGTCTCTCAATAGAATGTACTATATTATATTCGATTCCATTGAAATTTGTTTTCGATTTTTCCCGATTTGAAAATTTTTGCAATAAGATCTCTTTTTCGTGATTTTTTAGCAATTATGAAAAAGTAATTATCTTTTAACTTTGACGTGATCGCGTTAAATTATTTCGATATCATCTATTCCGTTTCGCCACCACATAATTCGGTACTACACTTCCATGTAACCCGCCATCAATTTCAGTTCTGAAGAAATCAAGTCAATTAAATAAATTGGTATTAATATTCGAATTCAAAAATAAAATATAAAAAACACTACAAATGTATATTAGAAAAAAGTAAGTCAAAATTGAAAAAATCATGCAATATAAAACATTACTATTGTACATTTCAAAATGAAAATGTTAATATATCACATTTTTACGCGATTTTTAGGATATCATTCTTTTTGGGCAGGAGACAATTCCGAATTTGTATGAATCGTGAAAATCAGTCCAGCGGTACTTAAGTTATAAGCGTAGTAACTAACGCAACTTTCTTTTATATATATAAATAAAGCAATTTAAACAAAAAAGGATTTTCCTGAAATCGGCATGTGGATGGAAAACACACATTTTGGATATTATAATTCAAATCTATATATATAAATGAAAGTTGTGTTAGTTACTACGCTTATAACTCCAGAACCGCTGATCTGATTTTAACGATTCATACAAATTCGGAATTGTGTCCTCTCCGAAAAGGATAATATCCAAAAAAATCGCGTAAAAATATGATATATTAACATTTTCATTTTGACTTTTGAAATGTACAATAGTAATGTTTTATTTTGCATGATTTTTTCCATTTTGACTTACTTTTTTCTAATATACATTTGTAGTGTTTTTTATATTTTATTTTTGAATTCGAATATTAATACCAATTTATTTAATTGACTTGATTTCTTGAGAACTGAAATTGATGGCGGGTTACATGGAAGTGTAGTACCGAATTATGTGGTGGCGAAACGGAATAGATGATATCGAAATAATTTAAAGGATCTTTAAACAGTTGCTGTAAAAAATCAGCGAACAAGTTGAAGATTTTTTCAATTTGTTATTCTTCTTTTGTCAATTTTTTTCAATTTGTAATACATATTGAATTCAGTGGATTTTTTGTGAACAAAATAAAGAATAATTTTTCACTATATACAATTTTTCACCAAAAAATGAAATAGGTGCGAAATACGATGGTAACTGACATCTACCTTTCAACTCCAGGGCCTACATCGTGCTTCAGCTGGAAGATGCGCAGACATTTAAACAAACAAAAATGGCCGAAAAAGACTAATGGGGCTTATTTCAAAGCGTGGCCCTACTTCTTTCATGTGACAATAATCCGTCCAATGAGAGCTCAAAATGCAAAAATTTTTGGGAGTACAATCAGTAATATACCAAATATAAAGGGTGCAAAATAGTAGAGCAAATGGGACTTTTAGTATGAAAAGGATTTCTATCCTTCCAAAAATTCTTCCTGAACATTTAAGATACCTTAAATTGCTTTTGCAGGTCATGATATCGATCATAAATAATCATCGTATGATATAAGCCATTTTTGGAGTCTTCGCCACTTTCTTCTATTTTTGCCCCTTATTTGGAATCTTTGTTTCTAAGGGGGTAGAGAACCTCTTCGCATAAAATTTTCGGAGTAAGGCCCATATTGGTCTTGACCACTAAACAATTGTATTTATGCTACCCTGGGATAAGGAACCATAGAAATTGCCACATAGAAATGTATTCATGTAAAGTCCCCACATTGGAGTATCCCCAAGTCCACTTTCACATCTAATGTGTGGTCAGAAAAGAAAAATTTGTATTCTATTGAATTTGTAACCCCCAAGAGAATATTGGTACATTATATATACATTATATATTGGTATACATCTATATGAAATAAATTGTGAAAACATGAACAAATTACAAATATAAGAAATTAGCACGGGACCGAATATTTGTTGAGTCGTCATTGAATTATACTATGATGAAAAATATGGACTTTATGGGGTCTCCAATTTACAATTTAAATGACAAATGAAATTAGTTCCCATATTACGGTAATGGGTGTAAAATAGTAATTATATTTGACTATTCTGAAATCAATCTGACCTCAATTATGAGTGGATAAAACTATTTTTACTTATTTAAATCACGTGATTTTTTTTCAGTTTGACCTGCTATGTTGTTCTGCTATATTTTCGATTTGGTCTCTATTTGTCATCTTGGACTTGGCTATTCTTAAATCAATTAGCCCTTAATTATGAGGTGTACAAAGTACAGTAAATTCCAAATTACTGCTCATTTGACTAAAAATTAAAAACTAATCGACCAGTACGTGAACATTTATAACATTCATATCTTTTAATAATTATGCTTTGACAAATATGCATAATAGACAAAAACTACAGGCCGGCAACGCGGACCGGGCCAGCTAGTTGGATATAAATGAAAAATAAAGACTTTAAAAAACTAGATGCTACTCAGGTCTGGAGACAACTTCATATCGGTGGTATCATTGACGGGGACGATAACCTCTCAACTGACTTTGATGTGAATGTTTTGAATGAATATTTTACTCAAAACAATGGTGTGGGTAGTGCTATTGCTGGTTTGCTAGATATTGATAGGCAATGTCATACATTTTCATTTTTTTTGTTTTTTGTGTGTTTTGAAGCCTTTCAACAGGACAAATCGAAGTATGTAGGTATTGATGGAGTACCCATTAAATTTTTGAAATTAATGTATCCATATATATCTAGACATTTCACCTTTATTTTTAATATCGACTGAAGGATTGGAATGAACAATATTGAAAATTTGAGATCCATTAGTATACTACCGGCGCCTTCTAAAGTTGCAGAACATCTCATAAGGCTGCAGATTTTTGATTAATTATCAATATGAATTTAGGCGTGGACTCAGCACTACTTTACTTTTAGTAGACTTAACCGACCTGATTAGAAAGGCAATTGATGGAGGTGATAGTGTTCTTGTTGCGCTGGATATATCCAAAGAATTCGATGGTATGGATCCCTCCAAAATTTGGAAATTTTCCAAAAATAAAATCCGTTTAAAACTCTGTTACAATCTTAAAAACATATTGTTGTATATACGGCGTGGGCCTACATAGGCTTTGTTTGTCATAAGCCATTATCATACTCAAATTCGAAACTTGAAAAAGCAACGGTTAATAATGCAGCTAAAATCATCAAAATACCGTATATAGGGAGGTACCATTATATCGGAGCTATACTAAGACCTGGACCTGCAAAGCAAATTTTCTGTCACAGGCTGTTGCATCCATGACGAACGACATCTCAAACAATTTCGGTGAGTATTGTACCTAAACTCGTCAAAATAACGTATATAGGGAGGAACTGATATATGGGGCCTATGCGAAGACCTGGATCTGAATAGACAATTTTCTGTCATAGACAGTAGTTCCCATTACGAACTTTAAATACGTGATTTGAAACTACTCCGGTGAATAAAGATGCTAAAATCATAAAAATACCGAATATTGGGAGGTACTGATATATGGGGCCCATACGAAGATCTGGACCTGCATAGACCGTAGTTCCCATTACGAACTCTAAGTACGTAATTTGAAACTACTCCGGTGAATAGAGATGCTAAAATCCTAAAAATACCGAATATTGGGAGGTACTGATATATGAGGCGTATACGAAGACGTGGCCCTGCACAGACAATTTTCTGTCATAGACCGTAGTTCCCATTACGAACTCTAAATACGTAATTTGAAACTACTTCGGTGAATAAAGATGCTTAAATCATAAAAATACCGAATATTGGAAGATACTGATATATAAAATTAGATTAGCTTATGAACTCGAAAACATATTTAGCGGTTCTATTAATTTGAACGTTGACAGCACACATGTTTTCGGCTGCTCATTCGGCTAAAACGACAATAGCATCAGCCAAAATCCGAGCTATTGCTTATTTTGTGTGCTGAATTTTTAGCTAAACAAAACAAAATAGCTCACTTATCAAAAACGATATTGATAGCTACGCGCTGAGTTAATAGCTGGTCATGTGCTATTTTACCCGTTGCTGCCAATATTTAATGACAGTTGCACTGAAAGGCTAAGGCTAATTTCAATAGGTGCTGGCTTTTAAACCCTATGTTAATGATATTAGTAGTATCCTATCTAATTGTGGTTGTCATCTATTTATGTACGCGGACGATATTCATTTACCTTTTAATGAACAATCAAGCTTTCGACTGAATAGCAGTATTAATATACAGGTTAATGGTGTAGCAGTGGATTTTGTTGATCGCATAAATTGTTTAAGTTTTGTTCTTGATGCTAAGCTTAATTTTTCTTTGCATATTGATGCATTGTACCCCAAAGTTATAAATATGTTCCGAAAATTACACTCAACTGATTTCTATTTGCCCTTCTTTGTAAAAAGAAATCTTGCCTTTTCTATGTTTTTCTCGGTAATTTCCTATTTTATTGAAGTGATTTCTGGTACAACACATGGGCATTTTATGAGAATAGACAAAACTTTTTAACATCATACTTCTATATTTTGAGTCGTTTTGACCATATTTCTGCACATGTAATCACTCTCAATCGAAATTTAGAATGAAGGTGGGGATAGAGCCGAAATAGAACCCTATTGCTTTTGGAGATAATCGCATAATATCTAGGGGTTGAAATGGACCAAAAACTGAAAAATTCCTGATTTTGCAGTGGCTCTACAGGTCACAATTATAGACAAATCAACGCGGAATTTAGCACGGCGCTAGGGATTAGGGCTAGGCAGAAGTCTTCCAATTTTGATGGTCATCGGGTAATATTTAGTGGGTGAAATAGTCCATACTATTTGTGTTAAATAAAACTTAAATTTTCCATTAAACCGCGAATATTTGTAATCCCGGAGAAATCACAAATAGACGAACAGGTCAATTCTGACCGTGCCGATAGTAAATATATCGGATATATATAGCGAAATATATACAATGTGTATATACAAAGGAATCTAGAATGCTTATGTCTCAAGAATGGCTGAACAGATTTTGACAAATGTTGTCAATTCAGAATCCCCTTCTGGCATAAAAGAATAAAATATAAGAAATTCGCATAAAAAGATATCAATAATGGTGTTAATATAGATTTTGTAGTATTTTGTGACATTTTTTTAATCTATATATATAAAAAGCAATTGTTGTTTGTTGGTAACGGAATCAGTTGAAAACGGATGGACCGATTTACATAATTTTTTGTACAAACGTTCGTCATACCCCAAGTTAGGTTTTTAAAGAAAAAAATATTAACCACGCCTCCTTTTACGCCCACTATTACGATTTATCTAAAATCTTTATATTTGCCAAAATAGTGAAGATATCGGTTTGAGAATTATTACACGAGATGCTGTTGGCTTTCCATCCGACCCTAAGTACTTATTTAGGGGCTGAGGAACGCGCCTACTTTTAAATCTATGTCTCTATATGTAAAAGAAAGTTGTGTTAGTTACTACTCTTATAACATAAAGACCGCCGGTGTGATTTTAACGATTTAGACAAATTCGGAATTGCCTCTTGGCAGAAAAGAATAAAATCCAAAAAAAATCGCGTAAAAATGTGAAATTTGAACATTTTCATTTTGACTTTTAAAATGTACAATAGTAATGTTTTATATTGCATATTTTTTCCATTTTGACTTACTATTTTCGAATGTACATTTGTAGTGTTTTTTTTTTTTTTTTTTTTTTGAATTCCAATATGATGTGTAGGTTTTTTTGGGTAGTATAAACCCACAACGGATAAAACTGTTATTTTTAGATTTTATCCGTTGTCGCTTTATACGAAAATTCTAAAATCGGGAAAAAATCGACAATGGAATCGAATCTCAAAATAATAGTACATTCTACAGACAAACTTCGTAAGGACCTTTAAAAATTTGCCGCAAAAAAATCAGCGAACCAGTTGAAGATTCTTCTTCTTTTTTCTATATTGAAGTGTACATATTTTATTGGTTTGAATTCTGAATGAATAATATTAAAAATGAAATGAGGGCGCAATACGATGTTAAATGCTTTCTACTCCAGGACCTACATCGTGCTTCAGATGGAAGATGCAAACACATTTAAACAAACAAAAATGACCAAAGAAGCGTTATTTCAAAAAGTGGACCTGCTCCTTTCATATGACAATAAATTGTCAAATGAGAACACAAAATGCAAAATACATTGGGACTGCAATCAGTCAAATACCGACTATAAAGAACGCAAAATAGAAATTCTTCCTAAACATTCAAGATACCTTTAATCGCTTTAGCAGATCATGATATGGGTCATAACCCCTGATAACGGAACAACCCGATTTCAAGTATATTCTACATTTTAACCATATTTTTCGTACTAATTTTAGCTTATGTTGATAATTTAAGAAGAAACCATCTTTGCAAAAAATTATCACGTTTTGGTATCACCATCATATGATTTAAGGTATTTTCGGGGTCTTGGCCACTTTTTCATTTTTTTGCCCTTATTTGACATCTTTGTTTCTAAGGGGGACGAAAACCTCTTCTTATAAATTTTTATTTTTCGGAAAAGTGCGCATCTTAGTCTTGAGGCTACCTGGGGTAAAACACCCTGGGGTAGAAAATCATCTTACAGATAATTATCCTCATAGGAATTTATTTAAGTATAGTCCCCACATTAGTATACTAACCCCAAGTCCACTTTCCCAACCAATGTGTGGTCAGAAAAGAAAATTTTGTAATCTATTGAATTTGTAACCCCCAAGAGAATATTGGTTGGGAACGTAGATTTGGGATGTACGTCTATATAACGTAAATTGTGGCAGAAACATGAAAAAAATACGAAATTATAAAGTAACTTTATTGAATCTCCACCGCACAATTTAAATGATAAATAATTAATGCCCATCTTACGGTAATCGGAGCAAAAGAGTAATTTTTTTGGCTATTCTGACAACATTCTGCGTTCAAGTACGAGGTGGACAAAACTGAATACCACGCAGTACGGGATTTTAAACGTTGGAAATACAAATTTCAAATTATAGCTCATTTGAATGCTTTTTACAATATCAAAAATTGATCTGAATTTTGACATGGGGCTATTATAGATGTTCTTTATCATATAGGTATTTAACACTCAAATTAAAGCCTATATCTGAAAAATAAGATCAAGCTATTCAAAATATCTAAAACCGACTTTAATTATAATTTTTGCCATGAATATTAATTTATATTTAGTCATGGAGTCATTACTCATAATCAAGTCATTACTTATGATCAAAATTGGAGTAATTATAATGGAGTCATTACTTATAATCAAAATTGTGCCGCCTATATAAGTCAGATCTGTGATTTATTATGCTTTAAAGACTAAAAGTACGGGCCGGCAACGCGGACCGGGCCAGCTAGTTTTTTCATATTTTTTATCCCATGCGATTTTTTCAATTTGATTTTTATACCTTACAACACTATGTGTTGGGGGTATTATAAGTTTGATTGGCCCAAAAATTATGTAACACCTCGAAATATTGGTCCATTTCAACCCCTAAACATTTGGCGATCATCTCCAAAAGAAATAGGGTTCTATTCTGACCCTAGCCCCACCTCCTCCCAACACTATGTGTTGGGGGTATTATAAGTTTGATTGGGCCAAAAATTATGTAACACCACGAAATATTGGTTTCCCACATAGGAAAGTATATATGGATCTTCATAGCTCGCCGAGCTGAGTCGATCTAGCTATGTATGTCCGTCCGTCCGTCTGTCCGTCTGTCCATGTTAATTTGTAATCACGCTACAGGTCGCAATTATGGCCCGATCTTCACGAAATTTAGAATGTAGGTGGGGTTAAGGTCAGAATAGAACCCTATTTCTTTTGGAGATGATCGCATAATATTTAGGGGTTGGAATGGACCAAAAACTGAAAAAATTCTTCATTTTGCAGTTGCTCTACAGGTCGCAATTATAGACCATGTAGCTAGAGTTTAGGTCGGGGAAGAAGCCTGCCAACTTGGGTGGTCATCGGATAATATTTAGCGGGTAAAATAGACCATATATTTTGTGTTGAAAAAATTCAAAATTTTTCATTAAACCGCGAATATTTTAAATCCCGGCGAAATCACAAAGCCATGACAAGGTTACTTCTGATCTTTACATTGATGTTAACATCCATCAAATCGGATATATAGCAAAATATGTGCGATATATATGTCTATCAAAGAAGATATACTTGAAAGATCTCTTATATGTCGAGAACGGCTGAACTGATTTCGACATTTCTCATTAATTCACAATGGCCTCTTGGCAGGAAAGAAAAAACGTCTACAAAAATCGCATAAAAATGTCTCTCTAAAGGTGAAAATATTGATTTTGTAATATTTTCTCATATTTTTTCAATTTTGTCATATTTTTGGCATATTTTCATTTTGAATTAAACATTTGGTAATATTTCTACAGCTCACAAAACTAAGTAGTTAGGATATCAGGATATCATATACAGATCGCATTTATGGCCCGATTCTTATGCAATTTTGCATGGGGATAAGATGAGGGTCAGAATAGAAGCCTACTCTCTTTGGAGATAATCGCCAAATATTTGGGGGTTGAAATGGACAAAACAACTGCAAAATTGTCAGCAAGTCGTAATTATCGCCCGATCCTCACGCGCATTTGAATGGAGGTTACCGGAACCTGCAAAAGCCAAATAGTTTTGGATGGCCATCCAAAAATATTCAATGTGTGAAATAGTTTGCCAACTTTTGTAGATGTCTCAAATCAAATGTCTGTATCTCATATAGATGCGTTTCAGTCAAAAACCAATAATAAATGTTAATCTTTTGCCACTTCTGAGAGATTATAGGTCTTTGGGAAATATTGGTTCCAGATCTAGGAAGACCATTTACGTGCAACATCTACCAATAATTTGGAAATGAGCAAATTAGTTTAAGTTGCTATTATTTGAAAATTAGAGAACGGAACCTGATGGTTTTCTTTTATTATTTGTCACAATATCTTGTGGAATTCTTTCGAGTATCTCGCCTATATAAACTGTATCGTTTATTATAGTGTTGTAGGGTATTCAACGGTCGGCCCCGCTCGACTGTAGCCTTTGCTTACTTGTTAATATTGAAGTGTCAATTTTGTAATATTTTTTCACCCTACAACACAGGTTGGGGTTATTATATGCAGATTGCAATTATCGTCCAATCCTCACGAAAATTTTCACATTTTTAGACCCAGAAGTGCTAGGCCTATTGTTTTCAAAGATATCCGCAAAACTTTTAGGGGTTGAAATGGACCAACAAATAAAAATGTTCCTGATTTTTCAGCCGTTAAAAAGGTCACGAATAGAAACCTAAGGACACGAAATGAATGAATGAATGAATGAGTTTAGGACATTGGGAGGAATGGACCACTACTTTCTTGTGTAAAAAACCAGTAAAGAAAGTCCTAAAGTCGGGAGGGGCCGACTTTATGATACCCTACACCACTTTGCTAATTTTGTAGAGTTCCACATAACAATTAAAAGATTTTATTGGAGAATTTAATTATGCACGCTATGATTATAATTGCAATTTAAAGTTCAAAGGACTAAATAGGCCGAAGCATTTGTATATTTTAAATTCGGACTTGTATTGCCCATTTGGTGCAAAATTAATTTGAAATCCGATAAAGATATATATGGGAGCTATATCCAAATCTGAACCGATCTCGATAAAATTTGGCAAAGATATTTCTGAGCTGTATTTTATATATTTCCCTGAATATCGTTGTTACGGAGTGCATATTACTGCGGTGAGTAGCAAATACAACAAATCGGATGAACAATATATATGGGAGCTATAGATATATATGAACCGATCTTCACCAAATTCGACATACTAGCTCCTAGACTCAATTCGGTCGTATTTGCCAAATTCCATCTCATTTGGGCAAATATTAGACGTCTGGTGTACAATAAAAGGTAAATCGGACGAAGTTATATATGGGAGCTATATCCAAATCTGAACCGATCTCGATAAAATTTAGCAAAGGTATTTCTGAGCTGCATTTGATAAATTTCCCCAAATATTGTTGTTACGGAGTGCAAATTACGGCTGCGGAGGACAAAAATAACAAATCGGATGAACAATATATATGGGAGCTATAGCTATATCTGAACCGATTTTGATCAAATTTGGCATACTTATTTTCAGGCCTAATTTGGTTGTATGTGCAAAATTCCATACTATTCGGGCTGATATTACACGTTTGGTGCTCAATAAAAGGCAAATCGGACGAAGATATATATGGGAGCTATATCTAATTTTTGACCGATTATCTCCAATTTCAATAGGGTTCGTCCTTGGGCCAAACAAATGTTGTTTCGAAAATTTCATCTCAATCGGATAATAAATGCGACCTGTATTTTGTTCACAAGAATACGTGGACAGACGGACGGACGGACAGACGGACTGACATGCATAAATCAACTCAGAAAGTGATTCTATGCAGATCTTCAAAAGGAACTATCTCGTTTCCTTTTGCCTGTTACAAACAAATGCACAAAGACATAATACCCTGACCACCTTGTGGTGTAGGGTATAAAAAGCCAGAAGTTGGGCTTTTGTGTATTTCGGATATGGCCTGTAAGTAATGTTGGTATTTATACCCTACATCACATAGTGGTAAGGGTATTATGTCTTTGTGCATTTGTTTGTAACATGGAGAAGGAAGCGAGATAGACCAATAGTTACTTTTGAGGATCTACATAGAATCACTTTCTGAGTTGATTTATGCATGTCAGTCCGTCCGTTTGCCCATGTATTCTTGTGAACAAAATACAGGTCGCATTTATTATCCGATTGAGATGAAATTTTCCAAACAACATTTGTTTGGCCCAAGGACGAACCCTATTGAAATTGGAGATAATCGGTCAAAAATTAGATATAGCTCCCATATATATCTTCGTCCTATTTGCCTTTCATTGTGCACCAAACGTGCAATATCAGTCCGAATAGTATGGAATTTTGCACATACAACAATTATGCCTGAAAATAAGTATGCCAAATTTGATCAAAATCGGTTCAGATATAGCTATAGCTCCCATATATATTGTTCATCCGATTTGTTATTTTTGTCCTCTGCAGCCGTAATTTGCACTCCGTAACAACAATATTTGGGGAAATTTATAAAATGCAGCTCAGAAATACCTTTGCTAAATTTTATCGAGATCGGTTCAGATTTGGATATAGCTCCCATATATAACTTCGTCCGATTTACCTTTTATTGTACACCAGACGTCTAATATTTGCCCAAATGAGATGGAATTTGGCAAATACGACCGAATTGAGTCTAGGAGCTAGTATGTCGAATTTGGTGAAGATCGGTTCATATATATCTATAGCTCCCCTATATATTGTTCATCCGAATTGTTGTATTTGCTACCCACCGCCGTAATATGCACTCCGTAACAACGATATTCAGGGAAATATATAAAATACAGCTCAGAAATATCTTTGCCAAATTTTATCGAGATCGGTTCAGATTTGGATATAGCTCCCATATATATCTTTATCCGATTTCAAATTAATTTTGCACCAAATGGGCAATACAAGTCCGAATTTAAAATATACAAATGCTTCGGCCTATTTAGTCCTTTGAACTTTAAATTACAATTATAAAAATTGCCAAAATTCAGTCCATTTGGGCTGATATATATATATATGAGATCATTCCTGTGGAGAGCATATTACGAATGTGAGGGACTTAAAGACCACAACCGATGAAACATATATATGGGAACTGATTTTCACCAAGTTTGATGTATTTGCTTCTAAACTAAATTCGGTCGAATTTGCTGAAATTCAGGTCATTTGAGCTGATATTGGAGCTATGTCTAAATTTGATCCGATTCTCACCAATTTCAAAAGGGTTCGTCCCTGGGCCAAACAAATATTGTTTAGAAAATTTATCTCTATCGGATAATAAATGCGACGTGCATCTTGTTCACATTAATACATGGGCAGACGGACAGACATCGACTCAAAAAGTGATTCTATGATGATCCTCAAAAAAAAAAAAAAACTATGGCCCACCTCATTTCCTTATCCATATTACAAACAAATGCGCAAAGGCGTAATACCCTGTAGGATATAAAGACTTAACACGAACTGTTGGAACGAATCTAAAATTTTGAGGTGGACTTTTCGCTGATGAAGTAGCAGGTCCAATTTTTTTGTGGTAATATTAATATCAGAATTATGTCAGGAGCGATCATGGGAAATATTGACCGACTGCATCACAACCCCTATTTTAAATACTAATAACTTTTGTAAAATATTAAATCAGAGCCCGATTTTATTCAATGCAAAAAGTAAATGTCGGTGTACTCTTAACGATACCTACCCCATTAGAAATCAAAAAGCACAGAAAAATTATATAAATATATATCCCATATAAGCGGAAGACCTGCAACAGTTGCCAATTTGGACCACTCCTTTTTATCCACCCCCACAATATGCCAAAAATTTTAATAACTGGTAAATAAACATTAATTTTGGCTGGGCCATTATTTTAAATTTCACCAAAATTGGGTAAAGAAAACATTTTTATATAAAACAAGTAAGCAAAGGCTATAGTCGTCCGGGGCAGACCATGTGATATCCTACAACACTACAATATGCTAGAAGCCCCCTTATGTCCAAATCCATTTTTAAAAAATTCGGTTAGCATTTGCCATTTTAAAATTAAATAATATTCAATGGTCATCCAAAATGGTAGACTTCTTCCCTGTTTGTGTGATCACGAAAATTTTTCTGTTTTTGGTTCTAAAATAAAAAATAATAAAAATATTTTGCGATCATGTCCAAAAGCAAGAGGCCCCTTTATACCTCCAAATTTAGCCTCATATATATGTTTTGCTTGTCTACGATATTTTGCTATATTCGTCAACGAAATCATCATAAAAAACCTGAAGTTCGCGTTTTGTGTATTTTGGATTTCGCCTGTAAGTTATTTTCAGCATTACGGTAGAATGGAAATGTTGGTATTTTTTCACACGAAAGTAGCGGTCCATTCTACCCGCTGTCCTAAACTCTAACTTCATGCGAGATTTCGTGTCCTTTTTTTCTATTTGTTACCTTTATAACGGCTATAAAATTAGGAACATTTTTAGTTGTTGGTCCATTACGAACCCTAAATATCTTGCGATAATCTTTAAAAACAATAGCCCTAGTCCTTCTGAGCCTAACTCTACCCTTATGAAAATGTTCGTGAGAATCGGACGTTAATTGCATTTTGCATACAATAACCCCAACCTGTGTTGTAAGGTGAAAAAATATACACTTCAATATTATAAGTCAAATTGAAAAAATAGCATGCGATAAAAATTATGAAAAAATAAAAAATGTCACAAAATACTACTAAATCTATATTAACATCATTATTCGCATCTTTTTGCGATTTATTTACACTTTATTCTTTTATGCCAAGAGGGTATTCTAGATTGACAAAATTTGTCAAAATCGGTCCTGCCATTCATGAGATATAAGCATTCTAGCTAACCTCCCCTTCTTTTATATATATATACATTGTATATACTTCGATATATATTATCTATCGGCATCTACGTAACGGTCAGAATTGACCTATTCGTCTATTTGTGATTTAGCCTGGATTAAAAGTATTCCCGGTTTAATGGCTAATTTGACTTTTATTTAACACAAATGTTATGGTCTATTTCGCCCACTAAATATTGCCCGATGACCATCCAAATAGGAAGGCTTCTGCCCAGCCCTAAGCTCTAGCCCCACGCAAACTTCTGCGTCTATTGGTCTATAATTACGATCTGTAGAGCAAGTGTAAAATCAGGTAACTTTTCAGTTTTTGGTCCATTTCAATCCCTTGATATTATAGGATCATCTCCAAAAGCAATAGTCTTCTATTCTGGCCCTAGTCCCACCTCCATTCTAAATTTCCGTAAAGATCGGGCCATAATTTCGACCTGTAGAGTGATTACAAATTACCATGGACAGACGGACGGTCGGAAATACATAACTAGATCGACTCAGCTCGGCGAGATAGGAAGATCCATATATACTTTCCTATGTGGGAAATCAATATTTCGAGGTGTTACATAATTTTTGGCCCAATCAAACTATAATACCCCAACACATAGTATTGTAGGGTATAATTATCTGGATTCAAACGTGTTCCACTTTAAACTACAAATACCAAAAAGACTATTTGGATAATGCAGTTAAATTCTTTTAAAAAATGTAAAGTGGGTGAAGTTATTATACGAGGGCCATACCAAAACGGGAACCTATATAGACAATTTTATATTACAAGAATTGTCATCAAACAAATCTTCATAAATGCCTAATTTGAAACAATTTCGTCGGTAAATGTGACTAGGATAGTCAAAACACCGAATATCGGGAGGTATCGTTATATGCGGGCCATACCAAAACGCAGTCCTATATATACTATGTTCCGCCACCGGAGCTAGAACCCATTATGACCCACAAATACCAATTTTTAGACAAATCCGTGGAAAATGTGGCAAAAATCATTAAAATGCAGAATACCGTTATCAAAATATCGGGAGGTACCGTTATATGGGGGCTATACAAAAACAGGGACCTATACCTACAATACCGAAGCTAGAACCCAATACTAATTTTCAGACAAATCCGCGAAAAAATGTGGAAAAAATTATTAAAATACCGAATATTGGGATGTACCGTTATACATTCATTTTCAATACCAACCATCATAGATACAATACAAACTGTTTTGCCAAATTTTGAAGCTCTTTGTGAAATTATGTGGGCTGAATCGTGATTTCAACAGACAGACAGACGGACATCGTTAAATCGACTTTATCGAATTCGAATTTATCGAAATCGAATTTTATGCTGATCATGAATATGTACTTTATGGGCTCTATTACGAATATTTTGGGATGTTACAAACGGAATTATAGAGTTGATATACCCCCCTTTCCAAGGCAGAGGGTATAAAACGATCCTTTTATGTCCCCGAAATAGGGTATATATTAGTAAATTTGATCATGTGCTGAGGGTATTATCAATCGTTACCCCGACTGAAACTTTCCAACTTTTTAATATTGCCACAGACAATATACCTACGTATAAAGCGCAAAGATTAGAAGAAAACTATATTGGAATATTAAGAAACGCCCTGGAAAAGGGCAAAGCCTAATAGTTATAAAATCGATATTTGAAATTTAAATCGTGTACATAAATTGTATTTTTATACCCTACAACACTATGTGTTGGGGGTATTATGAATTTGATTGGGCCAGAATTTATGTAACATCTCGAAATATTGGATTCCCATATAGGAAAGTATATATGGATCTTCCTAGCTCGCCGAGCTGAGTCGATCTAGCTATGTATGTCCGTCCATCCGTCTGTCCATGTTAATTTGTAATCACGCTACAGGTCGCAATTATGGCCCGATTCCCACGAAATTGAAAATGGAGATGGGGTTAGGGTCAGAATAGAAATGATCGCAAAATATTTAGGGCTTGAAATAGATCAATAACAGAAAAAATACTTGATTTTGTAGTTGCTCTACAGGCTACAATTATAGACCAATCGGTGCGGAATTTTGCATGGCGTTAGAGTTTAGGGCAGAAGCTTACAAATTTGGATGGTAATCCGACAAAATTTAGCGGATAAAATAGACCATTTTCCACTAAACCGCGAATATTTTTATACCCTCCACCAACAAAAGTATGGAGGGTATATTAAGTTCGTCATTCCGTTTGTAACTCATCGAAATAATCATTTTAGACCCAACAAAGTATATATATTCTTGATCAGCGTAAAATTCTAAGACGATTTAGCTCCGTCCGTCCGTCCGTCTGTCCGTCTGTTGTAATCACGCTACAGTCTAAACGAATTAAGATAGAAAGCTAAAGTTTTGCACAGATCTCTCGTACAGGCAGGCCAAGTACGAAGATGGGCTATATCGTCCACGATATCGTATAGCCCCCATATAACGGTACCCCCGATATTCGGTATTTTGATGATTTTACCCACATTTGTCATCGGAATTGTCTGAAAATCCACACAAGGAGTTCATTGTGGGTACTTTATACCTCGGCAGAGAATTATCTATATAGGTCCACGATGTCGTATAGCCCTCATATAACGGTACCCCCGATATTCGGTATTTTGATGTTTTTAGCCATAGTTTTCAACGGAATGGTCACAAGGGGTTCTTTGTACACAAGGAGTTCTTTGTCAGCACGTTACCCGACAGAGAATCTATATCTATAAAAGAGGAAAATGTTTGTATGTTTGTTTGTTTGTAATTTATGGACTCGATTTATGGACAAAAATAAGTTTCCTAAATTATATTGTAATCGGTTCAGATTTGGATATAGCTCCCATATATATTTTCGACCGATTTCGTTCATTTGATGCCTCAAACACAATATGAATGTTCGATTCCAATGAAATTTGGAATGTGTGAAGAGATTTAATCCGAAAATAAATTTGTCAAATTATATTGAAATCGGTTCAGATTTGGATATAGCTCCCATATATATTTTCGGCCGATTTCAAGCATTTGATGCACCAAACACGCTATGTATCACCAATTTTAATGAAATTTGAAACGTGTGATAGATTTTATCTAAAAAATTGATTTCCCAAATTATATTGAAATCGGTTCAGATTTAGATATAGCTCCCATATATATTTTCGACCGATTTCATGTATTTTATGCACCGTACACGATATGTATGTTGGATTCCAAAGAAATTTGGAATATGTATCGGGATTTTGATTAGAAAATAAATTAGTCAAATTATATTAAAATCGGTTCACATTTGGATATAGCTCCCATATATATTTTCCGCCGATTTCACATATTTGATGCACAAAACACGATACGTATTTCCGATTTCAATGAAATTCGGCATGAGTGGCTAAATTTGGTACAAAAATAAATTTGACAAATTATATTCAAATACGCTCAGATTTGATTATAGCTCCCATATATATACTCAGCCGATTTCACATATTTTATGCACCCAAAGCGAGAGAGACAAAATCTGGCACCAAAAAAATTGCCAAATTATATTAAAATCAGTTGAGGTTTGGATATAGCTAACATATATATTTCGGCCGATTTCATACATGTTATGCACCAAACATGATATATATGACCGATACCAATGAAATTCAAAAGGGGTAGCGAAGCGCACCGGGTTCAGCTAGTTCTCTATATAGGTTAACGATAACGTATAGCTCCCATATAACAATACCCCGCGTATTTTTATGATTTTAGCCACATTTACCAATCGTATTGTCTGAAAATCCACACACGGAGTTTTTTGTGAGCACTTTACCCCTGAAACGGAATTGTCTATATAGGTCCGCAATATCGTATATCCCCCATATAACGGTACCACCCGATATTCAGTAGTTTGATGATTTTAGCCACTTTTTCCAACGGAATTATCTGAAAATCCACACAAGGAGTTCCTTGTGAGTACTTTACACGCAGACATAGATTTGTCTTTATAGGTCCACAATATCGTATATCGCCCCATATACCGGCACCTTCCTATATTAGATATTTTAAAGATTTTAAAAGAATTTGAATGGATTTTTTTTTTTTTTGAAAATTTTCTAATTCGTTCCAAATGGTGGAGGGTATTCAAAGTTCGGCCCGGCCGAACTTACTGCTTTTTTACTTGTTAATCCTGGCGGGATCACAAATTCACGAAAAAGTCACTTCTGACCGTTACATTGATGCTCATATCCAAAATCTCGCATATATATAGAAATATATGTACAATCTCATATATCAAAGAAGGGAATGTAAGTTAGATCGCTGATAAGTCAGGAACCGCTGGACTAATTTTCACAACTCTCATCGATTCGGAATGGTCTCTTGCCAGAAAAGTATAACATCAAGGAAAATCGCGTAAAAATCTGCCAATAAAAATGTAAATATTTGTTGTTAAATTTTTTTTTCAATTTTTGTCATATTTTTAGGGCATGCGATTTTTCAATTTGACTTACAATTTTGAATTGTAAATTTTTAAAGTTTTTCTACACTCTCAACACTATGTGTTGAAGGTATTATATATAGGTCGCAATTATCGTCCGTTCCTCACGAAATTTTTCATGGGGTAGCGTTAGGGTGATAATTAAAGCCTACTGTAATGGAGATTTAAATTCAGAGGTCCAAATGGACCAAAAAAACAAACAAAAAAAAAACATTTTCCTGAAAGGGGAAATAAGGTGAGCCCTGTCCGTCCGTTGTAATCACGCTACAGTCTAAACGAATTGAGATAGAAAGCTAAAATTTTGCACAGATCTCTCTTTTGTCTGCAGGCAGGTCAAGTTCGAAGATGGGCTATATCGGTCCACGATATCGTATAGCCCCCATATAACGGTACCCCCGATATTCGGTATTTTGATGATTTTAGCCATATTTTTCAATGGAATTGTCTTAAAATCCACACAAGTAGTTCCTTGTGAGTACTTCACCCCCTGAGAGAGAATTGTCTATACAGGTCCACGAAATCGTATATCCCCCACACAAGTAGTTCCTTGTGGGTACTTTATACCTCGGCAGAGAATTATCTATATAGCTCCACAATATCGTATAGCCCCCATATAACGGTACCCCCACGGTATTCGGTATTTTGATGATTTCAGCCACATTTTTTAATGGAATTGTCTGAAATTCCACAAAAGGAGTCCCTTGTGGACATTTTACCCCCTCAAAAAGAATTGTCTATATAGGTTCACGATATCGTATATCCCCCATATAACTGTACCCCCCGATATTCGGTATTTTGATGATGTTAGCCACATTTTTCAATGGAAGTGTCTTAAAATCCACACAAGTAGTTCCTTGTGAGTACTTTACCCCCTGAGAGAGAATTGTCTATACAGGTCCACGATATCGTATATCAACAATATAACGGTACCCCCCGATATTCGGTATTTTGATGATTTTACCCACATTTTTCATCGGAATTGTCTTAAAATCCACACAAGTAGTTCCTTGTGAGTACTTCACCCCCTGAGAGAGAATTATCTATATAGGTCCACGATATCGTATAGCCCTCATATAACGGTACCCCCGATATTCGGTATTTTGATGATTTTAGTCATAGTTTTCAACGGAATGGTCACAAGGCGTTCTTTGTACACAAGGGGTTCTTTGTCAGCACTTTACCCCCCCACAGAGAATTCTCTATATAGGTTAACGATAACGTATAGCTCCCATATAACGATACCCCCGATATTCGGTATTTTGATGATTTTAGCCTCATTTACCAATCGTATTGTCTGAAAAACCACACGGACTTCTTTGTGAGCACTTTACCCCTTAAAGGGAATTGTCTATATAGGTCCACATGACTTTAGCCACTTTTTCCAATGGAATTATCTGAAAATCCACACAAGGAGTTCCTTGTGAGTACTTTACACGCAGACATAGATTTGTCTTTATAGGTCCACAATATCGTTTATCCCCCCATATAGGAACCTTTCTATTTTAGATATTTTAAGGATTTTTTAATGGATTTTATTTTATTATTTTTTTTTTTTTTTTTAATTTTCTAATTTGTTCCATATGGTGGAGGGTATTCAAAGTTCGCCCCGGCCGAACTTACTGCTTTTTTACTTGTTTTTTTTTTTCGAATACATAACAACACGGTGGAATGCGTAAATAAGGGTAACATCTGGGCAGGCCTCTATGACATTAGTTCAATATCGAAATCTTCCAAAATGAATTTAGACATAAGAGGGGCTTCCAACATATTGTAGTGTTGTAGGGTATCACATGGTCGGCCCCGCACGACTATAGCCTTTGCTTACTTGTTTTTAAATAGGTCCATTTTCTCGCATTGTCTCACTCATAATCGTATGTTGAAGCGATTCGAGTGTAGATTCCTGTTTTGGCTTCCGTGTGAGTAGAAAGCCTTTACACAAAGATCAAATTGGTACAGATATGAAGGGTTAAGTTTTGCTTAAGCCGCTATATATTTTTAAAGGGAACATCGTGGATATTCAATGAAATCAATTGTGAATTGCAGCTAAAAATACGGAACGAACGACGAAAATTGGATTTGAAGTTATATTGCATTAAGGTGGAATGTTCGATGTACTTAATCTGATTTTAATTTTTATTTGTCATTACATAATTATTTATCGCAATTCAACGCCTCTCTGCTTTTGAGCACAAGCTCCTACAATTATCAAAAATCAAAAAGAAAAAAAAAAAAGAAACTTGAAAACACGACACATCCATAATTCCCACATTTTCACATTCCTCTTTGTCCGTTTTATTTGATTTGTTTTCCACTGAAATTTCGTTTTTCTTCGTTGCTTGTTTTGTGCCAAGTGGTGGGCTCTGCTGCTGACGTCGTTGATTCTACAAATTATCGCAGCAACAACAAAAATTTTGTGGTTCGTAGAAAACCATGTGGAAAGAGAACATAACTCTTGGGTCGTTGTCGGCTATATTCGGGTTTAATCGTTTCCTTTTTGGTTAACGAACGAGCGAAAGCATCATCAACAGCAATCGTGGTCGTTGTTTTCAGTGCCGCCGCTGTCATGGCACTCCGAACGATAACAGAACAGAAAAACAAAAAGCACCAGCAATAAAACCAGACTGAATGATATTCAGAAGGGGAGTGCATAGAACAAGATTTCTTTTTTTTTTAAACTCTATTTCTACGGAAGAGCAATTCCATAATTCCTTTTTTATTTGATTGGAAAACGGCATTCAATGCAACCAACATCCAGCCTTTGTCTCAGCCTCAGTTCATGCATTCAGCTGCCAATCTCATCATCTTCCTGCCTTTGAGTAATAATAATAATGAACTCTCTCTCACCAGTTTTGTGTTTACGTGTCGAGTAGTCAGTCGCTTGTCTGTCAATTAGTAAAACGAAAATACATAAATGACGCATTTTGCAATTATCATTTCTGCCCTCTCCGTTGAACTTTCTCTTCGTCCGATGTTGTTCCAAAAATAAAACAAAACACAAAAACAAATATGGCGACTGCCGCCGTTCGAAACGGAAACAATTGTTGCTGCCCAGCTTTGCCATTAGAGTGGTCAGTCAGAACATGTCTATTGTTCTTCTTGGTGGGTTTCATTTCCCGTATTTTATGTACATATTATTTAGCTTTCCTCCCTCGCATGCCTCCCCCATTGACGTCATCGCATTAGTTACAATAACAACAGTAACACATAGTCGGTATAGCTGGGTAGAAATGTAGGAACTACAATGAATTGTGTTTTATATTCGATTTTGCCATGGTTTCGTTAGGCTTGCATCCCCCTTTATAAGTATTTATATACCTATACCATATACCCATTGTAATTACATAAATATGCATACACATGCATATACGTATATGTATATCTCACTTGTCTATTTGCATTCTGCATCAGCGTTTAGTGCATCATGAATTTCGAAAAACAAAACTCAATTGTAAGTGACCAGTCAGCTAGTCAGCCGGCAGTGTTCGTCAGTCGCTCGACTCTTATTATTTGTATTTCGTCCATGACTGATTGTTTGTTGGGGTTAGTGGTCTTGATTTGCATGTTGATGATGATTATGTACATATTTACATATGTATATAAATATATATATGTACATGTACCCTTGTGTGCGTGCATGTGGGCAGAATGTTAGTTATCTTTTCTGCTTTGCTCTGTTCGAAAAGAAACGTATATTTTTTATATCGAGGCTTATGTTGTTGCATGAAAACGAAACAACAAACTTTGGCCATTTCTTGTCAAACCACATTTTTTTGAAAGGAGATCGTTCATATTTTATGTTCTAGGTATTTTTAATTTATTAATAAAGTTCTAAATTAAACATCAAAGGAAACGTATAGACCAGGAGAATTTGAAAGATAAATATATGGTTGGTTAATAATATACTTTAAGAGAAAACAAGTAAGAAAAGGCTATAGTCGTGCGGGGCCGACCATGTGATACCCTACAGCACTACAATACGTTCGAAGTCCCTTATATCCAAATCCAAGATTTCGTTTTTGAAATAATGTCAAAGAGCCCTGCCCATAGGTTACCATTAGTTTTTTTTTGACCCGGAGAATTTGGTCAATATTTGCGCACTCCGTAGTGTTGTTAAATATTTAAAACAATGTCACAGGAAAGTTGTGTTCCATTTTACAGCTAAATATAATCCAATGATCATCCAAAATGCTACACTTCTTCCCTGTCCTTAACTCTCTTCTGATGCGAAATTCCGCGTCGATTAGTTTTCAATTGTGGCTATATAGCGACTACAAAATTAGAAAAAAAAATATTTTTTTAAATATACATCTTAGGAACAATAGGCTTTAACTCCGACCCTAACCCTGCCCTCATGAAAAATTTCGTGAGGATCGGACGATAATTGCGACATGCATATAATACCCTCAAAGCGTATTGTTGGGGGGTGTAAAAATTTAGAAAATTTACAATTCAAAATTGTAAGTCAAATTGAAAAAATCGCATGCGATAAAAAATTTGATAAAAATTCAACAAAAGATATTCACTTTTTATTCCCTCCACCAAAAAAGGTATGGAGGGTATATCGTATGCCCCCATGGAGGGTTTATCGTATAGCCCCCATGTAACGGTACCCCCGATATTCGGTATTTTGATGATTTTACCCACATTTTTCAACGGAATTGTCTAAAAATCCACACAAGGAGTTCCTTGTGGGTACTTTATACCTCGGCAGAGAATTATCTGTATAGGTCCACAATATCGTATAGCCCCCATATAACGGTACTCCCCTATATTCGGTATTTTGATGATTTTACCCACATTTTTCAACGGAATTGTCTGAAAATCCACACAAGGAGTTCCTTGTGGGTACTTTATACCTCGGCAGAGAATTGTCCATACAGGTCCACGATATCGTATAGCCCCCATGTAACGGTACCCCCACGGTATTCGGTATTTTGATGACTTTTGCCACATTTTTCAATGGAATTGTCTGAAATTCCACACAAAGAGTTCCTTGTGGGTACTTTATACTTCGGCAGAGAATTATCTATGTAGGTCTACGATATCGTATATCCCCCATACAACGGTACCCCCCGATATTCGGTATTTTGATGATTTTACCCACATTTTTCAACGGAATTGTTTAAAAATCCACACAAGGAGTTCCTTGTGGGTACTTTATACCTCGGCAGAGAATTGTCCATACAGGTCCACGATATCGTATAGCCCCCATGTAACGGTACCCCCACGGTATTCGGTATTTTGATGACTTTTGCCACATTTTTCAATGGAATTGTCTGAAATTCCACACAAAGAGTTCCTTGTGGGTACTTTATACTTCGGCAGAGAATTATCTATGTAGGTCTACGATATCGTATATCCCCCATACAACGGTACCGCTTTGCCATTAGAGTGGTCAGTCAGAACATGTCTATTGTTCTTCTTGGTGGGTTTCATTTCCCGTATTTTATGTACATATTATTTAGCTTTCCTCCCTCGCATGCCTCCCCCATTGACGTCATCGCATTAGTTACAATAACATTTTGATGATTTTACCCACATTTTTCAACGGAATTGTCTAAAAATCCACACAAGGAGTTCCTTGTGGGTACTTTATACCTCGGCAGAGAATTATCTGTATAGGTCCACAATATCGTATAGCCCCCATATAACGGTACTCCCCTATATTCGGTATTTTGATGATTTTACCCACATTTTTCAACGGAATTGTCTGAAAATCCACACAAGGAGTTCCTTGTGGGTACTTTATACCTCGGCAGAGAATTGTCCATACAGGTCCACGATATCGTATAGCCCCCATGTAACGGTACCCCCACGGTATTCGGTATTTTGATGACTTTTGCCACATTTTTCAATGGAATTGTCTGAAATTCCACACAAAGAGTTCCTTGTGGGTACTTTATACTTCGGCAGAGAATTATCTATGTAGGTCTACGATATCGTATATCCCCCATACAACGGTACCCCCCGATATTCGGTATTTTGATGATTTTACCCACATTTTTCAACGGAATTGTTTAAAAATCCACACAAGGAGTTCCTTGTGGGTACTTTATACCTCGGCAGAGAATTGTCCATACAGGTCCACGATATCGTATAGCCCCCATGTAACGGTACCCCCACGGTATTCGGTATTTTGATGACTTTTGCCACATTTTTCAATGGAATTGTCTGAAATTCCACACAAAGAGTTCCTTGTGGGTACTTTATACTTCGGCAGAGAATTATCTATGTAGGTCTACGATATCGTATATCCCCCATACAACGGTACCCCCCAATATTCGGTATTTTGATGATTTTACCCACATTTTTCAACGGAATTGTTTAAAAATCCACACAAGGAGTTCCTTGTGGGTACTTTATGCCTCGGCAGAGAATCATCTATATAGGTCCACAATATCGTATAGCCCCCATATAACGGTACTCCCCTATATTCGGTATTTTGATGATTTTAGCCACTTTTTCCAATGGAATTATCTGAAAATCCATACAAGGTGTTCCTTGTGAGTACTTTACACGCAAACATAGATTTGTCTTTATAGGTCCACAATATCGTATATCCCCCCATATATCGGCACCTTTCTATATTAGATATTTTAAAGATTTTAAAAGAATTTTTATTGGATTTAATTTTTTTGAAAATTTTCTAATTCGTTCCAAATGGTGGAGGGTATTCAAAGTTCGGCCCGGCCGAACTTACTGCTTTTTTACTTGTTTATTGGTATTTTTTCCGCGATTTTCTTAGATTTTATCGTTTACTGGCAAGAGAATATTCCGAATTGATGGGAATTGTGAAAATCGGCCCAGCGGTTCTTGATTTATAAGCAGAATAAATTCTTTTACATATATCTTGTACATATTTTGCTATATATCCAATTTCTTGGCTATCAGCATCACTCAAACGTGCTCTTGTGATTTGGCTGGGATTGAAAATATTCGCGGTTTAGTGAAAATTTTCCTATTTTATTATATAAAAGTTAGGGTGTATTTAACCCGCTAATTATTGTCCTATGGCCGACCACTCCTATGGTAGGTTTATGCCCACTCCTCAACTCTAACTAAATGCAAATTTTCGCGTCGATTGGTTCATAATTGTGGCCTATAGAGCTAGTGCAATATCAGGAAAATGTTCTGTTTTTGGTCCATTTCAACCCCTAAATATCGTGCGATCATCAACAAAAACAATAGCGTTCTATTCTGATCATAACCCCACCTCCATTTTCAATTTTGTGAGGATCGGTTTATAATTGCGACCTGTAGCTTGATTACAAATTAACATGGACAGACGGACGGACGGACGTACATAGCTAGATCGCCTCAGCTCGGCGAGATAGGAAGATCCATATGGGAAACCAATATTTCGAGGTGTTACATAATTTTTGGCTCAATCAAACTTATAATACCCCCAAAAGGAATTATATAATTAGGAATTATATAAAAAGGAATTATATAATTACTAGCTGGCCCGGTCCGCGTTGCCGGCCTGTAGTTTTTGTCTATTATGCATATTTGTCAAAGCATAATTATTAAAAGATATGAATGTTATAAATGTTCACGTACTGGTCGATTAGTTTTTAATTTTTAGTCAAATGAGCAGTAATTTGGAATTTACTGTACTTTGTACACCTCATAATTAAGGGCTAATTGATTTAAGAATAGCCAAGTCCAAGATGACAAATAGAGACCAAATCGAAAATATAGCAGAACAACATAGCAGGTCAAACTGAAAAAAAATCACGTGATTTAAATAAGTAAAAATAGTTTTATCCACTCATAATTGAGGTCAGATTGATTTCAGAATAGTCAAATATAATTACTATTTTACACCCATTACCGTAATATGGGAACTAATTTCATTTGTCATTTAAATTGTAAATTGGAGACCCCATAAAGTCCATATTTTTCATCATAGTATAATTCAATGACGACTCAACAAATATTCGGTCCCGTGCTAATTTCTTATATTTGTAATTTGTTCATGTTTTCACAATTTATTTCATATAGATGTATACCAATATATAATGTATATATAATGTACCAATATTCTCTTGGGGGTTACAAATTCAATAGAATACAAATTTTTCTTTTCTGACCACACATTAGATGTGAAAGTGGACTTGGGGATACTCCAATGTGGGGACTTTACATGAATACATTTCTATGTGGCAATTTCTATGGTTCCTTATCCCAGGGTAGCATAAATACAATTGTTTAGTGGTCAAGACCAATATGGGCCTTACTCCGAAAATTTTATGCGAAGAGGTTCTCTACCCCCTTAGAAACAAAGATTCCAAATAAGGGGCAAAAATAGAAGAAAGTGGCGAAGACTCCAAAAATGGCTTATATCATACGATGATTATTTATGATCGATATCATGACCTGCAAAAGCAATTTAAGGTATCTTAAATGTTCAGGAAGAATTTTTGGAAGGATAGAAATCCTTTTCATACTAAAAGTCCCATTTGCTCTACTATTTTGCACCCTTTATATTTGGTATATTACTGATTGTACTCCCAAAAATTTTTGCATTTTGAGCTCTCATTGGACGGATTATTGTCACATGAAAGAAGTAGGGCCACGCTTTGAAATAAGCCCCATTAGTCTTTTTCGGCCATTTTTGTTTGTTTAAATGTCTGCGCATCTTCCAGCTGAAGCACGATGTAGGCCCTGGAGTTGAAAGGTAGATGTCAGTTACCATCGTATTTCGCACCTATTTCATTTTTTGGTGAAAAATTGTATATAGTGAAAAATTATTCTTTATTTTGTTCACAAAAAATCCACTGAATTCAATATGTATTACAAATTGAAAAAAATTGACAAAAGAAGAATAACAAATTGAAAAAATCTTCAACTTGTTCGCTGATTTTTTACAGCAACTGTTTAAAGATCCTTTAAATTATTTCGATATCATCTATTCCGTTTCGCCACCACATAATTCGGTACTACACTTCCATGTAACCCGCCATCAATTTCAGTTCTCAAGAAATCAAGTCAATTAAATAAATTGGTATTAATATTCGAATTCAAAAATAAAATATAAAAAACACTACAAATGTATATTAGAAAAAAGTAAGTCAAAATGGAAAAAATCATGCAAAATAAAACATTACTATTGTACATTTCAAAAGTCAAAATGAAAATGTTAATATATCATATTTTTACGCGATTTTTTTGGATATTATCCTTTTCGGAGAGGACACAATTCTGAATTTGTATGAATCGTTAAAATCAGATCAGCGGTTCTGGAGTTATAAGCGAAGTAACTAACACAACTTTCATTTATATATATAGACTAGCTGGCCCGGTCCGCGTTGCCGGCCCGTACTTTTAGTCTTTAAAGCATAATAAATCACAGATCTGACTTATATAGGCGGCACAATTTTGATTATAAGTAATGACTCCATTATAATTACTCCAATTTTGATCATAAGTAATGACTTGATTATGAGTAATGACTCCATGACTAAATATAAATTAATATTCATGGCAAAAATTATAATTAAAGTCGGTTTTAGATATTTTGAATAGCTTGATCTTATTTTTCAGATATAGGCTTTAATTTGAGTGTTAAATACCTATATGATAAAGAACATCTATAATAGCCCCATGTCAAAATTCAGATCAATTTTTGATATTGTAAAAAGCATTCAAATGAGCTATAATTTGAAATTTGTATTTCCAACGTTTAAAATCCCGTACTGCGTGGTATTCAGTTTTGTCCACCTCGTACTTGAACGCAGAATGTTGTCAGAATAGCCAAAAAAATTACTCTTTTGCTCCGATTACCGTAAGATGGGCATTAATTATTTATCATTTAAATTGTGCGGTGGAGATTCAATAAAGTTACTTTATAATTTCGTATTTTTTTCATGTTTCTGCCACAATTTACGTTATATAGACGTACATCCCAAATCTACGTTCCCAACCAATATTCTCTTGGGGGTTACAAATTCAATAGATTACAAAATTTTCTTTTCTGACCACACATTGGTTGGGAAAGTGGACTTGGGGTTAGTATACTAATGTGGGGACTATACTTAAATAAATTCCTATGAGGATAATTATCTGTAAGATGATTTTCTACCCCAGGGTGTTTTACCCCAGGTAGCCTCAAGACTAAGATGCGCACTTTTCCGAAAAATAAAAATTTATAAGAAGAGGTTTTCGTCCCCCTTAGAAACAAAGATGTCAAATAAGGGCAAAAAAATGAAAAAGTGGCCAAGACCCCGAAAATACCTTAAATCATATGATGGTGATACCAAAACGTGATAATTTTTTGCAAAGATGGTTTCTTCTTAAATTATCAACATAAGCTAAAATTAGTACGAAAAATATGGTTAAAATGTAGAATATACTTGAAATCGGGTTGTTCCGTTATCAGGGGTTATGACCCATATCATGATCTGCTAAAGCGATTAAAGGTATCTTGAATGTTTAGGAAGAATTTCTATTTTGCGTTCTTTATAGTCGGTATTTGACTGATTGCAGTCCCAATGTATTTTGCATTTTGTGTTCTCATTTGACAATTTATTGTCATATGAAAGGAGCAGGTCCACTTTTTGAAATAACGCTTCTTTGGTCATTTTTGTTTGTTTAAATGTGTTTGCATCTTCCATCTGAAGCACGATGTAGGTCCTGGAGTAGAAAGCATTTAACATCGTATTGCGCCCTCATTTCATTTTTAATATTATTCATTCAGAATTCAAACCAATAAAATATGTACACTTCAATATAGAAAAAAGAAGAAGAATCTTCAACTGGTTCGCTGATTTTTTTGCGGCAAATTTTTAAAGGTCCTTACGAAGTTTGTCTGTAGAATGTACTATTATTTTGAGATTCGATTCCATTGTCGATTTTTTCCCGATTTTAGAATTTTCGTATAAAGCGACAACGGATAAAATCTAAAAATAACAGTTTTATCCGTTGTGGGTTTATACTACCCAAAAAAACCTACACATCATATTGGAATTCAAAAAAAAAAAAAAAAAAAAAAAAAACACTACAAATGTACATTCGAAAATAGTAAGTCAAAATGGAAAAAATATGCAATATAAAACATTACTATTGTACATTTTAAAAGTCAAAATGAAAATGTTCAAATTTCACATTTTTACGCGATTTTTTTTGGATTTTATTCTTTTCTGCCAAGAGGCAATTCCGAATTTGTCTAAATCGTTAAAATCACACCGGCGGTCTTTATGTTATAAGAGTAGTAACTAACACAACTTTCTTTTACATATAGAGACATAGATTTAAAAGTAGGCGCGTTCCTCAGCCCCTAAATAAGTACTTAGGGTCGGATGGAAAGCCAACAGCATCTCGTGTAATAATTCTCAAACCGATATCTTCACTATTTTGGCAAATATAAAGATTTTAGATAAATCGTAATAGTGGGCGTAAAAGGAGGCGTGGTTAATATTTTTTTCTTTAAAAACCTAACTTGGGGTATGACGAACGTTTGTACAAAAAATTATGTAAATCGGTCCAGCCGTTTTCAACTGATTCCGTTACCAACAAACAACAATTGCTTTTTATATATATAGACTAGATGGCCCGGTCCGCGTTGCCGGCCCGCAGTTTTTGTCTATTATGCATATTTGTCAAAGCATAATTATTCAAAGATATAAATGTTATAAATGTTCACGTACTGGTCGATTAGTTTTTAATTTTTAGTCTAATGAGCAGTAATTTGGAATTTTCTGTACTTTGTACACCTCATAATTGAGGACTAATTGATTTAAGAATAGCCAAAGTTAATTACTTTTTTAAACCCATTAGCACCTCAGATTGTGCATTAGAGTCCTCATAAGTCCCCCTAACTATGTCGGTCTGTTTGTCTGCCAAAAGGTGGACTTGAGGGGGTTCTATTACATGGAGAAAATTCTAAAATTTGTAGATATGTTGAAATTTTTGTGTAAGATTTTCACCCCCAAATACACATTTTTAGCCAAATCCTGTGAAATATGGTAAAATCCGAAACATCGACCTACATTGAAAACTTTCTTCACCCCTTCAAGATGAAAGATGAAAAATAGAGGCCAAATCGAAAATATAGCAGAACAACATAGCATGTCAAACTGAAAAAAATCACGTTATTTAAATAAGTAAAAATAGTTTTATCCACCTCATAATTGAGGTCAGACTGATTTCAGAATAGTCAAATATAATTACTATTTTACACCCATTACCGTAGTATGGGAACTAATTTTATTTGTCATTTAAATTGTACATTGGAGACCCCATAAAGTCCATATTTTTCATCATAGTATAATTCAATGACGATTCAACAAATATTCTTTCTTATATTTGTAATTTGTTCATGTTTTCACAATTTATTTCATATAGATGTATATCCCAAATCTACGTTCCCAACCACTATTCTCTTGGGGGTTACAAATTCAATAGAATACAAATTTTTCTTTTCTGACCACACATTAGATGTGAAAGTGGACTTGGGGATACTCCAATGTGGGGACTTTACATGAATAAATTTCTATGTGGCAATTACCTGTACGATGGTTCTTTACCCAGGGTAGCATAAATACAATTTTTTAATCGTCAAGACCAATATGGGCCCTACTCCGAAAATTTTATGCGAAGAGGTTCTCTACCCCCTTAGAAACAAAGATGCCAAATAAGGGCCAAAAATAAATCATACGATGGTTATTTATGATCGATATCATGACCTGCAAAAGCGATTTAAGGTATCTTAAATATTCAGGAAGAATTTTTGGAAGAATAGAAATCCTTTTCTTACTAAAAGTCCCATTCGCTCTACTATTTTGCACCCTTTATATTTGGTATTTTACAGATTGTACTCCCAAAAATTTTTGCATTTTGAGCTCTCATTGGACGGATTATTGTCAGATGAAAGAAGTAGGTCCACGCTTTGCAATGAGCCCCATTAGGCATTTTTGGGTCATTTTTGTTTGTTTAAATGTGTGCGCATCTTTCAGCTGAAGCACGATGTAGAATAACAAATTGAAAAAATCTTCAACTTGTTCGCTGATTTTTTACAGCAACTGTTTAAAGATCCTTACAAAGTTTGTCAATAGAATGTACTTTTGTTTTAAAATTCAATTCAATTCAATTCAATGAGATCTCCTTTTTCGGGATTTTTTTTTAACGGTTTTGAAAAAGTCAGAAACCACATGATTCGGTACTACTCTTCCATGTAACCCGCCATCAATTTCAGTTCTCAAGAAATCGAGTCAATTAAATAAATTGGTATTAATATTCGAATTCAAAAAAATTTAAAAAACGCTACAAATGTACATTAGAAAAAAGTAAGTCAAAATGGAAAAAATCATGCAAAATAAAACATTACTATTGTACATTTCAAAAGTCAAAATGAAAATGTTAACTTATCACATTTTTACGCGATTTTTTTTATATTACCCTTTTCGGATAAGACACAATTCCGAATTTGTATGAATCATTAAAATCAGTTCAGCGGTTCTTAAGTTATAAGCGTAGTAACTAACACAACTTTCATTTATATATATAGATGTATAGATAGATTAAAAAGTATGCGTGGTCAGTTCCTCAGCCCCCAAACAAATACTTAGGGTTGGAGGGAAGGTCAATAGCAATAATTTTTAAACCAATATCTTGTTTATTTGGGAAATATAAGGATTTTAGATAAATCAAAATAGTGGGCGTAAAAGGAGGCGTGGTCAATATTTTTTTCTTTAAAAACCTTACTCGGGGTATGACAAACGTTTGTACAAAAAATTATGCAAGTCGGCCCAGCCGTTTTCAACTGATTCCGTTACCAACAAACAACAATTGATTTTTATATATATAGATAATTAGGAATTATATAATTATATAAAACCTTATTATCTTAGGCTCCTTTTGTGGCAAAGCACTTAAGAATCGGCAGATCACAAACGCTGTTAGTTTAAAGTTTGAAAATGTTTGATTAAACGTGAGATAAAAAAACTGCAACAAAGTCAAACGCCATAATTTTTGCATTTTTTTTTTTTAATTTTATTGAATGATATCAAAAAAGTTGGAAGTAGCATCAAATTTTAGAAAAGGTTTAAATTTGTTCGAATTGGTCATCTTTGGCACACGCTGCCCGAATGTTGCTTTGAGGTATTTTGGCCCATTCCCGGCGAAGCGCTTGCTTGAGGTGATCGACACTTTGGTATTTTTTTTCATCGGAAAAAACACAATTCGGCAGTTCAGCACTTTCGGCCAAGCGGAGCAACTCTTTAGCTGTTTTGAGTCTATATTCTTTCTGTTGCGGTGTAAGTTCTTGCACTTTTTGGGATTTCAATGGCTTTACTCCGAGCTCATATTTCAATATTTGCCAAATGGAATATTGCGATATGTTCAGCTCACGAGCCATTTTTCGGCCACTGCGACGCGGTTTTCCATCAAATCGTTTCTTTACTTTTCGAACCATTTCTGCTGATGTTTCTGTTTTCTTCCGTCCACTTCCTTGACGTCGGGCTACGCTACCAGTATCATGGTAACGACCGTTGGTACATGACATAAAAGATCTATTCACAGTTAAATGCTGAAGTGCTCTAACGAATAAATCACACTATCACCCTGAATTGAATTCCATCACGAATAACTTTTTCTGAAACACTCTCACCAAAATGCTTTTGTACGCTTACAAACAATATAATGTGCTGTCACTGGAATAATTTAAGCAGCTGCCAGACAAGTGGCTTAGAAATGACAGCAGTCTGAAGTTGGTTGCATTTTTTCATCTTACCCTGTATATTCTTAATCCGATTTCAGGTTTATTGTGCAAATAATGGCTAATATCAGCCCATTTTGTGCAACTCAGCTCCGATATATTTTTAATATAATCCTTCTCCAAGTGATATCATGCACTCAATAGCCAACTATAGCTTCTCTTTGATAGGTGAGAGCTCTTTGCATAGTTGTGTAGGGTATCATATAGCAGGCCCCGCCCGACTTTTGACTTTTCCTTACTGGTTTTTATTGTTATTGGTACTTTTCCAATGTACGCTTGCTTGAAATTTATACTAATTAGCTGAAATACTCACTCATAATGTTTTTCGTTTTTTTTAAATTTGATATCTGACTTAGTAATCGAACTGAGGCGTTCTGAGAGCAAAGCTTGCTTGCTTCCCACTGCGCCACAGTGTCTTATATTCCTTAGACAGAATAAAGTCTAATTTTTCTCCAATTCGTAAGTAATTGTAAACTATCGATGTTTCATCCGATGCAAGTCACGAAATAGTGTCTGGACACGCGTCACCTTATTTTATATTCTTTGCCGTCACTACGTAGTAACTCCGTGACGATAGAAAGTAGACAATAGTAGTTTAGTTAATGTAAATGTACATACTATCGCATTTATTAGGATTAGAAGCGTCACAGAAGAAATAACAAATTAAAGGTATCAGTCAGTTTTGCCGACAGTTGTATACCCTCAGTCAATGTTCAATTATTGAAATAGATTTTGACTCCGTTATTAATATTCAAATGTTTGACCCCCATGGAGTAGGTGTCGAAGGAATGGAGCAATATTGTCCATTTCGAATCGAACCTAAATAAATGTGATATAAATATTATTACAGGTTTGGACTATACTGGTTACTTCCTTCGCTTTGTATGACAAATGTGATAATTTTTAGAAAATGTTAAAATGTGCGTGCGTTGCCAGATTTAGTCGACCGAAGTATTCCATTTTCATACTTCATCTAATAAATATATTATAGTATGGGTAAAATTACAAGAAAACCTAAATCATAAATTCCATATTCATCTAAGCTTTCTGGTTGAGAGAAATATTTAGATATAGCAAGTTGTAAACAATTGCTGACTTGTTTCGCAAGTTATGACAGATAAAAGTATGGCAAATTGTGACCCTTTGTGTACCAAAAGTGGTTCACAGATATATTTCATCTTCACAACAGATCTTGTATGTGTGAAATTTGAAACCATAAACCCTACCATTATAACATATCTTGTGTTGATTGAAATATTGAGATGTACCAAGTCTGTATGGAATCGAATGTTAATTTCGCGTTTATAAGCTTCATGGATATTCAAAAATGCACCAGAAGGAGCTGACAGATATTGCCCATCTCCGAACTCGATCTAAGTTTGATAACAATATTACGATGTCGAGTTACCGTGCGCGCCAGCCAGATAGACGGGCGGGCGAACATCTCTAGATGTCCTGAAACGGATTTGGTCCAAAGAGACCTAGAGTCTAAAACCGTTATTTCGATGAGGCACGTTTTGGCCGTTTATGGCTGAGGGTATAAAAATTATCAATATTGGACCACGTTTTGGTACAGCCCTAATATAAAACCAGTAAAGAAAGTCCTAAAGTCGGGCGGGACCGATTTTATGATACCCTACACCACTTTGCTAATTTAGTTGAGCTCCACATAACAATTAAAAGTTTTTATGGAAGAATTCAATCATACACCCTATGATTATAATTATAATTTAAAATTCAAAGGACTAAATATGCCGAAGCATTTGTATCTTTTACATTCGGACTTGTATTGCCCATTTGGTGCAAAATTAATTTTAAATCAGATAATAGATATATATGGGAGCTATATCCAAATCTGAACCGATCTCGATAAAATTTATCAAAGGTATTTCTGAGCTGTATTTGATATATTTCCCTGAATATCGTTGTTACGTAGTGCATATTACGGCTGTGGGTAAAAAATAATAAAATAAAAACAATAAAAGGTTAATCGGACGAAGTTATATATGGGAGCTATATCCATATCTGAACCGATCTGGATAAAATTTAGCAAAGGTATTTCGGAGCTGCATTTGGTATATTTCCCCAAATATTGTTGTTACAGAGTGCATATTACGGCTGCGGATGACAAAAATAACAAATCGGATGAACAATATATATGGGAGCTATAGCTATATCTGAACCGATTGCGTTCAAATTTGGCATACTTATTTTCAGGCCTAATTTGGTTGTATGTGCAAAATTCCATACAATTCGTGCTGATATTACACGTTTGGTGCACAATAAAAGGCAAATCGGACGAAGATATATATGGGAGCTATATCTAAATTTTGACCAATTATCTCCAATTTCTATAGGGTTCGTCCTTGGGCCAAACAAATGATTTGTGCAAAATTTCATCTCAATCGGATAATAAATGCGACCTGTATTTTGTTCACAAGAATACATGGGCAAACGGACGGACTGACATGCATAAATCAACTTAGAAAGTGATTCTATGGAGATCCTCAAAAGTAACTATGGGTCTATCTCGCTTCCTTCTCCATGTTGGTGTGGGGTATAAATATCAACATTTGGGAAAATGTGACGAAAACGTAAAAAACAATTGAAATCGGGATTAACTCTTATATAGTCTATTTTTTAATCCAATTAATCCAAATCTTTCTCTATTCAATATTTAATGTTGCGACATATATCTCAAAATATTTGTATTTCATCGAACCTTATAAAAGTTTGCCCTAAGAACCAGAAACTCTTTTGGGGCTTTAATCTACAAACCGAGTAATATCAAATCCGCTTGGTATATTCAAAAGCCCAGAGAGATGGGTAGGAATGTTAGGCTTATAAACTTGTGTGGAAAAATAAAATTTTTGCAAAATAAAATAAAGTTTTTGGGTCATAATTTTGGTAGTCAATGAGGAAAAGATTAGAGCAATTGTTAATATGGCCAAGACCAGAAAATGTTAAAGATTTGCCAAGATTCTTGGGTATGGTTAATTATTTATGTTCCTCAATGGAAGATCCTTACTTGCGGAACACGCATTTTAAGGAGCTCTTACGAAATGACGTCTTTTGGCACTGGTCGGAATATCATGAAAAAAGCGAGATTACGAAAACGCCAGTGCTCACTTCTTTTAAACTCAATAAAGAATTGGGACTGTCTGTGGATGCTTCGAAACGGCTACGATTTTGCACGAAAGAAGACAGATTGCATATGCATCTTTAACGGAGTGCCACCAAATGGCCAATGGGCAATGATAAAATTTGATGAGAAAATGTCACTTCTTAAATTTCTTCTTATTCTTAAATATTCTCCAGAGTGTTCATTTACAGATATGGAGATAGTAAGGGAAGAACGCAAAAAGGCGAAACTTTTTATACCCTACACCACAAGGTGGTCAGGGTATTATGTCTTTGTGCATTTGTTTGTAACAGGCAAAAGGAATCGAGATAGACCCATAGTTCCTTTTGATGATCTGCATAGAATCACATTCTGAGTCGATTTATGCATGTCCGTCCGTCTGTCCATATATTTTTGTAAACAAAGTACAGTTCGCATTTATTGCCCTATCCAGATGAAATTTTGCACAAATCATTTGTTTGGCCCAAGGACGAACCTTATTGAAATTGGAGATAATCGGTCAAAATTTAGGTATAGCTCCCATATATATCTTCGTCCGATTTGCTTTTTATTGTGCACCAAACGTGTAATATCAGTCCGAATAGTATGGAATTTTGCACGTACGATCAGATTGGACCTGAAAATAAGTATGCCAAATTTGATCGAAATCGGTTCAGATATAGCTATAGCTCCCATATATATTGTTCATCCGATTTGTTATTTTTGTCCTCCGCAGCCGTAATATGTACTCTGTAACAACAACATTTGGGAAAATATATCAAATACCGCTCAGAAATATCTTTGCCAAATTTTATCGAGATCGGTTCAGATTTGGATATAGCTCCCATATATATTTTTATCCGATTTACCTTTTATTGTGCACCTTACGTCTAATATTTGCCCAATTTGGCACTTACAACCGAATTGAGTCTAGAAGATAGTATGTCAAATTTGGTGAAGATCGGTTCAGATATAGCTATAGCTGCCATATATACTGTTCATCCGATTTGTCATATTTGTTACCCACAGCCGTAATATGCACTCCATAATAACGATATTCAGGGAAGTATATCAAATACAGCTCAGAAATATCTTTGCCAAATTTTATCGAGATCGGTTCAGATTTGGATATTGTTCCCATATATATCTTTATCTGATTTCAGATTAATTGTGCAGCAAATGGGCAACACAATTCCGAATTTAAAAGATACAAATGCTTCGGCATATTTAGTCCTTTGAACTTTAAATTATTATTATAATCATAGCGTCAAAATCAAAGATATATTATCAAATTGTGAGGTGTGTTTGAAGTATATAAATTTGAATACTAGATCAGAGCTTGTGCCACACGAAATTGTAGATATCCTTTGATGGTTATACTTGTTGGCGACTACGATTCAAAGTATATAGATATCGAATGTCTTAATAATGGCTATAATAGTAAGATTACTAAGTTAAAATTTGCACGACATGGCACTCCGAACATCTGCCTGACAATGGTCGGTCCTTAATTTTAACTTTTTTTTTGCCCCGACAGGGAAATTGAGCAAATTGTCAGAGTCTATTTTTACCAAGGTCAAATGGCTTAGTAGAAAGTCTGTGCAGACAGCTAAGCAAGTGTTATTGAAATCGTCCGAGAGTAATTCTGATCCCTATGTAACTTTATTGCAGTACAGAAGGACACCAAAAGGTAGAATGCCTAGTCCTTCGGGATTGCTTATGTCTAGGTCTTCATGCATGACAATTCCCTCAATGTTAACTCATCAGTTGAAAAAATGAGTACAGGACAAAGACCATTAAAAAAATCTTCGAAGGACTATAATAAAAAGTCGTAGGACTTAAAGCTGGTTGGTGAAGGCAATAGGGTCACATTTAAGAACACACAATCCAGCTATTGGCAAACTGGAAAAATTATGGAAATGTGTAAAGAGCCAAGATATTTTGTAGTTTCAGATGAGAATGGTTGTATGTATCTGAAGAATCGAAAAAAAAATCTATCTGACGATAATTCAAAAATTAAAAAAAAGTTTATAAAAATATTGCTCATAGAGATTATATATTATCTCGAAACCGCACAGATTTTCCTGAAAGTTTCCAAGTATACTACAACATTGAAAGTACCATAGGCTATACAAATTTTTGAAATTCTACTTGGAATCGGAGGTACCTCCCAAAAATTTAGATTTTATATGCACATATCTATTGATCGATTACAGACACAGTCTCCAATTTTGGACTGAGTAATGGAATTTGGAACAAAAATAAATTTGACAATTTATATTGAAATCGGTTCGGATTTGGATATAGCTCCCATATATATTTACCACCGATTTTGTTCATTGGATGCCTTAAACACGATATGAATGTTCGATTCAAATGAAATTTGGAAAGTGTGATAGGATTTCAATTATAAAATAAATTTTCCTATTTTCCTAAATTCGGCATGAGTGACTAAATTTGGTACAAAAAAAAATTGTCAAATTATATTCAAATCGGTTCAGTTTTGGATATAGCTCCGATATATATTTTCCGCCGATTTTAAATATTTGATGCACCCAACGCGATATGTATGACCGATTCCAATGAATTAAATTTTGCAAATTATATTGAAATCGGTGAAGATTTAAATATAACCGATATATTTTCGGCCGATTTCACATATTTGATGCTTCAAAAACGATAGGTATGTCTAAATGCAATGAAATTTGCAATGCAATGGGACGGAATTTAGTACACAAAATTGTCAAATTATATTGAAATCGGTTCAGATTTGGATATATGTTTCATATATATATTTCATGTATTTTATGCACCAAACACGATACGTATATCCGATTCCAATGATATTCAGAATGTGTGGCGGAAGTGACGGAATTTACCACAAAAAATCCAAATTATGTTGAAATCGGTTAAGGTTTGGATATAGCTCCTATATATAATTTCGGACGATTTCACATATTTGATGCGGCAAAACGATTTCATTGAAATTCGGAATAAGTAAATATCAGAAAGTTTTGTGGAATAAAAATTAATTTTCCAAATTATATTGAAATTGTTTAAGGTTTAGATATACCTCCCACATATATTTTTGGTCGATTTCGTATATTTAATCAAACAAAAAAAAAAAAAACACAATTTTCAATGAAATATGGAAGGTGTGACGTAGTTTGGTCCAAAAATAAATCTTGTCAAATTATATTGAAATCGGTTTAGTTTGGAATATAATTGTGTCCAACAACGCCTTTGCTATGGTATTAGGCTAACAGTAAAAAACTACACAAAAATTTAACTGAGGATACAATTATTATGGGGTAGTATGTTGCTACCTCGAATTCTCTAATAGCAATAAAAATTCCACTCAACTTCAAAAGATTGCAGTATCCTGCAATCCGTAGGACAAACTCTTCGTGTATGCAGACTAAATTTGGCATGTTCGTTTTTTTCTCATGGACAGCTCTGCCTACCATGTTCGAGCGATTTGTTTGTTTACGCATTAAAGTCTTACAATAAATAGTTAAATTCTTGAATTTGTTTTATTTTTTTTTTAAAGCACAAAATGTTAGTATATTAAATTTTGAATGCGTATAATATCAAAAGGGGTAGCGAAGCGCACCGGATTCAGCTAGTATGTTACAAATATTGCGACTAGGGGGACCAGGTTTGGACTATATTGGTTACTTCCTTCACCTTATATGAGATAGGTGATAATTTTTAGAAAATGTTGAAATGTGCGTGTGGTACCAGATATAGGCGACCGAAGTATTCTCTTTTCATACTTCATCTAATGCAGATACAAATATTGGTATGGGCAAAGTTACAAGTATAGCGAAATAATAAATTCCATATTCATCTCATGTCTGTATATGTGAAATACAGTGAAATACATTTCGCATCCTTTGAGCGTTTTGTTGTTCAAAATCTTGAACCCTATGTCGGGAGGTACCAGAAGAAACCGTCGATATATCCGATCTTTATAACAGATTGTGTGTTGGCGGAAATATTGAGATGTACAAAGTCTGAATGGAATCGGAAGTGAATTTCGCGTTTTATGAGCTTCATGGGTATTTAAAATTTTGACCTTTTGTGGAGGAGGTATCAGAAGAAGTGAACCGATATATCCCATCTTCACAGCAGATCTTGTTGGTAGAAATAATGGGATGTGTGAAATATGAAGAGAACCGGATGTTTATTTCTGATTTTATGATCGTTTTGGTTATTCAAAACATTGACCCTTTGTGGGTAAGGTACCAGAAGAAATGGTCTCTACCAGATCTTGTGTTGACGGATTTATTAAGATGTGACAAGTTTGAATGAAAATTGTTTTTAATTTCGCGTTTTATAAGCTTCATGGGCATTCAAAATGTTGACCCTTTGTGGGGCAGGTACCAGAAGGAGTGGACCTATATATTCCATATTCACACCATACCGTGGGTTGATAAAAATATCGTGATGTGTGTACTTTGAAGACAATCGGACTAGTATTTCACATTTCATAAGAATTGTAATTGTTGAAAATGTTGACTCTTTGTGGTGGAGGTACTTGATGCAGTGAACCGATACTGTTAATTTTCGCACATGACCTAGAACTGATGCAAATATTAGGATTTGTAAAGTTGGAGCAAAATAGGATTATTATTTTTCTCTCTGTACAGTAAAATATTTTCTTTGAAAGTTTTGACCTTTTGTGGGAAGGTACCAAGTTTGGATCAAATCCGATACTCCATTCGAAAGTTATAGAGCGCACCAGTCAGCAAGACAGACAGACAGACGGACATTGCTAGATCGACTCCAAAAGTCCTGAAACGGATTTGGTCCAAAGAGACCTATAGTCTAAAACCGTTATTTCGATGAGGCACGTTTTTGCCGTAACAAATGATATATATCATCTCTAGCCATATAGCTGATGGTATAAACAATTATTGGAGCAATATATATACCGGACCGTGTTTCACCAAGTGGTAAAATTTGGCCAACCAAAAATGGTTACAAAATGAGGTTCCTCGCTTCATTTCGAGCCACCAAAATCTCCGGATACCAATCCGTTGGACTGGAGTATTTTCGAGTCTGGAGTATTTTGGAAAGCAACGTTGGCACTAAAAACACCAAAGCGTCGATCACATCAAGCAAGCACTTCGCCGGAATTGGACCAAAATACCGCAGAGCAACATTCGGTATGACGGTTTCATTGGCCGTTTGAGGGCCATAATTCGTGTCAAAGGTGACCAATTCCTGGCCATTTTGCAACAACCAAAAAGAAATTCGAAAAAAATCTAAACTTATTCTAAAATTTGAAGCTATTTCCGAAATTTTTTTGCTTTCATTCAATAAAATTTAAAAAAAATTTAAAAATTATGGCGTTTAACTTTGTTGCAGTTTTTTATCTCACCCTGTACAAACTGATACTATTTATTTAAAACCGACTGATACTATTTAACTTGTTTTGGAATGCTTTGCTATTTGTTGTAGTAATGAGCAACTCCTACTAGTGGCAACATATTTTGAAGACAAAGCTGATAATTTTCAGTGCTATTGCTAATTTGGCGTTAGCATTTTAAACCCTGGGTAAAATCATGCTCTTGCGCCTTAAGGTGAGCAGCTTGGCATCATACTTAGGTATATTAATGTCAAATTATAAAGGGAAACGATGGCAGGATTTGAGTGCGACTCTGGCATTCATTTTTGAAATGTCACAAAGCATGTCATGCGAAGACTTCAAGCTGCATATATATTGTTCATCCGATTTTTTATTTTTGTCCTCCGCAGCCGTAATACAACTGTAACAACAATATTTGGGGAAATATATCAAATGCAGCTCAGAAATGCCTTTGCTAAATTTTATCGAGATCGGTTCAGATTTGGATATAGCTCCCATATATAACTTCGTCCGATTTACCTTTTATTGTGCATCAAACGTCTAATATTTGCACAAATGGGATGAAATTTGGCACTTACGACCGAATTGAGTCAAATGTCAAATTTCATCCGATTTGTTGTATTTTTTACCCACAGCCGTAATATGCACTCCATAACAACGATATTCAGGGAAATATATCAAATACAGCTCAGAAATACCTTTGCCAAATTTTATCAAGATTTGTTCAGATTTGGATATAGCTCCCATATATATCTTTATCCGATTCCGAATTTAAGAGATACAAATGCTTCGGCATATTTAGTCCATTGAACTTTAAATTATAATTATAATCCTAGCTTGTATGATTGAATTCTCCCATAAAAACTTATAATTGTTATACCGAGCTCTACTAAATTAGCAAACTGCTGTAGGGTATCATAAAGTCGGCCCCGCCCGACTTCAGGACTTTCTTTACTGGTTTTCCTTGTTTTTATGAAACTTTGAAGCAAAGGACATGTAATGTATTTTCCTTTAAAAATTATATATTTTTCTTTTATATGTTTTTTTTTCAAATATTAAAATAATCTATTATGAAACGCTGTGTTTACTCTGAACTAGTGGAAACCTGAATATATATCGGAGTGCAATTAGATCACAATTTGAAGTGGACATCGCATGTTCCAAATCTACAAAACAAACTAAGCTAATCAGATTACGCTTTATACCATCTTGGCAACACGGCGCCGCAATATGTTCTAAAATAGGCATACTTTTTATCTCATCTTATGCATGCGATTACCAACTACACAAAGCAGAATTGTGAAACTACTATCAGAAGAAAAAGAAACAAGATAAGCAAGACGGTCAAACAACAAATCAAAGGCTACAAAATAAATCTTCAAAATTCTAAAGAGAAATTGAGAAATTGGATATATTCTATATCTATAGAAGCATAATTCATGGAAGATAAAAGCAGAGCGAAGAAAATATATCACAGCCACAAGAGCTGAGGGCAAATGCAGCATATCAAAGTACAACAAGTAAAACATCTGTAAGTTCGGCCGATCTTTGAATACCCTCCACCATTTGGTACAAATTTAACAATTTTCAAAAATAAAAAAATAAAATCCGTTAAAAATTCTGTTAATATCTTAAAAATACCGAATGTAACCGTTATTAGGGCTTTTACGACGACGTGGACCTACATATGTAATTTTTGTCATAAGCTATTAAAATATTCAAATGCGAAACTTGAAACAAAAATTCGGTGAATAATGTCGCTAAAATCATCAATATACTGAATATCGGGAGGTACCGTTATAGGGGGCTATACCAAATCGTGGACCTACATGGCCCATTGTCAATATCAAAAGTCCTACAGACATGTCTTAAAGTCGGGCGGGACCGACATTATGACACCCTACACCACTTTGCATATTAAGTAGAGCTTCACATAACAAATAAGAGTTTTTATGGGGAATTTGTGAGTATTAAATAATGCCAACTATAATTATTGTTGTAATTTGAATTCCAAAGGAATTAATATATTAGAGGAATATCCTCTTCTAAATCGATTTCTATTAAATTTTCCAAGACATTTTCAAATTGGGCTTGTATTACCCATTTGGTGCACAATTAACTTGAAATCGAATATCTATATATATAAGGGAAAGGTGTGTTAGTAACTACGCTTAGAACTCAAGAACTGCTGGATTTTAACGGTTCATACAAATTCGGAATTGTCTCTTAGCAGAAAAGGATAAAATCCAAAAAAATCGCGTACAAATGTGAAATCTAAACATTTTCATTTTGACTTTTGAAATCTACAATCGTAAGGTTTTGTATTGCACGCTTTTTATATCCTCCACCATACTATGGAGGGTATATTAATTTTGTCATTCCGTTTGTAACTCCTCGAAATACTCATGTCAGACCCAACAAAGTATATATATTCTTGATCAGCGTAAAATTCTAAGACGATTTAGCCATGTCCGTCTGTCTGTCTGTACGTCTGCCTGTCTGTCTGTTGTAATCACGCTATCTTTCGAACAAATTGAGATAGAAGGCTAAAATTTTGCACACATGTATATTTTGCCAGTAGGCAGGTTAAGTTCGTAAATGGGTCATGTAGGTCCAAGTTCTCATATAGCCCCCATATAACGGTACCTCCCGATATTCGGTATTTTGATGATTTTACCGACATTATTCACCGGAATTGTTTCAAATTTGGCATTTGAAGTTCGTAATAGATACTAAAACCTAAGACAGAAAATTATCTGTGCAGGTCCACGCCTTCGTGTAGCCCCCATATAACGGTACCCCCCGATATTCGGTATTTTGATGATTTTAGCGACATTGTTTACCGGAATCGTTTCAAATTTGGTATTTGATGTTCGTAACACATACTGCATCATAAAACAGAAAATGGGCCATGTAAGTCCACGTCTTCGTATAGCCCCCATATAACAATACCCCCCGATATTCGATATTTTGATGATTTTAGCGACATTGTTTCAAATTTCGCATGTGAAGTTCGTATTGGATACTTCAGCCCATGCCAGAAAATTGTCTGTGCAGGTCCACGTCTTCGTATAGCCCCCATATAATGGTACCCCACATATTCGGTATTTTGATGATTTTAGCTACATTATAAACAGATTTTTCTTCAAGTTTCGCATTCAAAAATTTTGTAATAACTTATGACAAAAGTTGCCTATGCAGGTGCACGTCGTCGTATAAGCATTCGGTATTTTTAAAATTTTAGCAGAATTTTTAACGGATTTTATTTTTTTTTTTTTTTTTTTTGGAAATTGCCAAATTTGTACCAAATGTTGGAGGGTATTAAAAGTTCGGCCCGGTCGAACTTACTGCTTTTTTACTTGTTCCATTTTGACTTACTATTTTCAAATGTATATTTGCAGTTTTTTGTTATACCCTACAACACAGTGTGTTGGGGGTATTATAAGTTTGATTGGGCCAAAAATGGATCATCCTATCTCGCCGAGCTGAGTCGATCTAGCTATGTATGTCCGTCCGTCCGTCTGTCCGTCTGTCCATGTTAATTTGTAATCACTCTACAGGTCGCAATTATGGGCCGATCTTCACAAAATTAAGAATGGAGGTGCGGGTAGGGCCAGAATAGAACCCTATTGCTTTACTGAAAAAATGTCGGATGTTGCAATAGCTATACAGGTCGCAATTTTAGACCAATCGACGCGGAATTTTGCATGTAGCTAGAGTTTAGGGCGGGGAAGAAGCCTACCATCGTATAATATTTAGCGGGTAAAATAGATCATATATTTTGTGTTGAAAAAATTCAAAATTTTTCATTAAACCGCGAATATTTTAAATCCCGGCGAAATCACAAAGCCATGACAAGGTTACTTCTGACCTTTACATTGATGTTAACGTCCAACAAATCGGATATATGTGCGATATATATGTCTATCAAAGAAGATATGCTTGAAAGATCTCTTATATGTCGAGAACGGCTGAACTGATTTCGACAGTTCTCATTAATTCAGAATGGCCTCTTGGAAGGAAAGAAAAATCGTCTAAAAAAATCGTTAAAAATATCTCTCTAATGATGAAAATATTGATTTTGTAATATTTTCTCATATTTTTTCAATTTTGTCACATTTTTGGCATATTTTCATTTTGAATTAAACATTTGGTAATATTTCTACAGCTCACAAAACTAAGTAGTTAGGATATCAGCATATCATATACAGATCGCATTTATGGCCCGATCCTTACGAAATTTTGCATGGGGAAAAGATGAGGGTCAGAATAGAAGCCTACTCTTTTTGGAGATGATCGTCATATATTTAGGAGTTGAAATGGACCGAAAAACTGCAAAATTGTCAGCAGGTCGTAATTGTCGCCCGATCCTCACGCATATTTGAATGGGGGTTACCGAACATTGCAAGAGACAAGCAGTTTTGGATGGCCATCCAAAAATATTCAATGTGTGAAATAGTTTGCCAAGTTTTGTAGACAAAATACGAAAATGTCCATTCCAGTGGCTTTTTGGAGAATTCACAAATACAGGAAAGACGCATTTCTGACTATTTCATTAACGCTGATTTCGTTGAAGAATATAGTCAAATGTCTGTATCTCATATAGATGCGTTTTAGTCAAAAACCAATAATAAATGTTAATCTTTTGCCACTTTTGAGAGATTATAGGTCTTTGGGAAATATTGGTTCCAGATCTAGGAAGACCATTTACGTGCAACATCTACCAATAAATTGGAAATGAGCAAACAAGTTTAAGTTGCTATTATTCGAAAATTAGAGAATGAAACCTGATTGTTTTCTTTTATAATTTGTCACAATATCTTGTATCTCGCCTATATAAACAGTATCGTTTATTATAGTGTTGTAGGGTATTCAACGGTCGGCCCCGCTCGACTGTAGCCTTTGCTTACTTGTTTTTTTTTTTTTTTTTTTTTTTTTTTTTGAATTCTAATATGATGTATAGTCTTTTTAGGGTTGTACAAAGCGACAACGGACAAAACTATTATTTTTAGAATTTATGTATTTATTGAGTAAGTGGACCTAGACGAATAATATTATTTTAGAAGAGGATACAAAATTATGAATTATTTTCACCATATCAAAGAAAGTTATGTTATTTACTACGCTTATAATGCAAAAACGGCTTGACGGATTAACGTGCTTCAGCTGGAAGATGCAAACACATTTTAACAATCAAAAAATAACGTGGACCTACTTATTTCATATGACAATAATCCGTGCAATTAGAATTCAAAATGCAACATTCCTTGGGACTGCAATCTGTGAAATACCGAATGTAAGGGGTGCAAATTTAGTACAGCGAAATGGGCATTTAGTAAGAAAAGGATTTATATCATTCCAGAAGTTCTTTCTAAATTTTCAGATATCTGTATCCGCTTTTGCAGGTTATGATAAGGGTCATAAGCCCAGAAAAGGGTACAACCCGATTTTAAGTATATTTTACATTTTAACCATATTATTCATACTAACTTCGACAAATGTTGGTAGTATGCAAAGAAACCATCCTTGCAAAAAATGATCAATTTTTGGTATAACCATCATATGATTTAAGCTACTTTTGGGGTTTTGGCCACCTTTTTTTTGGCCCCTATTTGACATCTTTGTTTCTAAGGGGATAAAAACCTCTTCTCATAACATTTTAAATTTTCGGAGTAGGGTCCGTCTGGGTTTTGACCACATTCATCAATTGATTTGGCTAAAACATTGTATTTAGGCTACTCTGGTGTAGAGAACCATCTTATAGACAATTGCCCACATAGTGTATCCCCAAGTCCACTTTCCCAACCAATGAAAAAAGGAAAATTTGTATTCTTTTGAATATGTAACCCCCTAGAGAATATGGGTTGGGAACGTAGATTTGAGATGTACGTCTATATGAAATAAACTCCGAAATGTCAAACTGGGACCCATTCAGTCGGAAATTGTGGCAGAAACATGAACGAATTACGAAAGTAAGAATGTAGCACGAGACCAAACATTTCATTTAAATGTCAAAAAAAAAAATAATTCCCATCTTACGGTAATGGATGTAAAAGAATAATTCTGAAATCAATCTCCCCTTAATTATGAGGTGGACAAAAGTAGAAACCACGCAGCACGGTATTCTAAACTTTGGAAATACAAATTCCATATTACAGCTCATTTGAATAAGGTCTTTACACTACCAAAAATTGAGTTGAGTTTTCACATGGTTATTATAGGTGTTCTGTATCATATAAGCTTTTAACACTCAAATTAAGCCCATGTCTGAAAAATAATATCAGGTTATTCAAAACATCTATAACCGATGGTAGATGAACTTCTATTGTAAATTTTGCCATAAATATTTATTTATATTTCAAATTACTATGAAGTCATTACTTATAATAAAAATCGTGAGTCAGATATGTGATTTATAATGCTTAAAACAATATGCATTAAAAACTAGAAGTATGCCGACCGGGCCAGTTAGTATATATATATATATATATATGTATATATATATATATATATATATATATATATATATATATATATTTATATATATATATATACCGTACTGCGTGGTATTCAGTTTTGTCCACCTCATACTTGAAGGCAAAGAATCTTCAACTGGTTCGCTGATTTTTTTGCGGCAAATTTTTAAAGGTCCTTACGAAGTTTGTCGGTAGAATGTATTGTTATTTTGAAATTTGATTCCATTGAGAAATTGTCGATTTTTCCCGATTTTAGAATTTTTATATAAAACAACAACGGATAAAACTGTTATTTATAGATTTCATATATTTATTGGGTAAGTGGTACTATGCGAATAATATCATTTCAGAAGAGGATAAGCCATGAACAAAAAATCAATATTTTATCGTGTATGCACGGTTTTTTTAATTTGATTAACTTTATTTAATTGACGCGATTTGATAACTGAAATTGCTAAAAAATCACAAAAAGAGACTCAGCTCATTTCATTGCAAAAATTCTAAAATCGGGAAAAAATCGAGAAAATCTTTTTCAATGGAATCGTATTTTAATATAGTATATTTATTTAAAAACTTCGTAAGGACCTTTAAACATTTGCTGTAAAAAAACAGCGAACAAGTTGAAGAATTTTTCTTTTTTCAATTTATCTTCCTTTTCTGTCAATTTTATATCATTTACGGTTTTTTTTTCGATTGGCTTATCATATTGAATTCAATCGTTTTTTGTGAACAAAATAAAGAATTATTTTCACCATATAAAAGAAAGTTATGTTAGCTACTACACTTATAACTCATGAACAAGTTGACGGATTTTGACAATTCATACAATTTAGGAATGGTATCTTGGCAAAAAAATCTTTTTGGTGTGAATTTTTTCAATTTGACAAAATATGTAAATTTTTTATTGTTTTGAATTCTGAATGAATAATATCAAAAATGAAATGAGCAATACGATATTAAATAGCGACCTAGCCATCTAGCTTTCCACATCAGAACCTACATAGTGCTTCAGCTGGAAGATGTGAACACATTTAAACAAACATACAAATCAATCAATCTGTGAAATAACGAATATAAGGGGTGCAAAACAGTAAAGTGAACTGGATATTTAGTTAGAAAAAAAGGATTTCTATCCTTCCAGAAATTCTTCCCAAACTTTCAAGATACCTTAATTCGCATTTTCAGGTCATGATATGCGTCATAACACCTGGATAACGGTACATCCCGATTTCAGGTATATTTTACACTTCTACCATATTTTTATACCATCCATCATAATATGGAGGGTATATTAATTTTGTTTGTAACTCCTTGAAATACTCATGTCAGTCCCAACGAAGTATACATATTTTTGATCAGCGTAAAATTCTAAGACGATTTAGCCATGTCCGCCTGTCTGTCTGTTGTAATCACGCTATCTTTCGAACAAATTGAGATAGAAGGCTAAAATTTTGCACACATGTATATTTTGCCAGTAGGCAGGTTAAGTTCGTAAATGGGCCATGTAGGTCCACGTCTTCGTATAGCCCCCATATACCGTACCCTGATATTCGGTATTTTGATGATTTTAGCGACATTATTTACCGGGATTATTTCAAATTTCGCATGTGAAGTTCGTAATGGATATTACAGCCTAATATCCTTCGTATGGCCCCAATATAACGGTGCCTTCCAATATTCGGTATCATTATTCACCGGGATTGTTTCAAGTTACGTATTTAGAGTTTGTAATGGGAACTACAGTCTGTGACAGAAAATTGTCTATACTGGTCCAGGTCTTCGTGTAGGCCCCATATATCAGTGCCTTCCTAAATTCGGTATTTTGACGAGTTTAGGTACAATACCCACCGAAATTGTTTGAGATGTCGCATTTGAAGTGCTTGTGGATGCTATGGCCTGTGACAGAAAATTGTCTATGCTGGTCCAGGTCCTCGACAGCTCCGATTTAACGGTACCTCCCTATATACGATATTTTGATGATTTTAGCTACATTTTTCACCGTTTATTTCAAGTTTCGAATTTGAATATGGTAATGATTTAAGACAAACAATGCTTATGGAGGTCCACGTCGTATGGACCCCAATATAACGGCTATATTCGGTATTTTTAATACCTTAAAATTTTTAAGGATTTTTTTTTTTTGGAAATTGCTAAATTTGTGCCATATGGTGGAGGGTATTAAAAGTTCGGACCGGCTGAACTTACTGCTTCTTAAATTGTTAATCTATACAAATCAATTGTTATTCGTTTGTAATTAAATCAGTTTAGAACGGCTGGACCAATTTGGATATTTTTTATTTTTTTTAATGTTCGTCCAACTCCAAGTTAGGTTTTTATGCAAAGAAAAAGTGACCAGGCCTACTTTTGCGCCCATTTTTTCGATTTACCTAAAATCCTAATATTTGCCATAATAATGAAGATATGTGTTCCATAGTTAGTATACGACGTACTCTTGACTCCCCCTCTAACCCTAGGTTTCTGCTTGGGGTCAGAGGAACTGGCCATACATATGTCTTTAAAACTATATGTACAAAACTTAAAAAAGTATAATAACACATCAGTTGAGAACTGCTTGGCCGTTTTTACTCATTTTTTTGGTTATAGTATGCATTACGAACTTCAAAGATCAAATTTTAAATAATTCCGTTGAATAATGTCGCTAAAATCATCAAAATACAGAATATTGGAAGGAACCGTTATATGGGGGATATACGATATCGTGGACCTATATAGACAGCTCTCTTTTAGGAAATAAACAAGGAACTTCTTGTGTGGATTATCAGACAATTCCGTTGAAAATGTGGGTAAAATCATCAAAATACCGAATATCGGGGGGTACCCTTATATGGGGGATATACGATATCGTGGACCTATATAGACAATTCTCTTTCAGGGGGTGAAATACTCATAAGAGACTCCTTGTATGGAATTTCAGACAATTCAATTGCAAAATGTGGCTAAAATCATAAAAATCCCGACTATCGGGGGTACCGTTGTATGGGGGCTATTCGATATTGTGAACCGATATAGCCCATCTTCGAACTTAACCTGCCTGCAAACAAAGGAGAGATCTGTACAAAATTTTAGCTTCCTATCTTAATTCGTTTAGACTGTAGCGTGATTACAACAGACGGACAGACGGACGGACGGACAGACAAACGGACAGGGCTAAATCGTCTTAGAATGTTACGCTGATCAAGAATATAATTTGTTGGGTCTAAAATGATTATTTCGATGAGTTACAAACGAAATGACGAACTTAATATACCCTCCATACTTTTTTTGGTGGAGGGTATAAAAATGACCGACAAAGCGTTATGGGGCTCATTGTAAAACGTGGACCAACTTCTTTCGTATGACAATAATCCGCTCAATGAGAACTAAAAATGTAAAATTTATTGAGACTGCAGTCGGTGAAATACCGAAGATTGTGAAGGGTGCAAAACTAGGGATAGAAAACTTCTTCGCATAAACTTTCGAATTTTCGGAATAATCTTGCTCCTGACCACATTCGTCAATTGTTTTGGCTGCAAAATTGTATTTAGGATACTCTGGGGTAGAGAATCATCTTACAGATAATTCTTCACATACGACTTTATTTAAGTATAGTCCCCTCAATGTGTGGTCAGAAAAGGAAAATTTGTATTTTATTGAATATATAACCCCCTTGAGAATATGGGTTGGGAACGTAGATTTGGGATGTACGTCTATATGAAATAAACTCCAAAATGTCAAACTGGGACTCATTAAGTCGACAATTGTGACAGACACATGAAAAAAGACGAATATTAGAAAGTAGCACGTGACCGAAGATTTGTTTCATGGTCATTGAATTATACTATAATGAAAAATATGAACTTTATTGGATCTCCAACGCACAATTTTAATGACAAAAAATTAATTTCCATCTTTCGGTAGTGGGTGTAAAAGAGTAATTATCTTTGACTATACTGAAATCATTCTGCCCACAATTATGAGGTGGACAAAACTGAATACCACGCTGAACGGTATTCAGTAATAATTTTTGCCATGAATATTGATTACTATTTAGAAATTACTGTGGAGTCATTACTTATAATAAAAATTGTGCCACAAATCTGTCTGTGATCTGAGATTTATCATGCTTTGGAAAATATGCATTAAAGACTAAAAGTACGGACCGGCAACGCGGACCGGGCCAGCTAGTTTTACCCAAAGGTGGAGGGTATTAAAAGTTTGGCCCGGCCGAAGGTATTTTTTTTTTTACTTTTTTAAACGACATCTAAAAGTCTACTATACATTTAGTAGCTGCTTGACTATCAGCTTAATCTTAGCGAAGAGCTCTGTCTAGAAAATGCTGCAGCTTTTTACATTAAAATCTAAGTCCCTGTACCTTCATCAATTTCTGATCCAAACTTTAATCCTGAAGTTAAAATAAATACTGAAGTACCAGAGAACTGCTCTGTTGGGTACCAGGTCATTGCATAATTGAAGGAAATGAGAGAGCTAAAGAATTAGAAAAAATTGAAATTCACAAAAGAATAAATTTTCAAGTTATCAAAACTAATTTGGTCGGATATCTCTCTCATGAAAAGCTCTGCCGCTGCTAAATATGAAGAAATCAACTTTGTCGACAAAAACTACAAACTGTTCAAGGACGCCGAAGAGACTATAATTGATATTATTTCAAATATCCCTCATTAACACGTGAATGATTCCGAATTATGAGCGTGCACTTAATTAACAGTCTCCAGACAACCATATTTTAATTAAACGTCCTCAAATCAAACCAAGATCAGCGTTGCTTTCAATTTTCGATCGAAGTTGGTATATAGTTGCAAATGTTTGCAATTTTAATGCCAAACAAGTAAAAAAGCTGTAAGTTGGGCCGGGCCAAACTTTGAATACCCTCCACAATTTGGTAAAAATTTGGCAAAATACCGAATATAGGAAGGTATCATGGGGTTATACTAAAATGTGGACCTACACAGACAATTTTTTGGCATCCATTGCGAATTTCAAATACAAAATGTGAAATAATTCCGGTAAATAATGTCGCTAAAATCATCAAAATATCGAAAGTTCCGTTATATGGGGGCTATACGAAGACGTGGACCAGCACAGACAATTTTCTGTCATAGACTGTAGTATCTATTACGAAATTCAAATTTGAAACAATTCCGGTAAATAATGTCGTTAAAATCATTAAAATACCGAAAACCGGGGGTACCGTTATATGTGGGCTATACGAAGACGTGGACCTATATGGCCCATTTGCTGATTTTGATTGATTTCTTGATCAGCATAAAATTCTGTATCGCTTTATCAATGTCCGTCTGTCTGTGGAAATCACCCTAGCTTACGAACGAAATTAAGTAGGTTGATAAAATTTTACTCAAATGTGTATTATGTCTGCAGGACTTTCGGTATTGAAAATGGGCCATGTAGGTCCACGTCTTCGTATAGCCCCCATATAACGGTACCTCCCGATATGCGGTATTTTGATGATTTTAGCGACATTATTTACCGTAATTGTTTCAAAATTAATATTTAAGATACTTAAGACAGAAAATGGAGTATGTACTACAGCCTATGACACCAAATTGTCTGTGCAGGTCAACGTCTTCGCATTACCCCCATATAACGGAATCCCGATATTCGGTATTTTGACGATTTTAGCGACATTATTTACCGAAATTGTTTCAAATTTCGCATTTAAAGTTCGTAATGGATACTACAGCCTATGACAGAAAATTGTCTGTGCAGGTTCACGTTTTATAACCCCCATGGTACCTCCCTAAATTCGGTATTTTGATGATTTTAGGTACATTATAAACATATTTTTTCAAGTTTTGCATTTGAATATTGTAATAGCTTGTGACAAAAGTTGCTTATGCAGGTCCACGTCGTCGTATAGACCCTAATATACGGCTGCATTCGGTATTTTTAAGATTTTAACAGAGTTTTTAACGGATTTTATTTTTTTTGGAAATTGTTAAATTTGTACCAAATTTACTTACAGCTTTTTTACTTGTTGGAAGAAAAAATCTAACCCAAATTTTATACTTGAAAAATATTCGACTGATTACAACTTTGACATATATCAAGTTTCCAAAAAAGATACTTTGTTGTAATTTTCGCCTGATATTTCTACCATGGCTGAAAGCAAATCGGCTACAAATTTGAAATGTCAATGCGAATAGATTTAATTTAGTTTTTTATACAAATTTTTACAGACCACTGTACCAGAAAAGTTGTATTGTTGTATAACTTCGCCTTAGCATCTTCCTGTATTGTTCTTCCATGATTTATATGAAAACTCCTTCAGAGAATAAAAAAAATTGTTAAACTATAAAAGAGAGTAATACAAAGGTTAAATGTCGTTAATCGAATTAGAATTTTAATATAGTCCAGACAGTAATATGTCGAAAATTATGAATACTTAAGAAACAAATTGAATATGATCGATCTATGATCAAATCTAGCAGTCAATTTCAAAATAATTGGAAAATCTCCCAAAACATTGAAGCAATTTTTCAAATCGATTTCAAAATGTGAAAAAGAAACTGATGTCCAAAAAGTCCCTCACTTCATTGCGTAAATGGACTTCTTGGCTTTCTTCTTAATTTTGGTTAAATAGGATCAAGTAATTCGACTCATTTTATTAATTAATTTCCGATTGTTTAATATGTGAGCAACGTACCACTTCTACGGAATACACGTTGGTTTAAACTCAAACATTGTTCCATTGTGACCTCCGTACTACATATTTTGGAACAAAAAACCTGTACAGACAACGATTAAACGTATATTATTTCAAATATCCCTCATTAACACGAGGAAGATTGCGAATAATGGGCGTGCACCCAATCCACAATCCCTATACTAATTCAACAATATTTTAATTAAACGTCCTCAAAGTCCACGATCAGCATTGCTTTCAATTTTCAATCAAAGTTGGTAAATAGTTGCAAATTTTTGCAATTTTAATGGGAAACAAGTAAAAAAACATTAAGTTCGTCCGGGCCGAACTTTTAATACCTTAGGGTAAAAGAAACATTAGAACCCATTGTGACATACAAATACTAATTTTTAGACAAATCCGCGAAGAAATGGGGCAAAAATCATCAAAATACCGAATGTCTGGAGGTACCGTTATGTGGGGACTATACCAAAATTGAATAGACATATTTCATTTTCAGTTCCAACTATCCTAGAGACACAATACAAATTGTTCTGCTCTACGTCAAATAATGTGGACTGTATCGTAATTTCAACACACAGACAGACATCGTTAAATCGACTTAGAATTTTATGTTGATTATGAATGTATATACTTTATGGGGTCTACGACAAATATTTAGGGACTTTACAAGTTCCAAGGGGGAGGGTATAAAAAACAAAAATGCTGAAGATTTTTATATTCAATGTTTTGATTGGATAAAGAAATTGGCCCCTATATTATACTTGAAATAAATTCGCCCTGATTACAACTTAGACAGATCAAGTTCCCAAAAAAGTTGTTGTAATTCGAGGTAGAAACAGACTTCCCCTTTATATTCGTTAAATTGTTGTTTAGTTTTTTGCTGTTAGCCTAATACCATTGCAAAGGCTTTGTGGGTCAATGGTTCCTAATAAAATCATATCTCAATCTGAACCGATTTCAATATAATTTAAAAAAAAATTACTTTTACACCAAATTTCTTCACTCCTTCCATATTTCATTCGGAAATCGGCCGAAAATATATATATATGGTAGTTATATCCAAATCTTAACCGATTTCTAACTAATTTGCCAAATGTATTATAGTAATCAAATTCCGCCACATATTCTGAATTTCATTGGAATCTGACATACATATCGCGTTGGGTGCATCAAATATGTAATATCGGCCGAAAATAAATATGGGAGCTATATCCAAATCTGAAACAATTTGAATATAATTTGACAAACTTATATTTCTACCAAATCATTCATGCCTAATTCCATTGTAATCGGACATATGTATCATGTTTGGTGCATCAAATAAACGAAATCGGCCGAAAATATATATGGAAGCTATATCCAAATCTGTACCGATTTTAATATAATTTGACAAATCTATTTTCAGATCAAATCCCGTCACATATTCCAAATTTCATTGGAATCGAACATACATATGGTGTTTGGTGCATTAAATAAACGAAGTCGGTCGAAAATATATATGGGAGCCATATCCAAATCTAAACCGAATTCAAATTAATTTGGCAAACAATTTTTTTGACAAATTCCCTCACACATTCCAAAATCGGTTATCGTAGTAAAAAACTTTTACGTTCTTGCAGTTCTGGAACAGGCCAATTGTAAGTCAAATATGAAAAAAATTGCATTTGCATGGATGTATGTGTAGAATAGATCTCTAAGAAAGTGTTCGATTTCGTCCAAACTTTGCATTTCGAAATTGTTCCCTACCCAGATTTTATCCTTTTCTGGCAAGGGGCCATTCCGAATTTGTGAGAATTGTCAAAATCCGTCCAGCCGTTCTTGAGTTATAAGCTGTCTAACTTACATCCCGCTCATTGATATATGAGATTTTATATGTATATTTCACTATACATATATGAGATATCTTGGATATGAGCATTAATGTAACGGTCAGAATTGACATTTTTGTGCATTTGTGATTTCGCCAGGATTAAAAATATTCGCGGTTTGATTAGTACAAGTTGTGGTCTATTTTACCCGCTAAATATTGTTCAATGACCAAACAAAATAGTAGGCTTCTGATCAGACCTAAACACTAGCCTCCGGCTAAATTTGGTTTTTGGTCCATTTTCACCCCAATCATCTCCAAAGACTTCTATTCTAAATCTAGCCTCACCTCCCTGCTTAATTTCGTAAGGATCGGACCATAATTGCGACTACAGAGTGATTACAAATTAACATGGACAGACGGACATATATAGAATCAGCTCGGCGAGATAGGAAGATCAATATATAGTTTACTATGTCGGGAACCAATATTTCAAGGTGTTATATAATTTTTGGCCCATTCAAACTTATAATACCCCTAACACATAGTGTTGTAGTGATTGAAATTTTGTTAAATAGTTCGAAAACTTAACAAAACTTCGAAACTGAGTAAATTAACGTTTTTATACATTTATACTTTTGAGGATCTTCATATAATCACTTTCTTAGTCGATTTATGCATGTCAGTCCGTCTGTCCGCCCGTCCATGTATTCTTGTATACAAAATGCAGGTCGTATTTATTATCCGATTGAGATGAAATTTTGCAAACAATATTTGTTTGGCCCAAAGATTGGTGATAATCGGATCAGATTTAGATATAGCTCCCATTTATTGATTTCCGGTTAATTGTGCACCAAATGCCTAATATAAGTTCAAATGGCCTGTATTTTGGTAAATCCCACCAAATCAAATTTGGAGAAAATCTATTCAGATATAGCTACGGCTCCTACACTGAAAGAAAAATGATTCGGTGTATCAATGAGCCGGTTTCATTGATTTTTTTCATTGATGCAATGAAAAGCTAAATTAATATAATAAATATTTTTAAATATTTTTTACGTTGCTTTAAAATTCAATGATTTTTGGTTTTATTGAATATATGATAAGGATTTCGTTAATGTTACGAAACTGCTTATGTTTACAAAATTCAGTAAAAAATGTGAATATAGAAATGCCTGTCTGATACAAACAAGTACGCAGCCAAAGTATTTATAATTAGAGGGAAAATTGTGATAATTGTTATATTTTAATTTGTGCGTCAATTTAATAAAGCAGTTTCATCAAATGAATGAAGCGTTACGATATGGAGTTCGTTCTAGGCCAAACAAATGATGCATGGAAAATGTCATCTCAATAAAAGGTGACAATAAAGGCAACCTGCATTTTGTTTATAAATATACGTGGGCAGACGGTCAGACTTAATGACATTCATAAACCGATATCGAAAAATTTTAAAATTCCTTCGAAATATGCCACTTAAATGAAAACACTTATGTGGGGATACGAAGATCTCGACCTCAAAAGTATTTCTTATGTCATATGCTGTAGTACGAATTTCGAATTTCAAATACGATTTTGAAGCAATTCCATTGAAAAATGTAGATATACGAAGACATGGATCTATATCAGCAATTTTCCGCCACGGGAACTAGAACCCATTACGAACTACAAATACCAATTTTTGGACAAATTTGTGGAAAAATAATCAAATGAAGAATATCATTATATTAATGAACAATTTCGTTAATTTTACGTTAATGAAACTTTTTCCATTCGTTTAATGAACCTCTACGTTGGTTCAAAATCAATGATAAATTTAATTGACGGAACGTAGGAATTCATTTATGATATGAAGCTTTTTCTTTCAGTGTATATATATGATTCATCCGATTTGGGGTTTTAAGTCCCTCACATGCGTAATATGCACTCCAGAAGAATAATATTTGGCAACGGACATCAGATACTGCTCGAAAATACCTCTGTTCCATATATATCTTTATCCGATATCTGGTTTTTTGTGCACCAAATATCAGCCCAAATGGACTGAGTTTTGGTAATTACGACCGAATTCATCTTAAAAACCAGACTTCAAATTTGGTATAAATCGGTTCAGATATAGCTTCAGCTCCCATATATATATTTTATCCGATTTGGGGCTTAAAGTCCCACACAAGTCCACAACAATGATCTTTAGTGCCAGAGATCAGATACAGCTCTGAAATAAGTGTATCAAATTTTGTGAAGTTCGGTTCAGATTTGGATATAAGTCCCATATATATCGTCAACCGATTTCGGGTTAATTGTGCACCAAATGGCTAATATTAGTCCAAATGGACTGAATTTCGACATATTCGACCGAATTCAGTCTAGAAGCAAGTACATTAAAATTTGGAGAAAATCGGCTCAGATATAGCTTAAGCTCCCGAATATATGTTTTATTCGATTTGGTGTTTAAGTCCCTCATATTCGTAATATGCATTCTACAACAATTATATTTTGTACAATATATATTATAGAGCTCACAAATACTTTTGCCAAATTTAACGAGAACGATTGATATTTGGATATATGGGAGCTATATCCAAATCTTAATCGTTATCGATAAAATTTGGCAAAAGTATTTCTGAGCCCTATAATATCAACTAAAACGGAGTGAATTTCGGGACGTTTGTTTCCATTTTGTGGAACTCGGCTCCGATATATATTTTTATACCCTCCACCTTGGAAAGGAGGGTATGTTTACTTTGTCATTCCGTTTGTAACATCCCTAAATATTCGTCATAGACCATATAAAGTACAGTGGTTTCTATTTACCTGCATCAACATTAGCTGCGCATTGGCCTTTGCAGACCAAAAAACTTTTTTTATGCCATTTTTTTCTGAATCCCTTTATTTGAATTGTATTTAAGTGCCCAATCGATAGCTGCACATTGGACATTCCTGCCTCGAAAATTTGGTAATATTTTTTTAATTTGGTTACAAAAGTTGTATTTATCTGCACAAGAAAATTTTTTGCAAACTCAAAAAAGGTACTAAAAACTACCACTTCGTTTTTGTATTCGCAAAAACAATAACAACACAAGAGAAAAGCATGCATTAAAAACATATTCTCGCGTCCTCTCCCACACTAAAAGATGGTTATGCTGCTGCTGCTTTGTTGTGCACGAATAGAAAATTAAAGATAACTGCACTTTTTGTGCACGTAAGTAAAATTAAAGATACCTGCTTCATTGTGCAGATAAATGCAATGAAGCTACCTGCATTTTGGGCATTGCTGCACAAGATGTCGTGCAATTTTTGATTGTGCAGGTAAGCAAAAAATACTGTATATATATTCTTGATCAGCATAAAATTCTAAGTCGATTTAACGATGTCCGTCTGTCTGCCCCAATATATAATGTCACCTCTCTATATTCGGCATTTTGATGATTTTAGCGACAATATTCACCGGAATTGTTTTAAATTTGGTATTTGAAGTTTGCAATGGATATTACAGCCTAAGACAGAAAATTGTCTGCGCAGGTTCGCGTTTTCGTGTAGCCCAGAAAATTGTCTGTGCAAGACCATGTTTTGGTATAGGCCCCATATAACGGCTCCTCCCGATATTTGGTATCTTGATGATTTTAGCTACATTATTCACCGATTTTCGCATTTGAATATTGTAATGGCTTATGACAAAAGTTGCCTATGCAGGTCCATGTCGTCGTATATATGCAGCTACATTCGGTATTTTTAAGATTTTAACAGAATTTTTTACAGATTATATTGTTTTCGAGAGTTGCCAAATTCGTTTTAAATGGCAGAGGGTATTCAAAGTTCGGCCCGGCCGAACTTACAGCTTTTTTACTTGTTTTAATATAATCCTTCTCATGCACTCTGTAGCAAAGTTATTTGATATAAAAGATTAAAATTTCTCCGTCGAATTTAGTGAAAATAGGTTCAGACCTTGATATGCCTCCCATATATTTGTTCCCTCTGAACCAAATTGGAACTGCCTTAAAGCCAAATGCTGATAGGTGTTATGATCTACTTCAAATAACTAAATATGTATAGTGGTGCAAGGTATCATATAGTCGTCCGCGCCCGACTTTTGACTTTTCCTTACTGGGTATAATTGGAAAATTCCACTCAGAATGGTGTATAATTGAATTCCAAACATATTACAAATTGATTTATTAACTTCTTTGTAAGTAAGTATCAAAATCATGAAGAAAAAATATAGTACGGAGCAGGTAAATCCTAAATGCTACGCGTTAATGCCAAATGTGGAATCAAAACAATTTAATTACAGAACTGACTTCATTTTTATAACTATACAATATGTATTGAATGCTTTATGCTAGGAACACAATTGGAGCGAACGACGAATTTTTTCGCGGCGTATGTTCGTCGTCAAAAATAAAACACATATGTGTATATGGAAGTGCACACAATCACGGCACCGGCGAAAATTTCGTCGGTCGCCGCGAACTCAATTAGCTTTATTTCTATTTCATGCGCCGGCGACCGGCAAACAAAACAGTACAAGGTGGCCATACTTGTACGAATTTTATGTGTTTTAGTAAATAAAGTTACTTTTTACTTTAAAATTTGTTATGGTCACTCTACTATCTGTTACTCGTATAAAAAAAAACATAATTAATTTGTTTATTTATTTGTGTACTTGCGCCTGAGTGAAGATGGATATCAGTGAATTTATAATAGAGAAGATGGACATAAGTGAAATTATAATAGTGAACGTAAAGAATTATGTGTTCTTGTATAATTCATTGTAGTCAACAAATGAGCAAAAAGTAAACAACTTCATCAGCTGTTTTATAATTTCGTCGGTATTGTGTTCCATACGACGAATTTTCGCGGCTCATTTTGTCGCCGCGTAGGGCGAAATTCGTCGTTCGCTCCAATTGTGTTCCTAGCATTAGATATTAACTTAATTTCCCTCCATTTACAAATATTCTTGTATTCAGATAAATGTTTCTTTTTCTTGCAGCACCTAATAAATGACAGGGAGAAATCGCACATTTAATGAAAAATGTCATTGGAATGTTCATGTACGTTCCGCTTGTTTTGCTTAGCCCACTGGCTGTACAAAACAAAGAAACGAACCAGCCGAAGACAGCAACGACAAGAGCCGAATGACAAACGAACTATTTAATGTGAATGTACACTTTCAAGGTTTCTTTCATTGCCCCATCGCCATCAATCGTTCGTTATTGTACGACCATACAACAACAGCAGCAGCACCAACAACAACAACAACAAAACCGATACGACGAACGACAACAACAGACCGTAAAACTACACGAAAAATGCGTCAGCAACAAACAAGCCAAAATGAAATGCCAGCAAATAATTAAAATCAACGGAAAATATATATCAAAAAGTATACATCCCCACATACCTTACCTACGGGTGGATGAATGGGTACATGGCCCCGTTCACATACACAATCAACCATTCACACATACACAGCCACAGACACACCAGTCTACAGGCGTCGTCAAGGTAAATTTAGAAAACCTGAAACGAACGAAACTACGACGCAAAATGAGTGGGCAAACGATGAACAAACAAACTGAGACTTGGAGACTTGGACTATGGAAACGATGGTATGACTAACCAACCAACTAACTAATGAAGCAGCAGCAGAAGAACTTGACGTGACGTTTCAATGAACAACAGGTCACACAACACAAACGCAGAAGAAGCACAAATTAAGCCGATAAAATGCAGTTGTAAAAGGAAGTTTTCAGGTTAATAGTATTTTATGCAGAATTTATTAGGCGTTTTATACGTTTTCTCACAATTTTGGTTTTTCAGGTGCAAGTGAACAAGACTAACTGTTTGTATTAAGTTTCCAATATGACCTGCTTGACATTGTCCCTTAATTGTTATGACATAAATTGAAATATGTACTTATATGTCGTAACCTGGTTTTTACACAGGACAAATTGTCTTGAATTAGAGTTCTCTTGAGCCACCACATACAGTGAGCAGAAAAATTTATGGTACCCCATACAAGTAAAACAATGCTTTAGTAATTCCTCAAAAAATACTTCTCAACAGTTATAACACTTCAACACCTCATAACACTATAACACCTCTGCCATATGGCTAGAGATAAGGCCAAAACCTGCCTCATCGAAATAACGACTTTAAACTATAGGTCTCTTTGGACCAAATCCGTTTTAAGGCATTTAGGTTGGGTTGACAAGAGGGGCGAAGCAATTCGCCGCATACCTTGTTGGGCATACATTTAAGCCAGTATAGGCCTGTTGTCAGTTGGCTTTATGAAATTTCTTAATTGTTTTATGTCATTTACCATTAGGGTCTGGTATGGAGTCGTTCCCTAAAAATTGGGATCTGATATTTGCAAACGCTGGGCATTGGCAGAGAAAATGTTCAAATGTTTCGTCATCTTCCCCACATGCCCTGCATATGCTGTTATCTGCACATCCTATTTTGTACAGATGAGCTTGTAGGCCCAGGTGCCCCCTGTTACCTCACTGATCTCTTTTTTAACTAGTAATAAAAGGTTCTTCGTTTTTATACCCTCCACCTTGGAAAGGAGGGTATATTAACTTTGTCATTCCGTTTGTAACATCCTTAAATATTCGTCGTAGACCCCATAAGGTATATATATTCATAATCAGCATAAAATTCTAAGTCGATTTAACGATGTCCGTCTGTCTGTCTGTTGAAATAACGATACAGCCCACATTATTTGACGTAGAGCGCCAAAATTTAGCAGAGCAATTTGTATTTTGTCTAGGATGGTTGGTATTGAAAATGAGATATATCGGTCCACGTTCTGGTATAGTCCCCATATAACGGTAGCTCCCGATATTCGGTATTTTGATGGTTATTGCCACATTTGTTCACGGATTTGTCTGAAAATTGGTATTTGTAGGTCATAACGGGTCCCTGAGCGTGTGGCGAAACATTGCATGTATAAGTCAACGTTTTGGTATAGCCCCCATATAAAGGTACCTCCCGATATTCGGTATTTTGATAATTTTTGCCACATTTTTTCACTGATTTGTCTAAAAATTGGTATTTGTTGGTCGTAATGAGTTCCAGCTCCGGTAGCGAAACATTGCATGTATGGGTCCACGTTTTGGTATAGTCCCCATACAACGGTACCTCCCAATATTCGGTATTTTTTATTGTTTTCGCCACATTTTTTCACGAATTTCTCTGAAAATTGGTAGTTGTAGATCATAATGGGTCCCAGTTCGTGTGGCGAGTCATTGTAATTAAAGGTCCGCGTTTTGGTATAGCCGCCATATAACGGTACCTCCCGATATTCGGTAATTTGATGATTTTTGCCACATTTTTTCACGTATTTGTCTTTGAAAATTGGTATATGAAGGTCATAATGGGTTCTAGCTCCGTTGGCGAATCATTGCATGTGTAGGTCCACGATTTCGTATAGTTCCCATATAATGCTACCTCCCGATATTCGGCATTTTAATGGTTTTTGCCACGTTTCTTCTAATGTTTCCTTTACCCTAAGGTGGAGGGTATTGAAAGTTTGGCCCGACCGAACTTAATGTTTTTTTATGTGTTTGTTTTCTCTTTCGAGACGAGCTTAATGATCAGGAATTTGCAGTGAAAAGGAAAGCCAGATAGACACTATCACACACTCACCACTATGCGACGCGTTTCGCCGTTGGTTAAGCGGCTCATCAGGCATATTTGGTGTGGATGATGGCTTACAAGGGCCGTTCTCTGGAAAGTAGTATATATTTCGAACTTATTGCAAATTAGCATATGCGAATTATACACTAGAAACTCTCCAGGTTCGACTCAAGTTCTATTGGCAGATCTTTTTCACAGCAGAGTTTTGTTTTTGTAGTGATGGATTTTTTGTCCACAACAACTACATTGCTTCCAATGCATACACTTGTTTAGTGCTGCTTTAGGAAGAGGGGTTAATGGCTCTGAACGTAGAGACGGCAACTTCAAGTTGGCTGCACACTGAGGTCCGCGGTTCAAATCCCACAGCCAGGCTCGTTTTTTTACTTGTTATTTCATCGCGATCGCCCCGTAAGATTTTTGTGGTTTTCCCTACACCCTCATTGTTTCATAGGGATATGTGGGCGTTTTTTGTCCATGTCTTTAACACTAGACCTAACGCATTTAGCGGCACTGGATTGTCTAGGTTTATTGTTGCTAATTCCCTGCCTGTTCCCAAATTTGCTATCTCGTTACCCCAAACTCCCGTATGACCTGGTACCTATATAATGCTGTCCGTTAGGACGTTTACGGTAGCCGGTCTCGTGTTGACATTAGGCCAGTTGAGACACTCTCAATCGCCCGGACCTCCGCTTGCAGGATCGTATTGTGATCGGGCAAGCAGAAAGAGATTTCGGTGTTTGTATCCTCAATAAAAAGTCCCAGTCCCGCTCTCCCCCTAGCATAACAACAGTTTCAAGTCGTCGGCATTTGTGGTAGGAATCCATCGATCCACGAATCTCTGGTAGGGATTAATGTTTCACTTGAGGCAGCTACAAAAGTTTCATATATCCGGTCCTATACAACATTTTCTATAGATTCTCCCGTTGTTACCTGTAAAATTGTTTCATGGTATGTAGGGTGGCCTTTGTTTATACACTCGTCCGTCGCCCTAAGCCTTAAGGCCGCTTCATATCGTATCAGAATTTCTATTGGGTCCACAAATAGAATTGTGTCTAATGCCCTAGTTGGTGTTGTCCTCATTGCGCCGCAGATGCTTAAGCAGCACATTCGTTGGACTTTCTGTAGTATTTTGATGTTACATTTTTTATCCATAGCTGTCCACCATACTACCGATGCGTATGTTAGAACAGGTCTAATTACGCCTTTTAATAACCAGCGTGTAATCTTTGGATTGAAACCTCATTTAGAGCCTATAGTCGTTTTACACGTTGCCCAACATCTGTGAGCTTGTTATTGGAAATATTGATTGTCTAGTTTCGGAAGATCGGTTCTTTTCCTAGTGAATAGACATATCACAGTTTTTTCCGGGTAAACGTTAAGACCTCTCGGTCTGGCCTAATTGTTAGCAAGTTTCAGAGCCGACTCAGCCCTTCTGCACAGCAAGTTAGGGTTCTTTCCCCTCAGAAGTATTATAACGTCGTCTGCATAACAGACTGGTTCAAAGCCTTCATTGGTTAAAGTTAATGACGGTAACCCACAGGAGGGGTGATAATATCCCTCCCTGTGGAGTTCCTTGAACAACTTTGTCCCTTATGTTAACGTCATATAGCCACAGCTTATCCATCTATTCCTTACTATGTGGTTTATCCAGTCCCTTAGGGCCCGGTCCACCTGAAAATTATCTAAGGGTTGGATGAGTGTATCTGTGCTGACGTTGTTCAACGCACCTTCGATGTTAATGCATACCCCTAGTGTATACATCTTCTTATCGAAGGTAATGCGGTTTCCACTGAACGTTCTTTAACGTATGCATGCTGTTTGTATTTAAGCATATCGTTTGCAATTCTTCTCTAAATCATGGTGTCGATTGTACGTTCCATGGTTTGGAGTAAGAATGATGTTATGGGTATTGCATAGCTTGCCTTCCCAGGTTTGGGTATAAAAACTACCCTCGATTCCTGCCAGGCTTTAGGGGTATACGCAAACTTTAGGCACGCGTTGAAAATTCCGGCTAAGATGGACGAAATAAGGTCCACTTTCTTTTGGAGCAGAGCCGGGAAACCATATCTGGTCCCGCTGCTTTAAACGGTTTAAAACTTCTGATGGCTTCCTTTACCGTGGATTCATCAATTTTAGGTGCTTCCTCAGTCGCAATCCTTCTATCTTCCGATATATCCACGTGTGTCGTGATGCCCGGCGGGAAGTGTGTACTCATCAGAAGCCCTAAGGTAACTTCTATTGTTTCCATCTTGTTACCCATATCATCCACCATTGTCTCGGCTTGTGTATGGGTTTTTTAATTAAACTTTTTTATTTTTGAAACATCATTTACGCTATCAACCTGTTCGCAGAAAAGCTTCGAAAAGTTTTTCTTGGAGTCGATCTGCCGTTGTCCATCCGTGCGTCTGTCTATCTGGCTGGTGCCCTCGATAACTCTCGAAAGTAGTATCCGATTTGTTCCAAGCTTGGTACATCATATTATTATCGAACTTAGATAAAGTTGGAGATGAGCAATGTTGGTCCAGTCTTTCTGGTGCCTCCCACAAAAAAATTCGAAATTTCCAATGTTACTGCACAACAAGTAAATATCCTCCATCATTTGGAACGAATTTGGTCATTCTCAATGGACTTATATGACGACATGGATCTGCATAGGTAAGTTTTGTCATAAACCATTACAACATTCAAATGCGAAACTTAAAAAAAGGCGGTGAATAATGTAAAATCATCAAAATACCGAATATCGGGAGGTACCGTTATATGGGTTCTGTGTTAGGCTGTAGTATCCATTTCGAACTTCAAATACCAAATTTTTAAACAATTCCGGTGAATAATGTCGCTAAAATCATGAAAATACCGAATATCGGGAGATACCGTTGTATGGGTGTTATATGAAGATGTGGACCAGCACAGACAATTTTCTGTGTTAGGCTGTATCATCCATTACGAACTTCATATACCAAATTTGAAAAAATTTCCATGAATATTGTCGCTAAAATCATCAAAATATCAAATATTGGGAGGTACCGTTATATTGGGACTAAACCAAAACGTGGACCTACATGGCCCATTTTCAATACCAAAAGTCCTGCAGACATAATATGCATTTGAATAAAATTTTATTAATCTACTTCATTTCATTTGAAGCTAGAGTGATTTCTACAGACGGACGCTAAATCGACATAGAATTTTATGCTGATCTAAAATATATATGCTTTGTGGGGTTTAAAGTGTATATTTCGAGGTGTTACAAACGTAATGACAAACTAGATATACCCTCCATATTATGGTGGGTGGTATAAAAAGAGTTCGGAGATGGGCAGTATCGCCCCACTCTCTCTCTCTCTCTGATACCTCCACCACAAAATTTTGAAATTTTCAAAAAAAAATGTTTTACTGCATACAGAGAGAAAGATAAAACGTATTTACTCCAACTTTGCAAATCCCAATATTTGCATCAGTGCTAGGACACGTACGAATATGGACAATACCGGTACACTCCATCAAATATCTCCCCCAAAATGGTTCAAAATTTTGAATAATTATAACTCTTATAAAATGTGATGTTAAGAGTTCGATTGTCTTCAAATGACACACATCACAATGTTTATAGTCCACTCCTTCTGGTACCTCCCCCACTTAGGGTCAACATTTTGAATATCCATGAAGCTCATAAAACGCGAAATAAGCATTCATTCCTTCTTCTCCCTTCAAATATCACACATACAAACATATTTGCTAACACAAGATCTTTTGTGAAAATGATATATATCTGCGAACCCTTGCTGATACCTCACCAACAAGGAGTCACAATTTTCAATACTTTTAACTGTCATCTATATCTAAATATTTCTCTCAACAAGAAACCTAAAACCTTTATATAAAGAAAGTTGTGTTAGTTGCTACGCTTGTTACTCAAGAACCGCTGATCCGATTTTAGACAAATTCAGACTAATTCGGAATTGTCTCTTAGGATAAAATCCGAAAAGAGTCGCGTAAAAATGTGAAATTTGAAAGTTTTCATGTTGACTTTTGAAAATTACAATTGTAATATTTTATTTTGCACGATTTTTATTTTCATTTTGACTTACTATTTTTGAATGTAGGTTTATAGTTTTTTTTTTTTTTTTTTTGGTTTTTTTTTTCTTTGTGGACAAAACTTTTATTTCTAGATTTTATGTATTTATTGGGTTAGTAGAACTATACGAATAATATCATTTCAGAAAATAATAAGCTATGAACAAAAAATCAATATTTTATTATTTACGAACGGTTTTTCAAATAAATTAAATTTATTTAATTGACTTCATTTCTTGAAAACTGAAATTGCAGGCGGGTTACATTGAAGTACCGAAACTGAAGAGATGATGTCGAAATAATTTAACGCGTTCACACTAAACTAAAAGATAATTACTCCTATAAAATCGATAAAAAAAAAATCACGAAAAAAGAGAGTATCTCATTGCCAAAATTCTAAAATCAGGAAAAAATCGAGAAAAAAATTTCTATCCTTCCAGAAATTCTTCCTAAACTTTCAAGATACCTTAAATCGCTTTTGTAGTTCAAGATATGGTACAACCTGATTTGAAGTATAATTTACATTATAACCATATGTTTCATAATAATTTCGGCAAAAGTTGGTAATTTGAGAAGAAACCATCCTTGCAAAAAATGAGCACGTTTTGGTATAACCATCATATGATTTAAGTTATTTTCGGGATCTTGGACACTTTTTTAATTTTTTTGCCCTTATCTTAGTTTCTAAGTAGGTGGAAAACCTCGGAACCCCATCTATTTAGGCTACCCTGGGGAGAACCATCTTACAGATAATTGTCCAAATAGGCATTCAGTCCCCACATTAGTCTACCCGCAAATCCATTTTTCCAACTAATGTGTGGTCAAAAAAGAAAATTTCGGCTTCTATTGAATTTGTAGAGAGAATATTGCTTGGAATGTAGATTTGAGATGTACGCCTATATAAAATAAACTCCGAAATGTCAAACTGGAACTCGTTCAGTCGGAAATTTTGGCAGAAACATGAAAAAATTACGAATATTAGAAAGTAGCACAGGACCGAACATTTGTTTAATCGTCTCCAACACACAATTTAAATGACAAAAAATTAATTCCCATCATACGGTAATGTGTGTAAAAGAGTAATTATCGTTTACTATTCTAAAATCATTCTGCCCTAAATTATGAAGTGGAGAAAACTCAATACAACGGAGCACGGTATTCTAAACGTTGAAAATGCAAATTCCAAATTACAGCGCAGCAACGTTACTAAGTTATTTACAATACCAAAAATTCAGCTGAGTTTTCACATGGGGCTATTATAGATGCTCTATATCAAACAGATTTTTAACACATAAATAAAGCCTATGGCTAAAAAATGAGATCAGGCTATTCAAAATATCTAACACAGAAAGTAGGTGAACATCTACTATAATTTTTGCCATGAATATTATTTATATTTAGAAATTATTATGGAGTCATTACCGATAATTAAAATTGTGCCACTTACATGAGTCAGATCTGTGATTTATCATGCTTTAAATAATATATATTAAAGACTAAAAGTACGGGCCGGCAACGCGGACCAGGCCCATTGACATTAACAAATTTCCGAGAAGAGATCTTCTACCAGAAGCTAGATGTCAAATAAGGGCAAAATCAATTGAAAAATGTGACCAAGACCATGGTAATAGTTAAAATCACCAGATACCTTCACACAAGAGTTGTAATCAAGCATGGTCCTATACTTATAATTATTTGAAAGAATTTGTTTTTCTTTCTAAAATCTCAAATTACCAACATTTGAGGAATTTGAAAGAGGCCATATCATTTGAGGGGGCTATAGCACAATGTAGACCAACCTAATACATATTTTGTACAAATGATTCCTCGTGTGACTCCAAGGACTGTATCAAATTTAAAACTTTATCGTAACTTTTGCGGAGTATAGGGCAAAATATTTGCGGCCCTTTGTGTATGTTTAAGCTATATAAAATGGACTCTAAAAAAGTTTGATCCGGGAACCCCTCTTTTGGGATTTTTATTTACCAACCGAAAAATGTTCTAAGCCCAAGATTATCTGCGGCGCATTGTAATTACTGACGATAGCGCATAGTGCCCGTATAACGTTACCTATGATTTAAGGTTACTTTTAAGGGTTCGGAAGAATTTTCCGAGTATATGAATCCTTTTCTAACTATTTTTTCAATTCACTCCACTATTTTGTATAGTCCACATATTACAGTGCATCTTCATATTCGGTATTTCACTGATTGAAGTCCCAATGAATTTTGTATTTTGAGTTCTCATTGGATGGATTATTGTCATATCTAATCAAAATTTAGAATTTTGGTATGGCAACCATATAACACCATGTATAGAAAATAAGCAAACTTTCTCGATTCTTTCGGTTTTTATACCCTACAACACTATGTGTTGGGGGTATTATAAGTTTGTTTGGGCCAAAAATTATGTAACACCTCGAAATATTGGTTTCCCACATAGGTAAATATATATGTATCTTCCTAGCTCGCCGAGCTGAGTCGATCTAGCTTTGTATGTCCGTCTGTCCATGTTAATTTGTAATCACTCTACAGGTCGCAATTATGGCCCGATCTTCACGAAATTTAGAATGTAGGTGGGGTTAAGGTCAGAATAGAACCCTATTTCTTTTGGAGATGATCGAATAATATTTAGGGCTTGAAATGGACCAAAAACTGAAAAATTTCAAGATTTTGCAGATGTTCTACAGGTCACAAATATAGACCAATCGAAGCGAAAGTTAGCATGGGACTAGAACTTTGGGCTGGCCAGAAGCCTTCCAATTTTGATGGTCATCGGGTAATATATTATAGTCAAATTTTCCATTAAACCGCGAATATTTTTAATGCCGGCGAAATCACAAATAGAGGAACAGGTCAATTCTGACCGTTACTTAGATGCCGATAGTAAAAATATCGGATATATATAGCGTAATATATACAATGTATATATACAAAGGAAGGGGATGTTCGTTAGAATGCTTATATCTCCAGAATGGCTGGCGATTTTTACCAATTTTGTCAATTTAGATTGCCCTTTTGGCATAAAAGTAAAAAATCAAAAAAAATCGCATAAAAAGATGCCAATAATGATGTTCATATAGATATTGTATTATTTTGTGACATTTTTTTATCTTTTCATATTTTTATCGCATGCGATTTTTTCAATTTGACTTATAATATTGAATATTTTTGTAATATTTGTAATATTTTTTCACTTTATAACACAGGTTGGGGTTATTATTTATATACAGATTGCAATTATCGTTCGATCCCCACAAAATTTTTCACGAAGGTAGAGTTAGGCTCTGAAGGGCTAAGCCTATTGTTTTCAAAGATGTCCCCAATATATTTAGGGGTTGAAATGAACCAACAAGGAAAAAATTTCCTGTTTTTGCAGCCGAAATAGAAACCAAGTACACTAAATATCGCATGAAGTTAGAGTTTAGGACAGCGGGTAGAATGGACCACTACTTTTGTGTGAAAAAATACCAAATGAACCAAAAACAGAAAAATATTCCTCATCACACAATTGAAGTCAATCGACACGCCTGAGAAGAGAGTTAAGGACAGGGAAGAAGTCCTAGCATTTTAGACAACAATTAGATTATATTTAGCTGTAAATTGACCACAACAACTAACAGCACGACGGAGTGCGCAAATATTGGGAATATGTCCCTGGTCAAAAAGCTAAGGGTAATATGTTGGCAGTGTTCTATGACATAATTTCAAAAGCGAAATCTTCCAAAATAGATTTGGACATAAGGGGCTTCCAATATATTTTAGTGTTGTAGGGTATCACATGGTCGGCCCCGCACGACTATAGCCTTTGCTTACTTGTTTTCATAATAATTTTCAATTCCAAAAGGCATTCTGAAACAATTCTACACAAAATTCCAGTCAATTTTTTCAGTTCCGCGATTTTTCTCAACATTTTCTTTCATGACAACATTTTCACTGTAATTACAAATAACCAAAATAAAATTTGAGTCAAATTGGTACTGATGTGTTACTATACTTTTTTAAATTTTTTTACATATAAATTTAAAGAAGTTGTTGTGGTCAGTTCTTTGACCTCTAACAGATATATAGGGTTGGAGGGAGAGAGTCAACATTGCTTGGCATTGTAAATGTGGAACAGATATCTTCATGATTTTGGCAAATATTAGGATTTTAGATAAATTGAAAAACGGGCGTGGTCATTTTTTCTTTGCATAAAAACCTAAATTATGGTAGGACGAACATTTAACAAAACTATATACATAGTTCCAGCCGGTCTCAACTGATTAAATTACCAACGAACAACAATTAATTTATATATAGATTAAAAAGTAGGGGTAGTCAGTTCCTCAGGCCCCAAATAAATACTTAGGATTGGAGGGAAAGTCAACAGCACGTCGTGTAATAATTTTAAAACCGATATCTTCATTATTTGGCAAATATAAGCATTTTAGATAAATCGAGATAGTGGGCGTAAATGAAGGCGTGCTCAATATTTTTTTCTTTAAAAACCTATGACGAACGTTTGTACAAAAAATTATGCAAATCGGTTCAGCCGTTCTCAACTGATTCCTTTACCAACGAACAACAATTGATTTATATATATATATATATATATATATATATATATATATATATATATATATATATATATATATATATATATATTTGGAAACTCACAATATTTTCTAAAAATGATCCCATATCTTATATAAGGCGAAGGAAGTAGTTGATGTAGCCCAAACCTGGCACGTCGCAATATTTATATCATATTTATTTAGGTACGATACGAAACGGACAATATTGGCCTATTCCTTCGGAACCTACTCTACAGAGGATCAACAATTTGGATACTCACAACAGGGTATAGATCTGTCGGTAAAACCAACTGAAACTTCTTAACTTGTTATTTTATGCATTCACTACTGTACTACAAAACTATTAACAACAATTTCACTTATATGTCAAAATAAAACAATGAAAAATCAAGATCTTGTGAAGTCCATATTTTAGCAGAGCATAAGTCATGGTACCCCGGGAGAAAAATATAAAAAATACTAAAATTTCACGATTTTTGAACGAAATTGTTGTACCTAATATTTGGTAGGATATTCCTCGATTCGTAAGACTTCATTTAGACGGTCGCGCATTGAGTACATAAGGTTTTTAGTGTAGTCCGCCGATATTTTACCCCATTCCGTCAGAAGTATCTCTTTGAGTTGAGCCTTGCTGGAAATTCTGTTATTTCGGATTAGTTTTTCTAAATGAACCCATAGATTCTCAATAGGATTCAAATAGGGACTTTGTAGAGGAGTAATCAGCATATGTGGTGTATTGTAAACGATCCACATCTTAACTTCAGCAGCGGTGTCTGGAGGATCATTATCCTGTTGAAAGTAATAATTATCACGAATCTTGAGTTGTTCAGCACTGTGGTTTAGATTTTGTTTCAAAATATTCATGTAAACTGTTTTTTTTATACCCTCCACCAAAAAAGGTATGGAGGGAATATCAAGTTCGTCATTCCGTTTGTAACTCATCGAAATAATCATTTTAGACCCAACAATGTATATATATTCTTGATCCGTCTGTTGTAATCACGCTACAGTCTAAACGAATTAAGATAGGAAGCTAAAATTTTGCACAGATCTCTCTTTTGTCTGCAGGCAGGTCAAGTTCGAAGATGGGCTATATCGGCCCACGATATCGTATAGCCCCATATAACGGTACCCCCGATATTCGGTATTTTGATGATGTTAGCCACATTTTTCAATGGAATTATCTGAAAATCCACACAAGGAGTTCCTTGTGGGTACTTTATATCTCGGTAGAGAATTATCTATATAGGTCCACAATATCGTACATCCCCCATGTAACGGTACCCCCCGATATTCGGTATTTTGATGAGTTTACCCACATTTTTCAACGGAATTGTCGGAAAATCCACAAAAGGAGTTCCTTGTGGATACTTTTTACCTCGGCAGAGAATTATCTATATAGGTCCACAATATCGTATAGCCCCCATATAACGGTACCCTCACGGTATTCGGTATTTTGGTGATTTTTGCCACATTTTTCAATGGAATTGTCCGAAATTCCACAAAAGGAGTCCCTTGTGAGCATTTTATCTCCTCAAAAAGAATTGTCTATATAGGTCCACGATATCGTAAATCCCCCATATAACGGTATCCCCCGATATTCGGTATTTTGATGATTTTACCCACATTTTTCAGCGGAATTGTCTGAAAATCCACATAAAGAGTTCCTTGTGGGTACTTTTGTACCTCGGCAGAGAATTATCTATATAGGTCCACAATATCGTATAGCCCCCATATAACGGTACCTCCCGATATTCGATATTTTATGATTTGACCCACATTTTTCATCGGAATTGTCTGAAAATCCTCACAAGGAGTTCCTTGTGGGTACTTTATACATCGGCAGAGAATTATCTATATAGATCCACGATATCGTATAGCCCTCGTATAACGGTACCCCCGATATTCGGTATTTTGATGTTTTTAGCCATATCTTTCAACGGAACGGTCACAAGGGGTTCTTTGTACACAAGGGGTTCTTTGTGAGCACTTTACTCCCCGACAGAGAATTCTCTATATAGGTTAACGATAACGTATAGCTCCCATATAACGGTACCCCGCGATATTCGTATTTTGATGATTTTAGCCACATTTTCCAATCGTATTGTCTGAAAATCCACACACGGAGTTCTTTGTGAGCACTTTCCCCCTGAAACGGAATTGTCTATATAGGCCCACAATATCGTATATACCCAATATAACGGTACTCCCCTATATTCGGTATTTTGATGATTTTAGCCACTTTTTCCAATGGAATTATCTGAAAATCCATATAAGGTGTTCCTTGTGAGTACTTTACACGCGGACATAGATTTGTCTTCATAGGTCCACAATATCGTATATCCCCCATATATCGGCACCTTCCTATATTAGATATTTTAAATATTTTAAAATAATTTTTTTGAATTTTATTTTTTTGAAAATTTTCTAATTCGTTCCAAATGGTGGAGGGTATTCAAAGTTCGGCCCGGCCGAACTTACTGCGTTTTTACTTGTTCATTATTTCCTCAGTGAATACAAAATTTCCATTACTCCACCTCCACCATGATTCACCGTTTTTTGAGTATTCTATTGATTGAGCTCTTCGCACATTTTTTTTTGCCAAACCAAAGGGCGTCTATCCGATTATTAAGAGCAATTATTTCGAGAAATTGATTTACGTGAATGGACCAGCAATGATTGACGCTTTGGAAACCAATATTCAATGTGTCATTGCTGAAATACGCCTTGAAATGCTCCAAAAGGTGGTTGAAAATTGAGCCTACTGAATGACCTTTGTGAAAAAAACTCATACCCGAAATTATTTTCAAATCTTAAATGCATGGTACAATTACCAAAGTAATATCATGCAATCATACCATTACAATTTTTATACCCTACACCACAAGGTGGTCAGGGTATTATGTCTGTGTGCATTTGTTTGTAACATGGAGAAGGAAGCGAGATAGACCCATAGTTACTTTTGAGGATCTCCATAGAATCACTTTCTGAGTTGATATATGCATGTCAGTCCGTCTGTCCGTCCGTCTGTCCATGTATTCTTGTGAACAAAATGCAGGTTGCATTTATTATCCGATTGAGATGAAATTTTCCAAACAACATTTGTTTGGCCCAAGGACGAACCCTATTGAAGATGGAGATAATCGGTAAAAATTTAGATATAGCTCCTATATATATCTTCGTCCGATTTGCCTTTTATTGTGCACCAAACGTCTAATATTTGCCCAAATGGGATGGAATTTGGCACATACCACCGAATTGAGTCTAGAACGTAGTATGCCAAATTTGGTGAAGATCGGTTCAGATATAGCTATAGCTCCCATATATATTGTTCATCCGATTTGTCATATTTGTTACCCACAGCCGTAATATGCACTCCGTAACAACGATATTCAGGGAAATATATCAAATACAGTTCAGAAATATCTTTGCCATATTTTATAGAGATCGGTTCAGATTTGGATATAGCTCTCATATATATCTATACCTGACTTCAAATTAATTTTTCACCAATGGGCATGCTTCGGCATATTTAGTCCTTTCAACTTTAAATTATAATTATAATCATAGCGTGTATGATTGAATTCTCTACTTAATTAGCAAAGTGGTGTAGGGTATCATAAAGTCGGCTGGTTGTTATTTGATGTCCCTTCATTGTCAAAATTATGTTTTGTAGCTCTTCCTTAAATATAGGCGCACAGCTGGCAAGAAATTTACAGTTATTTTCGACCAACTATTATGTAATTTTCACGCTTTTATATGGGTATTAAAGTCATGGAAGAATATAATCTAAAACAGAAATTAAAATAATAGTGTGATAAGTTATAATATACTTGATTATGGAATGGTTGAATTTTGCTTCAGATTGGACAATATGAAGGCAACATCTTGCCTTATTCTCAGTCGAATTGGCATAAAATTCATAACAAGAAACTGTCAGCGTAAGTTTTCGTTTTAGTACAGAATCCATATTGTATGTAGGGTGAAGATTTTGGCATTACTCTAGTGTTTTGGTCCTTAAAGTCTGACAGTTTTTAAGCCCCAAGGAATGCCGAAAATAAAAGAGTATTTATTATTCTTATAAAATCTGTCATTTCATTTCAGTAATATATTTCAGATGTGAAAAAGAAATAATTTGAAAAATAAAAAGGTCGAGTTCGTCAGAAAAGGGATGCCATATTCGATTGATCAAATGAGTCTATCTCTATTGTTCTACCATGGTTAAATGACAAGAAATTATCTACCAAATAATTGACATTTCATATTGGAATGATTTTTATTTTTATTTAAATTTCAAATCAGCAAGCTCTTAGAAAAACACCCTTTATAAGGCTAAAAGTACGTTTACATATAAATCGATTTGTATTAAAATTGTCATTACCATTACTCATACTAGAAATAAATCCTCTAAAAGTAGGTTAATCCTACAAAAAGTTGTAACATAAACATGGCATAACTCACTAATATGTAAACGTTTTGTAATAAATTTGTCACCCCGTTTGTAACTTTTTGAAATAATCACGTCAGACCCTGCGACGTATATTCAGGGTGAGATGAAAAAACTACAACCAACTTTAGACTGCCGTCACTCATCCACTACACTCGTCCGACAGCTGTTAAAACTATTCCAGTGACAACTCATTATATTGTTTACAAGCGTACAAAAGCATTTTGGTGAGAATTTTCCAGAAAAAAAGTTATTCGTGATGGAATTTAAGCGTGTGGATATATGTGGGAAATCCGGAACTAATTTTCAGTTGATTTGTTTGACCGAGTTCAGACCGAACTCAAAAGTAATAAAGTTTGGATTTATATTGCGGATGTTTTGCTTATTATACCCTACACCACATAGTGGTAAGGGTATTATGTCTTTGTGCATTTGTTTCGCATTTATTATCCGATTGAGATGAAGTTTTGCACATATCATTTGTTTGACCCAAGGACAAACCCTATTGAAATTGGAAATAATCGGTAAAAATTTAGATATAGCTCCCATATATATGTTCGTCCGATTTGCCTTTTATTGTGCACCAAACGTGTAATATCAGACAAATTTGATCGAAATCGATTCATATATAGCTATAGCTCCCATATATATTGTTCATCCGATTTGTTATTTTTGTCCTCCGCAGCCGTAATATGCACTCCGTAACAACAATATGCACTCCGTAACAACAATATCAAATGCAGCTCAGAAATAACTTTGCCAAATTCTATCGAGATCGGTTCCGATTTGGATATAGCTCCCATATATATATTTATGCGATTTCAAATTAATTGTGCACCAAATGGGCAATACAAGTCCGAATTTAAAAGATACAAATGCTTCGGCATATTTAGTTATTTGAACTTTAAATTATAATTATAATCATAGCGTGTATGATTGAATTCTCCCATAAAAACTTTTAATTGTTATGTGGAGCTCTACTAAATTATCAAAGTGGTGTAGGGTATCAAAAAGTCGGCCCCGCCCGACTTTAGGACTTTCTTTACTGGTTTATTAATTGTTCTCGATCCTAATTCGTATATTTTTGTCGACTTTTCGAACCGATTTCGGAAGTAATATCGGATATTTTATGTTTTTTAGACTTTCTAAACTTTTCCATTTTCTAAAGTTTTTGCCGAATTTTCCTTCTGACTTCGGCTCGAATTTGAAAGTAATTTCATATGATTTTCGGACAGATTTCGGATCCATTTCCGAAATAATTCCGTATAAATTTCTATTGAAAGTATAATGAAATTAATCGTACGTTCTTTTTCGCTATTTGAAAAAAGTACGACTTCTCGTGTTCATATTAAATAAAACAATAAATAACAATTTTAATATCTGAATAATAATAAAAATAATAAAACCCTTAATCCAAAGATAGAATTTCTTCGTAATAAACAAGCAAGAAAACATTAAGTTCGGACGGGGCGAACTTTTAATACCCTCCACTTTTGGGTAAAGGAAACATTTTTATATAAAAGTATCTGAATTCAAGCTTTAAACTTCATATGCCAGTAAGACCGTTTGGATAATGCAGTTTAACTTATCAAAACACCATAAAGTGATTTAGGCAGTTACATGGGGCCATACCAAAACGGGTGCCTATAGAGATAATTTATATTCAAACGATTGTTAAATATTGCGAGTCTTAAATGTCAAATTAGAAAAAATTTCGTGGGTAAATGTGACTAGGATTAATATCGGCGGATACCGTTATATGTGCGCTTTAAAAAATCATGGACCTAGATATTCCATATTCTGCCACTGGAGCGAGAACCCATTATGACCTACAAATATCAATTTTTAGACAAATCCGTGGAAAAATGTGACAAAAATCGTCAAACTACCTAATATCGGGAGGTAGCGTTATATGGTGGCTATACCAAAACGTGAACCACTAATTTTCAATACCAACCATCCTAGACACAATACGAATTGTTGTGCCCAATTTTGGAGCTCTACGTCAAATACCGTGAATATCATATCGTGATTTCAACAGACAGACAAAGTGACATCGTTAAATCGACTTAGGTTTCGGAAAGAACCACCAATCCTCATCAGTTCCCTTATTTTTTGTCTGGATTGTTGGGTTTCTCCGAAACCTAGGTATTCCCTGCTTTACCCCCTAGTAAACATTACCATCGTTCTCCACTAATAAACAAACGTTGCTTTTTTATAAAAAGAACAATAATGGGATTAAGCCTGACCATTTTGCAACAACAAGATACTGTGGTATCCCGAACAAACATGCCAATCCCGAAGGGGTTTTTGATGTAACAGACAAAAGATTTTCCACAAGAATTTTAGTTTTATGTAATTATTTGGTTCTTCTTCTATTCAGCTTGCGATCTCGTCACTTGGTTAGAAAAAAATTTTTAAATTAACGCCTGGGGAGAATATCCCAGACAAAAAGCATCAGTTCCCTGATGAGGATTGGTGGCTCCTTTCGAAACCTAGGCATTCCCTGCCTTTCCCCTGGTAAACATTACCACCGTTCTCCACTAATAAACAAACGTTGTTTTTTTTTAAACAACAATAATGAGATTAAGCCTGACGACTTTGCAACAACAAAATTTATTTTTTTATTCATTTATTTATTTTTTTACTTATTTATTACTTTTTTTATTTTTTATTTATTTATTTATTATTATTATTATTTTTTTTTTTTTTTTTAAAAATTAGTACTTTTTTGGGTAACCTTTTTATACCCTCCACTATACATAGTATGGAGGGTATATTAAGTTCGTCATTCCATTTGTAACTCATCGAAATAATCATTTTAAAGTATATACAAACATCTGTAGGCAACAACGACTAATACTATTTAACTTGTTTATCTTCATTTTCTTGTATTTCCTTGTCGAATTTTGGAAGGTCATCAGTATCAGATAATGGAAGTGATGAAAGACGATTTCATATTTTATACTAACAGTGGCATATTAACAAATGAGTCATAATATTTAAACCTTACATCATAGTAGAATGAAGAAGGTAAAGTCATGCAGTCATATGTTTACAATTTTTTCAAAATTATTCAATTGACAACATCTCATTGTCAAAATGGATATTTATAAATCCATTGTACATACAATCCATGCAGTAAAATTTGACAAGGTAAATTGCAGAAAATGCAAAGACGGGAATGTTTTTTTTAAAATTACTCTACCTTCTTAATTTCACCATGCCTTACATATTTATGTCTAATATTTGAAGCTCTTTAGAAAGTTCTTCGATTTCCCTTTTAAAAATTCCCAATGCTGCCTTTATGTCTGTAGCAATATGATGAAATGGTTGAAGTATTTAATTTCTATAGAAATTACCATTATATGGGGGCTACACCAAAATGTGGACCTGTACCTGCACCTGCAATTTTCTGTCATAGGCTGTAGTATCCATTACGAACTTCTAATATCAATTGGAAACATAATATAGTTAAAATCACCAAAATACCGAAAATAAGGAGGTACCATTATATGGGGGCTATACCAAAATGTGGAACTACATGACCCTTTTTCAATACCAAAAGCCCTGCAGACATAATATACATTTGAGTAAAATTTTATCAACCTACTTCATTTCGTTCGGAAGCTAAAGTGAAGATGTATATGGGAGCTATATCCAAATCTGACCCGATTTCAATATAATTTGACAAATGTATATTCGTTTTAATTTCCGCTACACATTCCAAATTTCATTGAAATTAGAGATACATAGCGTGTTTGGTGCATCAAATACATGCAATCAGTCGAAAATATATATGGGAGCTATATCCAAATCTGAAGCGATTTCAATATAATTTGATAAATTTATTTTCGGATCAAATCCCGTTAAACGTTCCAAATTTCATTGGAATCGAACATTCATATCGTGTTTGAGGCATCAAATGAACGAAATCGGTCGAAAATATATATATATGAAAGCTATATCCAAATCTGAACCGATTTCAATTAAATTTGGGAAATCAATTTTTTAGATAAAATCCATCACACGTTTCAAATTTCATTGAAATTTGGGATACATAGCGTGTTTGGTGCATCAAATGCTTGAAATCGGCCGAAAATATATATGGGAGCTATATCCAAATCTGAACCGATTTCAATATAATTTGACAAATTTATTTTTGTTCCAAATTCCGTTACGCATTCCAAATTTGTAGACTGTATCTGAAATCGATCAATAGATATGTGCATGCAAAATCTAAATTTTTGCGAGGTACCTCCGATCCTGATGCTATACCTCCACTTCCAAGTGGAATTTCAAAAATGTATATAGCCTTTGTTACTTTTAGGCGATGTTGCAGTATACATGTGAATTTTCAGGAAAATCTGTTCAGCGGTTTTTGAGTCCATAAATTACAAACAAACAAACATACAAACATTTTCCTCTTTTATAGATATAGAAGATAGAACATCTATAATAGCCCCATGTGGAAACTGAGCTAAATTAGTTTAGAATACCGTGCTGTGTGGTATTTAGTTTGGTCCGCCTCATAATTAACGGCAGAATGATTTCAGAATAGTCAAAGATAATTACTCTTCTACACCCATTACCATAAGAATGGCATTTATTTATTTTTCATAAGTTCATGTTTTTCAACATAGTACAATTCAATGGCGATCAAAGAAATTAATATTCGTAATTTTTCATATTTCTACCACAATTTCCAACTTAAAGCGTTTGACATTTCGGAGTTTATGTCATATAGACGCACATCCCAAATCTTCGTTCCCAACCAACATTCTCTTGGGGGTTACAAATTCAATAGAATACAAAATTTTCTTTTCTGACAAGACATTGTTTGGAAAGTAGACTTGGAAGTACACTAATGTAGGAACTATACTCAAATAAATGCCTATAAGGACAATTATCTGTAAGGTAATACTCTACTCCAGAGTAGCCTAAATACAATTTTTAGTCAAATCAATTGGTTAAATTAAACATTTCATGAGAAGAGGTTTTCTACCCCCTTAGAAACAAAGATGCCAAATAAAAGCCTAAAAATGAAAAGAAAAATGTCCGAAACCCCTAAAAATTGCTTAAATCATATTATGGTTATACCAAAACGTTATAAATTTTTTGTTGGATGGTTTCATCTCAAATTACCCACCTTTGCTGAAAAGACCGAGGGTCATATATTATGACCTGCAAAAGCGATTTAAGATATCTTGAACGTTTAGGAAGAATTTCTGGGAGGATATAAATCCTTTTTTTTACTAAATGTTCAATTCGCTTTACCAAATTGCACCCTTTATATTCGGTATTTCATTTCGTTTTTGAAATAATGTCAAAGAGCCCTGCCCAGATGTTACCCTTAAGATTTTGACCCGGGGAATTTGCCCAATATTTACGCACCCCGTCGTGTGGTTAGATATTTAAAAACAATTTTACACGAAAGTTGTGGTTCCTTTTGAAAATAAATATAATCCAATAGTCATCCAAAATGCTAGACTTCTTTCCTGTTCTTAACACTCTTCTGATGTGAAATTCCGTATAGATTGGTTTTCAATTGCGGCCTATAGAGCGACTACAAAATTAGAAAATTTAAAATTTTTTTAATCCATTTTAACCCCTAAATGTACATCTTAAGAACAATTTGACCTTAAATTTTGACCCTACCCCCATGCAAAATTTCGGACGATAATTGCGACATTAATATAATACTCTCAAAACGTAGTGTTTCGGGGTGTAGAAATTTCGAAAATTTACAATTCAAAATTGTAAGTCAAATTGAAAAATCGCATGCGATAAACCAGTAAAGAAAGCTCAAAAGTCGGGCGGGGCCGACTATACGATACCCTACACCACTATGCATATTTAGTAGAGCTCTCGTAAAAGGGTTTATACAGGGCATTTCAGAGCTCTATGAGATATTTGGTACAAAATCAAAATCTATCTAATTCTGTCGTGCATTTTACGAACTATAGCTATCTCTGAACCGATTTTTACTAAAATTGGTGTACTTGCTTATAGGCTGGTTTCGGTTGAATTTGCCAAAATTCATGCCATTTGGGCTGATATTGGCCATTTGATGCACAATTATCATGAAATCGGATGAAGATATATATGGAGGCATATCCAAATCGGAACAGATTTTAATAAAATTAAAATCAACTATTTTTGTGCTTTATCTGATATCTGGTACCAAATATCATTCCTGTGGAGTGCATATTACGAATGTGAGGGACTTAAAGACCAAATCGGATGAAAGATATATATGGGAGCTATAGCTATATCTGAACCGATTTTTACTAAAATTGGTGTACTTGCTTCTAAGCTGGTTTCGGTCGGATTTGCCAAAATTGATGCTATTACGGCCATTTGGTGGTTAATCACCCGAAATCGGATGAAGATATATATGGGAGCTATATCCAAAACTGAACCGATTTCGATAAAATTTAAAACAGCTATTCCTGTGCTCCATCTAGTACCTGGTACCAAATATCACGGTTGTGGAGTGAATATTACGAATGTAAGGGACTAAAACAGTAAATCGGATGAAACATATATATGGTTGCTATATCGATATCTGAACCGATTTTCACTAAATTTGATATACCTGCTTCTAGGCTGAATTTGGTCCGATGTACTAAAATTCAGTCCATTTGGACTTATATCGGCCATTTGGTGCACAACTAACCCGAAATCGGATGAAGATATATATGGGAGCTATATCCAAATCTGAACCGATTTCGATAAAATTACAAACAGCTATTTCTGGGCTGTATCTTATATCTGGTACCAAATATCATTCTTGTGGAGTGCATATTACGAATGTGAGAGGCTTAAACACCAAATCGGATAAAACATATATATGGGAGCTATAGCTGTTTCTGAACCGATTTTCTCCAAATTTGTTGTATTTGCTTTAAGGCTAATCTCGGTTACATGTGTCAAAATTCGGGCCATTTGGGCTGATATTGGCCATTTGGTGGTCAATTAACCCGAAATCGGATGAAGATATATATGGGAGCTATATCCAAATCTGAACCGATTTCGATAAAATTTAAAACAGCTATTTCTGTGCTCCATCTAATACCTGGTACCAAATATCACGGTTGTGGAGTGCATAGTAGGAATGTGAGGGACTTAAAGATCAAATCGGATGAAAGATATATATTGGAGCTATAGCGATATCTGAACCGATTTTCTCCAAATTTGATATACTTGCTTCTAGGCCGAACTCGGTTGGGTGTGCCAAAATTCAGTTAATTTGGACTGATAGTGGACATTTGGTCCACATTGAACCCGAAATCGGATGAAGATATATATGGGAGCTATATCTAAATTTGATCCGATTCTCACCAATTTCAATAGGGTCCGTCCTTGGGCCAAAAAAATATTGTTTGGAAAATTTCATCTCAATCGGATAATAAATGCGACCTGCATTTTGTTCACAAGAATACATGGACAGACGGACGGACGGACGGGCAGACGGACTGACATGCATAAATCGACTCAGAAAGTGATTCTATGAAGGTTCTCAAAAGTAACTATGGGTCTATCTCGTTTCCTTCTCCATGTTACAAACAAATGCACAAAGACATAATACCCTTACCACTATGTGGTGTAGGGTATAAAAATATGAAAAATAGAAAAAATGGAACAAAAATATTCACTTTTTTATTGGTATATTTTTCCGCGATTTTTTTAGATTTTTTTTCCTTTTCTGGCAAGAGACCATTTCGAATTAATGGGAATTGTGAAAATCGGCCCAGCGGTTCTTGACTTGTAAACAGAATAAATAAGATCCGTTTCTTTTTCTTGCAGAAAATATTTTTTTTGGAAAATATCGATCTTGTGTGCGGGAGGTACCAGAAGGAGTGGACCGATATATTCCATCTTAACACCAGACCTTGGGTAAATTTTGAATATCATTAAGCCCATAGAACGCGAAATTAACATCCGATTCCATTCAGACTTGGCACATCTGAATATTTCCATCAACACAAGATCTGTTATAAAGATGGTAGAGATCGGACCATTTCCTTTGCTACCTGTCTCACATAGCGTTCAAGATTATGAAACACATTCAAACAAATTAGATATAAATGTTCGATTTTCTTTTTATATGTATTACTAGCTGGCCCGGTCCGCGTTGCCGGATCCCCTTTATAATCCAAGATGACAAATAGTGGCCAAATCGAAAATATAACAGAACAACATAGCATGACCTCATAATTGAGGTCAGACTGATTTCAGAATAGTCAAATATAATTACTATTTTACACCCATTACCGTAATATGGGAACGAATTTTATTTGTCATTTAAATTGTAAATTGGAGACCCCATAAAGTCCATATTTTTCATCATAGTATAATTCAATGACGATTCAACAAATATTCGGTCCCGTGCTACTTTCTTATATTTGTAATTTGTTCATGTTTTCACAATTTATTTCATATAGATGTATATCCCAAATCTACGTTCCCAACCAATATTCTCTTGGGGGTTACAAATTCAATAGAATACAAATTATTCTTTTCTGACCACACATTAGATGTGAAAGTGGACTTAGGGATACTCCAATATGGGGACTTTACATGAATAAATTTCTATGTGGCAATTATCTGTACGATGGTTCCTTACCCCAGGGTAGCATAAATACAATTTTTTAGTGGTCAAGACCAATATGGGCCCTACTCCGAAAATTTTATGCGAAGAGGTTCTCTACCCCCTTAGAAACAAAGATGCCAAATAAGGGCCAAAAATAGAAGAGAGTGGCGAAGACTCCAAAAATGGCTTAAATCATACGATGATTATTTATGATCGATATCATGACCTGAAAAAGCGATTTAAATGTTCAGGAAGAATTTTTGGAAGGATAGAAATCCTTTTCTTACTAAAAGTCCCATTCGCTCTATTATTTTGCATCCTTTATATTTGGTATTTTACTGATTGTACTCCCAAATATTATTGCATTTTGAGCTCCCATTGGACGGATTATTGTCACATGAAAGAAGTAGGGCCACGCTTTGAAATAAGCCCCATTAGTTTTTTCGGTCATTTTTGTTTGTTTAAATGTCTGCGCATCTTCCAGCTGAAGCACGATGTAGACCCTGGAGTTGAAAGGTAGATGTCAGTTACCATCGTATTTCGCACTTATTTCGTTTTTTGGTGAAAAATTGTATATAGTGAAACATTATTCTTTATTTTGTTCACAAAAAATCCACTGAATTCAATATGATATTACAAATTGAAAAAAAATTGACAAAAGAAGAATAACAAATTGAAAAAATCTTCAACTGGTTCGCTGATTTTTTACAGCAACTGTTTAAAGATCCTTACAAAGTTTGTAAATAGAATGTACTTTTATTTTAAAATTCAATTCCATTGGACATTTTTTTCGATATTTTCCCGTTTTGAGAAATGTTGCAATGAGATCTCCTTTTTCGTGATTTTTTTAACGATTTTGAAAAAGTTAAAAGATAATCTTTTAACTTTGGTGTGACCGCATTAAATTATTTCGGTATCATCTATTCCGTTTCGCCACCACATAATTTGGTACTACACTTCCATGTAACCCGCCATCAATTTCAGTTCCCAAGAAATCAAGTCAATTAAATAAATTGGTATTAATATTCGAATTCAAAAATAAAATATAAACAAGTAAGCAAAGGCTACAGTCGAGCGGGGCCGACCGTTGAATACCCTACAACACTATAATAAACGATACAGTTAATATAGGCGAGTTACGAAAATATAGGCGAAATAATCAGAAGTGCGTCTTTCCTGTATTTGTGAATTCTTCAAAAAGTCACTGGAATGGACATTTTCGTATTTTGTCTATAAAAGTTCACACATTGAATATTTTTGGATGGCCATCCAAAACTGCTTGGCTTTTGCAATGTCCGGTAACCCCCATAATTACGATCTGCTGACAATTTTGCAGTTTTTTGGTCCATTTCAACCCCTAAATATATGGCGATCATCTCCAAAAAGAATAGGCTTTTATTCTGACACTCATCTTATCCCCATACAAAATTTCGTAAGGATCGGGCCATAAATGCGATCTGTATATGATATACTGATATCCTAACTACTTAGTTTTGTTAGCTGTAGAAATATTACCAAATGTTTAATTCAAAATAAAAATATGCCAAAAATATGACAAAATTGAAAAAATATGAGAAAATTTTACAAAATCAATATTTTTATCTCTAGAGAGAAATTTTTATGCGATTTTTTTAGACGTTTTATGTTTCCTGCAAAGAAGCCATTCTGAATTAATGAGAACTGTCGAAATCAGTTCAGCCGTTCTCGACATATAAGAGTTTTTTCAAGCATATCTTCTTTGATAAACATATATATCGCACATATTTTGCTATATATCCGTTTTGTTGGATGTTAACATCAATGTAAAGATCAGAAGTAACCTTGTCATGGCTTTGTGATTTCGCCGGGATTTAAAATATTCGCGGTTTAATGAAAAATTTTGAATTTTTTCAACACAAAAAATATGGTCTATTTTACCCGCTAAATATTATCCGATGACCACCCAAATAGGTAGGCTTCTTGCCAACCCTAAACTCTAGCTACATGCGAAATTCCGCGTCGATTGGTCTATAATTGCGATCTGTAGAGCAAGTGCAAAATCAGGAATTTTTTCAGTTTTTGGTCCATTTCTACCCCTAAATATTACGCGATCATCACCAAAAGAAATAGGGTTCTATTCTGACACTAGCCCCATCTCCATTTTAAATTTCGTGAAGATCGGACCATAATTGCGACCTGTAGAGTGATTACAAATTAACATGGACAGACGGACAGACGGACAGACGGACAGACGGACGGACGGACATACATAGCTAGATCGACTCAGCTCGGCGAGATGGGAAGATCCATATATACTTTCCTATGTGGGAAATCAATATTTCGTGGTGTTACATAATTTTTGGCCCAATCAAACTTATAATACCCCCAACACATAGTGTTGTAGGGTATAAAAACACTTCAAATGTACATTAGAAAAAAGTAAGTCAAAATGGAAAAAATCATGCAAAATAAAACATTACTATTGTACATTTCAAAAGTCAAAATGAAAATGTTAACATATCACATTTTACGCGATTTTTTTGGATATTATCCTTTTCGGATAAGAGACAACTCCGAATTTGTATGAATCACTAAAATCAGTTCAGCGGTTCTTATGTTATAAGCGTAGTAACTAACACAACTTACATTTATATATATAGATATGGAGGAATGATGGTACCTCACGCAAATGTTAACATTTTTTAAAAATTATCATATGTGTCATGTAAAGTGAAGGATGATATTGTCCAAACCTGGCACGTCACAATATTTATATCATATTTATTTAGGTCCGATACGAAATGGCCCATTCCTTCGGAACCTACTCCATATGGGGTTAAACATTTGAATACTCATAACAGAAGTTAAAATATTTTAAAATCATCGTACATTGGCTGAGGGTATACATCCGTCGACAAAACTGAAAGATATTTTTAACTTGGTTGGTTGTTGGTAATTTGAATTTTTGTTATAACCATCATATGATTTAAGCTATTTTCATGATCTTGGTCACTTTTTTTTTTCATTTTATTGCCCTTATTTGTCATCTTTGTTCCTAAGAGGTTAGAAAACCTCTTCGCATACAATTTTCAATTTTCGAAATAGTCTTGGTCTTGACCACATTAGTCAATTGATTTGGCTAAGATATTGTATTTAGGATAGTGGGGTAAAAAACCATCTTACAGTTAATTGCCCACATACGAATTTTTTAGAATAGTCCCCACATTAGGGTACCCGCAAGTCCACTAGTGTGTGGTCAGAAAAGAAAATGATGTGTTCTATTGTAATTGTAACCCCCAAGAGAATATTGGTTGGGAACGTAGATTTGGGATGTACGTCTACACTATGATGAAAATATGGATTTTAAGGGGTCTCCAACACACAATTTCAATAACAAAATAAGTAAGCAAAGGCTATAGTCGTGCGGGGCCGACCATGTGATACCCTACAACACTACAATATGTTAGAAGTCCATTAATGTTCAAATCCATTTTAGATGTTTTCGCTTTGGAAAATATGTCACGGTGCACTGACCAGATATTACCCGCATTTTGAACAGGGACATTTGCCCAATATTTAGACACTCCGTCGTGCTTTAGTTGTTGTGGTCCATTTTATTGCTAAATATAATCCAGTGGTCATCCAAAATGCTAGAATTCTTCCCTGTCCTTAACTCTCTTCTTAAGAGTGTCGATTGGCTTCAATTGTGTCATCAGGAAATATTTTCTGTTTTTGGTCCATTTAAACACCCAAATATATTGCGGATATATTTGAAAACAATAGGCCTAGCCCTTCTGAGCCTAACCCTACCCTTGCGAAAATTTTCGTGAGGATCGGACGATAATTGCAATCTGTATATAATAACCCCAACCTGTGTTGTAAGGTGAAAAAATATTACAAAATTTATACTACAATATTATAAGTAATATACTACAATATTATAATAATGAAAAAATAAAAAAAATGTCACAAAATACAACAAACCCTATATTAACATCATTATTGACATGTTTTTATGCGGTGTTTTTAGATTTTATTATTTTATGCCAAGAGGGCATTCTGAATTGACTAGCTAGATCGACTCAGCTCGGCGAGATAGGAAGATCCATATATACTTTCCTATGTAGGAAATCAATATTTCGCGGCGTTACAACACATAGTGTTGTAGGGTATAAAAATAAATACCCATCTAAAGGTAATGGGTGTAAAATAGTAACTATCTTTGACTATTCTTAAAACATTCTGCCCTCAATTATGAGATGGACAGAACTAAATACCACGCAGCATGGTATTATAGATTTTAGGTATTTATTGGGTAAGTGGAACTATACGAATAATATCATTTCAGACGAGGATAAGGTATGAACAAAACAAAAAAAAACCCTCCACCATTTCGAAGGAAATTGAAAAATTCCAAACAAAAAAATTCCGAAAACTACCACTTAAATGAAAACCGTTACATGGGGACTATACGAAGACGTGGGCCTACATACGAAATTTTTTGTCATAGGCTCTAGTTCCCATTACGAACTTCAAATACGAAATTTGTTACAATTACAATTTGAAACGATTCCGGTGAATAATGTTTCTGAAATCGTAAAAATACCGGCTATCGGGAGGTACCGTTATATAGGAGCTACACGAAGACGAGAACCTGCATATAAAAGTTCTCGCCATAGGCTGTAGTACCCATTGGTATCTTGCATTACGAAATTTGAAACGATGTCAGTAAATAATGTTGCTGAAACCATCAAAATACCGAATATCGGGAGGTACCGTTATTTGGGGGCTATACGAAGACTTGGACAATTTTCTATCATAGGCTATCCATTTCGAACTTCAAATACCAGGGTATAAAAACATTCCAGCATACACGTTATCCCCTCTGTATACCGGCAATAGCATTTTCATAAAATGCCAATCAAGTGTTGGCATTAATATCAAAATTCGGTGGTGCTTCTGGAGATAAGTAATTGCAATTCCCCCAGCTATACGCGTTTTTGTCGTCATAAATTCTTGATATGTAGCTGTTTTTATGATCGCTTACTCTATTAACAAATTTTGGGATTAAGTCGCAAACGTATAAAAAACAGGAGTAATTTTGGACTCGCTATATATTACTCTGTTAGAATAACGTTTACAACTTGATTCGTCTAATAGCTATACATTTAGGGGAATGATATGAAAGCGTTAACATTAAATATTTTATGAAGTATTCTTTTGCATTTTTAGATTAATAATTTAAATTCCAAAAATGAATATTTTTGAAATTAAAATAATTTATTGAAAAATAATCGTTTTGTTTATATTTCGGACATATAGCTTTGACAATTTTATTACGTACAAAAACAAATTTGTATGTGGTTGTTGTTACTATTATTCTACCATTTTAGAACCTATCGAAGAAAAAAAGAAAAAAAAAAAAAAGTGAAAAAGCTGTAAATTCGGCCAGGCCGATACTTGAATACCCTCCACCAATTTGAATTAATTTAGCAATTTTCAAAAAATAAAACCCGTTTAAAATACAATGACATGGACCCGCATAGGCAACTTTTAACATAATATTCAAATGCGAAACTTAAACCAGAAAAGAAAGTCCTAAAGTCGGGCGGGGGCGACTTTATGATACCCTACACCACTTTGCTTATTATAATTTAATATTCAAAGGACTAAATATGCCGAATCATTTGTATCTTTTAAATTCGGACTTGTATTGCCCATTTGGTGCAAAATTAATTTGAAATCAGATAAATATATATATGGGAGCTGTATCCATATCTGAACAGATCTCGATAAAATTTGGGAAAGATATTTCTGAACTATATTTGATATATTTCCCTGAATATCGTTGTTACAGAGTGCATATTACGGCTGTGGGTAACAAATACAACAAATCGGTTGAACAATATATATGGGAGCTATAGCTATATCTGAATCGATCTTCACCAAATTTGGCATAATAGCTTCTAGACTCAATTAGGTGGCATGTGACGAATTCCATCCAATTTGGGCAAATATTAGACTTTGGTGCACATTAAAAGGTAAATCGGACGAAGTTATATATGGGAGCTATATCCAAATCTGAACCGATCTCGATAAAAATTAGCAAATGTATTTCTGAGCTGCATTTGATATATTTCCCTAAATATTGTTGTTACAGAGTGCATATTACGGCTGTGGAGGACAAAAATAACAAATCTAATGAACAATATATATGGGAGCTATAGCTATATCTGAACCGATTTCCATCAAATTTGGCATACTTATTTTCAGGCCAAATTCGGTTGTATGTGCAAAATTCCATGCTATTTGGGCAGATATTACACGTTTGGTGCACAATAAAAGGCAAATCGGACGAAGATATATATTGGAGCTATATCTAAATTTTTACCGATTATCTCCAATTTCAACAAATGTTGCTTGGAAAATTTCATCTCAATCGGATAGTAAATGCGACCTGCATTTTGTTCACAAGAATACATGGACAGACGGACGGACGGACAGACGGACTGACATGCATAAATCAACTCAGAAAGTGATTCTATGGAGATCCTCAAAAGTAACTATAGGTCTATCTCGCTTCCTTCTCCATGTTACAAACAAATGCACAAAGACATAATATCCTTACCACTATGTGGTGTAGGGTATACAAAAAATTGGTGAATAACGTTGCTAAAATCATTAAAATCTATATCTATAAAAGAGGAAAATGTTTGTATTTGTTTGTTTGTTTGTTTATTTGTAATTTATGGACTCGAAAACCGCTGAATAGATTTTCCTGAAAATTTCCATATATACTGCAACATCGCCTGAAAGTAACATAGGCTATATACATTTTTGAATTTCCACTTGGAACTGGAGATATAGCATCAGAATCGGAGGTACCTCCCAAAAATTTAGATTGTATATGCACATATCTATTGATTGGTTGAAGATACAGTCTCCAAATTTGGAATACGTAACGGAATTTGGAACAAAAATAAGTTTGTCAAATTATATTGTAATCGGTTCAGATTTGGATATAGCCCCCATATATATTTTCGACCGATTTCGTTCATTTGATGCCTCAAACACAATATGAATGTTCGATTCCAATGAAATTTGGAATGTGTGACGGGATTTAATCCGAAAATAAATTTGTCAAATTATATTGAAATCGGTTCAGATTTGGATATAGCTCCCATATATATTTTCGACCGATTTCATGTATTTTATGCACCAAACACGCTATGTATCTCTAATTTCAATGAAATTTGGAATGTGTAGCGGAAATTAAAACAAATATACATTTGTCAAATGATATTAAAATCGGTTCAGATTTTTTCATATATATTTTCGACCGATTTCATGTATTTTATGCACCATACACGATATGTATGTTCGATTCCAAAGAAATTTGCAATATGTAAGGGGATTTTGATTAGAAAATAAATTAGTCAAATTATATTAAAATCGGCTCAGATTTGGATATAGCTCCCATATATATTTTCCGCCGATTTCACATATTTGATGCACAAAACACGATACGTATTTCCGATTCCAATGAAATTCGCCATGAGTGGCTAAATTTAGTACAAAAATAAATTTGACAAATTATATTCAAATACGCTCAGATTTGATTATAGCTCCCATATATATACTCAGCCGATTTCACATATTTGATGCACCCAAAGCGAGGGAGACAAAATCTGGTACCAGAAAAAATTGCCAAATTATATTGAAATCAATTGAGGTTTGGATATAGCTAACATATATATTTCGGCCGATTTCATATATGTTATGCACCAAACATGATATATATGACCGATACCAATGAAATTCAGAATGTGTGGCGGAATTTGGTTACAATAATATTTGTGACAAATTAATTGGAAATTAGTTAAAATTTGGATATAGCTCCCATATATATTTTATCGGGCGATTTCACATATTTGACGCACCAATTTCAATGAAATATGAAAGGTGTGGCGGAGTTTGGTGTAAAGTATTTTTTTTAAAATTATATTTAAATCGGATCAGATTGGGATATGATTTTAATAAGAACCATTGACCCACAACGCCTTAGGCTAACACTAAAAAACAACACAACTATTGATTTGAAATACGCTTATTACGGCGAAGTATGTTGCTGTCTCGAATTCACTAATTGCAACTTCAAAAGATCGCAGTTTACTGCACGCTTGGTATTTGCTATGAAATAAATATATCCGAAGGACAAACCCTTCGTGTATGTATGTCATGTTACTGTTTTTCTAATGGTTTTGGTTTTTTACGCTTAAAGTAGTGCAATAATTTTTTTTTTTAATTTTTAAATTTCTTTTTTTTTTAACCAACATATATTCGTAAACAAGTAAGCAAAGGCTACAGTCGAGCGGGGCCGACCGTTGAATACCCTACAACACTATAATAAATGATACAGTTTATATAGGCGAGATACTCGAAAGAATTCCACAAGATATTGTGACAAATAATAAAAGAAAACCATCAGGTTCCGTTCTCTAATTTTTGAATAATAGCAACTTAAACTAATTTGCTCATTTCCAATTTATTGGTAGATGTTGCACGTAAATGGTCTTCCTAGATATGGGACCAATATTTCCCAAAGACCTATAATATCTTAGAAGTGGCAAAAGATTAACATTTATTATTGGTTTTTGACTGAAACGCATCTATATGAGATACAGACATTTGACTATATTCTTCAGTGAAATCAGCGTTAACGAAATAGTCAGAAGTGCGTCTTTCCTGCATTTGTGAATTCTCCAAAAAGTCACTGGAATGGACCTTTTTGTATTTTGTCTACAAAAGTTGGCAAACTATTTCACACATTGAATATTTTTGGATGGCCATCCAAAACTGCTTGGCTTTTTGCAATGCCCTTAACCCTCATTCAAATGTGCGTGAGGATCGGGCAATAATTACGACCTGCAGACAATTTTGCCGTTTTTTGGTCCATTTCAACCCCTAAATATATGGCCATCATCTCCAAAAAGAGTAGGCTTCTATTCTGACCCTCATCTGATCCCCATGCAAAATTTCGTTAGGATCGGGCCATAAATGCGATCTGTATATGATATCTTAAATACTTAGTTTTGTTAGCTGTAGAAATATTACCAAATGTTTAATTCAAAATGAAAATATGCCAAAAATGTGACAAAATTGAAAAAATATGAGAAAATTTTACAAAATCAATATTTTCATCTTTAGAGAGATATTTTTATGCCATTTTTTTAGACGTTTTCTCTTCCCTGCCAAGAGGCCATTCTGAATTAATGAGAACTGTCGAAATCAGTTCAGCCGTTCTCGACATATAAGAGATCTTTCAAGCATATCTTCTTTGATAGACATATATATCGCACATATTTTGCTATATATCCGATTAGTTGGATGTTAACATCAATGTAAAGATCAGAAGTAACCTTGTCCTGGCTTTGTGGTTTCGCCGGGATTTAAAATATTCGCTGTTTAATGAAAAATGTTGAATTTTTTCAACACAAAAGATATGGTCTATTTTACCCGCTAAATATTATCCGATGACCACCCGAATTGGTAGGCTTCTTCCCTGCCCTAAACTCTACATGAGAAATTCCGCGTCGATTGGTCTATAATTGTGACCTGTAGGGCAACTGCAAAATCAGGAAATTTTTCAGTTTTTGGTCCATTTCAACCATTAAATATTATGCGATCATTACCAAAAGAAATAGGGTTCTATTCTGACATTAACCCCACCTCCATTTTCAATTTCGTGAGTATCGGACCATAATTGCGACCTCTAGAGTGATTACAAATTAACATGGACAGACGGACAGACGGACAGACGGACAGACGGACGGACGGACATACATAGCTAGATCGACTCAGCTCGGCGAGCTAGGAAGATCCATATATACTTTCCTATATGGGAAATCAATATTTCGAGGTGTTACATAAATTCTGGCCCAATCAAACTTATAATACCCCCAACACATAGTGTTGTAGGGTATAATAAAATTTTGAAAGCATATAAAATCAAAAGGGGTAGCGAAGCGCACCGGGTTCAGCTAGTACCGTATATAGGGAGTTACCATAATATTGGGGCCATACTAAAACGTGGACCTGCGCAGACAATTTTCTGTCATAGGCTGTAGTATCAATGACGAACTTCAAATACCAAATTTGAAACAATTCCGGTGAATAATGTCGCTAAAATCATCAAATTGCGGAATATCAGGAGGCGCTATAAAAAACATGGACCTCCACTAACAATTTTCTTTCTTAGGCTGTAGTATCCGTTACGAACTACAAATACCAAATTTAAAACAATTTCGGTGAATAATGTCGCTAAAATCATCAAAATACCGAATATCGGGAGGCACCGTTATATGAGGGCTATACGAAGACGTGAACCTGCACTGGCAATTTTCTATCACAGGCTATAGTATCCATGACGAACCTCAAATACCAAATTTGAAACAGTTCCGGTGAATAATGCTGCTAAAATCATCAAAATACCGAATGTCGGGAGGTACCGTTATATTGGGGCTATACCAAAACGAGGAGCTACATGGCCCATTTTCAATACCAAGGTCCATTTGAGGAAAATTTTAAATTTTACATTTTTCGTTCGGAAGCTAGAGTGATTTCCACATACGGACAGATGGACAGACGGACGGACATCACTAAATCGACATAGAATTTTATGCTGATCAAGAATATATATATTTTGTGGGGCCTAAAATGTGTATTTCGATGTGTTACAAACGGAATGACAAACTTAATATACCCTCCATACTATGGTGCAGGGTATAAAACAGGAAAAAAAAACAGAAAAGTGTTTTTAATGATTTCCTGTATTTAATTGCACATTTATTGTCTGAAATTCGTCAGATGTGGGCTGACACAAATTATACTTCCTGTCTGAAAAAAGTGAATAATACAGGAATAAAGTATAGTGAATAAAATAGGAAATTGGTTTAACCTGTTCCATTTTTTCACTTATAAATAATAGGATTAAGGCTGATTATTTGGAAACAACAAAATAACTACAATATTCCAGCAAACAAATTTTAACACTGTTCTAAAATACAACATTTTTAAGTGCTTTGTTGACCCTACACTCTAATTTAATTCTAATTTTAATTTAGATATAAACATTTTCTTATTAAAAAAAAAAACAAATTCAAGAATTTAAGAACGTATTTATTGTAATGCTTATACATACAATATATATACAATGTTTTATTGATTTATTTCACGACTATAAACAAACAAATCGATAGGTACACGCTCACATGAACACTCCAGGTACAGCTGACCATTAGAAAAGTAGGAACATGCCAAATGTAGTCCGCATACACGAAGAATTTATCCTTGGGCTTTGTTAATTGTCATAAGAAATGCCAAACGTACAGAAAACTGCAATCTTTTCAATTTAAACGTCATTTGTCTAACGATCGTGGCCTCAATAACACTATTGTGTACTTTTTATACCCTACACCACAAGGTGGTCAGGATATTATGTCTTTGTGCATTTGTTTGTAACAAGCAAAAGGAAACGAGATAGACCCATAGTTCCTTTTGATGATCTGCATAGAATCACTATCTGAGTTGATTTATGCATGTCAGTCCGTCTGTCCGTCCGTCCGTCTGTCCATGTATTTTTGTGAACAAAATGCAGGTCGCATTTATTATCCGATTACGATGAAATTTTGCACAAATCATTTGTTTGGCCCAAGGACGAACCCTATTGAAATTGGAGATAATCGGTAAAAATTTAGATATAGCTCCCATATATATCTTCGTCCGATTTGCCTTTTATTGTGCACCAAACGTGTAATATCAGCCCGAATAGTATGAAATTTTGCACATACAATCAAATTAGGCCTGAAAATAAGTATGCCAAAGTTGATCGAAATCGGTTCAGATACAGCTATAACTCCCATATATATTGTTCATCCGATTTGTTATTTTTGTCCTCCGCCGCCGTAATATGCACTCTGTAACAACAATATTTGGGGAAATATATTAAATACAGCTCAGAAATACATTTGCTAAATTTTATCGAGATCGGTTCAGATTTGGATATAGCTCCCATATATAAATTCGTCCGATTTAACTTGGATTGTAAACCAAACGTCTAATATTTGAAATTTATATTTGAAATTTGGCACTTACGACCGGAATGAGTCTAGAAGCTAGTATGTCAAATTTGGTGAAGATCGGTTCAGATATAGCTATAGCTCCCATATATATTGTTCATCCGATTTGTCATATTTGTTACCCACAGCCGTAATATGCACTCCGTAACAACGATATTCAGGGAAATATATCAAATACAGCTCAGAAATATCTTTGCCAAATTTTATCGAGATCGGTTCCGATTTGGATACAGCTTCCATATATATTTTTATCCGATTTCAAATTTTTTTACACAAATTTTTTTGCCAAGATTCCATTCCGTAGTTGTATGAATTGTGAAAATCTGTCAAAACGTTCTTGAGTTATAAGCGCAGTAACTAATAAACAAATTGAAAAAAAAAACTTCAACTTGTTCGCTGGTTTTTTACAGCGAATATTTAAAGGTCCTTACGAAGTTTGGTCCTTACTATTATTTTGAAATTTGATTCCATTGAAAAAATCTTCTCAATTGTTCCCTATTTTAGAGTTTTTGCAACGCAATATGATTTTGCTAGCAATTTTGGTTTGACCACGTTAAATTATTTTGACATCATCTATTCAGGTCCGCCACTCCATAATTTTCGTCGCTTTCTACTACCCAAAAAGACTACACATCATAATAGAATTAAAAAAAAAAAAAAAAAAAAAACACTACAAATGTACATTCCGAAATAGTAAGTCAAAATGGAAAAAAATCATGCAAATTAAAACATTACTATTGTACACTTCAAAAGACAAAATGAAAATTTTAAAATTTCACATTTTTACGCGATTTTTTTGGATTTTATCCTTTTCTGACAAGAGACAATTCCGAATTTGTGTGAATTATTAAAATCAGACCAGAGGTTCTTGAGTTATAAGCGTAGTAAGTAACACAACTTCCTTATATATATATACTAGCTGGCCCGGTCCGCGTTGCCGGCCCGTAGTTTTTGTCTATTATGCATATATTCCCAAGCATAATTATTCACAGATATGACTGATATAAGTGTTCACGTACAGGTCGATTTAAAGTGTTTTAAAATACCTGTACCCATTTTTAACCAGTAAGCTTCAATATTTAAACCGTGGGCTTCAACTGTGTGGATGTGCTATACAAATCTATTAAAAAGTATATATCAATCTTATCGCCATATAAGGGATCAAATTAATTTTTAATATGGTAAAAATCGTAGCAAAATCTTCCAGTCAAATGAGCAGTAATTTGGAATTTGCTGTATTTTGTATACTACATAATTGAGGGCTGAATGATTTAAGAATAGCCAAAGTTAATTACTTTTTTAAACCCATTAGCAACTTAGATTGTGCATTAGAGTCCTCATAAGTCCCCCTAACCATGTCAGTCTGTTTGTCCGCCAAAAGGTGGACTTGAGAGGGTATTATAACATGGATAAAAATTCTAAAATTTGTAGATATGTTGAAATTTTAGTGTAAGATTTTCACCCCCCTAATACGCATTATTAGCCAAATTCTTTGAAATGTGGTTAAATTAGGAGGTACCTTCTTTATATGGGCACTACTCCGAAACATCGACCTACATTGAAAACTTTCTTCTACCCCTTATAATCCAAGATGACAAATAGAGGCCAAATCAAAAATATAGCAGAACAATATAGCATGTCATAGCATTTCGCGTGACTTAAATAAGTAAAAATAGTTTTATCCACCTCATAATTGAGGGCAAAATGATAAGATGGGAATTAATTTTATTTGCCATTTAAATTGTAAGTTGGAGACCCCTTAAAGTCCATATTTTCATCATAGGATAATTCAATGATGATTAAACAAATATTCGGTCCCGTGCTATTTTCTTATATTTGTAATTTGTTCATGTTTCCACAATTTATTTCATATGGATGCACATCCCAAGTCTACGTTCCCAACCAATATTCTCTTGGGGGTTAAAAAAATGAATAGAAAATTTTCTTTTCTGACCACACATTAGATGTGAAAGTGGACTTGGGATACTCCAATGTGGGGACTTTACTTAAATAAATTCCTATGTGGCAATTATCTGTATGATGGTTCCCTACCCCAGGGTGGCATAAATAAAATTTTTTAGCCAAATCAATTGATGAATGTGGTCAATACCAATATGAGCCCTACTCTGAAAATTTCAAATTTTATGCGAAGAGGTTATCTACCCCCTTAGAAACAAAAATGTTAAATAAGGGCCAAAAAATGAAAAAAGTGGCCGGCCAAGACCCCAAAAATAACTTAAATCATAGATGGTTATATAAATATGAAATCGGGTTGTTCCCTTATCCATGAGTTATGATCGATATAAAGACCTGCAAAAGTGATTTTAGGTATTTTGAATGTTTGGGAAGAATTTCTGGAAGGATATAAAACCTTTTCTTACTAAAAGTCCCATTCGCTCTACTATTTTGCACCTTTTATTTCAATATTGGTATATTACTTATTATTCTCCCAAAAAATTTTGCATTTTGAGCTCTCATTGGACGGATCATTGTCACGCTTTGAAATGAGCCCCATTAAGCTTTTTCGGTCATTTTTGTTTGTTTGCATCTTCCAGCTAACCCACGATGTAGGCCCTGGAGTTGAAAGGTAGATGTCAGTTAACATCCTATTTCGCACTTATTCAATTTTTTTAGTGAAAAATTATTCTTTATTTTGTTCACAAAAAAAATTGACAAAAAAAAGAATAACAAATTGAAAAAGTCTTCAACTTTTTCGCTGATTTTTTACAGCAAATGTTTTAAGATCCTTCCTTACAAAGTTTGTCAATAGAATGTACTATTACTTTAAAATTCGATTCCATTGAAAATGTTTTTTTGATTTTTGCAATGAGATCTCTTTTTCATGATTTTTCAGCGATTTAGAAAAAGTAATTATCTTTTAACTTTGGTGTGACCGCGTTAAATTATTTCGATATCATCTATTCCGTTTCGCCACCACATAATTCGCTACTACACTTCCATGTAACCCGCCATCAATTTCAGTTCTCAAGAAATCAAGTCAATTAAATAAATTGGTATAAATATTCGAATTCAAAAATAAAATATAAAAAAACACTACAAATGTACATTAGAAAAAAGTAAGTCAAAATGGAAAAAAATCATGCAAAATAAAACATTACTATTGTACATTTGAAAAGTCAAAATGAAAATGTTAATATATCACATTTTTACGCGATTTTTTTGGATATTATCCTTTTCGGAGAGTAGACAACTCCGAATTTGTGTTAATCGTTAAAATTGATCCAGCGGTTCTTAAGTTATAAGCGTAGTAACTAACACAACTTTCTTTTATATATATAGATAGATAGATTAGAAGTATGCGTGGTCAGTTCCCTAGCGCCCAAATAAATCCCTAAGTTTGGAGGGGAACTCAACAGTATCTCGTGTAATAATTTTCAAACCGATATATTCATTATCTGGCAAATATAAAGATTTTAGATAAATCAAGATAGTGGGCGTAAAAGTACGCGTGGTCAATATTTTTTTCTTTAAAAACCTAACTCGGGGTATGACGAACGTTTGTACAAAAAATTATGCAAACCGGTCTAGCCGTTTTCAACTGATAACATTACCAACGTACAACAATTGATTTTTCCACCATACTATGGAGGGTATATTAATTTTGTCATTCCGTTTGTAACTCCTCGAAATATTCATGTCAGACCCAACAAAGTATATATATTCTTGATCAGCGTAAAATTCTAAGACGATTTAGCCATGTCCGTCTGTCTGTGTGTCTGTCTGTCTGTCTGTCCGTCTGTCTGTCGGTCTGTCTGTTGTAATCACGCTATCTTTCGAACAAATTGAGATAGAAGGCTAAAATTTTGCACACATGTATTTTTTCCCAGTAGGCAGGTTAAGTTCGTAAATGGGCCATGTAGGTCCAAGTTATCATATAGCCCTCATATAACGGTACCTCCCGATATTCGATATTTTGATGATTTTAGCGACATTGTTTACCGGAATCGTTTCAAATTTGGTATTTGAAGTTCGTAATGGATACTACATCCTAAACCAAAAAATGAGCCATGTAGGTCCACGTCTTCATATAGCCCCCATATAACGGTACCCCCCGATATTCGGTATTTTGATGATTTTAGCGACATTGTTTACCGGAATCGTTTCAAATTTGGTATTTGAAATTCGTAATGGATACTTCATCCAAAGTCAAAGAATGAGTCATGTAGGTCCACGTCTTCATATAGCCCCCATATAACGGTACCCCCCGATATTCGGTATTTTAATGATTTTAGCGACATTGTTAGTAGTGTGCTTATGGGGATGTTGGGAATTCACCACGATTTATCACGGCAAATTCTATTGGGGATGTTGGGAATTCACCACGATTTACCACGGCAAATTCTATTGGGGATGTTGATTGGGGTAAATTCACCACGGTGAATTTTATTGGGGATGTTGTCTTGGGAATTGTACCACGGCAAATTATATTGGGGATGTTGTCTTGGGAATTGTACCACGGCAAATTATATTGGGGATGTTGATTGGGGGAAATTCAGCACGGTGAATTATATTGGGGATGTTGTCTTTTGAATTGTACCACGGCAAATTATATTGGGGCTGTTGGCGTTGCTAGTTCCAATATGAACTACTAGATGGCGCTAAGTTTAGCGCAGACATAATCCAAAACTGTGTATGGTATGGTGAAATTTCAAGTTTTAATATTCACCACTAGCATAGACACCCTCCGAAAAAAACTGTATTATGATCATATCGAGTGGGGCTAAAGACATTCACCATGTGAGAAGTGAATATAACAGAAACACATCTGAAAGTGGTAAGTATCGAAGAAAATCATTTTATCTAGATGGCTCTCAGAATGCTTTTGTATAGTCAACATGCTGATTACTGCAGTCAAATGTGATTATTAATTTATTTGAAAACATATATTTCAAGAAATCGACTTCAATAAATGTGATATATTATAGAAGAGTTTCAATTGACAAATATGCTGCAATTATTGATATTTCAGGGGTTTTAATTTCAGCATAGATGAAAATATAAATGAAAATATAGACAAAGAAATGCTTTCACCGTTTATTGTTGTGAAAAGTACGTAATGACATCGAAAAATTCCGGAATAATCAAGTGAAATTCTTGAAAAACGATAACATGTGTTTTCGAAGTCGAGTGGGTTGAACACGAAAATCAGCATGTTGGCTATTCGTTGTCCTTATTTTAATTTGTCTATAATTTTATGTTATATAATTGTCTATAATTTTATTTTAAAATGTTCAGTTATTTCCATCGAAACGATATAGGCGACATCTAACGGTGAGTTCTATCTATACTAACCATAAATTATGTTGTAGCATAGACACACTCCAAAACTATTGAAATATGATCATATCGAATGGGGCTAGAGAGATCCACCATATGAGAAGTGAATATAGCAGAGACAAATTTGGTTAGTATCATGGTCAACAAGAAGATGTGTGTTCTATTATTTTGTCCAGATGGCTCTCCAGTCATTTCCCTCGAAACGATATAGGCGACATCTAACCACCAATTAATGTTGTAGCATATACACACTAAAAAAATGCGGCTGTAGCAAAGCAAATTCTTCTTGTGTGGACAGCCATTTTGATACATTATATCGATCGCTTTTTGATAGTTTTGTCGATGAAGAATTTGTTTACATTATGTAGCAATTTGAGAGAATTGAAACTGAAAGAGTTTCATGACAAACCCTGTATCAATTCGGTATTGAAGATTGAAGAGATTTGAAGAAGGAAACACCATTGTTTACATTAACTAACAATTGGATTTCTGTGAAATGGATATGAGAATTTGGGGGGAAGCGTTGTTGCAGAGTTTCATGACAAATTCTGCTTCAATCACAAAATTTCTATTTGTTTACAAAATGTAGTCAATAATGTATTGATTGGATTGGAAGAAATATCAGTACTCAACAAATCGCAGATTAATAAGCATCGTTTCTTAATATTTTTGAAGAAGTTTTTATAATGTCTCAAAAAATTTGTTGGTCATGCAGCTTTTATTACAAGGAAAAAAGTGAATTTGTGAAACATATGAAAAGGCATTGTATGTTTTGTGATATTTTATGTGAAAGTGTAAACGATTTAGAATTGCACTTAGAGAACCATCATGGAGATGAGCATGTAATGAAACAAAATCGTGATCAACAACAAGAAAAACTAAAGCAGCAGCATGAAAATAAATTAGCTGTGAAGGTGGAAAAGTTTTGTGGTGATTGTGATAAAATTGTGAATAATATACGATCACACGTTCGTAGCGGAGAACATCGATCCACCGTGAGAAAAAATCTGGATTCTGACATAAAAATTGTTAAAAGTGCATTTAACAAAAATATACTCAGCAATGAGATACAAAACAATAAAGACATTTTGTACCCGATCGATTTTCTTAATGCTTCAAAAGAATTAATAATTAAAACCTTAAAAAATGAGTTAAACGGTAAAACGCTCGTAAAATTTAATATGGAACTCCAAGGACTATATGTGAAACCAAACAATGAAAAAGATGGACCTTCAACTTCCAAAGAGTTAACTATTGAAAATATATTTAATCATAAAATATATTTAATCATGGGAGATGATTTGGAAGAGGTCGTTTTCAACCACTGTGTGGAAATTATAGCTAAATCAGAAGAGTTCCAAGAAAGAGGGTCTAATTGGGCCCTGGAGAAACTTTTAAAACTTGACATAAATGTGTTGAGAGCCAACTTAACCCGTGGCTCACATTATATTCCAACTCCGAAATCATTAAGCAACAAGAAGGGTGCGTGCCTTAACATCAAAAACTATGATGACTTTTGTTTTAAGTGGTGTATGGTTGTTGCATTGGGAGAAACTGCATATGGAGATCCGAGTATAACCTCTTCACATAACGTAGACATACACCAAGATATCATTATTCTGCAGTCTGGAATATCGCTAAATTTCGAACAATTAAATTTCCCATTGGGTCTTAAATATATAAAAAAATTTGAAATGAACAACCCAGAGATTAGCGTAAATGTTTTCGGTTATGAAAACAAGTCGGTCGTTGGTCCATATTACTTAACAAAGGAGACGAAAAGCAATCACATTAATTTAATATTGCTGCAGAATGAAGAAAATTTCCATTACATTTTGGTTATGGATATGTCTTGGTAATTAAAAACAAAACTTATCAATCAAAACCATATCATAATAATCATGTATTTCTTCTTTTTTTCAGTCTTATGCGGTCTCAATTCACAAGCCATAAGGAGAAAGGTTATTTTTGTTTTGGATGTCTACAATGTTTCCACGATGAAAATAAATGTATGACTCACAAAAAGCAGTGTGGAAAAGTAGTCTGTGCCCTGCCGAACAAAAAAGAAGCTGTACTGAAGTTCGTCAATCACAAGTAAAAGGAAAAGGTGCCTTTCGTTATTTATGCTGACTCCGAAAGTGTACTGAAAGACGTGCAGGAAGATGAGAACAATGGGGCGAGTAAAAAAACGGAAAAGGTAAAGAAGCATATTCGATGTGCTTCTAGTTATTTTATTAAATGTAGTTTTAATGAAAATTTAAATAAGTTATTTATATATAGTGGTCCCGATGCAGCAAATGTTTTTCTGAAAGAACTAATTCAGGATGGTAAATTTTTGTATGATAGTTACCTAACCAAAACGAAACCTATGAATACTCTAACACCCGAAGAAGAGACAGCCTTTCTTAGGGATATCAATTGTCGTATATGTGGCGACATTTTAGGTAACGATAGGGTGAAAGATCATTGTCACTTAACGGGGCAATATCGAGGTGCGGTACATAACCATTGCAATCTGCAATATCATCTATCTAAATTTATTCCAATATATTTCCACAATTTTTCTTCGTACGACTGTCACCTCTTCTTTAAAGAATTAGTTGAATTTGGAGGTGAAATAAGAGTCATACCTCAAAACAAAGAAAAATATATTTCAATGTCTTATTTCATTAATATGGATAACGAGTCAACCGACTCTAGTTCTTTAAAAAGTACAGTTGTTGTTGGAGAAGAAGGAGATTCGAGTGAGGAAGATGATGAGGAATTCCAACAAGAAGAGGAAAATGCGGGCAAAAAAGAGAAAAAAAAGAAAATGATTACATTAGAGCATCGTTTCTTAGATAGTTTTCGGTTTATGCCTACTAGTTTGGATAAATTAGCAAGAAATTTATCTCGAGATTCTTTTGTTGCTGTCAGATCTCATTTTCCTGATGATGAAGCATTCGAACTTATGACTAGGAAAGGAGTATTTCCCTACGAATATATTTCATCATTTGAAAAATTGAAGGAGAAACAACTTCCCCCTATAGACCAATTTTATAATAAGTTGACAGATACTGAATGCTCGTCAGACGATTATAGGCATGCAACAAATGTTTGGTCACATTTTCGATGTCAAACTATGCAAGACTACATGGATTTGTACTTGAAAGCTGATGTATTGCTTTTAGCAGACGTATTTGAAAATTTCAGGAGCTTATGTATGCGAATTCACGAACTGGACCCTTGTCAATATCTCACAGCACCATCTCTATCTTGGGATGCAGTGCTACTATGTACTAAAGTCGAACTTGAGCTACTCAGAGATATAGACATGTACAATTTCTGCAAAAATGGTATTCGGGGAGGGCTTACCCAGTGCTCAAACAGACACTCGGTAGCAAATAATGAAGATGCTCCCAATTATAATAGTGCCAAACCAGAGGTAAATATCTATTATTTGGATGTAAACAATTTATATGGTACAGTTATGACTGAGTGTCTCCCTGAAAAAGATTTTAGATGGGTGGAGGGTTATGAAATGGAGAAATTCAATGATCCAGCTGTAATATTATCTATTCCTGACAACGCTCCTACTGGTTTTATTTTAGAGGTTGATATTGAATATCCACCGCACCTTCACGACAAACATAACGATTTACCTTTTTTGGCGGAGAAAAAGTGTGTTGAGGGCTCAAAAACTGAAAAACTGATTGCAGATTTTACTGACAAAACATCATACACCATACACTACAAATTACTTAAGCAATCTCTGAAACATGGACTAATTCTTAAGAAAGTCCATAGAGTTTTGGCTTTCACACAAAGCGCTTGGTTAGCTCCTTACATACTGAAGAATAATCAATATAGGAAAAAGGCTGAAAATGCCTTTGAAAAAGATTTTTTTAAATTATTGAATAACTCTTCATTCGGCAAGACAATGGAGAATATCGACAAAAGAAAAACTGTGAAAATTGTGACAATGTGGGTAGATGAGGCAAACCAAAGAAGAAGGAGTGTTGCTAGTAAAGTAATCTCGAAGCCAAATTTTCACAGCCTTTCAATATTCTCCGAAAATATGGTTGCTATTCAAATTAGGAATGTTAGAGTAAAATATGATAGACCATTATACTTAGGGTTCTGCATACTGGATTTGTCAAAGTGGGTGATGTATGATTTTCTGTATGATTTTCTAAAAGTGAAATTTGGTGAGGATTTTATTCTAAATTATATGGATACAGATTCGTTCATATTAACATTTTACGGACGGAATTTGTATTCCGAATTATCTTTAGATGAAATATTGGCTAGATTTGACACGTCAGGGTTTTCAAAAGAAAATAAATATAAACTTCCTCTAATTAATAAGAAACAACTTGGCATGATGAAAGATGAGAATGACGGAAAAACAATGGTTGAATTTGTAGGCCTTCGTCCTAAAATGTATGCCATCAATGTAGTTGATAGCGAAGAAGTAAAAAAATCTAAGGGAGTTAAAAAGTCGGTCCTAAAAAAGTATACTATAGATAAATATCGAGAATGTCTTTATAACAAAAAGGTTTTTTACGGTACCATGTTTTCGTTTAGGTCAAGGCAGCATACAATATATACAGACAAAATTACTAAAATATCGCTAAGCCATCAAGATGATAAACGATTTATTCTAGAGGATGGTATTCACACCTATGCTTGGGGCCACTATAGGTTAAATAACCTTCATGAAACAAATGTAAATAACCCAAATGAATCTGTCTCAATGGACTTGGATTAAAATATAAATTTAATTATGATTTAAGTTTCCAAATAAAGATAAAAAAGCATAGTAATAATATTAATTTAATTGTCTTTACTCACTACAAATGTCATCATATTAATATTTTCTCGCAACACAAATTGTTTAATTTTTAAGTAAATATAAGTGTATTATATTTTAACTAGTCTTTAACTATTCCTATTATAAAATAAAACAAAATATTTTTGTTTATAAATTTATGTAAATTGCGATTTATTGAAATATTCTTGCAAAGGTAAGTATAAAATAAATTATACTACTTTTCGTACAATTCCTGTTAATGGAACGTACTCGACCAGACGATCATGTATAATTAAACAGTACGCAGAAGTGTTTTGTGGAATTGGTTTATTGGTTTCAAATTGGATTTTTAAATCGATTGGTCCATTCTTAACAGCTTCGTTTTGATTGCTAATGTCAATAACGGCGATGGGCTTGTCTTTAAAACTTGCATATGTAAGAAGTGGTTGTGGCTCCCTCATGTAATATGATTGTTGAAACTTTGTATATATGTCATATAGTACTGCATAGCCATTTTCTTCGAACATTACATTCAAATCATCGAAAGGATATGTTTCAGAGTTCAAGTGCACTTTGATGTTTTTAAGTTCGCAATGTTCCAGCTTGTTGTCTTTTTAAAATATCAAAGCAACATATCGTGGTCTTTCATGATTGACAGACAATTTAACACTCCAACTGTGTTGTCTTCCACCAGCAAAAGTTGGATTAAAGTAGCAGTCCCAGCTGCGGAATGCTAAAGGCAACGCTTTTCCATCCTTAATAGTTTTCAAGAAGCTGATTTTTCTATAGTCTGATAATTGAATGTGTTGTACTTTCCATACAACATTTGTTATGGTGAGTTTAATTTCCTCCGTATCCATGGTTGAATAACACACATTTTTATCGTTGGCACTACGCAAAAGAATCAAGTCATGCTTGCTGTTGCAAATTACTTTATCAAAGTCCTCTGCGAACCCTAGTAGACGGTTTAAGGGTACACAAAAATTAAAGTATCCTACTGATAAATCATTATCAGCTTTCCATCCCGTTTTGCTCATAACCTTACTTTCGGATTCGCTTAGAGAAATCCAATTTTTAATTTCTGTAGTTATTCCTAGATAACGAGTACGATCAATTTCAACTCCATTTAGTTCATAGCGAATTTCATCAAACATGTATCCCACACAATTATTTCTCAGTCTTGCATTTTGCGATACTTCTCCCTTGCTATTTTTCAAATTTCCTTCAATGAATAGATAACTCTCCGATGGAAGTATGTAAAGATCCTGATTTTGTATACTTATCCGAATTTCATCATTATTTTTAAATGATTGAGTATATGGAACATACCTGTGGTAGTCTCTCTTTACAATATTCTCATCCGAGAATGGACGCTCATTAATGTTAAGTATTTCAGACATTTGGTTTGACTTTAAGCTTAATAAGTTTTAAAAACTCTTTATTTTCCTTTGAAATTGTAGGTCTTGTCGGTTTGACAACTTTGTGTTGAATGTGTCTTGGTATTTGTTTATGATTGTATTTATTGTAGATAATCATGATTGCATTGGTCTTATATGAATACGTAGCGTGATTTCTTCTTCTCTAAAATTTATAAAGCGACCTTCTTGATCTACTATCTTTATCTCCAGACGACCGATTTCTTTGACGTTCACTGGTAAATAAATGAGATTCATTGGTCTCTCTACCAATTTATATCCCGGAGGAACATTAAGAGCAAATCCATGTAGTCTTGCATAGTTTGACATCGAAAATGTGACCAAACATTTGTTGCATGCCTATAATCGTCTGACGAGCATTCAGTATCTGTCAACTTATTATAAAATTGGTCTATAGGGGGAAGTTGTTTCTCCTTCAATTTTTCAAATGATGAAATATATTCGTAGGGAAATACTCCTTTCCTAGTCATAAGTTCGAATGCTTCATCATCAGGAAAATGAGATCTGACAGCAACAAAAGAATCTCGAGATAAATTTCTTGCTAATTTATCCAAACTAGTAGGCATAAACCGAAAACTATCTAAGAAACGATGCTCTAATGTAATCATTTTCTTTTTTTTCTCTTTTTTGCCCGCATTTTCCTCTTCTTGTTGGAATTCCTCATCATCTTCCTCACTCGAATCTCCTTCTTCTCCAACAACAACTGTACTTTTTAAAGAACTAGAGTCGGTTGACTCGTTATCCATATTAATGAAATAAGACATTGAAATATATTTTTCTTTGTTTTGAGGTATGACTCTTATTTCACCTCCAAATTCAACTAATTCTTTAAAGAAGAGGTGACAGTCGTACGAAGAAAAATTGTGGAAATATATTGGAATAAATTTAGATAGATGATATTGCAGATTGCAATGGTTATGTACCGCACCTCGATATTGCCCCGTTAAGTGACAATGATCTTTCACCCTATCGTTACCTAAAATGTCGCCACATATACGACAATTGATATCCCTAAGAAAGGCTGTCTCTTCTTCGGGTGTTAGAGTATTCATAGGTTTCGTTTTGGTTAGGTAACTACCATACAAAAATTTACCATCCTGAATTAGTTCTTTCAGAAAAACATTTGCTGCATCGGGACCACTATATATAAATAACTTATTTAAATTTTCATTAAAACTACATTTAATAAAATAACTAGAAGCACATCGAATATGCTTCTTTACCTTTTCCGTTTTTTTACTCGCCCCATTGTTCTCATCTTCCTGCACGTCTTCCAGTACACTTTCGGAGTCAGCATAAATAACGAAAGGCACCTTTTCCTTTTACTTGTGATTGACGAACTTCAGTACAGCTTCTTTTTTGTTCGGCAGGGCACAGACTACTTTTCCACACTGCTTTTTGTGAGTCATACATTTATTTTCATCGTGGAAACATTGTAGACATCCAAAACAAAAATAACCTTTCTCCTTATGGCTTGTGAATTGAGACCGCATAAGACTGAAAAAAAGAAGAAATACATGATTATTATGATATGGTTTTGATTGATAAGTTTTGTTTTTAATTACCAAGACATATCCATAACCAAAATGTAATGGAAATTTTCTTCATTCTGCAGCAATATTAAATTAATGTGATTGCTTTTCGTCTCCTTTGTTAAGTAATATGGACCAACGACCGACTTGTTTTCATAACCGAAAACATTTACGCTAATCTCTGGGTTGTTCATTTCAAATTTTTTTATATATTTAAGACCCAATGGGAAATTTAATTGTTCGAAATTTAGCGATATTCCAGACTGCAGAATAATGATATCTTGGTGTATGTCTACGTTATGTGAAGAGGTTATACTCGGATCTCCATATGCAGTTTCTCCCAATGCAACAACCATACACCACTTAAAACAAAAGTCATCATAGTTTTTGATGTTAAGGCACGCACCCTTCTTGTTGCTTAATGATTTCGGAGTTGGAATATAATGTGAGCCACGGGTTAAGTTGGCTCTCAACACATTTATGTCAAGTTTTAAAAGTTTCTCCAGGGCCCAATTAGACCCTCTTTCTTGGAACTCTTCTGATTTAGCTATAATTTCCACACAGTGGTTGAAAACGACCTCTTCCAAATCATCTCCCATGATTAAATATATTTTATGATTAAATATATTTTCAATAGTTAACTCTTTGGAAGTTGAAGGTCCATCTTTTTCATTGTTTGGTTTCACATATAGTCCTTGGAGTTCCATATTAAATTTTACGAGCGTTTTACCGTTTAACTCATTTTTTAAGGTTTTAATTATTAATTCTTTTGAAGCATTAAGAAAATCGATCGGGTACAAAATGTCTTTATTGTTTTGTATCTCATTGCTGAGTATATTTTTGTTAAATGCACTTTTAACAATTTTTATGTCAGAATCCAGATTTTTTCTCACGGTGGATCGATGTTCTCCGCTACGAACGTGTGATCGTATATTATTCACAATTTTATCACAATCACCACAAAACTTTTCCACCTTCACAGCTAATTTATTTTCATGCTGCTGCTTTAGTTTTTCTTGTTGTTGATCACGATTTTGTTTCATTACATGCTCATCTCCATGATGGTTCTCTAAGTGCAATTCTAAATCGTTTACACTTTCACATAAAATATCACAAAACATACAATGCCTTTTCATATGTTTCACAAATTCACTTTTTTCCTTGTAATAAAAGCTGCATGACCAACAAATTTTTTGAGACATTATAAAAACTTCTTCAAAAATATTAAGAAACGATGCTTATTAATCTGCGATTTGTTGAGTACTGATATTTCTTCCAATCCAATCAATACATTATTGACTACATTTTGTAAACAAATAGAAATTTTGTGATTGAAGCAGAATTTGTCATGAAACTCTGCAACAACGCTTCCCCCCAAATTCTCATATCCATTTCACAGAAATCCAATTGTTAGTTAATGTAAACAATGGTGTTTCCTTCTTCAAATCTCTTCAATCTTCAATACCGAATTGATACAGGGTTTGTCATGAAACTCTTTCAGTTTCAATTCTCTCAAATTGCTACATAATGTAAACAAATTCTTCATCGACAAAACTATCAAAAAGCGATCGATATAATGTATCAAAATGGCTGTCCACACAAGAAGAATTTGCTTTGCTACAGCCGCATTTTTTTAGTGTGTATATGCTACAACATTAATTGGTGGTTAGATGTCGCCTATATCGTTTCGAGGGAAATGACTGGAGAGCCATCTGGACAAAATAATAGAACACACATCTTCTTGTTGACCATGATACTAACCAAATTTGTCTCTGCTATATTCACTTCTCATATGGTGGATCTCTCTAGCCCCATTCGATATGATCATATTTCAATAGTTTTGGAGTGTGTCTATGCTACAACATAATTTATGGTTAGTATAGATAGAACTCACCGTTAGATGTCGCCTATATCGTTTCGATGGAAATAACTGAACATTTTAAAATAAAATTATAGACAATTATATAACATAAAATTATAGACAAATTAAAATAAGGACAACGAATAGCCAACATGCTGATTTTCGTGTTCAACCCACTCGACTTCGAAAACACATGTTATCGTTTTTCAAGAATTTCACTTGATTATTCCGGAATTTTTCGATGTCATTACGTACTTTTCACAACAATAAACGGTGAAAGCATTTCTTTGTCTATATTTTCATTTATATTTTCATCTATGCTGAAATTAAAACCCCTGAAATATCAATAATTGCAGCATATTTGTCAATTGAAACTCTTCTATAATATATCACATTTATTGAAGTCGATTTCTTGAAATATATGTTTTCAAATAAATTAATAATCACATTTGACTGCAGTAATCAGCATGTTGACTATACAAAAGCATTCTGAGAGCCATCTAGATAAAATGATTTTCTTCGATACTTACCACTTTCAGATGTGTTTCTGTTATATTCACTTCTCACATGGTGAATGTCTTTAGCCCCACTCGATATGATCATAATACAGTTTTTTTCGGAGGGTGTCTATGCTAGTGGTGAATATTAAAACTTGAAATTTCACCATACCATACACAGTTTTGGATTATGTCTGCGCTAAACTTAGCGCCATCTAGTAGTTCATATTGGAACTAGCAACGCCAACAGCCCCAATATAATTTGCCGTGGTACAATTCAAAAGACAACATCCCCAATATAATTCACCGTGCTGAATTTCCCCCAATCAACATCCCCAATATAATTTGCCGTGGTACAATTCCCAAGACAACATCCCCAATATAATTTGCCGTGGTACAATTCCCAAGACAACATCCCCATTAAAATTCACCGTGCTGAATTTCCCCCAATCAACATCCCCAATATAATTTGCCGTGGTACAATTCCCAAGACAACATCCCCAATATAATTTGCCGTGGTACAATTCCCAAGACAACATCCCCAATAAAATTCACCGTGGTGAATTTACCCCAATCAACATCCCCAATAGAATTTGCCGTGGTAAATCGTGGTGAATTCCCAACATCCCCATAAGCACACTACTATTGTTTACCGGAATTATTTCAAATTTGGCATTTGAAGTTTGTAATGGATGCTACAGCCTAAGACAGAAAATTATCTGTGCAGGCCCACGTCTTCCTGTAGCCCCCATATAACGGTACCCCCCAATATTCGGTATTTTGATGATTTTAGCGACATTGTTTACCGGAATCGTTTCAAATTTGGTATTTGAAGTTCGTAATGGATACTTCATCCAAAGTCAAAGAATGAGCCATGTAGGTCCACGTCTTCATATAGCCCCCGATATTCGGTATTTTAATGATTTTAGCGACGTTATTTACAGGGTTTCAAATTTCGTATGTGAAGTTCGTAATGGATACTTCAGCCCATGCCAGAAAATTGTCTGTGCAGGTCCACGTCTTCGTATAGCCCCCATATAACGGTACCCCCATATTCGGTATTTTGACGATTTTAGCTACATTATAAACAGATTTTTCTTCAAGTTTCGCATTTAAATATTGTAATAATTTATGACAACAGTTGCCTATGCAGGCCCACGTCGTCGTATAAGCATTCGGTATTTTTAAGATTTTAACAGAATTTTTAACGGGTTTTATTTTTTGGAAATTGCCAAATTTGTACCAAATGATGGAGGGTATTAAAAGTTCGGCCCGGCCGAACTTACAGCTTATTTACTTGTTATATATATAGAAGAAGATATATAGATAGATTTATTTAGATCCGATACGAAATGTACATTATTGGTTGATTATTTTAAAATCCACTCCATAGAGGGTCAAGAGTTTGAAAAATCAAAACAGAAGTCAAAATATTTTTAAACAATCGAACATTGGTTAAGGGTATACATTTGCGGCAAAACCGACCGATATTTTTTACTTGTTCATTGCATATTTTTATACCCTCCACCTTGAAAAGGAGGGTATATTAACTTTGTCATTCCGTTTGCAAAATCCCTAAATATTCGTCGTGGACCCCATAAAGTATATGTAGTGATAATCAGTATAAAATAAATAAAATCGAAGTCGATGTCCGTCTGTCTGTCCGCCTGTCTGTTGAAATCACGATACCGGCCACATTATTTGACGTAGAGCTTCAAAAATTTTGCAGATCAATTTGCATTGTGTCTAGGACAGTTGATATGAGATATATCGGTCTAGGTTTTGATATAGCTGCCACATAACGGTACCTACCGATATTCGGTATTTTGATGATTTTTTGCCACAATTTGCCACGGATTTGTCTATAAATTGGTATTTGTATTTCGTAACGGATTCTAGCACCGGTGGCGAGACATTGCACGTATAGGACAACGTTTTTGTATAGCCCCCATACAACGGTACCTCCCAATATTCTGTATTTTCATGATTTTTGCCATACTTTTTCACGAATTTGTCTGAAAATTGGTCATAATGGGTTCTACCGGCCTCAAAACATTGAATATTTAGAACCACGTTTTCCTATAGTGCACATATAACGATGCCCACCGATATTCGGTATTTTGATAATCCTAGTCACATTTACCTACGAAATGTGTTCAAATTTGGTATGAAGATGTGGTAGATGAAAATCATCTTCATCTATATATACAAAAATCAATTGTTGTATATATAGAATGGAATCAGTTGAGAACGGCTGGACCGATTTGCATGATTTTTGGTACAAACGTTTGTCATACCCCGAGTTAGGTTTTTAAAGAAAAGAAATATTGACCACGCCTACTTTTGCGCCCATTATTTCGATTTATCAAAAATCCTTATATTTGCCAAAATAATGAAGATATCGGTTTAAAAATTATTACACGAGATACTGTTGACTTCCCATCCAACCCAGAGTATTTATTTGGCGGCTGAGAACTAACCACGCCTTCTTTTTGATATAAATATATCTATATATCTAAAAGAAAGTTATGTTAGTTACTACGCTCATAACTTAAGAACCGCTTATCTGATTTTAGCGATTGAAACAAATTCGGAATTGTTTCTTGGCAGAAAAGGATAAAATCCAAAAAAAGCATGGAAAAATGTGAAATAGGAAAATTTTCATTTTGACTTTTGAAATGTACAATAGTAATGTTTTATATTGCAAGATTTTTTTAAATTTTGACTTACTATTTTCGTATGTATATTTGTAGTGTTTTTTTGTTTAGTTTTTTTATTTCTAATATGATTTGTAGTCCTTTTGTGGAGTATGAAGCGACAACGAACAAAACTGTTATTTATAGATTTTATGTATTTATTGAGTAAGTAGAATTATACGAATAATATCATTTCAGAAGATAATAATCTATGAACACAAAAATCAATATTTTAATTACTTTTTTAAAATCGCTGAAAATCATGAAAGAAGAGGAGGAGAGATCTCATCGCAAAAATTCTGAAATCGGAAAAAAATTAATGGAATCGAATTTCAAAATAATTGTACATTCCATTGACAAACTTCGTAAGGGCCTTTAAACATTTGCTGTAAAAATCAGCGAATTAGTTGAAGATTTTTTTTCAATTTGCTTTTTTTTCTGTCAAGTTTATATAATGTACAATTTTTTCAATTCAGCTTATATTGAAATTAATCGTTTTTTGTGAACAAAATAAAAATTATTTTCACCATAAAAAAGAAATATGTCAGTTACTACGCTTATAACTCAAGAACGGCTTGACGGATTTTAAGAATTCATACAATTTCCGATGGTACACAATACGATATTAAATGGCGATTTTTCATGCTTAAATTGAATTCCAGGACCTACATCGTGCTTCAGCTGGAAAATGCGAACACATTTAAACAAACGAAAATGGCCGACAATGTAATATGGGGCTCATTTCAAAACGTGGACTTACTTCTTTCACATGACAATGTGAACTAAAAATCCAAAATCATTGCGACTGCAATGAAATGAAATGCCGAATATAAGTTGTGCAAAATAGAAGAGCGAATTGGACATTTATTTTTAATATATTCTGGGGTAGAGAACCAACTTATAGATAATTGTCCACGTAGGCATTTATTTAAGTATAGTCCCCACATTATGTGTGGCCCCAAGTCCACGTCCCTAACCAATGTGTGGTCAGAAAAGAAATATTATTATATTCCATTGAATTTATAACCCCCAAGAGAACATTGGTTGGGAACGTAGATTTGGGATGTACGTCTATATGAAATAAACTCCGAAATGTCAAACTGACACTCATTCAGTGGGAAATCATGGCAGAAATATGAAAAAATTTACTAATACTGGAAAGTAACACTGGACTGAACATTTGTTTAATCGTCATTGCATTATACTATGATAAAAATATGGAATTTATGGGCTCTCCAAAGCAAAATTTAAATGACAAAAAAATTAATTCTTTTCTTACGGTAATATGTGCAAAAGAGTTTTGCCCAAAGGTGGAGTGCCTGGCGGAACTTATTTTTTTACTTCTTAATATGGTATATTTGAATAGGAAAAAGTCTAACTTTCTTTGAATTGAAGGCATTGATGCCTTTTTGAAAAATCAACGCAATGTGGCATTCGCCTCGTCTGCCAAGTTTGCATTTCCTGTTAAACAGATAGATATAATTTCAAATTCATTTTGTATGTATCAATGGATATATAGCTAAAATATGGATGATTTCTGTATCCATAATTTCATGTTATATTTTTATTATGTATCATCTTTTTTGAGTGGGTACCTATTAGCCAACGTAGAAAGTAATTTGACCTTCATTCGTCTACTTGCGTTTGTATTCATTTGTATTTCTCACAGAGGTAATAACAGAAGAAAAATCGTTAAATAAATTCATTATGTAAACATAAAATGAAAATACACTCTACGAACGGTGGAAAACAGATTGAAGTTTTCAAGCTATGTACACATGTATGTATCCGAATAGTTTGTGAGTGTGTACACGTACCATGGTCGTCAATCGTTCACTTTGTGGTTTCCACGCTCTCTTTGTATAACTGAACGAAATAAGCAAAAAATACGAAATACGAATAACACGAGCACAGAACGTGAACAGAAAGAAAAAGCAAGGCAAATGCCATAGCAAAAATAAAAATGTACCGCGAACTAGGCATCAGCATCGGCAGCAGAATTTTGCTGAAATTGTTGTTTTATATAAGTTGTGTCTGCACCTCATTGGCGGCGTTGCTGCGCTGCCGGCACTGTTGTTGGAGCTGTGGGTTCTTGGCTATTTGATGTAGATAACAATATTCTTGGTTCTTCGATCGTAAAAAAAAGAAATGGAAAGAATATAAATAAAAAGTGTGAAAAATGATATCAACCAAAAGGCCAAAGATGCTTCCTCTCGTTATGCCAATATGTATATGGACACAGCATAAGTTTTTATGTACCTATAAATATACATATATATGTATGCATGTGTTTGTCATCCGACGATCTCAAGGCAAACTTGTTTTCTATATAACCTTTATTTTCGCTTGCAGTTTGTTGGGAATTGCATACACAAGTATATAAATAAATGCTTATCGATTGAAATTGATATTTCTGCTTTTCACACTAAACTGATTAAGCATTGATTCTGGTTATTGCTGATGCCAGAAACAATAATAAATAAAAAACGAATGAAAATGATCCCCCAATGTAGTTCATGGAGTTTTAAAAAAAGTTAATGGAAAATTTGAAAATTGCAAAAAATATATTTAAATTTTTTTATAATACAAACCAGTAAGGAAAGCTCAAAAGTCGGGCGGGCCGACTATATGATACCCTACACCACTATGCATATTTAGTAGAGCTCTCGTAAAAAGGTTTATACAGAGCATTTCAGAGCTCTATGAGTACAAAATCAAAATCTATCTAATTCTATCGTGCATTTTACGAACTATAGCTATATCTGAACCGATTTTCACCAAGTTTGATGTATTTGATTCTATGCTGAATTCGGTCAGATGTGCCAAAACCCAGGACATTTGGGCTGATATTGGACATTTTGTGCGCAATCAACACGAAATTGGATGAAGATATATATAGGAGGTATATCCAAATCTGAACCAATATTTGTAAAACTGAAAAAGAAGATATTTCTTGGCTGCATCTGATACCAAATATTATTCTTGCATCGTACATTTTTCGAATTTGAGGGAATTAAAGCACTAATCGGATGAAAGGTATATATAGGAGCTATAGCTGTATCCGACCGATTTTCACTAAATTTGATGTACTTGCCAAAAGTCAGGTCATTTGAGCAGATATAAGCCATTTGCTGCACATTTAATCCGAAATCGGATGAAGATATATTTGGGAGATATAGCTATATCTGAAACGACTTTTACTAAAATTGGTGTCCTTGCTTCTAGGCTGAATTTGGCCAGATATGCCAAAATTCATGCAATTTCGGTTGATATTGGCCATTTGTTGCACAATTAACACGAAATCGGATGAAGATACATATGGGTGCTATATCCAAATCTGAACAGATTTTGATAAAATTAAAATCGACTACTTTTGGGCTTTATCTGATATCTGGTACCAAATATCATTCCTGTGAAGAGTATGCTATGCTATACTATATTCAAATCTGAACAGATTTTTATAAAATTAAAATCGACTATTTTTTGGCTTTATCTGATATCTGGTACCAAATATCATTCCTGTGAAGAGTATATTACGAATGTAAGGGACTTAAAGAGCAAATCGAATGAAACATATATATGGGAGCTAGAGCTATATCTGAACCGATTTTTACTAAAATTGATGTACTTGCTTATAGGCTGGTTTCGGTCGGATTTGCCAAAATTCATGCCATTTGGGCTGATATTGGCCATTTGATGCACAATTAACACGAAATCGGATGAAGATATATATGGGAGGCATATCCAAATCGGAACAGATTTTAATAAAATTAAAATCCAATATTTTTTGGGCTTTATCTGATATCTGGTACCAAATATCATTCCTGTGGAGTGCATATTACGAATGTGAGGGATTTAAAGACGAAATCGGATGAAACATATATATGGGAGCTATAGCTATATCTGAACCGATTTTCTCCAAATTTGTTGTATTTGCTTTAAGGCTAATCTCGGTCATATGTGCCAAAATTCGGGCCATTTGGGCTGAAATTGGCCATTTGGTGGTCAATTAACCCGAAATCGGTTGAAGATATATATGGGAGCTATATCCAAATCTGAACCGATTTCGATAAAATTTAAAACAGCTTTTCCTGTGCTCCATCGAATACCTGGTACCAAATATCACGGTTGTGGAGTGAATATTACGAATGTAAAGGACTAAAACACTAAATCGGATGAAACATATATATGGTTGCTATATCTATATCTGAACCGATTTTCACCAAATTTGATATACTTGCTTCTAGGCTGAATTTGGCCCGATGTACTAAAATTCAGTCCATTTGGACTTATATCGGCCATTTGGAGCACAATTAACCCGAAATCGGATGAAGATATATATGGGAGCTATATCCAAATCTGAACCGATTTTCTCCAAATTTGTTGTATTTGCTTTAAGGCTAATCTCGGTTACATATGCCAAAATTCGGACCATTTGGGCTGATATTGGCCATTTGGTGGTCAATTAACCCGAAATCGGATGAAGATATATATGGGAGCTATATCCAAATCTGAACCGATTTCGATAAAATTTAAAACAGCTATTTCTGTGCTCCATCTAATACCTGGTACCAAATATCACGGTTGTGGAGTGCATAGTAGGAATGTGAGGGACTTAAAGATCAAATCGGGTGAAAGATATATATGGGAGCTATAGCTATATCTGCACCGATTTTCTCCAAATTTGATATTCTTGCTTCTAGGCCGAACTCGGTTCGGTGTGCCAAAATTCAGGTAATTTGGACTGACAGTGGACATTTGGTGCACATTTAACCCGAAATCGGATGAAGATATATATGGGAGCTATATCTAAATTTGATCCGATTCTCACCAATTTCAATAGGGTTCGTCCTTGGGCCAAAAAAATATTGTTTGGAAAATTTCATCTCAATTGGATAATAAATGCGACCTGCATTTTGTTCACAAGAATACATGGACAGACGGACGGACGGACAGACGGACTGACATGCATAAATCGACTCAGAAAGTGATTCTATGAAGGTTCTCAAAAGTAACTATGGGTCTATCTCGTTTCCTCCTCCATGTTACAAACAAATGCATAAAGACATAATACCCTTACCACTATGTGGTGTAGGGTATAAAAAGTAAGCAAAGGCTTTGGTCGTGCGGAGCCGACCATGTGATACCCTACAACACTACAATATGTTAGAAGCCCCTTTATGTCTAAATCCATTTAGGAAGATTTCGCTTTTGAAATTATGTCACGGAGCACTGCCCAGATATTACCCTTAGCATTTGGAACAGGGACATTTGCCCAATATTTACCCAATTGACGTCCAAAATTCTTCCCCGTCCTTAACCGTCCTATATTGCCGACATCCTTGAAAAAAATAGACCTAGCCATTTCTGAGCCTAACCCTATCCTTGTCAGGATCGGACGATAATTGCAATCTGTATATAATAACCCCAGAATTGACCTGTTCGTCTATTATTGATTTCGCCGGGATTAAAAATATTCGTGGTTCAATGTAAAATTTGACTTTTATTTAACACAAATGTTAAGGTCTATTTCACCCACTAAATATTACCAGATGACCGATGACAATGATGATGAAATTGGTAGGCTTTTACCCAGCCCTAAGCTCTAGCCGCATGATAACTTCCGTGTCGTTTGGTCCATAATTGCGACCTGTAGAGTGATTACAAATTAACGTGGACAGACGGACGGACATATATAGCTAGATCGACTCAGCTCGGCGAAATAAGAACATCCATATATACTTTCCTATGTGAGAAGCCAATATTTCGAGGTGTTACATATTTTTCGAGGTGTTTCCCATACATAGTGTTGTAGGGTAAAAAATTACAACAATTTAGTCGACCAATAAATAATGATAACCCTAACATTTCTAACGCATTCGGTACACATAGAAGCCAGAAGAATAATATAAAAACCACAGTGCTCTTTGTCCATTTTGTACTCTAAACAAGAATTTGCAAACAGTCATATCAATGACATGATGCATACCTTATCCATTTAGTATATCTAATTCCACATTTTCTTAATATTCGGCTACCATCGTTAGCTGTGATATATCAATATTTTTTCTTTTCTTCGACGGAAATTCGGCGTACTGAATTTAAGGGATTTAGAACCATGAATTGATGAAATAAGTCAAAGAATACCGCCAACAAGCAGTGTGAGAAGAGATTTAATGTTCGACATTTCTATGACAATTACACGGCCCTCTTTTTATACCCTCAACCATATGGCTAGGAAATGTATATATCATTTGATACGGCCAAAAGTCCTCATCAAAATAGCGGTTTTAGACTCTAGGTCTCTTTGGACCAAATCCGTTTCTGCAATTTTGGAGTCGATCTAGCAATGTCCGTCCATCCATTCATCTGTTTGCCTGGTGCTCACGATAACTCTCCAAGGGAGTAACCGATTTGGTCGAAACTTGCAGGTCTGTAGGACTTTTGGTATTGAAAATGGGTGATGTAGGTCCACGTTTTGATATATATATTCACCGGAAATGTTTGTATTGTATTTAAAGTTCGTAATGGGTACTACAGTCTATGACAGAAAATTGACAGAACTGTGGAGGTCTACGCCTTCGAATAGCCCCCATATAACGGCACATCCCAATGTTTGGTATTTTTGATGTTTTAGCGACATTATTCACCGGAATTGTTCCAAATTTGGTATTTGAAGTTCGTAAGGGATGCTACAGCGTATGACAGAAATTGTCAGTACAAGTCCACGTCTTCGTATAGCCGCCCTAAACAACGGTACCTCCCGATATTCGGTATTTTGATGATTTTAGCAACATTATTCACCGAAATTGTTTCGAATTTGCTATTTGAAGCTCGCAATTTTTACTAAATCCTAAGACAGAAAATTGTTTGTACAGGTCCACGCCTTCGTATAGCCGCTATATAACGGTACCTCACGATAATCGGTATTTTGATGGCTGTAGCTACATTATTCACCGTTTTTGTTTCTAAGTTTCGCATTTGAATATTGTAATAGCTTATGAAAAAATTTACGTATCCATGTCGTCGTATTAACCCTAATATAACGGCTACATTCGGTATTTTTAAGATTTTAACGGATTTTATTGTTTTTTGAGAATTGGATGCCTTTTTCGCCTTCTTTCATCGTTTTGTTTTTCAAAATCTTGAACCCTATGTGGGTGAGGTACCAGAAAAAATTGTTCGATATCTACCAACTTTATAACAGATATTGTGTTGATGGAAATATTGAGATGCTCCAAGTATGACCGGAATAAAATGTTAATTTCGCGTTTTATGAGCCTCAAGGATATTTAAAATGTTGACGTTTTGTGGGTACCAGAAAGAGTGGACCGATGTATACCATCTTCACAGCATATCTTGTATTAATAGAAATAATGGAATGTATCAAATATGAAGAGAGCTGGATGTTTATTCTGATTTTATGATCGTTTTGGTAATTCAAATTGTTGACCCTTTGTGGGGGCGGTACCAGAATGAATGGTCCAATCTCTACGATCTTTATAACAGAACTAGTGTTTATAGAAGTATTGAGATATGCCAAGTCTGAATGGAATCAGATTATATTTTCGCGTTTTATGAGCTTCGTGGATATTCAAAATTTTGACCCTTGGATGGGGAGGTACCAGAAGGAGGGGACTGACATATTCCAACTTCACTCCAGACCTTGGTTTAATAAAAATATTGTGGTGTGTGTAATTTGAAGACAATCGGATTCTTATTTCACATTTTATAAGAGTTAAAATTATTCAAAATGTTGACTTTGCGGGAGAGGTACTTGATAGAGTGGACCGATATTTTATACATTTTCTCACATCACCTAGCACTAATACAAATAGTAGGAGTTGCAAAGTTAGAGCAGAATCGGATTATCCTACCTCCTTCCTTTTTTTTTTTTTTTGAAAGTTTCCATCTAGGTACAAGTAGGAGTGGGCCGATATTGCCCATTTCCCAACTTGATCTATGTTTGACAATACTTGGACCAAATCGGTTACTCCCTTCGAGAGTTATGGTGCGCATGAGCCAGACAGACAGACGGACGGACGGACAACTTTAGATCGACTCCAAATGTCCTAAAACGGCCCAAAGAGACCTAGAGACCTAAAACCGTTATTTCGATGAGGCACGTTTTTGCCGTATCAAATTATGTATGATGGGTTTTTCAAGGAAACATTTTGACACCTTGTCTACCCATGTTTTTGAGTTTTCTTGACTTAGGTACATTCTGGAAAGAAGTTAGTCTTACCTTCATTTAAAATGTCGAAGCCCTCTGGGTCTCCAATTTACCAGTTTTCAAAGATTTGGATGATCTTTGTTTGTCACTAGAATACCATTTTAAATGGGAACAATTATTTCTTCCCTGGGATGATGGGAGTGGAAATGGCTTGAGGCATTTCATTATACCCTACACCACATAGTGGTAAGGGTATTATGTATTTGTGCATTTGTTTGTAACATGGAGAAGGAAACGAGATAGATCCATAGTTTCTTTTGAGGATCTCCATAGAATCACTTTCTGAGTTGATTTATGCATGTCAGTCCGTCCGTCCGTCTGTCCATGTATTCTTATGAACAAAATGCAGGTCGCATTTATTATCCGATTGAGATGAAATTTTCCAAACAACATTTGTTTGGTCCAAGGACGAACCCTATTGAAATGGTGAGAATCGGTTCACAGTTAGATATAGCTCCCATATATATACAACCGATTTCGGATTAATTGTGCACTAAATGGCCAATATCAGCCCAAATAACCTGAATTTTGGTACATTCGCCCAAATTCTGTCTGGAAGCAAGTACATCAAATTTAAAGAAGATCGGTTCAGATACAGGTATAGCTCCCATATATAAGTTTCATCCGATTTGGTCTTTAAGTCCCTCACATTCATAATATGCACTGCACAGGAATGATATTTGCTACCAGATATCAGATAAAGCCCAAAAATAGTTGATTTTAATTTTATTAAAATTTGTTCAGATTTGGATATATCTCCCGTATATATCTTCATCCGATTTCGGGTTAATTGTGCATCAAATGGCATGCATTTTGGCACATCCGACCGAATTTAGCCCAGAAGAATGTACACCAAAAATCGGTTCAGATATAGCTATACCTCCTATATATATGTTTCATCCGTTTTCGGGTTAAATGTGCACCAAATGGCTAATATCAGCTCAAATGGCATGCCTTTTGGCACATCCGACCAAATTCAGCCTAGCTCCACTTAATAAGCATAGTGGTGTAGGGTATCATAAAGTCGGCCCCGCCCGACTTTGACCTTTCTTTAATGGTTTAATATTTGACTTTGTTCTTCAATATTGACAATATTGAAAAATGTAGTTCTATAATTTTTTCATTATGATAACAAAAAAGAAAAAATGCAAACTAGAACAGAAAATAGATTTATTGCGAGGATTTACAAGCTTCAGAATAGAGAGTGGTGTAGAATATAGAGTATTCTTTTGCGCACAAGATGGAAATTTACCTTTAGATCTAGATCTTTTTTTTTTTTTTTTTTGAAATTTTTTATTAAAAGTTTTTATCGAGCTTTTTGGGTCAGATTATTTTTAAATGAAAATAAGAATTCATTTCATTTTTGTTCGACGTTTCGTTGGCCTTTGTCGAGCATTATCAAGAGCTTATTTGTTTGAAATTCTGGTAACAAAAGAAATTGAAAAATGTTCTATTATTTAAATTCTGTGAATTATTGCTCTTTACATTTAACTTTAATTATTTTTCATTATCATATTTTTATATGCATTAAAAACTAGACTCCACGGACATATAACTAATATAACAAATAATAAATAATTAATAAAATACATAAATCACAGTTTCAATTGAATACTGAAGCTTAGTATTGTATTTGTCTTCTTTGTATATATCGATTTGGATATCCTATGTGGCATTTGTAGGCTCTCTAGTGAGCATCTTTTGTTTTATTTCTTTTCTCTCTCGAGGTTCTTGTCGTTTGTTATTTCACAATTTATATTACCAAGTTTTTTACCATGGGATACGCCGAAACTTAAACATAATTTTTGATTTGTGGGGTCCATACAATTAGCGATTGCCGCATCATGGAGTTCTCTTATAATTTCAAACAATATTTCTTTACTCATTTACCCGGTCGAAATCAACAATGGCTATTTCCAATTTGAATGATATTTTGGAATGTGCGATGAAATTTGGTCTAAAAATAAATTTGATATATTGTATTGAAATCGGTTCAGATTTGGATATAACTTCCACATTAATTTTCGTCCGATTTCATGTATTTGATGCACCAAACATGCTATACATCTCCAATTTCAATGAAAGTTGGAATGTGTAATGGTGTTCGGTCTAAAAATATATCTATATCTATAAATCTATGATTGTTTGTTTGTAATTTATAGACTTAAAAACTTTTAAACGGGTTTTCCTGAAAATTTTCATATATACTACAGCATTGCCTGAAAGTAGCATAGGCTATATAAATTTTTAAAATTCCACTTAGAACTGGAGATATAGCATCAGAATCGAAAGTATCTAAAACAAAATTAGTTTTTGAATGCACATATATATTTATCAGTTATAGATACAGTCTGTAAATTTAGAATGTGTAACAGAAATCAGTACAAAAATAAACTTGTCAAATTATATTTGAATCGGCTCAGATTTGGATATAGCTGCCATATACATATTTGTCGATTTCAAATATTTGATGCACAGAACACGATTCCAATGAAATTCGAAATAAATTTGCCAAATTATATTGAAATCAGTTCAGTTTAGCATATAGCTCCGATATATTTATTCTGCCGATTTAATGTATTTGATGCACCAAACACGCTATGTATCTCCAATCTAAATGAAATTTGGAATTTCGTACAAAAAATTGCAAATTTATATTGAAATCGGTACATAAATTTTCCTCCGATTTTATGTATTTGATACGCCAAACATGCTACAAATGTCTAATTTTAATGATATCTCGAATGTGTGACGAAATGAGGTCTATAAATAAATTTGTCAAATTATATTAATATTGATTATATTGAGATTTGGATATAATTTTTTCGGCCGATTTGGTGCATTTGATGCACCAAGCAGTCTATGTATGTCAAATTTCAATGAAATTTGGAATGTGTGACGGAAGTTGGTCTAAAATTCTAACAGTAAAAAAGTACACGACAATTTAATTGAGACTACGATTATTGGGGAGAAGTATGTAGGTTCATATATATTGCTACCTCGAAACCCACTAATAGCATAAAAAATGCGGTTCAACTTTGAAAGATTGCAGTTTCCTGTACATTTGGCATTTCATATGGCAATTAAAAAATCCCAAAGACATAAGGAGAAATAAGTTTTTTAATTCTTGAATTTGTTTTTTTAGAACCACAAAATATCTATTAATATCTATAAAAGAAAGTTGTGTGAGCTTATAACTCAGGAACCACTGATCTGATTTTAACGATTCAGACAAATTCTTAATTGTTTATTGGTAGAAAAGGAAAAAAACGTCAGACTTATTTTTTTTTTTTTTAATTTTATTGAACGAAAGAAAAAATGTCGGAAATAGCATGAAATTTTAGAATAAGTTTAGGTTTGTTCGAATTGGCCAACTTATGGCGTTCAAACGGCCATCAAAACCGTCACACGCTGCCCAAATGTTGCTCTGCGGTATTTTGGCCCATTCCCGGCGAAGCGCTTGCTTGAGGTGATCGGCACTTTGGTATTTGTTAGTGCCAACCTTGCTTTCCGAAATACTCCAGACACAATAGTCCAACGGATTGGTATCCGGAGATTTTGGTGCCTATGTTCATTAGACTAACAAGTGAAGTGCAAAGCTTGCGTAAGTTGCAGGAGCTCAAAACAGAAAGAAAGGACACAAAAACTCTAGTGATGCCTTCCGTACCATTCAAGGATATTGAGTTGTTTCTCGAATTTGAAAAAAAGCTCCAAGAAATAAACGAAATATTTATTGCTTTTGTAAGTGTTACTTTAAACTAGCTGGCTCGGCCCGCGTTGCCGGCCCGTACTTTTAGTCTTTAATGCAATTTTTTTAAAAATCACAGATCTGACTTATGTAAGTGGGACAGTTTTTATTATAAGTAATGACTCCATAGTAATTTCTAAATAGACCGTCGCTTTTAGATACTTTGATTAGCCTGATCTTATTTTTCAGCCATTGGCTTTAATTAGAGTGTTAAAAACCTACATGATAAAGTCCATATTTTTATTATAGTATAATGCAATGAGGATTAAACAAATGCCTATGTTGACAATTCTCTGTAAGATGGTTCTCTACCCCAGAGTAGCATATATACAATTGTTTAGCCGAATCAATTGATGAATGTGGTAAAGACAAAAATGGACCTTACTCCGAAAATTGAAAATTTTAGAGGTTTTCTACCCCCTTAGAAACAAAGATGCCAAAAAATGGCCAGGACCCCGAAAATTGCTTAATTCATATGAAAGTAATACAAAAAAGTGATCATTTTTGCAATGGATGGGTCCTATTCTGAAAATTGAAAATTTTATGTAAAGAGGTTTTCTACTCCCTTAGAACAAAGATGCCAAATAAGGGCAAAAAAAAAAAATAATAATAATAAAAGTGTCCAAGACCCCGCAAAAAGCTTAAATCATACCGTGATCATTTTTAATGATCTCAAATGGCCCAGATTTGCCGAAATTAGTATGAAAAATATGGTTAAAATGTAAAATATACTTTAAATCTGGTGGTACCGTTATATGGGGGCTATACCAAAACGTGGGCCTACATGGCCCGTTTTCAATGCCAAAAGTCCTGCAGACATAATACACATTTGAGTATATTTATCACCTTACATCATTTCGTTCGGAAGCTATAGTGATATCTACAGACGGACGGACATTGTTAAATCGACATAAAATTGTATGCTGATCAAGAATATTTATACTTTGTGGGGTCTAAAATGTATATTTCGAGGTGTTACAAACGGAATGACAAACTTAATATACCCTCCATACTATGGTGGAGGGTATAAAAAATGGAGTAAATAATTTAGAAAAATATGTACGTTTTTATAATTTTCTGTCATAGGCTGTAGTATTCATTACGAACTTCAAATGCGAAATTTTAAACATTTCCGGTAAATAATGTCGCTAAAATCATCAAAATACCGAATATCGGGGGGTAGCGTTATATGGGGACTATACGAAGACATGACCTACATGACCCGTTTACTGTCTTATGATGTAGTATCCATTGCGAACTTCAAATACTAAATTGGAAACAATTGTGGTAAATAATGTCGCTAAAATCATCAAAATACCGCATATTGGGAGGTACCGTTATATGGGGGCTATATCAAAAGGTGGACCTACGTGGCGCATTTTCAATACCAAAAGTCCTGCAGAAATAGTTCACATTTGAGTAAAATTTTATCAATCTACTTCATTTCGTTCGGAAGCTAGAGTGATTTTCACAGACGGATGGACGGATAGACGAACATTGCTAAATCGACATAGAATTTTATTCTGATGAAGAATATATACTTTTTGGGGTCTAAAATGTATATTTCAAGGTATTATAAACGGAATGACAAACTTAATATACCCTCCATACTATGGTGGAGTGTATAAAAAATGATTTTTTTCGATCATTCCCATCGCCACACTTTCCCGCCCCTGCCGACCAAGGGGGCCACCTCCCCATAACGAAGGGAGCGCGTACACCCTATAGGCAACTGTTTCTACATTTTGAGAACTCAAGATAGATAACATGCAAGAGTTCAGATAAAGACATTTTATTGTATAATTTGTTATATTCATCACATAAACAACACAGAGGATTCCATAGTTCGTAATTAGATTTTGCCTTCGATAATTTAAAAGGCATGTAATTTCGCGTGCAACGCGAAGGAACATTAAAGTTTATTTCGCTTAATAGAAATTCAGAATTTGCCCACGCAAGAGTTTTATTATGAAAATGCATCTAAGCATTTGACGCCTCTTGTGCAGTGACTGAAGATCTATAAGTTTTAAGCGATTTTCATCAGGTGGAAGAGTTTCATTCAAATTCCACTTTAAGCTTCTAAGAGCAAACAGAAGAAATTGAATCTGTACAGATTCTACCTTGTCAAAATATAATTTATAAGAGGGACTCCAAAGTACTCTACCATATTCCAAAGTTGGTCGAACAAGGCTAATGAATAAACGTTTAGTAACGTTTAGAATCATCAAATTCTTTAGACCAACGTTTTATAAATCAAAGCAATGACTTGGCATTATTATCACAAGAATCTATATATAAATTGAAGCTAAGATTTTTATCCAGAATAACTCCCAGATCTACAAAGGAATCTACATTATCCAATTTATATGAGCCAATAAAATAGTAACCAGTAAAAGGCTGGGATCTATAGCATGATAGCTTTTTACATTTTTTTAGATTTAATGACATCCCACTTTCAACAATTCACAAGAGAATTTAAGGCGCATTGAAGATTAAATTTAACATCATCAGCAAATATCAAAATTTTAGAGCGACGAATAACAGATGGAAGGTCTTTTAAGTAAAGTACAAAAAGTAGTAGACCTCAATGACTACCTTTAGGAATTCCTGAGTTTACATTTATATCTTTAGAGAGAATATCTTTAAATAATATTTTTGGGTACATCTCTGTATCATTTTACCATTTAACAAGTAAAAAAGCGGTTAGTTTGGCCGGGCCGAACTTTTAATACCCTCCACCATTTGGAACGAATAAGAAAATTTTCAAAAAAATAAAATCCATTGAAAATTCTTTTAAAATCTTTAAAATACATAAAATCGGATGGTGCCGTTATATGGGGGGATATACAATATTGGGGACCTATATAGACAAATCTATGTCTGGGGTAAAGTACTCACAAAGAATTTCTTGCGTGGATTTTCAGATAATTCCATTGGGAAATGTGGCTAAAATCGTCAAAATCCCGAATATGGGGGGTACCGTTATATGGGGGCTATACGATATCGTTAACCTATATAGAGAACTCTTTGTCAGGGGGTAAAGTGCTCACAAAGAACTCCTTGTGTAGATTATCAGACAATTCCGTTGAAAAATGTGGGTAAAATCATCGAAATGCCGAGTATTGGCGAGTACCGTTATATGGGGGATATACGATATCAGGGACCTTTATAGACAATTCTCTCGCAGGGGGTGAAATACTCATAAGAGACCCCTTGTGTGGAATTTCAGACCGATATAGCCCATCTTCGAACTTAACCTGCCTGCAGACAAAAGAGAGATCTGTACAAAATATTAGCTTCCTATCTTAATTCGTTTAAACTGTAGCATGATCACAACAGACGGACTGACGGACGGACGGACAGGGCTAAATCGTCTTAGAATTTTACGCTGATCAGGAATATATATACTTTGTTGGGTCTAAAATGATTATTTCGATGAGTTACAAACGGAATGACGAACTTAATATAACCTCCATACTATGTATGGTGGAGGGTATAAAAACTGAAATCTTTTCAACCTATATTCACCGTGGTCGATCTTTCAATACCCTCCATCATTTGAAGGAAACTTGAGAATTTTCAAAAAAAATTCCGTCAAAAAATACCGTCTACATGCAAACCGTTATTTGGGAGCTATACGAAGGCGTGGACCTGTATAGACAATTTTCTGCCTCAGGCTGTAGTATCTATTTCGGCCGTGCCGAACTTTGAATACCCTCCACCATTTAGAACGAATTTGGAAATTTTTGAAGAAGATAACATTCGCCAAATATTCTCTTAACATCTTAAAAATACCGAATATAGTCGTTATAGTAGGGTCTGTACGACGTGCACCTACATAGGCATTGTTTGTTACAAGCCATTACCATATTCGAAATTCGAAAAAACGGCGAATAATGTAGCTAAAATCATCAAAATACCGTACATAGGGAGGTACCGTTATATCGGAGCTATACGAAGACCTGGACCTGCATAGACAATTTTCTGTCACAGGCTGTAGCATCCATTACTAACTTCAAATACGACATCTCAAACAATTTTGGTGAGTTTTGTACCTAAAATCGTCAAAATACCGAATATAGGGAGGTACTGATATATAAGGCCTAAACGAAAAACTGGGCCTGCAAAAAAAAATTTTTGTCACAGACTGCAGTTCCCATTACGAACTCTAAATACGTAATTTGAAACTACTCCGGTGAATAATGACGCTAAAATCATCAAAATACCGAATATTGGGTGGCACCGTTATAGGGGGGCTATACGAAGATGTGGACCTGCACAGTAGTATCCATTACGAACTTCAAATGCCAAATTTGAAACAATTCCGGTGAATAATGTCGCTAAAATTATCAAAATACCGAATATCGGGAGGTGCTGTTATATGGGGGCTATATGAAAACGTGGACTTACATCACCCGTTTACGAACTTAAGCCTACTGACAAAATAAACATGTGTGCAAAATTTTAGCCTTCTATCTCAATTTGTTTGAAAGATAGCGTGATTTCAACAGACGGACATCGCTAAACACTTTGTTGGGTCTGACATGAGTATTTCAAGGAGTTACAAATGGAATGACAAAGTCATTCAGGTGGAGGGTATAAAAAATTTAAATCCTAAAACATTGCAATAAATACGTTTTTGAATTTCTTGACATTATTTAACTTTTCTTTAAAAACCACAAAATATTTGTATATAACATTTTGAATGCATCTAAAATTGAAACGCTAGCGAAGCGCACCGAGTTCAGCTAGCTATGAATTTAAACAACATTTCGAATCTGAATAATTTAATGTTTTTGTTATAATTCCACTATGAATAGTGAAAGGCTTAAAATCGAAATCCTAAAATTACCGACTCCTGGCACACTAACCCTACCTAGTTTCCGTTAAAACGACAACGGTCGTTTAATTTTCCCGGGTAAGTGAATGTGTTTATTCTGAAATTCTTTTCAAAGAACCATTTGTTTACCAATCTAAAAATGCCTGAGGTCTTATTTTTTGTCTGAATGGACATCGTCTTATCGCTTTCCCTGTTGTATTTGAAAACAGCTATGCTGCCAATATATATAAATGATTTTAGCATGCTGCCAAAAGTAGAGTTCAATACTGATAGAAAATATACACGTACTTCAATTTCAACACAAAACTAGATAGAGTATTATTTGTTTTTAAAAATATATGTATGTATGTATGTGCAATTGACAAATCATTAGAATCGATTTCTTTTATCTAAACGGCAATGAGGTGGTTCCTTATCAGGCGATAAGCACCGTCCAAAACAAATTATTTGATTTCTGGGACTTTAAGTGAATACTACGATCTAACGAAATTACGTATCCAAATGCAAAAGCAAGAATCTGAATGTGACGAGCTTTTTCGGAAATTTTGAATTTTTGCATTCAAAAATGCATTTCTTTCAGTTCAGAGCGGTGCAGTCTTTTAGTAAACTAATGGAATAAGGTCTAACTATGTCGGGGGGTAACAACAAGTAACGGAAACAGAAGTCGATTCAATAACTAGTCAATGACAGAATTACCGACCATAATCGATAACATTCAGTCGTACGTGGCGATTTTTCAATGCGTTGGGCGACATCAATTTTGACTCGACCATATGACGATACTTTGGACAATTAAAAATGTCGGCGTATTATTGAAATCTACCTCGTTTTACACCCTCCAACACATTGTTGGTGTAGGTTATGTTTGTGTCAGGGTTTAAAATTCTAACGCCAAATTTGCAATAGCAAATTTTCAGAATTGCCTGCTAAATACTCTGCAAAAAATGTTGCCCATTAAAGAGCTACTACAACAATTAGCAACATATTGCAAAACAAGTAAAGTCAATTAAGTGCCGAACTTTTAATACCGTCCGCCTTTGTTTTAAGAAAAGATTTTTATATAAAAGTATCAGAATTCAAACGTGTTCCACTTCAAACTACAAGTACCAGTAAGACCGTTTGAAAAATGCTGTTAAACTTTTCAAAAAACCAAAAAGTGGGTAAGGCCGTTGTATGTGGGTCATACCAAAAAGGGAACCTCCATAGTCAATTCTATACTTCAGGGATTGTCATCTACCAAATCTGTACTGCCGCCGGACCCAGAAATGTGCAAAAATCATCAAAATACCGAATATGGGGGTAACATTGTATGGGGGCTATACCACATGCAATGTTTCGCCACACGAGCTAAAACCCATTATACCGTAAAATTTCCAATTTCTGGACAAATCCGTAAAAAAATCTTGAAAATACCTAATATTGGGATGTACCGTTATATAGGAGCTACCAAAAAAAATCATCAAAATACGGAACATCGTAGTCCCCATAAAGTATATATATATATATATATATATATATATATATATATATATATATATATATATATATATATATATATATATATATATATATATATATATATATATATATATATATATATATATATATATGTATATATATATATATACATATATATATATACAGTGGTTTCTATCAACATCAACATTAGCTGCGCATTGGCCTTTGCAGACCAAAAAACTTTTGTTATGCCATTTTTTTTCTGAATCCCTTTCTTTGAATTTATATATATATATATATATATATATATATATATATATATATATATATATATATATATATATATATATATATATATATATATATATATATATATATATATATATATATATATATATATATATATTTCTATATATATATATATATATATATACATATATATATATACAGTGGTTTCTATTTACCTGCATCAACATTAGCTGCGCATTGGCCTTTGCAGACCAAAAAACTTTTGTTATGCCATTTTTTTCTGAATCCCTTTATTTGAATTGTACCTATATAACGGTAACGGTTAAGTGCCCAATCGATAGCTGCACATTGGACATTCCTGCCTCGAAAATTTGGTAATTTTTTTTAATTTGGTTACAAAAGTTGTATTTATCTGCACAAGAAAATTTTTTGCAAACTCAAAAAAGACACCAAGAACTACCACTTCGTTTTTGTATTCGCAAAAGCAATAACACAAGAAAAGAGCATGCATTAAAAACATATTCTCGCTTCCTCTCCCACACTAAAAGATGGTTATGCTGGATAAAACACCACTGATGCTCAAATACATACGAATAGAAAATTAAAGATACCTGCACTTTTTGTGCACGTAAGTAAAATTAAAGATACCTGCTTCATTGTGCAGATAAGTGCAATGAAGCTACCTGCATTTTGGACATTGCTGCACAAGATGTCGTGCAATTTTTGATTGTGCAGGTAAGCAAAAAATACTGTATATATATATATACTTATATATATAATTGTAATTTGGATTATGAAATTCAATGCAGAAAAATGTTCTAAAATTTAGCTGTACAAATTTTGCAAACTTCAAGGAATCACGTGGAAAAGCAACATCCCTATCAAATAGAATTCAAAATGCACCAATTGAAGAACGCTTTAGCATGGCCGCGTAAAAATAGTCTAACCAGCCGAATATGAAATAAAGTGTTCACCTTAAAAAGTCACGTTTCAATAAATCCATTGTTACGCGTCTTGTTGAAATCACATTACATGTAAGGTAAGTCTAGTTCCTGCAATTTGGACAAAAGAATAGAATAGAATAGAAAATTCCAGAAATTCGTCGAAAAGCTTTATCGTTATAGTTCTGGAACAGACCATTCCTGATCTGGATCATTACTAATAGTTCTAAAACAAAAACTATTTACTAAATAAAACTCCTAATCACGAGTTTTAGCAACAACATCTCTCAACAACAACTGGACAAAATGCGTAATGGAAAAATAGTTGAAGTGAAAAATATATGGGGGCGCTGCTCACAACAGTGACATGTTAGCATAAAAATCATATTTACAGATCAATTTTAAGATTAACATTTTCTCTAAACCCAAAATTTGGACTAAAAATTGCATTCGATTGACGTTTTCAATTAATTGAAAATTGCATTTGTTGTTAAAAAAAAACTTAACATTGACGATTATGTTGTTATGATATCGTAACAACAGAGGTATTTACGCCTGGTGACAATATTTTCACTCTGTCTTGTCACATCTTTATACTTCTATGTCTTTGGAGGCACGCAATTCAGGGACCTCTAATAAAGATCTAGAGTACCACTCTCTTTTGTATTAAATTTTATAGATTTTAATTTAAATTTAGTATGCAAAGACCTAAAATGGTAAAGACTTGACAAAATGCATTCTGAGCAAATGGTTTGTGGCTATACTACCTTGAATAACAGCTCATGACAGAGGCATGTTAATATAAACAAGTAAAAAAGCTGTAAGTTCGGCCGGGCCGAACTTTTAATACCCTCCACCACTTGGTACAAATTTGGCAATTTCCACAAAAAAAAAAATAAATAAATAAATAAAATCCGTTAAAAATTCTGTTAAAATCTTAAAAATACCGAATGCTTATACGACGAAGTGGACCTGCATAGGCAACTTTTGTCATAAGTTATTACAATATTTAAATGCGAAACTTGAAGAAAAATCTGTTTATATGCACAGACAATTTTCTGGCATGGGCTGAAGTATCCATTACGAACTTCACATGCGAAATTTGAAACAATCCCGGTAAATAGTGTCGCTAAAATCATCAAAATACCGAATATCGGGGGGTACGGTATATGGGGGCTATATGAAGACTTGGACCTACATGGCCCATTTTTTGACTTAGGATGTAGTATCCATTACAAACTTCAAATACCAAATTTGGAACAATTCCGGGGAATAATGTCGCTAAAATCATCAAAATACCGAATTTCGGGGGGTACCGTTATATGGGAACTATATGAAGACGTGGACCTACATGGCTCATTTTTTGACTTAGGATGTAGTATCCAATACAAACTTCAAATACCAAATTTTAAACGATTCCAGTAAACAATGACGCTAAAATCATTAAAATCCCGAACATCGAGAGATACCGTTATATGGAGGCTATATGATAACTTGGACCTACATGGCCCATTTTCGAACTTAACCTGCCTACTGGCAAAATATACATGTGCGCAAAATTTTAGCCTTCTATCTCAATTTGTTCGAAAGATAGCGTGATTACAACAGACAGACAGACACACAGACAGACAGACAGACAGACGGACATGGCTAAATCGTCTTAGAATTTTACGCTGATCAAGAATATATATACTTTGTTGGGTCTGACATGAGTATTTCGAGAAGTTACAAACGGAATGACAAAATTAATATACCCTCCATAGTATGGTGGAGGGTATAAAAACACAATTATAGGAAAGAATGACAAATAAAAGTTTGGATAATCCAAAATACTGGTTTCAAAATTTTATTCCATATACCTTCCCAAATAATTGCATACTGCCTTAGCGGTTTAAATTGCTTAACATTGGTAACTATGTTGTTACGATATCATAACAACAGAGCATGGTAGAAGAATATAGGTAGACGCGTCGACGCAGCTGCTGAGACTATGAACTGTCAAACCTATTTTGGAATTGAAAATGTTGAATGAAAAATTATTTAAATTTGTAAAAGTTGTTGAAAAACGCGAATTATAATAGCCTTCGAATAACGTAGTATAAGAAAACATATAAAAATCTACTTATATTTGAAAAAAAAAAAAACTTGAATTTTATTGACATATCAATGCTCCCAAGCGTTGATGCATCTACCTGTATTCTTCTGCCATGCAACAGAGGTATTTTTCACAGGGTTGCCATATTTTAACTGTGTCTTGTCCCATCTTTAGTGCACGTAGATATTTGAAGAATTTCGTTGAAAAAATACTATACATTTTCTGCAATTTTACTCCCAGGTTGCCCCCATTGTCTCTGGAAAGCTCCTCCAAAGCAGAATATTTAGTTCAGCTTCGTAAAACACCATATTTTATCGATACAACGATAATCTACGATAAAAGTTCTTTAAAACTGTTAAAAAGAGCAATGCACAGTTACACTAGTGATAAAGTATCGGGTTTCTACAAAGTTCTGAAAAAATAAATAAAAATATTATTTGAGTAAATCTTCCTTTATTTACTGTCTCAATAAGAAAGGTTGCTCAACTACGAAGAAACAAGGAAAATGCAACTCTGTACCCGAGTCTTATAGTGTCAAATATATTTTTAAACATGGAACAATTGGTTTTGTTTATTTTACTTTTTCACAGAATTAGCCACAAAAAAAAAACAAAAAAAACAAATTTGTCAACAAAGGACAGATTTGAGAAAAGTTTGTGCAAAAAAGTGTTTCTCAAGCATTGTTGAAAAATTCTTATGATAAACTATTTTTATAATATTATTCTCAAGCTGTATTGTATTTTTGGTATGTTGGGTAGGGACATCGAAAGAAACCAATTGTATTTGGGAGTAGCTTTATTACAACATTTAAATACGAAAATAAAAAAAATGGTGAATAATGTAGCTAAATTCATCAAAATACCGAATATAAGAAGGTATAGGATATATAGGGGCTATACGAAGACCTGGACATGCATAGACAATGGTTGTAGTACCTATTATGGACTTTAGATACGAAATTTAAAGCTATTTCGGTGAATATTGGGAGGTACTAATATATGGGGCCTGTACGAAGACCTGGACCTACATAGACAATTTTAAATATGAAATTTGAAACAATTCCGGTGAAAAATGTCCCTAAAATCCTGTTTAGAAAAAAACTTCTAGTATCTTTAGACAATTCCATTCCATGTAGCTAAAATCAAAATACCGAATATAGGGATGTACCGTTACAGGGGGTAAAGTACTCAAAAGGAACTCCTTTTGTGGGTTTTCAGTACCGTTATATGGGGGGTATACGATATCGTGGCCCGATATAGCCCATCTTCGAACTTAACCTGCCTTCAGACAAAAGATTAATCTGTGCAAAATTGTTGTCTTCTATCTTCATTCGTTTTGACTCTAAAGTGATTATAGCAGACGAACGGATAGGGCTAAATCGTCTTAGAATTTTACGCTGATGAAGAATATATATACTTTGTTATGTCTAAAATTTCGATGAGTTACAAAAGAAATTACGAAGTTAATATACCCTCTCCGCCGTTCGCGGAAGCATAGCTGAGTGCTACCGGACGCGTCCACGGGTTGCGGATAGTGGGACGCCCGGTAGATATATCGGGTAGCTGCGAATCAAATAAGCAGTCGCGGACAGCTCAGCGGTTTCTAGGGGGAGAGTCTCGGACTAAATACCCGAGTGCCTGTGATCCCTGGTCTCGACGAGGCGGCACTGGCGCCCCTAAACTATCCAGTCAACGGCCTGGTCCACCGCAACGGACCCCCTAATGCTGGGGTGTTACGTAAACCGTGCCCATCAGTATTCCAAGGTTTGCAGTCAGGGTACCGACTGTATTAGAATGGTTGCCTCGTCGATACCTGGGCGCCTCGACGAGTAACAGGCTTAGCTGCCAAGTCCTTACCATGATATGGAGGCTATGTCATGGCGGACCTCGTCACCTCCAATGTCCCGATAACTTATGGAGAACAAAACTAAACAAAAAACAACAACAAAAACAAAAACACTAACCGACAATCATTCAACCACCTCTTCGGAGGTGTCGACCCAGGACATGGCCATGGACCAGATTTTAACTTCGGGCGGGGACGTGACTCTGGAAACGTACAGAGACGTAGTATGTGAAAGCATACAGCGACAGAGTGAACAGCTGTCCGCCCTTCTAGAGAAGACCACTCTAAGGCTCAGCCAAGAGAGTGTGCCCTCCGGCTTTGGGAATGACTCACCCCTCTCTGATGAGGAACTTGACGTCACCGTCATACCCTCATCTTTGAGGAGTGAGTCAGCTTCAAAAACTATAGAGAGCACTCAATCTGCTGCCAAGGGGGGGTCAACTCCTGTGGAAGGGGTTACATCGGTACCTACCGATGCGACCAACCTCCGGATCGAGGATGGCGTCGTGGAAAGGGACAATGATGTTCCAACCAACCGCGATGCCTCCGGATCGAAGGAGGTAAAAATAAGGAAGGGTTACAAACGGTCGGTGAGGTACTGTAAGAGCTTCATCGGTCGCGAACCCTTACAAATTACAGAGAGGGAAAAAGCCCTGATTAGGGTGAACATGAAGGCAATAAGGAAGTTCGAGAAGAACCATCCGGAAGTGCCTAAATGTACACTTGAAAAGGACCTTGCCTCTCTCTTTACAGCCCCCGCTAACAAGGTAAGTCCGTCTGAGGATAAGCCAACTAGTGGGGCTGGGGTGAAGGGCAACACCTCTCCCGGCGGTGGAAAGACAGCTTCGGCTGTTGCACCACCAACGGAATCTAGTGTAGCCCCCACCACTTCTAACTCAGGAAAACGGAGGAACAAAAGGAAGGACGCCCCTAACGGAAATTCTGCCCCGGTGGAACCAAAAGAGGCCAAATCCTCTTCTCGGGTAACGATGAAGAGAGGACGGTCAACGGAGGAACCACATCCCGAGGCAAAGAAACCGTTAACGGGCAAACTTCCTCCTCCGCTAACTGCGGCTTCTACGCCAGTAGCTGTAGCTGGTAGGGAGGTAGTGGCAAGGCCGGTGCAAGCAGCCTTAGTGGACCCTAGGTCTGCTAAGGCGAAGCCTGCTACCACCAACCCACAACCTTCAAGCCAGACATCAAGGAAGAGGAAACACCCCCAAACCCTGTACCCGGACAATCTCCGTGTAGCGGTCATCGACCGAGCTGAGCCGGAAGGCAAAATCAGCGAAGTCGGTGGCTTCTCATTGAGGACCGTCTGAGGGAACAGGTTTTCCTGGGGGAGGATCCTTCTAGGTTACAGTTTGGCAGTGCTACCGTCTACAAGGGAGTGAAGGTCATCTGCTGCGAAAATGAGGAGTCAAAGAACTTCCTTGTGACCGTTGGGATGGAAGTGCACTTGCTGCTGTATCCCTGAAGGATATCCCCTGCAGGAGGATTTTGACAGCATGGGTGCCGCCGCCCTCTGTGGACCCGGCACGCGTGCTGATAATATTGGGGAAGCAGAATCCCAATCTCCGCACGGACGGCTGGCGCTTGGTTGGCTCAAGTACGGAGGGAGGGGGCCTGGTCATAAAGGTTTCTGTTGATACTGCTGGCCAGGAATACCTTCAGGCTCGTGGAGGGAAATTGCACTTCGGCACAGGATGGATTCGGTTCCGTCTAACGCCGCCGTCGCAGTAGGAGAAACGAAGCCACAGCTGCTTAGCATTGTGCAGATTAACCTGCATCACTGCAAGGCAGCTGGGGCTGAGCTTCTCCTATCCCTCTCCAAGCTTGAAGTTGACATAGCCCTGGTCCAGGAACCTTACATTTTTAAGAATAAGGTAACTGGGCTAGGGAGTGAGCGGTACATCACCTATGCCACCTCCAATGGGGAAAAAGTTAGAACGTGTATCGTCGCTAAGAAAAACTTAAACTTAATCTTCCTCAACAATTTCAGCGGAGGAGACGCCACGGCGGTCAGACTGGAGACTAGGACGGGCAAAACACTATTCCTCGTCTCCCTGTACCTTCCCTTCGAGCACCCCGACCCACCAGGCCAAGTGGTAGAGGAGCTGGCCTCAGTACTGGGTGGAAAAGGCGGCCTCATCATTGGATGTGATGCAAACGCTCACCACTCTCAATGGGGCAGTAGTAACACCAATGCCAGAGGTGAGTACATTTTTGATTTTATCTTATCTCATAATCTCAAAATCTGTAACCGGGGAAAGGAGGCAATTTTTTGTATTAAGAATAGAGAGGAGGTCATAGATCTCACTCTCACTAACATGGATGAATCACTTATACTGAACTGGAAAGTTTCGACTGAGTGTTCCTTCTCGGACCACCGGAAAATAACATTCCAAATTTCGGTAGAGGGATTGAATCAAAAACCGCATAGGAACCCGAGAAGGGCTCGATGGAATCAATTTGCGGAGCATACCGCACGGATGCTTAAGTCCACTGGTGATTTTCCAGTGGCCTCGGCATCGGATGTGGACGACTCCGTCAAGTTGCTAACAAAGATCCTGATCGGCAGCTATGAAAGAGCCTGTCCGCTAACCTTCCCGGGTAAAAGGCACCAGCCTGTCTGGTGGTCGAAAGACCTAGCTCAGCTCAGGAAGACTAGCAGACGACTATTCAATAAGGCCAACAAGACCAAACTGGGTACGGACTGGGAAGCTTATAAACTAGCCTTCAATAAGTACAACAGTGAGATCAAGAAGGCCAAGAGACGGTCTTGGGTGTGTTTCACCGAGTCCATAGATGATGTCAACGCAGCCTCCAGATTCCGTAGAGTACTTTCAAAGGACCCAAAATCCATTGGAAGCATAAAGCGGACTGATGGTAGCTGGACTGACTCAGGTTTAGAGACTCTCAATCTATTAGCCAGTACTCACTTTCCGAACTGCTCTGATGCGGTATTTGACCGATTGGCAACACGGTCTAGTCAGCATAGTGGGACGGAAGATGTGAATCTGACTAATAGTATTGTTAACACCCCCAAGATTTTGTGGGCCATTAACTCATTCAAACCTTTTAAGTCACCGGGTCCAGATGGCATTATCCCCGCCATGCTACAGCATGCGTCGGCGGAGATAATACCAGTCCTGGAGGTGATATTTAAGGCTTGTTTGCGTCTTTCTCACATTCCACTACTGTGGAGGGAAGTTACAGTCACTTACATTCCCAAAGCTGGGAAGCCAAGCCATGTTCTTCCAAAAGACTACAGGCCTATTAGTCTCTCGTCTTTTCTATTGAAAACGTTAGAGAGACTAATAGACATAGAGATCAGATCTCTAATACCCCTGACCTCTTTAAGCACTGCTCAGCACGCCTATATGAAAGGCAAATCTGTTGAGTCAGCGCAGCACGACGTCGTGGGTTATATAGAGAAGAACCTGAACAACTCATGTTTCACGTTGGCGGCCTTCCTCGATATCGAGGGGGCCTTCAATAATGTTACATTAGAGGCAATTCACAGTTCTCTCGAAAGACTTAGTGTGCCACCACTTCTCGTCGACTGGATTGATGTTATGCTCAGCAGCAGAATCATCAACTCTAGCATCGGGGAGTGTTCTGTTAGGAAAACGGTCACTAGGGGTACTCCACAAGGAGGCGTTTTGTCACCACTGCTTTGGCTTCTGGTGATAAATAACATTCTACTTGATCTGGAACACAGCGGAACAAAGGTCGTGGCTTACGCCGACGATGTGGTCCTGCTGATTGCTGGGAGATTTCCGCAAACTATTACGGATCTTATGCAGGGAGCTCTGGTTAAACTCTCCAGATGGGCGCGCTGCAATGGTTTAGGCGTGAACCCATCTAAAACTGAGCTCGTACTTTTTACAAGGAGGCGGAAAATACCCGTCCTCACTCTCCCAATGCTGGATGGTGTAACTCTAAGCCTTTCTTCGGAAGCAAAATATCTCGGCACCATTCTAGACCAGAAGTTAAGCTGGAAAAGGAATATCGAGGAGCGAGCGAAAAAGGGCTTAAATGCACTTTATTCCTGCAAGAACTCCATAGGAACGAGTTGGGGGCTTAAACCCCATATTATCCGATGGATATATGAGTCAGTTGTCCGACCAATCCTAACCTATGGCGGGCTTGTGTGGTGGCATTCCTTACGGAAAACCACCTTCAGCAAGAATATTGACAAAGTACAAAGAGTCGCATCGCTACTAATTACAGGAGCGGTCAGGAGCACGCCACAATCCGCTCTAGACACCCTACTCAACTTAAAGCCTCTAGGCTTATTTGTAGAGGAACTAGCTGCTAGGTGTGCCCTGCGACTCAACGAATTGGGACAATGGCGGAGTCACCCTTCGGGCACTCTGTCATTCTTAAGTATGTGGAAAACGTAAGTAATCAGGCTATAGCTAGTGACTATATACTCCCTAGGCACAGCTTTGATCTACTTGACATCCGCATACCAAACAGGGATGTCTGGTCCCGTGGCACTCCACCTTTCGACGGTATAGCTGTCTATACTGATGGTTCAAAGATGGAAAGTGGAACGGGTGCTGGAGTCTACTGTGAAAGCCTAAGTATCCGAAGATCCTTCAGGCTAAACAGCGATTGCAGCGTTTTTCAGGCAGAAATATTTGCTGTCAGAATGGCCATAGAACTGCTGAATAATAGAATTAACGAACGGGATGGACCGGTGACTATACATGTCGATAGTCAAGCGGCCCTAAAAGCTCTAAATTCTTTCACAATCAAGTCTATGGCTGTTCTGGAGTGCAAGAATGCCCTGGAAAAGTTTAAGTCAGTTGTCAAGCTCTGTTGGGTCCCTGGACACTGCAAAATATCTGGCAATGAATCTGCCGATGAATTGGCCAGACGCGGATCTGAGTCAGTAGATCTAGAGATCGAGAGCTCAGTGAAGCCACCTTTATGCCACTTCTTTCAAGTACTGCATAAACACTATCTTGGAAGATTTCAACAGAACTGGCTATCTGGAAGGGGATGCATCATCTCCAAAAAGATTTGGCCGTTGAACTCCGAACGGAGATCACGGTCACTCTTGTCCATGACGAAGTTGGACTTGAAGCTTGTGGTGGGCCTAATTACAGGTCATTGCAACATAAAGGCCATGACTTCAAAATGGGGGGTGACGACACTGAATACTGCAGGCTATGTCAGGACGAGGAAGAAACAGAAACGGTGGAACACTTACTCTGTCATTGTCCTACCCTTATCGGAGTAAGACATAGGCTTCTGGGTAAGCACTTACTGTCTGACCTGTCATGCCTCTCCGAAACAGAACCAGCAGTCATTCTTCAATTAGCCAGAAGACTAAAATGGCTAAGGACGACACGCTGATTACACCGTGGACGCAAACCCACTAGCTCTTCTAACTCATCTAAATCTTATATTCTACACTAACTATCTTTCTTACCTCACTTCCACTTTTTTCTAGACTAGGATGATCACAATGGGCCAGTAGGTCTCCGAATGGAGTGGTTGTTGTTTTTACACAGCCACGCATCCTTTAACCTAACCTAACCTAATATACCCTCCATACCATTATGGTGGAGGGTATAAAAATGGTTACTAAACTACCGTTCTTCCAAGTTTCTTCTATTTTGTCTAATCGTTAACATGGATTCTATAAAAGCAGGTCGACGATAACAAATTTGTTTGTAGTAGCTTTTATTTCTGTTGCAATTAAAGTTGTGTTCCAGAACCAACAGATTAGTACTAATTAATGCTAATTCTGCTACAACGCGTTCTCGTACTCCAAAAACTAGCAAAACTTGCAGCTCTCTCGAGAAAAATGGCGCTGAGTGGTGCACATTTCTGCTTGTTTTAGCTACATGAATTTGGCCGAGCAGAAATGTGCAAATTGTAAATTTGACATTTAATTGGCGGGGCTAAAAAGGTTGAAAAATGTATTGATACAAAGTTCGCGCGTGAAAACAAATGTAAAGAAAAAACAAAAAGAGAAAATATGGAGCAATGATGACATTTTTGGATGATTTCAGGAGTGAAGAGGACTGGCTGAATGAAGAAGAAAACGTATTGGAAAACAGTGCAAAATTAGTGAAAGGTAAATTGAAAAATTAAGCTTAAAATCAAAGATGTACGCTTATTATTGCAAACATTTTCTTTTTAATTTTTAGGTTGGCTGTCTTTCCAACTTGTGGCATTAAGTCTTCTAGTAGACTTAACATCAATTTAACCGGCGCCTCCAAACATGTCAGCTTCTCCGGGGTTGGATTTGAGAAAACTCTACCTCAAAATACTCTTCAACGCATTCTGAAAACAAAACATTCTAAATAAACAGCATTCAAAAATAATTATTAATTTTAACTTATTTTCAATAGAATTTTTTTTTAAATTTTTGCGTCCATTTCAGTGAGGTTTCACCAGTCCGATTTAGACAGTTTTCTTTTGGAATTTTGAATGTTGACATTTTATCGCATTTCTGCTAATTTTCCGTTCCCTTATTTTTTGAGCACACCTAAATGAGAATGGCATTTCGTACTGTTCTCTCTACTGCTAGTTTTACTACTAAAAAAGTACTGGAACACAACTTTAGTGTCTAATTTATATAAATTTGAAACTTTTTCGCATTATACTTTATGTTCACATTTTTTGTATTATTTATTTCTATTTTCAACAAAAGAAATATTGAATGTCAAGTGCTCCACTTTGAAATTTCGTACGTTCGATGTATTTTGGGTAAAATTCATATAAATACATGTGTTTTACTTGTGTGGTGAAAAACGTCAATACCTGCAATAATCTACTGTTATTGCAATTTTTTTCGATATCATAAAGGAAAATCGGTTATCGAAGTAAAAACTTGTACATTCTGGCAGTTCTGGAACAGAACAGTAGCTTTGTTCCAGATCCTACTATTTTTACAATTTTTGACATTTGTTGCCCTTCCGACAAAATGTAGTAAAACTTGACGTAAATTTTAAGAGAATTTAAAATAATAATTCCTGATCGACAAATTTGTCCGAGCAAAAAGTTCAAAATCTGTCAAAAAAATATATACTTGGCATTTGTCTGACAGCAGAAGAAACAAACAACACGAAGGAAAAATACAAGGACTCCAGCAGTGGCGAAGACTGGTTGTTTACGGAACCAGACGTTGCGATGGATGAAATTTTTGTAAAGTCTGTTCAAGGTAAGCTTAAGAAATTGTTAGATCGAACATGACGCCTAATCTTTTTCAATATACTTATGTATATTGAATTTCTTCCTCTGGTCGCAACAATTTTTAATTCAATTCCAATAATTAGTATTTTTAAGATTCCGGTTTTATATAAGGCCTTCAAAACAATTGTATCTTTATGATTTTTTGACGTTTTATTACAGGTAACACAATTCCATATTATACTATATACTGAATATAATGAAATCATATTCAGAATGCCATTTCGAATTTCCAGAAACCTTTTTTCAAAATTTGAGCCTTACATTTTTTGTGTGAGATTTTTAGTACTCTACGTAAGGATAAAACAAAGACCTAAAATAGTGAAGACTGGACAAAATGCATTATAAGCAAAGGGTTTGTGTCTATAATACAGAGGCATGTTAATATAAAAACCACAATCACAGAAACGAGAAACAAGTAAAAATTTGAAAAATCCAAAATTTTGGTTTCAAAATTCTATTCTATATGCCATTCCAACAATTTGCATATTGTCTTAGCGGTTTAAATCAGTTAACATTGGTAACTACATTAGTTGTGTTCCAGTACTTTTTAATAGTAAAACTAGCAGAAGAGAGAACAGCACGAAATGCCATTCTCAACTAGGTGTGCTCAAAAAATAAGGGAACGGAAAATAAGCAGAAATGCAATAAAATGTCAACATTCAAAATTCCAAAAGAAAACTGTCTAAATTGGACTGGTGAAACCACACTGAAATGGACGCCAAAATTTAAAAAAAAAAATGAGTATTGAAAATAAGTTAAAATTAATAATTATTTTTGAATGCTGTTTATTTAGAATGTTTTGTTTTCAGAATGCGTTGAAGAGTATTTAGAGGTGGAGTATTCTCAAATCCCAACCCCGGAGAAGCTGACATGGTTGAAGGCGCCGTTTAAATGAATGTTAAGTCTGCTAGAAGACTTAATGCCACAAGTTGGGAAGACATCCAACCTTAAAAAATAAAAAGAAAATGTACGCAGTAATAAGCGAACATCTTTGATTTTAAGCTTAATTTTTCAATTTACCTTTCACTAATTTTGCACTGTTTTCCAATACGTTTTCTTCTTCATTCAGCCAGTCCTCTTCACTCCTGAAATCATCTAAAAATGTCATCATTGCTCCATATTTTCTCTTTTTGTTTTTTCTTTACAATTATTGTCACGCGCGAACATTGTATCAATACATTTTTCAACCTTGTTAGCCTTACTAATTAAATGTCAAATTTACAATTTGCACATTTCTGCTCGGCCAAATTCATGTAGCTAAAAAAAGCAGAAATGTGCACCACTCAGCGCCATTTTTTCTCGAGAGAGCTGCAAGTTTTGCGGGAACGCATTGTAGCAGAATTAGCACTAATTAGTACTAATTTGTAGGTTCTTGAACACAACTATTGTTATGATATCGTAACAACCCACGCATGGTAGAAATACCAGGTAGCAACATAGGCGAAAATTACAACAAAGCAACTTTTTTAGAAACTTGATATGTCAAAGTTTTAACCAGGGCGAATTTATTTGAAGTATAAAATTTGGGGCAAATTGGTTTGCACCAATCAGAACTCTTCATTCTGAAACATTGAATAAGTTTGTTTTGGTTTATTCATATGTATATATTAGTTGAGATTAGTATATTTTTTAACATTAAACTGAAAATACTACAATAACTGGAAGTGTATACGTATTATACCATCAGTCATATCGCTAGAGAAGGTCTGTATAATTTCATATAACCAAAATGTATCTGATCGAAATAACGCCTCTTTCGACGAAATCCGTTTCAGGACATTTGGAGGCGACCCGTCCGTCTGTCTTGCTGGTGCGTACGATAGCTGTAGAATGGATCATCATCCAAACATAGTGCATCGCAATATTATTAACAAACATAATGCGAAGATGGGCAATGTCGTCCCACTCCTTCCGGTTCCTCCCTCACGACATTTTTAACAGCACAGAATCCAGTGCGAAAATACAAAATATATGTTATGTTATCACTTATTTTGTATTCTCTTAATAAAATAAATAATTCTCCTTGTAGCATTAGATATAGGTTTTTAAGAAATGTGTAAAGATTCCAAGTTATCCTTTTGTATTAGAATTAGGGTTGATGCTTTGCCATTAAAAGTGAGTAAATAATAAATGTACATATATGCGTGGAACTTGTGAATTTAAACCTGTGCGTAACTACGGTGGATCTATCGGAATTGTGTACAATATAAAGGTCCCCACTGTATTTTAATGATCTTAGTCGCATTTACCCACGGAATTGTTTCAAATTTGGTATTTAAAACATGCAGTAGATAGAAATCCACTTAGTATAAATATGTCTATATAGGTTCATGTTTTGGTATGACTCCAATGTAACGGTTCCACACACTTTATTGGTATTTGAAATCTTTAACTGCATTCTCCTACCGATCTCAGTCGTATTTGTAGTTTAAAGTGGAACATGTTTGAATCCAGATACTTTTGTATAAAAATGTTTTCTTAGGTAATGGTGGAGGGTATTCAAAGCTCGGCCCGGCCGAGCCATATGGCTAAAGAGGGTATATATCATTTGATACGGTCAAAACGTGCCTAGCCGAAATAACGGTTTTAGACCCTAGGTCTCTTTGAACCAAATCCGTTTCAGGACATTTGGAGTCGCTCTAGCGATGTCCGTCCGTCCGTCTGTCTGGCTGGCTGGTGCGCACGATAACTCTCGAAAGGAGTATCCGATTCGGTCCTAACTTGGTACATCGTAGTATTTTTGTCAAACTTAGATCGAGTTCGGAGATGGGTAATATCTGTCCACTCCTCCTGGTACCTCCCCCACAAAAGGTCAACATTTTCATTGAAAATAATTTACCGCATATAAAGATAACGGATTGTTGGATTTTCTTCAAACTTTGCAAATCGTAATATTTGCATTACCCCAAGATTGGGTGGGAGAATGGACAAGATTGGACTACTCCTTCTAGTACCTCCCCCACAAAGGGCCCAAATTTGGAACAATTAAAATGCTCATAGAATGCAAAATATACATCGGATTCTAATTAAATTTCACACATACTAATACTTTTATCTTTACAATGTCTGGAGTCATTCCTTTTGGTACCGCCCCCCAAAGGGTCAACATTTGGAATAACAAAAACGCTCATAGAATGTAAAATATACATCGGATTCTCATCAAATTTCACACGTATCAATATTTTTGCTATTACAAAGTCTGGTATAAAGATTTAGTATCTATCTACTTATTCCTTCCTTCCTTCCTTATATTGTGTTTAGGTCAGATGCTAAACGAACAATATTGTTGTTCTGTAATTCCCTCTATAATGGTTCGATATATTGAAAACCCACAGGACAAAAGTCTTAAAATATTAAAATAATACAGACTTAGGCTGAGGGTATTCATCCGTCGGCAATACCGATTGATACTATTTAACTTGTTTAATTGTTATTTTTAATATTTATTTTATTTTTATTAAGTAACAATAAAAAATGATATAATTACAAATTATATATATATATATATATATATATATATATATATATATATATATATATATATATATATATATATATATATATATATATATATATATATATATATATATATATATATATATATATATATATATATATATATATCTAAGGTTTCCGATTTGAGGGTCCCATGTCGCATACCACAGCGATTACAACGAAACCAGCACTCCAAAGAGCTTCAATTATATTGAGCAAAATTTCCTTCGTCATTTTTTGATCGAAATTGTAGTATACAGGCTGCTTCCAAAACTTCTTTAGCCCACTGGCCATTACAACTTGTACGAAGTTTGCCGGTTTCCGTACAAAATCTTCGCGCAAGTTGTATTCGTATGTTTCTTTTACTTTCATTTCATCAAAGGAAAGTACGCATATTTTTTCCTCTGGCAACATATTATTAATTTGCCGCATAAAGCCAATAGAGGTGGATATCAGACCTTCTTTTACATCGACTTTACTACACCAACGTTGCAGAGTATTAACATGAGGAAGGGGATATCCTTTATTATATAAATGTCTATATGCTCTTGGGCCGGAAGCGTGGAGACATATGGCATTTGAAATATCCTCCCACTTCCACTCTACTCTGCTATTGGTCTCCAGTTTTTTGATTTGGCCTTTGCTAAATATGTTTTTCAATGACTTCAGTGCCGAATTCGCCTTCAGGAGATGCAATTCCAAATCTTTGACTTGGTTTTGGAGCTTCCTTAGAACTTCTACATAATTCTCCGAAACAAAAATTACTGAGCTATAAGCAAAATTATATAAACGAATAATTATAGAAATACGAAATACGGAGTATCGGGAAGTACATGTACCTACCATGGAAGACCTAATGTGTGTGTGTGTGGAGATGTCCAAACAATGCTTACTCTGTTTGTGTTTCGGCATCTTTCATTAATGGTTCTGTGATATGGTAGGGCATAACAACTTCTTTGTCATTTTTATTTATTCCAGCCTCACACTGAAGCATCCTCCCGACTTCTTTGCATTGGGCTCCGCTATATATACACCGTATTTTATATATTTAATGTATATTCTCACTTCTAGCAAATAGGTACCCTGGACGTTTCTTTTTTGAACCACCAGAATAGAATTGATACATCTCTGGTACAGCGCATGGTAATAATTTCATTCTTCAACTTATGCCCGTTATATACTTTGGGTTGAAGTGATGAGAACATATTTTGGCGTTTGGGTTTAAAGTGATCCCACAAATCGCACTCCACTTCAACCTCTTCGTCTCTTCCTTGGGTACATTGAAAAATGTTGCTTGTCGTTCACTATCCTTTCTTTTGCAAACAGCACAGCACCTCATATTCTTTTTTTTTTTTTATTTGAATTATATCACAAAATTTGATTTTTATATTTTTGTGTTTATTTTTTCCTCTATGATTTTTGAATTTCTGTTATGTATTTCTACGGCGAATTCGAATTACAACAACTTTTTTGACATATCAAGTTGACTACAGCTGGCCTGAAAGGGATACCTTGTAATTCTACCATGAACCCACGTATTTTCACAGGGTTGCCATATTTTGACTCTGTCTTGTCCTATCTTTACACTTTTATATCTTTGGATAATATTGTCTCCTGACGACTATCTAGCAATTTTTTGGTTTGCGGAAGACGAGGCCTGCAGCTTTAGAGATTTGCCAGACAAATTTATTATGACCATTTCAACAGTTAGTCGTGTTATTTCGAGGATTACACAATTTTTAAGCTCTCTTAGTCCGCAGGTCATTAAAAGGCATACAGAAGAAGAAAAATCTGCTTCAAACTATTTTTTTAATTAAGTGTGGATTTATCGGAGCAATTGGTGAGTTCCATAATAAATATTAATTCCTTATATAATATGTACGTACTTTTTAATTTTTAATAGGATGTATAGAGAATACACATGTTGTCATAATCCCTCCCATGAACTCAAGAAATGATTGCGTTGATCGAAAAGGGCATTTTTCAATTCAACTGAAGGATACCTGGAATGATAAAAGAAAATGTATAAATATTTGTTTGATGCCCTGGATCCTCACATGAGAGTTGGGTATTTCTGAATTCGTCAATTTGTCAAAATCTGGAAAATACATTTGGGTGCTGGATGTTTTGATTCCCTTTTAGTATGCTCTCAGCCTTATATCAATTATAAATCAAGATGTTAGTGATGTGAAGGTTCCGTTTCAGGACATTTGGAGTCAGTTTTTTCATTCCGTCCGCCTGGCTAGCTATTGCACTCTTGCAATATCTTTTTAAATCCAGATCGAGTTCGAAGATTGGCAGGATCGGTCAAAGATGTGTAGAAATTATTACATCCTGGGAGATGATGCGTATCCCTGCAGAAGACACTTAATAACGCCTTATAGGGACAATGGCTATCTCACTTATTCGAAAAAACAATTTGATTCAAAGCTAAGCTCAGGTCATGTTCTTATTAAACACACTTTTGGCTTATTAAAGCTACGTTTCCGACAACTTTATTACTGCAAGCTTAGAGGTATAGATACGTTGTGCAACTTTATAGGGGTCTGCTGGTTTTTGCATAATCTGGCAGACACAGATGATACTTCATTTGAATAAATCCTCGAAGATGAAAAGGAAATCCCTTGCAGTAATGGTTTGTCATCGATTAATATCTTTCGAGACCTCCTATTCAAATGCCATAAAAAGGTCGGTGATAAAATTACGTATAGATTTGCACTGAACTTGTTTTGCAATCTCCAACATCAAACTATAAGTTTGAATTATTACACGAGATGCCGTTGACTTTTCCTCCAACCCCAAGTATTTATTTGGGGCTGAGGAACTGATCACGCCCAATTTTTTAATATTTTGACAGATAAATGAAATGTCGTTCGTTGGCAATGGAATCAGATGAAAGCGGCTGAACCGATTTGGATAAATTTTTAAAAATGTTCTCCTCTATGTCTGGTTATACTTAACATGCCTACTATTTGGCTTATAGTGTTTTAATTGACAGTATTTCTAAAAACTTAACAAAATTATAAGTTTTTTTTTTTTTTTTAACAAAGATACCATTAAAATTGAAAAAAGTTTGTCAAACAATTGTATTGACTAACCTATGATATGTTTTAAAAATCTCTCTCGCATCGTGATGCTTCAAATATGAAAGAACAGTTTAGGTCACAGAACTCGCAATGCTTCAAGTTAATTATATTTCCGGTCAAATCAAACCAAGGAGCAACCCCAATAGCAAAATGTGCAAATTGCATTTTTTTTTCATCAGCAAATACGATCACTGTTTTCAATAATTATCTGAACATGCATCCCATCGAAACTAATAGATTTGTAGAGCAAATACAAAGACGCCATGTACGATGATATTTGGCATCAGATGCGTAAAGCAACATCGAATCCAAATTTGCAAGCGAGCGACAATATTTACTATGAGGCTTTGATATGAATCGACGACATGTGCAATCACCTGATGCACAACGCATTCAACAAAGAGTTGCAACGCGAACCGCAATATGATTGTGATGCCTTAAGAAAATTAGATCGATTGAACGTTCCTCGTTTAAATCGACCACAAAAATATGCGTATAATAGTATTATGAAAGTTTTGAACTATGAAACTGAAGGCATTTTTTGACGCTTGCGATGGAACTGGGAAAAAACTTTTTTGCTCGCGATAATTTTGGCAACGTTACGCTCGCAGAATAATATTACAGTTGCACTTCCTTCATCAGGAATTGCAGCTACCTTTCTGGAAGGCGATCTAAAGCTCTCTTAAGTTGCAATTGAATACGCAAATCAATGAGAATTCAACATGTAACATTTCCAGGAAGAGTGCGATGGCCAAAGTTCTGCAACAAAGCAAACTGATCGTATGCGATGAGTGCACAATGGTTTATGAAGCAATCAAAATCTATTCGGAGGGGCGATGATTTTGTTGGCAGGTGAATTTCGTTGAATTTCATTGCCAACTCCAGGCAATGAAACATTGATGTCGACGAATGTAATTTTACGATTCAATCTGAAATCGCTGTAGAATCAGTTGATTCTGTTACTTCCGAAGATGATGTAATGAACTATCCAACAGAGATTGAAACTCGCTGGAACTACCATATCATAATGTTAAGAAACATAAACCAAACGTCTTTGTAATGGTACCCGGCTTGCGGTAAAAAAGTTGATGAATAATGTCAGCGAAGCAAAAATACTTAAAAGAAAGTTCAAAGTTGAAGACGTTTTGATACCGCGCATACCAAAGATTCCTACCGACACGCCATTTGATTTCAAACGCTTGCAATTTCCGCTAAGGCTTCCGCATTATTTGTTTTCGATCAAGATAACAGAACAAAAAATATTGTGTATCATAGAGCACTAAAATGAACGAAAATAAGCTAAGCAATCGAAGAAATAATTCTTTTTTAATTGGTTGCCCGATCAGATATTTTAATCAAAAAACAGCATGCGATGCATTGGACTTTTTAAAATATAATGTAAATCGATCTTTCCCCAAACCTATGTGGTTAAAGATTATTATTCAAAAAATAAATAAGGAATTATATACATTTGCAATTCTGTGCCTTTGCGACAAATGTATGGAAAGGTTTACAATTGTTGTGCAAGCCACACACTATACAACTGGTTGTACAACTTTGAGAGTTTGTATTCAAGAATCTATCGTTTTGGGGCGGTTGTACGAAGTTGTTTCTCGGTTGTATAAAAAATCAAAATTTTTTGATATTTGGCATGTTGTACCAACCGATTGTAACGTTTGTGTGTATGTCACAAACAATTTCATTTTTTTTTTTTTTTCGTTGAGTCAACACCATTTTTGGGCGTATCAAAACAACACCAAAATGGAAGACTCCGCATAAATGCGTGATTTTATTGAATGTTATAAAAGTATGCCGGAATTATGGAATTGCAAAAATTATAAAAATAAAAACATGCGAAATAAAAGCTATGATAGACTGTTAATTGAATATAAATAAAAAATAAAAAATGATGGGACCCTTGAAGAATTGAAGAAGAAAATAGCAAATATGCGGACTTGTTATCGCCGCGAATTAAAGAAAGTGATAAAGAGTCAAAAGTCTGTATCGGGAGTAAATGAAATTTATTTGTCAAATTTGTGGTACTATGAAGATTTTGCCTTTTTGCGAGACTTGGAAATTCCTTTGCCTGGTCGATCCAACTTAAGTTCAGATGAAGAACCCGTTCCAACAAATATATTAGTAGAAATAAATACATTTTTTTCATAATAGAGGAAGTCGCAGGCCCACAAGAAATCTTCAGTAGCCAATGCTAGGATGCAGTTTAAAAAAAAAGCTGCTGAACATTTGGAGTCGTCAGCAAACAATTCAAAAGTCGAAGATGAAGCCACTACATATGCAAATGGATGGGCTTGCATGTATCGGCAAATGAACCCAAACCAACAATTATATGCAAAGAGAGCCATTGATGAAATTTTGATGATGGGGCGATTAAATCAATTGACATATAATACACTGCAAAGCAGTTTCAATGGATCTTCCACTCCAAACTCAAACAGCCGACCCCGCTGATTTTTAGCGACGATTCGGTTCAATATATACGGACGTCAGTACTGCCAAGCTATCAAAAAAATGTGTGGAATGGATCTTCCACGCCACATTGTAGCAGCTCGACCCCGTTTATTTTGAGTGGCGATTCTGTTCAATACATACAGACATCAGTTTCGCCAAACGGTAGGGAAACTTACGCTAATATAGGTACAACTTCAAACCCAGCAAATAGATCACACCACTATCAAGATTTTAAAGAATTATTTAATGATTCTGAGTACCAATAAATCAAAAACTTTTTGAAATTATATGATTTTAATTTTTAGTTAAAAAAAGTCTTCTTCTTCTGCGTCAGAAACATACACGAAGGATCTTTTGGATCTTTTCCATTCAACACAGGCATCGGATTAGGTAAACTCAGCTCATCGTTGTCGAGCATTTCAAAGAATGTTGTGTTTGAAAATACACCGCCGTCTGAAATTCTGCCATTTGCTCCTATATCGGCTCCAAACAGATTCGGCAGGAGTTTTTGGAAGCTGCAATTAAAGAAAAATTGAAGTATATTTTATCATAATATAATTATGAAATATAAGTAATATATATATATATATATATATATATATATATATATATATATATATATATATATATATATATATATATATATATATATATATATATATATATATATATATATATATATATATATATATAAATATATATATATATATATATATATATATATATATATATATATATATATAAATAAATAAATATATATATATATATATATATATAATATATATATATATATATATATATATATATATATAAATATATATATATATATATATATATATATATATATATATATATATATATATATATATAAATATATATATATATATATATATATATATATATATATATATATATATATATATATATAAATAAATAAATAAATATATATATATATATATATATATATATATATATATATATATATACATATATATATATATATATATATATATATATATATATATATATATATATATATATATATATATATATATATATATATATATATAAGAAACCAAAAATAAAAATACAAAACTAAGTTTGAACGAAAAATAATATGTGGAAAACTAAAATGACCCAATTTTTGCTTGGTCAAAACTAAATTTTGGCTAGTAGTCGATAGCATAACCAGTATTTTTGATGCACACCTACGATGCATTGAATCTATAACACGCTCAATTTGATCCTTGGGTGTGCTTTCCCAGGCACCCCGAATTCTTTAGAAAATGTTGTGCTTATTTATTTCCGAATCTCTCTTGATCTTCCTATCTACGATACTCCAAAGGCTTTCTAAGGAGTTTAGGTCAGGTGATTGTGCCGGTCATAACAAAACATGAATTTTTGACACCCGCAACCAATATTTGACAAGTTTTGATACAAGTTTGGGATCATTGTCATGCTGAAACACACAAATCAGCCCAATATTTTACTCAGCGTAAGGGAACAATGTGATGTCCAACACATCTTTGTAAACAAACGGATCCACAACTTCCTTTATTTTATGGATAGACCCAAGTCCATAGAAAGAAAAATAGCGCCACGCCATTTTTGACCCTTCCCCATGCTTCACTGTACCTTTGCAACACTGCGGCTTGAGTCCTTCATTTTTTGGTCTTCTCACCGTAAAATTTTTCACGTCTGAGCCTTTAATATTAAACGTAGACTCATCCCAGAAATAATGTTTTTTCCATTGAGCTTGATTCCACTTAATATTATCGTTTCCGAAAGCCTTTTTGATTTTTTCAGATATAAATGGTATTTTGATGTCTTACGGGCACGCAGACCAGCTGCCACTACTCGTCTACGCACTGATCTCGAGCTTATATCCAATGATTGCTCTCTCACCAATCCTGTTGAACTCTTAAATAGTTGTTTTTTATTTCTCTCACAATTTGTGGATCAGTATGGGCTGAAGTTCTTCACGGCCTTCATCCGTTATGGACTGTTACTACTGATCCAGTTTCAAAAAACCGACTTAGTGCACAGACATAATTATGAAATCACATAAATATTTATGAAATATTTCTCGGAAATCATTTTCTGTGATATGTTGTTTTGATAATCACTGATAATTTTTAATTTTTTTTCTGGCAGTACTTAAAAACCGAAAAGAAAAACATAGACTGTTGTAAAAAAATTCTCAAAAAGGATTTATGACAAGCGAAATTGTCGAAGGAAGCAAAAAGCGATAAATATCACAGTAAAAACCACTGAAATTGCAGCGGATATATGAATGCACAACAGAGTTGCTTTTGTTTTGTCCAAGCCAAAATCGGGTTAATTGACTTTACCAAACATAATTTTTTATATAAAAATGAATTTTGGTTTTATGTTTTAGGTTTTTAAAAAGTGAATAAAGTACCTAATTTAAAACAAGAAAAACTTTCTCATTTTCTTAATTTTTGAAAAAGTTACAGGACATTCATTCTCCTTGTAATTTCAGTTGCTTTAGTTTTGGCCTCCAGTGTATATACAATTTTTCCTATTGCTTGTGGAGATACTACCGTTGAAAACTTTAGTTCTTCGTATGATCATCCTGTTGCTAAAAAACGCTATGTTATTCCTAATCGGTGGCTGGCCGAAATTGCCTGTCTCATTATTGTGTCCTATTTTTGTATGTGAATTGAAACTTTTGACAGGAGCAATTTAAGTGACCTCAAAAAACTTCATTAATTTCCAAACTATGACGAGGACAGACTAACAAAAATCGCTAATGACCAATTCCTTCTAAGAAAAGGATCATTCGTTATATCTGCGGCATTAGCTAAACAATGCCGCCCATTTGTTGACGGTATGTTTTTCAAAGAACTTTTTGGAGAGAAAACACAAGAATGTTACAATCGTTTAAAAAACAAAAACATTGTCGCCGAAAACTGTTTTTCGGCGAACTAAACGGGTATTATTGATTTTATATACACACATACATAAAAAATAAGATAATAAACTGCAAATATTTTTTCTATTTATTTAGATAAGACGACTTATATATGAGATATTTCAAAATTATTGGTATGTATAAGGGCGGTAAATGAAGATATGCATAGACATGTACGAAGTATACATCTTTATAATATAGTTAGCGAAGAAGTATTCGAATTTGACAAAACTATTTTTTTTTTTTTTTTTGCATAAAAATGGATATAATTTTATGTGTTTCCATTGTATAATTCACAAGCAAGCTTTATTCACCAAGCATATAATGGAAGTTGCAATAAGAATTATAAGTAAAGTTCGTGGATTTTTACAAGAAATCGATGTCGGTGTTTTAGGTATGTATACTTAGAATCTATCAATGCGGAAGTTATGCATGAATTACATTGCTTGACACTTGCTTGCTCTGTATGTTTGGATTTGGTCTTTTAGTCCGTTCAATTTTACGTAAACCTGTTCAATTTCAAGCTTAAAGGCAAAAATAAATTCATATTTGACTTAATAATTTGGTGAGAAAACTTCAAATCAAATTAAAATTCATATGGAGGAAAAAGATGTGGAATGCTACATTAATTAGAAATATAATAGAAGACTATAATAATATATTTATTGTTTTTTTTTTTTAATAGAAGACTTCATTGTGTTGCACAACAATCCTTTTACCTGTGAGATATTAAATGAAATGAAAGAAATTAGACAGAAATTGATCAATTTTACTTTTGATATTACTTTGCCAATAAGTACTGACTTAAATTTTTGAAGACAAATAAATTCTGAGGAATGTCCAAAGATAAAAAGAGGAATTATGAATATATATTAATTTTGTTTGGGTCCACATATTTATGCGAATCTACATTTTCTTATTTGAAAATTATACAAAGTAAACCTAGGAACTCCCTTACCATATTGAAAAGGTACTGCGCATTAAATGTTGTCCATACCAATTTTAATAAATTTCATTATCCTAACTTCGTTTAAATTTTTGGTGGGCCACTTATTAATATTTTTTTTTAATTTAATAAGACTTTGTGAAAACATCACCTTAAATATTGCTTACGTCATTCGTTAGAGAATGAGAGTCCCATGTTTCACCAACACAAGCCTTGTTCCAGTACTTTTTAATGGTAAAAATCGCAGAAGAGAGACTTGTCAAAAATTTGGTCGACTACTCAATTGCCAAGAAATTCTGGAATAGAAAATAGTATGTTGGGGTTATTTTTCAAAACAAACATTAATGAAAACCTGTTATACGCACAATAGAAAGACAAATGTTCGTATGCGTAAAATTTAGCAAAAATGTTCGCATGTGTAAAATTTAAAGAGAGCTGGATGCTTATTTCGATTTTTTTTTAACGTTTTATTTTTTAAAATCTTGATCCTTATGTTTGGGGAGTTACCAGAAGGAATGTTCCGATCTCTTCCATCTTTATAACAACTCTTCTGCTGATAGAAATATTAAGATGTGCAAAGGAATGGAATTGGATATTTATTTCGCGTTTTATGTGCTTATAGAAAGACAAACACAAATCAGACATTTGCCGATAAAATCTGTGAAAATACGAACAAAATGGATTGTGACTATGGTGAGTTAATAATTATTGTTATAATTTCATATTAATTAGTATTATTATGTTTCCAATTTCTGCAGGAATTATTGAATACTTTGCGTTGTATTTAGGAAACACTTCTATTCCAGGGAACGTGGTTGGACGCACCAATAAAAGTAATGCTGTCGGAAGAATTCTCCAGAAGGTTGGAAAAAGTGTGCAGCTAAGAAATAAAAAGAAACTTCGGCAAGCTATGGCTGATGCTTTGAATATGAATGGGGTAAACTAAGAACTCATTGGACATATGTTGATTTACATCTTCAGACATATAGAGCACAAAATTCGATGGAAAATATACATGGTACAACAAAACTTAGAACCAGGCCATTAGAGTTCTATACCACAATATTGAGCAACTACAAATCCATTTCGAAAACCATATTCAGCATCACGATTCCCCATTGGACGGGATACTTTTTCCAAAACACAGTTCTAGGCCGAAGTATTCCGTATACACCAAAGTCTGTCTTTTTGTACACGGTTTTGATATAACACGGTTTGAAAATTGAATATTTGTAATTTATTTACACGGTTTTATTCCATTTAGCACGATTTGAAATTTTATGTACTTAAATTTTTTTGTCAAATTTAATTTTTGCGAAGTATTTTCATATCACAAAAAAGTATTTATGAAAGAAAAAAGTCTGAAACCATCGATAATTTGCGAACACTAGCTTAAAGATTTAAGTGAATTCCCCTTTAGCGCGTACAAACAATTTTTACTGGTCAAAGCAAATGTGAATAGCACTATGTGCATACAATAAAATTTACTGGTCAGAGCAATTGAAACGTGTTAATATTTTGTGAACTGTTAATGCAATAAGACGTATTTGGTAAAGAAAAAAAATAAAAATTCTTGTTTTTCACTAATTTTAATAGGTTTTAGAGATTAGGAACAAATCACCCATTTTTTCATTACGATGTACCAAACTTGGACCAAATCGAAACTACCCTTCAAGAGTTATCGTGTGAACCAGCCAGAAGGACAGACGCACGGAAATCGCTAGATTTGGTCCAAAGAGACTAAGGGTCTTAACCCGTTATTTCGATTGGGCATGTGTTGGCCGTATCAAATAATATGTAGGTAAATAATAAATGGTTTTAAAGTTGCAAGTTTTTCGTTTTCTGGAGAAGCTAAATATGAAGAGGAACTAGATACGAAGTTTAACTCAAGACAAATGAGCTTATTTCGCCGAATTTCAAAAAAAAACTAAAAATTTGATTTGTCTTATCTATTTTGTGACACCTGTTTTATTTTTGTTGTAATTTATATTTACTTTAAATTATTTCCGATTTATATTTCAGGTAACAATCTCTAAAATGTTGTATAAAACCAAATAATTTTGTGTCATAAATTGTTGAATCTTAAGAAACAAAATGAAAACTATAAATTTTTAGAGTATGTAAAGTAATATGTGATGTATCCTAAGATCTACAGTAGAATTTTATGACAATTAAATTTAGTGTTTATAGGAAATTTTCAGCCATATTTCCAAGGGCCAAAAAGGACCCTTTGTTGACACGCTTTAGGATTAACATTTCTTACGAAAAATTTCTATAATATTCCAAACGACATTATCACATCAATGGATTCCAAGGTATTTAATTCGAGATGTTTCAAAAGCGTCGATACGATGACGATGTGTGAAAAGAGATTCTAATTATTCATTCAAGTGAGCAAATAACTGTGTTCTAATTTGTTTACGATTCTGAACCTCAGATTCCAAAGACACTGACGATGACGATTGGTTGTATTTATAACATTTGAGAAAAACTTGGTATTTCTTTTTTCACACCTCTTCGAAATTAATCTTTGCCACTAATTAAAAAAAAAAACATTTTTGTTAGCTTTTGACTAAAAGGTATTGCAGCATTAGTGTTCTTTTTGTTTCCTACACCCTTGTATCGTTTGTATTTTTATTCTGGTTCAACCGAGTAGTCGATTAATGATGTGATCGATTTTTGACTTAAATAGAGGTGCCTAGCTCTCCTCTTCCGCATTTTATGAAATTCTAGAATTAAGGTTCCTCGGAATCCTTTCTTTTTAGGTGTATGGTGTCTTGGACACTATTGCAGATAACAATACGATGATTATTTATTTGTCATAAAACTCTACTGTAGGACCCCGAAGACATCAAATGCCTAAATCTTAACTTTAGGAATTCCTAATTATTAAAAGTACATGTTAGGGTCGTACTTTTTTTGTACATAATACCGCCATTATTCATCAATGAAAAAAAAACTATATTTACATATTGTGTGTCAAAAAAAATATTTACATCTAATAGGGATTTGGAAATCTATAATTGATTTTACAAGTTTGGTGTAAAAGGTAAACTCGAATTTTTGATTCTAGATTACGTGAATATGGGGGTGTGTGAAGTTAGCAACGACGCAAACTTTCGATAACAACGAGTTATCGAAATTCACAGGTTGACACAAAACAGCCCCATTTCTCTTTTAGTAACTTTTTTTCAAAGGTGCTGATGAAAATAATAAAAACAAATAAAAAAACCAGTAAAGAAAGTCCTAAAGTCGGGCGGGCCGATTTTATGATACCCTACACCACTTTGCTAATTTAGTTGAGCTCCACTTAATAATTAAAAGTTTTTATGGGAGAATTCAATCATACACGCTATGATTATAATTATAATTTAAAATCAAAGGACTAAATATGCCGAAGCATTTGTATCTTTTAATTTCGGACTTGTATTGCTCATTTGGTGCGAAATTAATTTGAAATCGGATAAAAATATATATGGGAACTATATCCAAATCTGAACCGATCTCGATAAAATTTGGCAAAGATATTTCTGAGCTGTATTTGATATATTTCACTGAATATCGTTGTTACAGAGTGCATATTATGGCTGTGGGTAACAAATACAATAAATCGGATGAACAATATATATGGGAGCTATAACTATATCTGAACCGATCTTCACCAAATTTAGCATACTACCTTCTACACTAAATTCGGTCGTATGTGCCAAATTCCATTCCATTTGGACAAATTTTAGACTTTTGGTGCACAATAAATGGTAAATCGGACGAAGTTCAAATGGGAGCTATATCCAAATCTGAATCGATCTCGATAAAATTTAGCAAAGGTATTTCTGAGCTGCATTTGATATATTTCCCCAAATATTGTTGTTACAGAGTGCATATTACGGCTGCGGAGGACAAAAATAACAAATCGGATGAACAATATATATGGTAGCTATTGCTCCCATCTGAACCGATTTCTTATTTTCAGGCCTAATTTGGTTGTATGTGCAAAATTCCATACTATTCGGGGTGATATTACACGTTTGGTGCACAATAAAAGGCAAATCGGACGAAGATATATATGGGAGCTATATCTAAATTTTTACCGATTATCTCCAATTTCAATAGGGTTCGTCCTTGGGCCAAACAAATGTTGTTTGCAAAATTTCATCTCAATCGGATAATAAATGCGACCTGCATTTTGTTCACAAGAATACATGGACAGACGGACTGACATGCATAAATCAACTCAGAAAGTGATTCTATGCAGATCATCAAAAGGAACTATGGGTCTATCTCGTTTCCTTTTTCCTGTTACAAACAAATGCACCTGACCACCTTGTGGTGTAGGGTATAATAATAGTGCAAAATCAGTTTTTGGTAGAACAAAGTTGGAGGTTTTCTGATTTCCAACCTGTGGTCAGGACAGAAGATCGGCTCTGGAGGTCTTTACGAACATTTTCGTTATGTTACAAAAGTTTTATTAGCATTGTTGAACCACTTGTTATACCCTCCAACATAGTATAAAGGGTATATTAAGTTTGTCATCATGTTTGTAACACCTCAAAATATACATTTTATACCCACATAGTATATATGTAGCCTTGATCAGCATAAAATTCTATGTCGATTTATCAATGTCCGTCCGTCTGTGGAAATCACTCTAGCTTCCGCACGAAATGAAGTAAGTTGATAAAAATTTATACAAATGTGTATTATGTCTGCAGGACTTTCGGTATTGAAAATGAGCCATGTAGGTCCACGTCTTCGTGTAGCCCCCATATAGCGGTTGATGATTTTAGCGACATTATTTACCGGAATTGTTTCAAATTTGGTATTTGAATTTCGCAATGGTTACTACAGCATAATACAGGAGATTGTCTGTGCAGATTCACTTCTTCGTATAACCCCATATAACGGTACCCCCGATATTCGGTATTTTGATGATTTTAGCGACATTATTCACCGGAATTGTTTCAAATTTGGTATTTGAAGTTCGTAATGGATACTACCGCCTAAGTATAGCCCCCATATTACGGTACCACCGATATTCGGTATTTGGATGATTTTAGCGACATTATTTACCGGAATTATTTCAAATTTTGTATTTGAAGTTCGTAATGGATACTGCAGCCTATGTCCGAAAATTGTCTGTGCAGGTCCACGTATGGTACCTCCCTATATTCGGTATTTTATTTATTTTAGCTACATTATAAACAGATTTTTTTCAAGTTAAGCATTTTAATATTATAATAGCTTATGACAAAATTTGCCTATGCGGGTCGTATAGACCCTAATATACGGCTACATTCGGTATTTCTAAGATTTTAACAGAATTTTTAATGGATTTTATTTTTTGAAAATTGCCTATTTGTACCAAATGGGATAGTATTCCAAGTTCTGCCCGGCCGAACATACAGCACACATTGTTGGATTTTTCGTTTGATATGCGAAGAAAATCTTGCAAAAGTTTTCACAAGTAATTCACAGTCGAAATACCTACATTCTTTAAGTAGTACCTTTTTTGTTGTTGTTTCTTCAGGTAACTTTTCCACAAGTCTCACGCTTCTTTTTGGCTTTTGATACAGACTTACAGAACTCTGGTATCTAACGTCAAATACTTCCTCAGACGTTCCATCAAGGTATTCATTGCTTATGAGGGAGCTCTGAAAATAAAATCATTTGCCAATAACAAATATATGTAAGTAACATATTTAGAATTTTAATTGTAGCAACTGGTGGACTTGCATATCAAAATTATAATTCTCACAAAATCAAGACGTATTTTCCATTCGCAAATCGTAAGTACTAATATGAATATCTTGTTCTATGAATATACATGTGTACTTACAGCGTTAATGTTTATGTCATTTGTAGGTTCTGTGCATTTGTTATTTTCGTCTTGCAAAGGATTGATTTGAACTTCACATTTTTGGCTACCTTTTTTTACAGTTGAACGAAGCGCCATACTTTCGTTTGCAAATGACATACCGTCCATTGGAATGTTCAGAATTCCACTTGATGATGAGAAAGCGCCGTCTACTGTTACTGATACATTACTTGAATTCACATTTTCGATTTGCGAAAACTGACAGGCAAATAGGATTTGGCCGCATCCTGATTTTAACCGACAGACGGACATCGTTAAATCGACTTAGAAGTTTATGCTGATTATGAATATATATCCATTATGGGGTCTACGACGAATATTTAGACATGTTGCAAACAGAATGACAAAGTTAATATACCCTCCTTTCCAAGGTGGAGGGTATAAAAATGTAATCAAGGGTAGTTCTACCTTACCTTTTTATTGTAGCATGGAATTGGCAGTTAATTTCCACGAGAGTAAGTAAATCTTTTCGTAAAAAATTCACATAATGTAGGCTAAAATACTTTCACATACAAATCTCTACCAGTGCACAGTGGTCGCTGCCATTGGCCAAAATTCAAAAAATGAAAATTAGCTATTTATTGTCAAATGTGTACAAATGAACTATTAAGGGGTTAAGCTTTTTAGAAAACATAATAATCTTGGCTTCATTCTAACGGTTCACTTCAAAAATTGCATCAAAAAAGAGAAAATGTAGTTAATTGCTTTTTTCAGTGGGATCAGAGAAAAAGTGGAGTAAAAATATAACTGTATTACAAAATTTAATACATTTTAAAATGACAAATCTTGGCATTATTATTGAAAAGCAAGGTACTGACTTATTTTTGGTGCAGTAATTTGTGTGTTTAGTATATGTGTATAATATAGAAGATGTTAGTGTTCTGAGTTGCCTTTAAGATTAATTTTGAAAATAAAATTGGATTTCAGTTAAAGTTTAAATTGTTTTCCCCCTGAATCCTCCAATGTGATTTTTTCACGCTATTAGTAATGGACCTATGATTCTAAAAATGCTAATTTAACTTTGAGATTTTGTCAGATGTGTACGTTATGCCCAAAATACTAAAGTGACTTCGCTGCAATTTTGTCCGTTCTATGGTGCTAGTGATAGAATATGTTTTTATTGTTTGGGATTGATAAGGATGTGATTGAGGGGTGTTCATTAATGTTTAAGGCATTGTCGTCTGAGTATAATATTATTGTCGAAAAATTTAAGGCCTTTGCACTATCTTCCACCCACAGTTCATAAAATTTTAATACATGCACTCGACATTATAAATTTGTCATTATATATATTATATATATTAGATAATTTTAGGAGGAGGCCGTGGAGTCTAGAAACAAAAAAGCTTCGACTAAATCATACCCCAAAAAATATCGTGTTTCAAAAAACACAGATCTTATTAACCGTCTTCTTCTGAGCTCTGACCTTTTTATAACGGGACAGCGAACGTTACCAAACAATAACCAGTAAAGAAAGTCTTAAAGTCGGACGTGGCCGACTTCATGATACCACCACTTTGCATATTTAGTAGAGCGTCACATAACAAATAAATGTTTTAATGAGAAATTTGTGAGAATTTAATCATACCAACTATGATTATAGTAATAATTAAAAGTCTAAAGGAACTAATATATGTGAGGAATATCCTCCTCTGAATTTGTTGAGGCATTTGCTCCTTTTCAATTCAGGCTTGTATTATCCATTTGGTGCACAATTAACTTGAAATTGGATAGATATATATGAGAGCTATATCTAAATTTGATTTGGGCTAATATTACAAGTTTGGTGCACAATAAAAGGCAAATCGGACGAAGATATGTATTTGGGCCATATCCAAATATTAACAGATCTCGATAAAATTTAGAAAGGGTATTTCTAAGTTATATTTGCTATATTTCCCCAAATATCGTTGTTCCAGAGTGCATATTACGGCTGCGGAGGACAAAAATAACAAATCGGATGAACAATACAGGTCCAATCTGGTCGTACGTATATTCCATACTATTTGGGCTGATATTACAAGTTTGGTGCACAATATAAGGCAAATTGGATGAATAGATATGGGAGCTATACCTAAATTTTGACCGATTATCTCCAATTTCTAGGGCCTTAAGTCAAACAAATTATTTGTGCAAAATTTAACTTTGATTTAATTTTACATTAAATTGTTGTAAATAATCAAATTTGGACTTGATTTGTATAAAAAAATGCTTCTATTTTTGAAGGTACCTTTACAGGGGGACTCTACTTGAAGGCGGGCTGTTCCAACTAATTTTCATTAAGATTAGTTTTTAACTCCTTAGAACGTGAAAAGTCAAATAATATTACAATCTGGTGTAGAAATCTGACAAGAATTGGGCAAATAACCCTTATTCGTGAGGTGGGTTGTGAGGGGACCATGCAAAACATGCATCGACCATATCCATTTTGTCACATTTTTTATTTTTATCCCATCAAGGTACCATAACCAAAGATTCATATTGATATCTGCCCTGAAAGTATTTTTGGCCGCTGTTCCCATACAACCTCGACCACTGTGCAGTGTTAACCCTGATAATTGACCGATCACAATAGATATTACACCTTTTAAAACATGTTTTGAATTAATTGTTATTGGCGAATTATCAAGGTTAACCCGGGTAGAGATTTTGTATCTGAACGGGTAGATGCATGGTAGAAGAATAGAGGTAGTCGCATCGACACAGCTGCTGGGACAATGAACTGTCAAACCGATTTTGGTATTGAAAATGATTAATGAAAAATAATTGGAATTTGTAAAAAGTGTACCGGTACACTACCACTAAAAAAAAGTTTAGTGATACTGTACCGGAACAAAACGATGATCGTAGTGTACCGCAGTCGGAGCGCTAAAAAATCGTAATGTACCGCAGTCGGAACACTAAAAAATCGTAGTGTACCGGAGTCGGAGTACTAAAAAACGTAGTGTTCCGCAATCGGAGTAAGTACCACATTAAAAATCTAAATCATAAAACTAATTTTAAACACTCAGCCATAATTTGTAAAAATATTTAATATTTATTTTACTAAATATTTAGTTTTTTACACTTGTATTTATTGATTTTTCGGTACCACAAAATAACAGGTAAATTATTTGCATAATATCAATGAATGAATTTTCAATGGTTAAATACAAATTATTATCATTTCAGATTTGGTCCTTTTTTATTCTTTTTGCCTTATCTCATATATTTCTATTTCCAAAAAATATATATATTCTGCTTTTATTTTCATAATATTGACTTGCATTACTAATTTTTGCATTATCAAAAACATCAAACATCTAATTTTTCTCACAAATCGTAAACAACACATATGTGGTACACTACCGGTACATTATTTTTTTAATGTTCTGGTATGTGGTATACTACGATTTCGTAGTGCTCCGATTTTGTAGTGCTCCGACTGCGGTACAGTACGATTCCCGTTGTGCTCCGGTACAGTATCACTAAATCATGAAAATACCAAGTAAAATCATGAAAATACCAAGTACCGTCATATGGGCTGTATGAAGACGTGGACCTGCATGCGAAATTTAAAATGATTCCGGTGAATAATTTTGCTGAAATCATCAAAATACCGACTATCGGGAGACCGACATGGCCCATTTACGAACTTAACATGCACCAAAAGAAGATAAGGTAAAACTACCAGCTGATAACAATTTTTTTCTAAGTGTGTCCGACCTCTGCCAATGTTGTGTATGTATTTATTGTTTTGAAAAACAAAAACCAAATATTTTCAAAATCAATGATTGGAAAAAACGAACATTGCAGGGCGCACATTAAAGATTATAACCATTTTTGCTTTGGAATTGGAAGATTGAACAATGCTGATCATATTTTTGAAAGAAAATCCAGGAATTTAATTTTCAATTCGCGCCTTTGAAACAATATTCAAAATAATAAAACATATTAGCTTAATTAGAACCACCTGTTGCATCTACTTTTGAATAATTCTGACAGAGAGCGGGCATAGCCTCGGGGGTATATTTCTGTACTTTTACTAAGCTGTTCTACCTCCTTATTTACCATGCATTGTAATGCTACGTAGATCGAGTTCGGAGATGGGCAATATCTGTTCACTCCTTCTGGCACCTCTCACACAAAAGGTAGAAATTTTCCAAAAAAATATTTTACAGCACAGAAAGAAAGAGTATAATTCGATTTTGCACTAACTTTGAAAATTCTAATATTTGCATCAGTGCTAGGTCAGGTGCGAAAACGTACAATATCAGTTCACCTCAAAAAGGGTTAAAATATTGAATAATTATAACTCCTATAAAATGTGATGTAAGAGTCCGATTGTCTTTAAATTACTCACATCTTTTTTTATTAACCCAAAGTCAGGTGTGAATATGGAATATATCGACCAACTCTTTCTGACATCTCCACCACAAAGGTCACAATTTTTAATATCCATGAAGCTCATAAAACGCGAAGCTAACATCGGGTTCCATTCAGACTTGGCACATCGCAATATTTCTATCAACACACGATCTGTTATAAACAAGGTAGAGATCGGACCATTCCTTTTGGTACCTCCCCCACAAAGGGTCAAAGTTTTGAATAACCAAAACTATTATAAAATCCGAAGTAAGCATCCGGTTCTCTTTATATTTAACTTATCCTATTATTTCTACTAACACAAGATCTGCTGTGAAGATGAGATATTCCGGTTCACTCCTTCTGGTACCTTCCCCACAAAGGGTCAAAATTTTGAATGTCAATGAAGCTCATAAAACGCGAAATAACATCCGATTCCATTCACACTTGGTACATGTCAATATTTCCATCAGCACAAGATATTTTATAAAGATGGTAGAGATCGGACAATTTCTTCAGCTACCTCCCCCACATAGGGTTCTAGATTTTGAAAAACAAAACGCTCAAAGAATGCGAAATAAGGATTCAACTTTCTTCAAATTTCACACATCCAAAATTTCTGGTACCTCACCCACAATGGGTCATAATTTTCAATACTTTTATCTATCATAACTTGCAAAACAAGTCAGCAATTCTTTACAACTTGCTATATCAAACAAGTAAAAAAGCTGTAATTTCTCCCTGGCCAAACTTGAATACCCTCCACCATTTGGAACGAATTTGGCAATTTTCAAAATAATAAAATCCGTTAAAGCTTCTGTTAAAAAATTTAAAAATAAAGAATGTAGCTATTATATTAGGGTCTATACGACGACATGAACCTGCGTAGGTAACATTTGTCATAAGCCGTTACGATATTCAAATGCGAAACTTAAAAAAAATCGGTTATAATATCAATAAAATCAAAATACCGAATATCGGGAGATACCGTTATATGGGGGCTATACGAAGACGCGGACCTGCGCAGACAATTTTCTGTCTTGGGCTGTAGTATCCATTATGAACTTCAAATACCAAATTTGAAACTATTCCGGTGAAAAATGTCGCTAAAATCATCAAAATACCGAATATCGGGAGGTACAGTTATATGGGGGCTATATCCAAACGTGGACCTACATGGCCCATTTTCAATACCAAAAGCCCATTTTCAATTTTTATCAACCTACATTTCGTTCGGAAGCTATAGCCCCCATATAACGGTACCTCCCGATATGCGGTATTTTGACGGTTTAGCGACATTGTTTACCGGAACTATTTCAAATTTAGTATTTGAAGTTCGTAATGGATACTACAGTCTATGACAGAAAATGGTCTGGGCAGGTCCACGTTTTATAACTCCCATGGTACCTCCCTATATTCGGTATTTTTATGATTTCAGCTACATTATAAACAGATTTTTTTCAAGTTTCGCATTTGAATATTGTAATGGCTTGTGGCAAAAGATGCCTACGCAGGTCCACATCGTCGTATAGACCCTTATATATGGCTACATTCGGTATTTATAAGATTTTGACGGATTTTATTTTATTGAAAATTGTTAAATTTGTACCAAATGGTGGAGGGTATTCAAAGTTCGGCCCGGCCGAACTTACTTACTTGTTTTTTTTTTTTTTCTTTTTTTTAATTTCTGCATGTCCAACCTCTGTTTATGATACACAAATTGTTTTGTTTTGACAAATCAGCTGATTGTTTTCCAGTTTTTGCAGGGATTCCGTCTGTTTACTTTCTCAGAAATAAGTCGCTGGACAATTCCTGCAAAAAAATAACCAGACACAACTATTATCTGCAACCACCTGTTAGTTTATAAATATTTTAATGGTTAGCCAATTTGATTTAATGTAAAACTATACATTTCCAGTTATTTTATCACAACGTTTAAATTAACCTCCGTGAGTTTCAATCAACTAAAATAAAGGAGAAACTATTCAGAAATATTAAATGTCATTGACAAAAATTCAAATATTCACATTTTTTTTCAATATTATATTTTTATTTTCCAATTATTTACCAGTAGTCGGCATTTTTAGGATTTTCGCTTCTTCAATAATTGTCTATTCTGAGAATAAATGAGATATATCGGTCCAAGTTTTGGTACAGCCGCCATATAACGGCGGCCCGATATTCGGTATTTGGATGATTTTAGCGACATTTTTCACCGGAATTGTTTCACATTTGGCATTTGAAATTCGTAATGGATACTACAGTCTTCGTATAGCCCCCCCTATAACGGTACCTCCCGTATAGGTCCCATATATCAGTAGCTCCCAATATTCGGTATTTTGGCGAATTTAGGTACAATACACGAAATATCGAAATTGTTTGCGATGTCGTATTTGAAGTTCGTAATGGATGCTTCAGCCTGTGACAGAAAATTGTCTATGCAGGTCCAGGTCTTCATATAGCTCCGATATAACGGTACCTCCCTTTATACGGTATTTTGAAGATGCTACATTATACCCGTTTATAATACGGTAATGGTTTATAACAAGCAATGCCTATGTAGGTCCACGTCGTATAGACCCTAATATAACGGATATATTCGGTATTTTTAAGATTTTAACAGAATTTTTAACGGATTATATTTTTTTTTTTTTAATTTCCAAATTCGTTCCAAATGGTGGAGGGTATTTAAAGTTCGGCCCGGCCGAACTTACTGCTTTTTAACTGGTTAAATATTAGATTTGTTCTAAGACTATGGGAAAATCCCTCATTTTTTGAATTCCAGGAGTCTGAATCAGAACCATTGCATAATGTTGAAAATTTTGTTAAGTTTAACATTCGTGCTGAAGGACCTTCACAGAAAAAAGGATACATTTTTTTAGAATAAATCATCTTTTTATAAATTTATTTTTACATTAAGTTAACTTTCTATTTATATATGTTGAAATATAACAAGTAAAAAAGCTGTAAGTTCGACCAGGCCGAACCTAGAATACCCTCAAACATTTGGAACGAATTTGGCAATCTTCAAAAAATGAAAACCGTTAAAAATACGACGACGTGAACCTGCATAGGACACTTTTGACATAAGCCTTTACAATATTCAAATGCGAAACATGAACAAAAATTCGGTGAATAATGTAGCTAAAATCATCAAAATACCGGATATAAGGAGGTACCATTATATGGGGTCATACCAAAACGTGGACCTGCACAGAAAATTACGAGTATCCATTAAGAACTTCAAATACCAAAATTTGAAAAATTCCGATGAATAATGTCACTAAATTAATCATTATACCAAATATAGGGAGGTACCGTAATATGGGGGCTATAAGAAGACGTGGACCTGCACGGACAATTTTCTGTCATAAACTGTAGTATCCGTTACGAACTTCAAACCGTTACATGGGGGGGGGCTTACGAACCGTTATATGTTTGTTTGTTTGTTTGTAAATTATGGACTCGAAAACCGCTGAACAGATTTTCCTGAAAATTTGCATGTATACTGCAACATCGCCTGAAAGTAACATAGGCTATATATATTTTGGAAATTCCACTTGGAAGTGGAGATATAGCATCAGAATCGGAGGTACCTCCCAAAAATTTAGATTTTGTATGCACATATCTATTGATCGATTACAAATACAGTCTCCAAATTTGTAATGCGTAACGGAATTTGGAACAAAAACAACAGATTTGGATATAGCTCCCATATATATTGTCGGTCAATTTCAAGCATTTGATGCACCAAACACGCTATGTATCCCAAATTTCAATGAAATGTGAAACGTGTGATGGATTTTATCTAAAAAACTGATTTCCCAAATTATATTGAAATCGGTTCAGATTTGGATATAGCTTTCATATACATTTTCGACCGATTTCGTTCATTTGATGCCTCAAACACGATATGAATGTTCGATTCCAATGAAATTTGGAACGTTTAACGGGATTTGATCCGAAAATAAATTTATCAAATTATATTGAAATCGGTTCAGATTTGGATAAAGCTCCCATATATATTTTCGACCGATTTCATGTATTTGGTGCACCAAACACGATATGTATGTACAATTTTAATGAAATTTAAAATAAGTAGCGAAATTGGGAGTATATATGAATTTGTCAAATTATATTGAAATCGGTTCAGATTTGGATATAGCTCCCATATATATTTTCGATCGATTTCATGTATTTGATGCACCAAACACGCTATGTATCTCTAATTTCAATGAAATTTGGTATGTGTAGCGGAAATTAAAATCGAATATACATTTGTCAAATTATATTGAAATCAGTTCAGTTTTGGATATATGTAGCTCCCATATATATCTTCATCTGATTTCGTTTATTTTATGCACCAAACACGATACCTATGTTCGATTCCAATGAAATTGGAAATGTGTGACGGGATTTTGATTAGAAAATAAATTAGTCAAATTATATTAAAATCGGTTCAGATTTGGATATAGCTCCCATATATATTTTCCGCCGATTTCACATATTTGATGCAAAAAACACGATACGTATTTCCGATTTCAATGAAATTCGCGATGAGTGACTAAATTTGGTACAAAAATAAATTTGACGAATTATATTCAAATTCGCTCAGATTTGATTATAGCTCCCATATATATATATATATATATATATATATATATATATATATATATATATATATATATATATATATATATATATATATATATATATATATATATATATATATATATATATATATATATATATATATATATATATATATATATATATATATATATATATATATATATATATATATCTATATCTATAAAAGAGGAAAATGTTTGTATGTTTGTTTGTTTGTTTGTTTGTTTGTTTGTTTGTAATTTATGGACTCGAAAACCGCTGAATAGATTTTCCTGAAAATTTCCATATATACTGCAACATCGCCTGAAAGTAACATAGGCTATATACATTTTTGAATTTCCACTTGGAACTGGAGATATAGCATCGGAATCGGAGGTACCTCCCAAAAATTTAGATTTTATATGCACATATCTATTGATTAGTTGAAGATACAGTCTCCAAATTTGGAATACGTAACGGAATTTGGAACAAAAATAAGTCTGCCAAATTATATTGTAATCGGTTCAGATTTGGATATAGCTCCCATATATATTTTCGACCGATTTCGTTCATTTGATGCCTCAAACACAATATGAATGTTCGATTCCAATGAAATTTGGAATGTGTGACGGGATTTAATCCGAAAATAAATTTGTCAAATTATATTGAAATCGGTTTAGATTTGGATATAGCTCCCATATATATTTTCGGCCAATTTCATTTATTTGGTGGACCAAACACGCTATGTATCCCCAATTTCAATGAAATTTAAAACGTGTGATAGATTTTATATACAAAATTGATTTCCCAAATTATATTGAAATCGGTTCAGATTTGGATATAGCTCCCATATATATTTTCGGCCGATTTCATGTATTTTATGCACCATACACGATATGTATGTTCGATTCCAAAGAAATTGGGAATATGTAACGGGATTTTGATTAGAAAATAAATTAGTCAAATTATATTAAAATGGGTTCGGATTTGGATATAGCTCCCATATATATTTTCCGCCGATTTCACATATTTGATGCACAGAACACGATACGTATTTTCGATTCCAGTGAAATTCGGCAAGAGTGGCTAAATTTGGTACAAAAATAAATTTGACAAATTATATTCAAATACGCTCAGATTTGATTATAGCTCCCATATATATACTCAGCCGATTTCACAGATTTGATGCACCCAAAGCGAGAGAGACAAAATCTGGCACCAGAAAAAATTTAAAATTATATTGAAATCAGTTGAGGTTTGAGTATAGCTAACATATATATTTCGGTCGATTTCATACATGTTATGCACCAAACATGATATATATGACCGATACCAATGAAATTCAGAATGCGTGGCGGAATTTGGTTACAATAATAAATGTGACAAATTAATTGGAAATTAGTTAAGATTTGGATATAGCTCCCGTATATATTATCGGCCGATTTCACATATTTGACGCACCAATTTCAATGAAATATGAAAGGTGGGGCGGAATTTGGTGTAAAAGTAATTTTTTTAAAATTATATTTAAATCGGATCAGATTGGGATATGATTTTAATAAGAACCATTGACCCACAACGCCTTAGGCTAACACTAAAAAACAACACAACAATTTATTTGAAATACGCTTATTACGGCGAAGTATGTTGCTATCTCGATAATTGAAATAGAAATGCCACTCAACTTCAAAAGATTGCAGTTTACTGCACGCTTGGTATTTGCTATGAAATAAATAAATCCGAAGGACAAACCCTTCGTGTATGTATGTCATGTTACTGCTTTTCTAATGCTTTTGGTTATTTACGCATTAAAGTAGTGCAATAATTATTATTTATTTTTTTTAATTTTTAATTTTTTCTTTTTTTTTAACCAACATATATTCGTAAATAACATTTTGAATGCATATGAAATCAAAAGGGGTAGCGAAGCGCACCGGGTTCAGCTAGTATATATATATATATTCGGCCGATTTCACATATTTGATGCACCCAAAGCGAGAGAGACGAAATCTGGCACCAGAAAAAAATTGCCAAATTATATAGAAATCGGTTGAGTTTTGGGTATAGCTAACATATATATTTCGGCCGACTTCATACATGTTATGTACCAAACACGATATATATGATCGATTCCAATGAAATTCAGAATGTGTGGCGGAATTTGGTTACAATAATAAATGTGATAAATTAATTGGAAATTAGTTAAAATTTGGATATAGCTCCCATATATATATTCTCGGCCGATTTCATATATTTGAGGCACCAATTTCAATGAAATATGAAAGTTGTGGCGGAATTTGGTGTACAAGTAGATTTTTTAAAATTATATTTAAATCGGATCAGATTGGGATATGATTTAAATAAGAACCATTGACCCACAACGCCTTAGGCTAACACTACAAAAAACGACACAACAATTAATTTGAAATACGCGTATTACGGGGAAGTATGTTGCTACCTCGAATTCACTAATTGCAACAGAAATGCCACTCAATTTCAAAAAATTGCAGTTTCCTGCACGCTTGTTATTTGCTATGAAATAAATAAATCCGAAGGACAAACCCTTCGTGTATGCATGTCATGTTACTGCTTTTCTAATGGTTTGGTTTATTAACGCATTAAAGTAGTGCTATGTATATATATATATATATGTATATATATATATATATATATATATATATATATATATATATATATATATATATATATATATATATATATATATATATATATATATATATATATATATATATATATATATATATATATATATATATATATATATATATATATATATATATATATATATATATATATATATATATATATAAAAAAAGCTAAGTCGAATACCCGCTTTAATAGTGGAAGAAAGTTTTTCTTGCTCCCTTGTGTACATGGATGACTATGCAATTTCACAGATCATTCCATAAACAATGAACTACGTCACAAAGCTAAACAAACTTATTTGTAATTTTCCCAAACACAGCAAGAGTAAATGACCAATGGATTTGCAAACGATATCTCTTACGTTTGTCTTTGCATTCTCTTAGCCCGTGCCACAGTATCTCTTAAATGTTAACAGACACACAATTTGATACGACTGAGTACTAAAATAACAACAACATTGCTTGCCAGGCAAGAAATTTAGTACAGCAGACAAAAGCCAGATAACTTTGGGCAACACTGCCCTGTGTCGTCGTGGTTAAAGAATGAAATAAGCTAAAGCAAATTAAAAGAACATAAAGTTAACCATTTCGGCGTTCCTTCAGCGTTGGTAATTATTCTTTAAATAAGTTTCAATGCAGTCAATATTTTTGGTAAAGCATTTTAATTAAATATTTTTGTTTTTTGGCCGGTTCCATTAGTATTCGAACAATGTTGTTCGCTCACAGAATTACAAACACAAATTAGCCCGTCCCCACGGCACTTTTCGTTGTCATTGTTCTGTGAAATTGAAACTTTAATAAAGATTATATTTTTCATGACATATTTAAATTAAGAAAATAAACAATTGCATTTCTTTCAAGTAGCTATATTTTGCTAAATTTGCTCTTCTATATCTATATAAGAAGCGGAAATGTTTGTACGTTTGGTGTAAAATTTGTAATTTATGGACTCAAAAATCGCTAAACATATTTTCCTGTAAATTCGCAAATATACTACAGCATCGCAATAGACCCTACAAAGTTAATGTATTCCGTCTGTCTGTTGTAGTCTTTCGAACGAATCGAGACAGAAAGCTAAAATAAAAGAAACAAGTAAAAAAGCTGTAAGTTCGGCCGTGCCGAACTTTTAATACCCTCCACCATTTGGCACAAATTTGGCAATTTTCAAAAAAAAAGCAAAATAAAATCTGTTAAAAATTCTGTTAAACTCTTAAAAATACCGAATGCCTATACGACAACGTGGACCTGCATAGGCAACTTTTGTCATAAGTTATTACAATATTTAAATGCGAAACTTGAAGAAAAATCAGTTTATAATGTAGCTAAAATCATCAAAATACCGATTATCGGGGGGTACTGTTATATGGGGGCTATACGAAGACGTGGACCTGCACAGACAATTTTCTGGCATGGGGTGAAGTATCCATTACGAACTTGAAACAATTCTGGTAAATAATGTCGCTAAAATCATCAAAAGTACCGAATATCGGTGGGGGGGGGGGGGGTACGGTATATGGGGGCTATACGAAGATGTGGATCTACATGCTGCAGTATCTATTATGAACTTCAAATACCAAATTTGGAATGATTCCGTTAAATAATGTCGCTAAAATCATCCAAATACCGAAAATCGGGGGGTACCGTTATATGGGGGCTATATGACGACGTGGACCTATATGGCTCGTTTTTTGACTTAGGATGTAGTATCCATTACGAACTTCAAATACCAAATTTGAAACGATTCCGGTAAATAATGTCGCTAAAATCATCAAAATACTGAATATCGGGAGGTACCGTTATATGGGGGCTATACGAAGACGTGGACCTGCACAGATAATTTTCTGTTTTAGGCTGTAGTATCCATTACGAACTTCAAATGTCAAATTCGAAACAATTCCGGTGAATAATGTCGCTAAAATCATCATAATACCGAATATCGGGAGGTACCGTTATATGGGGGCTATACGAAGACGTGGACCTGCATGGCCCATTTACGAACGTAACCTGCCTACTGGCAAAATAAACATGTGTACTAAATTTTTACAACAGACAGACAGACGGACATCGCTAAATCGACTTAGAATTTTATGCTGATCAAGAATACATATACTTGTATTTCAATAAAAGGGTATTTTAATATTTTTTACTTTCAAAACCTTCAAAAATGAGGCTAGAGTCTTGTAACTCTTGTAAGTCACCCGAAAAACTGTAAATATGGATTAAAATTTCAACAGAATTAAACAATTTCCAAAATTATTTTGTTTATTATTCAAAACAATAAGTCATACACATACAAAAACCGTATGTATGTATTCAGTAGTGGTATTCTTTAGCTCATTTTTTGAGTTACTGACAAAAATCAGCAACATTGACCAAAGACCTAAAATGGTAAAGACTAGACAAAATGCATTCTGAGCAAATGGTTTGTGGCTATACTGCCTTGAATAACAGCTCATGACAGATGCATGTTAATATAAACAAGTAAAAAAGCAGTAATTTCGGCCGGACCGAACTTTGAATACCCTCCACCATTTGGAACGAATTAGAAAATTTAAAAAAAAAAATAAAATCCATTTAAAATTCTTTTAAAATCTTTAAAATATCTAATATAGGAAGGTGCCGATATGGGGGGATGTACGATATTGTGGACCTATAAAGACAAATCTATGTCTGCGTGTAAAGTACTCACAAGGAACTCCTTGCGTGGATTTTCAAAATACCGAATATCGCGGGGTATCGATATATGGGAGCTATACGTTATCGTTAACCTATATAGAGAATTCTCTGTCGGGGGTAAAGTGCTCGCAAAGAACCCCTTGTGACCATTCCGTTGAAAAATATGGCTAAAAACATCAAAATACCGAATATCGGGGGTACCGTTATATGAGGGCTATACGATATCGTTGACCTATACAGATAATTCTCTGCCGAGGCATAAAGTACCCACAAGGAACTCCTTGTGTGGATTTTCAGACAATTCCGATGAAAAATGTGGGTAAAATCATAAAAATACCGAATATCGGGGGGTACCGTTATATGGGGGATATACGATATCGTGGACCTGTATAGACAATTCTCTTTCAGGGGGTGAAGTACTCACAAGGAACTACTTGTGGGGATTTGGAGACAATTCCATTGAAAAGTGTGGCTAACATCATCAAAATACCGAATATCGGGAGGTACATAGACAATTCTTTTTGAGGGGGTAAGATGTCCATAAGGGACTCCTTTTGTGGAATTTCAGACAATTACATTGAAAAATGTGGCTAAAATCATCAAAATACCGAATATCGGGGGTACCGTTATATGGGGGCTATACGATATCGTGGACCGATATATCCCATCTTCGAACTTGACCTGCCTGCAGACAAAAGAGAGATCTGTGCTAAATTTCCTAGCTTAATTCGTTTAGACTGTAGCGTGATTACAACAGACGGACGGACAGAGCTAAATCGTCTTAGAATTTTACGCTGATCAAGAATATATATACTTTGTTGGGTCTAAAATGATTATTTCGATGAGTTACAAACGGAATGACGAACTTAATATACCCTCCATACTTTTTTGGTGGAGGGTATAAAAATCAATTGTTGTTCGTTGGTAATGGAATCAGTTGAAAACGGCTGAACCGATTTGCATAATTTTTTTAAAAACGTTTGTCATACCCCGAGTTAGGTTTTCAAAGAAAACAATATTGACCACGCCCACTTTTAAACCCACTATTTAGATTTATCTAAAATCCTTATATTTGACAAAATAATGAAGATATCGGTTTGAAAATTATTACACGAGATATTCTTGACTTCCCATCCAACCCTAAATATTTATTTGGAGGCTGAGGAACTAACCACGCCTACTTTTTTAATCTAAATATATCAATATGTATAAAAGAAAGTTGTGTTAGTTACTACGCTTATAACTCAAGGACCGCTTATCTGATTTTAACGATTCAGACAAATTAGGAATTGTCTCTTGGCAGAAAAACAAATCAAAAAAAAAACGCCTAAAAATATGAAATTTTAAAATTTTTATTGTGATTTTTGAAATGTACAACAGTAATGTTTTATATTGCATGATTTTTTCATTTTGACTTGCTATTTTCGAATGTATATTTGTAGTGTTTTTTTTTTTTAATTCTGATTCTGTTATATATAGATTTTATGTATTTATTGGGTAATTGGAATTATACGAATAATATCATTTCAGAAGATAATAAGCTATGACCAAAAAAATCAATATTTTAATTACTCTTTAAAATCGCTAAAAACTCACGAAAAAAAAATGCTATCTCATTGCAAAAATTCTAAAATCGGGGAAAAAACTGAAAAAAAAATTTAATGGAATCGAATTTCAAAATAATAGTACATTCTATTGACAAACTTCATAAGGACCTTTTAACATTTGCTGTAAAAATCAGATTTAATTTAATTGTTTTATTTATTATTTTTTTTTTTTTTTTTGGTTTTGTGAATAAAATAAAGATAAAGATATTTTCACCATATAAAAGAAAATTATGTCAGTTACGCTTATAACTCAAGAACGGCTTGAAGGATTTTAAGAATTCATACAATTCCGGATGGTACGCAATACGATATTGAATGATGATCTTTCATGCTTAAATTGACATCTAGCTTTCAATTCTAGGACCTACATGGTGCTTAAGCTGGAAAATGCGAACACGTTTAAACAAACAAAAATGACCGACACAGCGTTATAGGGCTCATTTCAAAACGTGAACCTACTTCCTTCACATGACAATAATCTGTCCAATGAGAACTCAAAATGCAAAATTCATTATGACTGCAATCAGTGAAATACGGTGGTGCAAAATAATAGAGTGGGGTAAAATAATAGAGCGAATTGGACATTTAGTATGAAATGAATTTCTTCCTACACTTTCAAGATATGATTTACTCTTGCAGGTCATGATATGAGTCATAACCCTCGAATAAGGGTGCAACCCGATTTCAAATATATTTTACATTTCAAGCATATTTTTATACCCTCCACCATACTATGGAGGGTATATTAATTTTGTCATTCCGTTTGTAACTCCTCGAAATACTCATGTCAGACCCAACAAAGTATATATATTCTTGATCAGCGTAAAATTCTAAGGCGATTTAGCCATGTCCGTCTGTCTGTCTGTCTGTCCGTCTGTCTGTCTGTTGTAATCACGCTATCTTTCGAACAAATTGAGATAGAAGGCTAAAATTTTGTACACATGCTTATTTTACCAGTAGGCAGGTTAAGTTCGTAAATGGGACATGTAGGTCCATGTTATCATATAGCCCCCATATAACGGTACCTCCAGATATTCGGTATTTTGATGATTTTAGCGACATTATTCACCGGAATTGTTTCAAATTTAGTATTTGAAGTTCGTAATGGATACTACAGCCTAAGCCAGAAAATTGTCTGTGCAGGTCCACGTCTTCGTGTAGCCCCCATGTAACGGTATCCCCCGATATTCGGTATTTTGATGATTTTAGCGACATTGTTTACCGGAATCGTTTCAAATTTAGTATTTGAAGTTCGTAATGGATACTAAATACTAAGTCTAAAAATGAGCTATGTAGGTCCACGTCTTCATATAACCCCCATATAACTGTACCCCCCCCCCCCCATATTCGGTATTTTGATGATTTTAGCGACATTATTTGGCGGAATCGTTCCAAATTTGGTATTTGAAGTTCGTAATGGATACTGCAGCTTAAAACAGAAAATGGGCCATATAGGCCCACGTCTTCATATAGCCCCCATATACCGTACCCCCGATATTCGGTATTTTGTTGATTTCAGCGGCATTTTTTTACCGGGATTGTTTCAAATTTCGCATGCGAAGTTCGTAATGAATACTTCAGCCCATGCCAGAAAATTGTCTGTGCAGGTCCACGTCTTCGTGTAGCCCCCATATAACGGTACCCCCCATATTCGGTATTTGGATGATTTTAGCTACATTATAAACAGATTTTTCTTCAAGTTTCGCATTTAAATATTGTAATAACTTATGACAAAAGTTGCCTATGCAGACCCAAGTGTAAGCATTGGGTATTTTTAAGATTTTAACAGAATTTTTAATGGATTTTATTTTTTGGAAATTGCCATATTTGTACCAAATGGTGGAGGGTATTAGGCCGAACTTACAGCTTTTTTACTTGTTCAAACTAATTTTGGCAAATATTGGTAATTTGAGAAGCAAACACCCTTGCAAAAAATGATCACGTTTTGGTATAAACATCATAAGCTATTTTCGGGGCATTGGCGACTTTTTTTCATTTTTTGGCCCTTATTTGGCATCTTTGTTTATAAGGGTAGAAACCCTATTCGCATAAAATTTTCAATTTTCCGAGGAGGGCCCATCTTAGTCTTGACCACGTTTATCAATTGATTTGACTCAAAAATAGTATTTAGGCTATTCTGGGGTAGAGAACCATCTTATAGATAATTGTCCACGCAGGCATTTATTTAAGTGTACCCCCAAGTTCACTTTCCTAACCAATGTGTGGTCAGGAAAGAAAATTTTATATTCTATTGAATTTGTAACCCCTAAGAGAACATTGGTTCGGAAGGTAGATTTGGGATCTATATTAAATAAACTCCGAAATGTCAAACTGGGACTCATTTAGTCGGAAATTTTGGATGACAAATGAAAAAAAATTACGAATACTAAAAAGCAACACTGGACCGTACAGTTGTTTAATAGTCATTGAATTATACTATGATGACAAATATGGAATTTATGAGTTCTCCAACACTCAATTTAAATGACAAAAAATATTCTATTCTTACGGCAATGGGTGTAAAAGAGTAATTATCTTTGACCATTCTGAAATCATTGTGCCTTCAATTATATGATGGACGAAACTAAATACCACGCAACACGATATTCTAAACGTTGGAAACACAAATTCCAAATTACAACTCATTTGAATGGAAAATGTTGCTAAGCTCTTTACAATACCAAAAATTGAGCTGAGTTTTCATATGGGTATATTATAGATGTTCTATATCATATAGTTTTGACACTCATATTAAAGCCTACAGCTGAAAAATAAGATCAGGCTATTCAAAATATCTAAAACCAACGGTAGATGAACATCTATTATAATTTTTGCCATGAATATTTATTTCTTTTTAAAAATTACTATGGAGTCATTACTTATAATAAAAATTGTGCCACTTACATAACTCAACTCTGTGATTTATTATGCTTTAAAAAATATAGAATAAAGACTAAAAGTAGGCCGGCGGACCGGGTCAGCTAGTTGGATATATTTTTCATATTTTACCAAATTTTTCCATTTGGTCCGGTATATCTATTGCTGCAATAATTATTTTTTATCGAAGTCATATCATGCACTATACAGCAATGTTATTTTGTTCATGGTTGGCATGATCTACTTCACATAAATTATTAGTATAAACTTTTTTGTTACGCGAGCTCTACTAAATACGCATAGCCGTGTAGAGTATCATATAGTCGACCCCGACCGACATCTGTTTCAGACCCTCAGTCATATGGCTACATAGCGTATATATCTCTAAATAGGGCGAAAACGTGTCCCATAGAAATAAAGGATTTAGACTCTGGGTCTCTTTGGACCAAATATCGGGTCAAAATGTTGAATAGCCATGAAGCTCGTAAATCGTGTGCATGCGATTCCTTTCAAACCCGGCACATCTCAATATTTCTATCAACACATGACCAGGTATGAAGATGGTACCTCCCTGTTTATGAAAAATTAATCCACAAAATGTCGTTTTAGAAGGATAACATCCAAGACGAAAATATTCTTCATCGAATTTTGCTATAAGTCACTAAAGGAAAGAAGTCTCTATTATTTCCATTATATACCAAGAAAATATGTACATCAATCAATGGTGTACAAGAAAAACGCGAAAATATTTACTATTTTTATACCTTCAGCCATATGGCTAGATATCGTTTGATACGGCCAAAACGTATGTCATCGAAATAAAGATTTTAGACCCTAGTCTACTTTGGATGAAATTAGTTTTAGGACAATTTAGCGATGTCCATCCATCCGTCTATATGTCTTTGTGCATCTTATCAAACTTAAATTGAGTTCAGAGATGGGCAATATCGGTCCACTCCTTTTGGGAAGGTACACAAAAGGTCAAAATTAAAACAAAAAAATGTTTTACTGAAAAAGAAAAAGAAAGGATAATCCGATATTGCTCCAACTTTGCAAACCTTAATATTTACATTAGTGCAAGGCTAGGTGCGAAGATGGACAATATCGGTCTAAGTACCTCCCCCACAAATGGTCAAAATTTTGAATAATTACAACTCTTATAAAATGTGATGTAAGAGTCCGATTGTCTTAAAATTTCACACATCCCAACATTTGTATAAACTCAGGATCTGGTGTTCAGATGAAATATATCGGCCCACTTCTTCTGGTGCCTCCCCCACAAAAGTTCAAATATTTTTAAATAATCGAACATAGGCTGAGGTTATACATTTGTCGGCAAAACCCACCGTTACATTTTTACTTGTTTATTTTTCTCTTTTGAAAAGTTTAACAGCATTATCCAAACGGTCTAAGGTTAGGTTAGGTTAAAGGATGCCCAGTTGTATAAACAACCACTTCACTCGGAGACCTTTTGGTCCATTGTGTTCATCCTAATTAAGAAGATAGGAAAATAAAATAGAGGAAAGAAATGAAAATGAATAGCGAATAGTGAAGAATCTGAATAAAGAGTAGAGAAGTTAGTAGGTTTGTATCCACGGTGTATCAGCGTGTCGTCCTTAGCCATTTTAGTCTTCTGGCTAACTGAAGAATGACTGCTGGCTCGATGTCGGAGAGGGAGGGCAAGTCCGGAAAAATTTGCTTACCAAGTAGCCTCTGTCTCACTCCTATTAGAGTTGGGCAGTTGCAGAGTAAGTGCTCCACCGTCTCGTCCTGACAAAGTCTGCAATATTCATTGTTGTCACCCCCACCCCCCCCCCCCTATTTGGGATTTCATGACCTTTAAGTTGCAGGGTCCTGTAATTAGGCCCACAACAAGCTTCAAGTCCAGCTTCGTCATGAATATGAGTAACCTTGATCTCCTTTCGGAGTTCACCGGCAAAATCTTTTTGGAGATATTACATCCCCTTCCAGTTAGCCAGTTCTGTTGAAATTTCCCAAGATAATAAGGGTGGCCTCACCGAGAATCTCTAGATCTACTGACTCAGATCCGGAAATCTTAATTTCTTGTACCTTCAAATTCCGAATTTTCTGTATCTTCAAATCGTCATTTTCTAATTCTTGAAATTGAGAGTTGTCATCCTCCGCGTCTGTTCAATTTATCGGCCGATTCATTGCCAGGTATGTTCCAGTGCCCAGGGACCCAAGAGAGTTTGACAAACGATTTCTACTTTTCCAGAGCATCTCGGCATTCCAGAACTGCCATAGCCTTCCCGACACCAAAGATTTCCGCCTGAAAAACGCTACAGTCGTTGTTTAGTTTGAAGGATTCTTCGATGCTTAGAGTTTCACAGTAGACCCCATTTCCAGTTCCACTTTCCATCTTTGACCCATCAGTATAGACAGCTATACCATTAAAAGGTGGAGTGTCGCGGGTCCAGATGTCTTTGTAAGGTATATGGATATCAAGTAGTTCAAAGCAGTGCCTAAACGCGCCTGTAATTAGTAGCGATGCAACTCTTTGGATGCAATGCCTTTATTGAAGATGGTTTTCCCTAAGGAGTGCCACCAAACAAGCCCCCCGTAGGTTAGAATTGGTCGGACTAATAAGAGTTCCAGGAAATGGTATGATGACCTTTATAAGATGATGAAAGCGGACTTGTATAAAAATGGACATAGACCTATTATATCTGCAAAATGTAGATTGTTTTTAACTTTGATGTAAGTTTATTAATACACATGAAATTATTATCTGGAATTTGGCATGCCATTCCGCCAAACTAATTTTTCAATGTGACACATTATGACACGCGGTGAAAGTGTTAAGTATTTGTCTATAATGTTTAAAATGGCAGCGTCAATAGTCTGAAGAATTATAAAACAACAGGAAAATTGTGGAAAAAATTGGGTCTCTATATATATGATGGTAACAACAACACTAGACTGGCTAAGCATTGCACACGATTTTGAAAAGCGGTCGAACTTTCCTCATTTCGTCGGCGCTATTGACGGAAAACATATCCATATTAGATGTCCCCCGAACTCCGGATCATTATATTTCAATAACAGAGGCATGTACAATTTTTCTTTATAATTTCCATACCTAACACACTAACCTCTTTTAAAGGTACATTCTCAATCGTATTGCTGGCCATTTGTGATGCCAACTAACGATTCAGTATGGTTGATATCGGAGCGTATGGAAATATTAAGGAATTCCCAACATATCCAAAACTTCGCAAATTTCTTTATGGGTTTCCTGGTTGTTCGCTTTTCGAGGTTTTGGAATACTGCAAGTTAGTTTCTTTACATAGTTGAGATTTTCATTTTCGTTGTTGCTTTGGCAAGAGTACTCCGTTAAATATTTCGATTCGTCGCTGTACTTTATTCGATTCTTGGGAACGTTGTAATTTTGAGTAACTTGAGAATGGGGAATTTCTTCTGTGTTCTGGGAAAAACCCTCGGACAAATATTCATAAGTATTATCATCAAGAATTTATAGTTATTTTCCTAAAATTTGGAATAATTGCTAATTGTTCCATGCCTCAGGAAGAAAGGTTGCTCAACTTCCAGGAAACTATGAATATTATGTCAAAAAGACTTTTTAATCATGCAAAAATTGGTTTGGTTTAGAAGACCTTCGGGTCGTCTATGAGAAGACCTTCGGGTTTTCTATGAGAAGACCTTCTCGTCTTCTATGAGAAGATCTTCGCGTCTCCTATGAGAGGACCTTCGGGTCTTCTATGAGAAGACCTTCGAATCTTCTATAAGTCCTTCGGGTATTCTATGAGAAGAACTTTTCCTTTTCTATAAGAAGACCTTCTGGACATTTTTGAGACTGCCTCCTGGTCTCCATTAAGGCAACATTCGCGTCTTCTGTGAGAATACCTTTTGGTCTTCTGCGATGAGACTTTATGGTCTCCTATGAGAATATCCTCTGGTCTTGTATAAGAAGAACTTCTGGTCTTCTATGAGTAGACACTCTCTTGGTTCTCTTCTAAAAGAAAACCATATAGTCTTCTTCTAAAAGAATACTTTCTAATCTTCTATGAGTAGTTATGAGTCTTCTATGAAAAGTAAACGTGCTATTTTGTTTCCGGTAAACGATGTCACTAAAATCATGAAAATACCGAATATCGGGATGTACCGTTATATGGTACCATACGCAAACGTGGACCGACATGGCCTATTTACGAACTTAACCTGCCTACTGGTCTTAGAATTAGAATTTTACGCCGATCCAGAAAATATACTCTTTAAAGGGTCTATTATAAATATTTCGAGGAGTTACAAACGGAATGACAAAGTTAATATTCCCTCCATAGAATGGTGGAGGGTATTCAAATTGTATTTAGGCATTTGCGTTTGCTCTACCTTCTGTAATTGTGCCTTCTGATTATAACCATATCAATTAATGTTCGGAACAACTGAATAAATGCAAGTACATAAAAAGCTTGAAGCCATGGTTGCCCACATTAATATAATAATTAATATCAAAGGATTTTAATCCCTTTATGAAATGTCGCAAAATATGCCTAGCCATGACTTCAAGTCTTTTATGTATTTACACCTTAAAGAATATATTTATACCCTACACCACATAGTGGTAAGGGTATTATGGCTTTGCGCATTTGTTTGTAACATGAAGAAGGAAGCGAGATAGACCCATAGTTACTTTTGAGGATCTCCATAGAATCACTTCTGAGTTGATTTATGCATGTCAGTCCGTTTGTCCGTCCGTCTGTCCATGTATTTTTGTGAACAAAATGCAGGTCGCATTTATTATTCGATTGAGATGAAATTTTGCACATATCATTTGTTTGGCCCAAGGACGAACCTTATTGAAATTGGAGATAATCGGTCAAAATTTAGATATAGATCCCATATATATCTTCGTCCGATTTGCCTTTCATTGTGTACCAAACGTGTAATATAAGCCCGAATAGTATATAATTTTCCACATACAACCAGATTAGGCCTAAAAATAAGTTTGCCAAATTTGATCGAAATCGGTTCAGATATAGCTATAGCTCCCATATATATTGTTCGTCCGTTTTGTTATTTTTGTCCTACGCATATGCACTCTGTAACAACAATATTTGGGGAAATATATCAAAACCAGCTCAGAAATACCTTTGCTAAATTTTATCGAGATCGGTTCAGATTTGGACATAGCTCCCATATATAACTTCGTCCGATTTACCTTTTATTGTGCACCAAACGTCTAATATTTGCCCAAATGGGATGAAATTTGGTACTTACGACCGAATTGAGTCTAGAAGGTAGTAAGTCAAATTTGGTGAAGATCGGTTCAGATATAGCTATAGCTCCTATATATATTGTTCATCCGATTTGTAGTATTTGTTACCCACAGCCGTAATATGCACTCCGTAACAACGATATTCAGGGAAATATATCAAATTAGGCCTGAAAATAAGTATGCCACATTTGATCGAAATCGGTTCAGATATAGCTATGGCTCCCATATATATGGTTCATCCGATTTGTTATTTTTGTCCTCCGCGCCCGTAAGATCCCATCTGTAACAACAGTATTTGGGGAAATATATCAAAAGCAGCTCAGAAATATCTTTGCCAAATTTTATCGAGATCGGTTCAGATTTGGATATAGCTCCCATATATATCTTTATCCGATTTTAAATTAATTAAGCACCAAATGGGCCATACAAGTCCGAATTTAAAAGATACAAATGATTCGGCATATTTAGTCCTTTGAACTTTAAATTATAATTATAATCATAGCGTGTATGATTGAATTTTCCCATAAAAACTTTTAATGGTCATGTGGAGCTCTACTAAATTAGCAAAGTGGTGTAGGGTATCAAAAAGTCGGCCCCGTTCGACTTTAGGACTTTCTTTACTGGTTTTTTTATTGAAAAGTTCCATTGTAATCTGAAACATCTTCAGCAACTTTGCTTTCTTCTTCGCTAGTTTATTTCGATAATATACATTCCATCTTCTTCTATATCTATAAAAGAGGAAAATGTTTGTACGTTTGTTTGTTTGTTTGTTTGTTTGTTTGTTTGTTTGTAATTTATGGACTCGAAAACTGCTGAATAGATTTTTCTGAAAATTTCCATATATACTGCAACATCGCCTGAAAGTAACATAGGCTATATAAATTTTTGAATTTCCACTTGGAACTGGAGATATAGCATCAGAATCGGAGGTACCTCCCAAAAATTTAGATTTTATATGCACATATCTATTGATCGGTTAAAGATACAGTCTCCAAATTTGGAATGTGTAACGGAATTTGGAACAAAAATACGTTTGCTAAATTATATTGTAATCGGTTCAGATTTGGATATAGCTCCCATATATATTTTCGACCGATTTCGTTCATTTGATGCCTCAAACACAATATGAATGTTCGATTCCAATGAAATTTGGAATGTGTGACGGGATTTGATCCGAAAATAAATTTGTCAAATTATATTGAAATCGGTTCAGATTTGGATATAGCTCCCATATATATTTTCGGCCGATTTCAAGCATTTGATGCACCAAACACGCTATGTATCCCCAATTTCAATGAAATTTGAAACGTGTGATAGATTTTATCTAAAAAAATTTATTTCCCAAATTATATTGAAATCGGTTCAGATTTGGATATAGCTCCCATATACATTTTCGGCCGATTTCATGTGATTGGTGGACCAAACAAGATATGTATGTCTAAATTTAATGAAATTTAAAATAAGTAACGGAATCGGGAGCAAAAATGAATTTTTCAAATTATATTGAAATCGGTTCAGATTTGGATATAGCTCCCATATATATTTTCGACCGATTTCATGTATTTGATGCACCAAACGCGCTATGTATCTCTAATTTCAATTAAATTTGAAATGTGTAGCGGAAATTAAAACAAATATACATTTGTCAAATTATATTAAAATCGGTTCAGATTTGGATATAGCTCTCATATATATTTTCGACCGATTTCATGTATTTTATGCACCATACACGATATGTATGTTCGATTTCCAAGAATTTTGGAATATGTAACGGGATTTTGATTAGAAAATAAATTAGTCAAATTATGTTAAAATCGGTTCAGATTTGGATATAGCTCCCATATATATTATCCGCCGATTTCACATATTTGATGCACATTTGATAAATTATATTCAAATACGCTCAGATGTGATTATAGCTCCATATATATACTCAGCCGATTTCACATATTTGATGCACCCAAAGCGAGAGAGACAAAATCTGGCACCAGCAAAAATTGCACAATTATCAGTTGAGGTTTGGATATAGCTAACATATGTATTTCGGCCGATTTCATACATATTATGCACCAAACACGATATATATGACCGATTCCAATGAAATTCAGAATGTGTGGCGGAATTTTGTTATAATAATAAATGTGATAAATTAATTGGAAATTAGTTAAGATTTGGATATAGCTCCCATATATATATTCTCGGCCGATTTCACATATTTGACGCACCAATTTCAATTAAATATGAAAGGTGTGGCGGAGTTTGGTGTAAAAGTAATTTTTTTTTAAATTATATTTAAATCGGATCAGATTGGGATATGATTTTAATAAGAACCATTGACCCACAACGCCTTAGGCTAACATTAAAAAACAACACAACAATTTATTTGAAATACGCTTATTACGGCGAAGTATGTTGCTATCTCGAATTCACTACTTGCAATAGAAATGCCACTCTACCTAAAAAAATTGCAGTTTCCTGCACGCTTGGTATTTGCTATGAAATAAATAAATCCAAAGGACAAACCCTTCGTGTATGCATGTCATGTTACTGCTTTTGTAATGATTTTGTTTATTAACGCATTAAATTAGTGCAATATTTTTTTTAATTTTTAAATTTGTTTTTCTTTATCCAACATATATTCGTAAATAAAATTTTGAATGCATATAAAATCAAAAGGGGTAGCGAAGCGCACCGGGTTCAGCTAGTTTGTTATAAATGCGCTCGTGCATTTGTATATTAGTTATTAGCATTGCTTCAAACGCTGTCGTACACCGTCACTTAAACCACACAAACGACTATATCAAAAGCACAGCCATCTTTTTGTAAACAAAACAAGTAAAAAAGCTGTAAGTTCGGCCGGGCCGAACTTTTAATACCCTCCACCATTTGGTACAAATTTGGCAATTTCCAAAAAATAAAAACCCGTTAAAAATTCTGTTAAAATCTTAAAAATACCGAATGCTTATACGACGACGTGGGCCAGCATAAGCAACTTTTGTCATAAATTATTACAATATTTAAATGCGAAACTTGAAGAAAAATCTGTTTATAATGTAGCTAAAATCGTCAAAATACCGAATATGGGGGGGGGTACCGTTATATGGGGGCAATACGAAGACGTGGACCTGCACAGACAATTTTCTGGCATGGGCTGAAGTATCCATTACGAACTTCACATACGAAATTTGAAACAATCCCTGTAAATAACGTCGCTAAAATCATTAAAATACCGAATATCGGGGTTACCATTATATGGGGGCTACAAGAAGACGTGGACCTACATGGCTCATTCTTTGACTCTGGATGAAGTATCCATTACGAACTTCAAATACCAAATTTGAAACGATTCCGGTAAACAATGTCGCTAAAATCATCAAAATACCGAATATCGGGGGGTACCTTCATATGGGGGCTATATGAAGACGTGGACCTACATGGCTCATTTTTTGATTTAGGATGTAGTATCCATTACGAACTTCAAATACCAAATTTGAAACGATTCCGGTAAACAATGTCGCTAAAATCATCAAAAAACCGAATATCGAGGGGTACCATTATATGGGGGCTACAGGAAGACGTGGACCTGCACAGATAATTTTCTGTCTTAAGCTGTAGCATCCATTACAAACTTCAAATGCCAAATTTGAAATAATTCCGGTGAATAATGTCGCTAAAATCATCAAAATACCGAATATCGGGAGGTACCGTTATATGGGGGCTATATGATAACTTGGACCAACATGGCCCATTTTCAAACTTAACCTGCCTACTGGGAAAAAATACATGTGTGCAAAATTTTAGCCTTCTATCTCAATTTATTCGAAAGATAGCGAGATTACAACAGACAGACGGACAGACAGACAGACAGACGGTAGTATGGTGGAGGGTATAAAAAAAGTCAAACAAAAAAAAATCGAAAGTTGAATAATTTTTGTCGCCGTCGCATGTCGATTATATTATACTTGTGTCTGGTTACTTTTCCTGCAGGAATTGTCTAGCAACTTCTTTCAGAGAAAGTAAGGAAGTTTTATTCTCTTTTGCAAGAAAACTGCGAAAAGAAATCCCAGCAGTCTGCTGGCCATTACAATTTAATACCCATCCAAATGTATGCTATTTTGTCAATAGGATGACTCGTATTGCTATTACATTGTGAAACAACATTTTACAATTAAAGAACAAAACAGAATATAATAAAATGTGTCCATCGCACTTGCATCCGAATCGGATGTCGATAGATTTCGGATCCAGACCCATCCAAAATTCGCTTACATTGTCCTTATATTTCGGACTCGTCTGATGGCCTGGGTCATCGCTGTGTAAATGTAAGTAGAAATTGTATAAGGCTTTGGATGAGTCGCACCTACATTGTCAGTGGTCTCCTTTGGAAGATGTATGGGATGAGCAAAACAAATCAAAACAATTACGCTTGCGATTTCCAAAATAAAGATGTTTTTGAATTGCTTGTCCAAATATAAATCTGCGCAAGGAGAAGAAGTGTTGCTAGTGATTGCAAGAAGAATTTTTTCCAGCAAGAATTTGAAAACTCTCAATAAAAGAGTTGTCAAAATTATTCTCTCAAATCGCTCTCTTTTGCAGATCTTTTATGTTAACAGGCAACTTCCAGTAACAATTTGCAACAATTGTTACGAATTTTTAGCTTTGCTTTTAGCACAGAGTTGCATATTTTCTAGTTTCTTTGAAGTTTTTTTTTAACTTTTCTGGTTGTACCCGGGGTTTATCTATTTATGGAAATACTTTTATTTGGTTAATATCTATATATATAAATGTAAGTTGTGTTAGTTACTACGCTTATAACTTAAGAACCGCTGGATTAATTTTAACGATTCACACAAATTCGGAGTTGTCTACTCTCCGAAAAGGATAATATCCAAAAAAATCGCGTAAAAATGTGATATATTAACATTTTCATTTTGACTTTTCAAATGTACAATAGTAATGTTTTATTTTGCATGATTTTTTTTCATTTTGACTTACTTTTTTCTAATGTACATTTGTAGTGTTTTTTTATATTTTATTTTTGAATTCGAATATTTATACCAATTTATTTAATTGACTTGATTTCTTGAGAACTGAAATTGATGGCGGGTTACATGGAAGTGTAGTAGCGAATTATGTGGTGGCGAAACGGAATAGATGATATCGAAATAATTTAACGCGGTTACACCAAAGTTAAAAGATAATTACTTTTTCTAAATCGCTGAAAAATCATGAAAAAGAGATCTCATTGCAAAAATAAAAAAAAAAAACATTTTCAATGGAATCGAATTTTAAAGTAATAGTACATTCTATTGACAAACTTTGTAAGGAAGGATCTTAAAACATTTGCTGTAAAAAATCAGCGAAAAAGTTGAAGACTTTTTCAATTTGTTATTCTTTTTTTTGTCAATTTTTTTTAAGTGAACAAAATAAAGAATAATTTTTCACTAAAAAAATTGAATAAGTGCGAAATAGGATGTTAACTGACATCTACCTTTCAACTCCGGGGCCTACATCGTGGGTTAGCTGGAAGATGCGAACACGTTTAAACAAACAAAAATGACCGAAAAAGCTTAATGGGGCTCATTTCAAAGCGTGACAATGATCCGTCCAATGAGAGCTCAAAATGCAAAATTCTTTGGGAGAATAATAAGTAATATACCAATATTGAAATAAAAGGTGCAAAATAGTAGAGTGAATGGGACTTTTAGTAAGAAAAGGTTTTATATCCTTCCAGAAATTCTTCCCAAACATTCAAAATACCTAAAATCACTTTTGCAGGTCTTTATATCGATCATAACTCATGGATAAGGGAACAACCCGATTTCATATTTATATAACCATCTATGATTTAAGTTATTTCTGGGGTCTTGGCCGGTCACTTTTTTCATTTTTTGGCCCTTATTTGACATTTTTGTTTCTAAGGGGGTAGATAACCTCTTCGCATAAAATTTGAAATTTTCAGAGTAGGGCCCATATTGGTATTGGCCACATTCATCAATTGATTTGGCTAAAAAATTTTATTTATGCCACCCTGGGGTAGGGAACCATCATACAGATAATTGCCACATAGGAATTTATTTAAGTAAAGTCCCCACATTGGAGTATCCCCAAGTCCACTTTCACATCTAATGTGTGGTCAGAAAAGAAAATTTTGTATTCTATTGAATTTTTAACCCCCAAGAGAATATTGGTTGGGAACGTAGATTTGGGATGTGCATCCATATGAAATAAATTGTGGAAACATGAACAAATTACAAATATAAGAAAGTAGCACGGGACCGAATATTTGTTTAATCATCATTGAATTATCCTATGATGAAAATATGGACTTTAAGGGGTCTCCAACTTACAATTTAAATGGCAAATAAAATTAATTCCCATTTTATCATTCTGCCCTCAATTATGAGGTGGATAAAACTATTTTTACTTATTTAAATCACGCGAAATGCTATGACATGCTATATTGTTCTGCTATATTTTTGATTTGGCCTCTATTTGTCATCTTGGATTATAAGGGGTAGAAGAAAGTTTTCAATGTAGGTCGATGTTTCGGAGTAGTGCCCATATAAACAAGGTACCTCCTAATTTAACCACATTTCAAAGAATTTGGCTAATAATGCGTATTAGGGGGGTGAAAATCTTACACTAAAATTTCAACATATCTACAAATTTTAGAATTTTTATCCATGTTATAATACCCTCTCAAGTCCACCTTTTGGCGGACAAACAGACTGACATGGTTAGGGCGACTTATGAGGACTCTAATGCACAATCTAAGTTGCTAATGGGTTTAAAAAAGTAATTAACTTTGGCTATTCTTAAATCATTCAGCCCTCAATTATGTAGTATACAAAATACAGCAAATTCCAAATTACTGCTCATTTGACTGGAAGATTTTGCTACGATTTTTACCATATTGAAAATTAATTTGATCCCTTATATGGTGATAAGATTGATATATACTTTTAATAGATTTGTATAGCACATCCACACAGTTGAAGCCCACGGTTTAAATATTGAAGCCCACTGGTTAAAAATGGGTACAGGTATTTTAAAACACTTTAAATCGACCTGTACGTGAACACTTATATCAGTCATATCTGTGAATAATTATGCTTGGGAATATATGCATAATAGACAAAAACTACGGGCCGGCAACGCGGACCGGGCCAGCTAGTTATAAATAATAATGAAAATGAAATGTTTCTACTGAGAACTTTTCTACTACTCAGTACTATTATCTCTAAGTGAAATTTTCTAACCTCCCCTGAGTATAGTATAATGTAAATAAAGGGTGAGACGAAAAAAACTGCAACCGATTTCAGACTGCTGTCACTGCTAAGTCAATCGTCCGTCAGCTGTTAAAATTATTCCAGTGACAGCTCATTATATTGTTTACAAGCGTGCAAAAGCTTTCGGTGAAAATTGTCCAGAAAAAAAGTTATTCGTGATGGTATTCAAGCGTGATGTGAAAAAATCTTTTGTGTCTCGTACCATCGCTCGTTACCGTGATACTGGTAGCGTAGCCCGACGTCAAGGAAGTGGACGGAAGAAAACAGCAACATCAGCAGAAATGGTTCGAAAAGTATAGAAGCGACTTGATCGAAACCCGCGTCGCAGTGGCCAAAAAATGGCTCGTGAGCTGAACATATCGCAATATTCCATTCGGAAAATATTGACAAATGAGCTCGGGGTAAAGCCATTGAAATTCCAAAAAGTGCAATAACTTACTCCGCAGCTTAAAGAAAATAGACTCAAAAGAGCTAAAGAGTTGCTTCGCTTTTCTGAAAGTGGTGGTGGTGAACTGCCGAATTTGCGTTTCTCCGTCTCCAATGAGAAAACATTCGTTGTCCAGCAATTTGTAAACAAACAAAATGATCATGTTTACTTGAGGTCAAAGAGGTCAGCTGAAAATGTGCACCTTCGGTGGGCCACCACAACTCAAGTACAGGCCATGGTGATGGCGTGGGCCGCCATAACAGCCGATGATCTCTGCTTGTGGCATCAGAATAAATGCTGAATATTATCGCTAAAATATTCTAGAGGGTGTATTAAAGCCTTGGGCACGCAAACATTTTGGCCGCAGACCTTGGTTATTCCAATAGGACCCAAAACCATCGCACTCAGCACGCGCCAAGAATGGTTACCAAATGAGGTTCCTCGCTTCATTTCCAGCGCACAATTGCCACCAAAATCTCCGGATACCAACTATTGTTCCTCGAGTATTTTGGAAAGCAAGGTTGGCACTAAAAGTACCAAAGTGTCGATCACCTCAAGCAAGCGCTTCGCCGGGAATGGGCTTAAAATACCGCAGAGCAACATTCGGGCAGCGTGTGAGGGTTTCATTGACCGTAAAGCCATAATTTGTGTAAAAGGTGGCCGATTCGAACAAATCTAAACTTTTTCTAAAATTTGATGCTATTTCCGACATTTTTTGCTTTGATTCAATACCAAAAAATGTAAAAATTATGGCGTTTGACTTTTTTACAGTTTTTTTTATCTCACCCTGTATATGCTCTGTTCCAACACCTACAAGAATCTACTAGTTTACAATTTTTATACCCTCGACCATACTATGGGTATATTAATTTTTTCATTCCGTTTGTAACTCCTCGAAATACTCATGTCAGACCCAACAAAGTATATATATTCTAGATCAGCGTAAAATTCTAAGCCGATTTAGCCATGTCCGTCTGTCTGTTGTAATCACGCTATCTTTCGAACAAATTGAGATAGAAGGCTAAATTTTTGCAGACGTCTATATTTTGCCAGTAGACAGGTTAAGTTTGTAAATGGGCCATGTAGGTCCAAGTTATCATATAGCCCCCATATAACGGTACCTCCCGATATTCGGTATTTTGATGATTTTAGCGACATTATTTACCGGAATCGTTTCAAATTTGGTATTTGAATTTCGTAATGGATGCTACATCCTAAGTCAAAAAATGAGCCATGTAGGTCCACGTCTTCATATAGCGCCCATATAACGGTACCCCCCGATATTCGGTATTTTGATGATTTTAGCGGCATTATTTAACGGAATCATTCCAAATTTCGTATTTGTAGTTTGCAATAGATACTGCAGCATAAAACAGAAAATGGGTCATGTAGGTCCACGTTTTCGTATAGCCCCCATATAAAGGCACCCCCTATATTCGGTATTTTGATAATTTTAGCTACACAATGAACAGATTTTTCTTCAAGTTTCGCATTTAAATATTGTGATAACTTATGACAAAAGTAGCCTATGCAGGTTCACGTCGTCGTATAGGCATTCGGTATTTTTAATATTTTAACAGAATGTTTAACGGATTTTATTATTATTATCTTTTTTTTGGAAATTGCCAAATTTGTACCAAATGGTGGAGGGTATTAAAAGTTCGACCCGGTCGAACTTACAGCTTTTTTACTTGTTCCGATATCATAAAGGGAAAATCGGTTATCGTAGTACAAATTGTTACACTCTTGCAGACGAATTCTGGCCACAGACCAATAATGTTATAACAATTTTACAAACATAAGAACGTTTTTCCAATCGCTGTTAATAACAAATCAGGCTATCAATTCTCCGCATATCATCACATCAAACAACTTGAATTGCTGTAATAAAGTTTGCATTTACATGTAATATATATATTTGTTCTTTTTGTTTTTTGGTGTGAGTGAGCTACATAATTACAAACAAACAAAACAATTCTACACATAACTGATTCAACGATTTGAAAATATTTTAAAATATAGTATGTACACTGGAACACATTAAAGCCGAGCCGCACCTCTACATTATTCCAAAACTATGGTCCCGGCTTCATCGGCATTGTCCAGAATGTTATCGATTAGGGCTACCACCTTCTGACGAAAACGTCTGTTTTGCTTGCCGGACATCTCCTTCAGATACGGTAATAGACTATTGAGAAAGAATTGATCCGCATCTGGTGGCATGGCTGTTGTCATCTGGATTGAACGTTGATGATCATTTCGATACTTAAGCCATTCAGCGAGATCGGACAAATCCACTGAACCGCTTGAATTTCGACTATCCGCCGCCAGTTGTTGAAATGAATTGCTAACCGCAGTTGGGTTGCTTGGGTTGTTGGATGCCCTGCTAATCGATGTGAAGGAGTTGCCTTTAATGCCACTAGCACTACTCAACTTATTGACTGGCGTTGTCATTGTAGTTGTCCCCGAACTATTTAGACATGACCTGTTTTCGTTCGCCGCGAAGCTGACTGACGTATTAAATGATGTTGTTGGACCTGCTGCAACCGATATTGATGTTTGCGTGTCGCCACTTCCCAGGACATCCTGTTCTTGTTTGATGTTTTGTAAATTCAAAGGCTTTGGCCATGTGGACTGTGCTATGCTGTTGCCAATGACGCCTCCTTCATGGCTCGAAACTACCACATCGGATTCAGCTATGGCCGCAACATCTGCTGAATTGGTGGAATCTTTGGTATTGTCACTGCTGACTGTGGGCATGTTGCTTACCCGAGTCATGGGCGGAATGTTACCGGATGCAGCTACCTTGCGTTGGGCTATGATGCTGGCGCTGTTCTTGATGCGGGTCTTCGTGTAAGGTATTAGAAACTGCAAGTACTTCGAGAGATAGTATTTGCGTTTGCCCCGTCCAGTGGTGGTGCGCGAAAGCTTTAATGAACGCAGGAAGCTGCTGCGTATTGTGCGCCATCTTTCACGGCAGTTCCGTACTGTAAAGAAGAAAAAAGAAAAATATTTCATTATTGCTCATATCCGAAAATGGCTGGAAATAACGTGCATCATCGAAACAACGGTTTTTGACCCTAGGTTTCTTTGGACCAAATCCGTTTCAGGACTTTTGGAGTCGATCTAGCGATGGCCGTCCGTCTGTCTGTCTGGCTGGCTCTTTACTGCGCTCGATAACTCTCGAAGGCAGTATCCGATTTCATCCAAACATGGTACATCGTAATTTTATTGTCAAACTTAGATCAAGTTCGGAGATGGGCAATATGGGCCACTCCTTCTGGTACCTCCCCCACAAAATGACAAAATTTTCAAAGAAAATAATATGTACTGTACAGAAAGAGAAAGCATAATCCAAAATATCGTTCCACATGTGATGTAAGAGTTCGATTGTCTTCAAATTACACAGATCAGAATACTTTTATTAATCCATGGTCTGGTTAAAGATATTGGCCCAATCCTTCTGGAAGCTCTCCCTCAATGGTAAAAATTTTGAATATCCATGAAGCTCATAAAACACGATATTTACATCCAATCCCATTTAGACATGACACATCGCAAGATTTCGATCAACACAAGATCTGCTATAAAAATGGTAGAGATCGGACCATTCCTTCTGGTACCTCCCCCACAAAGAGTTAAAATTTTGAATAACAAAAACGATCATAAAAACCGAAAAAAGCTTCCGGTTCTCTTCAAATTACACACATCACAACATTTTTATTTGCTTATGGCCTGGTGTTAAGATGATATCGGTCCACTCCTTCTGTCACCTTTATCTGTATTAGATGAAGTATGAAAATGGAATACTTCAGTCCGCAAAATCAGTTACCTTATATTTCCAAATTTTCCAAACATTTCCACATATCACATTTAAAGTACAGGAAGTAGTCGATATAGTCCAAATCCAATACGTTGAAATATTTATATCAGTCTTAAGTCAGATACGAATTGGTCAATACTGGCCAACTGCTTCGGAACCTCCTTTATATAGAGTCAACAGTTTCAATAATCAGAAGTCAAGGTCGTTGTTTAAAAAATAGATACATTTAAAATGCTATAATTTCGGTAATAAACGAAATTATTCGGCATGTTAGCTACCAAAAAAGTGGTTGCTATGTCCTACTCATGGAGACAATTTTCTGTCTTAGGCTGTAGTATTCATTACGAACTTCAATAGCAAATTTGAAACAATTCCGATGAATAGTGTCGCTAAAATCATCAAAATACCGAATATAGGGAGGTACCGTTATATTGGAGCTATACCAAATCGTAGACCTACATGGCCCATGGAATTTTACGCTGATCAAGTGGGGTCTAAAGTGTATATTTCGAGGTGTTACAAACGGAATGACAAACATAAAAGCATTAAGTTGGGACGGGCCGTTTGCATAATGCAAATTTTCAAAAAACCATAAAGTGAGTGAGGCCGTTATATGGGGCCATACCAAAACGGGAACCTCTATAGGCAATTTTATACTTCAAGGATTGTAATTTATCTACTACTAAATTTGAAACAATTTCGTGATAGGATTGTCAAAATACCGAATGTCGGTGGGTATCGTTATATATGCGCTATAGGAAAACGTGGAACTAAATATTCAATATTCTGCCACCGGGCTAGAACCCATTATGAACTGCAAATACCAATTTGGTACCGTTATATGGGGGCTATAGCGAAACGTGGTCCTATACATACAATGTTGCGCCATACGAGCTACAACCCATTTTAATCCCACTAATTTTTAGACAAATTCGTGGGAAAATGTGAAAAAGAACCATCAAAATACCGAATATCGGGAGGTACCGTTATATGGGGCTATACAACAACGCGAACCTATACATAAAATGTTTCGCCACACGAGCTAGAACCCATTATGACCCACAAATACCAATTTTTAGACAAATAAGTGAAAAAAGTGGCAAAATCATGAAAATACCGAATATCGGGAGGTACCGTTATATGGCGGCTATACCAAAACGTTGACCTATAAATAAAAATTTTCGGCACACGAGCAAGAACCTACAAATACCAATTTTTAGACAAATCCGGGGAAAAATGTGGCAATGATCATTATAATAAAATACCGAATATCGGGAGATACCGTTATATGTGGGCTATACGAAAACGTATACCTGTAATGTTCCGCCTATGAAACTAAAACCCATTATGACCTTCATATACCAATTTTTAGACAGTTCCGTGGGGAAAATCTGGCGAAAATCGTCGAAATACCGAATAACGGGAGGTACTGTTATATGGCGGCAATACCACAACATGGACCGATATATCTCATTTTCAATACCAACCATGGTAGAAGAATATAGGTAGTCGCGTCGACACAGCTGCTGGGACAATGAACTGTCAAACCAATTTTGGAATTGAAAATGTTGAATGAAAAATTATTTAAATTTGTAAAAATTGTTGAAAAACGCGAATTATAATAGCCTCTGAATGACGTAGTATAAGAAAACATATGAAAATCTACTTATATTTGAAAAAAAAAAAAACATTTAAATTTTTTTGACCAATGCTCCCAAGCGTTGTTGCATCTACCTGTATTCTTCTGCCATGAGACCAACCATCCTAGACTCAATACCAATTGTTCTGCCAAAATATGATGGTCTACGTCAAATAATGTTTGTGGTCTGTATCGTGATGGGTTAGATCCTCAATAACAATGATAAATGCAAGTAAAATATACCTCTGCTCTCGGCATCTCATGAACAAATGCTTCAATGGTGTCTTCGAATTCGTCAATAGATGCAGGCTCGGCTCGTCTGGACAAGAACTTCAACATAGCCACGAACTTGTAAGTCCAAATGCATTAAATCGCAATAGTCCAAATGCGCCAAGCTATTGCATTTTGGACAAAAAAAAACTTGGTTATCTTCCTACGGTAGTGCTCATCATTCGAAGTTACGTTACGATTCGCCCACCAAAATCCAGAGTAAGTAGAATGCATTGATAGCTTTTGCAAAGCTTCTGACTGATCCCTGCCCATTGAGCCACAAATGAGTTTCGCCGCAAAATGGAAGAAGCACGCGAGGAACTTTTTTTTTAACAAAGTGCACAATTTGGTAATAAAACTAAACGAATTGCAAGCGTTGTTCAAAGGTTCAAAGCTACACCCTTTGAAAGCTGAAGGATTTCGACAGAGAAAAAATCCCAAAACGTGCATGAACTATTTCATGACTTTCTCATTTCCTGAACTGAAATAGAATTTAGTGTTCTGTAATCGTGTTTTTGTTCTATAATTAACAGTAAACGTTTTTCATATGGTGGAAAACAAGTAGAGACACTTTTAAGAGACATGAGAACAACATGCTGCATGTCATTGTGAATAATTTAGTCAAAAAGCCATCGTTTCAATTCCCTTTTGCGATCGCCTTGAAAAAAATTGGACATAAAATTACGAACAACTCTGCCACCAGCAAGAATATAACCACATTATATTTGCCCAACCATTACATCCATTTCCTAAACTTTTTTTCCAAAGTTTTTAAATAATTTTTACCTACCGTACGTTTGCAATTAATCTATTTGTTTGATATTACAAACTGACTTGTGTGAAAATGCATTCATGTACATGTGTGCGTATGTGTGATGATATCTGCACGTGTGTGTCAGTGTGTTGTACACAAATGAGCATTTACTAAAGCGCACAATTCATAGATTGTTTGCATTTTAGTCGCACAAATTACTAGCAGTAAACTTCTGAGAATTTTCAATTGTTAAAAGCTCTCTCTCTCTTGCTGTGAGTAAAAGCTTTTTACCAACGAGGAGAGTAACAACGACGATGCAAGCATCACACACTTTTATATTATCATGTGTGAACGCAAAGCTAAGGGAGTTTCCCCAATTGTTTCTTAACAAATTACTAACATGATAATAAGCATTTGAAAGAGAATTCCTGGAATTTCTTAACAAAGTAAAAAAGAAAGAAAGTATTATTAGGTATTTTCCCGTGCTATATTAGAGAACGATATATACAGTGTCGGACAAAACATATTGGACTAAATTTAAATTTTCATTAAACTTCATAAACATATAAAATTATTCAAGTTTAAAACCAAATATGCATTTAAATTCAAAACATAACTTTTATTCTTTAAAAACAAATAGGATTTTTTCTACATTTTATAAAAAAATTAAACTTTTGTTATGAAAAAGAACTAAAATATGTTAAAAATTCACGCGACAAAACATATTGAACCAAACAATGCAATCAATATTTTCTGGAAAATCCCTTGTTTTTGAGGACGGCTGCACATCTTCTGGGCATGGAAGCAATAAGGTTGTCTATCGTTGTTTTGTCTATAGCATTCCAAGCATCTGCCAAGGCTTCAAAAAGTTTTTTCTTATCTCCTCCCACACCTTCTCTATTTATCTTTTTATTTACTATTTCCCATAAATTTTCCATCGGATTTAGGTCCAGAGATTGTGCTGGCCACTTCATTACTTGAATATCAAAGCAATCTCTTACATGTCTTGAGGTGTGTTTCGGATCATTGTCCTGCTGAAATTGCCATACCAATGGCATATTCCATTCTGCATGGGGAAGCATAACACTTTGCATGATTTCTTGGTACATGAATCTATCTATAATCTAATGTGTATGGGTCCTAGTCCATTTCCAGAAAAGCAACTCCAGACCATCACATTATCTCCCCCGTGTTTTACTGTGCCTTGGCAATATCGTGGATCTAATTAAATTAAATTTTGATTCATCCGAAATTAAAACTGTTCTCAACTTCGGTATAGACCAACTGATGTGTTCTTCGGCAAATTTTATTCGAGCTTTTCTATTTTTTCCGATATGAATGGCTTTTTCGCAGCCCGGTAACTTTTAAGTCCAGCAGCACATGCTCTTCTTTGTACGGTTCGACTGCTTATACTTAAGTTGAGAGTTTCTACCACACTCGTAGCTGATTTAGCCGGATATTTTTTGAATTCTCTAACTTTCTTGCATCGTCTTTAAATGCGCATTGAACAGTTTCGAGTATTCCGGTTTTGATAATATTTGCAATGGTCCAATTTGTTTTGTCGCGACCTTTTCAAGTAATTCGTGTTCATTTTGATGATAACAGTACGAAATCCAAAAAATATTTACCTTTTTCGAAATATTTTTGCTAGCTAAAAACGTAACGAAGTATACATATTAATTTGAAACCAAATTACATGTTCCGTTTTTAAAATTGTGATCTCAAAGTGCAAAATACTAAAAGTATAATTTCAGTTCAATATGTTTTGTCCGACACTGTATTGCGGATATGTTGCTTCATACATTTTAATATTGACATCGGACAATCCAGATCAAGTAATCGAGAAGGAAACAACTTTTCTTGAAAAAAACAATGCATATATTTGAATGAATGGAGTGATATGTGTTTGATTTATCAACGCCTAGGCAAAAACTAGAAACATGAAATGGTGAGAATAGGCTGAATTTTTGGAATGAGGGTCGCTGATTGGGTAAAAATTTGAAATGTTTCTATTCGGGTCACAGTTATTGTGTACGGAAAGTGTTTCCACACAGAAAACGCTCGTCATGTTGTGTCCTATTTGATCAAACGCATAACAGTACCAGACATCCAACCAAATGCTCGATGTCTCGTCATGTCGGTCAGACTCAAGCCCATCGTCATAACATGGATTGACTAATAAAGAGGATGTTGAATAGTGTGTCATACAAATGAGTTCTTTCAAAAAAATAGCAACCACATGATCGAATGATCAATGAAATCGGGTATTAATATAATGAGGAGACCAACGCGACCTGCTTTTACGATTGTGCTATGAATTTGTAGTAAAAAATAATAACGTTCTGAAACATTTTCTTAATAAAAAAATGCATTTGATTTATATTTTGGATTATTGAAGAATATTATTCAGTTTTACTCTGTTCTAGAACTACAAGAATGTACAACTGCAAATAGCAAGTTCTGGAACAGAGTATTTGTCGAATGTATACTTCAGTTAAATAAGAAGTTACATAAAATATCAATTGAAAAAATGTACTTCACATAAATTTAATTTAATTGAAAACTCTACTGTTTATGATCAGAATTTCATAAATTTGCCAAAAAAATTAGCATATTTTCGTTATTAAGAATTGAAACCTTTTTCTTCAGTGAGTGTCAAAAATTACAAGAATACGCAAAATATGAATGTGTACTTCATTTTATAATTCTAAATGTGTTTATTGCTTCACAATGACAACGCACACACAAACTCTGCTTTACCGCCGGAGTAACACACACACTCAATTTAAGCACACGTACACCAATGACACACAGTTATGTCGAAGACATGGTTCGCTGTCATCGTCGATCCTCACGAAATTGGAAATGGAGGTGGGGCTAGGGCCAGAATAGAACCCTATTGCTTTTGGAGATGATCGCATAATATTTAGGGGTTGAAATGGACCAAAAACTGAAAAATTTCCTGATTTTGCAGTTGCTCTACAGGACACAATTATGGACCAATCGAAGCGGAAGTTAGCATGGGGCTAGAGCTTGGGCAGAAGCCTTCCAATTTTGGTGGTCATCGGGTAATATTTAGTGGGGGAAATAGACCATAACATTTCTGTTAAATAAAAGTCAAATTTTCGATTAAACCGCGAATATTTTTAATCCCGGCGAAATCACAAATAGGCGAACAGGTCAATTCAGACCGTAACGTAGATGCCGATAGTAAATATATCTTATATATATAGCGAAATATATACAATGTGTATATACAAAAGGAGGGGATGTTAGCTAGAATGCTTATATCTTAAGAATGGCTGGACCGATTTTGACAAATTTTGACAATTCAGAATGGCCTCTTGGCATAAATGTGTATAATCTGAAAAAATCGCATAAAAAGATGTCAATAATAATGCTAACATAGATTTTGTGGTATTTTGTGACATTTTTTATTTTTTCATATTTTTTATCGCATGGGTTGAAATGGACCAAAAATAGGAAAAAAAAATCTGATCACACAATTGAAGCCAATCGGCACGCCTGAGAAGAGAGTTAAGGACAGGGAAGAATTCTAGTATTTTGGATGACCATTGGATTATATTTAGCTGTAAAATGGACCACTACAACTAACAACACGACGGAGTGTTTAAATATTGGGCAAATGTCCCTATTCAAAATGCTAAGGTAATATCTGGGCAGTGCTCCGTGACATAATTTCAACTTATTATTCTAACTTATTGTAGTGTTGTAGGGTATAATATGGTCGGATTATAGCCTTTGCTTACTTGTTTTTAATATCGCATGACATTTTTTCAATTTGAATCTAAATAAACTTTGCCTATTCTGTAATCATTCTGCCCACATTTATGGGTGGAACACAAATAAATTTCACACAGCACGATCTTCTACAATTTATAAATTCCAAAGTACAGCTCATTTGAATGACAAATGTCGCTAAGCTCTTTAGAATACTAAAAATTGGGCTGAGCTCTTACATGGGGCTATCATAAACATCTGATATATATTTTTTAATAGATGTGATATATTATTTAGGTTACGACCGGTACGTGAACATAAATTTACATTTTTGCCATGGGTATTTATTTATATTTCGTCGAGTCATTTGCTCTGTTTCAGAACCTGCAAGAATGTACTAGTTTTGCAATTTTATCATAAAGGGAAAATAGTTTATCGTAATAAAAACATTACATTCTTGCAGTTCTGGAACAGACCAATTATTTACAAAAACAAGTTAAAAAGTATCAGTCGATTTTGCCTCAGCCAATGCTTGATTATTTAAATATATTTTGACTTCTGTTATAATTATTCAAGTTGTTGTTCAATTGTGGAGTAGGTTCCGAAGGAATGGGTCAATATTATCAATTTTGTATCGGACCCAAATAAATGTGATATAAATTTTGCGATAGTCCCAACCTGGCACTATATTGTTACTTCCTTCACTTTATATGATATATGTGATGATTTTTAGAAAATGTTGAAATTTGTGTAAGGCAGACGATATAATCGACCGAAGTATTCTATTTTCATGCTTCATCTAATACAAATAAAAATCGTATGGGCAAAAGTATTCCATTTTCATGCTTCCTTTAATACAAATAAAAATATTGGTATGGGCAAAATTACAAGAAAATCAAACATTTATATTCAATTATATGCGAAATCATAAATTCCAAATTCATTTCAGGTTTTTGGTTGATATAAATATTTAGCGAGTTATGACAGATAAAGGCACTGAAAATTGTTAACCCTTGTGTGTGAGGTTTTAGAAGGGGTTCGCAGATATATACAACAGATCTCGTGTTAGTAAAATTGTATTTATGTGTGAAATTTGGAGAGAGAGTTTGTTTTTTAAAATCTTGAACACTATGTGGTGAAGGTCATAGAAGAAATGGTCCGATCTACCATCTTTATAAGAGATCTTGGATCTCGATGGAAATATTGAGATGTGCCAAGTCTGTATGGAATCGGATGTTAATTTCGCGTTTTATGAGCTTCATGGATATTCAAAATTTTGACCACTTGTGGGGCAGGCACCAAACCTTGGGTTAATAAACATAATCTAAAGATAATCGGAATCTTATATCACATTTTATAAGAGTTATAATTATTCAATATCTTGACCCCCCATTTTTTTGTTTTTGTTTGTTATACCCTCCACCATACTATGGAGGTTATATTAACTTTGTCATTCCGTTTGTAACTCCTCGAAATACTCATGTCAGACCCAACAAAGTATATATATTCTTGATCAGCGTAAAATTCACACATGTTTATTTTTCCAGTAGGCAGGTTAAGTTCGTAAATGAGCTATGTAGGTCCACGTTTTCATATAGCCCCCATATAACAGTACCTCCCGATATTCAGTATTTTGATGATTTTAGCGACATTATTCACCGGAATTGCTTCAACTTTGCTATTTGAAGTTCGAAATGGATTCTACACCCTAAGAAAGAAAATTATCTATGCAGGTCCATGTCTTCGTGGATGATTTTAGCGGCATTATTTACCAGAATTGTTTCAAATTTTGTATTTGAAGTTCGAAATGGATACTACACCCTAAGACATAAAATTGTCTGTGCAGGTCCACGTCTTCGCATAGCCCCCATATAACGGTACCTCCCGATATTCGGTATTTTGATGATTTTAGCGACATTATTCACCAGAATTGTTTCAAATTACGTATTTAGAGTTCGCTATGGGAACTACAGTCTGTGACAGAAAATTGTTTATGCAGGTCCAGGTTTTCGTATAGGCCCCATATATCAGTACCTTCCTACATTCGGTATTTTGACGATTTTAGGTACAATACCCACCGAAATTGTTTGAGATGTGGTATTTGAAGTTCGTAATGGATGCTACAGCCTGTGACAGAAAATTGTCTATGCAGGTCCAGGCCTTCGCACAGCTCCGATATAACGGTACCTCCCTATATATTTATATGATGATTATATTTATTTTGATGATTTTAGCTACATTATTCACCGTTTATTTCAAGTTTCGAATTTGAATATGGTAATGGCTTATGACAAGCAATGCCTATGTAGGTTCACGTCGTATACACCCTAATATAACGGCTGTATTTGGTATTTTTAGAATTTTAACAGAATTTTTTAAGGATTTTATTTTTTGAAAATTTCCAAATTCGTTCCAAATGGTGGAGGGTATTCAAAGTTCGGCCAAACTTACCGCTTTTTAACTTGTTTTTTTTTTTTTTTTTTTGAAAATTCCGACCGTTTTTGGGAGAGGTATAAGAAGGGTGGACTGGTATTGTCCATCTCCGAACCCGATCTAAGTTTGATGATAATATTAAGATGCACCAAGTTTGGACCAACTCGGATACTCCCTTCAAGAGTTATCGTGCGCACCAGAGGCCAGGATTTGGTCCAAAGAACCCTTATTTAGATGAGGCACATTTTGGCCTTATGAAATGATATATACCATCTCTAGACATATGGCGGGGGGGTATAAAAAATCATGAGAATTAGATGACAGCCATGGGATATGCCAGATGAAACGATGATGTCATAGAGCGGACATTGTTCTTCGCACACGATCTTGCAGAAAGTAGGCGAAATCTAATCTATTGTCAAGAAGCAACATCATTTACATCAGTTGATGCTTAGTTGGAAAGCAAATATGTGCAAGACAAACAAATAAAAAAAAATGGTTAAGCTTGACCTCCATAAATGCAAACTATTGTGTGCAGTGAAGGAAGACTACATTTGAAAGGGCAGATGACCAAAATTTGCACTTGATTTCCCAACACCTTCATTACACATAAATCGTAATACATTGGCTGAATTGACGTTTTTGTCGAGTGTTGAGCTTTGGCCAGTTGATGCGTAAACGGTCTCTTTGTTGCTTCATCGCCAAGAGTATTACATGGGTATCTACCGACATCGGTTAAATACAAACAGCCAAAGTGCAAGCGACGCGAAATGCAAAATCGTTGCAGCAATGAAAAGCTTTTCGATTTCGTTTAATTTAGATACGAACATAGAAAATTGTAAATATTTTGAACAACAGAAACTATTAGAACAAAGCAAAGCAAAAAGTAAAACAACACACCAACAACAGCAGCTGTACACCCCAACTAGAGAAAACCGTTCAGCAGCACATGTAAGTATTTTCCACCAATGTCGCGAGTCATGCACACGAGTTACGTATAATCATACTACCCCTGATAAAATTGATAAGTTCTTGGAAACAATTAGCCAATAAAACGTGTACAATTATTGCACTGTAAGCATAAGTGAATTTGACATTCTTTAGTTTGACTTTATTTTATTTTTCCAGTTAAAACTGTCTGGAGCTGAGTATACAATTATTTACAAAAGTGTGTTAATCAAATTTCATTTAAAATAAACTTATGCTAACACTGCAATAATTAATTAACAAATAATACCTGTAGAATAAGTAAATTAAAAATGTAAAAGTTAGTCTTAGTTCCATCCTCTTAGTCGCAAGTCGACGAATAAATAAATAAAAGAAAGAAAAAAAAAAAAAAAACAAAACAATTTTTTTTTTAATAAACATAATTAATCAGGTTATCTAATTGGCGCAGTCGGTAGGATCCTTTAGGAATTAAAAAGGATCCAGTGAAACGTACCTAAATTATAAATAATTAAATAAATTCTGCGAATCCTACGGGACCCTCCAGGATTATAAAATAAACATTAGTGCAGTGAATAATTAAAAAAAAAAAAAAAAAAAATTAAACACCACTAAAATAAACAATAGTGCAGTGAATAATTCAAAAAATTGAACACCACTAAAATAAACAATAGTGCAGTGAATAATTCAAAAAATTGAACACCACTAAAATAAACAATAGTGCAGTGAACATTTAAGTTAAGTGGACACCACTAGATAAAGGAAGTCAATCCTTTTTTTTTTTTCTCTCTTCTAAAAGTGTATTCGCAAAGGCAAAAAGTCTTCGACAAACGAAGAAGAATGGAGGAACAAGCTCACATCGCATCCGTAAATGTGGCAGAAGAACTAGCCAGAAAGGATCAACAATTGGAACGGTTACGCCAAGCATATCTAGAATTGCAACAGCAAACACAAGAACTACAACAACAACAGCGTAACCCGGTGTTATATGATACACAATCAAATAATGCAAAAGACAACATTTTAAAAACGATAAATCATCTACCCATTTTCACCGGCACCGGAGAAGTAACGGTGAACAGCTTTTTTAGTAGCACTGAGTACTTGCTGTCAACTATACAAGATGAAAATATTAAGAAGGAGGCCATAAGAACAATATTCTATAAAATAATCCAGGGACAAGCTAAAGACGTCATAATAAACATACCCACACCGGACAACTGGCAACTAATCAAGGAGACTTTAAAACTAAGGTATAGGCCGAACGTGGAACCACACAATATATATAGGATGATAGCCAACTTAAAAGTAAATTCGGTAAGTGAATTAATAATAGAGTTGCAGAATCTAAAATATAAGGCAGATGAGTTAATAGTTTATTACCGAAATGACCACTATATTGACTTATCAAACGTGGACAGTCTTTTAGTAAATACAGTTAAGGAAATGACACAAGGTACACTGTTAGACAAAATTTACGAAGAAAGAAACATTAATGATATATTAAAAATATTGACAAGAAGGAGATTTGAAGACACATGCATTAGGCCAGAATATAGGAAGTTTAGGACTAAAGACGACGTAACATTTAGACAAAATCGGTCGCAAAATAGGAATAACTTTAATCCGCAGATTAACAGTAATAACCAGGGATATAATCAACGGAATTGGTTAGGACAAAATAATTTTAGGTCGGATATTAGACAAGAACGAAATAATAATGATAATAATAAAACCTATAATAATAATAATAACGATAACTATAATAGGAATAGAAACTTTAATCATTCAGGACAGTATAGAGTCCAACAAAATAACAGTTATAATAATAACTATAATAATAGGAATCAAAATGGAAATTTTAATCATTCAGGACAGTATAGAGTCCAACAAAGTAACTATAATAATATGTCGGGAAATTTCAGAAGGTTTCAGCAACAGGTAGGAAACCCTAGGCCAAATTTCAGCCAAAATCGCTTGAATCAACCTAGGCAAGACCAGCAGGAACCTATGGAAATAGACAATATAGAAGTAGATAATTATCGAGTAGTAGGAAACTCTGAACCAAATTTACATCAGGATAACGGACAAGACCAAAGACAAAATAATTTTTTTCGGAAACAACCTCCGATTGTTTACCTACCATAACCATTACGATTAATAAAAGGAAATATAAAGCTTTGATTGATACAGGCGCAAACTTAAGCCTGATTGACAGTAAGGTAAAAGATTTTGAACGAGTTTTACTAAAACAACCTATAGAATTTAGCACCATAACTAGGAAGGACATAATTAAATTTGAAGTTATAACTGACGCACCTATGGAATTTAACTTACCAAATTATACAAAAATTAAGTGGAAAATGCAAGAGTTAAAAGGAAGAAAGTACAATTTTATTATAGGAGTTGATTTACTAAACCATTTTAACACGATGATAAATTTAATAGACGGACACATAACATTTAATAACAAGATTACAAAATTTTTAATTAATCCATATAAGGATTTGGAAATATGTTCATTGGAAAAACTGGAAGTTGACTTGGACAGAATTCAGTTGAATCATTTAAATGCAGAGGAGCATTTAGAAGTTACGAGAATTTTAAGAAGATTCGACAAAATATTTTTTAAAGAAGGGGACCAATTGACAAGTACAATGACAATAAAACATGAAATAAGAACGACAACAAATGAACAGATAAATTCCAAATTATACAGATATCCGCCACAACATGAAGAAGAAGTACGACGACAGATCAGGGAAATGGAGGAACAGGGCATAATTAGGAAAAGTTGTTCAAGATATTCAAGCCCATTAATAGTAGTACCCAAGAAAATAGATAATTCTGGAGAGCGTAAATATAGATTAGTGGTAGATTATAGGAAGCTTAATGAAGTGACGATCGATGATAAATATCCACTACCGAACATAGATTCAATTTTAGATAAACTAGGACGAGCACAATATTTTACTACCTTGGATCTAGCCAAGGGATACCATCAAATTCTAATAAGAGAACAGGACAGAGAGAAAACAGCTTTTGTGACACCTCACGGATTATATGAATTCATAAGAATGCCGTTTGGGTTAAAAAATGCCCCAGCGACATTCCAACGATTAATGAATGAAACACTAAGAGATTTCATTAATAAAACATGTGTAGTTTATCTGGACGATATACTTATTTTTAGTACTTCTCTTAAGGAACACGTTAAAGCCATAACGGACATTTTCACGGTATTGGAACGGGCAAATTTAAAAATACAAATCGACAAATGTAATTTCATGAAAAGAGAGACAGAATTTTTGGGGCATATTCTGACAAAGGAAGGACTAAAACCAAACCCCAATAAAATTAAGGTTATTCAAGAATTAGATTTACCTAAAACAGAAAAACAAATCAAAAGTTTCCTGGGATTAACGGGATATTATAGAAAATTTGTGAGAGATTATGCTAAAGTCGCACAGCCAATAACAAAATACTTAAAGAAAGGTGTAAAAATAAATTTAAGGGACCCTACATACATAGAAGCTTTTGAAAAATTAAAATCTTTAATTAGCTCTCATCCAATTTTAAGATACCCAAATTATGAAAGACAATTTACATTAACTACAGATGCGTCGAATTACGCAATCGGTGCTGTCCTGTCACAGGAGGGACATCCAATTTGTTTTGCATCAAGAACGCTTAACAATCACGAAAGAAATTATTCGGCAACGGACAAAGAATTTCTAGCAATATTATGGAGCGTTAATTATTTGAGACCATACCTCTATGGTCGAAAATTTAAAATACTTACGGATCACCAACCCATCAGATTTTTACACACAAAATATAGAGGGAAAGACATGTCACCCAGGCACCAGCGATGGTTTTTGAAATTAGGAGAATACGATTTTAATATAGAATACATAAAAGGCAAGGAAAACAAGGTGGCAGATTTTCTAAGTAGAATTGAGAAAGATAATGAAGATGATACCATTTCAGATAAGGTACAAAATTCGGAGAATAATTCAGAATTGAGAATAATAAATAATATTGAGGATGATGATGATGTATCAATGATTACAATTCATTCAGCTGATGAAAATTTACAAGATCATTTCTTTATAAAAGAAGAAATAGTGAATAAGTACAGGACACAGATTATACTTACAAATGATAAAGTTCAGGAAATAAAACATTTACATAATAAAAGGATAATTTTCATAGCGGAAAGTGATTTTCACGAAATGGGGGAAATATTTAGAAAGTATATTACCAAAGGAAAAATAGGTATATTTTCGGAAGTATCGGAGAGAAGCTATAATACTGTTCAGGAAAAACTAATAGAAATGTACTCTAATGAGAAACAAGTGGAATTTATTAAATGCACTATCAGGGCTCAAGATATAGAAACAGAAGTGGAGGCGGTGAAACAGATATCATTATATCATGTAAAAGAAAGTATGCACTCGGGCATACAGGAAACCTATAACCAAATAAAAAATAAAATTTATTACCCAAGATTAATGGAACTAATTCAATTAGTTATAAATCAATGTGAAGTTTGTCAGGAGATAAAATATGATAGAAATCCAATTAAATTGAAATTCTCATACACAGAAACACCGTCGACGAAAAACGAAATAATACATATTGACACATATGTGATTAAAAGATTTCATTTTTTGACAATAATTGATAAATTTTCTAAATTCGGTGCAGCGTATCCATTGAATGATAGAAATCATTTAACAATAATGGAGCAATTAGATGATCATTTTACAAAGGTAGGGAAGCCAAGGAAAATAATAGCCGATAATGAATTTAAAACCACTAGACTAAAGGAATTCTTAGACAATGAAAATATAGAATTGCATCTGACCAAACCTAATAGTCACACGGGAAACGCCGACATAGAACGATTTCACAACACAATTGCGGAAAAGTTTAGGATAATGTATAAAGCAAATAAGGAAATACCGGTGAAACAATTAATTCAGAGATCAATTAGAAATTACAACGAACGATATCACTCAACTATTAAATGTACTCCTAAAGAGGTTCAACAAGGAAAAATGGATGAAAATAAAGTTAGAAAGTATTTAGAGGACAGTAAAAGAAAAATAATAGATAAAATAAATAACTCTAGAGAAGATTATAAGGAAAATAGAAAAGAAGGGTTTATAAAAAATTATAAGGCCGTCCGACATAAGGAACAACCGAAATATAAAAAGACAAAACTGGAGCGAATACATCCGTGCAATATTAAAAGACCTTTGAAATTTGCAGATTTGGACAATACTGATGATACTAATATGGATACCACAGACTAGAGGGATAATTACTACAAAATTTCTGACAGAACAAAGAGGATATATGGACATTTGCATGGGAAATCAGAAAATTGTTAATGAATCGGACATAATTTTACATATAATCAATCTTCACGAAATTGAAACAATTTTAGATGACATAACAGATAACATTATTCTAATGAAAATCGAAAACAAAGAATTACTTGAGTTAGAACTATTAGATGCCAGAAATAAATTAATGACGTTGATACCCAAACAAAATAGAAAAAGACGTGGACTAATTAACGGTATAGGAAGTATGACCAAATGGTTATTTGGGACGATGGACGATGAAGACAGACGGAACATACAAGAACATCTTCTTAATATTAATGAAATTAAGGAAAATAATAATCAACAGATTGTAATTAATGATTATTTCAATATAACTTTAAGTCATTTAAAGATGGTAATTAAGAATGATAGAAAGAAAATAGAACAAGAATTAAACTCTATAAACAAATTTTTAGAGGAAGAAAATAATAAAAGTTTATACTTAGAACAATTGACTAATATACAATTAATTAAGAATAAGATAGAGCATTTGCAAGACAACGTAATTTCTGCAAAATACGGGATTGTACACCCAAGTATTTTAACAAGTAGAGAAATAAGAAAATATGAAATAGATTATAACAAACTTAAATATATTCAGTTTGGAACAACATTTCTTAACAACTCTTATCTTGTGTTTGGAATAAAAATACCTAAACAATTTATAACAGTAAAATTAAGATTTATTGTACCAATACCAGATAATGAAAATAATGAAATAGAATCTAATATGGAAAGATTTTTTGAATTTCAAAATAAAACTTATAAATTTGAAGAGAATAAACATTTAAAAGATTTAAAGTTAAGTCATCATTGTTTAATAAAGAATAATTGTCAATTGATAAAAAATAAAGACTTTGAAATTATACAGTTAGATATAGACACAATTATAATTAAAAATGCAATAAACACGACTGTAAATCAAACTTGTAACTTTGAAAAAATTTTGTTAAATGGAAATTATTTAATTAATTTTAATAATTGTTCAGTTAGGATAAAAGATTATTATTTTTCAAATATTGCAGAAATTACAAAAGAAAGACAAATAATTGAAAATACAAACAAAACTCAAAATTTTAAACATAAGATATCGTTCGAACAAATTGAAAAAGAACATCAATACAATGTAAGAAATATCGGAAAATTAAAATACCACACTAAAATAACATATGTATGTAATATTTCTATAGTAATTGTAATAATTATTTTAATTTTCATAATCATAACAAAACATAAATATATAACTGTAAAATTAAATAAAAGAATTCAGGAGAATTCTAGTCTAAAGGGGGGAGTAGTTACGTATAATCATACTACCCCTGATAAAATTGATAAGTTCTTGGAAACAATTAGCCAATAAAACGTGTACAATTATTGCACTGTAAGCATAAGTGAATTTGACATTCTTTAGTTTGACTTTATTTTATTTTTCCAGTTAAAACTGTCTGGAGCTGAGTATACAATTATTTACAAAAGTGTGTTAATCAAATTTCATTTAAAATAAACTTATGCTAACACTGCAATAATTAATTAACAAATAATACCTGTAGAATAAGTAAATTAAAAATGTAAAAGTTAGTCTTAGTTCCATCCTCTTAGTCGCAAGTCGACGAATAAATAAATAAAAGAAAGAAAAAAAAAAAAAAAACAAAACAATTTTTTTTTTAATAAACATAATTAATCAGGTTATCTAATTCACGCGAAGACGACGACAATGAGAATATACTAAGTATTATGTGCTTTTGTGTGTGTATACACATACATACCCAATGTCGTCATGTGCGTTTGGCTGCATGAGTGCGTGCGTGTGTGTGTGTCAAAACATAAAATGCACCGAATAACAAACAACCTAACATTGAGGCAAGCAACAACTAATAGACGACTTATTGCTAGCAGTGTCCGAAACGTTGTCATGTGTCAGGGTGTGTGTGTGTGCATAACCCCACATTAAAGTGAAAAAAAATAGATGCGAAAAAAATAACATTTTTTGTGGTTACGCATATTCTTCGCGGGGAAATCTCCTCCACACACCGGACAAAGATTTTATCGCAAAACCCCTTTGGGAGCAGTTACCTAAATAGACAAGACCGCAAAGACATTTCAACACATAGAACTTTTCCACTTACCCGTATCTTTTGTTTCATTAGCAACCTCTTGCCAAGCTTTTTGGATTTCGTCTTTTTTACTGTACTCGGGCAATGTTGAGTTCCACAGGCAGGGTTTCGATTCTACCAGTTGCACGAATTTAACATTGAATACTGGATCGTCTTTGCGTGTACTCATCTTGGTGGCGGCGGTGATGATCGTAATGGCTGGTTGCTGGGTCACCTGGTTGCTGGTGCAAATAGCGTTCCTTGAATTATGCGACTGACTGTCGTCTTCGTCGTCGTCGCCGAGCGCCGCACTTGCAGCGAAGGTGGTTATGTGTGACGTGGTAATGGTTGTTGGTTTCTATCGACGACTTGTGGAAATGTTGTTTCTCGCAATACTGCAATGCAGTGACGAGCCTCCGACACAACGGCAAAACTTTCTGTTGTTGCCGATTTGTTTTTGGCAAAAATGAAACTCAAGATTTTTGCTGTGTTTCGCAAAGCACGACGTATTTGATGATAAGAAGTCCTCCTATTTTTTGTTTCGTCACATTTGCTTCGTACGTACGTCCAAAAGCCCAAGTAATCGAAACTAGGTTGCAGCAGCAACAGCAAAAACTGCGATAAATGCTCCCGAATAGTTGTCACAGAAATGCACACGCACGCAGTGACACTCACATATGTATGTATGCAAGCAACTACAGGCGCTCGCACCTCTTCAACTGTTGGTTTGTATGTGTGTGTGTGTGCGATATATAAATTTGTATAATTTTCTGCCCCCTATTATTGGCGGTGCGCGCGTTAGACCGACCGTTATGCAGTTTAGAATTTTAGCACGAGCAAAAAGCCCAACCAAACCCAACGGCTGTTGAGTGCACACTGACTAAGCACACAAAAAGCGCGCAAAAACACCGATACACAGACAGCACTCATACAGTGAATTACCTACACGTATCCAAAAAGCTGTAATGCAGTTGCAGTAGCAGCCTGGTTTGTTGGCTGGCTGGCTGGCTGACATCTTTACCGCAAATTACATGCAAATCACTGCTGCGAGCCGAAATCAATAACGCGTCAAACAATTAACTAAGCGCTAAACGCCATAAGTCAGCCAACAGTTGGCGGCGTATGGTTCAAATGACCCACCCCATGACTCAGTTCGGTGTTCGTGTATGAATATGGTTGGAACGGCAAAAGAAGCTGATGGTGGCATAAGTCAGCTACCAATACCCCAGATGAGCAATGGACAAGGCATCGCTCGCTTTGGGGTCTTACGATGCCCTGCTCTTGTGGCACAAATATGACAAATGCTGCTAGGCTGCAGGCATAGAAAAACAAACAAAACTCCAAGTTTCCAATTGGGCCACAAATGCAACTCTCAAGAGGCAAAGTGTGTCAAGCTTTTGTATTCTTCGTCAGATGACGTCATTTGTCTATGGTAACAAAACATATTCGCAGAAAAGTGCAACATTTGCAGTGTTTCCATCATCGGTGGGTCTGTTGGTTGGTCTACGCTTGTTTTGTTTCCACATTACTATTAAGCAGCAGTTAGCTAACAACGAAAAGCTTTTGCATTATTCTCGTGCTCTCTTTCACGGAACTTGTTGATAAAGCTTTTGCACTTTCGAAGCAATTAAAGTGCATCGTCGTCGTCTCTGCCGTTTCTAGAGAATGTCTGGCCGATTAGGTTTCTCTGTTTATATTGTGCTGGGCATGCCTCTCCAAAAAGATAAAGTTATGTTTTTGTTGTTAGGAAATTGTGTCGTGGTCGCACATTGTCTTCTATATCTATATATATATAATCTATATATATATATATGCTAATTGTTGATTCGAAATTTTTGCACATATCTATATATATAAAAATCAATTGATGTTTGTTGGTAACGGAATCAGTTGAAAACGGTTGGACCGATTTGCATAATTTTTTGTACAAACGTTCGTCATACCCCAATTTAGGTTTTTAAAGAAAAAAATATTGACTACGCCTCCTTTTACGCCCACTATTACGATTTATCTAAAATCTTTATATTTGCCAAAATAGTGAAGATATCGGTTTGAGAATTATTACACGAGATGCTGTTGGCTTTCCATCCAACCCTAAGTATTTATTTAGGGGCTGAGGAACGCGCCTACTTTTAAATCTATCTATCTATCTATCTATATGTAAAAGAAAGTTGTGTTAGCTATTACTCTTATAACATAAAGACCGCCGGTCTGATTTTAACGATTTAGACAAATTCGGAATTGCCTCTTGGCAGAAAAGAATAAAATCCAAAAAAATCACGTAAAAATGTGAAATTTGAACATTTTCATTTTGACTTTTAAAATGTACAATAGTAATGTTTTATATTGCATATTTTTTCCATTTTGACTTACTATTTTCGAATGTACATTTGTAGTGTTTTTTTTTTTTTTTTTTTAATTCCAATATGATGTGTAGGTTTTTTTGGGTAGTATAAACCCACAACGGATAAAACTGTTATTTTTAGATTTTATCCGTAGTCGCTTTATACGAAAATTCTAAAATCGGGAAAAAATCGACAATGTAATCGAATCTCAAAATAATAGTACATTCTACCGACAAACTTCGTAAGGACCTTTAAAAATTTGCCGCAAAAAAAATTAGCGAACCAGTTGAAGATTCTTTTTCTTTTTTGTACATATTGTATTGAAGTGTACATATTTTATTGGTTTGAATTCTGAATGAATTAAAAATGAAATGAGGGCGCAATACGATGCTAAATGCTTTCTACTCCAGGACCTACATCGTGCTTCAGCTGGAACACATTAAAACAAACAAAAATGACCGAAAAAGCGTTATGGGGTTCATTTCAAAAAGTGGACCTGCTTCTTTCATATGACAATAAATTGTCAAATGAGAACACAAAATGCAAAATACATTGGGACTGCAATCAGTCAAATACCGACTATAAAGAACGCAAAATAGAAATTCTACCTAAACATTCAAGATACCTTTAATCGCTTTGGCAGGTCATGATATGGATCATAACCCCTGATAACGGAACAACCCGATTTCAAGTATATTCTACATTTTAACCATATTTATCGTACTAATTTTAGCTAATGTTGATAATTTAAGAAGATACCATCTTTGCAAAAAAATATCACGTTTTGGTATCACCATCATATGATTTAAGGTATTCTCGGCGTCTTGGTCACTTTTTTCATTTTTTGGCCCTTATTTGAAATCTTTGTTTCGAAGGGGGAAGAAAACCTCTTTTTATAAATTTTTATTTTTCGGAAAAGCGTGCATCTTAGTCTTGAGGCTACCTGGGGTAAAAAACCCTGGGGTGGAAAATCATCTTACAGATAATTATCCTCATAGGAATTTATTTAAGTATAGTCCCCACATTAGTAAACCCCCAAGTCCACTTTCCCAACCAATGTGTGGACACAAAAGAATATTTGGTATTCTATTGAATTTGTAACCCCCAAGAGAATATTGGTTGGGAACGTAGATTTGGGATGTACGTCTATATGAAATAAACTCCGAAATGTCAATCTGGGACTCATTCAGTCGGAAATTGTGGCAGAAACATGAAAAAAATACGAAATTATAAAGTAACTTTATTGAATCTCCACCGCAAAATTTAAATGACAAACAATTAATGTCCATCTTGCGGTAATCGGAGCAAAATGGGGCTATTATAGATGTTCTTTATCATATAGGTATTTAACACTCAAATTAAAGCCTGCAGCTGAAAAATAAGATCAGGCTATTCAAAATATCTAAAACCGACAATAATTATAATTTTTGCCATGAATATTAATTTATATTTAGTCATGGAGTCATTACTCATAATCAAGTCATTACTTATAATAAAAATTGTGCCGCCAACATAAGTCAGATCTGTGATTTATTATGCTTTAAAGACTAAAAGTACGGGCCGGCAACGCGGTATTTTCAAGATTTTAACAGAATTTTAACCGAATTTTATTTTATCTATACATATAAAAATCAATTGTTGTTCGTTGGTAATGGAATCAGTTGAGAACGGCTGGACCGATATGCATTATTTTTTGTACAAACGTTCGTCATACCCCGAGAAAAAAATATTGACCAGGCCTAATTTTACGCCCACTATTTCCATTTATCTAAAATCTTTATATTTGCCAAATAATGAAGATATCGGGTTTAAAATTATTACACGACATACTGTTGACCTTCCCTCCATTTATCTTGATTTATCTAAAATCCTAATATTTGCCAAAATCATGAAGATATCTGTTCCACAGTTAGTATACGATGTAATCTTGACTCACATTCCACCCCCAATCCTACGTATTTGTTTGGGATCAGAGGAACTGGCCACACCTACTTCTTTAAATTTATATGTAAAAAATTTGAAAAAGTAGAGTTGAGAACTGGGCCGATTTAACTCAAATTTTCTTTTGGTTATTTGTAATTACAGTGGAAACGTTGTCATGAAAGAAAATTTTGAGAAAAATCGATATGGAATTTTGTGTAGAATTGTTTCAGAATTCCTTTTGGAATTGAAAATTCTTATAAAAAAAAAAACGAAAAAATTGTCTATGCATGCTGTTATATGGTTGCCTAACCAATTTTTTTTTAAAAATTTTCAATTTTGATTAGATATGGAAATAATCCATCCATTGAGTACTAAAAATGCAAAATTCTTTGGGACTTCAATCAGTGAAATACCGAATATGAAGAGGCACTGTAATATGCCGAATATACAAAATAGTGGAGTGAATTGAAAATATGGTAAGAAAAGGATTCTTATATTCGGAAAATTCTTCCGAACCCTTAAAAGTAACCATAAATCATAGATAACGTTATACGGGCATTATGCGCTATTGTCAGTAATTACACTGCGCTGCATACAATCTTGGGGTTAGGACATTTTTCGGTGGGTATATAAAACTTTTTTAGAATCCCTTTTATATAGCTTAACCATCTTCTGGTACCGCCTCAAAGCTTAAGCATACACAAAGGGCCGCAAATATTTTGCCCCATAACCCGCAAAAGTTACGATAATGTTTTAAATTTGATACAGTCCTAGGAGTTACATGATGAATTATTTGTACAAAATATGTATAAGGTTGGTCTACATTGTGATATAGCCCTTTTCAAATTCCTCAAATGTTGGTAATTTGAGATTTTAGAAAGAAAAACAAATTCTTTCAAATAATTATAAGTGTAGGACCATGCTTCATTATAACTCTTATGTGAAGGTATCCGGGATTTAGCTATTACAAGGGTCTTGGTCACATTTTTCAATCGATTTTGCCCTTATTTGGCATCTAGCTTCTGGTAACAGGCCTCTTCGCGGAAAATTTTCAATATCAATGTTTCGGAGTAGGGCTCATATAAAAGTACCTCCTGATATTACCTATTTCGAGGGTTTTGATTATATTTTCCAATCGAGTTGACTTGAAATGTGTGTTTAGGCTACTTTGGGGGTAGAGAACCATCTTAAATTTGCCTATTATAAACAGTTAATGTATACTTTTTAATATATACGCTATATTATTTAGGCTTTTAACTCTAAAACTAAAACCTATTACTGAAAAATAGGATCAGCTTTTTTAAAAGACGCATTTATTTCTATTTATTGAGTCATCATTTATACTAAAAATTCTGCCACTTATGTGAGCCAGATTTGTGAATTATTATGCTTTAAAAACTATGCATTAAAGATTAAAACTTTGGGCCGACAACGCGGACTGGGCCAGTAGTATAAAGCTACAACGGATAAAACTGTTATTTATAGATTTTATGTATTTATTCGTAATACCCAATAAATAAAAATCTATAAATAACAATTTTATCCGTTGTCGCTTTATATGAAAATTCTAAAATCGGAAAAATCGACCACTTTTCAATGGAATAGAATTTAAAATAATTTCTATACAATTTTGATTAAAAAACCTTTAAAATCTCAATGTACTCTTAAATTGGGGCAATGTCTAATGGGGAACAATTTCAACGAATGGCCGCATACCCAGACGGATATAGATTAATTGGCATAGGATTTTACACAGATAAAAACAACATTCCTTGCAACAGGGTCTTCTAAAACTTACGAATTCAAAATTACTTTTGATTTGGAAAACATTGCTAAGACCTTTATAATACTAACAATTGAGGTTTGAAATATTAATTTTAAATACGATGATATAGCGGATATAAAGAGGTGCTGGTGAAAAGAAAATAAATCATAAAGTGGACTTTTGTTGTAATTTTTTAACAAATGATTTATAAGCTCGAAATGCTTTTGAGTCCTCCAAAATAACTCAAATCGGCAGGTTATATGTGAAATCAGTATTAAAGGACTAGATTTAACTGTACCGAAATCATCAAATGCCACATTAGAGCACATTTGGTCAAAGAACATTATGAGATTAATATTATATGAGGGCTATATCTAAATGAGAACAAATATATACCTTTGTAACATCAATCATCCAAAGAATAATACCTATCTATCGTAATTGAAAATGGTGAACGGAGAGGCTCACGGACATAATATAATGGACAAAGATTTATACTCTTTAAAATACTTTATGGGGTGCATAACATTTATAAACCGAAGACACCTTATTTATGAAGTCATAAATTGAAGTCATATTGCCAGGATTTGGAAATTTAGAAATTACTATCGATTCCGAGGTAGAAAACTCAAAAAAAAAAAATCGAAACATATCTACAAGTGTATATGCAAAATGTCCTTCATTCGCCATAAATGTTGTGCACTCTACATAAATAAGTTGAAAAGAATACAACAACAACCCACAAAACAAGGAAAACATCAATAAGCATGAACCCCGCCAAATTTGTAGATTGACGATAGTTGCAAGCTAACATTTTTTTTATCAAAGTTTGGGCTTTTTTAAACAGAAAATCTATCCGTTTACAACTTATAGGGTAAGTGTGCCTAAGTTCTGCATGTCCTAGTAGTCGGCACTTTTTATTTTTAAGCTCAAATAAATGACACTATTATAACTAAATGTCTTTTGTTTACTTCATATATATTGTCAGCTGTCTTTGTGTACAATTTCGCTAAGAAAAGATGATTTATTCTAATAAAAATTAAATTTTTGTCTGTGAAGGTCCTCAACAATCAATATTTTTTAAGAAAAGTACAATTAAGACGTCGAATCAGTTTAAATAAACAAAAATATTATATTTTAATGAATTAATTTATTATTATTATTAATTATTCTTACAAAAAAATTGGTATGCCGACTGTTGGAAAATGTCATACCGACAATTGGCAAGTGGTGCCGACTTCTGGCAAAAAGCATTGTTATAATAAATTACAAATTTATGAAATTTAATAAAAAGTTATTAAAACTTTATTTATTATTGCAAAAACTATACAAAATTTCGAATCTGAATAAATTAACTTTGTAATAATTGAAAAGTTCCACTCAGAATTGTGAGCGATTAAAAACGCGAAAATCCTAAAAGTGCCGACTACTGGTACACTTACCCTATTATGTTCTTAAAAATACACATCCCACGCTAATACTATGGGCCAGCAACACGGTCCGGGTTAGCTAGTGTTATATGGTTTAAAAGAAGCTAAAGTCATACAATCATATGTTTAAAATTTTTTCAAAACATTATTTTATTTGATAACCTTTCATTGTCAAAATGTCTATTTATTTATTTATAGATAAGTAGAGCTCCCAGCTGAGTGTGCCCGAATTCTGCCAATTTTGTGTATGTATTTGTTGTTTTGAAAAATAATAACAAAATATTTTCAAAATCAATGATTGGAAGAAACTTAAATTGACTTCACGTAGCCCCACAGGAAATAATCGAGAGGTGTCAAATCCCACGACCTTGGAGGCCAATTGACAGGTCCACTTCTCGAAATCAACTTATCGCCAAATTTTGATCTTAATAAGTCAATGGTTGCGTTCGCCGTATGGCACGTAGCGCTATCCTGTTGAAACCACATCTCCTCCGGATCAATGTCGTCCATATTTTTAAACAAAAAATCATTGATCATGGTGCGGTAACGATCTCCAATAAGGTCCGATGATGCGTGAAAACCGCACCATACGGTGCATTTTTCTGGATATAATGGAGTCTTTAGGGTCTCTTGTGGATTGGTCTCACTCCATATGCGGCAATTTTGCTTATTAACAAACCCGTTAAGCCAAAAATGCGTCTCATCGCTGAACACAATTTTGCGATAAAACACCGGGTCATTTGCCAACTGCTCTAGAGCCTGATTTTCAAAGTTAATTTGGATAATTTCGTAGCGTTGTTCAAGCGTGAGTCTATTCATGATGATTTGTCAGAGTATACTGAAACAAGTTAAAAAAAGTTTCATCAAAATTTAATTTTTTGTGTTACTTTTTACAATTTAAAGTTTTATCTGGCTTAAAAAAACACCCTTTACCATGGACATATCCAACTCTGCATTTTGTGTAACTGAGCTTGTCAAATATAATTGAATGTAAACAAGTTAAAAAGTATCAGTCGGTTTTGCCGAATGATGTATACCCTCAGCCAATGTTCGATGATTTAAATAAATTTTGACTTCTGTTACGATTATTCAAATTGTTGACCTTCTATGGAGTAGGTACAGAAGGGATGGACCAATATTGGTGAGTTTGTATCGGACTTCAATAAACATGATATAAATAATGATGCCAGGTTTGGACATCGACTACTTCCTTCACTTTATATTAGATATGTGATAATTTTTGGAAAGTGGTAAATGTGCTTCATCTAATACAGATAAAAACAAGTAAAAAACATTAAGTTCGGCCGGGCCAAACTTTTAATACCCTCCACCTTAGGGTAAAGGAAACATTAGAAGAAATGTGGCCAAAACCATTAAAATGCCGAATATCGGGAGGTACCGTTATATGGGGGCTCTACCAAATCGTGGACCTACATATGCAAGGTTCCGCCAACGGAGCTAGAACCCATTATGACCTACAAATACCAATTTTCAGACAAATACGTGAAAAAAAGGGGCAAAAATCATCAAATTACCGAATATCGGGAGGTACCGTTATATGGGGGCTATACCAAAACATGGACCTATAATTACAATGACTCGCCACACGAACTGGGACCCATTATGATCTACAACTACCAAATTTTCAGTGAAATTCGTGAAAAAATCAGTCAAAAACCATCAAAATACCGAATATCGGGAGGTACCGTTATATGGGGGCTATACCAAAACGTGGACCTATACATGCTATGTTTTGCCACACATACAGGGACCCGTTATGACCTACAAATACCAATTTTCAGAAAAATCCGTTAAATAATATGGCATCCATCCTAGACAAAATACCAATTGCTCTGCTAAATTTTGGCGCTCTACGTCAAATAATGTGGGCTGTATCGTGATTTCAACAGACAGACGGACAGACAGACAGACAGACAGACGGACATCGTTAAATCGACTTAGAATTTTATGCTGATTATGAATATATATACTTTATGGGGTCTACGACGAATATTTAAGGATGTTACAAACGGAATGACAAAGTTAATATACCCTCCTTTCCAAGGTGGAGGGTATAATAATAGTGTAGGCAAAATTATTAGAAAATCGAACATTTATATCCAATTTGATGCGAAACAATAAATTCCATATTCATCTCAGGTTTCAAATTGAGAGAAATATACCAAGTAAAAAAGTTGTAAGTTTGACGGGGCCGATTTTTGAATACCCTCCAAAATTTGAAACGATTTTAACAATTTTAAAAAAATAAAATTCGTTAAAAATTTAAAAAAAAATTTAAAATCTTAAAAATATCGAATGTAGCCGTTGTATTAGGGACGACTGCATAGGTAACTTTTGTCATAAGCCATTACAATATTTAAATGTGAAACTTGAATATTAAAAATAATGTAGCTAATCGTCAAAATACCGAAAATAGCGAGGTACCAGTATATGGGGGCTATATGAAGACGTGGACCTGCACAGACAATTTTCTGCCATAGGCTGTAGTACCCATTACGAACTTCAAATAATAAATTTGAAACAATTCCGGTAAAAAATGTCGCTGAAATCATCAAAAAACCGAATATCGGGAGGTTCCGTTATATGGGGGCTATACGAAGACGTGGACCTGCACAGACAATTTTCTGCCATTGGCTGTAGTACCCATTTCGAACTTCAAATACCAAATTTGAAACAATTCCGGTGAATAATGTCGCTTAAACCATCAAAATGCCGTGAATCTACATGACCCATTTTCAATACCAAAAGTCCCGCAGACATAGTACACATTTGCGTAAAATTTTATCAACCTACTTCATTTCGTTCGGAAGCTAGAGTGATTTCCACAGACAGACGGACGGGCATCATTAAGTCGACATAGAATTTTATGCTTTGTGGGGTCTAAAATATTATTTCGAGGTGTTACAAACGGAATCACAAACTTATTATTAAGCTGTAAAGAATCGCTGACTTATTTCGAAAGTTATGACTGATACAAGTATTGACAAGTAAAAAAGCTGTAAGTTCAGCCGGGCTGAACTTTTAATACCCTCCACCATTTGGAACGAATTTGGCAATTCTCAAAAACAATAAAACCCGTAAAAATTCTGTTGAAAACTTAAAAATGCCGAATGTAGCTGTTATATTAGGGTATATACGACGACATGGACCTGCATAGGTGATGTCATATGGGGGCTATATGAAGACGTAAACCTTCACAGACAATTTTCTCTCTTATGCTGTAGTATTACGAACTTCAAATACCAAATTTGAAACTATGACGAGTATCTGGAGGTTCGTTTATATTACCCTACTTCATTTCGTTGGGAAGATATGTCTATGTCGCTAAATCGACATAGAATTTTATGCTGATCAAGAATATATATACTTTGTGGGGTCGAAAATGTATATTTCGAGGTGTTACAAAATGTATATTTCCAAAATCTTGCCAAGGAGTCCATATAAAGGCACCTCCTAATTTGATCTATTTTTAGGGTCTTGGCTACATTTTCCTATCGAATCGACTGCGTATTTAGACTACTGTGGGGGAATGTTTACGTTAGAAACGTAAACGTAATATTAGTGAAATTTTTCAACATAGGTACATATTTAAATATAGCCCCCTAAAACAGTACATCCCATATACTGGCGGACAAATAGACCGCCAATCGGTTAAAATCACTATAGATCTGAGTACCTGGGAGGTACAGTTTTATTTTATTTTATTAAAATACATTGTTTAATCGTCATTGAATTTTACTATGATTGAAAACATGGACTTTATGGGGACTCTAAGGCACACTTTTATGTGATATAGTAGAAGTGGAATTAGAAAGTGACTATTCTGAAACCATTCTGTCCTTAATTATGAGGTCGACAAGGCTGAAAAGCTTTGCTATGTCAGTGTTTCCATAACCATTATTTATACATTTTTATACCCTACACCACATAGTGGTCTGAGTCTAAAAGCTAGTATGTCAAATTTGGTGAGGATCCGTTCAGATAGAGCTATAGCTCCCATATATATTGTTCATCCGATTTGTTTTATTTGCTACCCATAGCCGTAATATGCACACCGTAACAACGATATTCAGGAAAATATATCAAATATAGCTCAGAAATACCTTTGCTAAATTTTATCGAGATCGGTTCAGATTTGGTTATAGCTCCCATATATATCTTTATCTGATTTCAAATTAATTTTGCACCAAATGGGTAATACAAGTCCAAATTTGAAAGATTCAAATGCTTCGGCATATTTAGTCCTTTGAACTTTAAATTACAATTATAATCATAGCATGTATAATTAAATTCTCCAATAAAATCTTTTAATTGTTATGTGGAACTCTACAAAATTAGCAAAGTGGTGTAGGGTATCATAAAGTCGGCCCCGCCCGACTTTGGGACTTTCTTTACTGGTTTATTTGATTTCAAAATTTATAAAAAAAAATTTAAAATAAAATTTAAAAATGTCTAGAGAACATTTGAGGAATATAGTCCTGCAAGATGCATCAACAAAAAGCTGATATGTAAAAACAGTTCATACAAGGATGGGGCATAGTCCCCATATAACGGTACCCCTCGATATGCGGTATTTTTAAGGTTTTTGTCACATTTTTTTCACGGATTTGCGGTGGCGAAACATTGTATGTATAAGTTCACGTTTTTGTATAGTGCCATATAGCGGTACCTACCGATATTCAATATTTTGATGATTTTGCGACATTTTCCCACGAATATGTCTAAAAATTGGTACTTGTGGGACACAATGGGTTCTAATGTTTCCTTTACCCTAAGGTGGAGGGTATTAAAAGTTAGGCCCGGCCGAACTTAATTTTGTTTTACTTGTTTTATATAAATTTTGATTCCATTTCGGAAAAACTATATGTTTTCGTGATCTTTATTTTGTTTTTGTTTTTGATTTAATTTCATAATGAGTTGTACTGCTTGTGGCAACCCCAATAAATTCAAAACCTACCAAAAAATTGTAAAATAAAATTGAAAAATGTCGAAGAAGCATTTGAATAATATGGACCTGCAAGATGCGCCAGCAATCTGTTAAAAAGTCCATATGTGAATTCGCCATCATACGCATACAATTTTGGTGTACTTCTGTAACAAACGGTCAATTTCTGTTCAAAGCGATAAGTCTCGTTCTCTCTGGTATTCGTTTGTTACAATAACCATGGTAGAAGAATATAGGTAGACGCGTCGACACAGCTGCTGGAACAATAAACTGTCAAACCAATTTTGGATTTGGAAAATTGTTGAAAAACGCTAATTATAATAGCCTTCGAATGACGTAGTATAAGAAAACGTATAAAAATCTACTTATATTTGAAAAAACTTTTGAATTTTATTGACATATCAATGCTCCCAAGCGTTGATGCATCTACCTGTATTCTTCTGCCATGACAAAAACCCTAAAATACAATGGGAAATATAAGCTTTCGTTTCTTGTCGCTGACATAAAAACCATTTGCATTTCAGTCGAAAAAATTTGCGAACGATTACAAAAACAGGCTGTAAGTCTACCGGTACGTGAACATGTATGTATTTTTATTTATCAGGTATAATAAAAATTGTGTCACTTATATGAGAAAGATCTGTGAATAGTTATGCTTTTTTTAATAACAAATAAAAAAGCTACGAGTTCGTGCGGGCCGAACTTTGAATACCCTCCATCACTCGGACGAATTTGGCAACTTTCAAAAAAATAAAATCCGTTAAAAATTCTGTTAAAATTGAAAAAAAAAAACACCGAATGTAGCCGACGTGAACCTGCATCATCAAAATACCGAATTTAGGGATGTACTATTATATGGGACATACGATTTGCTGTCATAGGCTGAACATAAAATACCAAATTCGAAACAATTCCGGTAAATAATGTCGCTAAAGTCATCAAAATACCGAATATTGGAAGGTACTTTTATATGAGGGCTATACATGGACGTGGACCTGCACAGACAATTTTCTGTCTTAGGCTGTGGTATCCATTTCGAACTTCAAATACCAAATTTGAAACAATTCCGGTGAATAATGTCACTAAAATCATCAAAATACCAAATATCGGAAGGTACCGTAATATGAAGGCTATACCAAAACGTGAACCTACATTGTTTATTTTCAAAAGTCCTGCAGACATAACACACATTTGAGTAAAATTTTATCAACCAACTTCATTTGCATCATTTCGTTCGGAAGCAAGAGTGATTTCCGCAGACGGATAGAAGAGCAGACGGACGGACATCGCTAAATCGACATAGAATTTTATGCTGATCAAGAAAATACATACTTTGTGGGGTCTAAAATGTATATTTCGAGGTGTTACAAATGGAATGACAAACTTAATACACCCTCCATACTTTGGTGAAGGGTATAATAAATATGTATATAGAGCTTGAAAATCACATATGTACAGAGCTATTTTGAAAAAAATTTTGACCATTCATTCAGTTTTCACCATATTCGTTTATTTTTCTTAATCAATGCATGCAGTTGTTTTGTTTATTTGTACAAAACAACTTGTAGCATTTTTTTATAGAAATTCTCATGGTACAATAAGGAGGTAGAACAGCTTTGTAAAACTACAGAAATACAGCCGCAATGTACGTGTCTTCCAATCATTGGTTTTGAAAATATTTTGTTTTCATTTTTCAGAACAATAAATACATACACAAGATTGGCACAAGCCGGGCACACTTAGAAAAAAATTGTAATCAGCTGGTAGCTCTACCTTACATTTGCATTGTACCAAGAAGAAATTGAATTAAATCACAAAACGTCATCGTAAATGGGCAATGTAGGTGCAAGTTATCATATAGCCCCCATATAACGGTACTTCCCGATATTCGGTATTTTGATGATTTTAGCGACATTATTCACCGGAATTGTTTCAAATTTGGTATTTGAAGGTTGTAATGGATACTACATTCTAAGTCAAAAAATGAGCCATGTAGGTCTACGTCTTCATTTAGCCCCCATATAACGGTACCACCCGATATTCGGTATTTGGATGATTTTAGCGACATTATTTAACGGAATCGTTCCAAATTTGGTATTTGAAGTTCGTAATAGATACAGCAGCATACAACAGAAAATGAGCCATGTAGGTCCACGTTTTCGTATAGCCCCCATATACCGTACCCCCCATTTTCGGTATTTTGATGATTTTAGCGACATTATTTACCGGAATTGTTTCAAATTTCGCATGTGAAGTTCATAATGGATACTACATCCCATGCCAGAAAATTGTCTGTGCAGGTCCACGTCTTCGTATAGCCCCATATAACGGTACCCCCTATATTCGGTATTTTGATTATTTTGGCTACATTATAAACAGATTTTTCTTCAAGTTTCGCATTTAAATATTGTAATAACTTATGACAAAAGTTGCCTATGCAGGCCCACGTCGTCGTATGGGCATTCGGTATTTTTAAGATTTTAACAGAATTTTTAACGGATTTTATTTATTAATTTTTTTTTTTTTTTTGGAAATTGCCAAATTTGTGCCAAATGGTGGAGGGTATTGAAAGTTCGGCTCAGGCCGGAACTTACAGCTTTTTTCCTTGTTTGATATAAAATTTCACTGCAGGGCAATGTGAACAAATTTTTTGCATAATAATAGAAAAAATCGCCGTTGTACTTGACAAGACGCCATCACCTTTGGAAACTTTTTTGCGGTTAAGGTTGCTGTTCCTTAACGCAAAAACCATGTTAGATAATATATTTGTTTATTTTATGTTTCCTAAAATTGCAAAATGTAGAATACTTTATGTTTGTATGCTGTTTGGTTTCATCTTGAAAGGGATGTTGCATTTTCCACGATTTTCTAGCGATTGCTTGAAGTTTTGAGAGGTTAGGACCAACAGCTAACTATACATTCAGGGGTATGATGTGAAAGCATTAAAATTAAATATTTTTACATTTTTGGTCACATAACTCTGACACTTGTATTACACTTGCTGTTACCTGTATTTTTACAAATATGTGAAATCGGTCGAGATTATAAGTGGGAGCCATATCGAAATGTTAACCAATTTCTTGTCAAATTTATTATTGGAATCGCCGGAATTTCATTGCAGTCGGACATACATATTGTGTTTGGTGCATAACATACATGAAATCGGCCGAAATATATATATATATATATATATATATATATATATATATATATATATATATATATATATATATATATATATATATATATATATAAAATAAATATATATATATATATATATATATATATATATATATATATATATATATATATATATATATATATATATATAGAAATTTTCAGAAAAATCTGTTCAGCAGTTTTCGAGTCCATATTCCTCCTTTATAGATATAGATGCACAGAAATCAGAAATGGGAACCTATTTTTATTTACGCCATGAAATTTGACAAGGTTAGGTTGATGATATCAAGGTGGGGCTATGATACCATATGATTTTAATTTTTTTATTTTCCTGGCTTAATATGTCATCATTATTTGTTTATGTATGTGTTTTCTTTTCAATAACAAAGAAATTGTTCAAAAAATATTCAAATTCGGATGTTTTCAAAATGTTTATTTCGACGTATGCATCGACAAAATCTAGAGTTTTTGTAGCGAAATAATCCTTTAGAGATATATAGTACATGATTTTGAAAAGAAGTGTTGACCTTTCATTCAGTTATCGCGGTTTTCAATTTTTTATTCAAAATAAATGCAACAAGTTGTTTGATTTTTATTGTTTTGATACTAATTTTGACATTACAAGCCAAACAGGCAGACCTCTATACTTTCAATTTTTTCAAAGTTGACTTACCTTCTCTTCATTGTACCATGGTATGGATATACTTATTTGAAATAACTTTATAAATCTATATATATAAAAATCAATTGTTGTTTGTTGGTAACGGAATCAGTTGAAAACGACTGGACCGATTTGCATAATATTTTGTAAAAACTTTCGTCATACCCCCAGTTAGGTTTTTAAAGAAAAAAATATAGACCACGCCCACTTTTGCGCCCACAATTTTGATTTATCTAAAATACTTATATTTGCCAATATAGAGGAGATATCGGTTTGAAAATTATTGCACGAGATTCTGTTGACTTTCCATCCCCCTCTAAGTATTTATTTGGGGCTGAGGAACTGTCGTTGTCAGTACTTTTTAATCTATATCTATCTTATATATATATAAAAGATATAAAAGATTTTAACGATCAATACAAATTCGGAATTGTCTCCTCTCCGAAAAGGATAATATCCAAAAAATCAATGTTCTTGTTCATAGTAAAATTCAATGACGATTAAACAATACCCGCGTTGTTGTCCGCCAATCGGTAAACATCACTATAGATCGGCGGGCCTGGGGACTGTACCAAAATATTTACGTATGTTGACATTTTTCTGTAAGATGGTTCTCTACTCACAAAGTAGCTTAAATACAGCAAATAATGGCCAAATCAGCTGAAAAACGTGGCCAAGACCACGGTCACAGCTGAAATCAGGGATACATTTATATAAGGGTTATACCAAAACGTGGCCCAACCAATATTCTCTTGGGGGTTACAAATTCAATAGAAAAAAATGTTCTTTTCTGACCACCAATTAGAAGTGAAAGTGGACTTGGGGATACTCCAATGTGGGGACTATACTTAAATAAATTCCTATGGGGCAATTATCTGTATGATGGTTCCCTACCCCAGGGTAGATGGAACCATAAAGCATAAATTCAATTTTTAGCCAAATCAATTAATGAATGTGGTCAAGACCAAAATGGGCCCAACTCTGAAAATTTCAAATTTTATGCGAAGAGGTTCTCTACCTCCTTAGAAACAAAGATGCCAAATAATAGACAAAATATTAAAAAAGTGACCAAGACACCAAAAATAGCTTAAATCATACGATGGTTATATAAATATGAAATCGGGTTGTACCCTTATCCGTGAGTTATGATCGATATCATGAACTGCAAAAGCGATTTAAGGTATCTTGAATGTTTGGGAAGATTTTCTGGAAGGATAGAAATCCTTTTCTTACTAAGAGTCCCATCCGCTCTACTATTTTCCACCCTTTATATTTGGTATTTTTCTGATTGTACATTGGACGGATTATTGTGACAGGAAAGAAGTAGTTCCACGCTTTGAAATGAGCCCATTAGGCTTTTTCGGTAATTTTTGTTTGTTCAAATGTGTTCGCATCTTCCAGCTGAAACACTATGTCAGTTAACATCGTATTTCCCACTTATTTCATTTTTTGGTGAAAATTTGTATATAGTGAAAAATTATTCTTTATTTTGTTTACAAAAAATTTACTGAATTCAATTAGATAATACAAATTGAAAAAAAATTGACAAAAGAAGAATAACACATTGAAAAATCTTCAACTTGTTCGCTGATTTTTTTACAGCAAATGTTTAAAGATCCTTATATAGTTTGTCAATAGAATGTACTTCTATTTTAAAATTCGATTCCATTAAATTATTTCGACATCATCAATCCGTTTCGCCACCACATAATTCGGTACTACACTTCCATGTAACTCGCCATCAATTTCATTTCTCAAGAAATCAAGTCAATTTATTTTTTAATTGGTATTAATATTTGAATTCAAAAATAAAATATAACAAGTTAAAAAGCAGTAAGTTCGGCCGGGCCGAACTTTTGATACCCTCCACCATTTTAAACGAATTTGGAAATTTTTAAAAAATAAAAGCCTTAACAAATTCTGTTAAAATTTTAAAAATACCGAATATTCCCGTTATATTGGGGTCTATACGACGTGGACATACATAGGCATTGTTTGTCATAAGCCATTAAGCAAATTCGAAACTTGAAATAAACGGCGAATAATGTAGCTAAAATCATCAAAATATCGTAAAAATACCGAATATAGGGAGGTACTGATATATGGGGCCTATACGAAGACCTGGACCCGCACAGACAATTTTCTGTCACAGACTGTAGTTCCTATAACGAACTTCAAATACCAATTTTGAAACAATTCCGGTGAATAATATCGCTAAAATCATCAAAATACTGAATATCGGGAGGTACTGTTATATGGGGGCTATATGAAGACGTGGACCTGCACAGACAATTTTCTGTCTTTGGGTGTAGTATCCATTTTGAACTTCAAATACCAAATTTGAAACAATTCCCGTGAATAATGACGCTACAATCATCGAAAAACCGAAAATCGGGTGGTACCGTTATATCGGGGCTATACGAAGACGTGGATCTGCACAGACAATTTTCCGTCTTAGGGTGTAGTATCCATTTTGAACTTCAAATACCAAATTTGAAACAATTCCCGTGAATAATATCGCTAAAATCATCAAAATATCGAATATAGGGAGGTACCGTTATATGGGGGCTATATGAAAACGTGGACCTACATGGCCCATTTACGAACTTAACCTGCCTACTGGAAAAACAAACATGTGTGCAAAATTTTAGCCATCTATCTCAATTCATTCGAAAGATAGCGTGATTACAACAGACAGACAGACGGACAGACAGACAGACAGACAGACGGACATCGCTAAATCGACTTAGAATTTTACGCTGATCAAGAATATATATACTTTGTTGGGTCTGATATGAGTATTTCGAGGAGTTACAAACGGAATGACAAAGTTAATATACCCTCCATAGTATGGTGGAGGGTATAACAAGTAAAAAAGCAGTAAGTTCGGCCGGGCCGAACTTTGAATACCCTCCACCATTTGGAACGAATTAGAAAATTTTCAAAAAAATAAAATCCAAGAAAAATTCTTTTAAAATCTTTAAAATATCTAATATAGGAAGGTTCCGATATATGGGGGATATATGAAGACGTGGACCTGCACAGACAATTTTCTGTCTTTGGGTGTAGTATCCATTTTGAACTTCAAATACCAAATTTGAAACAATTCCCGTGAATAATGACGCTACAATCATCGAAAAACCGAAAATCGGGTGGTACCGTTATATCGGGGCTATACGAAGACGTGGATCTGCACAGACAATTTTCCGTCTTAGGGTGTAGTATCCATTTTGAACTTCAAATACCAAATTTGAAACAATTCCCGTGAATAATATCGCTAAAATCATCAAAATATCGAATATAGGGAGGTACCGTTATATGGGGGCTATATGAAAACGTGGACCTACATGGCCCATTTACGAACTTAACCTGCCTACTGGAAAAACAAACATGTGTGCAAAATTTTAGCCATCTATCTCAATTCATTCGAAAGATAGCGTGATTACAACAGACAGACAGACGGACAGACAGACAGACAGACGGACATCGCTAAATCGACTTAGAATTTTACGCTGATCAAGAATATATATACTTTGTTGGGTCTGATATGAGTATTTCGAGGAGTTACAAACGGAATGACAAAGTTAATATACCCTCCATAGTATTGTGGAGGGTATAACAAGTAAAAAAGCAGTAAGTTCGGCCGGGCCGAACTTTGAATACCCTCCACCATTTGGAACGAATTAGAAAATTTTCAAAAAAATAAAATCCAAGAAAAATTCTTTTAAAATCTTTAAAATATCTAATATAGGAAGGTTCCGATATATGGGGGATATACGATATTGTAGACCTATAAAGACAGATCTATGTCTGCGTGTAAAGTACTCACAAGGAACTCCATGTATGGATTTTCAGATAATTCCATTGGAAAAAGTGGCTAAAATCATCAAAATACCGAATATAGGGGAGTACGGGGGATATACGATATTGTGGACCTATATAGACAATTCCGTTTCAGGGGTAAAGTTCTCACAAAGAACTCCGTGTGTGGATTTTCAGACAATACGATAGGAAAATGTGGCTAAAATCATCAAAATACCGAATATCGCGGGGTACCGTTATATGGGAGCTATACGTTATCGTTAACCTATATAGAGAATTCTCTGTCGGGGGATAAATTGCTCACAAAGAACCCCTTGTGGCCATTCCGTTGAAAAATATGGCTAAAAACATCAAAATACCGAATATCAGGGGTACCATTATATGAGGGCTATACAATATCGTGGATCTATATAGATAACTAGCTGAACCCGGTGCGCTTCGCTACCCCTTTTGATTTTATATGCATTCAAAATTTTATTTACGAATATATGTTGGATAAAGAAAAACAAATTTAAAAATTAAAAAAAATATTGCACTAATTTAATGCGTTAATAAACAAAATCATTACAAAAGCAGTAACATGACATGCATACACGAAGGGTTTGTCCTTTGGATTTATTTATTTCATAGCAAATACCAAGCGTGCAGGAAACTGCAATTTTTTTAGGTAGAGTGGCATTTCTATTGCAAGTAGTGAATTCGAGATAGCAACATACTTCGCCGTAATAAGCGTATTTCAAATAAATTGTTGTGTTGTTTTTTAATGTTAGCCTAAGGCGTTGTGGGTCAATGGTTCTTATTAAAATCATATCCCAATCTGATCCGATTTAAATATAATTTAAAAAAAAATTACTTTTACACCAAACTCCGCCACACCTTTCATATTTAATTGAAATTGGTGCGTCAAATATGTGAAATCGGCCGAGAATATATATGGGAGCTATATCCAAATCTTAACTAATTTCCAATTAATTTATCACATTTATTATTATAACAAAATTCCGCCACACATTCTGAATTTCATTGGAATCGGTCATATATATCGTGTTTGGTGCATAATATGTATGAAATCGGCCGAAATACATATGTTAGCTATATCCAAACCTCAACTGATAATTGTGCAATTTTTGCTGGTGCCAGATTTTGTCTCTCTCGCTTTGGGTGCATCAAATATGTGAAATCGGCTGAGTATATATATGGAGCTATAATCACATCTGAGCGTATTTGAATATAATTTATCAAATGTGCATCAAATATGTGAAATCGGCGGATAATATATATGGGAGCTATATCCAAATCTGAACCGATTTTAACATAATTTGACTAATTTATTTTCTAATCAAAATCCCGTTACATATTCCAAAATTCTTGGAAATCGAACATACATATCGTGTATGGTGCATAAAATACATGAAATCGGTCGAAAATATATATGAGAGCTATATCCAAATCTGAACCGATTTTAATATAATTTGACAAATGTATATTTGTTTTAATTTCCGCTACACATTTCAAATTTAATTGAAATTAGAGATACATAGCGCGTTTGGTGCATCAAATACATGAAATCGGTCGAAAATATATATGGGAGCTATATCCAAATCTGAACCGATTTCAATATAATTTGAAAAATTCATTTTTGCTCCCGATTCCGTTACTTATTTTAAATTTCATTAAATTTAGACATACATATCTTGTTTGGTCCACCAATCACATGAAATCGGCCGAAAATGTATATGGGAGCTATATCCAAATCTGAACCGATTTCAATATAATTTGGGAAATAAATTTTTTTAGATAAAATCTATCACACGTTTCAAATTTCATTGAAATTGGGGATACATAGCGTGTTTGGTGCATCAAATGCTTGAAATCGGCCGAAAATATATATGGGAGCTATATCCAAATCTGAACCGATTTCAATATAATTTGACAAATTTATTTTCGGATCAAATCCCGTCACACATTCCAAATTTCATTGGAATCGAACATTCATATTGTGTTTGAGGCATCAAATGAACGAAATCGGTCGAAAATATATATGGGAGCTATATCCAAATCTGAACCGATTACAATATAATTTAGCAAACGTATTTTTGTTCCAAATTCCGTTACACATTCCAAATTTGGAGACTGTATCTTTAACCGATCAATAGATATGTGCATATAAAATCTAAATTTTTGGGAGGTACCTCCGATTCTGATGCTATATCTCCAGTTCCAAGTGGAAATTCAAAAATTTATATAGCCTATGTTACTTTCAGGCGATGTTGCAGTATATATGGAAATTTTCAGAAAAATCTATTCAGCAGTTTTCGAGTCCATAAATTACAAACAAACAAACAAACAAACAAACAAACAAACAAACGTACAAACATTTTCCTCTTTTATAGATATAGATTCTCTGCCGAGGTATAAAGTACCCACAAGGAACTCCTTGTGTGAATTTTCAGGCAATTCCGATGAAAAATGTGGGTCAAATCATAAAATACCGAACATCGGGTGGTACCGTTATATGGGGGATATACGATATCGTGGACCTATATAGACAATTCTTTTTTAGGAGATAAACTGCCCACAAGGGACTCCTTTTGTGGAATTTCAGACAATTCCGTTGAAAAATGTGGGTAAAATCATCAAAATACCGAATATCGGGGGGTACCGTTACATGGGGGCTATACGATATCGTGGACCTGTATGGACAATTCTCTGCCGAGGTATAAAGTACCCACAAGGAACTCCTTGTGTGGATTTTCAGACAATTCCGTTGAAAAATATGGGTAAAATCATCAAAATACCGAATATCGGGGGTACCGTTATATGGGGGATGTACGATATCGTGGACCTGGGGGTAAATTACTCGCAAGGAACCACTTGTGTTGATTTTAAGACAATTCCATTGAAAAATGTGGCTAACATCATCAAAATACCGATTATCGGGGGTACCGTTATATGGGGGCTATACGATATCGTGGACCGATATAGCCCATCTTCGAACTTGACCTGCCTGCAGACAAAAGAGAGATCTGTGCAAAATTTTAGCTTCCTATCTTAATTCGTTTAGACTGTAGCGTGATTATAACAGACGGACAGACGGATGGACAGGGCTAAATCGTCTTAGAATTTTACGCTAATCATGAATATATATACTTTGTTGGGTCTAAAATGATTATTTCGATGAGTTACAAACGGAATGACAAAGTTAATATACCCTCCATACCTTTTTTGGTGGAGGGTATAAAAAACACTACAAATGTACATTAGAAAAAAGTAATGCCATGTTTACGTTAGAACTTTTTGTAGGGTTAACCTACTTTGAGAGGATTTATTTGAAGTAAAAGTAATGGGTATGACAATTTAAATCCAAATCCAGTGGGTTAACCCATGGTACAATGAAGAGAAGGTAGGTCAACTTTGAAAAAATTGCAAGTATAGAGGTCTACCTGTTTGGCTTGTAATGTCAGAAATAGTATCAAAACAATAACAAAATCAAACAACTTGTTGAATTTATTTTGAATAAATAATTGAAAACCGCGAAAACTGAATGAAAGGTCAACACTTCTTTTCAAAACCAGGTTCTATATATCTCTAAAGGATTATTTCGCTACAAAAACTCTAGATTTTGTCGATGCATACGATGAAATAAACATTTTGAAAACATCCGAATTTGAATATTTTCTGAACAATTTTTTTGTTATTGAAAAGAAAACACATACATAAACAAATAAAGATGACATATTAAGCCAAGAAAATAAAAAAATTGAAATCATATGGTATCATTGCCCTACCTTGATATCATTGTACCATGGGTTAACCCTCATATATATAAACGTACTATAAGTCAACATGGAAAAAAATCATGCAAAATAAAACATTACTATTGTACATTTCAAAAGTCCAAATGAAAATGTTTATATATCACATTTTTACGCGATTTTTTTGGATATTATCCTTTTCGGAGAGGAGACAATTCCGAATTTGTATTGATCGTTAAAATCTTTTATATCTTTTATATATATATAAGATAGATATAGATTAAAAAGTACTGACATCGACAGTTCCTCAGCCCCAAATAAATACTTAGAGGGGGATGGAAAGTCAACAGTATCTCGTGCAATAATTTTCAAACCGATATCTCCTCTATATTGGCAAATATAAGTATTTTAGATAAATCAAAATTGTGGGCGCAAAAGTGGGCGTGGTCTATATTTTTTTTTCTTTAAAAACCTAACTCGGGGTATGACGAAAGTTTTTACAAAAAATTATGCAAATCGGTCCAGCCGTTTTCAACTGATTCCGTTACCAACAAACAACAATCGATTTTTATATATATAGATAGATTTGTTCACCTTTATGAGCTAGATTTGTGAAATATTATGCTATGCAAAATTTGCATTAAAGACTAAAACTACGGGCCGGCAACGCGGACCGGGCCAGCTAGTGTATCCATAAAATATTAAATATATTTACTAGTGGTCTGTTACAAAACTGCTAAAATCTAAAAGTTTTTACTACGATAACAGATTTTCCCTTTATGATATGTGATTAATGCAAATGTTTTACATTCTTGCAGTTCTGGAACAGACCAATATTTATATGAGATTTACCCAAAAACGTCGGGCTTACAACATTTCAAAGTTTAACATTTTCAACATTGGCAATTGAACAATTTCTTATTTTGTGTGCCAAGATGTTGTCAAATTTGAAAACAATTAGTTGTGTTCCAGAACCTACAAATTAGTACTAATTAGTACTAATTCTTCTACAACGCGTTCCCGTACTGCAAAAACTAGCAAAACTTGCAGCTCTCTCGAGAAAAAAATGGCGCTGAGTGGTGCACATTTCTGCTTGTTTTAGCTACATGAATTTGGCCGAGCAGAAATGTGCAAATTGTGAATTTGACATTTAATTGGCAGGGCTAACAAGGTTGAAAAATGTATTGATACATTTCAATGTTCCCGCGTCATAACAAAAATAATAAAAAGAGCAACTTAATAACTAAAGGAAAAACTAATATTTGTAGTGCAAAAAACAAAAATAGAAAATATGGAGCACTTTTGGATGATTCCAGTAGTGAAGAGTACTGGCTGAATGATGAATCAGATTATTAATTATTATTATAGATTATTAATTTTAACGTATCGTCTTCAATACTAATTTTTTAAATTTTGGCGTCCGTTTCAGTATGGTTTCACCAGTCCGATTTGGACTGTTTACTCTTGGAATTTTGAATTTTGACATTTTATCGCATTTCTGCTAATTTTCCGTTCCCTTATTTTTTGAGCACACCTAATTGAGAATGACATTTCGAACTGTTCTCTCTTCTGCTAGTTTTACTACTAAAAAAGTACTGGAACACAACTATTGTAAACATATAATTGCATGACTTTACCTTCTAAATATTACCATGTTATGTGGCGTTTCCACTGCACTTGATTCGCTCTCTATTCGTTGTTTGGCCTTTAACTATGAAAAAACTATCTAATTCTTCACACAAAATTTCCTGAGCGAACACTCATATTTGTACGTTGTTCAAATCAAATCACTCTCAGAACAACGAAAAAATATGTCCCATCCCTAACAAATGAGAGCATTTATCGAAAAAATAAATTATGACATTTAAAAATTAAAAATAGGAAAATTTAATGAAATTTTAAAATTTTTTGGGAAGACTGAAAATTATGAATGAAACTACAATGTTGAATGGCGTATGAACATTCAAACGAAAGTACATTTTGTTTTCCCTCTCATCCGAGGTGCGCATTTTGTCCACGAGTTGAAATTTCCACAGAAAACTGGAAACAAAAGATGCAATATTTTCAAAATGTTTGTGTCGGCAGAAAAAAAGTTTAACAAGTGTCTCTCCAGCAGAATTTGAAAATAGAAAAATACTAAAATATGTCCAAAATGTCAACATTTACACAAAAAGTTGAAAACATGAATGAAAATTGTAAAATTAATGATATAATAAATCTTTGGGAGGAAAACAATAATTCTTCTATTCATATTAGTGTGAATTTAATGTATTTTCGTATAAATTCCCATTTAAATTAAACAAACAAAATTTTTGAAAAAAAGGAATTATTTTACTATGAATTACGAATCGTGCCGTATGAACGGGTTAATTCGTGTACGTGATTCTGAGAGCAAACAACGTCATTCAATTTATCGTGTGAACATGCTATTAAACACACATCATCCATTAACATTTGGTAACAATTATTACCAAATTGAAATAAACAGACACACTTAATGTACGCTGTGTCAAGACTGGACGTTCCCATAACATAAGCGCCGCATTTATTTAAGTTAACAGCATTGGCGTATGTAAACAGCTGTTCGCCGGCTGTGTTTAGAATTCTTTTGTAATCACTTAAGGAAAATATTCCAATAGCTTTATAAAATTATTTAAACTATTTATTCAAAATGGCCCTGATGCAGAGAATACTGAAAGAAGTAGTGAACAAATCTTTGAGGGTATGCTGCTGTTACATCTTTCCATTTGCATTCATTCAGCTTTCAACCCATTTGCAGGTTTCAGTATCCACACGTTTTTCGAGTTACAATTCATCGGATAAAGTGCAGGCTTTGGAGGAATATCCAGAAGTTGAAATATTGAGAAATCCTCCAGAATGGAAATATGTAGAGCGCCTGCTGCCCAAGCCAGTTATACCTAAAGTAGCCCAAAAATCGGAATATCCATCAGGTTGGAAACCACAGTCGATGGGCTTAAAGGATATGGACAAATTGGAATACTATGTGGCGCGATCACGTAATCATATGGTGCCAGTTTATTTGGAAACTACCTTCAGGGGACAGCGCAGAGTGACAGTAGTTAAACACGTGCAAGGAAATGTCTGGCAATTGGAAAAGGAACTAAGAACAATTGTGGAAAAGGAACGTAATGGTAAACTGTGTGCCACCCGTGTCAACGAAATGAGTGGACAAATTCGCATACACGGTGATTATGTCGATGTTGTAAGAGAGTATCTGAAATCGAAGGGCTATTAATTGTTTAAAAAATAAAATCCTGTTGATTTCTTAAATTTTCCGCAAAATTAGAAAATTGATTTATTTGTTGAAACTTAAAAACTACAACTAGAAACCAAATAAAGATCCCTTCTGGGCGAAGCATGTAGGAAGCAGGAAATATGTAAATGTTTATATACTATGAAGAGTTTAGGGTCATGTCGCGGAGGCCGCTGACACAGGGCCTGGCAATGTCGAGCGCTTTAGAGCTTTCCTTATAGTAGTCCAGTCTTCTAAAATATCTTCTTCGTGTAGCATATACACAATGAAGGGTCCCGTAACGGTAACTGCTTTCTTTCGGGCAGGCCCTCGAACCTTGCTGTGGCGTTTGTCATTACCCCAGTCATCCCAGGAAATATCCACATTGTGTCTGTCCTCTTCGAGACGTCTAATTTTCTCCATTAAGTCATCGTAAATTTGATCTAAAGCCAACTGTTTTTCACTCTAATAAGAAAACAAAAGATATTGGTCTTGAAGGATATTCGTAACGTTCTCAGTGCATTTTTCGATTACCTCAAAGTTTTGTAAAGCTGCTTGCTCTTCGCTGAGAAATTTATGTTCTATATTTTCCAAACGATATCGCCTCAATATTTCTGCCACTTCTATACGATTCTTATAGACTTTGTCTAATTCCTTAAGAGGTTGTAAGTACTCTTCTGAACGCCCGTTACGCACCTCAGCAGATTGGCGTTCAATTTGGTTAATACGTTCGGTATAGTATTGCTCGCGCAACTGATTAAATTGCTTTTCCAAGTGATCTGAAAGAGAGTAAAAACCTTTATTTTATCTGTTTGCCCAGTATGTCTGTAAGAGGTACCTACCCAAGATTTCTAGACATTCCGATCGCCTCCTTTCTATTTCATTAACATCCATTTCGGATGAATCGTCGGAGTCAATTTCATTTGCTTCCTCATCGCTGGATTCGTGACCTTGGCTGGAATTGGAATGCTCTGACTCCGCACCACCTGAGACGTCACCATCAGACTCGCCGCCACCATTTTTCACAGGCATTTTATGTGCTTATTTTTTGTACTCTGGGGAAAGTAATACGAACACTCCGCAGACCAATGCAAAACAAATTATATTTCTATTTGTAATGTAGATAATTTCGACTTTTATTTAATAAACAAACGCTATATACATATTTATTTTATTTTAGCTCTAAGGCAGAGGCCGAAGCCGATGTGAAGTTCCCGGCGGCGGCTAAGCACAAAAAAGTCGGTGGCGGCTAAAAGCCGAAAGAACATCGGCAGCGGCTAAAGTAATATACGGCCGCGGTTTAAAGTCGGCTGTAGTCGAATACTTTAAGAAATGATTTTGTTTGGTTTAAAAACTTTCTATTCATTTAATTTAGAATAAAAATTGAAATATACGTTTATATGTACATTTGTTGCTTATAACACTAAGCAATAAAAATGGTTCGAAAAATGATAAAAATGGTTCGATGGCCGCCTTGTTATCATGAACAAACAATCGTATTTTTTACTATTGCGGGATGCAGACTGCTTCTCTTTGCCTTAACACAATTCTTTAAAACGATAGTTTTCAATATTTCTTTGGCACATTTTATAATTCGTTGTTAAAACTTTTCCTATTTTTGATGAACACATTGACTTCTTTGCAAGCCATATGGCTGCCACTCCATCAAAATTCGTAAGTTACAAAGGTGCCCAAAGGTTTTGTAATAGAAAATAAATGAACAAATTAAGATTCATAGCACTAATATTCGAGTGCATACTGTCAATTAAGGTCCAATAGTGTGCATTCGACTTAAGGAATAATAAGTTTATTAATCGATGATGGATGACGGCGGCTCAAATCACTTAAAAAAAGTCGGCGGCGGCTGTGAGCCAATCGGCTTCGTGCTCTGCTCCAGGGATAGGTAAGTCGACTTCCGATTAATTGAATAATCGACCTTTAGTACTCAAAGTTCCGTAACTCGAACTCGACTATGGACTTGGGTGAAAACCGAGTACTCGACTATTCATAGTCAATTTCAAATTCCAGTTCAACTAATGTGTACTGTTCAACTTATGGTCTGTTCTAGAACTGCAAGAATGTAAAAGATTTTACTATGAAAACTGATTTTCCCTTTATGATATCGAAAAAAATTGCAAATGGGAAACCAAAATTAAAGTCGTCCCCAACGAAACGAATACAAAAGCCAAAAAGCAATATTTGATAAAAACTAAACAGAAAGCAAAATCCCCGAGGGACCTCTGTTGTGTACGAATGAGACATGAGGAAAACTGAAAACATTCACTAAACGAGCGCGGAACTAGCTACAAAATTTGAAACATTGTGGAACAAAATAGGGAAAGATGAAAATAATGTAAGGTAGTTTATACGCCATTGAACAAAACGGTGCAGGCTTTCCATTACCTATCTTTATTTAGTTCTAATTTACATTGATTGTAAATGTCAACATTTGAGTGTAGCCATGGTACAATAAAAAGGTAAGGTAGACCTACCAGGTGATTACAATTTTTTTCTAAGTGTGCCCGACTTCTGCCAATTTTATGTATGTATTCGTTGTTTTGAAAAATGAAAACTAAATATTTTCAAAACCAATAATTGGAAGATATGCACATTGTGGCTCGCGCATTAAAGCTATTAACCAGTTTAGCCATGAAATTGAAAGATTGAACAGTTTGGATCATATTTTTGAAATAAAATCCAGCCTTTTCATTCATTTTTCGCGCTATTCAACTCATTTAAAAGTGGGGAAAAATATGAAAAAATGGACACAACTCGTTGCATATAATTTTGAATGAGTCTGACAGGAAGCCTCCGGGCTGTATTTCCATAGTTTTAGGAAGCCGTTCTACCTCCTTATTGTACCATGAGAGTAGCTAAGTTGTTTTCGATATATAATAATACAGTGCAATAACCGGGTGATTCGAAGAAATGAGTTTAATTTGTAACGAAATGTGAATTCACATCTAGATGGCAGTAAAGTAAACATAGTAGAGTTCACACTGGCTGATATGTAAATCTTTTAAAAGACGGGTTAATATTACGGAAAAGAAAAATTAGTTTCATTAAAAAATTTTCTCTCAGGGAAACTTTACACGTCTCTTAACCGAAGACATGAAGATTGAAGATATTTAGATTATTGCTGTTTCCATGGCATATATTAAAATAGCCAGAAACTTGTAAGCATGTCAAGATATTAGAAAGACAACTGATTTTTCTTATATGATATCGAACAAATGCAAAACAAGTAGTTTTTGTAGATTCTGCCACGGAACAATAATTTGAAGTAGTCTGAATGAGAACATTAAAACTAGTTAATAATCTTTTGGAAAAATTTGAATTGGTAATCGGGGTTATGAATGAAAATATTGAAGCCACTCTAATTTAAAATGTTAATAACATCAATTTGGGGCTATTTGCCAGTTGAAAACTGTTCAATACTGAAATGTAGTTGTACATTACAACTTTCGCAAAATGTATGCGTTATACCCTTAAACTGTCGAGAAAATCAAATCAAAATAACAATTTTGATAGTGTAGAATTAGTTCTTTAATGGTCTCAGTAACTCAAAGTTGCTTTACTCTGCTCATTCCTTTACTCGCTTTCATTTAACACATTGTGGACTATAATGAAATATCATTTCTTGGTATTATGTAATAACCTGTACAGGATATTTGAATTTACATTGTAAGTATATTTTGTATTGATAGACATAAATGAATGCCATGTGGGTACACAAAGTACAAATGAGACATTCCACATTTTCACGACATGAGAAAAGAACAAATGATTGTTGTTTTGTAGAATGTGTTCACTAAATCAACACGATGTACAATTTGTATATCACGCATTCGGGGAGAGAAATGACATTAATTACATACATTTGTTTGTTATCGCATTACATTGTTTTATAACCGAACATAAATGACCGAGTATTATTGAGACAAAAATATATGTATCTGCGTTTACAAGCATACAGACGGACAAATGTTGAATACATTGTCAATTGTATTGTGAATTATATTCTACTAGCCTATAATTTAAATAAACGATTGTTAAGCACCAAATGATTAAGGATGTACTTAATTAATTTCGAATTTTATTGTTAATAATAGGATTGGATTTGGAAAGAAATTTCCGGAAAATGTTTTTTTTGGAATGGAAATAAATTATATGTCAAGGTAAAGAAGAAAATACAAAATAAATATTTTGTCTACAAATAAATAAATGAGAAAATAATAGGAATGCCATTTTTTTTTAAAATATATGTAGTGGAACTGAGTAAATAATGGATTCATTGATGTTTTGCTATTATAAAAATAACATTTATTTATTGGCGAAGAACCAACTCCAATCGGCTCCCTTAGATACATTTTTCAATGGAATTGTCTGAAATTCTACACAAGGAGTTCATTTTGATTGCTATACCCTCTGGAGGGAATTGTCTATAAAGCTCTACGGTATCGAATAGCCCCCATACAATGGTACCCCCGATATTCGGTATTTTGATGATTTTAACCATATTTTCCAACGGAATTGTCTGAAAATCCACACAAGGAGTTCCATGTGAGTACTTTACCCTTTGGAAGATAATTGTCTATATAGGTCCACGATATAATACAGCCCCCAAATAACGGTACATCTTTATATTCGGTATTTTGATGATTTGATGATGACATCGGATTGATTTTTTTTTCTTTCAATTTTCGTATTTGAATATTGTAACAAAAGTTGCCTATGCAGGTCCGCGTCTTCGTTTAGACCCCAATATAACGGCTATATTCGGTATTTTTAAGATTTTAACAGCAGTATTTTGCATTTTGAAAATTTCCAAATTCGTTGGAGGGTATAAATATAGATTTTAGACCCCACAAAGTGCATATATTCTTGATCAGCATAAAATTCTATGTCGATTAAGCGTTCCGTCCATCTATGGAAATCACACTAGCTTCCGAGCGAAATGAAGTAGATTGATAAAATTTTACTCAAATGTATATTATGTCTGCAGGACTTTTGATATTGAAAATGGGCCATGTAGGTTCACGTTTTGGTATAGCCCCCATATAACGGTACCTCCCGATGTTCGGTATTTTGATGATTTTAGCGACATTATTCACCGGAATTGTTTCAAATTTGGTATTTGAAGTTCCAAATGGACACTACAACCTAAGACAGAAAATTGTCTGTGCAGGTCCACGTCTTCTAATAGCCCCCATATAAATAGCATCTTTCTATATTGATGATTTTAGCTACATTATTCACCGATTTTTTCAAGTTTCGCATTTGAATGTTGTAATGGCTTATGAGAAAAGTTGCCTATGCAGGTCCATGTCGTCGTTTAGACCCTAATATGACGGCTACATTTGGTATTTTTAAAATTTTAACAGAATTTTTACCGGATTTTATTTTTTGAAAATTGCCAAATTCGTTCCAAATGGTGGATGGTATTCAAAGGCCCTGCCGAGCTTACAGCTTTTTTACTTGTTTTTAATCACAATGGTAGTTCTTTGCACTTGCAGTACCGGTTAAATGGACCTTGGACCGTGCCATAGAACGGATTTTATCGAACTTGATAATAAGGATATCGAACAATAATAAGGCTAATAGTACTGCAAACAAACCCTTATCCGTTAACCCCGTTAATGTATCAATCACGGTTAATTTCTGCAACAAATTAACGTGCAAACACTTTATGAATTCCGTTAAAATTAAATAAATGAATAATAACTATTCACTTAATATTTGTAGCCATTTGATTGGACTTTGTTTTTTATCATCATGTTCCATATGGTGGTTCTGTATAATGTATATCTAAGAAAAAATGGAAAATATTTTATCAAGTTTAACTGCAGCAACTTTTGTGCTCTTGTTGTATTCTGGTATGCTAATTTCATTGTTTTTTTATTTTTATTCATTAAAAATGAAAGTATTTTTTTACCTCGGGGACATAGACAATAATTGCCGATTGACAATAGTAATCCTGTCAACAGAATCGTGATATTCAATTATTAAAAAAAAGTTATGTGGGCATGAACCGATTAAAAACTTTCGCCAGACTATCTGCCAAATGGGGTTAGATAAAAACGTGTAACATTGCGAATAAATTATTTGTCATTTGTGTTATTGCCGTAGGTTATTTTAGCTCGAATGTCAGCTATGTACAAATATACAAGCTACTTGAAATTGAAGCGAACGATTCTGTCTGATTATAGCCTTTGCTATTCAAATGAGAATCCAGAAAATGTTATTCAAGTTTTGTTTTAGTATAAACGCCCCTTAAAATTCCGTTTCTTCAAATCTGTTTGAGAATGAATGTAAGGGTGTAACGAAAAATTGCTGTAGAAGAAGCATGTATTTGTAGATTGTGCATTGTATTTGAAATAGGTTTCCTATTTGCTTGCTGATGTGACGGGGTTTTTAAAGCTGCTACTACTGCAAATTCTGTAATTTAGGGCACATTGAAATGACAGTCTTTCGCGTCCTTTAGTGATAAGCAAGTAAAAAAGAAGCTATGTTCGGCCAGGCCGAACTATTTATACATTCCAACATTTGGAAGAAACTTGAAAAAACTTTCGAAAAATACCTCTCAAATGAAAACTGTTATATGGGGTCTATACGAGGACGTGGACCTGCATAAGTAATTTGTGTCATACTTTATATACGAAATTTGAAACAATTCCGGTGAATAATGTCGCAAAATATCATGAAAATACCGAATATCTGGGGCACCGTTATGCGGTGCTATACTGAAACGTGGACCTATTTCGACAAATTTCTTCTAGGGGGTAAGGTTCCTTCTGAGTAACCCTTGTGTGGATTTTAAGACAATTCCATTAAAAAATGAGGCTAAAATCTTCAAAAAGCGAATATCGGGAGGAACCGTTCTATAAGTGATATATGATATCGTAGACCTATATATGCAATTCTCCTCCAGAGGGTAATGTATTCACAGGGAACTCCTTTTGTGGATTTGAAGACAATTCCATTGAAATTTTTGGCTGAAATCATCAAAATACCGGTATTCGGTACCCCCCGGTATTCGGTATTTTGACGATTTTAGCCACATTTTTCAATGGAAGTGTCTGAAATTCCACAAAAGGAGTCCCTTGTGAGTATTCTACCCTCTGAAAAAGAATTGTCTATATAGGTCCACGATATCATATATCCCCCATATAACTGTACCCCCCGATATTCGGTGTTTTGATGATGTTAGCCACATTTTTCAACGGAATTGTCTGAAAATCCACACAAGGAGTTCCTTATGGGTACTTTATACCTCGGAAGAGAATTATCTATATCGGTCCACGATATCGTATATCCCACATATAACGGTACCCCCGATATTCGGTATTTTGATAACTTTACCCACATTTTTCAACGGAATTGTTTGAAAATCCACACAAGGAGTTCCTTGTGGGTATTCTACCCTCTGCAAAACAATTGTCTATATAGGTCCACGATATCGTATATCCCCCATATAACTGTACCCCCCGATATTCGGTGTTTTGATGATGTTACCCACATTTTTCAACGGAATTGTTTGAAAATCCACACAAGGAGTTCCTTGTGGGTACTTTATATCTCAGTAGATAATTATCTATATAGGTACACGATATCGTATATCCCCATATAACGGTACCCCCCGATATTCGGTATTTTGTTGATTTTAGCCACTTTTTCCAATGAATTATCTGATAATCCACCCAAGGAGTTCCTTGTGAGTACTTTACCCCAAGACATAGATTTGTCTATATAGGTCCACAATATCGTATATCCCCCCATATATCGGCACCTTCCGACTTTCTAATTCGTTCCAAATAGTGTAGGGTATTCAAAGTTTTTACTTGTGACTGTTAGAATTTTAGACCAACACACACACACACATAGCGTGTTTATTGCATCAAATATACCAAATCGGCAGAAAAATTTATATCAGAACTATATCCAAATATATCAATATAATTTGACAAATTTATTTGTAGACCAAATTCCAGATTTTATTGAAATCAGATATCAGCCGAAAATATGTATAGGAACTATATCCTAATCTGAACCGATTTCAACATATATATCGTGGTTGGTGCATAAAATACAAAAGTCGGACGATAATATATTAAACCTAAATCTAAATCTGAAACGATTTAAATATAATAAATCAAATACATTTTTAGACCAAATTCCATCACATATTCCAAATTTCATTGAAACTGGAGATTTATAGCGCGTTTGGTGCATCAAATACATGCAATGGGATGAAAATGTATATGGGAGCTATAATCTAATCTGAACCAATTTCATTATATAGTTTCCAACATTTTTTTTACCAAATTCCATCACACATTCCACATTTCATTGAAACTGGAGATAGGGTGTTTCGTGCATCAAATACATAAAATCGGAGGAAAATTTAAATGGGAGCTATATCCAACTTATTTGTATATCAAATTCCGTTACAAATTGGGAATTTAATTGGAATAGGAGATACATAGCGTGGTTGGCGCGCCAAATACATAACAAATTTATTTTTGTACCAAATTCATTCACAGATTTCAAATTTGAAGACTGGATCTATAACCGATCAAAAAATATTTGCATGCAATATCTAAATTTGTTGGAAGCACCTTCGATTCTGATGCTAAAACTCCAGCTCCCAGTGGAATTTCAAAAATGTATATAGGCTATGTAACTTTCAGGCGATCCTTTATATGTCTGAAAATTTCCAAAAAAATCTTTTCAGTGGTTTTTGGGTCTATAAATTACAAAACAAACCACCAAACAAAACAACACTTTCCTGTTTAATAGATACAGAAGATAAATATGTAATTGAACAATTAAGTTTCTTAATAAGTTCCAACAACTCACAACCCTCGCTGCAAAGAAATTGCAATTTATGTCGGCATTTTGATATTGTCCTGTCAACTGTTCGTTGTTACCCGGTACAACCTGGTTTTCGCTTTTTTAAGATTTTTATACCCTCAGCCATATTTGATACGGTCCTTCCGTCTGTCTGTCTGGCTGGTGCGCACGATAACTCTCGAAGGGAGTATCCGATTTGGTTCAAAATTGGTACATCGTAATATTTTTGTCAAACTTAGATCGAGTTGGGAGATGGGCAATATTGGTTCTGGTACTTCCCCCACAAAAGGTCAATATTTTCAAAGAAAATAATTTCCTTCACAGAAAGGTGAAGGATAATCCAATTATGCTCCAACTTTGCAAATCATAATATTTGCATCAGTTCTAAGTGCGTTAAGGTGCGACAATAGACAACATCGATCCACTCCATCAAGTAACTCCCCCACAAAGGGTCAAAATTTGAATAATTACAAATGTTCGATTTCCTTAAAATTTTGCTCATACCAACATTTTTATCTGTATTAGATGAAATATGAAAACGGAATGCTTCCGTCCACTATGTTTGCTACCCCACACATTCATTTCCACATATACAAAAAATTTGCAAATATCTCATATAAAGTGAGGAAGCAGTCCATATAGTCCAAAAGTGGCACGTCGTAATATTTATGCCATTTTTATTTAGGTCCAATATGAAATATTGGGCCATTTCTTCGGAAACTACTCTATAGCGGTTCAACAATTTGAATAGTCATGAGAGAAGTCAAAATATAATTAAATAATCGAACATTAGCGAACATTATAAATCGGCAAAATCGACTGATACTTTTTAACTTGCTTGGCAAAAACTCCGAAAAATTGCTCCTTCTTGGTAGACTTTGTGACATAAGCCCCATAGAGCGTTATTAGGGCGATTTGTTCTGAAGCATATAACTTTAAGTAACAGGTTCAGTGCACCTTCTCAAAAAATCGATTTTTATACCCTACAACACTATGTGTTGTGGGGATTATAAGTTTGATTGGGCCAAAAATTATGTAACACCACGAAATATTGGTTTCTCACATAGGAAAGTTTATATGGATCTTCCTATCTCGTCGAGCTGAGTCGATCTGTCCATGTTAATTTGTAATCACTCTACAGGTCACAATTATGTCCCGATCTTTACTAAATTTAAAATGGAGGTGGGGATATGGTCAGAATAGAACCCTATTGTTTTTGGAGATGATCGCATAATATTTAGGTATTGAAATGGACCAAAAACTGAAAAATTTCCTGATTTTTCAGTTGCTCTACAAGTCGCAATTATTGACCAATTGACGTGGAAGTTAGCATGGGGTTAGAGTTTAGGGATGGGCAGACGCCTTCCAATTGTGATGGTCATCGGGTAATATTTAGTGGGTGAAAAAGACCATAACATTTGTGTTAAATAAAAGTCAATTTTTCTATTAAACCACGAATATTTTTAATCCCGACGAAATCACAAATAGACGACCAGGTCATTTCTGACCATTACGTAGATATCAATAGTAAATATATTTGATACATATAGCGAAATATATACAATGTATATATTCAAAGGAATACAAATGTGGCTGGACCGATTTTGACAAATTTTGTCAATTCAGGATGCCCCCTTGGCATAAAAGTATAAAATGTAAAAAAAAATTGCTTAAAATGATGTCAATAATGATTTTAATGTAGATTTTGTAGTATTTTGTGACATTTTTTTCATTTTTTCATATTTTTTATCGCATGCGATTTTTTCAATTTGACCAACAACTAAATTCCACAAATATAAACCAAAGATCACGAAATCTCGCATGAAGTTAGAGTTTAGGACAGCGGGTAGAATGGACCACTACTTTTGTGTGAAAAAAAAAAAACATAAAATTCAATTCTACCGAAACGCTGAAAATAACTTACAGGCGATATCCAAAATACACAAAAAGCCGAACTGCTAGCTTTTTGTGCTGATTTTGTTGGCGAATATATCCAAATATCCTAGACTAACAAATCATATAGATGAGTCTAAATTCAGAGATACAGAGGGCCTCTTGCTTTTGGAGATGATCGAAAAATGTTTAGGGGTTCAAACGTACCAAAAACAGAAAAAAATTTCTTATCAAACAATTGAAACCAATCGACACGGAATTTTGCATGAGAAGAGAGTAAAGGACAGGGAAGAAGTGTAGCATTTTGGATGACCATCGGATTATATTTAACTGTAACTAACAGGACGACGGTTTGCGTAAGTATTAGGCAAATGTCCCTAGTCAAATAGCTCTATGACACAATTTCAAAAGCGAAATCTTCCAAAATGGATTTGGACATAAGGGGACTTCTACCATTATGTAGTACTGTAGGGTATCACAAGGTCGGCCCGCACGACCATAGCCTTTGCTTACTTGTTTTTAGTTATTTTTTGATAAATTTGGATGCTTTTTTGTCTCAGTTATGTTGTCATTCTGCGGATGATTTAAGGAATAATGTGTAGCAGTTCAAGTCAATTTTTGCCAGGAAAGGTATTTGTGAACATTAAATTCCATCTAGACTTTTTATTTTTCGTTCGTTTTATTTGCTGAAAATATTTTCTCTCTAAATGATTTAGATAAATTCAGAAATAATTCACGCTACAGTAAACCGCTTGGGCCATTATTTAATTCATTCAAAAAAAATTGTTCCTCAAGCCCTTCCTATTGCTGATCGTTGATTTGATATCCTTTATATTCTACCATTCCATATCCCATCAAACAATTCAGCTTTGCCTTTCTTTCTGGTGGCCACTAGCTTTGCTTTGTGATCCCAATATACTTAACGTTATCCGATCGCTAAAAATGTTTATAATTGGGATTTATGGATCAAATGGAAAAAAATTACAGATAATAGGTGTGTCTGGTTACCATAAAATTTGTAACAATTGTTACAAATTGTTACTGGAAGTCGTCTGTTAACCCGAAAGTTCTGCAAAAGAGAGCGGTTGGAGAGAGAAATTTTGACAGTTCTTTCAGTGAGAGTTTGCAAATTCTTGCTGGACAAATTTCTTCATGCAATCACTTGCAACTCTTCTTCTTCTCATTAATCGAAATTCAATCAGATGTTTTCTAATGTTTGTTTAAATTTTTTGTGCTTTCAATTTGAAAATATTTTTTTGAAATTAGAAAGACTAATTTATTTTTGGAGAACAACTTTACAAAATGAGAAAAACATAAATATTAATATGTAATAAGAAAATAAAAGACTATTTAAAACATTTTTAGACAAACGCCATTAGCAACACGTTTAAAGTTTCCGGGGAACCCTTCAAATCTATCTTTCTTTTATTGCTCGTGTTATTATTTTATTGCTAATTTCCTTTTTTATTTCTAAAACTCATAAAATTGGTGGTGCTTTCTTTCTTTCAAGTCTTTTGATGGGGGACAAATTGGTTTGTTTTGAAAAATCAGCTGATTACTTGCAAGTTTTTGCAGAGATTCCGTCTGTTTACTTTTCATAGTTTTCTTGCAAAAGAGAATAAAACTACCTTACTCTCTCAGAAAGTAGTTGCTGGACAATTCCTGCAGGAAAAGTAACCAGACACACCTAATATCTTTTAATAAAGTTTAAGAGTTTTGCCTTCTTTGGGACAGTCTTATGTACTATGTACATACATACCTAGACGAATGAAGTAGTTATCCACATATCGATATTCATATATATATTTTTTAAGATTTTGATTTTTTTTGCGTTAAGTCTCGTATTTTTTTTTGTTAATAAGTTTGAGTGTTGTCTGTGACGACATGTGACATGTCAACGACATCTCGTCGTTCTCTACAACTTTTTAATGACATACATTCGTCCATATCTGATTGTAGGGCCAAACACAAGAAGACAAATTGATATTTAGGTACATTTTATATGACACACACACAAACACACACACACTCAGACTCACACAGTTCGAAACATATTAAATGATTTGCATATAAAGCTATTGTTTCTTGATTGATTTCATCTAATAACTTTTGAAACCTCTTACGAATCAAACCAAGACCAAGACACTCTGTCGCTCTCGTCGTCACCGTTTGTGGAGTTCAAAGAAAGAAAGAAAAAAAAAAAAACAAACTAATTGTTTCAGTGATTTTGAATTTAAATTTAAAGTGAAATAAAACATGATTTCAACAATGAATATTTTATTTGCAATTTGTGCTGTGGTGTGTATATTCCGTGTGCAGGATGTCGTTGGTGGTGTAAGTGTTTAATTGAATGGATGTCCGAGTTATAAACATATATTCAAAAAGAAAATATAGAAATAGATGATAGAATGCCTTTACGATAGACAAGTGCCACACAAAACGGGTATTTTTCAGAACATCGAAATTGGTAAACTGATTAAAGAACCGAGTAAGAAAAGCTTTATTGTTCCACATATTTAAGGACATTTAATAATAAACGAGTAAAGGAGGGCCTCAATTCGTTCGGGTCGAACGTGTGAACTCTCCTTCGCGAGGAAATGAAAAGTGTGGAAAATATATTCGAATGCACCAAATTATTTTAAACAGCGTTTCCTAAAATTCAACGTAAGGTATACTAATGTTCAATGTACATGTCCGTATTACCCAAATACGCCCGGCCCATATTTTAAAATCTTCCGACTAATTACGTTGAAAAAATGGATCATTTTTAACATTCATCCAATTGTTATATTTTCTAATTAAAAATCAGTAAAGAGTGTCTTAAAGTCGGTCGGGCCGACTTTATGATACCCTACACCACTTTGCTAATTTAGAAGAGCTCCGCATAACAATCTGAACCGACCTCCATATTTCTGAGCTGTATTTGATATATTTTCCGGAATATCGTTGTTACAGAGTGCATATTACGGCAATGGGTAACAAATATAACAAATCGGATGAACAGCATATATGGAAGCTAGAGCTATATCTGAACCGATCTCTTTGACATACTAGCTTCTACTTTCAATTCGGTTGTAAGTGTCAAATTCCATCCCATTTGGTTTGGTGCACACTAAAAGGTAAAACGGACGAAGTTATAGCTATATCCAAATCTGAACCGATCTCGATAAAATTAAGCAAATGTATCATTGATTGTTACAGAGTGCATATTACGGCTGCGGAGGACAAAACTTACAAATCGGATGAACAATATATATGGGAGCTATAGCTATATCTGAACCGATTTCGATCAAATTTGGCATACTTACTTTCAGGCCTAATTTGGTAGTATGTGCAAAATTCCATACTATTCGGGCTGATATTACACGTTTGGTGCACAATAAAAAGCAAATCGGACGAAGATATATATGGGAGCTATATCTAAATTTTTACCGATTATCTCCAATTTCAATAGGGTTCGTCCTTGGGCCAAACAAATGTTGTTTGGAAAATTTTATCTCAATCGAATAATAAATGCGACCTGCATTTTGTTCACATGAATACATGGACAGACGGACGGACGGACGGACGGACGGACGAACGGACTGACATGCATAAATCAACTCAGAAAGTGATTCTATGCAGATCATCAGAAGGAACTATGGGTCTATCTCGTTTCCCTTTGCCTGTTACAAACAAATGCACAAAAACATAATACCCTGACCACCTTGTGGTGTAGGGTATAAAAAGAAATTGTTCAATTGTCAACGTTGAAAATGTATAACTTTGAAATTTTGTAACCCCGACGTATTTGGATAACTCTCATATGTTTTACTTGTGTGGTGAAAAAAGTCGGTCGAATTTTAGGTAACGCTGTAAAATAATATGGTTAAAATGCAAACAATTCTGAGTAGTCAGTTGTAAAATGTTTTCAGACCCATAGATGTCCTGAATATTGAGTGATAACGTAATATGAACTTTATACTACGAAGAAAAATATCGTTTGAGAAGTCAAAATAGCAAATTCTAAACTAATATGGGTTAAACGAAGCGAAACCCTCAAAAATCGTGAAGATCCGTTGGCCCTACGTTCCTTTGCGTACCCTAAGTTTGTCATTCCGTTTGTAACACTTCGAAATATACATTTTAGACCTCACACAGTATACATATTCTTGATCACCATAAAATTCTACATGTGTCAAAAATCATCAAAATACCGAATAACGGGAGGTACCGCTGTATGGGGGCTACACCAAAACGTGGACCCATACATACAATGTTTCGCCACACGAGCTTCAACCCATTATGACTTACAAATACAAATTTTTAAACAAATCTTTGGAGAAATGTGACAAAAATCATCAAAATACCGAATATCTAAAGGTACCGTTATGGGGACTATACCAAAACGTGGACCGATATATCTCATTTTCAATACCAATTATCCTAGACACAATACAAATTTTTCTACTAAATGTTGACGCTCTACGTCAAATAATTTTGATTTCAACCGACAGGCTGACAGACGGACATCGTTAAATCGGCTTAAAATTTTATGCTGATTATGAATATTTAGGTATGTTATAAACGGAATGACAAAGTTTCCAAGATAGAGGGTATAAAAATCCGTAGAAAAATACCTCTCCAATGATACCCATTATACGGGGGTTATACGAAGACGTGTTCCTTCATGAGTAATTTTTGTCATAAACTGTATTACCCATTACGACCTTCAAATACGAAACTTTAAAACAATTCCGGTAAAAATGTCCCTAAAGTCATGAACATATCGAATATTGGGAGGTACCGTTATATATATATATATATATATATATATATATATATATATATATATATATATATATATATATATATATATATATATATATATATACACCCAGTAGGCAGGTTGAGTTCGTAAATGGGCCATGTAGGTACCTCCCGATATTCGGTATTTTGATGATTTTAGCCACATTATTCACCGGAATTATTTCAAATTGGCATTTGAAGTTCGTAACGGATACTACAGCCTAAGACAGAAAATTATCTGTGCAGGTCCACGTCTCTGTGTAGCCCCCATATAACGGTACCCCCGATATACGGTATTTTGATGATTTTAGCGACATTGTTTACCGGAATCGTTTCAAATGTGGTATTTCAAGTTCGTAATGGATACTACATCCTAAATCAAAAAATGAGCCATATAGGTCCACGTCTTCATATAGCCCCCATATAACGGTACCCCCGATATTCGGTATTTTGATGATTTTAGCCACATTATTTACAGGGATTGTTTCAAATTTCGCATTTGAAGTTCGTAATGGATACTTCAACCCATGCCAGAAAATTGTCTGTGCAGGACCACGTCTTCGTATAGCCCCCATATAACGGTACCCCCCATATTCGGTGTTTTGATGATTTTAGCTTCGCATTTAAATATTTTCGCATTTAAATATTGTAATAATTTATGACAAAAGTTGCCTATGCAGGCCCACGTCGTCGTATAAGCATTCGGTATTTTTAAGATATTAACAGAATTTTTAACGAGTTTTATTTTTTGGAAATTGCCAAAATTGTACCAAATGGTGGAGGGTATTAAAAGTTCGGCCCGGCCGAACTTACAGCTTTTTTACTTTTTTTTCACTGATTTGTCTAAAAATTGGTATTTGTGAGTCATAATGGGTCCTAGTTCGTGTGGCGAGTCATTGTAATTATAGGTCCACGTTTTGGTATAGCCCCCATACAACGGAACCTCCCGATATTCGCTAATTTGTTGATTTTAGCCACATTTTTCACGGATTTGTCTGAAAATTGGTATTTGTAGGTCATAATGGGTTCTAGCTCCTTTGGCGAAACATTGCATGTGTAGGTCCTCGATTTGGTATAGCCCCCATATAACGGTGCCTCCCTATATTCGGCATTTTAATGATTTTTGCCACATTTCTTCTAATGTTTCCTTTATCCTAAGGTGGTGGGTATTGGGAGTTTGGCCCGGCCAAACTTAATGTTTTTTTACTTGTTTTAATAATAAAATTGAAGTATTTGCAAGTGTTGTTAGACCAAATTTAAGATGTTTGACAGTGAAACAAAACACAAAACGTACGTGAGCTGTTTAAATCGGTGATGAAAAAAAACAAGCAATCGTTGCCCTTTTACATTCCAAAGTCGCAAATGTTTCGACAAATTCGTTGTTTACATTATGCAATTATGCATTATGATCCTATATGTTTTAGGGATATACAAAGTATTGGGACTTAAAATGGATGTATAGGTCCAAGTTGTATTATAGCTTCAATATATCATATATATTATTCAACCGCATTTAGGCTCCCATGTTACGGAATATTTTTCATTTCAATCAGCAGCAATATAAAATTAAAGGTTCACAAAAGAAAAATTTTCCTAAAAGAGAATATGAAGGTCCACCATTTAGTATATCGTTTACAAAAGGATTTCAATCTATGTTGCAAGGTCTACACACCTTTTTCAAATGTATTTCGAAACATTTTTATTTGAAATTTTAGAATTCTATTTTTAATTCGAATCATTTCAGCTGTAATTCGAATTATTCCATTTTTAATTTCAATTATTCCAATTGTTTCATTTGTAATTCGAATTTTTCTAATTGCAATTTAAACTGTTTCATTTGTAATTTAATTATCTTCTAATTGTAATTCGAATGATTCGGTTTGTAATTTCAAATGGAATAATTAGAATTACAAATGGAGTCATTCGAATTACAATTGGAATAATTCAAACTAAAAATGGAATAATTCGAATTATGTTGGAATTCTCGAATAACAACTGAAATAAGTCGAATTACAACTGGAATAAGTTTTTCGAATTACGACTGAAAAAGGCGTAGACACACAATCCAGGCGAATACAAGGCAACCAACTACAGTCTACTGTCATTTCTAAGCCACTCATCCGACAGCTGTTAAAATTATTCAAGTGACAGCTCATTATATTGTTTACAAGCGTACAAAAGCATTTTGGTGAGAATTTTCCAGAAAAAAAGTTATTCGTGATGGAATTCAAGCATGGTAGTATGATTTCTCTATATTTGGCTGAAAAATCACAAGTGATTATCGTTAGAGCACTCCAGCATTTAAATGTGAATAAATATTTTGTGTCTCGTAACATCGGTCGACGTCAAGGAAGAGGACGGAAGAAAACAGCAACATCAGCATCAGAAAAGTAAAGAAGCGACTTGATCGAAACCCGCAGTGGCCGAAAAACGGCTCGTGATCAGAACATATTGGAATATTCCATCCGGCAAATATTGAAAAATGAGCTAGGGGTAAAGTCATTCAAATTCAAAGAGTGAAAGAACTTACACCGCAATAGAAAGAAAATAGACTCAAAAGAGCTAAAGAGTTGCTTCGCTTGGCCGAAAGTGGTGCCGAATTTGGTTTTCTTCGATGAGAAAACCTTCGTTGTCCAGCAGTTTTTAAATAAACAAAATGATCGTGTTTACTTGCCAAAGAGGTCAGCTGAAAATGTGCACCTTCGGTTGGCCACCAGAACTCAAGCGCCGGCCATGGTGATGGTGTGGGCAGCCATAACAGCCGATGGTCGCTCTCCGCTCGTATTAATCGACCGTGGCATCAGAATAAATGCCGAATAGGGACCGAAGTGTGTATTAAAGCCTTGGGCATTGAAACATTTTGGCCGTAGAACAGTTTGAAGGCCATAATTCGTGCCAAAGGTGACCAATTCGAACAAATCTAAACATATTCTAAAATTCTATTTTCGAAATTTTTGGCTTTCATTCAATAAAATTTAAATAAAATGTAAAAATTATGTCGTTTAGCTTTGTTGCAGTTTATTGGATATTTCTGTATTGGATATTTCTCCACTCCTGTGTACTCCCCTTGTAAATATTTTCAATTTTTCTCCCACAGGCCACTGAAGAGCAGATGTGGGCAGCCGGAGGCCTTATGCGTGACGTATGTTTACCCAAGTTTCCCAAAGTAACTAAAGAAATTGCTGATGGAATTCGAGCTGGTAACTTGCCCAATGAAAAGGATGCCAAGTGCTATGTCAATTGTATATTGGAGATGATGCAAACGGTATGCAGTTTCATAACTATGACATTATGGGTGAAATCATTTCCCTTTTCCTTCTTTTTTTTTGGTCCATTGAATAGATGAAAAAGGGTAAATTCTTGTATGAAGCCTCCTTGAAGCAAGTGGAAATTCTTATGCCCGATCACTACAAAGAAGAATACAGGGCTGGCTTGGCCAAGTGCAAAGATGTTGCTGTCGGTGTGAAGAACAACTGTGAAGCAGCCTACACCATTTTCACGTGCTTGCGCGGTGAAATCACCAAATTCGTATTTCCTTAAGTGCGCCAAATGCACCACCGCCACTATTTATGTATGTACAAAAATCCCCCATTGGCCATAGATACATATGTATGTTACGTAATTTATTTCAATTCTCTTTTGAAATTGTCATGACGCCGCTCCAAGACAATTAACAAACTACAAATTTAGTTATTTATTATTATTTAAATTGCCGTAAAGAAACATTAGGCCACCATATAATTATTTTCATGTTCCCTGTCTCATGTTTTATTTACTATTTATTGTCTATCATCGATTTTAAAGTGCGTGTCTAATATAATTTAAATAAAAAACCTCAAAAATTATCAAAAACAAAGACCATGTAAACGAATTTTGATTGTTCTGCCTCGTCACAAATGATATTGTATTGGTGTGTCATTTAACAGATGAATTAACACGGAATAGCTTGGTATTGGGTTAGTCATTAAAAACGATGAATTCTCAATCTTGACTTAGGAATTCTTTTTGTGTTTCAAAATTAGAATTTATTGTTTCTTATAGCGTGTTCAAATACAAAGTTTTATTCGGATTAAGCCCCATTATCAGTGAATGAGAAGAGAAAACCCACCGAATGGTTAGGCTGTTGTTTCAATTCTAATTTTATTTCTAAAATATGTTCCTTACGTACTACTGAAACTAATCTAACTTAACCTAGTCGCAACCACACAATTGTTCTTATCTATTCTAATGGAGAACATTGCAGGGCTGCTTGACATATCATTCAAGTGGTCTTGTGAATCTACTGAACGCATCTGTGCCTGTGGGTCATAACCTTTATTATCTCACACATTATCGTATGCGTCAGCGCAAAAGATCACTGAATTCTTCACATGTGATATTTTATGGCGGCTGGGAAATATTTAATTTTAGAACATTTATTTTTTATTGCTACATTTTCCCAGCGCCTCAATCGCACTCAAAAGTATGTACAAAGTATTTTGTACATTCTCCCGGGCGGCTTAAATGCGTATGTTAATAGTGGACTGTATTTTTATAAAGTTGAATAAATGTATACTATAAAATATTTAAATATAAAAATATTAAAAAAAAACTAACTATATATGCTTAAACAATATAAATATTCAATTAAGTAACTGCTTCCAGGAAACGACTCCATTTCTTTGCCCAATCCTTCTTTCCAATGCCACCACCTTTATCTGCCGGCTTCATTCTCCATACCGCATTCATAGTCCATCGATGCAGACCGCCATCATTCACGTCGGAAAGGATTACCATTGGCTCCATGGTACGCTCTGCTTTGTCGTGTTCTGTTTTTACGGCCATCGATGATTTGCTATTGGTTTTTCTAAGGCAATACGTTCAAGAACCGGAACCAGGGAACTTTGTTCGGCTTTACCCATTTCTTCGTTGTATTCTTTTTCATATTCGTTGGAAATGAATGGACCTTCTGTACGTAGAGGCATTCCTTCTTTTTCCTCTTCTGCTATGTTTTCTTTTCTTCTTGAATCGTTGTCGTAATCAACATCCCCGTATCCGCCGAACATGTTGGGGCCTTCTGCACGTGAATCCATTCGTTCTTCACCGAGTGCTTCATTGCTCAGGGCGGATTCTTCTTCTTTCCGTTCCTCAAAATGAGGACTTGCCGGCGGGAACAATTTCACAATATTTACTTCTAAGCAAGGAATCTGCTTTAGTTGAGCAGCATCATGTTTTATTCTTAAATTTTCCACTTGTTTAGACATGTCATCTCTCTCAGCTTCAAAGACTTGCCGCGCTCTTTCCGAGCTAGCCAATTTTTCATTGACTTTCTCTAACTTCATTTTCAGATGTCGCACTTGATCTTTCTGAACACGACGTTTTTCTTCGAATTGTTCATCTTTGGCTCGCCGGCTTTCTTCAGATTTGGCGAGCAGATATTTTTCGTGGGCCTTCGCATTTCTCAATATCATTTCACTTTTTTCCACTTCGATTGTTAGTTAAGAACGCAATTCGATTGCTTGTCCCTGCAGAGATTGTAAATTATTTTCATAGGCTTGCGTTTGTTCGTGCAAACCATCTTCTAATTCTCTGTCGTAATCTTCCTTTGTTTCGACATAGTTAAGTTGTCTGTTTTCTTCCACTTGCTCTTCCCAAATTAAATAGTCACATTTCAGCGAGAGTGTCCATCGTAATGGGGGTTTCATCGAATCTTCGATTTCTTCATCGATGTCCAAGTCTGTATTATTGCGACTCCGGGTTGCTAAAAGCTTCATTGCTGATAACATACACATATCCACATCACAGCACAATGTCTTCATATGGGTTGGAAAGTATTTGTGGTGAACCCTCAAGTACCGTCGTAACTGGTAATATGAATTTTCTACCAGTACCTTCCATGCCGCGACGTGTTTCACCTTTTCAAAGGCTGACGTCGAAGTTAATGACTGGAAATAGTCTACCAAAGTGGTAATATCTTCTTCCACTTTTTTATTCATTTTTAATTTAAATGTTTTAGATAAGACTATTTGTCCTCTTTTCAAAACTTTTTTATATTGCCTTCTTGGCTTTTTTCGATTTTTTGATTTTTTCAGTTGGGACTTTGATGTCCTCTTTTCCAAAATTGTATATTTTTATGTGGGATTGTTATTGTCCTCTTTTTTTTAATTTGCCCGTGGGTCTTTTTTTAAATATATATATTTTTTAAATTTTGCCTTTATGGCTCTTTATAATTTTATCCCTCAATTGATTTTTACTGGTAGCTATTCTCCTCTTTTTTGAAGAATAGCTACTTCTGCTTGTAGTGAGTCTCTTACCACTGGTGGGGGAAAACTCCTACTATTTTCTTCTAAAAGTCGCTAGATCCTTTCACTTTGACAAAAGTGAAGGCTCGAATGACCAATAAGTGAGAAGAGAAAACCGACCTAATGGTTTGGCTGTAAATTCAATTCTGATTTTATTTAAGAAATGTGTTCCTTACGTACTACTGAAACTAATCTAACTTAACCTAGTCGCAGCCACACAATTGTTCTTATCTATTCTAATATTGAATGGAGAAAATTGCTGCAAAGGGCTGCTTGTAATTTCATTCAAGTGGTCTTGTGCATCTACTGAGCGCATCGATATCTGTGCCTGTGGGTCATAACCTTTATTATCTCACACATTATCGTATGCGTCAGCGCACAAGATCACTGAATTCTTCATATGTGATATTTTATGGCGGCTGGGAAATATTTAATTTTAGACCATTTATTTTTATTTTCCCAGCGCCTCAATCGCACTCAAAAGTATGTACTAAGTATTTTGTACAATCAGGATTTAACCAGTGTTACTTTAGAAACGTGGAAATGTATCTCAGTTGAGACAATGCTGATTAAATGTAAAGGAATTAGGGCTTACATTTACGAACTCCACTCGATGACAAATGTCAATTCCATGGCGTATATGTCAAATAATATCTATCCACTGCATTTATGAATACGATTTACGTGACATATTCGCTAGGGAATTGTCATTTGAAATCGAGTGGATATTATATTCTTAATATTCGGGGTAAGCAATAAATCCTGATAATGTGGATTAATAGTATTCTTAGTAATGTTACGCGGACGCAATACACATTCCTTAGGGGACATATTTGGTACAAGATCTCAAATGTGCCTTGGAAAAATATTTTTATATCGCTTCAGATTTGGTTATAGGTTTCGAAGAAATTGCTTCCTATTCCGCATGTTTCGTACACAAAGCCCATTTGTGGGAACATATAAATTGGCTATTGAACACACTTTTACTAAGTAAATGGAGTGGATGAGTTTTTTCCATTCCCTGTGGATCTTATGTTCAACTCTGTAACTGTATATCATGAAAATATGTCTTCATCTATATTTATAAAAAAGGAAAATACGTACGCTTGATTGTTTCTTTGTTTGTAATTTATAGACCTAAAAACTGCTGAACAGATTTTCCTGAAAATTTCCAAATAAACTACAGCATAGCCTGAAAGTAACAAAGATTATATAAATTTTTTAAATTCCCCTTGGAACGGAAGATATAGCATCAGAATCAGAGGTATTTTAAAAAAAATTAGTTTTTATATGCACATGTCATTTGATTGATTGCAAATATAGTCTTCAAATGTAGAGTGCACTACGGAATGTGGAGCAAACGCAATTTTGTCAAATTATGTAGAAGCATGATATGTATATCCAATGCCAATGAAATTCGGACAGAGACGAAATTTTGTACAAAAATAAATTTGCCAAATTATTTTGAAATCAGTTCAGCTTTGGGTCCAGCTCCTATATATATCGGTCGATTTTATTTATTTTATGCACCAAACAATTATATATATATATATATATATATATATATATATATACTAGCTGAACCCGGTGCGCTTCGCTACCCCTTTTGATTTTATATGCATTCAAAATTTTATTTACGAATATATGTTGGATAAAGAAAAACAAATTTAAAAATTAAAAAAAATATTGCACTAATTTAATGCGTTAATAAACAAAATCATTACAAAAGCAGTAACATGACATGCATACACGAAGGGTTTGTCCTTTGGATTTATTTATTTCATAGCAAATACCAAGCGTGCAGGAAACTGCAATTTTTTTAAGTAGAGTGGCATTTCTATTGCAAGTAGTGAATTCGAGATAGCAACATACTTCGCCGTAATAAGCGTATTTCAAATAAATTGTTCTGTTGTTTTTTAGTGTTAGCCTAAGGCGTTGTGGGTCAATGGTTCTTATTAAAATCATATCCCAATCTGATCCGATTTAAATATAATTTAAAAAAAATTACTTTTACACCAAACTCCGCCACACCTTTCATATTTAATTGAAATTGGTGCGTCAAATATGTGAAATCGGCCGAGAATATATATATGGGAGCTATATCCAAATCTTAACTAATTTCCAATTAATTTATCACATTTATTATTATAACAAAATTCCGCCACACATTCTGAATTTCATTGGAATCGGTCATATATATCGTGTTTGGTGCATAATATGTATGAAATCGGCCGAAATATATATGTTAGCTATATCTAAACCTCAACTGATTTCAATATAATTTGGCAATTTTTGCTGGTGCCAGATTTAGTCTCTCTCGCTTTGGGTGCATCAAATATGTGAAATCGGCTGAGTATATATATGGAGCTATAATCACATCTGAGCGTATTTGAATATAATTTGTCAAATGTGCATCAAATATGTGAAATCGGCGGATAATATATATGGGAGCTATATCCAAATCTGAACCGATTTCAATATAATTTGAAAAATTCATTTTTGCTTCCGATTCCGTTACTTATTTTAAATTTCATTAAATTTGGACATACATATCTTGTTTGGTCCACCAAATACATGAAATCGGCCGAAAATGTATATGGGAGCTATATCCAAATCTGAACCGATTTCAATATAATTTGGGAAATAAATTTTTTTAGATAAAATCTATCACACGTTTCAAATTTCATTGAAATTGGGGATACATAGCGTGTTTGGTGCATCAAATGTTTGAAATCGGCCGAAAATATATATGGGAGCTATATCCAAATCTGAACCGATTTCAATATAATTTGACAAATTTATTTTCGGATCAAATCCCGTCACATATTCCAAATTTCATTGGAATCGAACATTCATATTGTGTTTTAGGCATCAAATGAACGAAATCGGTCGAAAATATATATGGGAGCTATATCAAAATCTGAACCGATTACAATATAATTTAGCAAACTTATTTTTGTTCCAAATTCCGTTACACATTCCAAATTTGGAGACTATATCTTTAACCGATCAATAGATATGTGCATATAAAATCTAAATTTTTGGGAGGTACCTCCGATTCTGATGCTATATCTCCAGTTCCAAGTGGAAATTCAAAAATGTATATAGCCTATGTTACTTTCAGGCGATGTTGCAGTATATATGGAAATTTTCAGAAAAATCTATTCAGCAGTTTTCGAGTCCATAAATTACAAACAAACAAACAAACAAACAAACAAACGTACAAACATTTCCTCTTTTATAGATATAGATATATATATATATATATATATATATATATATATATATATATATATATATATATATATATATATATATATATATATATATATATATATATATATATATATATATATATATACATATATATATATATATATATATATATATATATATATATATATATATATACATATATATATATATATATATATATATATATATATATATATATATATATATATATATATATATATATATATATATATATATATATATATATATATATATATATACAATTATACAATCCACTCATCCACTCCATTTACTTAGTAAAAGTGTGTTCAATAGTCAATTTATATGTTCCCACAAATGGGCTTTGTGTACGAAACATGCGGAATAGGAAGCAATTTCTTCGAAACCTATAACCAAATCTGAAGCGATATAAAAATATTTTTCCAAGGTACATTTGAGATCTTGTACCAAATATGTCCCCTAAGGAATGTGTATTGCGTCCGCGTAACATTACTAACAATACTATTAATCCACATTATCAGGATTTATTGCTTACCCCGAATATTAAGAATAGAATATCCACTCGATTTCAAATGACAATTCCCTAGCGAATATGTCACGTAAATCGTATTCATAAATGCAGTGGATAGATATTATTTGACATATACGCCATGGAATTGACATTTGTCATCGAGTGGAGTTCGTAAATGTAAGCCCTAATTCCTTTACATTTAATCAGCATTGTCTCAACTGAGATACATTTCCACGTTTCTAAAGTAACACTGGTTAAATCCTGATTGTACAAAATACTTAGTACATACTTTTGAGTGCGATTGAGGCGCTGGGAAAATAAAAATAAATGGTCTAAAATTAAATATTTCCCAGCCGTCATAAAATATCACATATGAAGAATTCAGTGATCTTGTGCGCTGACGCATACGATAATGTGTGAGATAATAAAGGTTATGACCCACAGGCACAGATATCGATGCGCTCAGTAGATGCACAAGACCACTTGAATGAAATTACAAGCAGCCCTTTGCAGCAATTTTCTCCATTCAATATTAGAATAGATAAGAACAATTGTGTGGCTGCGACTAGGTTAAGTTAGATTAGTTTCAGTAGTACGTAAGGAACATATTTCTTAAATAAAATCAGAATTGAATTTACAGCCAAACCATTAGGTCGGTTTTCTCTTCTCACTTATTGGTCATTCGAGCCTTCACTTTTGTCAAAGTGAAAGGATCTAGCGACTTTTAGAAGAAAATAGTAGGAGTTTTCCCCCACCAGTGGTAAGAGACTCACTACAAGCAGAAGTAGCTATTCTTCAAAAAAGAGGAGAATAGCTACCAGTAAAAATCAATTGAGGGATAAAATTATAAAGAGCCATAAAGGCAAAATTTAAAAAATATATATATATTTAAAAAAAGACCCACGGGCAAATTAAAAAAAGAGGACAATAACAATCCCACATAAAAATATACAATTTTGGAAAAGAGGACATCAAAGTCCCAACTGAAAAAATCAAAAAATCGAAAAAAGCCAAGAAGGCAATATAAAAAAGTTTTGAAAAGAGGACAAATAGTCTTATTTAAAATATTTAAATTAAAAATGAATAAAAAAGTGGAAGAAGATATTACCACTTTGGTAGACTATTTCCAGTCATTAACTTCGACGTCAGCCTTTGAAAAGGTGAAACACGTCGCGGCATGGAAGATACTGGTAAAAAATTCATATTACCAGTTACGACGGTACTTGAGGGTTCACCACAAATACTTTCCAACCCATATGAAGACATTGTGCTGTGATGTGGATATGTGTATGTTATCAGCAATGAAGCTTTTAGCAACCCGGAGTCGAAATAACACAGACTTGGACATCGATGAAGAAATCGAAGATTCGATGAAACCCCCATTACGATGGACACTGGAAGAAAACAGACAACTTAACTATGTCAAAACAAAGGAAGATTACGACAGAGAATTAGAAGATGGTTTGGGTCCAGCTCTATATATATATATATATATATAAAATTGTACATTTGACAACATCTCAATATAAAAGTGCTTTGGCATTCGTTTTTATACCTTACGATTTTGATAAATTTTGTCAATTCAAAATGCTCTCTTGACATAAAAGAAAAAACTAAAAAGTCGCATAAAAAGATGCCAGTAATGATAATACAAAGACAAATATATATATATATATATATAATACAAATATGATTCTTTGTCTGTCCGTTTGTGGAACTCACTCTAGCTTCCGAACGAAATGATGTGGGTTGATAACATTCTACTCAAATGTATATTATATCTGCAGGACTTTTGGTATTGAAAATGGCCCGTGTAGGTCCACGTTTTGGTATAGCCCCCATATAACGGTATCCTTGATACTCTGTATTTTGAACATTTTAGCGACACCTTTCACCGGGATTGTTTCAAATTTGGTATTTGATATACGTAATGGATGCTACGGCCCATGACAGGAGATTGTCTGTGCAGGTCCACGTCTTCGTATAGCCCCCATACAACGGTACCTCCCGATATTCGATATTTTGATGATTTTAGCGACATTATTCACCGGAATTAATTTCAATTTAGTATTTGAAGTTCGTAATGGATACTACAGCCTAAGACAGAAAATTGTCTGTGCAGGTCCACGCCTTCGTATAGCCCCCATATAACGGTATCCTTGATATTCTGTATTTTGATCATTTTAGCGACACCTTTCACCGGGATTGTTTCAGCCTAAGACAGAAAATTGTCTGTGCAGGTCCACGTCTTCGTATAGCCCCCATATAACGGTATCCTTGATATTCTGTATTTTGATCATTTTAGCGACACCTTTCACCGGGATTGTTTCAAATTTGGTATTTGATATATGTAATGGATGCTACGGCCCATGACAGGAGATTGTCTGTGCAGGTCCACGTCTTTGTATAGCCCCCATATAAGGGTAACTCCCGATATTCGGTATTTTGATGATTTTATCTACATTATCACCGATTTTTTTAGTTTCTCATTTGAATATTGTAATGGCTTATGGCAAATGTTACCTATGCAGGTCCATGTTGTCGTATAGACCCTAATATAACAGCCACATTCGGTATTTTTAAGATTTTAACAGAATTAACGGATTTAAATATTCCATAATATAGGTAAAATCTCGAAATTTTTATGAGAATTAGGTTTGGCTACAAAATTTGGTACAATTGTTTTTGGAGAACGAATGGAGCTGGATATAATGAAAAAGTCGTAAAAGTTAATAAATATTAAACATGTAATATCGGGGTATTCGAACACATGGAACCTTGAAATGTTGTAATCAAATAACATGTAATCCAGACTTTCGGAAATTCGTACTAAATGTATACGAAATATAATATAAGTTTACAACTTTTTTTTCAAAAAATGTAAAAAAATTGTCCTTATATAGATCTCAGCATATGAAATACAACTATTTCGTAGGTTCTTACAAATTGGATAATGTTGACTCATTTCTTGATCTTGGTGTCATATTAGACAATAAATTACGTTTCAATTTACATATTGAGTCTTGTGTTAATAAAGCAAAGTCTTTACTAGGATTTATAAAACGTTGGTCAAAGGAATTCGACGATCCTTTGTAACCAAACGCTTATTTATCAGCCTTGTTCGACCTACTTTAGAATATGGCTGCATAATTTGGAATCCTTTCTATAAAATATATTCAAAAAAGATAGAGTCTGTACAGGTTCAATTTCTTTTGTTTGCTCTGAGAGGTTTAGGATGGAATTCAAATGAACTTCTCCCACCTTATGAGAATCGGCTTAAACTTATCGATCTTCCTACACTAGAAAAAAGGAGATTAATGCTTAGATGTATTTTTATCATCAAACTTTTGCGTTGTCAAATTGATTCTGAGTTTTTAACTGGTGAAATTAAATTCAATGTCCCCTCGCGAAATACGCGTTATTACATACCACTGAAACTAACATTAGCAAAATCGAACTATGAAATAAATAATCCTCTCCGAAGTTTATGTGCTGATTATAATAAATTCAAAGAAAACATACAACACGATTTCTTTGTGTGAATCCTTGCATGTCATAAAAAACTCTATCCTACGTTCTTAGTTTATAAAATAGTTAATAGTAGACTTAGTTTCTGTGATTTAATATTTGTAGTTTAGTTTAGATACTTTAATTCTTTTTAATTGTTAAACCGGCTGATGTTCTAATGTAGCCGGTTTCCCAAGTCTACTAACCCCCTATAATCCGGACTATGGGGTGTACGTGCTCCCTACGTTATGGGGATGTGTCCCTCTCGGTCGGCAGGGGCGGGAAAGTGAGGCGTTGGGAACGATCGAAAAAAATTGTACATTTGACAACATCTCAATGTAAAAGTGCTTTGGCATTCGTTTTTATACCTTACGATTTTGATAAATTTTGTCAATTCAGAATGCTCTCTTGCCATAAAAGAAAAAACTAAAAAATCGCATAAAAAGATGCCAGTAATGATGTTAATATAGATTTTGTAGTATTTTGTGAAATTTTTTAATTTTTCGCATGCGATTTTTTCAATTTGACTTATAATATTGAAGTGAATATTTTGTAATATTTTTACACCTTACAACACAGGTTGGGGTTATTATATACAGATTGCAATTATCGTCCGATCCTCACGAAAATTTTCACAAGTTTAGGCTTTTTCTCAGAAGGGATAGGCCTATTGTTTTCAAAGATGTCCGCAATATATTTAGGGGTTGAAATGGATAAACAACTAAACGTGTTCCTGATTTTGCAGCCGTTATAAACGTCACAAATAGAAACGAAACAAACGACACGAAATCTCGCATGAAGTTAGGGTTTAGGTTGTGTAAAAAAAATACATACTATTCTACCGAAAATAAATTACAGGCGATATCCAAAATACATAAAAAAGGCGAACTTCTGGCTTTTTATGCTGATTTCGTTGACGAATATAGCCACATATCGTAGACAAGCAAATCATATATATGAGTCTAAATTTATTGCTTTTGGAGATGACCGCAAAATATTTAGGGGTTTCAAATGAACCAAAAACAGAAAAAATTTCCTGATCACACAATTGAAACCAATCGACACGCTTGAGAAGAGAGTTCAGGACTGGGAAGAGTTCTAGCGTTTTGGATGACCATTGCGCGACGGAGTGCGTAAATATTGGACAAATGTCCCTGGTAAAAATGCTAAGGGTAATATCTGGGCAGCGAAATCGAAATCTTCCAAATTGGCTTTAGACATAAAGGCGCTTCTAACATATTGTAGTGTCGTAGGGTATCATATTGTCGGCCCCGCACTGCTATGCTTTCTTGTTATATATACGATGTTATGTATACAAAAACATTTGTCAACTACGTTTCGAACTTGAATTTGAATAAATCAATTAATTTTGGATTTGGAATTATGAGATCGTGTTTTATTTGCAATTTTAGCTTGATAGATACCCGTTAGCATTGCAGACTTGGTTATATCGACTCCAAAAGTAAAATGAAAATGCTTTCCAATTGTAACCACACCATTTCTAAGTAAATTTATTTTGTAGAAAATATTGGAATAATTTCCTACTCTAATGTTTATATAAATAACGGAAAAAAATGTAATATATATGCACATAAGTAAATGCTTCTAAAGGCACCGTATGATAAATCTGCTTTGAATATATGAATATTAGTTTATAATTACATAAGAATATACAAATTTATGGGGCCAGTCAGTATTCAAGATCTATATCAGGTAGTCTGGTTAGAGGTCAGCGATAAGTAATGGTTTTTATTTTCCTGGTTGTGGAATTTTGTAATTACGCTGTCTCAGCTCTCTCAAAATGCACATGCCATGGCTGTGGGCATTTTCACATCTAGAATTATTTTTTGAAATAAAATCGTTATGTCTCCTAAGTGAGGTGATATACTTACTTCTCTGCTATTCCCTCGTTTTCTATGTTGCAGATTTTCACAATTTCTTCCAAGTCATCCTTGCCATCGGTGTACATCATAGAAAGCATATCGACAGTTTTTTCCTCGTCCAATGTTGTTGAGCCCTCAGCAATCTTTTGAAAATAGTGGAAAAATATTAAATAATTGAAGTAATAGGAAGGTTATGGGCCAAAATGGAATACAATTAAACTATTAAATGATGAAACAGTTCCATTCGAATTTTCCTATTTTTTATTAAAGAAAAGATTTTTTATATTTTTTCGAATTACAAATATAGACACATCAAAAACGAAAATTCAAGGAAAAGAAAAAAGAATTTCAAACGGAATACAATAAATGCAAATGGAATACTTAAATAACAATTAAAATGTTTCAAATTACGTCGGTGTAGTGACAAATAAATTAAATTAATATATAAATAAATTAATGAGTAAAGTTGTTAATGAGTTCTAAATAGAGGTATTCATTTGCTCTTTTCCCGAACTGCAAGAATTAACTAGCTTTTAATTTTTTTTCTAGTCATCGTAAAGCGAAAATCGGTTATCTTAGTAAAAACTTGTACATTCTTGCAGTTCTGGAACAGTGTAATTACAAGTTATTTGCATATCCATATTTACCAATTCAAATTCATGCATGAGACAATGTCTGAAACACTTCGAGCTTTGATGGGGGTTCTCGTCGTTCTTAATCAATTGCCTAATGTGTTCTGAAAATGTTCGATTTTAACTTATTCGGGTGAATAAAATAAATAGCACATTTATGTACCTCTGTCCGGTTTGGGGTCACAATTTTCACCGAAAGGTTCTAGGGCATCGATTAATTCCTCAGAGGTCATACCAATGTCGTCATCATCGTCATCGGCCTGAAAATATATTTCATAGTTCAAAACATAGTAAAACATTGAGTAAAAATTAAATTATCATAGATTTCTTCATCGAATTTTTCTTCGTTGTTAGGGTTAAACTTTGCCATAATTTGCCCAATGTAAGATATAAACTCATGATACAAAAGCCAATTACTAAGGTCTGACAAATATTTACAATTGAAATTGTAACTACCTCACTTGGAGACCTTTGGGTCCATTGTGATCATCCTGCATGAAAAAGAATAGCAAGAACGAACAAGTAAGAAATCTGTTAGTTCAGCCGGGCCGAACTTTGAATACTCTACACCATTTGGAACAAAATTAGCAATTTAAAAAAAAAAAAAAAATAAATAAAATAAATAAATAAAATAAAGTCCTTAAAAAATTTTGCTAAAATCACAAAAATTCCGAATGTAGCTGTTATATTAGGGTCTATACGACGACATGGACCTGCATAGGTAATATTTGTCATAAGCCATTAAAATATTCAAATGCGAAACTTAAAAAAAAAAAACGGTAATAATGTAGCTAAAATCAAACAAACACCGAATACCATTATATGGGGGCTATACGAAGACGTGGACCGACACAGACAATTTTCTGTCATAGGCTGTTATATCCATTACGAACCAATTTTGAAACAATTCCGTTGAATAATGTCGCTCAAATCATGAAAATACGGAATTTTGGGAGTTACCGTTATATGGGGACTATACGAAGACGTGGACCGGCACAGACAATTTTCTGTCTTAAGCCTGTAGTATCTATTACGAACTTTAAATACCAAATTTGAAACAATTCCGGTGAATAATGTAGCTAAAATAATCAAAATACCGAATATCGGGAGGTACCGTTATATGGGGGCTATACCAAAACGTGGACCTACATGTCCCATTTTCAATACCAAAAGTCCTGCAGACATAACATACATTTGAGTATTTTTTATTTTATCAATCTTCTGCAATTCGTTCGGAAGCTGGTGTGTTTTCCACAGTCGGGCGGACATTGCTTAATCGACATAGAATTTTTTGCTGATAAAGAAGATATATACTTTGTGGGGTCTAAAATGTATATTTCGAGGTGTTACAAACGGAATGACAAACTTAATATACCCTCCATACTATCGTGGAGGGTATAAAATTTTTTGAGAGAGAGATTAAAGGTGAAAGATCTTTAGTTTTAACTCCGACGCCAAAGCCGTTTTGTGAAATTAGCGATGACGAAGGGATCCGTGTTGATAGAGCAGGACAATGACATAGAAGTTCAATCGTTTTATTTTCTCCCTCATCCTCATACAGCCTACAGTATTCAACGTTAGAGTTATCCCATTTGGACGTATTTGATGGGATGATTTGGTGGCCTGTTTGTATCCCTATTGATATCCGTAACGTTGAATTATTCATGGTTAATAGAGGCTGGGTTCTACGCGAGGATATATCTGCCCAGATTTGTTTTGATACCTTACACCGTAGTTCGGTGTACCAGCACACTTTGCCTTTCTCCCTGGAGAATGAATATGACGAAGAGGAGTTATAACATGTCGACGACTATTTATGTCGACTGCAAGCCCATCATTGCCAATCCATCAACTTTTTTATTCCGTTCAATATTAAAATGACCAGATACCCAGCAAAGCCGGTGTGCAGATTTCCCAAAGCTGTTCTATACCTCAGAACTGCACAGAAATTGAATGTAAAAGATTGGTTGGTACAACTTGAAGGGTAGCGAAGTTGTATGCTTCGGCCATTAACGATACAACTTTGTGTACAACCTCTTTGTACAACTTCACTTTTCGTAGATTTTGTGTGCAACATGCCCACAAACGTTACAATCGGTTGGTACAATTTGATTTTATTTTTTGTACAACTGAGATACAAGTTTGTACAACCGGCCTGCAAACGATTCAATCTTGAATACAACCTCTCCAGTAGTATCGTGCGTGGCTTGCATAAGAGCCGCTTGACTATCTACATAAATAGTCACCGGTTCAGTTATTTCATTCTCCATAATTTTAATCAGTTCATGATCTCTTCTTCAAAACACTGTTCTGTATATTTCTATACTCCGGCGCCCGGACCTGTTTCCATCTTTGATCCTTCTGTATATATCGGAGACCGATTAGTGGTAAGTTGCTCCGTTCAATTCATCTCTGCTTGGAATCAGTATCTCAGTTCTGTCATGGTTGGTGATATGTAATCGATGTTCCGTTTATAAGGGTTGAAGGTTAATTAAACTCTTAGAAAGCCAAGAAAGCTGGCATAATCCTGTCGTGTAGTATGCAGCGGCCTGGTACTAAGTTCAACAAATGCTATGTTTAAGGTGTATTTTTTGATGCGGCCGCGGTTAGGATTAAAGCTGCTCACTGTAAGCTTGAGAGTTTCGAGCTATTTAAGTTTATCATTCCGTTTGTAACACTTCGAAATATACATTCTAGACCCCACAAAGTATATATATTCTTGATGAGCATCAAATTTTATGTCGATATAGCGATGTCCGTCCGTCTGTGAAAACCGCTCCAGCTTCCGAACGAAATGAAGTAGGTTGATAAAATTTTATTAAAATGAATATTATCATTTTGGCGATTTAAGCGACGTTATTCACCGGAAAAGTTTCAAATTTTGGTATTTGAAGTTCGTCATGGATACTACAGTCTATGGCAGAAAATTGTAAATGCAGGTTCACGTCTTCGTATAACCATCATATAACGGTACCCTCCGACGTTCCGCATTTTGATGATTTTAGCGACATTATTCACCGAAATTGCTTCAAATTTGGTACTCGAAGTTCGTAATGGATGCTACAGCCTATGACAGGTCCACGTCTTCGTATAGCCTCCCATATAACGGCATCTCCTGATATTCGGTGTTTTGATGATTTTAGCGACATTATTCACCGGAATTGTCTCAAAATTGGTATTTGAAGTTCGTCATGAATACTACAGGCTACAGGACAGAAAACTGTCTGTGCAGGTCCACGTTTCGGTATAGGCCCCATATAATGGTACCTTTCTATATCCGGTACTTTGATGATTTAAACATTCTTCACCGATTTCGCATTTGACTATTGTGTTGACTTATGACAAAGGTTGCCTATGCAGGTCTACGTTGTCGTATTGACCCTAATATAATGGATTTTATTTTTTTGAAAATTGCCAAAATCGTTCGGCCCGGCCGAACTTACAGTTTTTTTACTTGTTTACGCTCCAAAATTGTGTAGATATAAAGAGAGAGCTTAAAGGACACTCCATCCACGACTGCTGGAACGAATTGATCTGGCTTGCGCTACGTGTGACCAGTGCCAATTCTGTCATTGTTTGGTTGGACCTAAAGCTGTTGCCCATCGAGACAACTTTGTAAGTTCTCACTGCATAAGATCTGACACTGTGGTTTCCCCGTAATTGTTGAAAATTTAAAATATTCTCTTGGAATACAGAGGAAAGTAACGATTTTTAAAGCAATTCCAATTCAATAAAATCACAACGAGGTGAATTTAGACCCAAGATTTCTCTTGCTATACGCAAAATTAGTATTTTGCTTTTCTGGGTTTTTACGACAAAATGGAATTTTCCAATCGCCAGATGAGTCCTGTTGTTTTGTATAGTATATATAGACGAAATAAATTCCAAAATAAAGCAATACGATATTTCGGAGATGCGTTACCGCAATACTTCGGTATACATACTGCTCATCAATGTATGGCCACGTAACCATCGCTAGGAATACCAGTTTTAACCGACTGATATTATGTATTTTAAAGATCTTATTTGATTTCAAAGTCAAGGACATAATTTTTGACCCGATATTAAAATTTCACACACTTTCACAAGTCTTTACACACATTGATACCATTTTCAGTATGTATCTGGTCACATAAGTTTTGTATTGCTCTATTTTGATTATTTTATATTAACTGTTTAACCTTATACCAGGGCTAGGCAGAGAGCCTCAAGATTTTTTTGTGATTGTATGTGTTTTGAAATAACAATATATTGCAAGTGTTTTTTGCCTCTCTTTACAGAGTGAGAAATAATTGGTTATCTTTAAATTTTCAATTTAAAATTTACCGTTGTAAAAGCAACTTCGTTGTTAAAAATTAATATTTTGATCAGACAATTCGGAGATATATTTGCAGTTATTTCAATTATGATTCATTTTAAAATAAAAAAATATAAAAGTTGACATTTTTAAAAAATTTATATAATTTTTATTAAAAAAATTTTAAAAAAAATTTATTAAACACCAATAATAATTTCGGACTTAACATCCTAACCATCTAAGTTGATCCTTTAAAAATTAATACCGATTACCACAGGCTGATAGTTATATAGTACGCAAATAGTTGTAAAATTTTATGCTGAAAAATTTTTATGTCGGAAAAAATTTTATGTCGGAAACGCATATCCTGCGTAGGGTCCACATCCTGTTATTTTCCCTAATATTGACTAAGAACGTACATATAATTTCATAGAAATCAAAGGATATGAAAATGTCCATTAATTTGTAAGGACAATAAATTTGTCTAACAATATGAAATAAATTTCTATTCCTAACATATGAATTAGTATGTAAATTTTGTCAAATAGAATTCAATTAAAAAAGATAAATCTTAAAATTTATAATTTTTACAAATTCGGAAATATTTGTTCCGAATATGTAGTAAGATATATTTGTGCTCCAATATTTCTTACGGTGTAGTCATAAAAATATCCGACAGCACCTTCCTCATCGACTGCTCGAATAAAACTAAATATTCTACCAAAACCAATTTGACATAAAATTCAAAACAATTTATTTTTTTCAATTGTGTTGGTGAACACACAGATATCCCAAGGGATACTCTTTGCCTAGCCTTGCCTTATACCGAATTTACATTTGCATTGAGGAGATTTTAGAATTGCTTAATTAATTAACTTTCTCAAACTGACATTTGCATTTTTTTAAAATTGTATCCTCTTGAATAAAATGGAATTCCCTTCCATGTAATATTTACTTACATAAGCGATCGCAATGAGACTTAAACAAATAAACAGATGTTTGCAAAAATGCATTTTTTTAACACTTTTTGCAATGTTAAAAAGTGTTAATTGAAACTATTTCAACACTGCCCCCTTTTTGCGTTCTATTGTCGGTCGATACGCTTAACGAAAACACAATAAATTTGAACTAATTTCCAACGAAGCGGTGTTCTACTTTTATATTCATTCCTTTTCGAATAATTTGATCATGCAAAAATAAAACGAATGTAAACTGATATCTGATTGGGGGCAACATGTTTTCGTCCATTACAACCGATATTTAAACATGCTCTCGATAAACTGTAGAAAGATTTTCATCGAATACAAATAAATTAGAATATTTATCCAATAAAAAATACAAACACACATATCGGCCGCATATATATGTGTCGTAGTTATTCCCACAATTGGTCAATTTCATCTCAAATTCATATAATTTATATTTGTAAATATTATTGATAGAAATCTTTAGATACGAAAAGTCGACATGTCTAATACAAATCTAGTTGTTAATTTTGAGAATAAAAGCGTTAATCATAAATCTGAATACTTGGGACACGTTTTTCAACACAAAAATTTAACATTGGTCCGTTGAGAACTGTAACGTTTAACTACAATATCCGATTTTCCTTTATGATATCGAAAAAATTGAAAAGCTAGTAGATTCTTGCAGGTTCTTCTTGCATAAGTATTTATTGGTATAAATGTAAATGCATAAATTCAAAGTTTCATAGACAAATAAAAGTTTAGACTCAACTAATTATATAAATTTTCAATGACTATTTTTTGGGAAAATTTTCAAGATTTTGTTGCATGCTTTTTTATTTTGAGATGTATTTTCCGATTAAAGTCTTTGTGCATTTGTTTGTAACAGGCAAAAGGAAACGAGATAGATACGTAGTTTCTTTTCATGATCTGCATAGAATCACATTCTGAGTCGATTTATGCATGTCCGTCTGTCCGTCCGTCTGTCCATTTATTACCTATCCAGATGAAATTTTGCACAAATCATTTGTTTGGCCCAAGGACGAATCCTATGAAATTGGAGATAATCGGTCAAAATTTAGATATAGCGCCCATATATATCTTCGTCCGATTTGCCTTTTATTGTGCACTAAACGTGTAATACCCGAATAGAATTTTGCACCGACAACCAAATTAGACCTGAAAATAAGTATGCCAAATTTGATCGAAATCGGTTCAGATATAGCTATAGCTCCCATATATATTGTTCATCCGATTTGTTATTTTTGTCCTCCACAGCCGTAATATGCACTCTGTAACAACAATATTCGGGGAAATATATCAAATACAGCTCAGAAATAAATTTGCTAAATTTTATCGAGATCGGTTCAGATTTGGATATAGCTTCCATATATAACTTCGTCCGATTTACCTTTGATTGTGCACCAAACGTGTAATATTTGCCCAAATGGGATGGAATTTGACACTTACGACCGAATTGAGTCTAGAAGCTAGTATGTCAAATTTGATCGATTCAGATATATATACTGTCCATCCGATTTGTTATATTTGTTACCCACAGCCGTAATATGAACTCCGTAACAACAATGTTCAGGGAAATATATCAAATACAGTTTAGAGATATCTTTGCAAAATTTTATAGAGATCGGTTCCGATTTGGATATAGCTCCCATATATATCTTTATCCGATTTCAAATTAATTTTGCACCAAATGGGCAATACGAGTCCGAATTTAAAAGATACAAATGCTTCGGCATATTTAGTCCTTTGAACTTTAAATTATAATTATATTCATGGCGTGTATGATTGAATTCTCGTATAAAAACTTTTAATTGTTATGCCGAGCTCTACTAAATTAGCAAAGTGGTGTAGGGTATCATAAAGTCGGCCCCGCCCGGCTTTAAGACTTTCTTTACTGGTTTTTTCTTTAAAATTGTATCCAAGCGTTAATGTATATACCTGTATTCTTTATCATGGCTTGTACCTTTTGATCTGTTCCAGAGCCTGCAAGAACCTACCAGTTTTGCAATTTTTTTCGATATCATAAAGGGGAAATCGATTATCCCAGCAATTTTTTGACGTTCTTGCAGTTAAATGACGTTTTATTTAGTTATAATTGGTAAAACAAATTAAGGCTATGTTCCAGAATCTACTATTTATGCATTTTTTTTTCGATATCTTAAAGGGAAAATCGGCTATCGTTGTAAAAACTTTTACATTCTAGCAGTTCTGGAACAAACCATAAGTAAGAACTTGATAATATTGAAAAATGTTCATTGCTTTTATTTGTGTTTCTTTATGATACAGACTTTGCGTATTTGGGTAATAGTATTTTCGTACCTATTTTAGTAAAGAGGCATAGGGAGGAAGAGAAAGAGACATTTTCAAATTTTATATTTATACTTTTTATAGCATATTTTCAAGCACTCCCAATAATTTTAAAAAACATACTACGTAAAAATGCTAATTTATGAAATACTAGCTGACCCTGTCCGCGTTGCCGGCCCGTAGTTTTAGTCTATTATGCATATTTGTCAAAGCATAATTATTCAAAGATATGACTGTTATAAGTGTTCATGTACTGGTCGATTAATTTTTAGTTTTTAGTCAAATGAGCAGTAATTTGGAATTTACTGTATTTTGTACACCTCATAATTGAGGGCTGAATGATTTAAGAATAGTCAAAGTTAATTACTTTTTTAAACCCATTAACACCTCAGATTGTGCATTAGAGTTCTCATAAGTCCGCCAAAAGGTGGACTTGTGGGGGTACTATTACATGGAGAAAATTCTAAAATTTGTAGATATGTTGAAATTTTTGTGTACGATTTTTTTATTTGTCATTTAAATTGTAAATTGGAGACGCCATAAAGTCCATATTTTTCATCATAGTATAATTCAATGACGATTCAACAAATATTCGGTCCCGTGCTACTTTCTTATATTTATAATTTGTTCTTGTTTTTCACAATATATTTGATTTGGGATGTACATCTATTTCTACGTTCCCAACCAATATTCTCTTGAGGGTTACAAATTCAATAGAATACAAAATTTTCTTTTCTGACCACACATTAGATGTGAAAGTGGACTTGGGATACTCCAATGTGGGGACTTTACATAAATAAATTTCTATGTGGCAATTATCTGTACGATGGTTCCTTACGCCAGGGTAGCATAAATACAATTTTTTAGTGGTCAAGACCAATATGGGCCCTACTCCGAGAATTTTCTACTCGTTTAGAAACAAAGATGCCAAATAAGGGCCAAAAATAGAAGAAAATGACGAAGACTCCAAAAATAGCATAAATCATACAATGGTTATTTATGATCGATATCATATATCATATTGCAGGTCATGCAAAAGCGATTTAAGGTATCTTAAATGTTCGGGAAGAATTTTTGGAAGGATAGAAATACTTTTCTTATTAAAAGTCCCATTCGCTCTACTATTTTGCACCCTTTATATTTGGTACTTTACTGATTGTAGTCCCAAAAATTTTTGCATTTTGAGCTCTCATTGGACGGATTATTGTCACATGAAAGAAGTAGGTCCACGCTTTGAAATGAGCCCCATTAGTCTTTTTCGGTCATTTTTGTTTGTTTAAATGTCTGCGCATCTTCCAGCTGAAGCACGATGTAGGCCCTGGAGTTGAAAGGTAGATGTTAGTTACAATCGTATTTCGCACTTATTTCATTTTTTGGTGAAAAATTGTATATAGTGAAAAATTATTCTTTATTTTGTTCACAAAAAATCCACTGAATTCAATATGATAATACAAATTGAAAAAAAAAATGACAAAAGAATAATAACAAATTAAAAAAATCTTCAACTTGTTCGCTGATTTTTTACAGCAACTGTTTAAAGACAAAGTTTGTCAATAGAATGTACTTTTATTTTAAAATTCAATTCCATTGGACATTTTTTTCGATATTTTCCCGTTTTGAGAATTTTTGTAATGAGATCTCTTTTTTCGTAATTTTTTTTAGCGATTTTGAAAAGGTTATTATCTTCTAACTTTGGTGTGACCGCGTTAAATTATTTCGATATCATCTATTCCGTTTCGCCACCACATAATTCGGTACTTCACTTCCATGTAACCCGTCATCAATTTCAGTTCTCAAGAAATTAAGTCAATTAAATAAATTGATATTAATATTCGAATTCAAAAATAAAATATAAAAAACACTACAAATGTACATTAGAAAAAAGTAAGTCAAAATGGAAAAAATCATGCAAAATAAAACATTACTATTGTACATTTCAAAAGTCAAAATGAAAATGTTAATATATCACATTTTTACGTGATTTTTTTTTTGTATATTATCCTTTTCGGATAGGAGACAATTCCGAATTTGTATGAATCATTAAAATCAGTTCAGCGGTTCTTAAGTTATAAGCGTAGTAACTAACACAACTTTCATTTATATATATAGATAATACTGTGCGATAAATTTCAATTTTTCAATTATTACAGGAAAAATCATGTAAATAATGAAAATAGAGCTAAAATAAGAAAACACGTGTAATGACGCTTTGAAAGTTTACACCACAAAATAACCTAAATACAGGGGACAATTTCCCTCTTCTTACACACTTTTGGAAATTTTCGAATTTAGATTCCTCGAAATCTGTGTCATTTTATGTATATAGTGTCTTCGGCAACATTGCAGATAAAAATAATATTTTTATTATATTTTGGAATATATTGTGTTTTATACCCTACAACACTATGTGTTGGGGGTATTATAAGTTTGATTGGGCCAAAAATTATGTAACACCTCGAAATATTGGTTTCCCACATAGGAAAGTATATATGGATCTTCCTAGCTCGCCGAGCTGAGTCGATCTAGCTATGTATGTCCGTCCGTCCGTCTGTCCGTCTGTCCATGTTAATTTGTAATCACTCTACAGGTCGCAATTATGGCCCGATCTTCACGAAATTTAGAATAGAGGTGGGTCTGGGGTCAGAATAGAACCCTATTTCTTTTGGAGATGATCGCCAAATGTTTAGGGGTTGAAATGGACCAAATACTGAAAAAATGTCGGATTTTGCAGAAGCTATACAGGAATTTCGCATGTAGCTAGAGTTTAGGGCGGGGAAGAAGCCTACCAATTTGGGTGGTCATCGGATAATATTTAGCGGGTAAAATAGACCATATTTTTTTGTGTTGAAAAAATTCAAAATTTTTCATTAAACCGCGAATATTTTAAATCCCGGCGAAATCACAAAGCCATGACAAGGTTAGTTCTAACCTTTACATTGATGTTAAGATCCAACAAATCGAATATATAGCAAAATATGTGCGATATATATGTCTATCAAAGAAGATACGCTTGAAAGATCTATTTTATGTCGAGAACGGCTGAACTGATTTCGACAGTTCTCATTAATTTAGAATGGCCTCTTGGCAGAAAAGAAAAAACCCCTAAAAAATCGCATAAAAATATTTCTCTAAAGATGAAAATATTGATTTTGTAAATTTTCTCATATTTTTTCAATTTTGTCATATTTTTGGCATATTTTCATTTTGAATTAAACATTTGGTAATATTTCTACAGCTAACAAAACTAAGTAGTTAGGATATCAGGATATCATATACAGATCGCATTTATGGCCCGATCCTTACGAAATTTTGCATGGGGATAAGATGAGGGTCAGAATAGAAGCCTACTCTTTTTGGAGATGATCGCCATATATTCAGGGGTTGAAATGGACCAAAAAACTGCAAAATTGTCAGCAGGTCGTAATTATCACCCGACCCTCACGCACATTTGAATGGGGGTTACCGAACATTGCAAAAGCCAAGCAGTTTTGGATGGCCATCCAAAAATATTCAATGTGTGAATAGTTTTGTCAACTTTTGTAGACAAAATACGAAAATGTCCATTCCAGTGTCTTTTTGGAGAATTCACAAATACAGGAAAGACGCACTTCTGACTATTTCGTTAAGGCTGATTTCGTTGAAGAATATAGTCAAATGTCTGTATTTCATATAGATGCGTTTCAGTCAAAAACCAATAATAAATGTTTATCTTTTGCCACTTCTGAGAGATTATAGGTCTTTGGGAAATATTGGGTCCAGATCTAGGAAGACCATTTACGTGCAACATCTACCAATAAATTGGAAATGAGCAAATTATTATTCGAAAATTAGAGAACGAAAACTGATGGTTTTCTTTTATTATTTGTCACAATATCTTGTGGAATTCTTTCGAGTATCTCGCCTATATAAACTGTATCGTTTATTATAGTGTTGTAGGGTATTCAACGGTCGGCCCCGCTCGACTGTAGCCTTTGCTTACTTGTTTTTTTTTAACTACGGTTTCTTAAATCTGGGGAAAAACTACCTTTAAACGAGATCGTAGTAATTTTAAATATTCCACAAAATTATTTGTCATTTGAGAAGAGAAGACTTTAAGAATCTATGGCCGATATTATATATACAATATATTTTTGTAAATAGCATTTCTACATACCAGGAACACAAAATGTCAACATTTGGCAAAATTAACACATTAAATCTTGAAAACGGAGTTATCCTTACTATTCCAAAACTGAACCGATATGACCCATTTTCTGTTCCCATGATTCTCGATCACATTTCAAAGCTCTATCCTAAATATTGCGAAATATATTTCAAACTATATGGGTCCCATTTTTATCCCTCCACCATAGTGTGGAGAGTATATTAAGTTTGTCATTCCGTTTGTAACACCTCGAAATATACATTTCAGACCCCACAAAGTATATATATTCTAGATCAGCTTAAAATTCTTTGTCGATTTTGCGATGTCCGTCCCTCTGTGAAAATCACTCTAGCTTACGAACGAAATGAAGTAGGTTGATAAAATTTTACTCAAATGTATATTATGTCTGCAGGACTTTTGGTATTGAAAATTGGTCATGTAGGTTTACGATTTGATGTATCCCCCATATAATGGTACCTCCCTATTTTCGGTATTTTGATTATTTTAGCTACATTATTCACCGGATATGTTTCAAATTTGGTATTTGAAGTTCGTAATGGATACTTCAGCCTATTGCAGAAAATTGTCTGTGCAGGTCCACGTCTTCGTATAACCCCCATATAACTGTACCTCCCTATATTCGGTATTTTGATGATTTTAGAGACATTATTTACCGGAACTATTTCAGATTCGATATTTGAAGTTCTCAATGGATACTACAGCCAATGACAAAAAATTGTCTGTACAGGTCCACGTCTGCATATAGCCATCATATAACAGCTCCTCCCGATATTCGCTATTTGGATGACTTTAGCTACATTATTCACCGATTGTTTTTTCTAAGTTTCGCATTTGAATATTGTAATGGCTTATGACGAAAGTTATCTATGCAGGTCCATGTCGTCATATAGACCCTAATATAATAGCGACATTCAATATTTTTAAGATTTTAACAGAATTTTTAACGGATTTTATTGTTTTTGGCCAAATTCGTTGCAAATGGTGGAGGGTATTCAAAGTTCGGCCTGGCCGAACTTACAGCTTTTTTACTTGTTTTAGCTTAACTTTCATAATCTACTAGATTTCTTCCTTTAATTATGTAAAAGATAAAATATTGTCGCACAATGTAAAAGTACATATAGTGAGGACTGTACATTGTAATTTATTATCATATAACTAATTTTTTTTCAAGAGAAATTAACAATTTGCTAACAACAATTTAAAAGTCGAGCAGCTTTTTTCCTGCTTACTTTTATCGAATGTCGTTCAATAACTTTAATAAGGGAGTTAATTCGCTCAACAGAGATCACTGAGTAATTCTTACGGCAATTGTTATTGTTCAAACCCATTTTAAAATACGTGAGGCAGATTCATTCGTTTAACATTTAATGTTTACTGCCACTACCAAAGCTTCACATTGACCTTAACCGCAACAGTCTAACCTTGAATAAAAGAAAAGTAGCAACAGAATTGCAGAGATCAAAACTACCGCATCAGCATAAAATCGAAGAAAATTTGAGTATAAATAAGTCATGAAATCATTGGTAAAGACATCACAGTTTCTATTCAACTCTCAACAACTTGCACTTGCATTATTGTTCCGCCAATATGAAATTCGCTGCAACGGTTATTTTCTTCGCTTTTGCCTACATAAACTTGGCTCACAGCAAGAGCGTAAGTAAAACAACAACTAAGGCTAAAAACTAAATAAAAATTCTAAACAATTTTTTCCGATTACAGCTTAAAAACTATTATGCCAACAGTGTGACAGAATATAAGGGCCAGCGCAAACCCTTGGCCAGTCCCTTGGCTAACGGCATACATGATAGCAGCTATACCCGTTCAAAGCGTCAAATTCCCCAGGCCATACAAGATTTGCAGGATCTTCTGACCAACACCAAGAAAGACTGTGCCAAAGAATTGGGTTTTGGTTCATCCGTAAATGACAAGACACTGCTGTACGAGGAGAATCCCACGCCACAGGAAAAGTGTTTGATGGCTTGCATCCTGAGAAAAGTTAATTTGGTAAAATACTCATATAACTTTCTTTCATTTGATGATGAGGTTTAGTAACCGTTTTTTTGTTGTTGTTTTTTAGATGGACAAAAACAACCGACTGTCTGTAGATACCATTGCCCGAATTGCCGGCAGTGTCTCACAGAACAATGAATTGGTTATTTCGGTGGCAGTGGCCACGGCCAACAACTGCAACAACTTGATTAGCACCAATCATCCTTGCGAAGCTGCTGCCCAAATCAACAAATGCATCGGCGGTGCCTTGAAGGCAAACAAATTGAAATTATTCTATTAAAAGTATTATATTTTTAATATGAAATATCTGCAAATTTTTGTACTTTTTTTTACATTTTCCATATATATTTGCATCAATTTTTAAACAATAATCAATATTTTTTATAATTTTTTTTCGAGAAAAATTTAAATTAATATTTGAAATAAACTATAATTTTTCAATTAAATTATTTTTGGTAATAGCGTAATTACATATAATAACGTAGAGAGACATATGTCACTAAATAGACCGAGAATTTTAAACTGATCAAAAATGTTTGGATATTAAGTAAGAAGTTACAAACGGAATGGCAAAGTTGATTTACCTTACATAGTGAGTGAGATTCATAGAAATTCAGTAATTGCCCAAATTTAGCCAAACAAAATTGTTAATTGCAAATCGATAGAAAATGTTTTTAAATCTTTCAAAACAGCGAATATCAGACGGTAACGTAATATAAGGGGCTGTATAGAAAAGTGGCCCTACACTTGTAGGTTAAAATATTGAAAATGTCGAACGGTGTCCTACTGACAGTTTGAGTTGGCCGAACCCATTATATGGGTGCTATGTGGATCTATATAGCACATCTTCGTATTTACCCTTTATTGGAATTGTGTGGAAAAAATTATATCGTCCGTCCTCTAAGGCAGTGTCCTATTTGGTCCAAACATGGTACCTTGTAATATTATTATCAAACTTAGATCGGGTTCGGAGATGGGTAATATCCATAGAGGCAAATATTCAATCACCGTGTTTCTGTTAAAAACTCTTTTTATTTGCCTAGGTGTACGACTTTTTCGACGTATGTATGGTACGTGGGAAAAGTATGTCAAATGCATTGCAATTTCTGACAGCCCTTTTCCCACGTACCATACATACGTCGAAAAAGTCGTACACGTAAGCAAACAATAAGAGTTTTTGACAGAAACGTGGTGATTACATATATGCCAAGCTCAGTATAATTGTTAATCTTGAACGATAAGCAGTTGTTTTAAAAGCAGTAAGTTCGGCCATGCCAAGCTTTAAATACCCTCCACCATTTGGAACAAATTTGGAAATAAAAAACAAAAATAAAAAATAGAATTTGTTAAAATTTTTAAAATACCTAATATAGTAAGATACCGTTATTTTTGCTTCTATACGAAGATGTGGACATGCATAGGCAATTTTCTATCACAGGCTGTAGTACCCATTACGAAGAGCAAATACGAAATTTGAAACAATTCCGGAGAATAATGTAGCTAAAATCATCAAAATACCGAAAATGGGAAGGTACCGATATTTAGTGGCTACACGAAGACCTGGACCTGAATAGACAATTTTCTGTCATAGACTGAAGTACCCATTGGGAACTTCAAATACGAAATTTGAAACAATTCCGGTGAATAATGTTGCTAAAATCATCAATATACTGAACTTCGGGACGTACAGTTATATAGAGGCCATACCTCAACGTGGACCTATGTAGTACATTTCCAAAACAAAAAGTTCTGCAGACGAAACACACATTTGAGTAAAATTTTATCAACCTACTTCAATTTGTTCGGATGCTAGACTGATTTCCACAGACAGACTAACGGTCATCGTTAAATCGACATAGAATTTTATACTGATTAAGAATTTATGTATACTGTTGGCGTAATACCAATGCACAGTGGTCGAGGTCGCATGGGAACAGCGGCCAAAATACTTTCAGTGCAGATATCAATATGAATATTTGGTTATGGTACATTAATGGGATAAAAATAAAAAATGTGACAAAATGGATATGGTCGAGGCATGTTTTGGCATGGTCCCCTTACAACGTACCTCCCGAATAAGGGTTATTTGTCCAATTTTCGTCACATTTCTACACAAGATTGTTCTGTTATTTGACATTTTACGTTCTAAAGACCTAAAAAATAGTCTTACGCCATGTTTACGTTAGAAGTTTTTGTACGGTTAACCTATTTTGAGGGGATTTATTTGAAGTGAAAGTAATGGATATGAAAATTTAAAACCAAATCCAGTGGGTTAACCCTCATATATATAAACGTACTATTACTGAAAATTATTTGGAACGGCCTGCCTTCAGGTAGAGTCCCTCTGTAAAGGTACCTCCAAAAAAAAAAGTATTTTTTATTCAAATCAATTCCAAATTTGATTATTTTTTTGTAAACAAAATAGACAATGTTTTTGTAAACAAAATAAACAATTCAAAATAAAATTAAATCAAAGTTACTAATGGATATATATAAATTTCAGTGTTATTCAAGTAAACCAAATGCAGATTTTAATAATATATTTTATTGTTTGGTAACGTTCGCTGTCCCGTTATAAAAGGGTCAGAGCTCAGAAGAAAACGGTTAATAAGATCTGTGTTTGTTGAAACACGAGCATTTTTTCAGGTATGATTTAGTCGAAACTTTTTTATATATTTGTTGGCAGACTTCGCGGCCTCCCTATAATTCTCCAATCGATACAATGACATATTTTACAGAGTCGGGAGCATGTATTAAAATTTTATGAACTGTGGGTGTAAGATAGTATCATGGGTATCTATTTGTTAACTCTTTACCAGTTTCCAGTGTAAAGTCCTTAAATTTTTCGACATTAATATGGCATCCGGAAGTCAATCCTTGTAACAATATTGAACACCTCTCTTTTACATCTTTATCAATCCAAACAACAAAAACATATTCTATGTCATTAGCACCATAGAATTGACAAAATTGCAGCGAAGTCACTTCAGTATATTGAGCATAACATACAAATCTGACAAAATCTGAAAGTTAAATTAGCACTTCAAGAATCTTAGGACCATTACTAATTGCGTGAAAAAAGTCACATTGGAGGATTAAGGGGGGAAAACAATTAAAACTTTAACTGAAATCCAATTTTATTTTCAAAATTAATCTTAAAGGCAACTTTGAATACTCACATCGTCTATATTATACCCAACTACTAAACACACAAATTACTGCACTAAAAATAAGTCAATAATTTGCTTGTCAATAATTATACCAAGATTTGTCTTTATACCCTACAACACTATGTGTTGGGGGTATTATAAGTTTGATTGGGCCAGAATTTATGTAACACCTCGAAATATTGGTTTCCCATATAGGAAAGTATATATGGATCTTCCTAGCTCGCCGAGCTGAGTCGATCTAGCTATGTATGTCCGTCTGTCCATCTGTCCATCTGTCCATGTTAATTTGTAATCACGCTACATGTCGCAATTATAGCCCGATCCTTACTAAATTTTGCACGAAGGTGGGGTTAGGGTCAGAATAGAAGCCTATTTCTTTTGGAGATGATCGCCAAATGTTTAGGGGTTGAAATGGACCAAATACTGAAAAAATGTCGGATTTTGCAGTAGCTATACAGGTCGCAATTATAGACCAATCGACGCGGAATTCCGCATCTAGCTAGAGTTTAGGGAGGGGAAGAAGCCTACCAATTTGGGTGGTCATCGGATAATATTTAGCGGGTAAAACGGACTTTATCTTTTGTGTTGAAAAAATTCAAAATTTTTCATTAAACCGTGAATATTTTAAATGTCGGCGAAATCACAAAGCCATGACAAGGTTACTTCTGACCTTTACATTGATGTTAAGATCCAACAAATCGGATATATAGCAAAATATGTGCGATATATATGTCTATCAAAGAAGATATGCTTGAAAAATCTCTTATATGTCGAGAACGGCTGAACTGATTTCAACAGTTCTCATTAATTCAGAATGGCCTCTTGGCAGGAAAGAAAAAACGTCTAAAAAATCGCATAAAATATCTCTCTAAAGATGAAAATATTAGTTTTGTTACATTTTCTCATTTTTTCAATTTTGTCATATTTTTAGCATATTTTAATTTTGAATTAAACATTTGGTAATATTTCTATAGCTAACAAAACTAAGTAGTTAGGATATCAGGATATCATATACAGATCGCATTTATGGCCCGATCCTTACGAAATTTTGCATGGAGATAAGATGAGGGTCAGAATAGATGCCTACTCTTTTTGGAGATGATCGCTATATATTTAGGGGTTGAAATGAACCAAAAAACTGCAAAATTGTCAGCAGGTCGTAATTATCGCCCGATCCTCACGCACATTTGAATGGGGGTTACCGCACATTGCAAAAGCCAAGCAGTTTCGGATGGCCATCCAAAAATATTCAATGTGTGAAATAGTTTGCCAACTTTTGGTTTATTATAGTGTTGTAGGGTATTCAACGGTCGGCCCCGCTCGACTGTAGCCTTTGCTTACTTGTTTTAAAATGTATTTAATTTTGTAATACAGATCTATTTTTACTCCTCTTTTTCACTGATCCCACTGAAAAAAGCAACTAACTGCATTTCCTCTATTTTGATGCTATTCTCGAAGTGGGCCGTTAGAATGAAGCCAAGATTATTATGTTTTCTAAAAAGCTTAACCTCTTAAGAGTTCATGTGTACACATTTGATAATAAATATCTGATTTTAATTTTTTGAATTTTGGCCAATGGCAGCGACCACTGTGCAATGGCGTGATACCGGTACAAATAAACCCAAAAGCTAAGAGAATAAAAACAAGGATTATGCAGTTTTGTGTATTTGTATTTTCAATGGTTTATTTGTAAAGTGTGTGAGTTTCAGACGAAACGAGACTTTACCTTTGCGTGCGATATCAACAATAGCGAAAGAACAAGTGTCGATGCAGATGAGCACAATAACGGCACAAGGTTGTGAACAGCATCTATGACCCCAGCATTGGAAAATGCCTCTCTGCATCCGAACTGAGCGAATATGACTTTTAGGAGAAAATGCAGTAGAGAGCGTAAGCTCTCGCTCACAATCCGAGCTAAGCGAAAATGACTCCTAAAAGTGAGGCACAGAAGTTTTCCCATTGATCTCGACTGAGAGGCCAATTAATGTAATTAATTGGAATGCTGGGGAAGAGAGGACAATGTATCGAACAAATTCCTTGGCGTAACCAAAGTATCGAACTTATACATATACTTTGTGGGGTCTAAAATGTATATTTCGAGCTGTTACAAACATACATAATGAAAAACTTAATATACCCTCCGTACTATTGCCTTAAGCTTCGTCATTTCGCAACAACAAAACGCGGGTGCTCAATTCTTGTTCTATGAAAATCTTAAATGAAAACTTTAATAAAGGCGACAAATGTCAAATAAAGAATTTTATAAAGGAAATACTAGGAAATAAATTTCATATTTTCATAGAACAACAAGTAAAAAAACATTAAGTTCGACCGGGCCAAACTTTAATTCCCTCCACCTTAGGGTAAAGGAAGCATTAGAAGAAATGTGGTAAAAACCAATAAAATGCCAAATATCGGGAGGTACCGTGGACCTACACATGCAATGTTTCTTCATTATGACCTACAAATACCAATTTTCAGACAAATCCGTGAAAAATGTGGTAAAAATCATCAAATTACCGAATATCGGGAGGTACCGTTATATGGGGGCTATACCAAAACGTGGACCTATAGTTACAATGACTCACCACACGAACTGGGACCCATTATTATCTACAACTACCAATTTTCAGAGAAATTCTTGAAAAAAAGTGCCAAAAAGGAACCGTTATATGGGGACTATATCAAAACGTGGACCTATACATACAATGTTTCGCCACACGAACTTGGACCCATTATGACCCACAAATACCAGTTTTTAGACAAATCAGTGAAAAAATGTGGCAAAAAAAAACTAAAATACCGAATATCGGGAGGTACCTTTATATGGGGGCTATACCAACACGTGGACCTATACATGCAATGTTTTGCCACACGCACAGGGACCCGTTATGACCTACAAATACCGAATTTCAGACAAAGCCGTGAAAAAATGTGGTATAAATCATCAAAATACCGAATATCGGGAGGAACCGTTTTATGAGGTTGCATACCTTTCCTTTTTTTATACTGGTATATAACGTTTACAGCTTTTCATTTTTAGAAAACCTAAACCATCATCCCCCTTAAAAGGTCAAAATTTTTACCGAAAATAAAACAAGGACAGGAAATAAAACAAGAACAATTTTTTCAAACTTTGCAAATCCTAATGTTTGTATTAGTGCTAAATCAGAAATGAAAATGGAAATTAAAGGCCATCTCCATCAAGTACCTCCCCAACAAAGGGCAAAAATTTTGATTTATTGTAACTCTATAAAATGTTTAACATGAGCCCGACTGTCTTCAGATTTCACACATTTCAATATTTTTCCCAACACAAGATTTGGTATTAGGTACGGATAGAACAGACTACTCCTTATAGTACCTCCCCCACAAAGAGGTCAAAATTTTGAATAAACAAAACGCTCGAATAATACGAAATAAACATCTCACACTTTCTAAACTTCACACATTCAACTAAGACAAGATCTTGTATGAAGATCGTAGATACTGGTCCACTCCTTCTGATATCTCCCTAATAAACGATCAAAATTTTTGAATTACTAAGACTCCCATAAAATGAGAAATATGCAACCGATTCTCTTCAAATTTCTTCCAACACAGGTTCAGGTGCGAAGATGGAATATATTAACCCATTACTTCTGGTAACTCCTCCGTAAAGGGCCACAATTTTATTTCGCACAATTCGCGATACAGTCAGTGATTCTTTTCAAACTTAGTATATATTTGACTCATTCGCACATCCAAATATTTTTTATCGGTATTAGATGAAGTGTGAAAATGGAATACTTCCCTTCACACATTTCAACATTCTCCAAAAATTATCTGATATAAAGTGAAAGAAGTTAATTTACTGTTTTTCTTCAGTGATGATTAATAAATAATTCTATTTGTGGATTATGGGCCCGTTTCTGTATGACGATACGAATGAATGAATGAATGCAAAAGAAAACCCCCATCTCGAAATATTGGACCAAGACCCACGACATCGTCCGTCTGTCGATGTTATTTTGTAACCACTGTACATGTCGCAGTTCTAGACCAATCCCTACGATATTTCACATGGAGTTAGGGCTAGGTCAAGCCTATTGTGGGGGGAGATGATCGCAAAAGGGATGAAAAAATTGCAATTAAAATTCAAGAATTCCACTTGTAATTTGAGAACTTATTTTGTAATTCGTAATATTCCTCTTCGATTGTCAACTCTATTCTCTATTCGGAGATGAGAAAAGAAAGAACAACCTTATTCTTTGGATGTAGTTTCAATTCTAATTATACCTTCCACCTTGGAAAGGAGGGTATATTAACTTTGTCATTCCGTTTGTAACATCCTTAAATATTCGTCTTAGACCCCATAAAGTATATATATTCATAATCAGCATAAAATTCTAAGTCGATTTAACGATGTCCGTCTGCCTGTTGAAATCACGATGCAGCCCACATTATTTGACATAGAGCGCCAAAATTTAGCAGAGCTATTTGCATTGTGTCTAGGATGGTTAGTATTGAAAATGAGATATATCGGTCCACGTTCTGGTATAGTCCCCATATAACGGTACCTCCCGATATTCGGTATTTTGATGATTTATGCCACATTTTTCACGGATTTGTCTGGAAATTGGTATTTGTAGGTCATAACGGGTCCCTGAGCGTGTGGCAAAACATTGAATGTATAGGTCCACGTTGTGGTATAGCCCCCATATAACGGTACCTCCGGATATTCGGTATTTTAGTTTTTTTTTGTCACATTTTTTCACGGATTTGTCTAAAAATTGGTATTTGTGGGTCATAATGGTTTCCAGCTCCCGTGGCGAAACATTGCATGTATGGGTCCATGATTTGGTATAGCCCCCATATAACGGTACCTCCCGATATTCGGTAATTTGATGATTTTTGCCACATTTTTTCACTGATTTGTCTAAAAATTGGTATTTGTGGGTCATAATGGATTCTAGTTCGTGTGACGAAACATTGTAATTATAGGTCCACGTTTTGGTGTAGCCCCCATATAACGGTACCTCCCGATATTCGGCATTTTAATGGTTTTTGCCACATTTTTTCCAATGTTTCTTTTACCCTAAGGTGGAGGGTATTAAAAGTTTGGCCCGGCCGAATTTAATGTTTTTTTACTTGTTTTTATTTAAAATTATTTTCCTTAAGTACTACTGAAACTAATCTATCTTAACCTAAACTTACACCGCAACAGAAAGAAAATAGTCTCAAAAGGGCTAAAGAGTTGCTTCGCTTGGCCGAAAGTGGTGAACTGCCGAATTTGGTTTTCTCCGATGGGAAAACATTCGTTGTCCAGCAGTTTGTAAAAAAACAAAATGCCGTTTGAAGGCCATAATTCCTGCCAAAGGCGATCAATTCAAACAAATCTAAAATTATTCTAAAACTGGATGATATTTCCGACATTTTTTTCTTTCATTCAATAAAATTAAAAAAAATGTAAAAATTATGGCGTTTGACTTCGTTGCAGTTTTTTATCTCACCCTGTACTCCCCACAACAACGATATTTAGTGTCATGTATCTGATTCAGAATAGAAATACCTCTGCTTAGTTTTATAGAGATCGGTTCAGATTGGGATATAACTCCCATGTTTATTGTGCCTAAAAATGGATGAATATCGTTTCAGACCCAAATACCCTCGTCAAATTTAGTAGAATTAGATAAAAGCCTGCCATATATTAGTTCCTTTCGAAGTTTGGTATATTTCAATTCTCATAAATTCCCCATAAAAAGTGCATTTGTTTTATATGTGGCTCTAGCAAAATATACACTTTAACCCTAATTTTCAAATGTTTTTTTTCGGATTTCCAAAGGCACGAACAATGTGTAAATATAATTAAAATTCCCAGAATTTTCCATTGTATGGTGGTTCTGCTCATGTTCGAACGGAGTAGTGCAATGATGCCATTAATGATATTAAAGCAGTAATTTATTACATTCTTTGTAACGACTTAAGAAGCAAAGAAGAATGATATTTTAAGTAGTTCATTTATGTATCCCAATATCCAGGCCAAAGGGTTTCAGGTCTACAGAAACATTACCGTAATCTATAGAGTTGTAGAGTATCCCACGATCGGCTGTCGCCTTTGGCCAATTACTTGTTTTCAGTTAAATTCGCTCCACCGTTTGGAAATAAAATAGCAATTAAAGAAAAAATAAAATCCGTTTAAAATCCCTTTCAAATCTTAAAAATACCGAATATACGACGACGTGGACCTACATAAGCCCTTACAAATATTCAAATTTAAAAAAAAAACGGTGAATAATGTCATCATTGTCCATTTTCAATACCAATAGTTCTGCAGATATAATATACATTTGAGTAAAATTTTACCAACCTATTTCATTTTGTTCGGAAGCTAGAGTGATTTCCACAGGACGGGCATCGCTTACTGGACATGGAATTTTATGCTGACCAAGAATATATATATATATATATATATATATATATATATATATATATATATATATATATATATATACATATATATATATATATATATATATATATATATATATATATATATATATATATATATATATATATATATATATATATATATATATATATATATATATATATATATATATATATATATATATATATATATACTAGCTGGCCCGGTCCGCGTTGCCGGCCCGTAGTTTTTGTCTATTATGCATATTTGTCAAAGCATAACTATTCACAGATATGCCTGATATAAGTGTTCACGTACTGGTCGATTAAAAGTGTTTTAAAATACCTGTACCCATATTTAAGTCGTGGGCTTCAAATGTGTGAATGTGCTATACAAATCTATTCAAAAGCATATATCAATCTTATCCCCATGAAAGGGATCAATTTTTAGTATGATAAAAATCGTAGCAAAATTTCCCAGTCAAATGAGCAGTAATTTGGAATTTACTGTATTTTGTACACTTCATAATTAAGGGCTGAATGATTTAAGAATGTTCAAAGTTAATTACTTTTTTAAACCCATTAGCACCTCAGATTGTACATTAGAGTCCTCATAAGTCCGACTAACCATGTCGGTCATGGACAAAATTCTAAAATTTGTAGATATGTTGACATTTTTGTGTAAGATTTTCACCAAAAAAAATCACGTGGTTTAAATAAGTAAAAATAGTTTTATCCACCTCATAATTATGGGCAGAATGGTTTTAGAATAGTCAACTATAATTACTATTTTACACTCATTACCGTAAGATGGGAACTAATTTTATTTGCCATTTAAATTGTAAGTTGGAAACCCCATAAAGTCCATAATTTTCATCATAGTATAATTTAATGACGATTCAACAAATATTCGGTCCCGTGCTACTTTCTTATATTTGTAATTTGTTCATGTTTTCACAATTTATTTCATATAGAAGTAATGTATCTTGAATGTTCGGGAAGAATTTCTGGAAGGATATAAATCCTTTTCTTACTAAAAGTCCCATTCGCTCTACTATTTTCACCCTTTATATTTGGTATTTTACTGATTTACTCCCAAAAAATTTTACATTTTGAGCTCTAATTGGACGGATTATTGTTACATGAAAGAAGTAGGTCCACACTTTGAAATGAGCCCCATTAGTCTTTTTCGGTCATTTTTGTTTGTTTAAATGTGTGCGCATCTTCCAGCTGAAGCACGAAGTCAGTTAACATCGTATTTCGCACTTATTTGATTTCTTTTTAGTGAAAAATTGTATATAGTGAAAAATTATTCTTTATTTTGTTCACAAAAAATCCACTGAATTCAATATGATAATACAAGTTGAAAAAAAATTGACAAAAGAAGAATAACAAATTGAAAAAATCTTCAACTTGTTCGCTGATTTTTACAGCAACTATTTAAAGATCCTTACAAAGATTGTCAATAGAATGTACTTTTATTTTAAAATTCAATTCCATTGAATTTTTTTTTTCGATATTTTCCCGATTTGAGAATTTTTGCAATGAGATCTCTTTTTCGTGATTTTTAAGCGATTTTGAAAAAGTAATTATCTTTTAACTTTGGTGTGACGGCGTTAAATTATTTCGATATCGTCTATTCCGTTCCGCCACCACATAATTCGGTACTACATTTTCATGTAACCCGCCATAAATTTCAGTTCTCAAGAAACCAAGTCAATTAAATAAATTGATATTAATATTCGAATTCAAAAATAAAATAGAAAAAACACTACAAATGTATATTAGAAAAAAGTAAGTCAAAATGGAAAAAAATCATGCAAAATAAAACATTACTATTGTACATTTCAAAAGTCAAAATGAAAATGTTAATATATCACATTTTTACGTGATTTTTTTGGATATTATCCTTTTCGGAGAGGAGACAAATCCGAATTTGTATGGATCGTTAAAATCAGTCCAGCGGTTCTTAAGTTATAAGCGTTGTAACTAACACAACTTTCTTTTATATATAGAGATAGATATAGATTAAAAAGTACTGACAACGACAGTTCCTTAGCCCCAAATAAATACTTAGAGGGGGATGGAAAGTCAACAGTATCTCGTGCAATAATTTTCAAACCGATATCTCCTCTATATTGGCAAATATAAGGATTTTAGATAAATCAAAATTGTGGGCGCAAAAGTGGGCGTGGTCTATATTTTTTTCTTTAAAAACCTAACTCGGGGTATGACGAAAGTTTTTACAAAAAATTATGCAAATCGGTCCAGCCGTTTTCAACTGATTCCGTTACCAACAAACACCAATTAATTTTTTTATAGATATATATATATATATAAGACCTTGTTTCAGAACACCAAACCCATTTTTCGGTCGGTTTTGCCGACAGATGTATACCCTCAGCCCTCTTCACCCTCTATGGAGTGGGGTTTTGAAAGAATGGGTCAATATTGTTCATTTCGTATCGGACCTAAATATGGGCTTATGATATAAATATTATAATAGCAGATGGATAAATCAATTGTAAAGAATCGCTGAGTCGTTTCGCAATTTATGACAGATAAAAATATTGAAAATTGTGTCCCTTTGTGGGTGAGGTACCAGCAGGTGTTCGCAGATATATAGCATCTTCACAACAGATCTGGTGTTAGCAAAAATGCTTGTATGTGTGAAATTTGAAGAGAGTTGGATTTCGCTTCCTTTGATCGTTATGTTTTCCAAAATTAGATTATTGCTTCCCATTCTGTGCAGAAAATATATATTTTTAAAATTTCGACCATTTGTGGGGGAGCCAATGTTGTCCATATTCGCACCAGACCTAGCACTGATGCAAATATTACGACTTGCAAAGTTGGAGCAAAATCGGATCATCGTTTCTCTTTCTGTGCAAAAAAGGAGTGAACGGATATATTCCATCTCAACACCAGAGCTTGGGTTAATATAAATATTGGGATGTCCGACATTTGAAGACAATCGGACTCTTACATCACATTTTATGAGAGTTGTAACTCTTCAAAATTTTGACCATTTGTGGGGGAGGTACTTGTAGGAGTGAACCGATATTGTCCATTTTCACACCTGATCTAGAACTGATATTAGGATTTGCAAAGCTGGAGAAAAATCTGATTATCCCTTCTCTTTCTGTGCAAAAAATATATTTTTTGCAAATTTCGGCCTTTTGTGGAGGAGGTACCAGAAGTAGTGGACCGATATTACTCATCTTAACACCAGACTTTGGGTTAATATAAATATTGGGATGTGTGAAATTTGAAGACAATCGGACTCGTACATCACATTTTATGAGAGTTGTAATTATTCAAAATTTTGACCATTTGTGGGGGAGGTACTTGATGGAGTGGACCGATATTGCCCATCTCCGAACTCGATCTAAGTTTGACAAAGATATTACGATGTACCAAGTTTGGACCAAATCGGATACTCCCTTCGAGAGTTATCGTGCGCACCAGCCAGCCAGACAGACGGACGGACATCGCTAGATCGACTCCAAATGTTCTGAAACGGATTTGGTCCAAAAAGACCTAAGGTCTAAAACGACTAGGCACGTTTTGACCGTATCAAATGATATATACCCTCTGTAGCCAAATGCTGAGGGTATAAAAATGTACTGCTGTACCTACCTACATCATACACTTAACCCAAGTCTTTTATTGTTGAATATTTTCCACAAATCATTCAGATCTATCAATATCAGTCATTTGCCTGTCCTTCTTGGAAAATATCCAAGTGGAACACAATTTAAGCAAGTGACAGGCCAGCCACTCAAATTCGTTGTTCTTGGTTTTTGAACATATCAAGAAGATTTCTTTGACGGTATGACACGAAATGCAGCAATTGACCTTCAAATAAAAATTCTCTTTGCAATTTGTATAAAGCTCTTTTTCAATTTGTATTTCTCTTAGAGTAACCCCAATTTGCCGGTCTCTTCCACAATTCGGTGGATAATACAAAGTAATATCTACCCACATAATATATATTTTGTTTGTACGTGTCCATTAATATTTCTTCAATTTATTGCTCGAACTTGTACATAATCATCGATTATTGACGTATACGGTGAGCATTATTGAACTTATCCACCAGCAACCAAAAAAACAAGAAAAAAAAAAAACAGTGTCGCAAGGTTGGAAACCCATTATTACACTTTTAAATTTCAGCGATTATGCTTTGAATTATAAAACCAACAACAACAACAACAATAATGTGTGGCGTCCACGGTATGATGCGAGGAGGCAGGGAGACGCGGTCAATGCACATTGAAAAAAGTCTCACGTGCTGCTGCGTAGGCCAATAGATATACCAACGACATGAGCCAACGCTGTCAGACATCGAACCTCAAGCAAAAACAAAGCCAAATAAATGCTGGCTTCACTGAAACTAGGCCCAAGTCAATGCATGGGTTCAAGAACTTTGAAAATTCACACCGCTCATGTACGTCAAACTAACACATGCTCAGTCCAAACTAGGAAGAAGTATTTCAATAACATTTGCTCCACAAACCTATTGCCGAGGCTCGTAAATTAAAATTCTCCATAAGAACTGTCATAAAATAACAGCCGGAAAAGAACTTCCGCCCGTTTGTATATAAGAATAGAATATCTGTCGGATATCAGTGTACTTATCAATTGAACAGAAAACGCAAAACATCCTTAACTCTTTTTTCCCGGAATTCTGACAAAAAATTAAAAAAAAAATGTTGAAGAAGTTTTTGATTGTTTTTCTTGCTGTGGCAATCGGCTGTGCAGCCGCTGATCCCATACGTCAAAAACCTCTAAGAAGACGGGTGTCAGCACGCCAAGAAGTGGCACCACCAACACCAGCACCCACCGGTTATCCACCAGCCGGGGTTACACCTGAAGTACCATTTGAATTGCCTACCGAGACCCAAACACCCGATGAAGTTTATGGTCCACCAGAAGCACCTGAGCCACAGCCCGATGAAGTTTATGGCCCACCAGAAGCAACTGAACCCCAACCCGATGAAGTTTATGGTCCACCAGAAGCAGTTGAACCCCAACAACAACCCGAAGAACCTCAGCCCGACGCAGTTTATGGTCCACCAGAAACTGAAACAACATCCACCACCGAGGTTGCTGAAGAATTTCCCCAGGAAACAGAAGAAGTAGTTCCTGTCGAAGAAGAGTTGGAAGAAGAAGCAGAAGCCGAAGCTGAAGATGTTGATGAAGTAGAGGAAGAAGTTTTGCTTAGTGACGACGGTTCCGTCATTGCCGTTTCCACCACTTTTGATCAGAAACCCGCCCGTCTGGTCTATCAACGTTTCCCCCAAAGACGTCAACCACCCACATCGGTACCAGCCCGTTTGAGAGTGGCTAAGATCCGTCAACCCAGTGCCATTGTTTACACAACCAGATACCAAAGATTGTAAGGACCAGAGTATCCTTGCATTGACATGTACTTAGGGATATTTTTTATTGTTTTCTGTTGTTTTCTTTATGAAAAGGTCTATTCGAAAATGGAATAAACCCGCTTATTTTTAATAAAAATGAAGTGTTTGTATAAAATTACAATATTAAAAAAATATTATTTATTTGTTATCTGGGGTGACTCTCTTAAGAGGACAAAAGTATTGTATTGATTTTCTCCAAAGTCTTAAAGTAAGAATCCATCAAACGCTTTTTTGACTAGCTTTAGTCATTGGCTGGCTTCTTCGTAAAAGAAAAAAGGAGCGTAGAATCGAGCTAAGTCAACCTAAAACTTATTTGTCCCGTTGACTTAAGCCAAAAGAGCGTTGTATGTATTCCCACTCTTATTATTCCTGAGATATTGCAAAGGGAGTTACATCTGTGAGAGAGGATAGTGTCAATCTATGAAGAATAAGGAAATTTAAAAACCAAAGGGACAAAATTAGTATTTATGGTCTTGATGATCAGTGGCCAATTTCTATCTTCTTCATTGGACCTTATGCAAAATTTCCCTTTGAAAAAAAATCCCAATAACTCAGTGACTGCTCGTTCTATTCGCTTGGGAAAGGTGTCCTGCCGAAATATCCGAACAAAGGGATTAAGCATAGGTTAGCTAGGTAGATGGCGCCCAAATCGTTTTATATACATAAAGAAAATCAACAATAGCCATCTGATTTCAATGGAAACCTGCACTTACCACATTAACATTGCGGAAAATGAGATAACAGATTACAGGTCACAGATATGGCCAAACAAGTCTGGCAAAACAAACCTAATTGTAGACATTATCCCTGGCGTCATTTAACCATATAGAGTGCGAAATTGTAACAAGAGTCATAATGGGAAGCAACACCAATTATCGTCATATATGCGAGGATGAGAAGCAAAAACCGAAACTTGTCATGACAATGCCCGATCCTGACTAGGATTATCAAAATACCAAGTATTGGTATTGTGGACCTAAATATTCAATATTTAACCGCCAGAGCTAGAACCCACTATGGCCAACAAATACCAATTTTTAGACAAATCTGTGATATCCGGAGGTACCGTTGTATGGGGGGCTGTACAGCAAATTGGACCTATACACACAATATTTCGCCATCGAAAGTAGAACCCATTGTGACCCACAAATACAAATTTTTGGATAAATTCGTGAAAAAATGTGGCGAAAATCATGAAAATACCTAATATCGGTCGTTATATGGCGGCTATACCAAAACGTGGACTCATATATCCCATTTTCGATACCAATCATCCTACCCGCAATACAAATTGTTGTGCTAAGTTTTGAAGCTCTAAGTCAAATGATGTGGGCTGTATTGTGTTTCCAACAGACGGACAGACATTTTTCAATTCACTTAGAATTTTATGCTGATCATGAATATACAGGGTGAGATAAAAACACTGCAACAAAACACAACGCCATAATTTTAATTTTTTTTTATTGGTATCAAAGCAAAAGTTGTCGGAAATACCATCAAATTTTAGAATAAGTTTAGATTTGTTCGAATTGGTCACCTTTGGCACGAATTATGGCCTTCAAACGGTTAATGAAACCGCCACACGCTGCCCGAATGTTGCTCTGCGGTATTTTAGCCCATTCCCGACGAAGCGCTTGCTTGAGGTGATCGACACTTTGGTATTTTTTAGTGCCAAACTGGCTTTCCCAAATACGGATTGGTATCCGGAGATTTTGGTGGTCATTGTGAGCTGGAAATGATGCGAGGAACCTCATTCGTGCTGTTGGAATGTTTAAGGTCTGCGGCCGAAATGTTTGCGAGTCCAAGGCTTGAATATACCCTCCAGAATATTTAGGCGAAAATATTCGGCATCTATTCTGATTCCATCGTCGATTAATACGAGCGGAGATCGACCATTGGCTATTATGGCGGCCCAAGCCATCACCATGGCCGGCGCTTGAGTTCTGGTGGCCAACCGAAGGTGCACATTTTCGGCTAACCTCTTTGGCAAGTAAACACGATCATTTTGTTTGTTTACAAATTGCTGGACGACGAATGTTTTCTCATCGGAGAAAACCAAATTCGGCAGTTCACCACATTCGACCAAGCGAAGCAAGTCTTTAGCTCTTTTGAGTCTATTTTCTTTCTGTTGCAAGAACTTACAGAACTTTTTGGAATTTCAATGGTTTTACCCCGAGCTCATTTTTCAATATTTGCCAGATGGAATATTTCAATATATATATATATATATATATATATATATATATATATATATATATATATATATATATATATATATATATATTTCATGATATATATATATTTCATTACTTTTCGAACCATTTCTGCTGATGTTGCTGTTTTCTTCCGTCCACTTTCTTGACGTCGGGCTACGCTACCAGTAACACGGCAACGAGCGATGGTACGAGACACAAAAGATTTATTCGCATTTAAATGCTGGAGTGCTCTAACGCCAGTTGTGGTTTTCCAGCCAAATATAAAGAAATCACGCTTGAATTCTATTACGAATAACTTTTTGTCTGGAAAATTCTCACCAAAATGCTATTGTACGCATGTAAACAATATAATGAGCTGTCACTGGAATAATTTTAACAGCTGTAGGACGATTGGCTTAGAAATGACAGCAGTCTGAAGTTGGTTGCAGTTTTTTTCATCTCACCCTGTATATACTTTATGGGGTCTACGACGATTATTTAGGGATGTTACAAACGGAATGACAATGTCAATATACCCTCCTTTTCAAGGTGGAGGGCATAAAAATAACCCTTGAAATATTTACAAAACACTGAAACCAGAATGTTTGTAAGGAACTTGGCAAACTTTTCCTAAAGATCCATTATCAGGTCTTATTGTTTGTAATACAAATTCCGGGTTCAGTTCAGAGTTTAATGTATGGGATAGCATACATACTGCGACGATTGTTTACAGGGTTGCCCATATTCGACGGACCCATGACTCTTTGGGCCCATTCCAATCGGCAGGCAACATTCTTTGCGTCAATTGAATTTTGTACGGGAACAAATGCAAATCAGTGCGAATAATCCGTTGTAAAGTGGACCGAGCCATGCCCAACTGCTGAGAACGGCGTTTTTGGGATGTTCTTGGGAACCTCTCAACACTGGCTCGTACGGCAGCGATATTCTCGGCCGATCGCCTTGGTCGACTTTTATATGGCCTCTTCGGATTAAAAAAAGCCTTACCAGTCGAAAATTTTTCGTATAAAGGCTTAATGGTGTTCTTAGAAGGCGCACTTCTCACATTTTTTTTCACAATTGACTTCTTCTATTGAATGTAAATTTCAACTATTTCAGAGCGCTCGCGTGGTCTGTATTGGTTCATGGTAAAAATCTGCTTGGACTGACGCTTCAAACGCGGTATGTCATTAAGCGATGTGACATCTCTGCCAAAAGTTATGGCGTTGCCAGATGGGTCCGTCGAATATGGACAACCCTGTATTTGATAGATTTAACTGAAAATAGGCCATCTCAGAATTTTACATTTATCGCCGAAAACAGATGAAGCTACATTTAAATTTCATCAAGTAAACCCGTATACCAGCAAAAGCAAATCATCACACGATTTCTCAAAAGATAATCTATCGGTTTATCTGACTTTTGGGTGGTGATGGGTCTCCATATATTCAGCATGGATTTTCACCACAAAATATTTTTATACCCTCCACCTTGGAAAGGAGGGTATATTAATTAAAGTCATTCCGTTTGTAACATCCTGAAATATTCGTCGTAGACCACATAAAGTATATATATTTATAATCAGCATAAATTCTAAGTCGATTTAACGATGTCCGTCTGTCTGTCTGTCTGTTGAAATCACGATACAGCCCACATTATTTGACGTAAAGCGCCAAAATTTAGCAGAGCAATTTGTATTGTGTCTAGGATGGTTGGTATTGAAAATGAGATATATCGGTCCACGTTCTGGTACAGTCCCCATATAATGGTACCTCCTGATATTCAGTATTTTGATGATTTATGCCACATTTTTTCACGGATTTGTCTAAAAATTGGTATTTGTAGGTCACAACGGGTCCCTGTGCGTGTGGCAAAACATTGCATGTATGGGTTCACGTTTTGGTATAGCCCCCATATAAAGGAACCTCCCGATATTTGGCCTAAAAATTGCCTAAAAATTGGTATTTGTTGGTCATAATGGGTTCCAGCTCCGGTGGCGAAACATTGCATGTATGGGTCTCCCATATAACGGTACCTCCAAATATTCGGTATTTTGATGGTTTTTGCCACATTTTTTCACTGATTTGTCTAAAATTTGGTATTTGTGGGTCATAATGGGTCCTAATGGGGTTCGTGTGGCGAAACTTTGTATGTATAGGTCCACGTTTTGATATAGTCCCCATATAACGGTACCACCCAACATTCGGTATTTTGATGAATTTTGACACATTTTTTCAAGAATTTCTCTGAAAATTGGTAGTTGTAGATCATAATGGATCCTAGTTCGTGTGGCGAGTGATTGTAATTACAGGTCCACGTTTTGGTATAGCCCCCATATAACGGTATCTCCCGATATTCGGTAATTTGATGATTTTTGCCACATTTTTTCATGGATTTGTCTGAAAATTGGTATTTGTAGGTCATAATGGGTTCTAGCTCCGTTGGCGAAACATTGTATGTGTAGGTACCTGCCGATATTCGGCATTTTAATGGTTTTTGCCACATTTCTTCTAATGTTTACTTTACCCTAAGGCGGAGAGTATTAAAAGTTTGGCCCGACCGAACTTAATGTTTTTTTACTTGTTTTTTTTTTTCTCTAAAAAATATCTTTCATATCACCGTCAATCTGTGTGCCCTGCCCTCTTTAATCTTTGAGAGGTCGTATACTTTATGCTTCACACTGTAATGTATACGTCAGAATTAGTTCTCCATTTCCTTGCTACTTCAAAAAAAAATATTTTGAATCCATTAATGTGCCAAACACGTTTCATCTCCAAAACAAAATCGTTTAACATTAGTTTACAATATCACATACATACATACATAGTGTTTTATGGACCTATCAAATCATGTAAAATGGATGATTCATAATAAAAATCTGAAACATAATTTTGAAAGAACTCCTCCATTGTGTTTTCCCATGAATAGGTTTTAGGCAGAAAACACAAGTGACTGAAATAAAAAATTGTTATTTTGTAGAATTGAATGTTATGGGGGAGCCAATTTGGTCACAATATAAACATTTACAATTGCTGTGATGCGTATGACAAATACACGCACACTCACACAGTCTCTTACAGTGACCATTGGAAATTCTTAAACACAAAAATCAAAACAATTTTGTTAAAAATGGTTAGGTTGCCAAAAAAAAAAAAAAAACATTTTTTGTGACTAACCGACCGACCGACCAACCGCCTCATTTCAAGGTTAGAGGGCCAATGCAAAAGACCAATGAATTTTTAATTAAACATTGCGTATTTAATGCGCTTTCAAATTAACAAGCTAAACAGTTGACACCCAACATTGCAATCGAACGGAATAACTGAACGGTGTTGGTGTTTTTTTTTCACTTCTTCTTCTTCTCCTTACATTTTTACAACGAATCGGAATTATTAAGGACGTAAAAATGACGGCCAAATTTCAGTTGGGTATTTTATTTTTAACGGCAGTAGTCGCATCAACACTGGCGGAACCAGTGGTGCATAAATTACGGTTACGTTTTCCTGGTCCCAGCAAGATTGTGGCAAAACCCATCCAACAGCAAGTAGCCCCCTATCCACCGGCTGGATTAAAACCAGACCCTCCATTCGAGGAGGAAGAACCTGAAATTACGTATTTGCCACCCGAACCGGAATTGATATACGGACCACCTGATGAGGTTTATGGTCCACCGGAACCACAAACAACCTATGGAGTACCGGCCGAAACATATGGACCTCCACCAGCTGTATATGGTCCACCCGAACAAACCTATGGATCACCTGAACAAACTTATGGTCCACCCGAACAAACCTATGGCCCACCTGAATTGACTTATGGTCCTCCTACCACAGAACCGGAATTTGCCCCAATTGTTAATTCCGTCAATGCACCTTTGCAAATTTCTTCACAATTTGTGCCACCTCGTCCCGGCAAGGCAGTAAGTTTCCGCCCAAATCAGGTCAGCTTTAAACCACAATCAGCTGCCGTAATTAATGCACCATTGCAAATTTCTTCGCAATTCGTGCCACCAAGACCCGGCAAGGCGGTAAGCTTCCGTCCCAGCAACAACGGTTTCATACCATCAGCTGCCATCATTAATGCTCCCTTAAGGCCTGTATCCCATTTAACTGTTCCTCGTCCCGAACGCGTCATCAATTTCCGCCCTAAGCCCTTTCAAGCTCAACAACTCTTCCCCCAAACGTCACTAACGTTGCCTCGTGTGGAACGTCCAGTTGCTTTCCGTCCTAGACGTATTCCATCACAACAACAGCAACAACCAAACCGATTCAATCGTCCACTATCATCCAATATATTTGGTGCGTCGAAAAATAGTGGCCGTCCTTCCGGTCGGCAATTGCCATCAAAGATTTTCAATTGAGATTGGAATTTTTATTGAACGTTAAATGGAGAAAGAGCTAAAGATTTCAACATTTTTCTTGTTATTGTTATTTGTTTTGTTATATAATTTATAATTTAATAAAGAAATGTATTTTATTTAATCAATATTGTTTGTTTTTTTTTTGTATTATTCAAAGGAAAACAAGATAGAATTGTTGTTACTTTAGGTGATCTGCATAGAATCGTGGTCTGTGTCGAGTTCCTCTGTCCACGTGTTTTCGTAAATAAATTACAGGTCACTCTTATTGTTCGATAAAGACAAACATTTGCAAAGTTCCAATATCTAATACCATTACAATTTTTGGCGATCTGTTCAGATTTGGATATAGCTCCTCTATCGTCTGATTTCACTTTTATTATACCCTCCACTATACATAGTAGGGAGGATATATTAATGTCGTCATTCCGTTTGTAACTCATCGAAATAATAATTTTGGACCCCACAAAGAATATATATTTTTGTTCAGCGTAAAATTCTAAGACGATTTAGGCCTGTCCGTCCGTCCGTCTAAAATTTTGCACAGATCTGTCTTTTGTCTACAGGCAGGTCAAGTTCTAAGATGGCCTATATCGGTCCACGATATCGTATAGCCCCCATATAACGGAAACCCCCGATATTCGGTATTTTGATGATTTTAGCTACATTTTTTTAATGGAATTGTCTCAAATTCTACACAAGGAGTTCTTTGTGAGTACTTTACACCCTGAAGGAGAGTTGTCTATATAGGTCTACGATATCGTATATCCCACATATAACGATACCCCCGATATTCGGTATTTTGGTGATTTTAGTCACATTTTTCAATTGTCTGAAAATACACACAAGATGTTCCTTGTGGGTACTTTATCCCATAGAAGATAATTGTCTATATAGGTCAACGAAATCGTATAGCCCCCATATAACGGTACCACCCCACATTCGGCATTTTGATGATTTCAGAAAAAAAAAAAAAATTAATGCAATTGTCTTAAAATCCACACAAGGGGTTCCTTCTGAGTACTTTACCCCCTAGAAGAGAATTATCTCAATAGTTCCACGTTTCAGTACAGCGCCCATATAACGGTACCCCAGATAGTCGGTATTTTCATGATTTTTGCGGCATTATTCACCGGAGTTGTTTTAAATTTCGTATATATAGTTCGGAATACTTACTACAGCCCATGGTACAATGCAGAGAAGGTAGGCCTGTAAAATACAATGAGCTCCGATAATTTTTTACGAGAGAATAACGGTTTTCGTCAGTGAGTGTCTTCCAACGCGTGCGATAGTGCTTGTTTGTAAAGAAAAAAATAGTGGTGGCGTCAACTTAATAATCGATTTAAATAAATTAAATTTAATACTTTTGGAATCAGAAATATTTAATAATAGTAAATAACAGTCTGAAGATCACTTTTATAACTTAAAAACATACAAATCAAGCTTTTGTCTGTTACATTATTTAATGCCGACATTAGGAACAGAAAAAAAAGAAACTAGAAAAATATCATTTTTGACCTATTTCACCAAAACTTGAGAAAATTATTAAAAAATAATCCAAAAACTACTCAAATAAAAAAATAGTTTTGAGTCGGCAGTTGCTTTTATTTGTGCTTTTTGACCAACTTTTCTAAATTAAGTAGGTTTTTTTAAATCAGCTATTTGACGTTTTAGATAGCGGTGGCATTTAAAAAAAATGTTAGTTATCTAAAGGAAAAAGATCAATTCACAAATTCCAAATATAAGAAAGGTATTTTTTTATTTAATCTAATTTTTATTTTAATTGAAAATCAATACATTACTGAAGGTAACCACACTATTCTTGATTTTCTACCTATAATTGGTTTAGAATGATAATTAAATAAAACACTATTTAAAAACGAAATTAATTTCGAATTCTGGATTAAACTGTGAATTAGTAATATATCATTATTTTATACTATTTGAATTAAAAAATAAACAAAAAAATATTTTTTTACTGAAATTCCATATGCCGACTACTGGCAAATAGACATGCCGAGCATTGGAAAATGGTGCCGACTACTGGCAAAAAAAAACTACTTTTTTAGTAAAATTGCAAATTTTGCCAATTTAATAAAAACAAATTCAATTGTTGTTTATTATTTCGAAAACTAAACAAAATTTGGAATTTGAATAACTTTATTTTTCGGCAATTAAAAGATTTTACTCAGAATGTTGAAAGATTGAAAAAACGAAAATCCTAAAAGTGCCGACTATTGGTAAACTTACCCTATGAAAAATACATGAATCTTTATTTGAATTGAATATAATATAATGTAATGTTTGAAAATTATATTTGCGAAATGCGTCTTCATCAAGAAATAAGTGCTATCAACAAAAACAGAGATTTTTGAAGCAAAATTCCTTAAAAATATCCAACATTTTACCCTTTCGGAGGGGCCTAGGCACCCATCCTGGCTACTTCGGTTGCTACTGGTTAAATACCAAATGGATAAGTACCGAGATGTTTGCCGAAATGTTGGGTATTAGCTTCTTTAGAGTTATTATGTCATTTTCGGCTTTTTAACAAATATAGCGATTAAAAATAATACTTTAATTATTTGGCTAAATACCAAGATAAATATCCGAGAATTTAACCAAGTGTTGAGTTAAACTATTTTATAGGGAATATTGAGAACAAATTTGCAAAGGTATCGTTATATAGGGGAAGTAGAAATCATTAAAACTCTAAATAATCAAATTTGCAATAATTTCGTGGGAACATTTTGTGTCTAAAATCAGGAAAACGTGAAAACGAGGACCGATATACCTAAAGAAATACAATCTATACCCTACCCTCTTTTTCATGGTGGAGGGCAAAAAATTACTAAAATGCTCACATTTTTCATTCATTTGACCTTAAATTCGTCGAATAACGGTACTTTACCTTAAGTTAAGCTTTGTATTATTAGTTTCACAAGAACATTTAATGTAATTTGTCATGTAATTTGTATGGGTAAAAATAGTTTGATGTAAGAAAGGCGGCAATATTTATTATCCCTATATAGAGAAGTTTTCCATACAAATTGCAGCAGCGTAAGAAGTAAAAGTGCAGAAAATATATCAAGAAGTGTTTCCATAATACAAAAGAAAGTCTAAAATGTAAATCGTAGAAGAAATATGGAAAACATACTTATCCAAACTACTAATAATAAACCCAAAATAAAAGTTATTTACAAAATAACACGCTTAATCACAAATTTTAACAGCGATTTCCTACAAATATCGCTATGCACGGTTAATGTGTGATACTTGCATCGGTCCCCGAAATTCGTTTTTAAAAAGTTGTTCACGCCATCTAGTAAACAAAAGATTTTAATATGTAGAGTCATCTAGTATGTAAATCAATTCCCATATTTTGCAGCACCATCTAGTGAATACATTAGGTGAGGTTTGTGTCTGAAAATAGGGTTACAATTGGCATGTAGATGGCACTAACTCCAATTATAAACACAACAGAATAAACATTACGGCCGTTGTTACACAGATTTGAGTTGACACGAAAACTCTATTTGGCAGTCCTTCCTCAGCAACTTCGGTATACTGTTATCATGATCACGCTGGTCGCTTTTTTCGCACACATACTAATAAACAAAAACGAGTAAAAAAACATTAAGTTCGGCCGGGCCAAACTTTCAATACCCTCCACCTTAGGGTAAAGGAAACATTAGAAGAAATCTTACAAAAACCATTAAAGTGCCGAATATCGGGAGGTACCGTTATATGGGGGCTATACCAAATCGTGGACATACACATGCAATGTTTCGCCAACGGAGCAAGAACCTATTATGACCTGCAAATACCAATTTTCAGACAAATACGTAAAAAAATGTGGCAAAAGTTATCAAATGGCCGAATATTGGGAGGTACCGTTATGTGGGGACTATACCAAAACGTGGACCTATACATACAATGTTTCGGCACACGAACTAGGGCCCATTATGACCCACAAATACCAATTTTTAGACAAATCAGTGAAAAAATGTGGCAAAAACCATCAAAATACCGAATATCGAGAGGTACCGTTATATGGGGGCTATACCAAATCGAGGACCCATACATGCAATGTTTCGCTACCGGAGCTGGAATCCATTATGACCAACAAATACCAATTTTTAGACAAATCAGTGGAAAAAAGTGGCAAAAATAATCAAAATATCGAATTTCGGGAGGTACCTTTATATGGGGGCTATACCAAAACGTGGACCTATACATACAATGTTTTGTCATACACGTACAGGGACCCGTTATGACCTACAAATATCGAATATCGGGAGGTAACGTAATTTTTAATACCAACTATCCTAGACACAATACAACTTGCTCTGCTAAATTTTAGAGCTCTACGTCAAATAATGTGGGCTGTATCGTGAATTCAACAGACAGACAGACGGACGGACTTCATTAAATCGACTTAGAATTTTATGCTGATTATGAATATATAAACTTTATGGTGTCTACGACAAATATTTAAGGATGTTACAAACGGAATGACGAAGTTAATATAACCACCTTTCCAAGTTGGAGGGTATAACAATCTCCCATTATTCTTGTTATAAATGGAAACATTGATATTTTTATACCATCCACTATACTGTGGAAGGTATATTATCTTTGCCATTGAACTTGTAACTTCTAGAAATAAACACATAATATCCTAATAAGTATATACATTCTTGATCAACCTAAAATCCGAATTCGATTTTGTACCTATAAGACAAAATTAATTGTTATCACTGCACTAGCTTTAAGCTAAATTGGCTCATTTGTAACAAAAAGGAACAAGGAACATAGGGTCAACCTAAAACTCCTTTGTTTTTTTTACAAAGAAGCTAGCCGCTGACTTAAGCCAGTTAAAAGAGCCTTTTATGTACTCTCACCTTTATTCTGTTGGTCACATAATCCCCTAAATGTTTCTTAAGTCTCTATCAGACAATATGCTTTTACATATGTGGTGCCAAATTCTCCAAATGTTGCACACATCGTGTGATACGTGGACGACATTATATTTGGGAAATACATGAGTAAAGTACATACTTTACCATTACAGCAAGGCCTATTTCTATCGGGAAAATTAACGCTCCGTTCCACAAACTACAAGAATATGCTAGTTTTCAATTTTCTTCGATATTATAAACAAAGTTTATATACCCATAGTATGGGGTATAAAAACGGTGTTGGGCGAAACGAACCTAATTTTTATACTGTGGAGGAGTTCCCCATATAAATGCAGAAACTACATCGAGAAGGGTTTTTGTAACACAATGGAGGGTCTACAATGTCACTTGTAGAATGAATATGAAAGATACCCCCATGGTAGAATTACAAGGTAACCATTTCACGCCAGCTGGTATCAATTTGGTATGTCAAAAATTGTTGTAATTTGAATTCGCCATACAGAAACATTACAAAAATTCACACTTCAAACAGTAACAATAAATAAACTTAGAATACTCTCAGCCAAATGACTACATCGGCTATATACCTTTTGATACGTCAAAATGTGCCTCATCGAAATAATGGTTTTGGACTCTAGATCTTTTGGATGAAATCCATATTAGACATTTGGAGTCGATTGGGCGATGTCCGTCCGACCGTCTATTTGTGTTTTCATTATTAAGGCCCCAATTTAAGACATAAAAGTTTCAGAGCTTTCACGTGGTAGTTGCTTTAAAATGGAAAGCATAATTTTGAAAATCCCCCTAAAATAATTTAGCGCAAATGATTAAGCATATTTTTAATGGCGAACGTATCATTTTTATAAAATCCAATTTGAGATAGAAACAAATAGTGTAATACATGGTACAATGAAGAGAAGGTAGGTCAACTTTGAAAAAGTTGGTCTACCTGTTTGGCTTATATAGAGGTCTACCTGTTTGGCTTGTAATGTCAGAATTACTATCAAAACAATAAAAAAGCAAACAACTTGTTGCATTGATTTTGAATAAATAATTTAAAACCGCGAAAACTGAATGAATGCTCAAAATTTCTTTTCAATATCATGTTCTATATATCTCTTATGGTTTATTTCGCGACAAAAACTGTAGATTTTGTCGATGCATACGTCGCAATAAGCATTTTGAAAACACCCGAATTTGAATATTTTCTGAACAATTTTTTTATTATTGAAAAGAATACACACACATAAACAAATTAAGTTGACATATTAAGCCAGAAAAATAAAAAAATTAAAATCATATGGTAGTTCTGCCCTACCTTGAATTCATTGTACCATGGTGTAATCATGGTACAATGAATTCAAGGTAGGGCAGAACTACCATATGATTTCAATTTTTTTATTTTCTTGGCTTAATATGTCATCTTTATTTGTTTATGTATGTGTTTTCTTTTCAATAACAAAAAATTGTTCAGAAAATATTCAAATTCGGGTGTTTTCAAAATGTTTATTTCAACGTATGCATCTACAAAATCTAGAGTTTTTGTAGCGAAATAATCTTTTAGAGATATATAGTACATGATTTTGAAAAGAAGTTTTGACCTTTCATTCAGTTATCGCGTTTTTCAACTTTTTATTCAAAATAAATGCAACAAGTTGTTTGATTTGTTATTGTTTTGATACTAATTCTGACATTACAAGCCAAACAGGTAGACCTCTATACTTGCAATTTTTTCAAAGTTGACCTACCTTCTCTTCATTGTACCATGGGTGTAATATTCTGCATTTTTATGATGCCAATGTTAAAATTGTTTATTTGACTAATCTTAAATTAAAGACATATGGACGGTCAGTGATTTTATATATCTTAACTTCCTCCGATTTGAATTCTTAAAGACATTAATTCGATTCATTTGAAAAACAAAAATTTTGAGAAATTAATGATACAATTAAGACAAGGTAGGCAAACTTTGAAAAAATTGCAAGTATAGAGGTCTACCCATGGGTCTACCATTTTGGCTTGTAATGTCAGAATTACTATCAAAACAATAAAAAAAGCAAAGAACTTGTTGCATTGATTTTGAATAAATAATTTAAAAACGCGAAAACTGAATGAAAGGTCAAAATTTCTTTTCAAAATCATGTTCTATATATCTCTTATGGTTTATTTCGCGACAAAAACTGTAGATTTTGCCAATGCATTCGTTGCAATAAGCATCTTGAAAACACCCGAATTTGAAAATTTTCTGAACAATTTTTTTATTATTGAAAAGAATACACACACATAAACAAATGAAGTTGACATATTAGCCAGAAAAATAAAAAAAAATTAAAATCATATGGTAGTTCTGCCCTACCTTGAATTCATTGTACCATGATTACTCCCTTGAAATAGTTCTTTAAAATTCAACAAAGTCGGACTCGGAAATATTCTTTAGAATCTACGATTTAACGTCGGAAGAATGTTTTTAAAATTCATTATTTGGGGCTCCGACATTTTCTTTAAATCCCTGAAACTATTTCAAAATCCACAATTTGAGAACTGGAAATATTTAAAAATCCAGGATTTGATGTTGTGAAGAACTCTAGATTCTTTCAAATTTCACGAGTTGGGTCTTGAAAAAATCCGCTATCTGGGGCTGAAACTTTTATAAATTTCTACAAACACATCGCAAAAAAGTTCAAACAAATCCACCATATAGTGAGTACATTTTTGATGGGTTGATGATTTCTTGCCTTATTTTGAGTTCTCCGAATTCGTTTTGAATTTGTTCCAACTGAGATTATCATTCCACGCGGTATTCACCCCAATATTTCTATACCTTTTGCTTTTATCGAGTTCTCTTATATCGAGGACCGGCATAAACTGTACGAGCAACACAACATTTCCCTGCAAAATTTAATAGAAATTTTTCAAAATTAAATGTTCTGATTGGTGCAGAACAATTTGCCTCAAATTTTATATGTCAAGTAATTTCGCCTATCTTACAATTTTGACATATCAAGTTCGAACAAAAGTTACTTTGTTGTAATTTTCGCCTATATTGCTACCTGGTATTTCTACCATGATACCCCCAAATACAATTTTTTCTTTTGGTACCCTTATTCTGTCAGAATATACATGTGTGTGCGTATGGTTTTGAATAAAAAAGGGAATTTAGAGACAACAGAAATGCATATTTTCCACGTTACCTGTCCCTCTATCTTAAATTCAATTTTGTGGTGAAACCCCAATATTCCATTCATGTTTTGTGGGTTTCGCGCAATATAAAAATTTTGTGAAAAAATATTAAATAAATGGTCTGTTCCAGAACCAGGTTCTGGAACAAGCCTAAACAAAACCAAGTGTTGCTTGCATGCATGGTAGAAAAATGTAGGTAGATGCATCAATACTTGGGAACATTATTATGTCAAAATTTTTAAAGTACTTTGTCCAAAATAAGTAGATTTTTATATATTTTCTTATACGACGCAAATCGGTAATTGTAATTATATGTATTTTTCAACAATTTTTACAAATTTCAATAATTTTTCATTCACGATTTCCAATTTCAAAATTGGTTTGACAGTTCGTTGTCCCAACAACTGTGTCGATGCGACTACATGTATTCTTGGCATGCATGGCACAATTACAGTAGGTAGAACAAAGCTACCCCTAAATACAATTGTTTTCTTTTGGTGCCCTTTTTCTGTCGAAACAATAAAAAAAAAAATATATGCATATTATACCCCTTAAAGGACAACACATTGTACAATTTTCGGATAAAACTGTATTGTTTTCAATGATGTTGATTCAGTATTGTGGAATAACCCCAAAATTTCATTCTAATTGTTGCATGTTTAAAAAGTCTATTTGACATAACAAGGCTCCAGTACAGAGTTGCATTTTCTTAGTTTCCTGGATGTTAAGCAACCTTTCGTATTAAGCCATGGATATACTGAACTAAAATCATAATAATAAGCCCAAAACAAAAGTTCTAACTTTTTTCTGTTCAAGGACGTGCAAGAATCTACTAGTTTTGCAAGTTTCTTCCATATCATAAAGGGAAAATCGGCTATAATTATAAAAAATTGTACATTCTTGCAGTTCTGGAACAAACTATATATAGCATGCTTCACCACAAGTTCGCAATAGATGGTCTGTTCCACAACTGCAAGAAAGTATTTTTTTACTACGATAACCAATTTTCCCAATTGGTTTGACAGTTTATTGTCCAATGCCACTGCCTGTATTCCTCTACAATGTTTCTGACCAAGGTAGATGTACTAGGTAATCGCATCAGCCCAGCTGACGGCACCATTAAATGTCAAAACAAGTTGTTGTAATGAAGAATTCGCCCTAAATGAATGCAACAACAAATTTGTTTATGTTGTCTTCCCTAAAAGTACATTTTTATAATATTTCAAATAATAGCAAGTTAAGAGTTAAACCAGTAAAAAAATTAAAAGAAAATGAAGGAAGGAGGTTAGAATGGGGTGCAGCTTTAAGAATTAAGTTAGCCTCAACATCTAAGATTCCCAAAGCACATCACGGGAAGTAGTGCAAGAATTCGACTCTTGTCATTTGCAGTTCCAGAAAACTTTCGGTTTAAACCAGTAAAATAATACTACAATTAATACTTATTTTACTCCTATTTGTTGTACAATACAAACTTTTACTGCGAAGTTCATTTACGACTAGAGGCACACAAAATAAAATGTAAACAAACACCTCGTTTCTGATTGGTTGAAACAAATTTGCCGCAACCTTTAAATGTCATGGCGAATCTATGTTTTTCGCCTTAGATGCCAATTTTGACATTTGAGGGGGACATTCATGTACCTAATTCTGTTCTAGAGAGAGAGAGAGAGAGGTCCAGCGATATAAGAGAAAGACCCTAGATCATGAAGCCTATCAAGCATGACTGAATAGCATTCATACTGATGCAGTCGCAGAGGTAGTTAAGAATTACAGTACGAATGTCATCCTCGGAGTCCACTACTATCCATTGCAGCTGAAGAACGTCAGTTGCCTAGACAAACTAGGGTAGTTTTCGCCCAACTACGCTCAGGATGGTGCAGCCGTCTCAACTCAAATTGGGCACGAATTGACCAAGATGTGCGATACAGCCAAGCCTACCCAACTCCGTTCAGAGGATTTTTGGCTTCAGCCCATTAAGGTTGCACAATTCCTAAACCTGGACATCGAAGAAGAACCGGATTTATCAGTCCATAAATTACAGAGCATGTTATCACTGCTACAACAACAACCAAATTCTGACAGCGAACAACATTTTTCCAATGCCAATGGGAACATGCCAAATATCGACTATTGAAAAATCGTTATTGATTCAATAAATCGGCATGGGAACCCGGCGGCGAATTAACAGCCGTCCTTCAAGACCAGCAGATTATTAATCGATTTTGATCGATAAGTCCAAAATCGACCTACGAATCCCTAGTCGCATATATATACATTCATTTTCGGCTTGCAGGCGTCCGATTAAAAAATATCTTTTTAAATATAAAAATCAATGCAAATAATTGTGTAAAACATCAAAAATTCAACATCACATGCATGCCCAAGTGATGAGCAATAGTTTGTGAAACAGAAACAACAATTTATGTCATAAATAAATGTGATTGCAGTGGTTTTAGCCGTCGTCGTTCAGCGTTCGAGACCCAGCATTTTTTTTTACTTTTTTTGTGCAGTCCGGAACAAAAATACAGACAAGCGGCGAAAATGATTTGAGCATAATTAAATTGTTCAAATATATTTTGGAAACAAATAAACCTTTTTTGTCGCACCACCATCGCCCAATTCATTCCTCATCGCCATTTATTTCTTATTTTTTGGTTTGTCATATAACCATTCGGTCAGGTTGTCTGTTCTTTGTCGTCGCCACTCAGACTGATGTGGTAAACAAAAAGTATTGCGTTTCGACATTCTTGTTGACGGCGAATAATTGGCAGGTATTCTTCCTTCGCTTGCACTTTCACAAGCATCATCACGTCGACAAGCGGAACAGCAGCGGACATTGGCAAACCGCATTGAGTAGCAGAGTGACTAGATTTCGACATAAATAAATTATAGGTAAGTTCATTGTTTTTAAGGAAATCAATTTCAACAGAAGACCTTCCTTTGCAAATGATTGTCAATGATGTAGGGGTAGGGTGGTGCTCAGTAGACGGGGTGGCCTATGTGTTCGTTGTTGCCGTGATGCCATTGACCGTGTTTTGTAAACATTAACCATCTGATTTATACTAATTTTTTTATTTAACTGAGAGATGAAAAAGAAATGAGTGCCTATAACTTATCCAAATGTAACTATTAATCGGATGATAACAATTTTGTTTGCAAATTTGGGAATAGTGGGAACAGTTGTGGCATATACCTACTATGAGACTATATTATTATAGATTTGTAATTCATTACAAAAACACTTAATCTGGAATACCATTATAGTTTAATTATAGCCTGTTGCTATTCTATAAACAACACTAAGTCTTAGTCTTTTATCTGAATCAATAGTTTTATATTTAGTTAATGACATATTACTGACAATTCGATTGTATATATTTATAGCTATCATTAATTTGAAACAACTCTTGACTATCCATCCACAGATATAGTTATGTCTGCCACCGCCGGGAAACGGAAGGAAATCTACAAATATTTGGCACCATGGCCATTATATTCGATGAACTGGAGTGTTCGACCAGACAAACGCTTTCGTCTGGCTCTGGGGAGTTTCATCGAAGAATATAACAATAAAGTTCAAATAATAAGTCTGGATGAAGAGACCAGCGAATTTAGTGCTAAAAGGTAATTTTCATGTTGCCCAACATATTCCATCTTTATTAATTTTTTACATTTCTTCAGCACTTTTGATCATCCATATCCGACAACAAAAATTATGTGGATACCCGATTCTAAGGGTATATATCCCGACCTTTTAGCCACCAGTGGTGATTATTTACGAGTATGGCGTGCCGGAGAACCAGATACCCGCTTAGAATGTGTTCTAAATAACAACAAAAACAGTGACTTTTGTGCACCATTAACTTCATTCGATTGGAATGAGGTTGATCCCAACTTAGTTGGAACTTCTTCAATAGATACGACTTGTACAATATGGGGCTTGGAGACGGGACAACCACATGGTCGAGTATATGTGGCTGGGCATGTAAAAACACAACTTATAGCTCACGACAAAGAGGTATACGATATTGCCTTTTCGCGGGCTGGTGGTGGTCGTGATATGTTTGCTTCAGTCGGTGCTGATGGTTCGGTGCGAATGTTTGATTTAAGGCATTTGGAGCATTCAACAATTATTTACGAGGTAGGGTATTTTAATTTCACAAATTTATGTTTTACTTATTATTTGCAATGTCTTTTTAAACAGGATCCCACACATACAGCTTTACTTCGTTTAGCATGGAACAAACAGGATCCAAATTATTTGGCCACCGTAGCAATGGACTCGTGTGAAGTTATAATATTAGATGTCCGTGTTCCTTGTACACCTGTTGCAAGACTGAGCAATCATAGGGCGTGTGTCAACGGTATAGCGTGGGCGCCGCACAGGTAAATATAAATTGATGATAGTCTCATTCATCCAGAAGAACTTAAATTGGAAGTGCAAACGCGAGAAGAATTATTATTAGCAGTCAATGGCACACATTTTAAATTATTTTTAATTTTTATTCGCATATTTTTCAGTACTTTTTACAAAATTTGAAAATATTTTGGCAGTAACTACAATTGACATTTGTAGCATTATACATTCTTTGTAATTGTATTTAAGGCAAATTCTATAGTTCAAGCTAAAAATTGCCTAAGAAATTCTTTCAAGATGTACTGCTGTGTCTTAAAAATATTGTATTAATGACTTTCTTCCTATAGAGGAGTATTGCGTGCCTATAACATAATTCTCATACATAAATTTTTATGTGACAATATACAATATACGTAGAGTAGCCATGCATAGAAGTTTTTAGAAATGTCATCGTCGCTAGTTACCTAGCGCACTAATTGAAAATAAATAATAAAAAGTTAAATAAACTCTCCACTGATATACATTTTGATATATATTAATACTTTTCAATAACAAAACACAAACTATACTCACATGTTTTTTTTGTTATCATTTTTGTAGTTCCTGTCATATATGCACTGCCGGTGATGATCACCAAGCACTGATCTGGGATATACAGCAAATGCCACGTGCAATCGAGGATCCAATTTTAGCTTATACAGCTGCCGAAGGTGAAGTCAATCAAATTCAATGGGGTGCAACGCAGCCCGATTGGATTGCAATTTGCTATAACAAAGCATGTGAGATCTTGCGTGTCTAGAGACAACAGAATCATCGTCACCGTAGCAATGCTCAAAGGACGTTGTATATTGAACGAGTTCTCATATATGCACCACCACCACAAAAACAACAGCCACAACCACAGCCACAACAAAATTTAATAATAATGAAACAAAAACAAAAAAATCTTATATTAACTACTAATACTACTACTACTAAATATATCGATAAAGATAATTATTACTACGTACGTATAGTCTACAAAATGTCATCGTCGTCGTCTCACAGTCATCGTCATTATTGCCACTAAGAAACGAACGAATAATGATCGATAGAGATAATATTTTCAAAGTGAAATCTTAACAATCGACACTAAGTGTGTGTGATATTGTTTTTTATTTGCACACCATAATAAGAAAACTCGAAAAAGCAGTAAAGTAGATTAAAAATCGGATAAATAAAAACCAACCAAAAGCAAATACACAACGTAGAAAGAAAAAAAAAAAACAATGCATACACAGTTCAACATTTGTTTTCCTCTTTGTTTGCCAAAATTAGACGAAAAAAGTAATCAACAGCTAATTGAAAATGCAATCGCTAAGAAAATTCAGCGAGAATCTGTAAAGTTCTAAGAATGTAGTTTACTTTGAATCATTAATTTTAAGCGATTAAGTTTTTAATTCATAAGTTTAAGAGAACATGTAGTTTGCTAATTATTTATATACATTTTTATTTATATGTTTATTTTAAGTGTATAAAACAAAAAGAAAAAAACGAAAAATAATAACTGATCGTGGACAATTTAGTTGGAAATGCTCACAGAATACATACATTTTTGTTAGTTTTATTTTTGTTTTTAATATCTTTATTCTTCATTATCGGAAAGAACGTAAATTCGTCAAAACCAATAAAACGAAAGTAACTAAATCGGTTTCAATTACAAACTTTATAATTAGGGTTTTTAAGAACAGCATGAAAAATAAATATGTATTTAATTCCTATTCATTAATATTCTCCAAATACGTTTAGATCTTTATGTTTTCCATATTTGTTTACATTTACAGTTCAAATATTAGCTGTCATATAAATTGAGTCAAACTCACAAACAAAATTTTTTTATCATAAGTAATATTTCAAAAATTTAAAGATTACAAAAAAAAAAAAAAAAACAAATTATTATCGATTTTGTTTGTCCTATTTTAATTACAATGTTTTTTCTCTTGAGAATACAAGCCACAACTTAATCGTAGAGTTCGACGTTTGAAGTCATAACGGCATATGAATGAATTAATATGGAATTTTAAGTCAGACTGACTTAAATCTGTCTACTTTTAATAAAGCAACAAAATAACGAATTTAATGTCGAAACTCAGTTCCAAACGATTAATTTTTATCAATCTGAGCACATTAAAGACACATCTTCATGCAAGGCATGTGTGGATCTCTAATTTGGAAACTCGGTGTGAATCTAACATACTAAAAGTGCATTTAATTTTTAATCCCATTAATGCCAAGTCTTTCGGCCCAAAGTGTGCTTTACTCCGACATCAAAATTAGTCGTTTTTTTTTAAATATACAGCGAGAGATAAAAAACCGCAACAAAGTCAAACGCCATCATTTTTACAAAAAATGTCGGAAATAGCATCAAATTTTAGAATACGTACGAATTATGGCCTTCAAACGGTCAATGAAATTATAACACGCTGCCCGAATGTTGCTCTGCGGTAGCTCGCTTGCTTGAGGTGACCGACACTTTGGAATTTTTTAGTGCCAACCTTGCTTTCCAAAATACTTCAGACACAATAGTCCAACGGATTGGTATCCTAAGATTTTGCTTGCCATTGTGCGCTGGAAACGAAGCGAGAAACCTCATTTTGTAACCATTCTTGGGTGGCGCGTGCTGTGTGCGATGGTGCTGAGTTCTGTTGGAATGTCCAAGTTCTGCGGTCAAAATGTTTGCGTGCGCAAGTTTTTAATACACCCTCCAGAATATTTTCGCGATAATATTCGGAATTTATTCTGATGCCACGGTCGATTAATACGAGCTGAGAGTGATCATCGGCTGTTATGGCGGCCCACACCATCACCATGGCCGGCGCTTGAGTTTTGGTCGCCAACCGAAGTTGCACATTTCCAGCTGACCTCTTTGGCAAGTAAAACCGATCATTTTGTTCGGAGAAAACCAAATTTAGCAGTTCACCGCTTTCGGCCATGCGAAGCAACTCTTTAGCTGTTTTGAGTCTATTTTTTCTGTAACAAAGTCGTGTCTATAACGACTGACTTGGTCCCTAAGAAAGGTCAAGTTTGTTAATTTTGAAAGTAGTCCCCATGGAATAATAACTTGTGTAGAAATGTAGTTAGTTGTAAACACCATGTCATCGATGTTCAATTGACCAAGTAGTGCGAACGACAGAATTACGGGCATTTATAAAATACAACAATTTATATTCTTTTTGTGCTGTCAAAATGCATAGCTTAAAAATTAGTGAAACATTTATTCATATTTTATTCCTATTTGATATATTTCTTGCGAACATATGTTTGACAGCAAGAGAAAACTATGGTCAAAATTAGCCTCCTGTGTGATCTCATACAAATTGTCTTGGTTTCATTGTTAGATTATCGTATTTCCTATGAAACAAATAGTTATGGCATTGTAAATGCTTTTACTGATCTGGGCGACGAACATATAAGGAAGTTTTTAAATGTTTTTCCATGGTGTAGGGAAAAAACGGGGAAATACAATATTCTTTTTTTAAATTAATTTTTTAACTTTAAATGTCTACACAAAATCTATTGCAATTAAAACCGTTTTAGTTATTTTTCTTCAAATTATGAATTTTTGTTATGAAAAGAAAACTTTTTTCTTTTTTGGTTTTCTATAAACACAAGCAAACATGCAAAAGAACTTTGAAATAACAAGAACAACAACAACAAAAAATAACCAATAAATTTTTTATACAACAATAACAAAAATCCTACCTCGTTTTCCATTAAGGATTATTTGAAATGAAAACTAAACAAACATAAAAACCAAAAAAGAAGCAAAAACGGATAAAACAAAAGAAATTCAAATAAGAAATGCAAAATTTTTAAATTAAGTAAAACAAAATGAGAAAACTGGAAGTAAAAAGAATTGAACATTTAGCCTTATTTACTAAACAAAAAAGAACAAACCAACAGAAATAACAACAACAACAACAACGTGACGAAGAACAAAACAAAAAATCATTTTCAGCTACTACGGCAGGATAAGGGACTCTAATTAGTTTCAATACTTTCTTTTTTATTTAAATTATGTTCAATTGAAAAAAGCAACAAAAAGAAATATAAATTATGCAAAAGAAAACAAAAGACAGAAATTATAATTAATGTAACAAAACAAAAAAAAAAAAAAAAAAAAAACGTGAAGAAATATAATGCAGCTTTTTTGTAACTTTGTAACCACAATATATTTTATATTTTGCAATTGAAAAACCAACAAAAACCACACAAAACAAATATCCAACAAACCAAAAATGAAAAAAAAAGATATGAAACAGATCATCAACCATAAACAAGGAGTGCATGCTTTATTCTGGAAATATTTGTTACCACCAAACGCCATCATAATATCATAATTAAATATCCGACTTTAGACTGAATTTAAATCAGGGCAATAACACAAATTCATAAACATAAAACAAGAACAGCAATGAAAGTTTAATCTTACAAGAAAATTAATTGTCAAATATTTCATTTTTTTATATATCTCAAATTACGTTACTACTACAATTTTTACACTTGCCTCTAAGTTTAGAAGTTGCATTTGGTTTAGTTCCAAAAAATCAAATTGGCTGGCTCTATTCTAATGTATCGAAATCGAATTGAAAAACATACAAGATAATTTACATATAAGTCATGTGTCGTAGTGTAACACCATTTCACATACACATCTGATCTGATCAGTATATCATATGAAAATTCAATATTCTCGTGGTAATTAATAAAATAAAACAAAACATTCAAATTTAATTAAAAAAAAACTCCATTGGTTCTTTTAAATCTAAATTTTAAATTGGCGCAGTTTGTGTGGAATGGTATGTTTAAATAAGCTTGATGGAATAACTAACGCTTGTTCCAAGGAACCCAAGATTTTGAAATGGTTTGCATATTTCGCTTCGATGGCTTTGCGGGATACATAATAGAAGAATTTTATACACCTTATGCATTTATTTATCTCCTTTCTATGCCAACATTATAACGTTCTATTCTAGCTTTATTGTGGCTCTGGTATAATTTAATGAAGGTGTATTTTTGACACGGTTAAACTCAGTACAGTGGAGGAAAGCTTCGACAGCGACAACAACAAGCACTTCCCCAATCCCACTGCAGCGGATTGTACTATACCGGATTGACCCGAAACAACAACACTTCAGTTTCGGTCAGCGGCTGTTTATCCATTTTTCTGTGTTGAAGCACCATGTCCCGGAATGCTTGCTTCGGATTGCCGGGATTGAGGAAAACCCCAGACCTTGGTTCTGCTCGGTTTGTCAGAACGTCATCCACTACAGATCTGTTTCGGTGCGATGTAATGGATGTAGAGAATGGACGCACTTTAGGAACTGTTCCGGACTACGGCGTTTGCGTTGCGATTTGTTGTAGTAGCGTAGTCCCCAGCGGGTCCACGTATTCGTCGTCCCCAGCAGAGTCGTCTTCGGAGTATGGAACTCCTATGCAATACCGCAGCATCTTACGCCATATTTTGTTGTTCTAACTCCAGATTGTGGATCGTTCTTGCAATTTAATATGCTACGGACTGCGAGGCAAAATAGAGGAGGCAATGTTGCTATGGTTACAACTTATTAAGGAAGGATCGTACCAGAAGTGGAGGTGGGGTTAGCGTTCCTGATACACCATTCTGTTCAGTACAGACCTATCTCGCTTGTGCTAGTCTCTAGGGACCCATACATGAAATATATGGGGTAGCAATCAAATGTAGAACTACCGTGGTAGAGGTGCCTTATGTGTATAACACACAGATTAATAGCTGTGAACCTCTTTATTTGCCAGATATTAGCCCATTGTTGGTAGGCAATAACCGCCTGGTACTAGGGGATTTTAGTGCTCATCATGAGTTGTGGCACTCCGTCCTAGGTAGTGATCAGAGGGGATCAACGCTGGCAGAGCAGAGAATGACTGCTCCACATTCTGCCCGATAATCGAGGATGTCCCCACCCGAATAAGAGTGGAGTGTCACGCGGTCTGGTAAATGACCCGTCATTTCTCTTGGCTCAGACCATCTCCCGATAATCATCTCATCTGAACATCTGTACGCCGCACTTTCCTCAACCATTTTAAAGCCCACTGGCTAGAGTTCAGAAAATTCACCAACCGTCGCTTCAGTGAACTGCCTAATCCTTCTGATGTTCTCCGTCGTTCCAACCCTTCTGATCCTAGAATCAGTGATTTACAGTGGAAGTCAACCGGTTGGCACAGGAGCATATGAGGAAAAAGTGAGTAGACCATCTGAAGTGTAACGGTTAAGACGTTCTCGAACCCTGGAAAAGAAGATGATAGGACCTCTGTCACTTTTAACGACGTAACGGTGCGCTGAGTATTATAACCGACAATTTGTCGAGCACCCCGAGAGTGACAGGGCCAAGCTAAGAGTACTACGTCGTATTATATCTATCATCACGGATTCCGTTCGCAACATAGTACATATTAGTAAAGGATTGAACCAGAACAAGCCGTGTGATAGAACAGTGTTGGTAGCCCTTGACCCATTAAAGGCATTTGATAGGTCAATCATGCCACACTGTTTGAGGATGTGCAGAGAATTACCCTCCGGCCAAGATTGAAACGTTGGATAACCAACTATATATGTGGATGCCAGTCGTAAATGGAATTCCGGAACGAGAAATTCAAAGCCCGTAGGGGCGAGGGAGCTCCCCAAGGTGGGTGATATCTCCGGAACTGTTAAACCTTTACCTTTCCGGAATGACTTGCCCCCCCAGACGTCATAGATATTGTAACGTATGCGGATGATTGTACGACCACGAACTACTCCAAGATTCTAGGGGTCACATTTGACACCATGTTCAAGTCGTCCGCGCAAGCCACAGCTATCTGCGACAAGATGAAAAGTAGGCGCTAGCCAGCAGCACTTGGTGTGCGAACAAGGAAACCTTATTGGCCTCTTATAACGCGATAGGTCGGTCTGTGGTCAGCTATTGCGGCTTCAGTGTGGTCTGCAAATACTAGTGCTATGCAGTGGAAGTACATCCAGACCTGCCAGAATGCTGCCCTGAAAACTGCGACATGGTGCCTCCTCATGACACCAGTGGATCATCTACATGAGGAGGCGAAAGTTCTTTACTTACGTCAGCATAATCATTCGCTTTCGTTGCATTACCATCTTTGGCGTTACCGTGGGAGTCATCCCAACCATTATATTCTGGATACAACTCCGCCACCCAGGCGTGTCATGGAGGACATTATGCGCTGGAAATGAAGAGAGGAACCTAATTGCGATGGAACCCATGTGCGATGGTGATGAGTCCTATTGGAATGTCCAAGGTCTGCGACCAAAATGTTTGCGTGTCCAAGGCTTTAATACACCCTCCAGAATATTTCCGCGATAATAACCGCATTAACCATCGGCTATTTTGGCGGCCCATACCATCCATGACCGGCGCTTGAGTTTTAGTGGCCAACCGAAGGTGCACATTTTCAGCTGACCTCTTTGGCAAGTAAACACGATCATTTTGTTTGTTTACAAACTGCTGGACAACGAATGTTTTCTCATCGGAGAAAACCAAATTCGGCAGTTCACCACTTTCGGCCAAGCGAAGCAACTCTTTAGCGTTTTGAGTCTATTTCTTTCTTTTGCGGTGTAAGTTCTTGCAGTCTGAAGTTGGTGGCAGTTTTTTCATCTCACCCTGTATCTGTTAAGATCATGATACTGCCCACATTTGACACAATAGTTTGTATTATGTCTAGGATGGTAGGTATTGATATATCTCGGTCCACGATTTGGTATATCCACTAAATACCGATACTTCCCGTTATTCGTTATTTTGATGGTTTAAGACACATTTTTTCCACGAATTTCTCTAAAAATTAGAAATGGGTTCTAGCTTAGGTGGCGGAATATTTTACAGGGTGGCGCAAAAGTAATGCTCACAACAGAAAATGCTATAAATTTTACGATTAGCTCCTATTTCCTTAATTACAGCCAAAAAATATCTGAACTTTACTTTAGCATCACCTTGTTTATGCATATGTTCTTGACAGATATTCCGATGTTTTTTTTTTTGTTTTGTAATAATTAAGACATTTGAGGCCAATCGTACAATTAATGGCATTTTTTAGGAAGATTACTTTAGTCAAATCAAAACAATATGTACGCTATAAGAACAAACAGTGGACAGGCAAACATTTTGTATTTTCTCAATAAAATAAAAACATATGAGCCACGAAAGAAGAATTTGAATTCTTTGTCCTCTCATAAGAAAATAATTAGGTGTGCAATCTCCAAAATTATTTTTTTTAATTTTCAGTAATTAACTATACATATTTAGAATGTCTCATAACTTTTGACACAAATATTTCCAGATCGATGACTTCTTGGCACTGACCACCAATCACAGGCTCTTTTTATTTTCAGTTCATATGTTCGGTTTTTAACTTCTTGGTAAAACTCTGACTGCGTTATTGAATTAAATCCAATGACAAAAATTAACAAAAAAAAAAAAAAAAAAAAAAAAAATAATAATAAATTACAATAAGTAATACAATATAACACACATAAATGCATATACGTATATATTTTTATTATATATCATTTAATAATAATTTCACACACATAATTGTGAATATCAATAGAAATTGAAGTAATAAGGAGCTGTAGTGCGTTTTAGTAAAAAACACTTTTATTTAAAAATTGACAATTTTTACACAAAAACAACAATATCCTTATTATTTTCTTTGTCTGTGATATGTCACAATATCCCCATTCAACAAAGTAAGAATACATTGTATATAGATCTAGATACATGCTCCATATTTGAAATAACACCGCGCGAAACAATGTTGTTCTTCGGTTACATAATTCAATTCAGTTTCGGATATTTTCAATTTAAGTTTTCCTTTTTTTACCACATCAAGTCCTTGGTTGCACACTTCGTACCAAAACGCATTTCCTGGTCATTACCTTGTCATTAGCAATATTGTGTTTCATTTCTTCGTAACAAGGCCTACATAAGGTCTGCCAGGGACACTACTAATGTATGTCGTGGTTCGTAAATTCAAAAATTGTCAGGGTCTACTGCCTTTGAAAAATGACGAAAATAATCGATATAGAGGGTATGCGATTGTAGAGTACAACTTAGATTCAAGACAATTTGTCTTGTGTAAACGTTTAGTAATGTTTAACTACAATTTGGACATATTTGTCGTACTAGGGCCTAGGCATGGTACATTAAAAAATAAAGCAGAATAATAAGCTGTGAATCCAATTTGTTTCTAAGTGTGCCCGACTTATGTCACTACAATGTTTGTATTTATTGTTTTATTATACCCTCCACCATAGTATGGAGGGTATATTAAGTTTGTCATTCCGTTTGTAACACCTCGAAATATACATTTTAGACCCCACAAAGTATATATATTCTTGATCAGCATAAAATTCTATGTCGATTTACCAATGTCTGTCAGTCTGTCCGTTATATCCGTCTCCGAACGAAATGAAGAAGGTTGATAAAATTTTACTCAAATGTATATTATGTCTGCAGGACTTTTGGTATTGAAAATGGAACATGTAGGTCCACGTTTTGGTATAACCCCCGTATAACGGTACTTCCTGATATTCGGTATTTTGATGATTTTGGCCACATTATTCACCGGAATTGTTTCAAATTTGGTATTAGAAGTTCGTAATTGATGCTACAGCATGTGACAGGAGATTGTCTGTGCAGGTCCACGCCTTCATATAGCCCCCATATAACGGTATCTCCAGATATTTGGTCTTTTGATGATTTTAGCTCCCGGTAGCTACCTATATTCGGTATTTTGATGATTTTAGCGTCATTATTCACCGTAGTCGTTTCAAATTACGCATTTAGAGTTCGTAATAGGAACTACAGTCTGTGACAGAAAATTGCCTATGCAGGTCCAGGTCTTCGTATGGGGCCCATATATCAGTACCTCCTTATATTCGGTATTTTGACGATTTTAGGTACAATACTCACCGAAATTGTTTGAGTTGTCGTATTTAAAGTTCGTAATGGAAACTACAGCCTGTGACAGAAAATTGTCTATACAGGTCCAGGTCTTCGTATAGCTCCTATATAACGGTACCTCCCTATATACGGCATTTTGATGATTTTGGCTACATTATTCACCGTTAATTTCAAGTTTCGATTTTTAATATGGCTTGTGACAAACAATGCCTGTGTAGGTGCACGTCGTACAGGCCCTAATATAATGGCTGTATTTGGTATTTTTAAAATGTCAACAGAATTTTTGGTGAATGTTATCGTTTTCGAAAATTTTCAAATTCGTTCTAAATGGTGAGGGTATTTAAAGTTCGGCCCGACCGAACTTACTGCTTTTTTACTTTTCATTTGTTAAAATTCTTATTTCATCCCAGCGGACATACAATTAGATCAGTGTAGGTTAAGTGCACTCTTAATATTTTATCCTGAAAATATAAACAAAGAATGTAAAAACTTTACTACTATAACGGATTTTACCTTTATGATAATTAATGATAATTGTAACTTATTCAATTCATGCTCTGTTCCAGTACCTGCAAAAATCTACTAGTTTTGCAATTTTCTTCCGATTTCTTGCATTTCATTAAAATCGCATAAATACATTTCCTTAAGATCTGAGAAATATTTTTTTTGGAGAAAGGTATTACAATTTCGACTTATCAACTCATTTACTTGTTTATTATTTTTTATCGCTTCTGCCCTTAAATATTGAATTGTTCCAGACTATTTTAATTGAAATTTACCATTCACATTGTCACCCGTGGAGCGATTTCAAATATCGTGCATTTAAGTTCTCACACACTTTTTGTAAACCGAACAAAGAAATCACAAACATTCATTAGACTTGTAATAATCATTTATTTTATAAAAATCAATTTATTCTTAAGGAGAAATAATAACGGAAAATAATGTAACGTTTATCTTATAAAAATATAGTGGGTAAGAAACAAAAAAACAAAATGAAAATAGCAGCAGCAAAAACCAACAGCAACAAGAACAACACACTTCAATAGAACTGATACATTACGTTTAAGATATAAAAACAACAAAATATTCATTATTATTAATAACCTCCACTATAATTTAGGAATAACATTTAAGATCCTCAATACATACATACATACAAACACCCGATACAAAACGAACAAACAACATACATATATACAATAAAATATATATAACATCCTGACCTATCAACCAAGATCGACAAACAACACTAATCATATACATACAAGACACAGCCTACAAACCTCCTATACAAATACACATACGCCCGCCCACATGTAAAGACAAACACATCCAACCGACCCACAAAAACAACAATATCCACTTACAATACAAACAACAACAATTAGATTAACAACCACAAAAAGCAGCAACAACAAACAATTCTATCCTGCGAGAGAGAAAATAAGATTGTGTACACAAATTTAGAAGACAACAAACAAACAAACAACAAGAAATTGTAATAAATAAAATAATAATAAAAAGAAAACAAAAGACAAATGAAATAATATTCCCCAAAATGAAGAAAACAAAACAAACAAAATTTGAAATAAAACATTCTATCCATAGATTCGTTGAGTTTTATTCTTCTATTTAAGCAATGGTTTGGACGTAATTCGACTTTGAACTGATCGACTTTAATTATTTAACTGTCTGAAACAGGTTAGAATAGCAAAACAAGAGAATAGTAAAAATAGCAAAATAGTTATGATTTTCTCTTTAATTAGATAACAAATATTTTAGAAAATTTTTGCCTATTATTTGGTGGCAAGAGTTCGAAAATCGAAATCGACTTTAAGTTGGTAAGACAGTATCTAAATTCGCGTTTTAATATTCACACCCGATTTTTAATTTATACCATGGCAATATTAGAAAGTAGTCTCACTTCGAGAATTCACTCGAGCATGTCAAATACGACTATGGGTATCTATGACTTGACATTAAAAAGAACAAGTAAAAAAACATTAAGTTCGGCCGGGCCAAACTTTTAATACCCTCCACCATAGGGTAAAGAAAACATTAGAAGAAATGTTTCAAAAACCATTAAAATGCCGAATATCGGGAGGTACCGTTATATGGGGGCTATACCAAATCGTGGATCTACACATGCAATGTTTCGCCTACGGAGCTAGAACCCATTATGACCAAATACCAATTTTCAGAGAAATTCGTGAAAAAATGTGTCAAAATTCATCAAAATACCGAATATTGGGAGGTACCGTTATATGGGGACTATACCAAAACGTGGACCCATACATACAATGTTTCGCCACACTAACTAGGACCCAATGTTTCGCCACACGAAGTAGGACTCTTGATATCGTAGGTGCTTTAGGGTCCACTATACAATGGCAAATTGCAGAATAGGCATTTCTGTCATACAACCTATTAATTTAGCCCTTAATCTTTCGCTTCTTTTTGGCACCAATGAAACAGCTTCCGAGTTAGGTGGTTCAGTTAATAGTAGTTTCTTCATTTGCTGCAGAAACCAATTCATCATCTGAATTACTTTCTTCAATACTGAAATGTTCTTCACATATCCCTCCTCTTGCTCGTTGATGCGGGATCTTATAAGCAATTGAGGATTTTATTTTTCTTGAATCTGTTGCAAATAAGGATAACAGTCTTCGCTCGCAATAACTATGTTTCGAGTCTTTGGACTCCACAATCTGTATCCATTACACGTATAACCCATCATTACCATTTCCTGTAATTTTGAATCCAGGTTTTTTCTTTTCTTTTTTTTTCTTTTCTTTTCTTTTCTTTTCTTTTCTTTTCTGTTTAGCAACCCAGAAGAATGTTTTCTTAGTTTTGAAATGTTGCATAAACTTGTATTCTTCAGGTGTCTTTTTGACTGATTTTGTAAAGGCTGTCTAATGAACTTGCTGATTTGAAATAAAACACATGCCAAATTATAAAATGCCCCACAACATTTTTATTTGATAGCTAATTTCTTGTCATTTAACATTTAAATATAATTTAGGGTACCACCACGACTATTTTGCACAAAGGTCACTCTGGCGCTCCAATCTTCGATCACTTTTTTAATGCAATTGAGGGTGTATTTCCGCAAGGACACTTTGAATATTGGCTTTCAAAGCGTCAATCGTAGATGGTTTATCCACGTAAATCAGTCATTTCAAGTATCCTCAAAAAAAATCCTCGAGTGGCGTAAACCACACAAACACACAGTTAAATTTCTTGAAATAATGTGGCCATTAACATGCTCCTTCAATAAGTCCATTGTTTCGTCCGCAGTATGACAAGTGACTCCATCCTGTTGAAACCACATTTCGTTTACATATATATCTTGAAGTTTTCGCTTCAATTATTGCAGTCCGAAATTTGTAATTCACGTTCTTTATATTGAGTTCAGACGGAAAATTAGTGCAACCTAAAATTCTCGAAGTGTTCTATAAACATTTTTAATTGTAGACTTCACAATTTTAATTGAAGACTTCACATTAAACTATCAAAACAGCTGCTAGGCAACAGAGTTGTTCATATTAAAAAAGAAACTCATAAAAAACTCCTCGTATATGTATGAAAATATCAAATGTATAAAAAGCCGGATTTTCGTGTTATGAAATTTTAATATGCAACACGGAACTGAAATATGTATTTTAGCATTTTTTGGCTAAAACCCGAGTTAAGCTGTAGCTTCCGTGCTGCTTTTTTGGTGCTGAGTTATTTGGATGCTAGGACTAATTACAATTTAATTGCGCTCTCACAGTTATTCTGTGTTGCCTGACGATTAAAAAAAACATTAGCTTTCCCAGTTAATATTTTTGCAATGTCTTGCTACTTTTTGGCGTAGCTTATTGGTAGGCAACATTTTTTGAAGAATTTTTTGCAGCAAAGCCGAACATTTTCCGAGCTATTGCAAAATTGGCGGTAGCATTTGAAGCCCTAAAAGCACATATGAATTAAATACCAATCAATGTCAGATTTTCTTTAAACTTCGTCAATATTACATTTCCCATGCAGATTTGATGTGTCGGTCTACTTCTTCTGCTATCTTTACCTTCAATAACAACAAAACTAAAACTACTAGAATTATCAGGTGTCACAAATCACAGTTTTCATCAATTTTCCCCAAGAAATCGAAGAATAACGGTACTTTACCCTTGTAAATTAAATATATTTTTGGTGAGTTGTCCATACAAACTACAAATTTCTGTTATTGTTCCTGAAATATTTTTGTAGTAATTTTGCCTTTCTGCTGTCTTCTTTTGTCACAACAAATTGTTTTAATTAATAAAGCATAATAAATTTGATTTTTTATATTGATATGATTAGGATTAAATGTGTTCCGATACTAAACGTTATAGGGGCACGCGATAAAAAAAGCTTCCACGCCAGAAGCTAAAGCACGCATTTCTGCACGACCTTTTAAATGCTGACGCATAAAATGCTTCTGAAACAGGTGGTGGACAACAGTAGTTTTGTCTTTATTCCCACACTATGTTCGAAACACATTTTTTAGCATGTATCCCAAATTACAGATAAATTCTACAATAGTAATAGCTGAGACATAACTACATAAAATACATATATATATATTTTAAAATTTTTTAGAATGTATGTTTTCATTTTCACAATAACCAAGACATAGAAAATAATGAAGACTAATTACCAAGTTTATTTTAAATAGTATGCTAAAGAAAGGAAGTGAGGTGGAAATAATGAGGAAAACTGGTTGAAACAATGATGAAACCAGTAAAGAAAGTCTTAAAGTCAGGCGTAGCCGACTTTATGATACCCTACACCACTTTGCATATTTAGTAGAGCTTCACATAACAAATAAAAGTTTTAATGGGGAATTTGTGAGAATTAAATCATACCAACTATGATTATAGTAATAATTAAAAGTCCAAAGGAATATCCACCTCTTAATCGATTTCTACTAAATTTGTCGAGGCATTTGTGCCTTTTCAATTTGGGCTTGTATTATACATTTGGTGCACAGTTAACTTGAAATCGGATAGATATATATAAAAGCTATATCTAAATCTGAACCGATCTCGATAAAATTTGGCAAAGGTATTTCTGAGCTGTATTTGATATATTTCACCAAATATCGTTACTACGGAGCCCATATTACGGCTATGCAGGAAAAATTCAACAAATCGGATAAACAATATGTATGCGAGTTATAGCTATATCTGAACCGATTTTCACTAAGTTTAACATACTGTTTTCTAAACTCAGTTTGGGTAATTCCATTTGGGTAATTATTACACGTTTGGTGCACAATTAAAGGCTAATTGGACGAAGATATATATAGGAGCTTAATCCAAATATTAACCGATCTCAATAAAATTTAGCAAGGGTATTTCTGAGTAATATTTTATATATTTCCCCAAATATTGTTGTTACAGAGTGCATATTGCAGATGCGGAGGAAAAAAATAACAAATCGGATGAACAATATATATGGGAGCTATATCTACATCTGATTAAATTTGGCATACTTATTTTCCGGTCGTATGTGCAAAATTTGCTACTATTTGAGCTGATAATACAATATAAGACGAATTTGACGAAAATACATATGGGAGCTATATCTAAATTTTTACCGATTATCTCCAATTTCAATAGGGTCCGTCCTTGGGCCAAGCAAATTATTTGTGCAAAATTTCATCTAAATCGGCCAATAAATGCGACCTGTAGTTTATTTACAAAAATACATGGACAGACGGACGGACATGCATAAATCGACTCAAAATATGATTCTATGCAAATCATCAAAAGGAACTATGGGTCTATCTCGTTTCCTTTAGCCTGTTACAATCAAATGCACAGAGACATAATACCCTGACCACCTTGTGGTGTAAGGTAAGAAAGGCTCTGAAATAGAAGGTATTACAAGCGACAAATAATGAACCTCTGAAATCTGTGGTGAATAATTTGTACAAATAAATTTAATAGTTAATTTATTTGAAACATTCTCAAATAGTTTTATACCCTCCACCATACTATGGAGGGTATATTAATTTTGTCATTCCGTTTGTAACTCCTCGAAATACTCATGTCAGACCCAACAAAGTATATATATTCTTGATCAGCGTAAAATTCTAAGACGATTTAGCCATGTCCGTCTGTCTGTCTGTGTGTCTGTCTGTCTGTCTGTCCGTCTGTCTGTCTGTCTGTCTGTCTGTTGTAATCACGCTTCCTTTCGAACCTGCCAGTAGGCAGGTTAAGTTCGTAAATGGGCCATGTAGGTCCAAGAAATCATATAGCCCCCATATAACGGTACCTCCCGATATTCGGTATTTTGGTGATTTTTGCGTCATTATTCACCGGAATTGTTTCAAATTTGGCATTTGAAGTTCGTAATGGATACTAGAGCCTAAGACAGAAAATAATCTATGTAGGTCCACGTCTTCGTAAAGCCCCTATATAATGGTACCCCCGATATTCGGTATTTTGATGATTTTAGCGACATTATTTAACAGAATCGTTCCAAATTTTGTATTTGAAGTTCGTAATAGATACTGCAGCATAAAACAGAAAATGGGAAATGTAGGTCCACATCTTCGTATAGCCCCCATATACCGTACCCCCCGATATTCAGTATTTTGATGATTTTAGCGACATTATTCGCCGGAATTGTTACAAATTTGGCATTTGAAGTTCGTAATGAATACTACAGTCTAAGACAGAAAATTATCTGTGCAGGTCCACGTCTTCGTATAGCCCCCATATACCATACCCCCCGATATTCGGTATTTTGATGATTTTAGCGACATTATTTACCGGAACCGTTTCAAAGTGGGCATTTGAAGTTCGTAATAGATGATGCAGCATTAAACAGAAAATGGGCCATGTAGGTCCACATCTTCGTATAGCCCCCATATACCGTACCCCCGATATTCAGTATTTTGATGATTTTAGCGACATTATTCGCCGGAATTGTTTCAAATTTGGCATTTGAAGTTCGTAATGAATACTACAGCCTAAGACAGAACATTATCTGTGCAGGTCCACGTCTTCGTGTAGCCCCCATATAACGGTACCCCCCGATATTCGGTATTTTGATGATTTTAGCGACATTGTTTACCGGAATCGTTTCAAATTTGGTATTTGAAGTTCGTAATAGATACTGCAGCATAAAACAGAAAATGGGCTATATAGGTCCAAGTCTTCATATAGCCCCCATATACCGTACCCCCCGATATTCGGTATGTTGATGATGTGAAGTTCGTAATGGATACTTCAGCCCATGCCAGAAAATTGTCTGTGCAGGTCCACGTCTTCGTATAGCCCCCATATAACGGTACCCCCCATATTCGGTATTTTAATGATTTTAGCTACATTATAAACAGATTTTTTTTTCAAGTTTCGCATTTAAATATTGTAATAACTTATGACAAAAGTTGCCTATGCAGGCCCACGTCGTCGTATAAGCATTCGGCATTCTTAAGATATTAACAGAATTTTTAAAAATTTGTACCAATTGGTGGAGGGTATTAAAAGTTCGGCCCGGCCGAACTTACAGCTTTTTTACTTGTTTAAATACTTTCTCCGACACGATACATTTAATGTATTTTTATTTGGTTTTCATTGTAAAAAGGCAGTGCATCAGTTTCTCTTTTCAATATTTAGTTTGTCATTCCGTTTGTAACCTCTCGAAATATACATTTTAGACCCCACAAAGAATATATATTCTTGATCAGCTTAAAATTCTATGTCGATTTAGCGATGTCCGTCCGTCTGTGGAAATCACTCTATCTTCCGAACTAAATGAAGTAGGTTGATAAAATTTTAATCGAATGTATATTATATCTGCAGGACTTTTGGTATTGAAAATGGGTCATGTAGGTCCAGGTTTTGGTATGGCCCCCATATAATGGTATCTCCCCATTTTTGGTATTTTGGTGATTTAAGCGTAATGGATACTACAGCTTATTACAGAAATTTGTCTGTGCAGGTCTACGTCTTCGTATAGCCCCCATATAACGGTACCTCCCAATAATCGATATTTTGATGATTTTAGAGACATTACCGGAATTGTTAAAATTTGGTATTTGAAGTTCGTAGTGGATACTACAAAATATGACAGAAAATTTTCTGTACAGGTCCACGTGTTGGTAAAGACCTTCTCCTTGGCTTCTCTATAAAACTGAAGGTTTAAAAATTTTGAATACAAATAAAAGAAGCGTAGAATTCAGATTGAGATTCCAAATTGAAATGTTTTATTTCTTTTATAAAAGATTTTACAAATAAAAAAATCAGTTTCCACAGCAGAATTCATTATAAATATGCGGGCCGCAGAGTCAATTTCTTCGGTATATATTAGTTGCTTTATCACCTGCTCCAAAAACCCACTTTATTGCAGTTCCACAAGGATTAACTAGTTTTCTAAATTTGCTTCTATTAACTTCCTTGTTGATTAGTTTAAATGCAAAGCACAAAGTGGAGTATGTGTAAAATAATTCTAAACTTATTCTATTAAAACCAGTAAAGAAAGTCTTAAAGTCGGGCGGGGCCGACTTTATGATACCCTACACCACTTTGCTAATTAAGTAGAGCTCCACATAACAATTAAAAGTTTTTATGGGAGAATTTAATCATACACGCTATGATTATAATTATAATTTAAAGTTCAAAGGACTAAATATGCCGAAGCATTTGTATCTTTTAAATTCGGAATTGTATTGCCCATTTGGTGCACAATTAATTTGAAATCGGATAAAGATATATATGGGAGCTATATCCAAATCTGAACCGATCTCGATAAAATTTGGCAAAGATATTCCTGAGCTGTATTTGATATATTTCCCAGAATATCGTTGTTACGGAGTGCATATTACGGTTGTGGGTAACAAATATAACAAATCGGATGAACAATATATATGGGGGCTATAGCTATTTCTGAACCGATTTCGATCAAATTTGGCATACATATTTTCAGGCCTAATTTGGGTGTATATGCAAAATTCCATAAAATTCGGGCTGATATTACACGTTTGGTGCACAATAAAAGGCAAATCGGACGAAGATATATATGGGAGCTATATCTAAATTTTGACCGATTATCTCCAATTTCAATAGGGTTCGTCCAAACAAAAGATCTTTGCAAAATTTCATCTGGATCGGGATATAAATGCGACCTGTACTTTGTTTACAAAAATACATGGACAGACGGACGGATGGACGGACATGCATAAATCGACTCAGAATGTGATTCTATGCCGATCATCAAAAGGAACTATGGGTCTATCTCGTTTCCTTGTGCCTGTTACAAACAAATGCACAAAGACATAATACCCTGACCACTTTGTGGTGTAGGGTATAAAAATCGGAAGTTTGCGAATTTTTGACGGAAATTTGGCAGAAGCTAAGGTAAAGAGAGTGGCAAGTATATTTCACGAGTATAAATGAAGGGGTTTCTTCTTAAAGAAGTGCGAATAAATATTTGTTCTGCCGTACAAGTCTTTACCACCATCCGTTCTGAATGTTCCATTATTTCTAATAAAATAGCAATTCCACACTATCAAACGGATGCTCAGTGATAGCCTCATCTCCCAAGACAATATTCAAAAATTGTGTAGTAAAGATAAGGTTCCAGCTAATATTTTATACTGAATTCGGTCCGAGTCTCTGCTGAAATTTTCGATTCTGATTCCGAATTCATTTCGATTTTGGTGCGAAAATTCTATGGACGTGGTCCCTGAAATCGGAAAGTTTTTCTAATTCGGTCCAATTTTTAGAAGAAATTTAGAAAATTGGCACATTTGTGCGATTGTGCTGTGTCCCACGATCGCTTACTAGGAGCGAAGAGCGACCATCGGCTGTTATAGCGGCCCACACCATCACCAAGGCAGGCGTTAAGTTCTGGTGGCCAACTGAAGGTGCATATTTTTTTTTTTTTAAACCTCTGGACAACGAATATTTTTCATCGAAGAAAACCAAATTCAACAGTTCACCACCACCTTTGGCCAAGCAAAGCAACTCTTTAGCTCTTTTGAGTTTATTTTCTTTCTGTTGCGGTGTAAGTTCTTGCACTTTTTCGAATTTCAATGACTTTACCCCGAGCTCATTTTTTAATATTTGCCGAATGGAATATTGCGATATGTTCAGCGCACGACCCATTTTTAGGCCACTGCGACACGGGTTTCGATCAAGTCGCTTCTTTACTTTTCGAACCATTTTTGCTGATGTTGGCGTTTTCTTCCGTCCACTTCGGTAACAAGCGATGGTACGATGGTACACAAAAGATTTATTCACATTTAAATGCTGGAGTGCTCTAACGATAGCCACTTGTTGTGTTCCAGACAAATATAAAGAAATCACACTATCACGCTTGAATTCCATCACGAATAACTTCTTTTCTGGAAAATTCTCACCAAAATGCTTTTGTACGTTTGTAAACAATACAATGAGCTGTCACTGGAATAATTTTAACAGCTGTCGGACGAGTGGCTTAGAAATGACAGCAGTCTGAAGTTGGTTGTAGATTTTTCATCTCACCCTATATATGGGACTTACTTTAAACGACAGTGAATGCAAAATCAACTGGGTTTGTAATTTGGACTGAATTTGTTGAAACACAACATATGTTGGCATGAGAACCATACAAAATAAAATTTTATGTAATTTACTGGCAGCTATCATGGCTCATATAATTTAAGTATTAATTAATGTTCCGTTATTTGGTACTTAAACTTCTTCTTTGGCATTTAATACAGATCTACTTCAATAGGATTCAATACAGATCTACTTCAATAGGATTACTTAAATCTGATATTTAAAGCCTTATGGTGCAGACTCATACCTAGGAGAATATTTTTGCTGTCTTTAGTCATGGGCTTGGTTTTTTTCATAAAGCAACAAAAGCGGTTAAGGCTGACTAAGTTCAATTTCGACTAAGTATAAAAAATTCCTTTATACACCTTTAATCGGTAGGCATACACTTTCCATTTATATTTCCGTCTAAACTGACGTCTTCCACTCATTTTTGTTTATTATTACATTTCCGGTTATATTGAAGATTAACCCCCATCCATATCAATCCTAATTTGATTTACTTGCAAATCAAATCATCATTTGAACTTGTTCTCACTCAACACTCAGCTTTCATTGCCAATCCGTTAAGTGCCACTGACGGTTATTAAATGCACTTGAAGAGCACTTCGAATCGAACAATTTAGCGAGAGAAAGCAATAGCGTTTCATTCGCCGTAACAGCATTGCCACGATAAAAGTGATAAACTTGCGAGGGCAAAGGTGGTTAGAAAACACGTATTGCAGAGGTTAATTTGCATTTGCGATAGAAAAAACGTGTGCATGTTATAAGGACAATTTAATAATAAAAGTGAATGCTTGCAAAGATAAGGAAATGTAGATGTAATAATAAAGTACTTACAGGAAATAGCTTGCGCATGAGACGGTAAAAGTATTCATGAAAATTACAAAAAATGTGTGTATTTATAATCAATATTATGAATTACTAGCTGGCCCAGTTCGCGTTGCCGGCTCGTACTTTTTGTCTTTAATGCAAATTTTTAAAACATAATAGAACACAGATCTGAATTATGCAAGTGGCACAATTTTTATTATAAGTAAAATAACTCCATAGTAATTTCTAAATATAAATTTTGGTTTTAGATATTTTGAATAGGCTGATCTTAATTTTTCAGCCATAGGCTTTAATTGAGTGTTAAAAACCTATATGATATAGAACATCTATAATAGCCCCATGTGAAAACTCAGCTCAATTTTTGGTATTGTAAAGAGCTTAGCAACATTTTCCATTCAAATGAGCTGTAACTTGGGATTTGTATTTACAACGTTTAGAATACCGTGCTGTGTGGTATTTAGTTTTGTCCACCTCATAATTAGGGGCATAATGATTTCAGAATAGTCAAAGATAATTACTCTTCTACACCCATTACCGCAAGAATGTACTTTATTTATTTTTATACCCTCCACCATACAATGGAGGGTATATTATCTTTGTCATTCCGTTTGCAACTCCTCGAAGCACTCATGTCAGACCCAACAAAGTATATATATTCTTGATCAGCGTAAAATTCTAAGTCGATTTAGCGATGTCCGTCTGTCTGTTGTAATCACGCTATCTTTCGAACGAATTGAGATAGAAGGGTAACATTTTGCACACATGTTTATTTTTCCAGTAGGCAGGTTAAGTTCGTAAATGGGCCATGTAGGTCCACGTTTTCATATAGCCCCCATATAACGGTACCTCCCGATATTCGGAATTTTGATGATTTAAGAGACTTTATTAACCGGTAGTTGAAGTTCGTAATGGATACTACAGCCTATGACAAAAAATTGTTTGTGCAGGTCCAAGTCTTCGTCTAGCCCTCATATAACGGTACCTCCCAATATTCTGTATTTTGATGATTTTAGCTTCATTATTCACCGGAATTGTTTCAAATTACGTACTTAGAGTTCGTAATGGGAACTACAGCCTGTGACAGAAAATTGTCTATGCAGGTCCACGACTTCGTATAGCCCCCATATATCAGTACCTCCCTATATTCGGTATTTTGACGATTTTAGGTACAATACCCACCGAAATTGTTTGAGATGTCGTATTTGAAGTTCGTAATGGATGCTACAGCCTGTGACAGAAAATTGTCTATGCTGTTCCAGGTACCTCCCTATATACGATATTTTGATGATTTTAGCTACATTATTCACCGTTTATTTCAAGTTTCCAATTTAAAAATGGTTATGGCTTGTGACAAACAATGCCTATGTAGGTCCACGTCGTATAGACCCCAATATAACGGCTATATTCGGTATTCTTAAGATTTTAACGGAATTTTTTAAGGATTTTATTTCTTGGAAATTTCCAAATTCGTTCCAAATGATGGAGGGTATTAAAAGTTCGGCCCGGCTGAACTTTCTGCTTTTTTACTTTTTGTCATTTAAATTGTGCGTTAGAGACCCCATAAAGCCCATATTTTCATCATAGTATAATTCAATGACGATCAAAGAAATTAATATTCGTTATATTATTCATGTTTCTGCCAAAATTTCCGACAGAATGAGTCTCAGTTTACATCCCATCTACGTTCCCAAACAATATTCTCTTGGGGGTTACAAATTCAATAGAATACAAAATTTTCTTTTCTGACCACACATTGGTTGGGAAGGTACACTAATGTGGGAACTATACTCAAATAAATGCCTATGTGGACAATTATCTGTAAGATGATTCTCTACCCCAGAGTAGCCAAAACACAATTTTTTAGCCAAATCAATTGATGAATGTGATCAAGACCAAGATTGACTCTACTCCGAAAATTGAAAATTTTATGAGAAGAGGCTTTTTACACCCTTAGAAACAATGATGCCAAATAAAGGCCTAAAAAAATGAAAAAAAATGTCGAAGACCACGAAAATAGAAATCATTTGATGGTTATACCGAAAAGTGATCATTTTTGCGAGGATCGGGTTGTACCCTTATCCGGGGGTAATATATCATGACCTGCAAAAGCAATTTAAGGTATCTTGCATTTTGAGTTCTCATTGGACGGATTATTGTCATATGAAAGAAGTAGGCCCACGTAGGTCACTCATTTCATTTTTAATATTATTCATTCAGAATTCAAATTAAAATATATTCACTTCAATATAGTATGTCAAATTGGAAAAAAATCACACCAAAAAGATTTTTTCATTAACATTTTTATTGGCATATTTTACTGCGATTTTTTACCAGGATATCATTCCAAAATTATAAGAATTGTCAAAATCCGCCAAGCCATTCAACTTGTTCGAAGAGTTTTTACAACAAAATTTTAAAGATCTCTACGAAGTTTGTCAAAAGAATGTACTATTAATTTAAAATTCGATTCCATTGACTTTTTTTTCGCTTTTTCTCCATTTTTTCCCGTTTTTATAATTTTTGCAATGAAATCTCTTTTTTCGTGATTTTTTAACGATTTTGAAAAAGTAATTATCTCTTATCTTTGGTGTTACCGCGTTAAATTATCATCGATATCATCTATTCCGTACTCGGTACTACACTTTAATGTAACTCGCCCTTAATTTCTCTTCTCAAGAAATCACGTCAATTAAATAAATTGGTATTAATATTCGAATTCAGAAATAAAATATAAAAAAACGCTACAAATGTACATTCGAAAAAAGTAAGTCAAAATGAAAAAAAAAAAAAAAAAAAAAAAAAATCATGCAAAATAAAACATTACTATTGTACATCTCAAAAGTCAAAATGAAAATGTTAATATATCACATTTTTACGCGATTTTTTTGGATATTATCCTTTTCGGACAGGAGACAATTCCGAATTTGTATGAATCGTTAAAATCAGTCCAGCGGGGAAAAAATCATTCTAAATAAAACATTACGATTGTACATTTCAAAAGTCAAAATGAAAATGTTCAAATTTCAAATTTTTATGCCATTTTTGGATTTTATCCATTTCGGCCAAGAGGCAATTCCGAATTTGCATGAATCGTTAAAATCAGTCCAGCGGTTCTTAAGTTATAAGTTATAAATAAATTTTTAAATTCAGCCAATTTTAACAGTTTTCAACAACAAACATTTACATTTTTTATCATTGTTTCAGTTGAAAATGTTCAACTTTGAAAAATTGTACGCCCGACGTTATCCAACTCATATAAATACATGTGTTTTACTTGTGTAGTAAAAAACGACGACCGATTACATCGAATTGTTGGTAATGCTGTTAAATATTGTCTTCTGTTACACAACTTTAGTTTGATTGAAATTCTTGTCTGCTGATATTGTGTTTGCGTTTGCAGAGCGGGAATTTCTGCAGTCATGGAAGGTAGGTGAAGTCATGGCTAGGCATATTTTGTAACATTTCATAAAGGGAGTACAGAGCCGCACTAAAATCCTGCCGTCGTTATCCATTATAACTTGACATTAATATGCCTAGCCTTGACTTCAAGCTTTTTATATATTTGCACCCTAAAAAATTTGGACAGATATTGCCTTGATCTCCCAACCACATCAAATCGGATATTCCTTCTAGTGTATTTGTGAACTCGAGGCTCAAAAATGGACAATTATCGATATATCCCCGCAATCAGAATAATAATGTTTATATGTTCTCAACAATATTATGTTTAACACATATATTTTGCGAAACAGCAATTTTCTTGTCGGGTATTACTGAATGTTGTTAGAATTTCCTTTTTTTTTAGTAAAAAACAAGTAAAAAAGCTGTAAGTTCGGCCAGGCCGAACTTTTAATACCCTCCACCATTTGGTACAAATTTGGCAATTTCCAAAAAATACAACCCGTTAAAAATTTTTTTAAAATCTTAAAAATACCGATTGTTTATACGACGACGTGGGCCTGCATAGGCAACTTTTGTCATAAATTATTACAATATTTAAATGCGAAACTTTAAGAAAAATCTGTTTATAATGTAGCAAAATCGTCAAAATACCGAATATGGGGGTACCGTTATATGGGGGCTATACGAAGACGTGGACTTGCACAGACAATTTTCTGGCATGGGCTGAAGTATCCATTACGAACTTCACATACGAAATTTGAAACAATCCCGGTAAATAACGTCGCTAAAATCATTAAAATACCGAATATCGGGGGGTACCGTTATATGGGGGCTATATGAAGACGTGGACCTACATGACCCATTTTCTGTTTTGTGCTGCAGTATCTATTACGAACTTCAAATACCAAATTTGGAACAATTCCGCTAAATAATGTCGCTAAAATCATCAAAATACCGAATATCGGGGGTTACGGTATATGGGGGCTATATGAAGACGTGGACCTACATGGCTCATTTTTTGACTTAGGATGTAGTATCCATTACGAACTTCAAATACCAAATTTGAAACGATTCCGGTAAACAATGTCGCTAAAATCATCAAAAAACCGAATATCGGGGGGTACCGTTATATGGGGCCTACAGGAAGACGTGGACCTGCAGAGATAATTTTCTGTCTTACGCTGTAGTATCCATTACGAACTTCAAATGCCAAATTTTAAATAATTCCGGTGAATAATGTCGCTAAAATCATCAAAATACCGAATATCGGGAGGTACCGTTATATGGGGGCTATATGATAACTTGGACCTACATGGCCCATTTACGAACTTAACCTGCCTACTGGGAAAAAATACATGTGTGCAAATTTTTAGCCTTCTATCTCAATTTGTTCGAAAGATAGCGTGATTACAACAGACAGACAGACAGACAGACAGACAGACGGACAGACAGACAGACAGACACACAGACAGACAGACGGACATGGCTAAATCGTCTTAGAATTTTACGCTGATCAAGAATATATATACTTTGTTGGGTCTGACATGAATATTTCGAGGAGTTACAAACGGAATGACAAAATTAATATACCCTCCATAGTATGGTGGAGGGTATAAAAAAATAACGGGAGTAATATTTTTAGACCCAACAAATACATATACTCTTGATCGGCGTAAAATTCTAAGACGATCCGTCCGTCCGTCAGTTGTAATCACGCTAGAATCGAATCGAATATAGATAGGAAGCTCAAAATTTTGCACCGATCTAAATTAGATCTGTAGTTCGTAATGGGTACTACAATCTATAAAAAAATGGCCATGCTGGTCTACGTCTTAGTATAGCCCCTTTTATTCGGTATTTTGATGATATAAGCGACATTATTCACCGTCAAATTTCGTATTTGAAGCTCGAAATCGTTACTGCAGCACCACGTCTTCGTATAACCCCCATATAAAGGTTTTCATTTGAGCGGTATTTTTCGACGGATTTTTTTATACCCTCCACCAAAAAAAGTATGGAGGGTATATTAAGTTCGTCATTCCGTTTGTAACTCATCGAAATATAAAATGATTATTATAAAATGATTACCCAACAAAGTATATATATTCCTGATCAGCGTAAAATTCTAAGACGATTTAGCCCTGTCCGTTCGTCTGTTCGTCTGTCCGTACGTCCGTCTGTTGTAATCACGCTACAGTCTAAACGAATTAAGATAGGAAGCTAAAATTTTGCACAGATCTCTCTATTGTCTGCAGGCAGGTCAAGTTCGAAGATGGGGTATATCGGTCCACGATATCGTATAGCCCCCATATAACGGTACCCCCGATATTCGGTATTTTGATGATGTTAGCCACATTTTTCAATGGAATTGTCTGAAAATCCACACAAGGAGTTCCTTGTGGGTACCCTATATAGGTCCACAATATCGTATAGCCCCCATATAACGGTACCCCCACGGCATTCGGTATTTTTATGTTTTTAGCCATATTTTTCAACGGAATGGTCACAAGGAGTTCTATGTACACAAGGGGTTCTTTGTGAGCACTTTACCCCCCGACAGAGAATTCTCTATATAGGTTAACGATAACGTATAGCTCCCATATAACGATACCCCGCGATATTCGGTATTTTGAAAATCCACACAAGGAGTTCCTTATCAGCACTTTGCAAGCAGATATAGATTTGTCTTTATAGGTCCACAATATCGTATATCCCCCCATATTGGCACCTTTCTATATTAGATATTTTAAAGATTTTAATAGAATTTTTAATGGATTTTATTTTTTTTTTTGAAAATTTTCTAATTCGTTCCAAATGGTGGACTGCTTTTTTACTTGTTTTTTTTTTTTTTTTTGAAATTTCCTAAGTTCCTTCCGAATGGTGAAGGGTATAAACTTAGCTGCTTCTTTACTTGTTAATAATTGAAAGTGTTTTAAAGTTACAAACTCTAATAAAAATAGAATTTCACTAGCAAAATCCAAAGTGGCTTGAAACCGAAAAATTTGCCGTTTTCTGAAAAAGCTAAATTCGAAATTAAAACCTCTTTCGTTCGGCATTCGTTCCTGTGACATGCCTGAAAAATAAACCTGTTTTTAAGTAAACACGGATTAGCCAAGAATTGAAATATGTCCCCTTTTAGCTTCTCCGGCTAAAATGGACCTATTTTTAAAAATATTCAAAATGAGAATGTTTAAATTAAATTTTGTTGCTGTTTAAATACCACCCGTTCTGCCCAAACCGTGACTTGCGGGAAAAACGTGTAATCTTTGCACAACTTGTCCATTCTTACAGGTTTTGCAACATAAGTTTCTCAATTTGGTCTCATGCAACATTTCCAATGTTCCTATTTTCCAACATAGAATTGTGTTGCGTGCTTCACTTGCAACAAAGGTGTGTAGTCGTGCGTAAATATGTCAACATATGTTTCTCAATTTTCTTTTTTATACAACGTTATTTGCAACAAGTTATTTTGCAATAAGAAACAATGCCTTGTATTCGGAGGTTATTTAAATAATTGTTTACATTTTAAAACCCATCTAAAAGAAAAAATGTAATTGGTTGGTTGCGACATTTCCATATTTAAAAAGCAGCAAAATTTAATTTAAACATTTTTATTTTGAATATTTTTAAAAATAGACCCATGTTAGCAGAAGAAGCCAAAAAGGGGACATATTTCAATTTTTGGCTAATCCGTGTTTACTTAAAAACAGGTTTATTTTTCAGGCATGTCACAGGAACGAATGCCGAACGAAGGAGGTTTTAGTTTCGAATTTAGCTTTTTCAGAAAACTATTTTTTTTTCGGTTTCATGCCACTTTGGATTTTGCAAGTGAAATTCTATTTTTATGAGAGCTTGTCACTTTAAAACACTTTCAATTATTAACAAGTAAATAGGCAGCTAAGTTTATACCCTTCACCATTCGGAAGGAACTTAGGAAATTTCAAAAAAAAATCCGTCGAAAAATACCGCTCAAACGAAACCTTTATATGGGGGTTATACGAAGACGTGGTGCTGCAGTAACGATTTTGAACTTCAAATACGAAATTTGACGGTGAATAATGTCGCTTATTTTTTAAAAATTCCGAATAAAGGGGGCTATACCAAGACGTAGACCTGCATGGCCATTTTTTTTATAGATTGTAGTACCTATTACGAACTACAGATCAAAGTTAGATCGGTGCAAATTTTCCTATCTATATTCGTTTTGACTCTAGCGTGACGGACGGACGGATCGTCTTAGACTTTTACGCTGATCAAGAGTATATGTATTTGTTGGGTGAGCTCCACATAACAATTAAAAGATTTTATGGGAGAATTTAATCATACACGCTATGATTATAATTGTAATTTAAAGTTCAAAGGACTAAATATGCCGAAGCATTTGTATCTTTTAAATTCGGACTTGTATTGCCCATTTGGTGCACAATTAATTTGAAATCAGATAAAGATATATATGGGAGCTATATCCAAATCGGAACCGATCTCGATAAAATTTTGCAAAGATATTTCTGAGCTGTATTTGATATATTTCCCTGAATATCGTTGTTACGGAGTGCATATTACGGCTGTGGGTAACAAATATAACAAATCGGATGAACAATATATATGGGAGCTATTGCTACATCTGAACCGATCTTCACTAAATTTGATATACTAGCTTCTAAACTCAATTCGGTCGTAAGTGCCAAATTCAATCCAATATGGACAAATATTAGACGTTTGGTGCACAATTAAAGTTAAACCGGACGAAGTTATATATGGGAGCTATATCCAAATCTGAACCGATCTTGATAAAATTTAGCAAATGTATTTCTGAGCTGTATTTGATATGTTTTCCCAAAATATTGTTGTTACAGAGTGCATATTACCCACACCACCACCATGATCGACGCTTGAGTTCTGGTGACCAACCGAAGGTGCACATTTTGTTTGTTTACATAATATTTGCCGAATGGAATACTGCGATATGTTCAGATCATGAACCATTTTTAGGTCAAGTCGCTTCTTTACTTTTCGAACTATTTCTACTGATGTTGCTGTTTTCTTCCGTCCACTTCCTTGACGTCGGGCTACGCTACCAGTATCACGGTAACGAGCGATGGTACGAGACATAAAAGATTTATTCACATTTAAATGCTGGAGTGCTCTAACGCCCAAACGATAGCCACTTGTGGTTTTCCAGCCAAATATAAAGTAATCACACTATCACACTTGAATTCCATCACGAATAACTAATTTTTCTGAAAAATTCTCACCAAAATGCTTTTGTACGCTTATAAACAATATAATAAGCTGTCACTGGAATAATTTTAACAGCTGTCGGACGAGTGGCTTAGATTTGACAGCAGTCTGAATTTGGTTGCAGTTTTTTCATCTCACCCTGTGAACAAAGCTTACTAGTCAAAAGTGTATTGTTTTATGGGAAAATATCGTCAACCTCACCCCTACACATAGTGCAAATAGCCGAATATTGCCTAGAGACTCGAGAGCCGTGGAGGAGTGGATTCTCTGAAACCATCAAACGACATTTAACCAGGAGCATTCCAATTCATGCTGGCCAGCGTAAAATTGTTGGTACGTGCGTCAACACCCATATTCATACCAGATTTTGTGTTGATAGAAATATTTAGATATGTTGAGTTTGAAAGGAATCGGATGTTTAATTCGCGTTTTATGACTTTTTTGTTATTTAAAATTTGACAAGTTGTGGGACAGGTACACGAAGTAGCGGTCCGTTGTATCCGTTCTTTACAACAGATTTTGCGTTGTTATAACTATTGAGATGTGCGTAATTTGAAGAAAATTATGGTGTTATTTCACATTTTAGGAGTTATAATTATTCAAAATTTTGAACCTTTTGTAAGGGAAGTACTTGATGGAATGGGCCGATATTACCCACGCCTCAGTTAGAGCTGATAAAAATATTAGGATTTGCAGTTCTATGTCAGGTACGAAAATGGCCCACAACATCGGTCCATTTCATCAAGTACCTCCCCCACAAAGGGACAATATTTTCAATAATTGCAACTCATATAACATGTGATTGCCGATTGCCTCCAAATTTCACACATTTCAATATTTTATAAGCTAAAGATCTGGTGTTAAGATGGAATATATCGGTCCACTCCTTCTGGTACCTCCTCCACAAAAGGTAGAAATTTTGAAAATACATTCAGATCATAAAACAGGAAATTAACTTCCGATTCCATTTAGACTTGGCACATCTGAATATTTCCATTAACACAGGATCTTTTATAAAAACGATAGAGATCGGAAAATTCTTTCTGGTACATCCCCTACAAAGGGTCAACATTTTGAATATCCATGAGGGTCATAAAACGCGAAATACGCATCATATTCTCTTTATGTCTCACACATCCCATTATTTCTACTAACACAAGATCTATTATGAAGATGGGATATATCGGTCCACTCCTTCTGGTACCTCCCCCACAAACGTTCAAAATTTTGAATATCTAAGAAGTTCATAAAAAGCGAAATTAACATCCGATTCCATTCCAGATTTGGTACATCTCAATATTTCCATCAACACAAGATCTATTATAAAGATGGAAGAGATCGGACCATTTCTTTTGCTATCTGCCCCACATAGAGTTTAAGATTTTGAAAAACAAAACACTCAAAGAAATCGAAATAAGCATCCAACTCTCCTCAAATTTCACACATACCAACATATTTGATAATACAAGATCTGTTGTGAAGATGATATATATCTGCGAACCCCTTCTGGTACTTTACGCAAAAAAGGGTCACAATTTTCAATACTTTTAATTGTCATAACTTGCGAAACAAGTCGGCGATTGTTTACAACTTGCTTTATCAAAATATTCTTCTTAACCAGATATCTGATACGAATATGGAATTTATGGTTTCAAATGAAATTGGATATAAATGTTCGTTTTTCTTGTAATTGTGCCCATAAGAATATTCTTTATCTGTATTGGATGAAGCATGAAAATGGAATATTTCGTTCGACTATATCAGATACCTCACGCACATATAACATTTTCTAAAAATTTCGAAACCTACTCCATAGAGGGTCAACAGTTTGAATAATCATAACAGAAGTCAAAATATATTCAAACTGCCGTATATTGGCTGAGGGTATACATCTGATACTGATACGACTTTTTCCAATGTTTTTTTAGTCGGCTGATATGGAGCCACATACATTCGTGTACTAAATTCGTTACTCTAACTATTTTCGCTCCACTAATCGATTTACTTTAATAAATTAAATAATATTAATGGCACACATGCAGCAATGCACACCACTTTGTTGTAATTTTGTTTTAAGCTTACAGTTTTTTTAGTGTGTCTAATGTAAATATTGAATCGGAAAAAGTTCTAACCACAAACACATCTAACTTTAGATAAGTAGTTTTGTACATCAACACTTGTTAAGTAAGCTTTAAAACACATTATATACCAGCCAGCCAACCGAGCAGCCAGCCAACCGAGCAGCCAGCCAACGCACACACACACATACAGAGAGATACCCTGTAAGACATGTATTTTCTTGCACAGGACCATGGATGTAAAACCAGTAAACACTCAAGTTTTGTGTAAACCAAGAGTAGAGGATTATCCAGCCACAACATGACATCGAAGTTACAGCCAAAGAGCCATGTGTGGTGAGCAGTAAAGGAAAAAAACTGCAACTAAATTAGTTGCAGTCGACTTGGGCGAATGTTCGATACTCTAAAAAATGTTGCTAAATTGGGTTTATTGTGGAACAAAGCATTTTTGGTAAAGGATTAAATATTTGGTTTTGTATTCGCTGACACAGGAATTGGAGATATTTCGATATACGATTTCGTTGGCGCCCAACGCAAAATTATTACTGTTTTTAAGAAAAGTAGTGAACTTGTAAAAACAATTATCATCACATTATCCCATAGTTTGCCAGAAAAAGACTTGCTGTTACACAAATTTATTTCCTGCTGTAGGGTACTCCGAGCAAGGCAAATATTTTTGTTTTTACTATTTCAGAATAGTTGATGACTCTATGCTTGCATGCTCGAGTGTTGTCTTAGTTAACATAAAGAATAAATACATGTGTACGTATTTATGTACGTTCGTATGTTGGTACGCATGTGAGGCAATGTAATGCACTAAAAAGAAAAAAAAAAAAAAAAAAACAATGAAAACTTTATTCGGTATCTGATGTTTTGTTTTGGATAAAGTTAGTCAGTTTTTCTATTTCTTTGTATGCTGATATGAAACATTTTAACAGGACTATATAATTATTTGTTTCACTTAAATGATAATGGTTTTGGACTTCCACCCTGAGTTTTTTATGGCTAATTGTAGAAATATTTCCACAAAGTGTATACTCTTGAGCAGGATAAATTACTTAGTCGATTTAACAATGTCGGTCGTTTATCTTTTGTCAAGTCGGTATTTACACTCTCAGCCATGTGACTACAGAGGGTATTCAGGGTGAGATGAAAAAACTGCAACCAACTTTAGACTGCTGTCATTTCTAAGCCACTCGTCCGATAGCTGTTAAAATTGTTCCAGTGACAGCTAATTATATTGTTTCCAAGCGTACAGAAGCATTTTGGTGAGAATTTTCCAGACAAAAAATTATTCATGATGGAATTCAAGCGAGATAGTGTGATATCTTTATATTTGGCTGGAAAACCACAAGTGGCTAACGTTAGGACGCTCCAGCATTTAAATATGAATAAATCTTTTGTGTCTCGTACCATCGCTCCTTACCGTGATACTGGTAGCGTAGCCCGACGCCAAGGAAGTGAACGGTGGAAAACAGCAACATCAGTAGAAATGGTTCGAAAAGTAAAGAAGCGACTTGATCGAAACCCGCGTCGCAATGGCCGAAAAATGCATCGTGAGCTGAATATATCGCAATATTCCATTCGGCAAATATTGAAAAATGAGCTCGGAGTTAAGCCATTGAAATTCCAGAAAGTGCAAGAACTTGCACTGCAACAGAAAGAAAGAGCTAAAGAGTTGCTTCGCTTGGCCGAAAGTGGTGAACTGCCGAATTCGGTTTTCTCCGATGAGAAAACAGTCGTTGTCCAGCAGTTTGTAAACAATCAAAATGATCGTGTTTACTTGCCAAAGAGGTAAGCTGAAAATGTGCTCCGGCACATGGTGATGGTGTTGGCCATAGCAGGCGATGGCCGCTCTCTTTTCATTCAATAAAATTTAAAAACAAAAATGTAAAAATTATTGCGTTTGACTTTGTTGCGGTTTTTTTTATCTCACCCTGTATATTTAATTTGATACTGTCAGAACGTATTTTATAGAAATAACGGTTCTTGACTCTAGGTCTATCTGGACCAAACATTTGGACATTTGGAGTCGATATAGGGGTGTCCGTCCGTCTATCTGGCTGGCTAGTGTGCACCATAACTCTCGAAGGGAGTATCTGATTCGATTCAAACTTGGAACGTCGTAATATTATTCTCAAACTTAGATTGAGTTCGGATATAGCAATATCAGTGAACACCTTCTGATACCTCTCCTACAAAAGGTCAATATTTTTACAGAAAATAATTTACCATATAGCACAAGAAAGGATCATTAAATTTTCTGCAAACCGTCCAAATCAGAATATTTGTATCAGTGCTATGTAAAGTACTAAAATGGACAGTATCGGTCTACTCCATTAAGTACTTTGCCCACAAAGGATCAACATTTTGAATAATTATAACTCTCATAAAATGCGAAATAAGCAACAGATTCTCCTCAACAAAACGCGAAATACCAAAATTTTGAATATCCATAACTCTTATAAAATGTGATGTAAAAGTCTGATTATCTTTAAACTACACACATCACAATACTTTTATTAACCCAAGGTCTGACGTGAAGATGGAAAATATTGGTCCACCCCTTCTAGTAGCTCCCCTCCCCTCAGCATGAAGCACATAAAACGCGAAATTAACATCCAATTCCATTCAGACTTATCACATCTTAATATTTCTATATGCAGAAAATCTATCATAAAGATGATTGAGATCGAAACATTCCTTCTCGTACCTTCCACAGAAAGGGTCATAGTTTTAATTAAAATTAATTAAATAAGCATCCGGATCTCTTCATATTTCACACATCCCATTATTTCTACTAACATAAGATCTGGGATATATCGGTTCTCTGGAGGGTATATTAACTTTGTCATTCCGTTTGTAACTCCTCGAAATACTCATGTCAGACCCAACAAAGTATATATATTCTTGATCAGCGTAAAATTCTAAGTCGATTTAGAGATGTCCTTTTTTCCATCCGTCTGTCTGTTGTGATCACGCTATCTTTCGAATGAATTGAGATAGAAGGCTAAAATTTTGCACACATGTTTATTTTTCCAGTAGGCAATATCGTAAATGGCCCATGTAGGTCCACGTTTTCATATAGCCCCCATATAACGGTACCTCCCGATATTCGGTATTTTGATGATTTTAGAGACATTATTCAACGGAAATGTTTCAAATTTGGTATTTGAAGTTCGAAATGGATACTACATCCTAAGACAGAAAATTGTCTGTGCATGTCCACGTCTTCGTATAGCCTCTATATAACGGTATCTCCCTGTATTCGATATTTTGATGATTTTAGCGACACTGTTAACCGGAATTGTTTCAAATTACGTATTTAGAATTCGAAATGGGAACTACAGTCTGTGACAGAAAATTGTCTATGCAGGTCCAGGGCTTCGTATAGGCCCCATATATCAGTACCTCCCTATATTCTGTATTTTGATGATTTTAGGTACAATACTCACCGAAAATGTTTGAAATGTTTTATTTGAAGTTCGTAATGGATGCTACAGCCTATGACAGTAAATTGTCAATGCAGGTTCAGGTCTTCGCATAGCCGATATAACGGTACCTCCCTATATACGATATTTTGATGATATTAGCTAAATTATTGACCGTTTATTTCAAGTTTTGAATTTGAATATGGTAATGGCTTATGACAAACAATGCCTATGTAGGCCCACGTCGTATACACCCCAAAATAACTACTACCTTCGGTATTTTTAAAATTGCAACAGAATTTTTTAAGGATTTTACTTCCAAATTCGTTCTAAATGGTGGAGGGTATTCAAAGTTCGGCCCGGCCGAACTTACTGCTTTTTAACTTGTTTCATCTCTTTTAATTTAGGATCAATACGAAATGTATAATATTGATCCATTCCTTCCGAAACTACTCAATAGAGGGTCAACAATTTGAATAATCATAATACAACACAAAATATATTTAAATAATCGAACATTGGCTAAAGGTAACGGACTGATACTTTTGAACTTGTCCAAGGTAGGGCGGCCAAAATGTTGCGTGCCCAAGGCTTTAATATACCCTCCAGAATATTATCGCTATAATATTCTGAATTTATTCTGATGCCACTGTCGATCAATACGAGCGGAGAGGGACCATCGGCAGTTATGGCGGCCCACACTATCACAATGGTCGGCGCTTGAGTTCTGGTAGCCAACCTCATTGGCAAGTAAACACGATCATTTTGTTTGTTTACAAACTGCTGGACAACGAATATTTTCTCATCGGAGACAACCAAATTCGGCAGTTCGGATGTTAACTTCGCTTTTTATGAGCTTCATGGATATTCAAAATTTTGAGCCTTTGTGGGGGAGGTACCAGAAAGAGTGGACAGATATTATCCTGACCTAGAACTGACGTAAATATTAGGATTTGCAAAGTTGGAGCTAAAAAAAATTATGCAAAAAAAAAACTGCTCTGTTGTGATCATGAATTCTTAACCTCTAAATCAAAAAATACTATTCAAATCTTGAAATGCAATAGATTTTTAAACTATTGTAATGCTTATATAATAACAAAAAACGCCTGTTAATTTGACGACCTTATTAATTAAATTAATCTATAATAGTTTTGAAAGACAAATTTAATAATAAACTTGTTTAAGTGTACATTGCATTCATCCAATGATACCCATCCCGTTCTCCTTTAATTCCAACTGTCACTCCAGTAAATACCAAAGGAACGGTTATAACAAGATCATAATCTACTCTTTTTTTTCTTATAAACCATTCTCATACAACACAAAAATAATATTAAGACCCTGTTAAAGTTATGCAGCAAGATAAATTCTAACAAGTTCTTTAGAGCCAATTCATGGTAACGCCATGCCAGCTCCATGGAGGAGAGTGGAAGGGAGGGTGTCAATGACGTTTTTTATTGCTTCCGAGAAGCTGCAACGACAAATTATATTATAAACCTACAATGTTGTTGGAACGCAAACAACGCCACTAAAAAAGGGTAAATTGAGGGTGGTTAAAGATTTATTCGATTTAGTGAAGCAATTGCAAGCTAATTTTAATGCAGCCTAGATTGGATTATATGGCAGGCTGGGAAGGAGCAGGAAAATAAGAACTATACATTTACAATATAAGTCACTACAAAGTAAATTGGAGTAATTTTATATTGGATTCAAACTTATATTATTTACAAGTTGAAAATGACATCAGATTTTTGAGACGAACATAACGCTGTTACTAAGTGACTTACTTAGAAACTCTGTAAGAGCCCAAATGTGGTAATTGGAAAAAAATAAGATACCTATCTATTTTTTGATAGATTACGCATCAAATAAATGGGGTATAGACATAAAATTTTTGATTTGGATCCAGTATGCGAAAAATGAGATATTAGAATTATATCCACATCTGGGAAAAGGTCTCAGATATTCAATAAACGAATGAATTCCAACAAAATTTCCGTTACCAAATAATAGGTCTTTTCTTAATTTTAGGTAATCGTAACATATTATTATTATACGTACTAGCCTATTTATAACCTATACCACAAGGTGGTCAGGGTATTATGTATTTGTGCATTTGTTTGTATCAGGCAAAAGGAAACGAGATAGACCCATAGTTCCTTTTGATGATCTGCATAGAATCACATTCTGAATCGATTTATGCATGTCGCTCCGTCCGTCCGTCCGTCTGTCCATGTATTTTTGTAAACAAAGTACAGATCGCATTTATTGCCCGATCCATATGAAAATTTACACAGATCATTTGCTTGGTCCAAGGACGAACCCTATTGAAATTGGAGATAATCGGTTCAGATATAGCTATAGCTCCCACATATATCTTCGTCCGATTTGCCTTTTATTGTGCACCAAACGTGTAATATCAGCCCGAATAGTATGGAATTTTGAATATACACCCAGGCTTAAAAATAAGTATGCCAAATTTGATCGAAATTGGTTCAGATATAGCAATAGCTCCCATATATATTGTTCATCCGATTTGTTATTTTTGTCCTCCGCAGCCGTAATATGCACTCTGCAACAACAATATTTGGGGAAATATATCAAATACAGCTCAGAAATATCTTTGCCAAATTTTATCGAGAACAGTTCAGATTTGGATATAGCTCCCATATATAACTTCGTCCGATTTTCCTTTTATTGTGCACCAAACGTCCAATATTTGTCTAAATGGGATGGAATTTGGCACTTATGACCGAATTGAATATAGAAGCTAGTGCGTCAAATTTGGTGAAGATCAAGTAGTTAATAAGAAATAATGGATACAAATAAAATCCGTTAAAAATTCTATTTCAATCTTTAAAATGCCGAATATAGCCGTTATATCGGGGTTTTAATAAAGACATGGACCTGCATAGGCAACTTTTGTCATAAGCCATTACAATATTCAAATACGAAACTTGAAAATAACTCCGGTGAATAATGTAGCTAAAATCATCAAAATACCGAGGTGCCGTTATGTTGGGGCTATACGAAAAGCTGGACCTGCATAGGCAATTTTCTCTCACAGGCTGTAGTACCTAATAAGAACTTCAAATACGAAATTTCAAACAATTTCGCTGATTGTTGTACCTGCAATCGTCAAAATATAAGAAGGTACCGTTATATGGAGGCCATACAAAGACGTAGGCCTGCATACGCAATTTTTTGTCATAGACTGTAGTACACATTACGAATTCTAAATACGAAATTTGAAACAACTCCGGTGAATAATGTCCCTAAAATCGTTAAAATAACGAATATGGGAGGTGGGGGGTAAGGTTGTATGTGGTCCATTGAAAAATGTAGCTAGTCTGTATGTATACCGAATATCTGAATGTACCGTTATATGGGGATATATATCGTGGACCTATATAGACAATACTCTTCTAGGGGGTGAAGTACTCAGAAGCAACTTCTTTGGTGGATTTTCAGACAATTTCATTGAAAAATTTGTAGTTGGCCGGTATAGCCCATCTTCGAACTTGACAGGACAGTAGCCCGGGCCTGAAGGGTATCACAATTTGAAAGAAACTTGCAAAATGTAAGAAATCTGTTAAAAGTCCAGCTATAATTTTATAAATTGCGTATATCAAGTGCTACAGTCATACGAAAAAGTAGATCTCTATATCCAATTATCTGTAATAGAAATTGGTGGTTATTGAGAACTTCAATCACCAAGTTTGAAATAATTTTGTTTGGCTAAAATCAATTAATATCGAATATTTGGAGATACCGTCATATGTACTCATATTGGCCACATATAATGGTATCTCCAAATGTTTGATAAGAATTGATTTTAGCCAAACAGAATAATTTCAAACTTGGTGATTGAAGTTCGTGAATTTGTATAGGTCATTATAGGTAGTAGCCATTACAAACCCCAAAGACTCAATGTGAAAAAGTTTCGGTGAAAAGAGTGACACAGTTATGGGGGATGTACAAAAACGTGGACCTTTACAGCTAATTATCTGCCAAAAAGGTGGTTCCTACTACAAGTTTAAGATAGTTTTTTTTTTTTTTTTGAAAATGTAGCTAGCTAATCATCAAAATTAGTCAGTCATACGAGACTATAACAAAATTTACTCCTATATAGACAATGTTTTCCCACAAGAGATAGAATTATAAAATCTTTGCACCAAATTTTAACAAATCCATTTGAAAAATTGGCTTAATTCCTAAAATACTGAAAATCGGAAGATACTATTTTATGGGGTATATATGAAAACGTGATCCTATATAGACAATGTACTTCGCAAGAGTTAGAACCCTTTACAAACTTTAAGTACCGAATTTTAAACAATTCTAGAGTTTGGAGATGTTGGCAATTGACTCTTCATCTAATACCGATAATGCTATCATCTTCACACCAGATCTTGTGTTAGTAGAAATATTGGAATGTGTGAAGTTTTGAATGAATTAGAAGCTTATTTTGCATTTGACGAGAGATATAAATATTCAAAATTTTGACTCGTTGTGGTGGAAATAATAGAAAGTAGTGGACCAACATATTTCATCTTCACACCAGATCTTATGTTACTAAAAATGCGTCAAATTTTAAGAGAATCGGGTGCCTAATTCACTTTTATAATCGTTTTGTTTTTCAACATTTCGACTCCTTTTGGGGGGAGGTGCCAGAAGGAGTAGACCATCTTCATACCAGACCATCTTCATACCAGACCATCTGCATACCGGATCATGCCAAATCTTTTGTTGATAAAAAATGATATGCGCAAAACTTCAAGACAATCGGACTATTATTTCACATTTTCTCAAAGATATAATTATTCAAAATGTTTACCCGTTGTGGGGAAGGCACAAGAAGGAATGGTCCGATATCTACCATCTTCACATCAGATCTTGCTTAAGTAGATATATTGGGATATGTGAAATTTGAAAAGAATCGGGGCTCATTTCACATTTTATGAGCTTCATGCCTATTCAAAGTTTTGGCCCGTTTTAAGGGAGCTATCGGAAGGTGTGGACCAATATAGCCCATCTTCACACCAAATCTTGTGATAGTAAAATATTGGAATGTGTGCCATTTAAAGACAATCAGACTCTTATTTTATATTTTACAAGAGTTTTATATATTAAAAAAAATTACGCTTTGTGGAGGAAGTACTTGATGGAGTGGGCCATGTTGTCCATTCTCGCACCGAAACTAGCCCTGATGAATTAACAAAGTTTGAACAAAATTGAACTATCCTCTCTTGTTTTATTAGCTAAATTAATATTTTCTTCGAAAATTTTGAACTTATATGAGGGAGGTACCAGAAGGAGTAGACCGATATTGTCCATCTCCGAACTCGATCTAAGTTTTATAGTAATACTACCTGGCCCGGTCCGCGTTGTCGGCCCGTAATTTTAGTCTTTAATGCTTATTATTCCTCCACCTTGGAAAGGAGGGTATATTAACTTTTTCATTCCGTTTGTAACATTCCTAAATGTTCGTCATAGACCCCTAATATATCTATATATATAAATTAAAGTTGTGTTAGTTACTACGCTTATAACTTAAGAACCGCTGAACTGATTTTAATGATTCATACAAATTCGGAATTGTCTCTTATCCGAAAAGGATAATATCCAAAAAAATCGCGTAAAAGTTTGATATATTAACATTTTCATTTTGACTTTTGAAATATACAATAGTAATGTTTTATTATGCATGATTTTTTTTTCATTTTTACTTACTTTTTTCTAATGTACATTTGTAGTGTTTTTTATATTTTATTTTTGAATTCGAATATTAATACCAATTTATTTAATTGATTAATTAATTTAATTAATTTGATTTCTTGAGAACTGAAATTGTTGGCGGGTTACATGGAAGTGTAGTACCGAATTATGTGGTGGCGAAACGGAATAGATGATGAAAGTTAAAAGATAATTACTTTTTCAAAATCGTTAAAAGAACACGAAAAAAGAGATTTCATTGCAACAATTCTCAAAACGGGAAAATAACGAAAAAATTTTCCAATGGAATTGAATTTTAAAATAAAAGTACATTCTATTGGCAAACTTTGTAAGGATCTTTAAACAGTTGCTGTAAAATATCAGCGAAAAAGTTGAAGATTTTTGCAATTTGTTATTCTTCTTTTGTCAATTTTTTCAATTTGTTATTCTTCTTTTTTCACTTTTTTTCAATTTCAATATGATATTAATATTGAATTCAGTGGATTTTTTGTGAACAAAATAAAGAGTAATTTTTCACTATATACAATTTTTCACCAAAAAAATGAAGTAAGTGCGAAATACGATGGTAACTAACATCTACCTTTCAACTCCAGGGCCTACATCGTGCTTCAACTGGAAGATGCGCAGACATTTAAACAAACAAAAATGACCGAAAAAGACTAATGGGGCTTATTTCAAAGCGTGGTCCTACTTCTTTCATGTGACAATAATTCGTCCAATGAGAACTCAAAACGCAAAAATTCAGTAAAATATCAGTAAAATCAGTAAAATACTAAATATAAAGGGTGCAAAATAGTAGAGCGAATGGGACTTTTAGTAAGAAAAGGATTTCTATCCTGCCAAAAATTCTTCCCGAACATTTAAGATACCTTAAATCGCTTTTGCAGGTCATGATATCGATCATAAATAACCATCGTACGATTTAAGCCATTTTTGGAGTCTTCGCCACTTTCTTCTATTTTTGGCCCTTATTTGGCATCTTTGTTTCTAAAGGGGTAGAGAACCTCTTCGCATAAAATTTTCGGAGTGGGGCCCATATTGGTCTTGACCACTAAAAAATTGTATTTATGCTACCCTGGGGTAAGGAACCATCGTACAGATAATTGCCACATAGAAATTTATTCATGTAAAGTCCCCACATTGGAGTATCCCCAAGTCCACTTTCACATCTAATGTGTGGTCAGAAAAGAAAATTTTGTATTCTATTGAATTTGTAACCCCCAAGATAATATTGGTTGGGAACGTAGATTTGGGATATACATCTATATGAAGTAAATTGTGAAAACATGAACAAATTACAAGTATAAGAAAGTAGCACGGGACCGAATATTTGTTGAATCGTCATTGAATTATACTATGATGAAAAATATGGACTTTATGGGGTCTCCAATTTGCAATTTAAATGACAAATGAAATTAGTTCCCATATTACGGTAATGGGTTAAAATAGCAATTATATTTGAATATTCTGAATTCTGTCTGACCTCAATTATGAGGTGGATAAAACTATTTTTACTTATTTAAATCACGTAATTTTTTTTCAGTTTGACATGCTCTGTTGTTCTTCTATATTTTCGATTTGGCCTCTATTTGTCATCTTGGATTATAAGCGGTGAAGAAAGTTTTCAATGTAGGTCGATGTTTCGCATTTTACCATATTTCAAAGGATTTGGCTAAAAATGTGTATTTGGGGAGTGAAAATCTTACACAAAAATTTCAACATATCTACAAATTTTAGAATTTTCTCCATGTAATAGTACCCCCTCAAGTCCACCTTTTGGCGGACAAACAGACCGACATGGTTAGGGGGACTTATGAGGAATCTAATGCACAATCTGAGGTGCTAATGGTTTTAAAAAAGTAATTAACTTTGCCAATTCTTAAATCAATTAGCCCTCAATTATGAGGTGTACAAAGTACAGTAAATTCCAAATTACTGCTCATTTGACTAAAAATTAAAAACTAATCGACCAGTACGTGAACATTTATAACATTCAAATCTTTGAATAATTATGCTTTGACAAATATGCATAATAGACAAAAACTACGGGCCGGCAACGCGGAACGGGCCAGCTAGTATATATATATATATATATATATATATATATATATATATATATATATATATATATATATATATATATATATATATATATATATATATATATATATATATATATTCATAATCAGCATAAAATTCTAAGTACAGCCCACATTATTTGACATAGAGCGTCAAAATTTAGCAGAACAATTTGTATTGTGTATAGGATGGTTGGTATTGAAAATGATCTATCGGTCCACGGTATTTTGATGATTTTTGTCACATTTATCCTCGGATGTGTCTAACACATATAACGATACCTACCGATATTGGGTATGTTGATAATCCTAGTTACATTTGCCCACATAATTGTTTCAAATTTGGTATTTTAGAATGTTTGATAGATGATAATGCTTGAAGTATAAAATTGTCCACAGATGTTCCCGTTTTGGTATGGCCCCATATAACGGCCTCATTCACTTTATGGTTTTTTGATAAGATTAACTGCATTATCCAAACAGTCTTACTGGTATATGATCACTTTTTGCAGGGATGGTTTCTTCCCAAATTACCAACATTTGCCGAAATTAGTATGAAAATATGGTTAAAATGTAAGATATACTTGAAATCGGGTTGTACCCGTCGTCGATTCGGCCATGTCCGTCCGTCTATTCGTCTATCCGTCTGTCCGTCTGTGAAAATCACTCTTGCTTCCGAACGAATTGAAGTAGATTGATAAAATTTCACTCAAATGCATCTTATGTCTGTAGGACTTTTGGTATTAAAAATGTGCTATGTAGGTCCACGTCTTCGTATAGCCCCCATATAGCGGTACCTCCCGATATTCGGTATTTTGATGATTTTAACGACATTATTTACCGGAATTGTTTCAAATTTTGCATTTGAAGTTCGTAATGGATAATACATCCTATGACAGAAAATTTTCTGTGCAGGTCCACGTTTTATTACTCCCATGGTACCTCCCTATATTCGGAATTTTGATGATTTTAGCTACGTTATTAACAGATTCTTTTCAAGTTTCGCTTTTGAATATTGTAATAGCTAATGACAAAAGTTGCCTATGCAGGTCCAGGTTCTCGTATAGACCCTAATATACGGCTACATTCAGTATTTTTAAGATTTTATCAAAATTTTTAACGGATTTTTTTTTTTTTTTGAAAATTACCAAATTTGTTCTAAATGGTGGTTGGTATTCAAAGTTCGGCCCGGCCGAACTTACAGCTTTTTTACTTGTTGATATTATTCATTTAGAATTCAAAACAATAAAAAATGTACACTTCTATAGAGTTTTTAAATTGAAACAATTTCACGCCAAAAGAATTTTTTCTTTTATATTTTTATTGGCATATCTTACGCATTTTTTGTGCCAAGATTCCATTCCGAAGTTGTGAAAATCCGTCGAAACGTTCTTGAGTTATAAACATATTAACTAATAAACAAATTGAAAAAAAATGTCAACTTGTGCGCTGATTTCTTACAGCGACTATTATTTTGAAATTTGATTCCATTGAAAAAATTCTCTGTATTTTTTCCCGATTTTAGAGTTTTTGCAATGCAATAGGCTCTTTTTTTGATTTTTTAGCAATTTTGAAAAATTAATTATCTTTTAACTATGGTTTGACCACGTTAAATTATTTTGAGATCATCTATTTAGGTCCGCCACTCCATAATTTTCGTTGCTTTATACTACCTAAAAAGACTACGCATAATATTAGAATTCAAAAAAAAAAAAAAAAAAAAAAAACACTACAAATGTACATTCGAAAATAGTAAGTCAAAATGGAAAAAAAAATTGGCAAAATAAAACATTACTATTGTACACTTCAAAAGTCAAAATGAAAATTTTCAAATTTAAAATCTAAAAAAATCGCGTAAAAATAATTTTTTTAGATTTTATCCTTTTCTGCTAAGAGACAATTCCGAATTTGTGTAAATCGTTAAAATCAGATCAGCGGTTCTTGATAGATTAGAAGTATGCTTAAAATCTGACAAGGAACGGTGTCCATTCGACACCGGAATGGTGTTAATCTAATCCCATATGGTGTTTGTACACGTTTGTGATAGGAAATGACAACGACGTACTCAGTTCAACCACTAACGGTGTTGCGACACTATTGACAACGAATGTGGTCAGTTTGTACACCGAAGCTGTCAAGATTTCCTTAGGTGTATGCTGGAGTTACATATCGGGTCACAAACCGCATGCTATCTTCGAAATTTTTCCTTTTTTCTAGAAATAAAGCTAATCTACTGTTCATTACGTTCATTATACGCATGCTGCTATTCAAGTTATTTACTTGTTGCTCCATGTCCAACTTTACTGAGTGCTACTGTGCTGCTTTGTTATCTGTCAAACAAATACCCAGCAACTGATTCAGAACTGAAAATTAGAACAAATGTAACAAATCAAGGATGCGTACATACGTACATAAATAAATAACATGCTGAGGGGTCATTTGAACATGACAACATTATGTATGTCCCCTGCTTTTTCTATGTCTTTCTCCATACGTAATATTTGTATGTATGTATGTGTGCGTTTTGTAAAATTGGTTACATCCAGCGTTGGATCAACAACATTGCATTAAAACGAACTGCACTACGCAAATTTAATCTCAAAGTCTGAGCATGAAACCAAATGAATGTGTAATGTGAAACATATGGACCTGAGTGCGTAAGCACTCATGTGTCTATTAGTATTAACAGGATAGGTGGTAGGATTGTTAGGTTAAGTTATGCTAGGGAAAACAAGCAGGTTTACACTACCAATATGACGTGATAGAACATATAACTAGCCTACGATCAATAATTGTTCATTGCTCAATGCAGTCTTTGCAAATTTTCAAATTGGGATTCAATAAACTGAGCAATGAAAATCATAGACTTAACCAACAGCCTACAATTTTTGGTAGGAAGATGTGAGGTCCTTAGGTACCATGCAGGGAAAGTTATGATTTTGGAACTGAAAACTTAACACGTGCCATGTTCATTGGAAGATCATATAGTTTATTTCAGCCTTGGGCACGTAAACATTTTGGCAGCAGACCTTGGACATTCCAACATTACTCAGCTCCATCGCACTCAGCAAGCACCATCCGTTGGACTATTATGTCTGGAGTATTTTGGAAAACAAGATTGGCAATAAACAAGATAAAAAGCAGTAAGTTCGGCCGGGCCGAACTTTGAATACCCTCCACCATTTGGAACGAATTTGGAAATTTTCAAAAAATAAAATCTTTAAAAAATTCTGTTAAAATTTTAACAAGTAAAAACCAGTAAGGAAAGTCCTAAAGTCGGGCTGGGCCCACTTTGTGATACCCTACACCACTTTGCTGATTTAGTAGAGCTCCACATAACAATTAAAAGATTTTATGCGATAATTTAATCATACACGCTATGATTATAATTGTAATTTAAAGTTCAAAGGACTAAATATGCCGAAGCAATTGTATCTTTTAAATTCGGACTTGTATTACCCATTTGGTGTAAATTTAATTTGAAATCAGATAAAGATATATATGGGAGCTATATCCAAATCTGAACCGATCTCGATAAAATTTGGCAAAGATATTTCTGAGCTATATTTGATATATTTCCTTGAATATCGTTGTTACGGAGTGCATATTACGGCTGTGGCTAACAAATACAACAAATCGGATGAAAAATATATATGGGAGCTATAGCTATATCTGAACCGATCTTCACCAAATCTGGCGTATTATCTTCTAGACTCAACTCGGTCGCATGTACCAAATTTCATCCCATTTGGGCAAATATTAGACGTTTGGTGTACATTAAAAGGTAAATCGGATGAAGTTATATATGGGAGCTATATCCAAATCTGACCCGATATCGATAAAATTTAGCAAAGGTATTTCTAAGATGCATTTGATATATTTCCCCAAATATTGTTGTTACAGAGTGCATATTACGGCTGCGGAGGACAAAAATGATAAATCGGATGAACAATATATATGGGAGCTATAGCTATATCTGAACCGATTTCGATAAAATTTGGCATACTTATTTTCAGGCCTAATTTGGTTGTATGTGCAAAATTCTATACTATTCGGGCTGATATTACACGTTTGGTGCACAATAAAAGGCAAATCGGACGAAGATATATATGGGAGCTATATCTAAATTTTGACCGATTATTTCCAATTTCAATAGGGTTCGTCCTTGAGCCAAACAAATGATTTGTGAAAAATTTCATCTCAATCAAATAATCAATGCGACCTGCATTTTGTTCACAAGAATACAGGGACAGACGGACGGACGGACGGACTGACATGCATAAACCAACTTAGAAAGTAATTCTAATGAGATCCTCAAAATAGCTATGGGTCTATCTCGATTCCTTCTCCATGTTACAAACAAATGCACAAAGACATAATACCCTTACTACTATGTATAAAAACATTAAGTTCGGCCGGGCCAAACTTTAAATACCCTCCACCTTAGGGTAAAGGAAACATTAGAAGAAATATGGCAAAAACCATCAAAATACCGAATATCGGGAGGTACTGTATATGGGGGCTATATCAAATCATGGACCTATACATACAATGTTTCGCCAACGGAGCTAGAACCCATTATGACTACAAATACCAATTTTCATCAAAATATCGAATATTGGGAGGTACCGTTATATGGGGACTATATTAAAACGTGGACCTATATATACAATGTTCCGCCACACGAACTAGAACCCCTTATGACCCACAAATACCAATTTTTAGACAAATCCGTGAAAAAATGTGGCAAAAAAATTAAAACTCCGAATATCGGGAGGTACCTTTATATGGGGGCTATACCAAAACAACGCGGGCCGGCAACGCGGAACGGGCCAGCTAGTATATATATATATATATATATATATATATATATATATATATATATATATATATATATATATATATATATATATATATATATATATATATATATATATATATATATATATATATATATATATATATATATATATATATATATATATATATATATATATTCATAATCAGCATAAAATTCTAAGTACAGCCCACATTATTTGACATAGAGCGTCAAAATTTAGCAGAACAATTTGTATTGTGTATAGGATGGTTGGTATTGAAAATGATCTATCGGTCCACGGTATTTTGATGATTTTTGTCACATTTATCCTCGGATGTGTCTAACACATATAACGATACCTACCGATATTGGGTATGTTGATAATCCTAGTTACATTTGCCCACATAATTGTTTCAAATTTGGTATTTTAGAATGTTTGATAGATGATAATGCTTGAAGTATAAAATTGTCCACAGATGTTCCCGTTTTGGTATGGCCCCATATAACGGCCTCATTCACTTTATGGTTTTTTGATAAGATTAACTGCATTATCCAAACAGTCTTACTGGTATATGATCACTTTTTGCAGGGATGGTTTCTTCCCAAATTACCAACATTTGCCGAAATTAGTATGAAAATATGGTTAAAATGTAAGATATACTTGAAATCGGGTTGTACCCGTCGTCGATTCGGCCATGTCCGTCCGTCTATTCGTCTATCCGTCTGTCCGTCTGTGAAAATCACTCTTGCTTCCGAACGAATTGAAGTAGATTGATAAAATTTCACTCAAATGCATCTTATGTCTGTAGGACTTTTGGTATTAAAAATGTGCTATGTAGGTCCACGTCTTCGTATAGCCCCCATATAGCGGTACCTCCCGATATTCGGTATTTTGATGATTTTAACGACATTATTTACCGGAATTGTTTCAAATTTTGCATTTGAAGTTCGTAATGGATAATACATCCTATGACAGAAAATTTTCTGTGCAGGTCCACGTTTTATTACTCCCATGGTACCTCCCTATATTCGGAATTTTGATGATTTTAGCTACGTTATTAACAGATTCTTTTCAAGTTTCGCTTTTGAATATTGTAATAGCTAATGACAAAAGTTGCCTATGCAGGTCCAGGTTCTCGTATAGACCCTAATATACGGCTACATTCAGTATTTTTAAGATTTTATCAAAATTTTTAACGGATTTTTTTTTTTTTTTTGAAAATTACCAAATTTGTTCTAAATGGTGGTTGGTATTCAAAGTTCGGCCCGGCCGAACTTACAGCTTTTTTACTTGTTGATATTATTCATTTAGAATTCAAAACAATAAAAAATGTACACTTCTATAGAGTTTTTAAATTGAAACAATTTCACGCCAAAAGAATTTTTTCTTTTATATTTTTATTGGCATATCTTACGCATTTTTTGTGCCAAGATTCCATTCCGAAGTTGTGAAAATCCGTCGAAACGTTCTTGAGTTATAAACATATTAACTAATAAACAAATTGAAAAAAAATGTCAACTTGTGCGCTGATTTCTTACAGCGACTATTATTTTGAAATTTGATTCCATTGAAAAAATTCTCTGTATTTTTTCCCGATTTTAGAGTTTTTGCAATGCAATAGGCTCTTTTTTTTGATTTTTTAGCAATTTTGAAAAATTAATTATCTTTTAACTATGGTTTGACCACGTTAAATTATTTTGAGATCATCTATTTAGGTCCGCCACTCCATAATTTTCGTTGCTTTATACTACCTAAAAAGACTACGCATAATATTAGAATTCAAAAAAAAAAAAAAAAAAAAAAAAACACTACAAATGTACATTCGAAAATAGTAAGTCAAAATGGAAAAAAAAATTGGCAAAATAAAACATTACTATTGTACACTTCAAAAGTCAAAATGAAAATTTTCAAATTTAAAATCTAAAAAAATCGCGTAAAAATAATTTTTTTAGATTTTATCCTTTTCTGCTAAGAGACAATTCCGAATTTGTGTAAATCGTTAAAATCAGATCAGCGGTTCTTGATAGATTAGAAGTATGCTTAAAATCTGACAAGGAACGGTGTCCATTCGACACCGGAATGGTGTTAATCTAATCCCATATGGTGTTTGTACACGTTTGTGATAGGAAATGACAACGACGTACTCAGTTCAACCACTAACGGTGTTGCGACACTATTGACAACGAATGTGGTCAGTTTGTACACCGAAGCTGTCAAGATTTCCTTAGGTGTATGCTGGAGTTACATATCGGGTCACAAACCGCATGCTATCTTCGAAATTTTTCCTTTTTTCTAGAAATAAAGCTAATCTACTGTTCATTACGTTCATTATACGCATGCTGCTATTCAAGTTATTTACTTGTTGCTCCATGTCCAACTTTACTGAGTGCTACTGTGCTGCTTTGTTATCTGTCAAACAAATACCCAGCAACTGATTCAGAACTGAAAATTAGAACAAATGTAACAAATCAAGGATGCGTACATACGTACATAAATAAATAACATGCTGAGGGGTCATTTGAACATGACAACATTATGTATGTCCCCTGCTTTTTCTATGTCTTTCTCCATACGTAATATTTGTATGTATGTATGTGTGCGTTTTGTAAAATTGGTTACATCCAGCGTTGGATCAACAACATTGCATTAAAACGAACTGCACTACGCAAATTTAATCTCAAAGTCTGAGCATGAAAACCAAATGAATGTGTAATGTGAAACATATGGACCTGAGTGCGTAAGCACTCATGTGTCTATTAGTATTAACAGGATAGGTGGTAGGATTGTTAGGTTAAGTTATGCTAGGGAAAACAAGCAGGTTTACACTACCAATATGACGTGATAGAACATATAACTAGCCTACGATCAATAATTGTTCATTGCTCAATGCAGTCTTTGCAAATTTTCAAATTGGGATTCAATAAACTGAGCAATGAAAATCATAGACTTAACCAACAGCCTACAATTTTTGGTAGGAAGATGTGAGGTCCTTAGGTACCATGCAGGGAAAGTTATGATTTTGGAACTGAAAACTTAACACGTGCCATGTTCATTGGAAGATCATATAGTTTATTTCAGCCTTGGGCACGTAAACATTTTGGCAGCAGACCTTGGACATTCCAACATTACTCAGCTCCATCGCACTCAGCAAGCACCATCCGTTGGACTATTATGTCTGGAGTATTTTGGAAAACAAGATTGGCAATAAACAAGATAAAAAGCAGTAAGTTCGGCCGGGCCGAACTTTGAATACCCTCCACCATTTGGAACGAATTTGGAAATTTTCAAAAAATAAAATCTTTAAAAAATTCTGTTAAAATTTTAACAAGTAAAAACCAGTAAGGAAAGTCCTAAAGTCGGGCTGGGCCCACTTTGTGATACCCTACACCACTTTGCTGATTTAGTAGAGCTCCACATAACAATTAAAAGATTTTATGCGATAATTTAATCATACACGCTATGATTATAATTGTAATTTAAAGTTCAAAGGACTAAATATGCCGAAGCAATTGTATCTTTTAAATTCGGACTTGTATTACCCATTTGGTGTAAATTTAATTTGAAATCAGATAAAGATATATATGGGAGCTATATCCAAATCTGAACCGATCTCGATAAAATTTGGCAAAGATATTTCTGAGCTATATTTGATATATTTCCTTGAATATCGTTGTTACGGAGTGCATATTACGGCTGTGGCTAACAAATACAACAAATCGGATGAAAAATATATATGGGAGCTATAGCTATATCTGAACCGATCTTCACCAAATCTGGCGTATTATCTTCTAGACTCAACTCGGTCGCATGTACCAAATTTCATCCCATTTGGGCAAATATTAGACGTTTGGTGTACATTAAAAGGTAAATCGGATGAAGTTATATATGGGAGCTATATCCAAATCTGACCCGATATCGATAAAATTTAGCAAAGGTATTTCTAAGATGCATTTGATATATTTCCCCAAATATTGTTGTTACAGAGTGCATATTACGGCTGCGGAGGACAAAAATGATAAATCGGATGAACAATATATATGGGAGCTATAGCTATATCTGAACCGATTTCGATAAAATTTGGCATACTTATTTTCAGGCCTAATTTGGTTGTATGTGCAAAATTCTATACTATTCGGGCTGATATTACACGTTTGGTGCACAATAAAAGGCAAATCGGACGAAGATATATATGGGAGCTATATCTAAATTTTGACCGATTATTTCCAATTTCAATAGGGTTCGTCCTTGAGCCAAACAAATGATTTGTGAAAAATTTCATCTCAATCAAATAATCAATGCGACCTGCATTTTGTTCACAAGAATACAGGGACAGACGGACGGACGGACGGACTGACATGCATAAACCAACTTAGAAAGTAATTCTAATGAGATCCTCAAAATAGCTATGGGTCTATCTCGATTCCTTCTCCATGTTACAAACAAATGCACAAAGACATAATACCCTTACTACTATGTATAAAAACATTAAGTTCGGCCGGGCCAAACTTTAAATACCCTCCACCTTAGGGTAAAGGAAACATTAGAAGAAATATGGCAAAAACCATCAAAATACCGAATATCGGGAGGTACTGTATATGGGGGCTATATCAAATCATGGACCTATACATACAATGTTTCGCCAACGGAGCTAGAACCCATTATGACTACAAATACCAATTTTCATCAAAATATCGAATATTGGGAGGTACCGTTATATGGGGACTATATTAAAACGTGGACCTATATATACAATGTTCCGCCACACGAACTAGAACCCCTTATGACCCACAAATACCAATTTTTAGACAAATCCGTGAAAAAATGTGGCAAAAAAATTAAAACTCCGAATATCGGGAGGTACCTTTATATGGGGGCTATACCAAAACGTGCACCCATATATGCAATGTTTTGCCACACGTACAGAGACACGTTATGACCTACAAATACCAATTTTCAGACAAATCCGTGAAAAAATGTGGTATAAATCATCAAAATACCGAATATCGGGAGGTACCGTTATATGGGGACTATACTAGAACGTGGACCGATATATCTCATTTTCAATACCAACCATCCTAGACACAATGCAAATAGCTCTGCTAAATTTTGGCACTCTACGTCAAATAATGTGGGCTGTATCGTGATTTCACTAGACAGTCAGACAGGAAGATAGACAGACGGACATCGTTAAATCGACTTAGAATTTTATGCTGATTATAGATATATATACTTTATGGGGTCTACGACAAATATTGAAGGATGTTACAAACTGAATGACTAAGTTAATCCTTTCCAAGGTGGAGGGTATAAAAATACCAAAATGTTGATCATCTCAAGCAAGCGTTTCGTCGGGAATGGGCCAAAATATCGCGGAGCAAAATTCGGGCAGCGTGTGACGGTTTCATAATTCGTGCCAAAGATGAGCAATTTGAACAAATCTAAACTTATTCTAAAATTTGATGCTATTTCCGACATTTTTGCTACCTTCCTCCATTTGGAACGCGATAGACCATAAAGTGGACATGCCATTTTCTGTCAGAAAATTTTCTGTCATTGTCTGTAGTATCCATTACGAACTTCAAATACCAAATTTATAACATTTCCGGTAAATTATGTCGCTTAAATCACCAAATTACAGAAAATAGGAAGGTACCATTATATTGGGACTCTACCAAAACGTGGACCTACATGGTTCATTTTCAATACAAAAAGTCCTGCAGACATAATATACATTTGAGTAAAAATTTATCAACCTAATTCATTTCGTTTGGAAGCTAGAATGATTTCCACAGACGGGCTGACGGACGGACTGACAGAATTGTATGCTGATTAAGAATATATATACTTTGTGTGGTCTAAAATGTATATTTCGAGGTGTTACAAACGGAATGACAAACTTAATATACCCTCCATACTATGGTATGTATGGGTATAAAAATAGGAGAATATATCTCTTTTCCTCGCTATGCTTAATCGATTATCTGCGTTCTAGAATTCTGTCCATTTCTGAATATTTTGAATCCATGATATCTCTTTTCTTCCTCTGTTTGTAGTATTTCTAGGAGAATGGTGTGTTTACGGTTTCGCATGATATGCCCCGTCATATGTTGTGTACTTGACGTTGTTTGGCTTTATTCTTTCCAGATATTTATCTTCTCAAAAACAGGTTCATTGTTGTTATTGAAAAGCCTGAATGGATTTTTATTTCGATATTGTCCAGGCGCTACTTTAAATTTCTTTTATAGGTTGAAATTGTTTACTCATATGTCTTTGGCTCTTATTTCGTTTAAACCCAATTTTAACGGGTTTCGGTAAAAGTGAACGAAACTAGTCCATGACCAGACCTCCAAAAAACTCGATCGATTTTGCTCAAAGAGTGAAATTCACTCGAATTCGAGCGATTGCGCCTCCTGGGAGCAGAAAAAATTGTGCAAACTTTTTTTTATAAAATCTATGGACATTGCTTACGCATATTGAGATATTTCCAAGCAAAATGAATCATTATTACCTCAGACTAGCCCATCTCTTTTGTTGAAGCTTAAAAAGGTTTAACAAAAACTAGCTATTGATGAGGACGACTACATAGTCTGTGTAAGTAGAAAGTTGACTTAATAGTCTGTTTTGGGAGATCCGACAGCGAGTAAACCATACTAATTTAAAATAACACATCAATCCATTTTGTTATGATCGACAACATAACATTATATTCAAAATTTGCGAAAAGAGCTTTTTAAAATTATACCCACTTTAAAATTAATATTTCCAATAAACACATTTATGTATCGTTATGGTGATATTTCCCTTTGACCATCCCAATTTGCCAATTATTCATGCATCAGAATCGAGAGAAATGCAAAAAAAGTCTGCCTGATTTATGGCCTTTGAAGCGGCAGGAGCAACAGCAATAGCAACAACATTTAATTTATTTCAATTATAAATGGATCTGATCGAATTACATAAAAATGTATACCGACCAGACTACACAATGTATTATCATCATTCCCTCTTGTCCCACTTCGCAATGTTCTGCTCTCTGTGTACGTATGTATGTTTGTCTGTTTATCGGACATTAAATCAAAAACTGAAAATGAATAGACAGGCTTTATGACATGGCCGTAATCATTTTGTGGCCATCCAAACCTCTATAATTCAAAATGACAGCATTTATTTGTTGAAATTTGGTTTCGCAAAAGGATGTTATCAAATAATGATTTAATAATTCTGTTTAAAATGTTAACATTGTTGACACACAAGGCACACATTATTCAAATGGAGATTATTATAAACTGCATGGCAGTGGGAAAAGGCAAAATATAGCAATAATTTGTATGTGTGCTATTGTGCCCATATTTGTGTGAAAGCACAAACGAACACCATTCGCTTGTATTCTTTTGATAATTGGATGTTTTAAGAAAATTTTGAAACTATTTTTATACCCTCCACCATACTATGGAGGGTATATTAATTTTGTCATTCCGTTTGTAACTCCTCGAAATACTCATGTCAGACCCAACAAAGTATATATATTCTTGATCAGCGTAAAATTCTAAGACGATTTAGCCATGTCCGTCTGTCTGTCTGTCTGTCCGTCTGTCTGTCTGTCTATTGTAATCACGCTATCTTTCGAACAAATTGAGATAAAAGGCTAAAATTTTGCACACATGTATATTTTGCCTGTAGGCAGGTTAAGTTCGTAAATGGGCCATGTAGGTCCAAGTTATCATATAGCACCCATATAACGGTACCCCCCGATATTCGGTATTTTGATGATTTTAGCGACATTGTTTACCGGAATCGTTTCAAATTTGGTATTTGAAATTCGTAATGGATACTACATCCTAAGTCAAACAATGAGCCATGTAGGTCCACGTCTTCATATAGTCCCCATATAACGGTACCCCCCGATATTCGGTATTTTGATGATTTTAGGGAAATTATTTAGCGGAATTATTCCAAATTTGGTATTTGAAGTTCGTAATAGATACTGCAGCATAAAACAGAAAATGGGTCATGTAGGTCCACGTCTTCATATATCCCCCATATACCATACCCCCCGATATTCGGTATTTTGATGATTTTAGCGACATTATTTACCGGGATTGTTTCAAATTTCGCATGTGAAGTTCATAATGGATACTTCAGCCCATGATGATTTTAGTTACATTATAAACAGATTTTTCTTCATGTTTCGCATTTAAATATTGTAATAACTTATGACAAAAATTGCCTATACAGGTCCACGTCGTCGTATAAGCATTCGGTATTTTTAAGATTTTAACAGAATTTTTAACGGATTTTATTTATTTATTTATTTATTTATTTTTTTTTTTTTGGAAATTGCCAAATTTGTATCAAATGGTGGAGGGTATTAAAAGTTCGGCCCGGCCGAACTTACAGCTTTTTTATTTGTTTTTTTTTTTTTTGATTGACTACTGCGAGGGGTAGGTGAAGTTTAAGCCGTTGTGATGGCTGGGGGTGGCAAAAACATAAAAAATTGAGTTATTGGAGTTTTATGCATTTTCCAATGTTTCTGGATGTATTACAAAAATCTCTATCGAATTTCAAACCCTATCCTAAATGTTGCGAAATATATCTGAAACATTAGGGGTCCCTTAGCGTATGGTCAAAACTATATCGGGAAATTTTGGAATATTTTCGGTTTTTTTTTTTTTTTGAACATTTGCATCAATGTAAATGCAATGGAAATAGAGATTTCTTTTCTTTAGCGAGTTATAATAAAACTTGATGAAGAATATGTTTGCCTTTGGCATCAACCTTCTAAAAAGATGCCTTGTTGGAAATTTTTGTATAAACTTACATCCCTAAATTGGCATACCCTAACACATGTTTTTAATATACGGGTGTGATAAAAAAACTGCAGCAAAGTTTTTTTTTTTTACAAATTTTTAATTTTTTTTTTTTTGAATGAAAGCAAAAAATGTCAGAAATAGCATCAAATTTTAGAATAAGTTTAGATTTGTTCGAATTGGTCACCTTTGGCAGGAAATATGGCCAATGAAACCGTCACACGCTTCCCGAATGTTGCTCTGCAGTATTTTGGCCCATTCCTGGCGAAGCGCTTGCTTGAGGTGATCGACACTTTGGTACTTTTTAGTGCCAACCTTGCTTTCCAAAATACTCCACCCATTATCCATTCTTGGGTGGCGCGTGCTAAGTGCGATGGTGCTGAGTCCTGTTGGAATGTCCAAGGTCTGCGGCCAAAACGTTTGCGTGCCTAAGACTTAAATACACCCTCCAGATAAGCCACGGTAGCCACGGTCGATTAATACGAGTGTAGAGTGACCATCGGGTGTTATGGCGGCCCACACCATCACATGGCCGGTGCTTGAATTCTGGTGTCCAACCGAAGGTGCACATTTTCCGCTGATCTCTTTAGCAAGTAAATACGATACTTTTGTTTGTTGACAAACTATCGGACAACGAATGTTTTCTCATCGGAGAAAACCAAATTCAGCAATTCACCACTTTCGGCCAAGCGAAGCAACTCCTTAGCTCTCTTAAGTCTATTTATACCCTACACCACAAGGTGGTCAGGGTATTATGTCTTTGTGCATTTGTTTATAACAGGCAAAAGGAAACGAGATAGACCCATAGTTCCTTTTGATGATCTGCATAGAATCACATTCTGAGTCGATTTATGCATGTCCGTCCGTCTGTTCGTCTGTCCATGTATTTTTGTAAACAAAGTATAGTTCGCATTTATTGCCCTATCCAGATGAAATTTTGCACAAATCATTTGTTTGGCCCAAGGACGAACCCTATTGAAATTGGAAATAATCGGTCAAAATTTAGATATAGCTCCCATATATATCTTCGTCCGATCTGCCTTTTATTGTGCACCAAACGTGTAATATCAGCCCGAATAGTATGGAATTTTGGGCATACAACCAGATTAGGCCTGAAAATAAGTATGCCAAATTTGTTATTTTTGTTCTCCGCAGCCGTAATATGCACTCTGTAACTACAATATTTGGGGAAATATATCAAATACAGCTCAGAAATACCTTTGCTAAATTTTATCGAGATCGGATCTGATTTGGATATAGTTCCCATATATAACTTCGTCCGATTTACCTTTTATTGTGCACCAAACGTCTAATGTTTGCCCAAATGGGATAGAATTTGGCACATACGACCGAATTGAGTCTAGAAGGTAGTATGAAAATTTGGTGAAGATCGGTTATATTGTTCATCCGATTTGTTGTATTTGTTACCCACAGCCATAATATGCACTCCGTAACAACGATATTTAGGGAAATATAGCAAATGCAGTTCAGAAATATCTTTGCCAAATTTTATCGAGATCGGTTCAGATTTGGATATAGCTCCCATATATATCTTTATCCGATTTCAAATTAATTGTGCACCAAATGGTCAATACAATTCCGAATTTAAAAGATATAAATGCTTCGGCATGTTTAGTCCTATGTTTGAATTCTCCCATAAAAACCCCCGCCCAACTTTAGGACTTTCTTTACTGATTTAGCTCTCCTTTCAAAATTTGTCTATTTGATTTTTCCCGTAATTATTGAAAAAAAAAAAATTGAAATTTGTAGCATGGTGTCATTTTTTTTAAAAAGCTGGTACTTAAATAAGAGAGAATCCTCTCAGTACAAATAAACCTTTTTTTTTTGAAATATTATCGTTCACACCTATTATCTTTGAAAAGTCACGGCAGCCAATACAAACTATTGCTTCCTTTATGAAAATCATGGATTATTTGTTTTGCAATTCAAGATTTCTAAATATTTATTAGAAATATTCAATTGCCGTTTGTAATCCTTTAATCTCAAAGGATAACTTTTGAACTTGATTGCAGATAAAAAACTATATTTTCTTTGCAAATATGAAAAGTTTCTTGCCACAAACACACACACACACATGCACGTCCATCATCATATTCCCATGTTGCTAAGAGATATGTATGTATGTCTATGTTGGTGCTATTGCAATTATGATTGGCTTTGAATATTTGTAAAGCTCTTGAAAATGTTTCATATTTATTTATTTGTATGCTGGCAGCTATTGCAACAAATTTTTATTTAAATTTATTTGTGGAGATTTTCAGTATTGATTACTGAGTGGATTTGTTAATGGAAATCAATGCCACGAACTGATATGTCGGTGTATTGTTCTTTTTTATTGGATATAAACGAATATTATTTCGTGTAGATTTTGTGTCAGTGTTACAATTAGTTTTAGAAAATTAAAAACATACACTTTTTAATATAATTTTTGACATCCTTTGAACAATGAATTTGGAGAATTTCAATAGAAAAGACCAACAAGTTGTGATCGATAACCTTTTCTAAATGTTTTACTTTCTTTAATCATTACAAAATTTAATTAAGGTAGTCTTCCTCTAAAAATCTAGGTGAACCATGGAACACAATTATTTACTTCAATTTTAATATTTCTTCTTACATCTCAACATGTAAACTTCTACAAATATTTCTATTCTAGAAAACTTCTCACTTTGAAAGTTTCCCAGAATAGCATTGACAAATGTCACTACTGAAAAGTTTTCCCACTAATTTTCAAATAATTTATCACTGCACAGTTACGGCGAAACTAAAAATAGAAAAAAAAGAGGTCGAAAACTTTTTGCAAAATTTCGTGAACAAGTCATCTGTTAAAATGTCATTTAAGTGCACACCACCGCTCCACCAGACGGAATGCAAATGCAGAAGTGGAAATGAAAATGAAAGATGGATGGAAAACGTATTACGTATTTCGGATTGCAATGAGAAACCGAAACGAAACGGAGTGACAAGAGAACTGTCGGACGACTATTTCATTGTTATTGAAATGAAATGATTAACTTTAACTAAAAGTTAACACAGAAAAATTGTTTAAAGTTTAAATTAAACTTGAACCTATGTCGAAAGCAAAACAAATTTGCTCTGTGTCAATAAATGCATGGAGTTCTGCAGAGAAGTTGCACTCGAAGACATGAAATATATGTTTTTGTAACTAATGTTGTCGAATCAAAGACCGCGAACTTTATTCATTGAATTTGAATGCAATTTGTTTAGATAACTGATATTTGTTTGGGGGAAAGATAAGATAAATGGGATTAAAAGTAGGAGAACAAAGCTAAGGTAAATCTGTCAATACTAGGGTAGTTAAAAGGTTAGTTAATGGGGAACAGTATACTTAGATATAGGTCTAAATGTAAATAAATACAAGTTAAAAAGTATCAGCCGGTTAAGCCGAAAGATGTATACCCTCAGCCATTGTTCGATTCTTTAAATATATTTTGTCTTCTGTTAAGATCATTCAAATTGTTGACCCTCTATGGAGTAGGTTCCGAAGGAATGGACAAATATTGTCCATTTCTTATCGGATATCAATAAACATTATATAAATATTGCGACATAGCAAGTTTGGACTATAATCACTTTTTATGAGATATCTGATAATTTTTAGAAAATATTAAAATGTGCGTTAGGTACCAGATAAAGTCGACCATTTTTATACCTTAACCATACTATGGAGGACATTCCGTTTGTAACTCCTCGAAATACTCATGTCAGACCCAACAAAGTATATATATTCCTGATCAGCGTAAAATTCTAAGTCGATTTAGCGATGTCCGTCTGCCCGATTGTCTGTCTGTCTGTCTGTCTGTTGTAATCACGCTATCTCTCGAACGAATTGAGATGTTTATTATCCCAGTAGGCAGGTTCGTAAATGGGACATGTAGGCCCACGTTTTCATATACCATCCATATAACGGTACCTCCCGATATTCGGTATTTTTATGATTTTAGCGACATTATTAACCGGAATTGTTTAAAATTTGGTATTTGAAGTTCCAAAGTGATACTACAGCCTTACACAGAAAATTGTCTGTGCAGGCCCACGTCTTCGTATATCCCTCATATAATGGTACCTCCCTATATTCGGTATTTTGATGATTTTAGCGACATTATTAACCGGAATTGTTTAAAATTTGGTATTTGAAGTTCGTACCGCAGCCTATTCCAGAAAATTGTCTATGCTGATCCAGGTCTTCGCACAGCTCCGATATAACGGTACCTCCCTTTATACGATATTTTGATGATTTTAGCAACATTATTCACCGTTTATTTCAAGTTTCGAATTTGAAGATTGTATTGACCAATGGCAAACAATGCCTATGTAGGTCACGTCGTATAGACACCAATGTAATTTAAAATTTTAACAGAATTTTTTTAAGGATATTTCCAATTCAAAGTACAGCCCGGCAGAACATACTGCTTTTTAACTTGGCATACTTCATCTTATACAGATGAAAATGTTGTGATGAAATTTAAAGAAAATCAAACATTTATTTCGAATTTTATGCGAAATCATAAATTCCATATTCATCTCAGGTTTCTGGCTGAGAGAAATATTTAGATATAGCAAGTTGTAAAGAATCGCTGACTTATTTCGCAAGTTATGACAGATAAAAGTATTAAACATTTTGACCCTTTGTGGGTGAGGTATCTGAAAGGTTTCGCATATATGTATCATCTTCACAACAGATCTTGTGTTAGCAGAAATGTTTGGATATGTGGGATTTGAAGAATGTTGGATGTCTGTTTCGCTTTCTTTGAGCGTTTTGTTTTTCAAAATTTTGAACATATGTGGAGGAGATAACAGATGAAATGGTCCGATCTCCACTGTCTTTATAACAGATCTTGTCTTGATGGAAATATTGAGATGTGCCAAGTCTGACTGGTATCGGATGTTATTTTGCGTTTTATTACCTTCATGGATATTCAAAATGTTGACCCTTTGTGGGGGAGGTACCAGAAGGAGTGGACCGATAAATCTTCACATCAGATCTTTAGTTTGTAGAAATAATGAGATGAGTGAAATATAAAAGAAACCGGATGCATATTTCGGATTTTATAATCGATTTGTTAATTCAAAACTTTGACCCTTTGTGGGGGAGGTACCAGAAGGGATGGTCCGATCTCTATCATTTTTATAACAGATCTTGGTTTGATAGAAATATTCGGATGTGCCAAGTCTGAATGGAATCGGATGTTAAATTCGCGTTTTATGAGCATCATGGATATTCAATTTTTGACACTTTGTGGGGGGATGGGCTACCATAAGGAGTGGATCGACATTTTCCATAAAAAAATACTATTTGTGTAATTTGAAGGCTATCGGACACTTACACCACATTTTATAAGAGTTTTTATTATTGAAAATTTTGACCCTTTGTGGGGAAAAAACGGATTACCCTTTCTCTTTCTGCGCAGTAAATTATTTTCTTTGAAAATGTTGGCATTTTGTGTGGGAGGTACCAGGAGGAGTGGACCGATATTGCCCATCTCCGAACTCGATCTAAGTTTAACAATAATATTTCGACGTACCAAGTTTGGATCAAATCGGATACTACCTTCGAGACAGAGGGACGGACATCGCTAAATCGACTCCAAATGTCCTGAAACGGATTTGGTCCAAAGGGACCTAGGGTCTAAAACCGGTATTTCGTTGAGGCACCTTTTGGCAGTATCAAATAATATAACCCTCGGTAGCTATATGGCTGAGGGTATAATAAATCCGAATGTGGAAATCACTCTATCTTCCGAACCAGATTGATAAAATTTCACGCACGATGTCTGCAGCACTTTTGGTATTTTGGGTGATGTAGGTCTATATTTTGGTATATAATGTTCGGAAATTTGGTATTTAAAGTTCGTAATGGCTTCAGCCTATGACAGAAAATTGTCTGTGCGGGTCCACGTCTTCGTATAGACCCCATATAACGGTACCCCCCGATATTCGGTATTTTGATTATTTTAGCGACATTATTCACCGGAATTGTTTCAAAGTAGGTATTAGAAGTTCGTAATGGGTACTACAACCTATGAAAGAAATTTGTCTGTGCAGATCCACGTCTTCGTATAGCCCCAACATAACGGTATCTCCCCATATTCGGAATTTTGACGATTTTAGCGACATTATTCACCGAATTTTTTATTCAAGTTTCGAATTGGAATATTGTGATGGTTTATGGTAAGAGTTGCCTATGCAGGTGCACGTCGTCGTATATACCCTAATATAACGGCTACATTCGGCATTTTTTAGATTTTAACAGAATTTTAGGTCCTTATCTATACATAGAAATTCCTGGTATTCGTCAATATATTAAAATTAAGCGGTAAATAACAAAATAAACTTAAATCCACCAGGTTAATTTTTAATGTTACATTTTTCAGTATACGACAGAGTCATATAATTTTTCCCTATTTTAATAAAATCAAAAAATATAGTTATCTCTAAATCGTCCGCCTTTAATAGTTATGGCAAGTTATTTTCTAGCGTACCTTCCAACCTGAAGAATTTTCAATATTTAACTCATCGTTAGCTGCACATAGCCACAACTATGTTTGTTGCCTTGTCTGTGGTTCCTTACAGACGTTTAAGTAAAACCTGAGCATTTCTTAAACTGTCATTGCTCTGTCGTTCAAGATATACCCTGGAAAAGCTATACGCCTTAAAATGTCACCACTATTTCAAATTTTATTGTATGAGCTTATGGTGGTATAGGTGTCGTTGCTACCTGAGATGTGTGCAGGGACGTAGTCAAAGGGGGAGGAGTATTGTGTTGAGTGATGAATTTTAGGACATTTTTGTCCTGTCCCTCGAACTGGTATCAAATTCCATTGGAGTCTTCATTAATGTATGGGTGTGTGAAATATAAAACACACTTGCCACCACTCTGCCTACTTCAACTTACCTACTACTTCTGTTGCTTTTTTTAGCTCTACTACATTGTATTCCAATATAAATCCATTCTCTTCTTATTTCAAAATGGTTTCTAAACTTTTCAGGTGCTATTCATTCGAAAACTGTGCAATAAGCCGGAACATGTTTACACACACAAACTCTAACACACACACAAACATACATACATAGAATGTGTCGTAGTGTATGGCTTTCTTGGAGCTTTAAAAAGTAAATTGAGGTTTCGTGCTCCATTAGGTGTTCACAATTTCTTGTATGGAGCTAAGGGAGTAACACTTGATTGAGCCGTTAAAGATTTTTTGTAACCTTGTTAGGTGCAATGTTGGCACCTTAAAAGTATTCCGGAGAATAGTGTCATTTGGAGAAATAATAGTTTGTTATTGTGTGGAAGTTATAATGTTTAGCAAATAATGTTACGATTCTTCCGGAGGGGCGGGAGTAATAAACGCGATGTAGGATTCAATAATTAAATACTTCAAAAAATATCAGCTAATAATTAGAATTTGATAATAAAAAGAAATTAAATATTAAACCGGTAAAGCAAAGTCAAAAGTCGGGTGGGGCTGATTATATGATACCCTACACCACCATGTATATTTAGTAGAGCTCCCGTAACAAATGAATTCAAATAAATTCATCAGATCATACCACCTATCAACATTTGGCAATTGGGCAGTTATAGTTTATTTTCGGAGGGAACTAATATAAAGGCGGCATATCCAATTCTGAATCGATTTTCACTAAATTTGACGGATACATTTTAATCTTTTATACGAAATATTATTGCTGTAGCGTGCATGATATCATTTCGATTATATTTAAAAACAAGTGATACCCTACAACACTGCAATATGTTAGAGGCCCCCTTATGTCCAAATCCAGTGCTCAGATATTACCCTTAGCATTTTGATCAGGGACAATTCCCCAATATATAAATATAATCTAATGGTCATCCAAAATTCTAGAATTTCTTTCTGTCTTTAATTCTCTTCTCAGACTTGTCGATTGGCTTCAATTGTGTGATCTGGCTTTTTTCTTTTTTTGGTGTATTTGAACTAACCTAAATATTTCGCTATCATCTTCAACTTCATACAAGATTTCGTGTTCTTTGATTTCTATTTGTGACCTTTATAACGGCTGCAAAATCAGGAACATTTTTCGTTGTTGGTCCATTCCACCCTTTAAACATCTTTAAAAACAATATGTTTTTCGTGAGGATCGGACCATAATTGCAATCTGTATATATTAACCCAAACCTGTATTGTAAGGTGAAAAAATATTACAAAATATACAATTCAATATTAAGTCAAATTGAAAAAATCGCATGCGATAAAAAATATGAAAATATGAAAAATGTCACAAAATACTACAAAATCTATATTAGCATCATTGTTGGCATATTTTTATGCGATTTTTTTAGATGTTATACTTTTATGCCAAAATTTGTCAAAATCAGTCCGCCATTCTTGAGATATAAGCATTCTAGCTAACATCCCCTTCCATTGTATATACACATTGTTTATAATTCGCTATATATATCCGATATATTTACTATCGACATCTACGTAACGGTCAGAATTGACCTGTTTGTCTATTTGAGATTTCGCCGGGTTAAAACATGAAAATCGCGGTTCAATGAAAATTTTGATTTTTATTTAACACAAATGTTATGGTCTATTTCACCCACTAAATATTACCCGATGACCATCAAAATTAGAAGGCTTCGGCCCAGCCCTAAGCTGTAGCCCCATGCTAACTTCCGCGTCGATTGGTCTGTAATTGCGACCTGTAGAGCAACTGCAAAATCAGGATTTTCTTCAGTTTTTGGTCCATTTCGACCCCTAAATATTATGCGATCATCTCCAAAAATAATAGGGTTCTATTCTGACCCTAGCCCCACCTCCATTCTAAATTTCGTGAGGATCGGGCCATAATTGCGACCTGTAGAGTGATTACAAATTAACATGGACAGACGGACGGACGGACATACATAGCTAGATCGACTCAGCTCGGCTAGATAGGAAGATCCATATATACTTTCCTATGTGGGAAACCAATATTTCGAGGTGTTACATAATTTTTGGCCCAATCAAACTTATAATACCCCCAACACATAGTGTTGTAGGGTATAAATATATATCGGAGCCGAGTTCCACAAAATGGAAACGTATGTCCCGGTATTCACTCCATTTGGGTTGATATTAGCCATTATTTTCACAATAAACCTGAAATCGGATTAAGGATATATATGGGAGCTATATCTAAATCTTAGCCGTTCTCGATAAAATTTAGCAAAGGTATTTTCGAGCTCTATAAGATAACTGGTACCAAATATCATTGTTGACGAATGCATACTACGAATGTGAGGGACTTTAACACCAAATCAGATGAAACATATATATGGGAGCTAAAGCTATATTTAAACCGATTTTCTCTAAATTTGATTTACTTGTTTCTAGACCGAATTCGGTTAGATTCGACAAAAATTCAGGTCATTTGGACTCATATTGGTCATTTGGTTCACAATTAACCCAAAATCGGTTGAAGATACATGTATATGGAAGCTATATCCAAATCTGAACCGAGCTTGATAAAATTTCATACACTTACTTCAGAGCTGTATCTGATATCTGGTGTGAGAGACTTTAAAACCCAAATCGGATAAAATGTACATATGGGAGGTATAGCTTCATCTGAACCAATTTGTACCAAATTTGAAGTATTGGTTTATAGGATGAATTCAGTTGTAATAGAAACAAGTAAAAAAAATTAAGTTCGGTCGGGTCAAACTTTTAATACCCTCCACCTTAGGGTAAAGGAAACATTAGAGCTCATTATGAGTCACAAATACAAATTTTAAGACGTATTCATGGGAAAATGTGCCAAAAATCATCAAAATACGGCTATATGGGACTATAGAAAAAAGTGGACCTATGCGTGCAATATTTCGCCACCGAAACTAGAACCCAATATTACCTGCAAATAACAATTTTCAGACAAATCCGTAAACAAATGTGGCAAAAATCATCAAAATACCGAATATGGGGAGGTACCGTTATATGGGGACTATACCAAAACGTGGACCGATATATCTCAAATTCAATCCCAACTATCCTAGACACAATACAAATTGCTGTGCTAAATTTTGGCGATTTACGTCAAATAATGTGGGCTGTATCGTGATTTCAACAGATAGAACGACAGACGGACATCGTTAAATCGACTTAAAATTTTATTCTGTTTATCAATATATATACGTTATGGGGTCTACAACGATTATTTAAGGATGTTACAAACGGAATGACAAAGTTAATATATCCTCCTTTCAAAGGTGGAGGGTATAAAAATTTAGTTCATTTGGGCTGATATTAGCCATTTGGTGCACAATAAACATGGTATCGTATAAAGATGTACTTGAGAGCTATATCCTAATCTGAACCGATCTCGATAAAATATGACAGATGTATTTTCGAGCAGTATCTGATGTCCGGTACCAAATATCATTCTTGTGGAGTGCATATAACGCATGTGAGAGACTTAAAGCCTTAAATCGGATACATAGGAGCTATATCTATATCTGAACTGATTTTCTCCAAACTTGATGTACTTGCTTCTGGACTAAATTCAGGTCATTCGGACTTATATTGGCCGTTTGGTTCACAAATAACCCGTAATCGGTTGAAGATAAATGGAAGCTATATCTAAATCTGATCCAATTACCACCAATTTCAATACGGTTTGTCCTTGGCCCAAACAAATATTGTTTGGAAAATTTCATCGCAATCGGATAATAAATGCGACCTGCATTTTGTTCACAAGAATACATGGACGGACGGACTGACATGCATAAATCGACTCAGTTTTCAGTTTTCGGATTAGGGTCCATCTTGGTCTTGACCACTTCTATCAATTGATTTGGCTAAAAATTTTAATTTAGACCACTCTGGGGTAGAGAACCATCTTACAAATAATTGTCCACATAGGCATTTATTTAAGTATAGTCCCCACATTAGTGGGGACCAACCATTCTGTGGTCAGAAAAGAAAATTATGTTATCTATTGAATTTCTAACCCCCAGGAGAATATTAGTTGGGAACGTAGATTTTAGGATGTGCATCTGAACTCCGAAATGTCAAACTGGGACTTATTCAGTCGGAAATTGTGGCAGAAACATGATAAAATTGCGAATATTAGAAAGTAGTACGACCCGAAAATTTGTTTAATTGTTATTGAATTATACTGTGATGAAAAAATGGACTTTATGGGGTCTCAAACTCCTAATTTAAATGACAAAAAATTTATTCTGAAATCACTCTGGACCTAATTATGACGTGGACAGAACTTAATACCACGCAGCACGATATTCTAAACGTTGGAAATACAAATTCCAAATTACAGCTAATTTGAATGGAAATTGCTGATAAGCTCTTTACAAAACCTAAAATTGAGCTGGGTTTTCACCTGTGGCTATTATAGATGTTCTATATCATACATCTTTTTAACAATCAAATAAAGCCTATGGATGAAAGATAAGATCAGGCTATTCAAAATAACTAAAACCGACGATATGTTTATAATTTTTGCCACGAATATTTATTTCTATTTAGAAATTACTATTCAGTCATTACTTATAATAAAATTGTGCCGCTTGCATAAGTCAGATCGGTGATTTATTATGCTTTAAAAAATATGCATTAAAAAGTAGAAGTATGGACCGGCAACGCGGACCGGGCCAGCTAGTTAATCAGTAAAATTTCGAAATATTTTCTCTATTTTTTGGCTAATTTTATGAAAAGATTTACTTTAAGATTGGAAATATTAATTTACTTACTTTGGCGACGAAATGACCTGGAATTCTGAAATGTTAATAGAAGTTACTTAAGATAGATGTACCAAAGTGTTTTTGGAAATTCGAACATTAAGGTTATGAAAAGTTCTCAAATGGTGTCAAACTTCTAAAATGGTACCATTTGGAATTATGTGAATTGATGGTACTGAAAACTTGAAATTTGGTATAAGAATCAATGTTAAGAATTAAGTTTAATATATGCAGGTGGTTTTAGAAATGTGTAGTTTGCCATCTGTACTTAATTAGGAACAGTGTTGGTTTAGGACGTATTTGGGTCCTAGTTGGTGCCAAATTTGAGATAGTTTTGCAAATGTGTACTAAGTGTCTGAATTGTACTAAATTGTACTAAATTTGGAAACCTTTGGTATACGTCGCTGTTCATGTGTAGCCAGGATATATATGGATGTATGGAAGTGGTTTCGGAAATGTGTGCTATATTTGTGCGAAATTGTCTCTGCCAATGCCCAGCGTTTGAAAATATTAGATCCCAATATTTTGGGAACGACTCCATACCAGACTTTAACCAGAAATATGGGAAATGTAATAAAGCAGTTGAGGAATTTTGTTAAGTCAACTGAATTTCAAATTTAATGGACCGTAAACTGTCGGTCTTCTTAAAACAACCTTTAGTCTAGAGCGCACTACAGGCCTGTACTGCCTGAAGTGTATGTCCACCAGGACATGTGGCGTTTAGGTCGCCTCTCTTTTTAACCCTAACGCTAACATTTTTCTCCCGGTTTTCGGTATTTTGACGGTTTAGCCAAAATTTTCTACAAATTAGTCCAAAAATTGGTATTTGTAGTTCGTATCGGGTTTCGGTTCTTTTAACACCCGGTCCTCACCCACTTTATGGTTTTTTGAAACACGTTACGATATTTTATATAAAAGTGTTTTCTTTAGCCAAAGTGGAGGGTATTAAAAGTTCGACCCGACCGAACTTAGTGTTTTTATACGCTCCACCATAGTATGGAGGGTATATTAAGTTTGTCATTCCGTTTGTAACACCCTCGTAATATACATTTTACACCCCACAAAGTATATATATTCTTGATCAGCATAAAATTTTATGTCGATTTAGCGATGTCCGTCTGTGGAAATCACTCTAGTTTCCGAACGAATTGAAGTAGGTTGATACAATTTTACTCAAATGTATATACTGCAGGACTGTTGGTATTGAAAATGGTTTGGTATAGCCCCCATATAACGTTATCTCCCGATATTCGGTATTTTGATGATTTTAGCGGCATTATTCACCGAAATTGTTTCAAATTTGGTATTTGAAGTTCGAAATGGATCCTACAGCCTAAGACAGAAAATTATCTGTGCAGATCCACGTATAGCCCCCATACAACGGTACCTCCCGATATTCGGTATTTGGATGATTTCAGCGACATTATTTACCGGAATTGTTTCAAAATTGGTATTTGAAGTCCGTAATGGATACTACAGATTAAGACAGAAAATGAGCCATACGGATCCAAATCTTCGTATAGCCCAATACAAAACGGTATTCCCGATTTTCGGTATTTTGATGATTTTAGCGCCATTATTTACCTGAATTATTTCAAATGTTGTATTTGAAGTTCGTAATGGATACTACAGCCTGTGCCAGAAAATTGTCACGTTTTATAACCCTCATGGTACCTCCCTATATTCGGTATTTTATTTATTTTAGCTACATTATAAACAGATTTTTTTCAAGTTTCGCATTTTAATATTGTAGTGGATTATGACAGGTCCACGTAGTCGTATGGACCCTTATATACGGCAACATTCGGTATTTTTAACTTTTACCAGAATTCGTTCAAATGGTGGAGGTTATTCAAAGTTCGGCCCGGTCGAACTTACAGATTTTGTTTGTTTTTCTTGTTATTTAATGCTAGTGAGCAGAAAATAACCTTGCATAGACCCTATGGGTCGAAGTTGTGGGATATACTCCACACTCTTGCATAAAGGTCTACAATGCTTATTTCGAGGAGTTGCAAGCGGAAATAACGCAATTGCCCTCCATGGTGTGGTGAAGGCTAAAAATGGGAAGACATGTTTATTGTTGTCATAGAAATTCTGACAATTTTAGGGCGAGCGATTGCCTACTTAAACTTTGTAATTTAAAAACTAAATATATTTTTAAGTTTATGGTAGATGAAATAATTTTTACTCCAATATACAAAATTAATAGATAATTTTCTTTACAATCATAACTCCTTCAAAAATTCACCAAATCATTAAAAACTATTACAATTTATTGTTTAAGTCGAAATCAACTAAAATCAATATGGGACAGGACTTTCATTTACATAGGTTTTCAGTATTTGTTAATATCGTATCAAATAACTCCAACAGAAGCAGGCATTTCAAAATATGTAAATAACGACAACAACAACAAAAAACATGAATGCAAATAAAGTATTGCGTTGCGAAAAATGCAATATCAAGTAAGATATTTTTGTATTTATTTGTTTTTTTTTTATACAAACATCTCTAAAAATATTTTCGAAAGCAATATCAATTTTTAGGGAAAAAATGCATGCCAGCCAACTAAATCCATGGTGGTGGCACTGTTGTGGATGAAAAAATTCTCCATGAGGGGATGATGCTCATGAAAAATATTTTTCTTGTTTATGAAGGCACATTAATATTGAAATACTCCAAATCGCAAAGTTTGAAGTTCTGTTGTTGTTATTTTTTTGGAATTCATTTCAAAATTTAATTTCTTTTCAAAACTTAAAAAGTTCAAGGATAGTTGCTTTAGTTCAACTCGGTGCGATGGAGTAATGCTGTTTGTTGTTTCTGATTTTATTTCTTTTCAATTGTCAAGTGCAGTCAAGTTATTTATCGAACTGAGTTCAATTTCAACAACAACAACAACAACTCCTTGCAAAAAATTACTGCATTTTAGTGTCGAGTCACAACTATACAATTTACATTTCCAATCCGGAAAAATATATTTCTAGGCAAACAATAGCGACAACGAATAATATTTAAATGCTGATGTTATGATGATGCGAGGAGGATGGTATGTTAAGATGTCTGTGCAAGGTGTCGCATGCATATTCATGCGATAACATTGATCGTAATGTTGAATAGAATGGGATATGTATATGCAAGAAATTGCATTTTGATTGGATATCCCATTAAGTTCCCCATATTTAGTTTGAATTGAATAGTGCATTATTTTTATTTATTTATTTTTTTTTTTGTGTAGAACTTTTAGTTTAGATTTTATTTGTAAAGTAGAAAATGGACAGCAAAATGTGTTCAGACAAGTTAAATATGTGTCCACAAAGAGTGACAGTTTGGGCTGGTTTGCAACTGACAGCTGGAATATATTAAAAATATTTATATCTTAATATTTTTTAATAAAAGTGCGAATGCATAAAACGCCTTATTGACTGGCTTAAGTCATCTGCTGGCTTCTTCGTAAAAGAACAAAGGAGCGTAGGGTCGAAGTTGAACTAATTCAACCCACAAATCCTTCGTTATTTAACGAAGAAGCCAGCCGATGATTTATGCCAATTAAACAAGTAAAATAGTCTCAGCTGATGAGTTATGCCTTGAGCCTTGAGTTATGATTATTCAAACTATTGACCTTTTATAGGGGAGGTTCCGAAGCAGTTAGCCAATATTGGTGTTTGTCCGAAGACTGATATGAATATTACAACGTGGTAGATTTGTACTACATCGACGACATCCTATAATTTATATGAGGTATGTGCAAATTTTTTTGAAAATGTGGAAATATAGCGGACCGAAGTATACCATTTTTATACCCTCCACCATACTATGGAGGGTTTATTAACTTTGTCATTCCGTTTGTAACTCCTCGAAATACTCATGTCAGACCCAACAAAGTATATATATATTCTTGATCAGCGTAAAATTCTAAGTCGATTTAGCCATGTCCGTCTGCCTGTCTGTTGTAATCACGCTATCTTTCGAACTTTTTGCAACTTTCGAAAATTTTTCATACGTGTTTATTTTCTAATGGACCATGTAGGTCAACGTTTTCATATAGTCCCCATATATAAGTACCTCCCGATATTCGGGATATTATTTTAGCGACATTATTCACCGAAATTGTTTCAACTTTGGTATTTGAAGTTCGAAATGGATACTACAGCCTATGGCAGAAAATTATCTGTGGAGGTCCACGTCTTCGTATAGCCCCCATACAACGGTACCTCCCGATATTCGGTATTTTGATGATTTTAGCGTCATCATTTAACGGAATTGTTTCAAATTACGAATTTAGAGTTCGTATTGGAAACTACAGTCTGTGACAGAAAATTGTCTCCCATATATCAGTACCCCATATATCAGTACCTCCCTATATTCGGTAGGTACAATACCCACCGAAATTTTTTGAGATGTCGTATTTGACGTTCGTAATGGATGCAATATCCTTTGACAGAAAATTGTCTATGCTGGTCCAGGTCTTCGCACAGCTCCGATATAACGGTACCTCCCTATATACGATATTTTGATGATTTTAGCTACATTATTCACCGTTTATTTAAAGTTTCAAATTTTAATATGGTAATGGCTTATGACAAACAAGGCCTCTGTAGGTCCATGTCGTTTAGACCCCAATATAACGGCTATATTCGGTATTTTTAAAATTTTAACACAATTTTTTTAGGACTTTATTTTTTGAAAATTTCCAAATTCGTTCCAAATCGTGGAGGGTATTCAAATTTCGGCCCGGCCGAACTTACTGCTTTTAACTTGTCACACTTCATCTAGCAAATATAAAAATATTGGTATGTGCAAAATTTGAAGGAAATGGAACCGAAGAGACATAAAAACAGGTAGTTACAAAACAAGTTTTGAATAACAATTAAGTGTAAAAGACTTGATATATTGTTTAGTTTGCTGTATATTGCATTACATGTAAATTAATTTTTTTGAATAAAAAGTAAAAAAGTGTGACATTTTTTGTGCCGCTTTTTCAGAAGCTATAGGCCCCTTTTTTAAAAATGATACTTTTTGAAAATTTTCGGTGGTAACACTGGATAGAACAGACGCCTCAATTTATATTGGGTTCTAATTGACAACAGTTCATAGAACACCTGCTAAGCGTTTAGCACAGGCCCATATAACATGCTGCGCTGCTATTCAACTAATTAGCCAAACCTACTTACCTGACTCCCATATTGGTATGGACCGAATCTTTTTGAACTTGCAGTTTGAAGTGAAGCCAAATTAGGGAAGATACAATCAAAAAGAACACAGCAGTGCGTGCTGCTACAACAAAAACATTTTTCACTCGATTTCACTTTTAGCGAATGATTAACCAAATGACTAACGAAATAATTATAAAACCGATAGAGACCATTGTGCTCACATTTACAGAAGCCTAGTTCATAAACACCGACGAAAGAAAACTTAGTTTGATAGTGACATTTAAACTAAATAGACGAGCTTTTACTTTAAAAATGTATGTTATTAATTGTGTTATATATTGGTAAAATTAGTTTTTGTGCTGACAATTTTTAACTGAATGAACTACTTATGGTCAACCCCCATATATTAATGATTTAAGGTATAATGTAGGATTAAAAGTGGTCAAGAATCTCCGTTTCAGAACTTGCAAAAAATCTACTAGTTTTGCATTTTGTTTCGATAACCGATCGAAGTAACATTTTTACATTCATCCTGGTTCTGGAACATGCAATTATTTTCAAATTAATATATACATATTTTTTACTCTCGCCGCACAGTGGTTCAAAGTCGTTTTTTCTTCCTCCTTTCAAAGTTCTATAACTTACCTTTGGCATTTATTTCATAAATATCGATGGCAGGATTGCTGAAAAATTTAGGATGAGAGTTCCACTTTATCCCCCTAATTTCGCAATATAACGAAGGTTTATAACTATTTGTTTTAAGTCGATTTCAAGTCTTTACTGAATTTTCCTACCAAATTGGCAAAATTGTCCAATTGCATTTGCTGTTATTTGGTATACAGGTTTTTTTTGTACCTTTCGAAAAATCATTAACCTTGTTCTGGTGTAACCTCCATAAAATTTTACATATTTATCGCATTAAAGGTGAATTAGTTAATAAGAGACCATATAGGACTTTGGCCCATTAATTTCAATAAATTTAAAAATTTAATTAATGTAATGATAGGAACTCTTGAAATTTGATTAAAAACAGCACCTGGGAAATAATAAAGTAGTTCTCCAAGTGTAAACTATCAAGTGATCAATAAAACCTTTTCTTAAAAACCAATAAATCTCCGTAGCTAACAAAAAGCAATTTTCGATACTAGTTTTCGAGACATTAGTATTTTCCTCTCCAGAAAAAAAGCGAATTTTTTCGTGATAAGAACAAATTATCGCCTCGCCGGCATTTATCTAATTTTTGTATCTCCTTAGTGACGATCAGAAATCAGTGACGAAAAAAATTGGATGTTTGTCCAGAAAAAATGAAATTTCGGCCCACCAGGGTTCAAAGTTTTGTTTAAGATGTTACGTATGTTTCCCCCTTCAACTCCAATCACAATGCTTTTAAAATCCAATACTTTTCCAGTACCAATAGCTATGACTACACCTTGAAGATGTGTTGTTGCATTCGTTTCCTCTTTTCCAGAGTTTATACAAACTTATTTCATATCAATCCTTAGTTTGGTACATGGCTGATAACATTGAAGCAAAGTATTTGAAATAGTTTTCGAAGCGAAATGTTTTCATAACCCAAATACAGAAGAAAAATGCCATTGAAAAGTTTGTTGTTGCTTCATTTATTAATGTCATGAAGTGCATGGAAAAAGTAGGAAAGTTATTTTGTGGCACCTGTTTAGTAAAAAATGATGAAGTTTGTCCTAGGCCACTAGTTCTGTGAGACAGAGATTAAAACAAAATTAAAGTTTATTTTTTTCAGTTTAGGTGGTCAAGGATGTGTTATCCTTTGAGAAGTGAGTTTGGTCAGTTCTATGTTCTATGCACAACCACAGTTTTGTGGGTTGTGGAGTTTTTAATCAAATGCAAAGGGAATTGTGGAACAGAACAACATGAAAATTCGATTAAGATTAATTGACTTTGACATAAAATGGAATATGCTTAATTTATTTAAACCTTCGTGTAATACTTTTTTTTGAAGTTGAAAGACTTGTCGGATACGAAAATGGAATTATAGATACGTCTCTAAAAGAAAATGGAATTGCAGATACGTCTGTAGAAGAAATATTCAATTTGACATTTGTCACATTAGCAACTACCTAAGCATTACATATTCATTTCTACCGATATTGGCAAAATCATTGTCTGCAGTGAGTTGTCCACCGCGTCCGTCCGTAGTTGACGTCCGGTTGAGTAGACGTCCGACGCACAACATATAACAACACAAAACCAGTAAAGAAAGACCAACGTCGACTTTATATATACCTTACACCACTTTTCATATTCAGTAGAGCTACTCGTAACAAATAAACTTTTTTATGGGGAATTTATGAGAATTATATCTTACCATCATTTAGAATTGTCAATGTTTCAATCTTTCTACATTCTGAGTGAAATCTTTCAATTGCAAAAAAATAAATTTGTTCGGATTCCAAATTTTGTTTAGTTTTCGAAATAATAAACAACGATTGAATTTGTTTTTATTAAATTGGCAAAATTTGAAATTTTACTAAAATAGTAGTTTTTTGCCAGTAGTCGGCACCATTTTCCAATGCTCGGCATGTCTATTTGCCAGTAGTCGGCATATAGTATTTCAGTAAAAAAAGTATAATTTTGTATTTTTTTATTTCTAATAGTATAAAACAATGCTATATTACTAATTCACTTCAATTAATTAATTTCGTTTTTAAATAGTGTTTTATTTAATTATCATTCTAAACCAAATATAGGTAGAAAATCAAGAATAGTATGGTTACCTTCAGTATCGTATGGATTTTCAATTAAAATAATAATGAGATTAAATAAAAAAGAAAAAAGTACCTTTCTTATATTTGGAATTTGTGAATTGATCTCTTTCCTTTCTTCAAAAACGCCACCGCTAAATAAAACGTCAAATAGCTGATTTAAAAAACCTACTTAATTTAGAAAAGTTTGTCAAAAAGCACAAATAAAAACAACTGCCGACACAAAAATATTTTTTTGATTTGTGTAGTTTTTGGATAATTTTTTAATAGTTTTCTCAAGTTTTGGTGAAATAGGTCAAAAATTATATTTTTCTAGTAATCGCCTGTTCCTACTGTCGGCATTAAATAATATAACAGAAAAATGCTTGATTTGTAAATTTTTTAAGTTATAAAATGATCTTTAGACTGTTATTTACTAATTTAATTTACTTAAATCGATTATTAAGTTGACACCACCACTAATTTTTTCTTTAGAAACAAGCACTATCGCATGCGTTGGAAGACACTCACTGACAAAAACCGTTATTCTCTCGTAATAAATGATCGGAGCTCATTTTTTTTTACAGAAAGAGAGCAGAGAAAACTGTTGACGTTTTTTTGCAATTATTTCATTATTTGGTCAATTCTATTCTTACTTATTTAAGTTTAAATTTCAAAACTGCCGACTACTGGGACATGCCGACCTTAGGCGCACTTACCCTATTATGGCTTTAAAACAGTTATAAATGAAAGCGGAATGGAACCATTATGTGGGCTGTATATCCTCCTCTGAATCGATGAATCTGAACCGATATTCATCAAAATCCTTCCTATTTGAGCTAATATTAAACTTTTTAGGCACAATAAACGTGAAATCGGTATTTCTGAGCTATACTTGATATATTTTATCTTTTATCCGAATATCTTTGTTACGGAGTGCATATTACGGCTGTGGAGGACAAATTTAACAAATCGGATAGACAATATATATATATATATATATATATATATATATATATATATATATATATATATATATATATATATATATATATATATATATATATATATATATATGTATTTATATACATATATATATATATATACATATATGGGAGCTATAGTAATATCTGAACTGATTTCCACCAAATTTGACACTCTTATATTTAGGTTCAAATTCCATCCTATTTGGACTAATATTATGCATTTGGTGCACATATGGGAGCTTTCAACCAATTCCAGTAAGATTCGTCCTTGGGCCAAACAATTCATTTTTCGGACAAACAAAAAGACTGACATTCATAAATCGACTCAGAATGTGATTCTATGCAGGTCATCAGAAAGAACTATGGGTCAATCTCGCTTCCTTTTCCATGTTACAAACAAATGTCCCTAACAAAGGGTTGTGGCGTATAAAAATATATTGTGGTGATATTGGAAAGAAGACTGGGAATATTTTACACATAGAAATATTACGAAATGCGAAGCTTCGACTTTGTCTAGACACACATGACTTTGCTTGTCATTTATCATTTTCGAAACCTTTGACCGTGTACCGGAATTCTTAAAATAATTAGCTTAGCAATAGATCACATATACGACAAAATATTGCGATATACCAAGTTTAACCTATATCAGATACTTCCAATATACCTATATTATATTTATACCCTCCAACTTGATCAGCATAAAATTCTAAGCCGATTTGACGATGTCGGTCTGTCTGGCTGTTGAAATCACTATACAGCCCACATTATTTGATATAGAGCGTTAAAAATTGGCACAACAATTTGTATTGTGTCTAGGATGGTTGGTATTGAAAAATATATTGGTCCACGTTTTGGAATAGCCGCCATATAACAGTACCTCCCAATATATTGGATTTAGATGGTTTTCGCCACATTTTTCCACGGATTTATCTAAAAATTTGTATTTGTAGTTCATAATGAGTTCTAGCTCCGGCGGCAGAACATTGGAAATGTAGGTGGTATAGCGCAGATGTAACGATACGAATCCTAGTCACATTTACCCATGAAATTGTTTAAGAAGATTTGGTAGATGAAAATCGCCGATGTATAAAATTGTCTATAGAGGTGCCTGTTTTAATATGGCCTCCATATGACGCCCTTTACAGATTTATAGTGAACAACATTTGCTGATCAGGATATATGTGTATATATCTATGGTTTCTCCGGCGAATATTTTGAGGTGTTGTACACGGAATTACATAACTAAAACAATTTTTATACCCTACACCACATAATGGTAAGATCTGTTATTTTTGTTGTTATTTTTGCCGCAGCCGTAATATGCACTCTGCAACAACAATATTTGGGGAAATATTTTAAATACAGCTCAGAAATACATTTGCTAAATTTTATCGAGATCAGATTTGGATATAGCTCTCACATATAAGTTCTTCCGATTTAGCTTTGATTGTGCACCAAACGTCTAATATTTGCCCAAATGGGATGGAATTTGGCACATACGACCGAATTTAGTCTAGAAGGTAGTATGCCAAATTTGGTGAAGATCGGTTAGGATATAGTTATAGCTCCCATATATATTGTTCATCCGATTTATTGTATTTGTTACCCACAGCCGTAATATGCACTCCGTAACAACGATATTCAGGGAAATATATCAAATACAGCTCAGAAATATCTTTGCCAAATTTTATCGAGATCGGTCCCGATTTGGATATAGCTCCCATATATATTTTTATCTGATTTCAAATTAATTGTGCCCAAAATGGGCAATACATGTCCGAATTTAAAAGATACATATGCTTCGGCATATTTAGTCCTTTGAACTTTAAATTATAATCATAGCGTTTATGATTGAATTCTCCCATAAAAACGTTTAAACTAAATTAGCAAAATGGTGTAGGGTATCATAAAGTCGGCCCCGCCCGACTTTAAGACTTTCCTTACTGGTTTGTAACATGGAGATGGAAACGAGATAGACTCATAGTTCCGTTGGTGATCAGCATAGAATCACATGTTGAGTCGATTTATGCATGTCCGTCTGTCCATGTATTTTTGACAACAAAATGCAGGTCACATTTATTATTCGATTGAGATGAAATTTTCAAAATAATATTTGTTTGGCTCATGGACGAACCCTATTAAAATTGGTGAAAATCGGTCCAAATTTAAATGTAGCTCCTATATATATCTTCATCCGATTTTATGTTTCTTGTGCACCAAATGGCTATTATCAGCCCAAACGGTGTGCATTTTGCTACATTCGACCGAATTCAGCCCACAAGCATGTGTTTCACATTTTGTTAAAATCGGTTCAGATATAGCTATAGCTCCCATATAAATGGTTCATCCGACTTTGGTGTTTAAGTCCCTTACATTCGTTATATGCACTCCACAAGACCGATATTTAGCACCAGATATTAGATACAGCCTAGCAATTCATAGATCAAGCAATTCATTTATCAAGTTCGGTTCAGATTTGGATATAGCTCCCACATATATCTTCATCCGATTTTAGGTTTCTTGTGCACCAAATGGCTAATATCAGTCCAAATGGAGTGGATTTTGACACTTCCGACCGAATTTAGTATAGAAATAAGTACTTTAAATTTGGTCGAAATCGGTTCAGATATAGCTATAGCTTCCATATATATGTTTCATCCGACTTTGGTGTTTAAGTCCCTTACATTCGTAATATACACCCCACAAAAATTATATTTAATACCAGATATTAGATTCAGCCCAGAAATACATGATTCAAATTTTATCAAGATCGGTTCAAGTTTTGATATAGCTTCCCTATATATCTTCGTCCGATTTTAGGTTTCTTGTGCACCAAATGGCTAATTTCAGTCCAAAGTGAGTGAAATGTTGCACTTCGAAGCGAATTCATTCAAGAAGTTAGTACTTAAAATTTGGTGAAAATCGCTTCAGATATAGCTATAGCTTCCATATATAAGTTTCATCCGATTTTGGTGTATAAGTCCCTTACATTCGTAATATCCACCCCATAAAAATGACATTTGGTAACAGATATTAGATTAAGCCTAGCAATACATGATTCAAATCCCTATATATCTTCGTCCGATTTTAGGTTTCTTGTGCACCAAATGGCTAATTTCAGTCTAAAGTAAGGGAAAAGTTGCACTTCCGAGCGAATTCATTCTAGAAGTTAACATTTAAGACTTGGTGAAAATCGGTTCAGTTATAGCTCTAGCTCCATATATATGTTTCATCCGATTTGGTGTTAAAATCTAAAACTTTCGGAATATGCACTCTACCATAATCATATTTTGTACCAGATATTTCATAGAGCTCAAAAATGCCCAATATAAACTTTTTTTACGAGAGATCTACTAAATATGTATACTGGTGTAGGGTATCATATAGTTCGCCCCGCCCGACTTTATGACTGTTACTTGTTTTTCCGTATACTTTTTGTAATATCTATATTTTCTCTCTGGAGGGCGTAATCACTTGCTTTTATCTTGGCTTTTCAATATACTAAGGATTATCCAAAACTTACTATGCATTTAAAGAAGTCTGGAGCAAAGGTACTTTTCTTTCTCTTTGAATAGTTTCGTATTCAATTAGTCCTTATAAACTTATTTTCTTACAATTGTGTTTCATTCATATAATTTCCATGTTGAAAACATAGATTTACTGTTTATGTTTGAAACCTGCAAGAAATTTGCCAAACCTTATTTAAGGAGCTCAAAGTAAATACGAACCACCAACAAATGCACTGAATCTGCACATTATATTTCTTTACTTCTAAATACGTATTCAATATTCAATATTTTTCTTTTCCAAGAACAAATGTACATTATATTTCTTGTTTCTTAAACATCTCCCCCCCCCTGGCATGCTCTCGCATGCACGCATCCAATATACGGATAATGTGCTAAGGAACTAACCATCCAACCAAGTCATCCAAATACTTGCATCCTTTGAAAAGTTATGCGAAAAAAAACAACCAACCAAACAAACAAACAAAAAAGATTGCTGAACTCTACCCCAACTGGGTATGCAGTTGATTTACAAAACATTTATCTTTCCTGCAAATATTTAAAGTCCATTTGACAATATTTTGAAAAGGAATTTCTAAAGAATGAAATATGTATTTGCAAGGACACACATCCTCAAGGTGCGCAAAAGAAAGAATCGATGCAAGGAAGACAATGCATAAACAAATGCACATGTCAGGAATAAATATTAGACTCTTAACAAAAACATCGGAAGGGAAGACGTATGAATGATTTGCAGTAAATGGTGCACAGCTCATAGGAATCATTTCATATGGGATCACAGTTTTACAAGAGGAATGTGAGTGGACAAGTTGGCTAATTTGGGCCAAAGATGCGGAGTTGGAGATGGAATCTAAGTGTTAGATTCCATCTCCAACTCCGCATACCCACCATACATAGTATGGAGGGTATATTAAGTTCGTCATTCCGTTTGTAACTCATCGAAATAATCATTTTAGACCCAACAAAGTATATATATTCTTGATGAGCGTAAAATTCTAAGACGATTTAGCCCTGTCCGTCCATTTGTCCGTCTGTTGTAATCACGCTACAGTCTAAACGAATTAAGATAGGAAGCTAAAATTTTGCACTTATCCCTTTTTTGTCTGCAGGCAGGTCAAGTTCGAAGTTGGGCTGTATCGGTCCACGAAATCGTATAGCCCCCATATAACGGTACCCCCCGATATTCGGTATTTTGATGATTTTAACCACATTTTCCAATGGAATGGTCTGAAAATCCACACAATAAGTTCCTTGTGGGTACTTTATCCCTTGGAAAAGAATTATCTATATAGGTCTACGATATCGTATAGTCTCCATATAACGGTACACTCTGATATTCGGTATTTTGATGATTTTAGCCACATTTTTCAACGGAATTGTCTGATAATCCACACAAGGAGTTCCTTGTAAGTACTTTATACCTCGGAAGAGAATATCCTATATAGGTCCACGATATCGTATAGCCGCCATATAACGGTATCCCCGAGATTTAAGCCTCATTTTTCAATGGAATTGACTAAAATTCCACACGAAGAGTTCATTGTGAGTACTATATCCCTTGAAAGAGAATTATCTATATAGGTTCTTTGTGAGCAGTTTACCGCCTGACATGTATAGGTTAACGATATCGTATATCCCCCATATAACGGTACCCCCGATATTCAGTATTTTGATGATTTTAGCCATATTTTCCTATGTTATGGATTTTATTTTTTGAAAATTTTCTAATTCGTTCCAAATGGTGGAGGGTATTCATAGTCCGGCCCGGCCGAACTTACTGCTTTTTTACTTGTTTAAAATATAGATTTACTATTCAATATAGCCCCCCATAAAACGGATCCATCCGATTTAAAGTATTTCCAAGGATTCAAGCGCATTTTCAACATTTCAAATATACATATATTGAATTCTCATTCCATAAATTTCACTCTATCAAAGCCGGCTAGCGCCTTGAGAACCATATTCCTACTTTTTATACAGTCCACCATAGTATTGAGGAGTTATTAAGTTTGTCATTCCGTTTGTAACACCTCGTCCGTTCGTCTGTATGTCTGTCTGTCTGTCTATCCGTCTGTGGAAATCACTCTAGCTTCCGAACTAAATGAAGTAGATTGATCAAATTTTACTCAAATGTGTATTATGTATGCAGGACATGTAGATCGCGTTTTGGTATATCCCCATATAACGGCACCTTCTGATATTTGGTATTTTGATGATTTTAGCGAGATTATTATCCGGAATTCTTTCAAATTTATTGTTTGAAGTGAAGTGAAGTGAAGTCAGTGCTGGTCCACGTCTTCGTATAGCCCCCATATAACGGTACCTCCCGATATTCAGCATTTTGATGATTTTAGCGACATTATTCCCCGGAATTGTTTCAAATTTGGTATTTGAAGTTCGTAATGGATACTACAGCCTACGGCAGAAAATTGTCAGTGCTGGTCCACGTCTTCGTATAGCCGCCATATAATGGTACCTCCCGATATTCGGTATTTTTATGATTTTAGCGCATTATTCACCGATTTTTTTCAAGTTTTGCATTTGAATATTGTAACGGCTTATGACAAAAGATGTCTATGCAGGTCCACGTCGTCGTATAAGCATTCGGTATTTTTAAGATTTTAACAGAATTTTTAACGGATTTTATTTTTTTTTTTTTTTGGAAATTGCCAAATTTGTACAAAATGGTGGAGGGTATTAAAAGTTCGGCCCTGCCGAACTTACAGCTTTTTAACTTGTTATGATTTTAGCGCATTATTCACCGATTTTTTTTTTTAAGTTTTGTATTTGAATATAGTAACGGCTTATGACAAAAGATGTCTATGCAGGTATACGTCGTCGTATAGGCCCTTACATAACGGCTACATTCGGCATTTTTAAGATTTAAACAGAATTTTTAACGGATTTTATTTTTTTTTTTTTTTTTGAGAATTGCCAAATTCATTCCTAATGGTGGAGGGTATTCGAAGATCGGCCCGGCCGAAATTTCAGCTTTTTTACTTGTTAGTTTATCATAGATAGCTGAAGCTTGTGTGGACAACTTGAATTTGTGTGGACTGTCGAATTTGACCACAATCTTGAGATTGTTTGAGCTCAGAATCAAACGTCCTTGCGCATTCAGCTGTGTTCTCTACTCCCTAAAAGATGTCGCAATTAGTGTTGACTTACTGGTGATATTTTCATATTCCTGCAATCATACGCAAACGTCACAATCTCTATAGTTTTGTGTTGATGGTAGCTTCCTCTTATCATGGGGAGGAGCTAAACCTCAAAAGTCTTCGCAACTGGTGCCAAAAGCAAAATGGGCCCATCTGACCCGCCTTTGCTTGTATCCTTGCCGGACTCCATTATCACATTTTTTAGGATTCAGGAATGATGTGGATGGCTAGCAACAGGTGAGGACTTTTTCCAGAAACTCACCTCCCGGCGTATGTACATGTTTCAACTTTACCATTGAGATTTCATCCGGGGCAAACGCAATCAAAGACTTAAGACCCTCGCATCAGAAGGCTTGGTCAGTTCAACTTTCTGAATTTATGCCAGTGAACTTTCCCATGGTTAAGGAAAGTGCAATTTTCAGAGGTTTTGAAATGTAGCGATCTGCATATGGAAACGATTATAGGGAGATGGTCTGATCAAAGTGAAAGTACGGGTTTTGCAAGGATTGTGGTTTATCAGACTAGCTGACGTTATGGCTTAAATCTGGCGATCTATGATACTCTCCTCTTATTCGGATGTGGAGATGAGGATTTAGGATGCTGTGCAATCAATCTACCTTGCCAATGCTGAACCCTTCTGATCCACTAACATTTGTATTGTACCTAAGGAAACAATCAATACCGCAACCCGAAAACAGTATAGGAATAAATTAGCAATATTTAATATTAACCTCCACCATCAATTCTCTTTTCCAATTCAATCGGGCTCGTGCGCAAAAATTCAAACCTTTAAAAAAATTATTTCTCATGCAAAAAAATCGAAGAGTGACAGATTCTGCACTGGGCCATGACCTGTCCGGCGTATGTCCTTGAAGCCCGTTTTACGTTGCCCAATATTGGAACTTTGAAACAACATATGAAATACATCTTAAGAAAAGAAATGTAAAGTCAATTTTCCGCCCTCGCTTATGATTCTTCCAAACAGCTGTACATATATGCAATTTATAAAATAGCAGACTGCAATTAACTTCATTATCATCATCTTATTTTAATCGGTAGCAGAAAAATCACCCTTAATGGAAACATATTTTACGCGATTTTTCTCAACGAATTCGGTGGTCCAAAATTAAATCATCTGCTGTGTCAACTTATACTGGGCCAAACCTCAACAGCTATAAGCCCCCCCAAAAAAAAGAAACAATTATTGTTAAGTTTTTCATTTTCTCCAGCATTTCCATGCAGTTGACCGGGAGTAAGTAAAAAGAGTAATGCTGTCATAAAACATCAACGCCAACCGACTACCATGGCGTGATTGAACGATGTCCGCATGTCATGTCATGGCATAAGCAAACAAAAAAGAGAAAAACAACAAACTTTTAATTTTGTTGCACATCAATCTCGGTGCCAGAATCCAGAGGAAACCGCCGAAATGTTAAATAGTAAAACTACAGCAATATCATGGATCCGAGCATCGGACCAAAAACCATTGGCGTTGATGGACCACTAATGACTATATCAATTCAGTAGGAACACAATTAAGTTGCAATTTTACACAGCACCAGTATGAGCGTACTTTCAAACATTTGGAATAAACTGGAAACTAAACTGTTACCTACTGCAAGCCCAATGAAATTATTTCTTTGGTTGGAAAAATAGAATGACAAATTTACAAGTAAGTTCGTCTAAGTAAACAATACCTTTTTCTAGAACGGATGCTTCTTCTTATTAGAATACTGGTTATTGTTTTCTGAGCTAAGACAAATTCTATTTACAACTCTCTTTCTCTCCGTTGGGTGTGAGTTTTTGCTTTATTTATATTTTTGCTAAGGAGAACGGCAATGCTAACCAATATCGGGTTTCCTACCAAACTGCAGTGATGTTGCGGTAGTGTTCCTCACATAACACCATAAGTCGCATTTTCCAACTAATTATTTTTACACCCTCCACCATTCTATTGAGGGTGTATTAGCTTTGTAATTTCGTTTGTAACTCCTCGAAATATTCATAATAGACCCTACAACTTGTATATACTCTGGATTAGCGTAAAATTCTAAGACGATCTAGCGATGTCTGTCTGTCTGTTGTAATCACGCTATCTTTCGATCGAATTAAGATAGAAGGCTAAAATTTTCAATATATGCATAGTTTAAGTTCGTAAATGGTCCATGACGGTTCACGTTTTCGTATAGCCCCCCTATTTAACGGTACCTCCAAATAGTCGGTATTTTAATGATTTCAGCAACATTATTTACCGGAATCTTTTCAAATTTCATATTGGAAGATCTTAAAGGGTACTACAACCTACGGAAAAAAATTTCGTATGCAGGTTTACGTCTTCGTATAGGCCCGATAGCTCCCGATAGTTGGTATTGTGTTGATTTCAGCAACATTATTTACCGGAATCGTTTCAAATTTCGTATTGGAATATCTTAATGGGTATTACAGCCTATGACAAAAAATTTGGTATGCAGGTCCATGTCTTCGTATAGCCCTCATATAACGGTACCTCCCGATATTCCACATTTCAATGATTTTAGCGACATTATACACTGAAACTGGTTTAAATTTCGTATTTGAAGTTCGTAATGGGTACTGCAGCATATGACAAGAAGGTTGACGTCTTCGTATAGTCCTCATATAACGGTTTTCAATTAAGTGATAGTTTTCACCTCTGCAAGGGGTAATGCTTCAAGACAAAAAAAAAAAAAAGATTTTGTCATCCATACATGCATGACACGTAAGGTTTCTTTGGATGTAAATGACAGCTGTAATGTGGGAATAAAACAAAATACAAATTAAATGAGAAAATGTCTGCGATTTTGTACTATCCAAGAGAGAAGAAAAGCAAAAAGAAAAAAAAAAACGGGACAAAACTCTTTTTACAACCTCCACCATGGTATGGAGGGTACATTAAGTTTGCCATTCCGTGTGTAACACCTCGAAATATACATTTTAGACCCCAAAAAGTATATATATTTTTGATCAGCATAAAATTCTATGTTGCTTTAGCTATGTCCGTCCTTCTGTGAAAATCACTCTAACTTCCGAACCAAATAAAGTAGGTTGATAAAATTTTATCCATAATATACAATGTCTGCAGGAAGCCTCGGTACAATCCCATCAAACCTCTTACCATTACAATTGGACACACTACAGCCAGTTATAATTAAATGCGGCAAGTTTTTTTTTCTTATAAAAAATCGAGTTTTATTATCCTGGTTTAGGCGTACATTCACATACCCAGGGTTTATCTCAATTCGGTGTTAGGAAGCCACATCTACAGTTCGTTGGCCTTAAATACCATCTGCTGATTTGTTCTTCCTAAAACTAAAAATTTAAAAATTTTAGTCCAAACATCGCGGAATATTGTTAGCCTTCTGCACATACGCTGACTTACAATTTGAGAGTAATTGCCGATATTTCAAAATTCTCAATATTCCATCGAGAGCGATTGGAAACTTTAAAGAAATTAAAAGAAACATTTGTACACAAATTTAAAAGATAAGATCTCAAATTGCACTTTATTTTGCATTTTTTTTCTTTTTTCTACATTTGGAGAATCTAGTTAATGTAGGTCTCAATTTTTTGGTTTTATTAGTTTCGTCAATCCTTTCTTATGCTTGTAAAAAATTTGGAAGAGAATGAAGAAATAATGTCTTCCGCAAGTAGTGGCAAGGCAAGTTAAGGGTCAAATCCAGAACATCGTCTGGTATAGGTGTCATGGTGAGAGAAGTTCTCAGAGTGTGGGAGTTTTCCTAGCGCGACAGCCGATAGAAGAAAAGTTATTTCTTAGTTATATTTTGGGATAAATGGGACGACAATGTATGTCCAGTAACGTTCATAAGAGAGACACGTTTTACGTCCACTTAATTTGAACGAATTGTATGAATTTTTGAATTTTCTTTTTCAACCGAATGTCCGAGAGTGCAAGAACCACCCCTCATCCGATAAGCCATAGCCACGCAAAACGCCTGCATACCGGCAACGCCACTCGAAGACGAAATTTATCGATTTTTATACCATCAACCTTAAAATGGGGAGTCTATTAAGATTGTCCGTCCGTATAGAGTGCTGAAATAATCTACACTTGCATAATTCAAGTTCGAAGATAGGCTATATCGGCATACTTTTTCGTATAGCCATCATATAACGGTAAGGAAAGTTAGATAAAATATATAGGCCGATATAAGTCCTGATTGCAATTAAGTAACAAATTAGTTTCAAATTGACACCATTAGAAGAAACGAAAATTAGCGTCTACAAATTGAAATTTAACATTTGTAAATATTTTGACGATTTAAGTGTGTAGCTTTCTGTTAAAATTTGGAACGAAATGGGAAATTTTCAGAAAATAAAATCCTTAAAAATTTCTGATAGCCGTTATATTGGGGTCTATACGACGTCGACCTACATACCCATTGTTTGTCATAAGCCATTACCATATTCAAATTCGAAACTTGAAATAAACGTTGAATAATGTAGCTAAAATCATCAAAATATCGTATATAGGGAGGTACCGTTATATCGGAGCTGTGCGAAGACCTGGACCTGCATAGACCATTTTGTGTCACAGGCTTTATCATCCTTTACGAACTTCAAATATCACATCTCAAACAATTTCGATATAGGGAGGTACTTATATATGGAGCCTATACGAAGACCTGGATCTGCATAGAAAATTTTCTGTCACAGACTGTAGTTCCCATAACGAACTCTAAATACGTAATTTGAAACCATTCTGGTGAATAATGACGCTAAAATCATCAAAATACCGAATATCGGGAGGTACCGTTATATGGGGGCTATACGAAGACGTGGACTTGCACAGACAATTTTCTGTCTTAGGGTGTAGTATCCATTTCGAACTTCAAATACTAAATTTTAAACAATTCCGGTTAATAATGTCGCTAAAATCATTTGAATACCGAATATCGGAAAGTAACGTTACTTGGCCCATTTCAATACCAAAAGTCGTGCAGACAAAATATACATTTGGTAAAATTTTATCAATCTACTTCATTTCGTTCGGAAGCTAGAGTGATTTCCACAGACGGACAGATGGACGGATGCTAAATCGACATAGAATTTTATGCTGATCAAAAATATATTTATATTTCGAGGTGTTACAAACGGAATGACAAACTTTATATACGCTCCATACTATGGTGGAAAGTATTAAAATACGTGGAATTCATAAATCAGCCAGTAACAATCGTAGATTCTGGAGCAAACCCACAAGGAAAGAATGTGTTTTTCAATTAAGACCTATAATGGTTAAAATTGTTATCAAATTTAAATTTTATAATTCTTTTTGGTTGCCTCTTTAGTCATAAAATATAAACTTTTTGAATCTTTTTTAAAAAATGAAGGAAAATTCAATCTTAGGGAAAGTTAGATAAAATACATAGGCCGATATAAGTCCTTCCTGCAATTAAGTAATTGTACACCATTAGAAGAAACGAAAATTACCGTCTACAAATTGAAATTTAATATTTGTAAATATTTTGGCCATTTAAGTGTGTAGTTTCCTGTTGAAATGGCAATACCTACAATATTTTGGTTTGTCCGTTTTCAATTGGGCACAAACGGACTGATAAACTTCCTATACCATAACGAAACATGAAAAATTAAACATATTCGTAAATATAAAAATATTTTCTTGAACATGTGATAATCTATATAATTTTATATTCATATACATGATTTCCTTGGGTGTCCAACTATAACCGAATTTGCCAAATAAAGTGATCCACTGCTGTGGGTAAAAAATGCCGCCCCGCATTCAAAACAGATCAACTTTTATACAAAGCGTCCCTATTGAACTCAGCATAATAATGCTGTTCATTGCCATTCAAACGAATACGAAATTATTCAATATTATGTGTTGCACAAATATCCCCTTGATAGTAATTCAACCTCGCAGTTAATTGGTAGAACTGCAAAAACTCTTGCTAAAACGGAACAGCTGAATGAGCTCCCTAACTGAATGTGGCCGTTATCATTTGATTGATGCAACTTGTTCATTAAGGCCTAACTTGTTATCATACATGTATTCAATGCGACGGCACTCCCCCAATTTGGCTATGTGTTGTGGAGAGTTCTCCAAATATTCCAGAGTGCTTCGTTTAAGCGTTCTTTTCAAATGTGTAATGGCGATGTTAGTGGGTCCATCGTTGTATTCATCGTTCAGACTAAAATGGGGAAAAATTCCTTATTTATTTCATGCATTCTTCATTTGACATACATTTTATGAATTGAATGAAACAAACTGTTGCCATTTCATAGGGGAAGATATTTGACATACTTAATCTGACTAAACGAAAAAAAAAATAAAGCAGAGGTATAGGAGAACTAGAATTGAAGGGTCCTTACAAGAATATTACCTGGACGAGAAATTATGAAAACCATGTATATATTTTTATACTGAAAAACTCAGTCGTTTGGAGACTGATATGATTATACACGTATGTACGTATACACAGGGTGTGATGAAAAAACTACAACCAACTTCAGACTGCTGTCATTTCTAAGCCACTCGTCCGACAGCTGTTAAAATTATTTCAGTGACAGCTCATTATATTGTTTACAAGCGTACAAAAGCATTTTGGTGAGAATTTTTCAGAAAAAAAGTTTTCGTGATGGAATTCAAACGTGATAGTGCGATATCTTTATATTTGGCTGGAAAATCACAAGTGGCTATCGCTGGAGTACTACAGCATTTAAATGTGAATAAATCTATTGTGTCTCGTACCATCATTCGTTTCCGTGATACTGGTAGCGTAGCCCGACGTCAAGGAAGTGGACGGAAGAAAACAGCAACATCAGCAAAGAAGCGACTTGATCGAAAACCTAGTCGCAGTGGCCGAAAAATGGCTCGTGAATTGAACACATCGCAATATTCCATTTGGCACGTTTTGAAAAATGAGCTTGGGGTAAAGCCATTGAAATTCCAAAAAGTGCAAGAACTTAAACCGCAAAAGAAAGAAAATAGAATCAAAAGAGCTAAAGAGTTGATTTGCTTGGCCGAAAGTGGTGAACTACCGAAATTTGGATTTCTCCGATGAGAAAACATTCGTTGGTCGCTCTCCGCTCGTATTTTGGAGGGTGTATTGTAGCCTTGGGAACGCAAACATTTTGGCCACATTCTATCAGTATTCAACACCATCGCACTCAGCACTCCCCATCCAAGAATGGTTACAAAATGAGGTACCTCGCTTCATTTCCAGCGCACAATGATCACCAAAATCTCCGGATACCAATCCGTTGGACTATTGTGTCTGGAGTATTTTGGAAAGCAAGGTTGGCACTAAAAAAATATCAAAGTGTCGTTCACCTCAAGCAAGCGCTTCGCCGGGAATGAGCCAAAATACCGCAGAGCAACGTTCGGACCGCGTGTGACGGTTTCATTGACCGTTTGAAGGCCACAATTCAAGTCAATTCGAACAAATCTAAACTTATTCTAAAATTTTATGCTATTTCCGACATTTTTGCTTTCATTCAATAAAATTAAAAAAAAATGTAAAAATTATGGCGTTCGACTTTGTTGCAGATTTTTATCTCACCCTGTATGAGCATACATGTACCAAAATGATTTTGAAAATAATGATAAAAAAATGTACAATTTTTGCTTGTATGGGAAAATTTTGGGACGATATTCTTTATAAAGTCTAGACATTTCAGAATATATTAAAAACATTCACGATCTTCGAAAAATATCTCGACGTTGTACTTCAAGAATTTAACAGAAAAATGTTAATATGGCTTCCCCTCATATGGAATTCCGGAAATATTGGGGTTTTTCGAAATTTAAAGTAAATCGGAATTTTGTGTGGCAGGTACAAGAAGGTATTAGATCATATTGGCCAATTTTGCACTTGATCTTAACCTTAACCTAGTGAAAAATTAAATTGCACTACCACAAACCATTTAGTGACATTTAAAAAAAATGCACTACCACTAAACTTTAGTGGTAGTAGTGGTAGATGTAGTGCTATCAAAAATTGCACTAAATTTTAGTGGTATTAATAGTAAAAATGCACTACCACTAAAATTTAGTGCACCTGAAAAACAGAAGTTAAATGGTATTAGTCAGATATAAATATTGTGAAATTTTTTTAGGAAAATACATCGAATTATATTAAAAATTAGGACGGAAAAACTAGAATATGCTTCTTAAGGTATACAAAACTAATAATAATAACAACAAAATTGAAGTGAGATATGTAATTTATGAGAATAAGAGAAATTGAAAGAAGAATAATTATGTCGGACGAGTAAGAGAGATTTATAAATTTAAATTAAATCAAGAGATTAGAGAGTTTAAAATGTTAATTATTTGTTTTTTACTAAAAGTTAAATCAATGGTGTACCAGTAGATAATGGTGTCGCTGTGCAAAAAAGGGATCATTTAAGAGAAAACAAAAATTCTATTTAAAGCAAATATGAATACGGGTACATGAATGTGATTCTGGGTGATGATGAACCAGTCAGTCGGTCACTTATCACTCTGCTCTTTGAAATACATTCTCATTACCATATTTGATCACAAATATTCATGACATCAATTTAGTCATGGACTCTTATTGAATTTCTCATCTCTCATGTTAGTTTTGTTCTATTTATAGATTCGATTCTCATTATTATCAGTTGTTGTTATTACACCAAAATATTTAACTTAACTGTAAACTTCCAGTTATTTTTTCTCTATTTTAAATTAAAAGTTATTTTTATTTCTTTTCCAAAGTTAGTTTTAAGTTGGCGTCACTAGTAAATATCACCGGTGTTTAATTTATTTAAGTTGTGATAAATTTGAGAAAAAAAATTGCAAAATGAGTGAAGAAAAGTGTTTTGATAGTGACGATGCAATAATGGATCCAACGTTTACTCCTGAAAATGGCACTACCGATGTAATAGACTCTTTCGAGCTTGATTTAGTTGGAGTCAACAAACTTCTTTTTAGTGAAGAGTTTTTTAAAATAATTAAAAAGGTAATAAAATATGTACTTTAAAATAAACCTTTTATTAGAGAAACAAAACTACATACAAAAGGGATATGTGTGGAGTAATTGCTATCTGTCAAGTGTGCCAGAAACAAGTAAAAGGATCGATTAGAGTAAGTTTTTAATTAAAAAAAATATTAAAAAAAATAATTAAAAAAAATTAAAAAAATATGCCGAGTTTAAAGCCAAAAAAAAATTAAAACAGGCAGAAAACTGGTCGGAAATCGGCACTTTCAGAAGATGTGTTAAACTTCTTGTGTGATACCTGTTCTCCGCTTTCCTTGATAGAAAGTAAGAGCTTTTTAAAATTATTTCCCGGAAAAAATGCCCAGCAGGCGATCTATCACTCGACTACTGTCCGACAGTAACTAAAAATATGTCCACAAATTGTCAATTGCTTTGGAGAACTTCAAGTATGTTTGCACTACAACTGATCTTTGGTCTGGAGGGAAGAAGTCACTTTTAGGATATACGTGCCACTGGTTGGATGCTTTCTCTATAAAAAGAAAGTCTGTTGCGCTGGCCTGTCGAAGGTTCAAAGGAACACATACATTTGATAGAGTAACGAAATTGATTCTGATGAAGATTCAGATCAAAGTGAATTTAGTTTCGCAGGGAGCTTAGGCCCCATATTTCATATTGTAGAGCCAACATATACACTGAATCTTCTTGCAAAAACGGAATTTACAAAAATTTTAAATTCGTCGGATGAAAACATTCAAAAACTGCACAAAGCATCATTTGAACGGTAAATGTTGACAATTTATATCAGCGAATAATTTTAAACATTATATTACATTCACTCAGTTATGGCACAAATGTCACAGACCGAAATCTGCAGAAATTATAAGTGCAGTTTTATCTTCGCAGCTCATTACTACGTGTGTTACAAGGTGGAACTCACTGTATGATTCGGTTAAGAAACTACTAGAATACAAACATAAGTTAGGGGAACTCTGCTATCGGCTTGGAGTTCCATCATTTCTTGGCTCTGAAATTTAATATTTAGAATATTTAGAGAGAGCAGAAGAAATCGATTTTTTGCAAGGCGAACAAAATATGTTTTTCGGCTACTTTATACCAACATTGGTGTCCATAAAAATGAAACTTCGTCGGCTGGAAAACGAATACCTAGCATTTTCAGAAAGAGTCAATATAGAGATGCAAGAAGCTCTTCACAAGAGATTTGAGAAATATTTTTACCTAAAAGAGGATTCATTAGATGCGGTGCAATACCAGATGTCAAGCTGAGATTTTTAAAGACCCTCTTAGAGACGGCCAACAACATTAGGGAAGATGATATTAAAACACGCTTAAACCACTATGGGTTAGAATTTGCCAGACAATTAGAAAAGACTCCCAATGCAACTTCCATTTCCAGCCAAGCTTCATTTCTAGACTTTGGTGATGAACCCATTGGTAATTATCCTAAATTGAGTAAAATTAAAAGAAGCAAATTATCTATCCATTGCTTATGTTCATTTCAGTCGAATGCATTCATGAAACGCCACAATTGGGGAATGTTTTTCGTGAGACTGGTGTGTACCTCTCGGATCACGAAACAAGTTTGGAAATACTGAATAGTTATCCAATTGTTAAGCAAATTTTTGTTAAATACAATACTGCACTTCCATCTTCAGCCCCAGTGGAAAGATTGTTCTCTTTTGCTGGGATCATTAATCGATCTAGGAGGCAAAACCTGAGCGACAGCAATTTTGAAATGCTGGTCTTAAGAAAAGCAAATATGACAGATATGAACTAAACAAATTGTATATATATTATAAAAATTTTAATAAAATCGTGAAAACATATGTTTAATTTTACGTAATTCATCAGCATTGTTTTACTTTTTTCAAAAATATGAATTTAGTGCATTTTTTTAATTGCACTAAATTATTAGTAGTGGTAGTGTTATTAAAAATTGCACTACCACTAAAGTTTAGTGGTACTGCATTTTTTTAATTACCACTTAGTGATAGTGCAATTTGACTTTTAACTACCACAAACCATTTAGTGGTAATGAAAAAAACAATTGCACTACCACTAAGTGAATAGTGGTAGTGAAATTTTTAGTGCACTAAAAATCTAGTGCATTATGCCCATCTCTGGGGCCAAAGTGTTACTGCCCTCCACCATAACTTGAATTATATTAATTTCTAATTTATACTTCAAAAAGGAGGCGGATAGTTTGAGTACATAATGATACTCGATTTACTTGAATAGATTTTCAACCATCTTAAAGTGTTAGATTCGTTCAGTTAGGTCTTTTAGTTCGTTTTTGGACAATTTATTCAGTTTGATAACATTTTCAACCCAAACTTCATATATATTTATATTTATCATGGATCCACATCAATTTTTCCTGACCAAAACTATTTCAAAGTCTCCACATGTAAAACCTAGAAACCAACAGTGACCTCAATATGAGGTTTCAGAATTTTAGCTCTATAACTTAATCCAACACCTAATTTAGTAACATTTAGTACGCATATCCAAAACAATCTTCATCGTTCCATCCTAGACCCCACCAGAGATTCAAAATTAGTACCATTTGGTATTTTTAGTACAATTATAGTACATATTTCCAAAACCACCTCCATATCTCAATTTCTGGAGTCAACTGGATGAGGTCCCATCATCAAAGTTCAGAATTTCAGCTCTATCCCTTCACCTAATCCCCAATTTAGTACCACTTAGTACTTTTCATGCAATTATAGTACACATTTCCAAAACCGCCCCATGCCTTAACCACAGACACCAACCGTGACATCTATATCAAGTTTCGATTCGATTCAGCTTTATTACTTCACCCCATACGAAATTAAGCACTATTTAGTACTTTTCATATGATTTTAGTACAGATTTCCATATCTCAATTCCAGTAGCCAACATATCTCAATTCCAGTAGCCAACAGAGACCTCAACATCAAATTTCATAATATCAGCTCTATTCTTTCACCCAATCCCCAATCTAGTACCCCTAAGTACATTTAGAACAATTATAGTACACATTTCCAAAACCAGCTCCAAATCTTAACCACAGACACCTTTTTAAATTTCGGGATTTTAGCTTTATTCCTGTACCCTATACCAAATTTATTACTATTTAGTACTTTTCGTACAACTATAGTACACATTTTCAAGACCACCTCCGTATCTTAATTCCAGATATCAACAGAGATCTAAATATCAAGTTTGAGGATTGCAGCCCTATCCAACTATAGTGCCATGTAGTACTTCTTCTTACAAATATGGGACGCATTTTCAATCCACCACCACATCGCAAACGCAAATACCATAAGCAATCGAAATATCAAATTTCAAAATTTAATCTATATCCCTTTACCCAACATCATATATAGTACCATTAAGTACTTTTCATATAATTATAGTACACATTTCCAAAACAAATTCCATATGTCCAGCCTACACATGAACAACGGGCCTAATACCAAATTTCAGATTTCAAACACTATCAGTTCACCCAATACCAAATTGTACCAAATACTTTTCCCATAATTATAGTACACATTTTCAAAACCACACTTACCACCAACAGGGACCTAAATCCAAAATTTTAAAATTATTAGTATAATTTATTATTAGTACCATTTAGTACAGTTCGCTAAGTTCGCACACTTAGTACATATTTCCACTTTCATGTAACAAACTTATGTTCCAACCTTGATTCTTATACCAACTTTTGAGTTTTTAGCACTATCCGTTCACACACTACCAAATGGTACCATTTTAGATGTTTAGTACCTGTTTAGTTTTGTAGAAACTGTACATGTTGTAAAAATAGTTTGTGTGTTGAATGTTCTTCTTTAAATTCTTATCTCATTTTTATTTGTCTTTTCCGAAGAATGTAAATTAGTTAAATAAAGAAAACACTTAAGATGCATGTGTTTTCCATATGCTAGGTTTATGGTCGGCAATAAATAATGTAATAAATGTCACGGCCATAAATAGAAGATAAGAAAGAGTCGATCACAAATTAGGTACGTTTCGTTTTCTCCCGCAACGTATTGTGTGCGTTAATGCACAGCGTGCATTAGTAAATAAAATGCATGTGTTAATGTATTAGATGTAAGCTTTAGTGTTAAGAATATGTTGTAAATAAATTGAGTTCCCTTCCAGCCACGGAACGAGAAAGATCATCTCGCGGCGTTTTCTTTTTCTTTCGTTAGTTACATCGCTTTGTGATGAGGTTAGGAGTCGACCTCATCAGTACCATTTAAGAACTTTTCGTAACCATAAAGATCGAATTTCCAAAAACCCTTTGGTACATCTATCCTGCTCTCCATCGGTGACTCACCGTTTGTCCAATACAAAGTATTCAATCATTAGTAATTTTCTTACGTACGTCTTATGACACGGTTAGGCACAGGCCCTCGTCCAAAATTTCAAGATTATAGTTTTATCCGTTTCGTCTGGCGTTGTTTGTCGATCAGTCAGTTATTTTACTACACTTTTCTATTTAGATTTTCTCAACTAATAATTGTCCATTTGTTGGCTATTATAAATAAAACATTTATTCGTCTAATTGAATAGTCGTCTATTAACTTCATAAATTATTTTTTTTATTTTCATTTCCAAAATACCTCTCTGGTATTCTTTACCCTGCCATTTGACGGAGAAAACACTTTTTAACATATTTGTAAAATTTAATTAACTTTCGTTCAGCTTGGGTTTGTCTGGTTTCGTTTCTTTTTCCATTCACTGAGGATTTAGAAATTACGAAATTCTTTGGTTAACACCCTTGAAATGTTTCAGCAATTTGATCAAATCTCTATTTTGTGCAAATGTTGCAATTTGTCAGAACGAACGGTAAAGCGCAACAGAAATCTAGGAAAAAAACAGACCACCCCAAAACTGAAATAAAAGAGAATACAGCAGCAACAACTACAATTGGTAACTTTTAGTGAGAATAGAACTGCAATATGTGGTGCATGTGTGTATGTATGGGTTTTGTTGTTGGATCTCGAACGTAGAAACATTTGTTTTTACCCATTCCCTCTGATGATTTAGAAAGTCAGTGGGATAACACACATATGAGGAACGTATCCACAGAAAAACATACATTTTGGGAGGAAAAATAAAAAACACAAAAGTATGAAATGTTTTAAATAATTGTTTATATCTATGTATATGCTTATGTATCAGGAGGGGCTAGACTGATTTCGAAAATTCGAAATGGCCTTTTGGCAAAAAAGTATAAAACCTAAAAAATACAAGGTGACTGTAGTTCGACGTGAATCTTCTAGTATATAAAACGTGGATCTTATATTTTGTATTTTGCACATATGTTTTTTTTTCTGTAGGCTGGTTAAGTTCGAGTTGTTGGTTCACGTTTTCATATAGACACTCTTATAGGGTATTTTGACGATTTATGTTATATTTCCCAACAGTATTATTTTAAATTCGGTACTAAGAGTTCGTAATGAGTTCTTCTTTCTGCGGTCGATCATTTTCTCATGGCCCCGATATTTGACATTCGAATGATTTTAGACACATTTTCTAAAGTTCTGGAATTGTTTAAGATTCTGTATTTACGGTAAATGATGGGTTCTACCTCCTGTAGCAGATCTTTCTATGTCAAGGCATGTCTTTCTAAAACCCTCATATTTCGCTATCTCCCAATAATGGGTATTCTGATGATATTATGCACACTTTTCAGCAAAATCGTTTACAACTCGGTATGTAGAGTTTGTAATGAGTTCCGTCTTCTGTGACAGAAGACTGCTGGAATAGGCCCATAATTGTTCTGTATTCTTCATCGACTTTACGGAGTTTTGAAAACTTTTTCCAACCTATTTCTCCAAACTATTCTCACTGTCTACAAAAGGAAGTGGACACATGGTGGAGGGGATTAGAAATTAGGCCAGGCCAAACGTAACGCGTTTTAACATGTTTTAGCTATGTTAGGGTTTCTCTTAAATAGGGAAGTCAAAAGATGGTAAATTATTTGAGCTAAATAACAATGCAACAATATATGAAACCTACTTGAGCTATTTTGACGATTTATGTTATATTTCCCAACAGTATTATTTTAAATTCGGTACTAAGAGTTCGTAATGAGTTCTTCTTTCTGCGGTCGATCATTTTCTCATGGCCCCGATATTTGACATTCGAATGATTTTAGACACATTTTCTAAAGTTCTGGAATTGTTTAAGATTCTGTATTTACGGTAAATGATGGGTTCTACCTCCTGTAGCAGATCTTTCTATGTCAAGGCATGTCTTTCTAAAACCCTCATATTTCGCTATCTCCCAATAATGGGTATTCTGATGATATTATGCACACTTTTCAGCAAAATCGTTTACAACTCGGTATGTAGAGTTTGTAATGAGTTCCGTCTTCTGTGACAGAAGACTGCTGGAATAGGCCCATAATTGTTCTGTATTCTTCATCGACTTTACGGAGTTTTGAAAACTTTTTCCAACCTATTTCTCCAAACTATTCTCACTGTCTACAAAAGGAAGTGGACACATGGTGGAGGGGATTAGAAATTAGGCCAGGCCAAACGTAACGCGTTTTAACATGTTTTAGCTATGTTAGGGTTTCTCTTAAATAGGGAAGTCAAAAGATGGTAAATTATTTGAGCTAAATAACAATACAACAATATATGAAACCTACTTGAGCTGTTTTACTCAGTTTGTTAAAATAACAAGATCTAAAAAATCATTTTTACTTTACTTAATATTCATATTTAATATAATTTATAATTTTTTGGATATTTAAAATTAAAAGAGAAATATTGCGATGCGCATATGTCGAAGAATAAAACAGTTGTTGTGAAATATTTTCCTTCGAAGTGTTCGTTCTTAATCCAACCGATAGATCAGGGTGTAACATGGAGGGATGTATGGAGATACCAATACATAGATAATATTAGAGGCATGGAAGGTTTGTCAGATTAGGAAATTGTAAGCATAGCAGAAAACTTGAATGAATCTGAGCGAGCACTGATGAAGATTACGTAGTTGTTTCAGAGACCACTTTAAAAGAAGCGATAGAGTAATTTTAACTGGAACAAGTAAAATAAGTAAACCAGTAAAGAAAGCTTTAAAGTCAGGCGGGGCCGACTTTATGATACCCTACACCACTTTACTAATTTAGTAGAGCTCTACATAACAAGTTTTTATGGGAGAATTCAATCATACACGCTATGATTATAATTATAATTCAAAGTTCAAAGGACTAAATATGCCGAAGCATTTGTATCTTTTAAATTCGGACTTGTATTGCCCATTTGGTGCATAATTAATTTGAAATCGGATAAAAATATATATGGGAGCTATATCCAAATCGGAAGATATTTCTGAGCTGATTTGATATATTTCCCTGAATATCGTTGTTACGGAGTGCATATTACGGCTGTGGGTAACAAATACAACAAATCGGATGAACAATATATATGGGAGATATAGCTATATCTAAACCGATCTTCACCAAATTTGACACACTAGCTTCTAGACTCAATTCGGTCGTAAGTGCCAAATTCCATCCCATTTGGACAAATATTAGACGTCTGGTGCACAATCATAGGAAAATCGGACGAAGTTATATATGGGAGCTATATCCAAATCTGAACCGATCTCGATAAAATTTAGCAAATGTATTTCTGAGCTGTATTTTATATATTTCCCCAAATATTGTTGTTGCAGAGTGCATATTACGGCGGCGGTGGACAAAAATAACAAATCGGATGAACAATATATATGGGAGCTATAGCTATATCTAAACCGATTTCAAATTTGGCATACATATTTTCAGGCCTAATTTGGGTGTATATGCAAAATTCCATACAATTCGGACTGATATTACACGTTTGGTGCACAATAAAAGGCAAATCGGACGAACATATATGTGGGAGCTATATCTAAATTTTGACCGATTATCTCCAATTTCAATAGGGTTCGGCCAAACAAATGATCTGTGCAAAATTTCATCTGGATCGGGCAATAAATGCAACCTGTACTTTGTTCACAAAAATGCATGGACAGACGGACAGACGGACGGACGGACATGCATAAATCGACTCAGAATGTGATTCTATGCAGATCATTAAAAGGAACTATGGGTCTATCTCGTTTCCTTTTGCCTGTTACAAACAAATGCACAAAGACATAATACCCTGACCACCTTGTGGTGTAGGGTATAAAAAGCTGTAAGTTCAGCCAGGCCGAACCTTGAATACCCTCCACCATTTGGAACGAATTTGGCAATTTTCAAAAAATAAAAACCGCTAAAAATTCGACGACATAGACCTGCATGGGCAACTTTAATCATAATATTCAAATGCGAAACTTGAAAAAAATTGGTGAATAATGTAGCTAAAATCAACAAAATACTGGATATAGGGAGATACCAAAACGTGGACCTGCACAGACAATTTTCTGTCATATGCTGTAGTATCCATGACGAACTTCAAATACCAAATTTGAAACAATTCTGGAGAATAATGTCGTTAAAATCATCACAATACCGAATATCGGAAGGTACCGTTATATGGGGGCTATACAGATATGTGGATCTGCACAGACAATTTACTGTCACAGGCTGTAGTATCCGTTACGAACTTCAAATATCAAATTTAGGACAATTCCGATGAACAATGTCGCTAAAATCATCAAAATACCGAATATCGGGAGGTACCGTTATATGGGGGCTATACAGATATGTGGATCTGCACAGACAATTTACTGTCACAGGCTGTAGTATCCGTTACGAACTTCAAATATCAAATTTAGGACAATTCCGATAAACAATGTCGCTAAAATCATCAAAATACCGAATGTCGGGAGGTACCGTTGTATGAGGGCTATACGAAGACGTGGACCAGCACTAACAATTTTCTGTTAGAAGCTGTAGTATCCGTTACGAACTTTAAATATCAAATTTGAATAATCTCGCTAAAATCATCGAAATACCGAATATCGGGAGGTACCGTTATATGGAGGCTATACCAAAACGTAGACCGACCATCCTAGACATAATACAAATTGTTCAGCCAAATTTTGAAGCTCTACGTCACATAATGTGGGCTGTATCGTGATTTCAACAGGCAGGAAGACGGACAGACAGACATACGGACATCGTTAAATCGACTTAGAATTTTATGCTGATAATAAATATATATACTTTATGGGTTCTACGGCGAATATTTATAGATATTACAAACGAAATGACAAAGCTAAAATACCCTCCTTCTTAAGGTGGAGGGTATAAAAACATTAAGTTCGGCCGGGCCGAACTTTTAATTCCCTCCACCTTAGGGTAAAGGAAACATTAGAACCCATTATGACCCACAAATACCAATTTTTAGACATATTCGTGGGAAAATGTATAAAAATCATTAAAATACCAAAAATCAGGAGGTACCGTTACCGTTACCGCTACACCAAAGCGTGAACCCATACATACAATATTTCACCACACGAACTAGGACCCATTATGACCTACAAATACCAATATCTGGAGGTACCGTTATATGAGAGCTATACCAAAACGTGGGCATATACTTACAATGATTCTCCACCGCAGCCAGAATCAATTGTAACCAACAAATACCAATTTTCAGACAAATCCGTGAAAAAAGTGACAAAAATCATCAAAATACCGAATATCGGGAGGTACCGTTATATGGAGGCTATACCAAAACATGCAATGTTTCGCCACCGAAGCTAGAACCCGTTACGACCAACAAATACTAAGTTTTAGAGAAATCCATGAAAAAATGTGGCAAAAATCATCAAAATACCAAAAATTGGGAGGTAGACTTTTTGATATAAAAGGTAAACATATTCTTATTTTTCTCTCCGAGGAAAGAAAAACTTGACGGATATGTAAAATCTTAAAAGTTTGAAAATTAAGTACGATGTATGAAGTTTTATTAAAAAAATTGGTCAAACTGAAAATTGTGCATTTTGTGTCCTAAAAAGGACTAAAACGAACTTTTGGAAAATTTTAAAGTGGACTATCCGCTAACAAAATAGCAGGCACTTGCAAGTTTTATTTTATGCCAGAATTTAAGCACATACGATCGAATAAAATTTGATCGATGTAAAATTTGGTAAGGTTTAGATCCCAAATTCGTACAGAGAAAGATTTTCGGTACAAGATATTAGGTATATATAAAAAAATACCTTTGCCAAGTTTTGTTGAGATCAATTATTTCAAGATAATTTACAAACCAAACCAAACACACAAGCTTAACCTTGCTTTAACTCCTTAATGAACACGCATGCTTTACCTAAAACCCAAACAATTCAAGTACCTGCCGTTTTTTACAATACAATATATTTATAACCAAACAATATTTATTTTGCCCAATCACGAACCCAATCGAAATTGGTGAGAATCGGTTCAAATTTAGTTATAACTCCCATATATATCTTCAATCAATTTCGGGTTAATTGTGGACCAAATGGCCAATATCATTCCAAATGTCCTGAATTTTGTCACATCCGACCGAATTCAGTCTAGAAGCATTTACATCAATTTTGAAAAATCGTTTCCGATATAGCCATAGCTCCCATATATATTTTTCATCCGATTTGTCCCCCACATGCGTAATATGTACTCCACAAAAATGATATTTCGTACTAGCTCGTACTTTCGACTGAATTCATCATGGAAAGAAATACTTCAAGTTTGGTCAAAATAGGTTCAGATATAGCTGTAACTCCCAAATATATGTTTAACCGATTTGATGTTAAAGTCCTCACATGCGTAATATGCACTCCACAACAACAATCTTTGGTACCAGGTATCAGATATAGCTCAGAAATAAGTGTTTAAAATTTTGTCAAGATCGGTTCAGATTTAGATATATGGCTAGTATTAGCCCAAAATCGACTGAATTTTGGCACTTCCGACGGAATTCAGCCTAAAAGCATCAAATTTTGGTGAAAATCTGTTAAGATATAGCTATTGTTCCCATACACATATATGTTTCATTCGATTTGGTGTTAAAGTCCCTCACATGTGTAATATGCACTTCAAAACAATGATATGTGATACTGGTCATCAGATACTGCTCGAAAGTACATCTGCCAAATTTTATGGAGATCGGTTCAGATTTTTACATAGCTTCGATATACATCCTCATCCGATTTTACGGCTATTGCTTACTATATATGTTATATCAGCTCAAATTGAATAGATTTTTTTATATTCAACCGAATTTAACCATTCGGTCTGGAATATATATTGCTCCAATAAATATTTTTATACTCTCCACCTTCGAAAGGAGGGTATATAAACTTTGTCATTCCGTTTGTAACATCCCTAAATATTCGTCGTAGACCCCATAAAGAATGTATATTCATAATCAGCATACAATTCTAAATCGATTTAACGATGTCCGTATGTCTGTCTGTTGAAATCACGATAGAGCCCACATTATTTGACGTATTTAGCAGGCCAATTTGTATTGTATCTAGGATGGTTGGTATTGAAAATGATAATGATTTTAGCCACATTTTAACGCGGATTTGTCTAGAAATTGGTATTTGTTGGTCATAATGGGTTCTAGCTCCGACGAAACATAGATTGTCGGTATGATATATTTCACATAAATTTCCAATATAAACTTTTGTGCTATGGAAGCGCCACTAAATACGCATAGTGGTGTAGGGTACCACATAGTCGGCTCCGCCCGACTTTTGGCGTTTCCTTACTGGTTATACAAAATCCTTAAGAATATTTTGTCTTATTGTACAACATTATTTTGATTTATGTCGATAGCTATATCCACCTAAAATTCCATCCGATTTCGTTCATTTGTCATAATGATTGCTCCAAACTAATTCGTCAGCTTATATCCTTTTTTTCGTTCAGTTTCAAATGTCCATTAAGTGGGTGATTTGATTTATTTAGAATATTTAAATTTCATTTATTTCACATGTTGATGTTATTGGACAGTTTTTCTTCCTAAGTGGGTGGATGGATATATTCCCTCCACCAAATTGTCAACAATAAAGCATTTCTCCAAATATCCCAAAAGTGTATTCATCTCTTCGTTGAATTCCATTTTCAAATCAACCAAATTCGAAATTTATCCGTAGTTAAAGTTCACAAATGAACCATAAACGACGTTCATTACAGGACTGACGGCATGCATATCGTTTCCCAGGCACCGCAACGTTGATTTAGTTTGGAGTTTTCGTATTGGGAGAAAGCAAAACGCTTTTGAGGTGTTATCAGAGATGTACAATGCACTAATACCATACCACGAATCCACTGACAATGATTTCTCTTAGCCCGAACAGAACAGTGTTATACACAGATTAATGCTCTCTTTGCTGCAAAGGACAAAAAGGTTGCGTGATTTCTGCTCACACTTGCATTCGCATTGAAAAGAGAAACCATGAAACATGGATTTCAAATCGACTCAATGGAATCGCAGAATATTTGTATAACACTTGTATGAAGCACTTCTCTTCAAGCCAATATTTAAACTAAGAGAATTTTGGGACAATTTTATTAACGACAATTTAAATGTGGATCCTGTTTGATGTTTTTATATCAGGACATACATTTATATACCAATATACTTTTGCGGGATAATTGTATAGGCAAAGTGCGACAATAGAAATTGCTATGTACAAATGTCTTCCAGGCCCACGTGCATGTCCCTAAGAACCATTTCATTTGTTGTAGTGTAATAACTGAAGTCATTCTTCAGTTCTTTAAGTAATATATATGTTAGAGATTTGCAAACCGAATTTACCAAAGATATGGAATCGGACAGTATGGCATTTGGGTTTGATACATAGCCCACTTACATACAAGTACGTATGTAAGTTATTTACGAATTGCGAGTTCCTTTTGTTACCAAAATTATAATCTTCGACGTTCCGTGGTGCGTAACACCAGCTTTTTATACCCTACACAACATAGTGGTAGGGGAGTATGTCTTTGTGCATTTGTTTGTAACATGCCGATGGAAGCGAGATAGACCCATAGTTACTCTTGAGGATCTTCATAGAATCGCTTTCTGAGTCGATCTATATATGATATAGCTGCCATATGTTCAACTGATTTCGGATTAATTCAACCGAGAAAATTGGTTCAGATATAGCACCAAATAGCTAATATCATCCCAAATCTTATCCGATCTCGACAAAATTATAGCAAAAATATTTCAAGGCTGTGGTGTCTTGTACCGAATATCATTACTATGGAGTGCATATTCCGGCCTTGAAAGACAAACCCCTGTAGTCGGATTTTCAAGGGTATTATGTCTTTGTGCATTTGTTTGTAACAGGCAAAGGAGACGAGATAGACCCATAGTTCCTTTTGATGATCTGCATAGAATCACATTCTGAGTCGATTTATGCGTGTCAGTCCGTCCGTCTGTCCATGTATTTTTGTAAACAAAGTACAGTTCGCATTTATTGCCCTATCCAGATGAAATTTTGCACAAATCATTTGTTTGGCCTAAGGACGAACCCTATTGAAATTGGTGTAATATCATTCCGAATAGTATGGAATTTTGCACGTACGATCAGATTGGGCCTGAAAATAAGTATGCCAAATTTGATCGAAATCGGTTCAGATATAGCTATAGCTAACATATATATTGTTCATCCGATTTGTTATTTTTGTCCTCCGCAGCCGTAATATGCACTCTGTAATAACAATATTTGGGGAAACACATCAAATACAGCTCAGAAATACCTTTGCTAAATTTTATCGAGATCGGTTCAGATTTGGATATAGCACCCATATATAACTTCGTCCGATTTACCTTTTTTTGTACACCAAACGTCAAATATTTGTCCAAATGGGATGGAATTTGTCACTTACGACCGAATTAGGTCTAGAAGCTAGTATGTCAAATTTAGGGAAGATCGATTCAGATATAGCTATAGCTCCCATACATACTGTTCATCCGATTTGTTATATTTGTTAACAACAGCCGTAATATGCACTCCTTAACAACGATATTCAGGGAAGTATCTTAAATGCAGCTCAGAAATATTTTTGCCAAATTTTATCGAGATCGGTTCAGATTTGAATATAGCTCAAATATATATCTTTATCCGATTTCGAATTAATTGTGCACCAAATGGGCAATACAAGTCCGAATTTAAAATATACAAATGCTTCGGCATATTTAATGTTTTGAATTTTAAATTATAATTATAATCATAGCGTGTGTGATTGAATTCTCCCATAAAAACGTTTAATTCTTATGCGAAGGGTATCATAAAGTCGGCCCCGCCCGTCTTTAGGACTTTCTTTACTGTTTTTTTAATTAATTGAAAAATGTTTAAGAAATTAAAAAGGATTCAAAAGGAACAAGTAAAAAACATTAAATTCGGCCGAACCAACATTTGGTAAAGAAAACATTTTCATACATAAGTATCTGAACACGTTTGAGTTCCAACTTAAACTACAAATGCCATGAAGACCGTTTGGGTAATGCTGTTAAACTTTTCAAAAAAAAAAAAAAAAAAAAAAACATAAAATGAGTTAGGCTGTCTTATGGGGGCCCTACCAAAACGGGAACCTCTATCGATAATTTTATACTTCAAGGATTGTCATCTACGATATCTTCTTAAATACCAAATTTAAAACAATTGTGACTAGGATTATCAAAATATCAAATATCGGTGGATATCGTTACACAGGATGAGATAAAAAAAAAAACTACAAAATAAAGTCAAACGCAATAATTTTCACATTTTTTTAAATTTTATTGAATGTAAGCAAAAAATGTCGGAAAAAGGATAAAATTTTAGAATAAGTTTAGATTTGTTTGAATTGGTCACCTTTGGCACGAATTATCGCCTTCAAACGGCCAATGAAACCGTCACACGCTGCCCGTGTGTTGCTCAGCGATATTTTGGCCCATTCCCGGCGAAGCGCTTGCTTGAGGTATTTTTTAGTGCCAACCTTGCTTTCCAAAGTACCAAAGTAATTAATTGTGCACCAAATGGGCAATACAAGTCCGAATTTAAAATATACAAATGCTTCGGCATATTTAATGTTTTGAATTTTAAATTATAATTATAATCATAGCGTGTGTGATTGAATTCTCCCATAAAAACGTTTAATTCTTATGCGAAGGGTATCATAAAGTCGGCCCCGCCCGTCTTTAGGACTTTCTTTACTGTTTTTTTAATTAATTGAAAAATGTTTAAGAAATTAAAAAGGATTCAAAAGGAACAAGTAAAAAACATTAAATTCGGCCGAACCAACATTTGGTAAAGAAAACATTTTCATACATAAGTATCTGAACACGTTTGAGTTCCAACTTAAACTACAAATGCCATGAAGACCGTTTGGGTAATGCTGTTAAACTTTTCAAAAAAAAAAAAAAAAAAAAACATAAAATGAGTTAGGCTGTCTTATGGGGGCCCTACCAAAACGGGAACCTCTATCGATAATTTTATACTTCAAGGATTGTCATCTACGATATCTTCTTAAATACCAAATTTAAAACAATTGTGACTAGGATTATCAAAATATCAAATATCGGTGGATATCGTTACACAGGATGAGATAAAAAAAAAAACTACAAAATAAAGTCAAACGCAATAATTTTCACATTTTTTTTAAATTTTATTGAATGTAAGCAAAAAATGTCGGAAAAAGGATAAAATTTTAGAATAAGTTTAGATTTGTTTGAATTGGTCACCTTTGGCACGAATTATCGCCTTCAAACGGCCAATGAAACCGTCACACGCTGCCCGTGTGTTGCTCAGCGATATTTTGGCCCATTCCCGGCGAAGCGCTTGCTTGAGGTATTTTTTAGTGCCAACCTTGCTTTCCAAAGTACCCCAGACACAATAGTCCAATGGATTGGTATCCAGAGATTTTGGTGGCCATTGTGCGCTGGAAATGAAGCGAGGAATTTTTCGGCCACTGCGACGCGGGTTTCGATCAAGTCGCTTCTTTAGTTTTCGAACCATTTCTGCTGATGAAGCTGTTTTCAGTGTTCCGTAACGAGTGATGGTACGAGACAAAAAAGATTTATTCACATTTAAATGCTGGAGTGCTCTAACGATAGCCACTTTTGGATTTCCAGCCAAATATAAAGAAATCACGCTTGAATTCGATCACGAATTACTTTTTTTTGAAAAGTTCCCTCCAAACTACTTTTGTAGGCTTGTAAACAATATAATGAGCTATCACTGGAATAATTTTAACAGCTGTCGAACGAGTGTCTTAGAAATAACAGCAGTCTGAAGTTGGTTGTAGTTTTTTCATCTCACCCTGTATATGCGCTATAGGAAAACGTGGACCTAAATATTCAATGTTCTGCCACCGGAGCTAGAACCCATTATTAACTACAAATACCAATTTCTAGACAAATCCGTGGAAAAATCAAAATGCCGAATATCGAATAGCAGATATAGCTGATATATGTATTCACGTACTGGTCGATTTAAAGTGTTTTAAAAAACCTGCTCCTATATTTAAGCCGTGAACTTCAATGTGAAAGTTAGGGACCTAAATGTGTGAATGTGCTATACAAATCCATTAAAAATTATATATATCAAATTTACCCCCATGTAAGGGCCCAACTTAATTTTTAGTATTGTAAAAATCTTAGAAAACATTTTCCAGTCAAATGAGCAATTATTTTGAATTTGCTCTATTTTCTACACCTCATAATTGAGGGCAGAATGATTTAAGAATAGCCAAAGATAATTATGCTTTTAGCCCCAATAACATAGCACCCCATAACAATGTCCGTGTGTTTGCCCGCCAAAGGGTTATATATCGGTTGACCTGGGGGTACTATTATCTTGTGTATTGAAAACTTTCTTATAACCCTTTATAATCCAAGATAACTAATAAGGGGCAAATCAAAACATTTGCTTAAAATTAGTTTGAACAAGTAAAAAAGCAGTAAGTTCGGCCGGGCCGAACTTTTAATATCCTCCACTATTTAGAACGAATTTGGAAATTTTGGAAAAAGATAACATTCGCCAAAAATTCTGCTTACATCTTAAAAATACCGAATATAGCCGTTACATTTGGGTCTGTACGACGTGCACCTACGTAGGCATTGTTTGTCACAAGCCATTACCATATTCAAATTCGAAACTTGAAATAAACGGTGACTAATGTAGCTAAAAGGGAGGTACCGTTATATCGGAACTATACGAAGACCTGGACCTGCATAGACAATTTTCTGTCACAGGCTGTAGCTTCCATTACCAACTTGAACTACGACATCTCAAACAATTTCGGTGAGTATTGTACCTAAAATCGTCAAAATACCGAATATAGGGAGGTACTGATATATGGGGCCTATACGAATACGTCGACCTGCATAGACAATTTTCTGTCACAGACTATAGTTTTCATTACGAACTCTAAATACGTAAATAATGACGCTAAAATCATCAAAATACCGAATATTGGGATGTACAGTTATATGGAGGCTATACGGAAACGTGGACATGCACAGACAATTTTCTGCCTTAGGCTGTAGTATCGAATATCGGGAAAACGTGGACCTACATGGCCCATTTACGAACTTCACCTGCCTACTGGAAAAATAAACATGTGTGCAAAATTTTAGGCTTCTATCTCATCGTTCGAAAGATATCGTGATTACAACAGACAGACGGACATCGCTAAATCGACTTAGAATATAACGCTGATCAATGATATACCCGATATTCGGTATTTTGATGATTTTAGCGACATTATTTGCCGGAATTGTTTCAAATTAGGTATTTGAAGTTCGAAATGGATACTACAGCCTAATACACAAAATTGTCTGCACAGGTCCACGTCTTCGTATATCCCCCATACAATGGTACCTCCCTATATTCCGAATTTTGATGATTTTAGCAACATTATGAACCGGAATTGTTTAAAATTTGGTATTTGAAGTTCGTAATGGAAGCTATAGTATGTGACAGAAAATTGTCTATGCAGGCCCACGTCTTCGTATAGGCCCCATATATCAGTACCTCCCTATATTCGGTATTTTGACGAGTTTAGGTACAATACCCACCGAAATTGTTTGAGATGTCGTCTTTGAAGTTCGTAATGGATGCTACAGCCTAAGACAGAATATTGTCTATGCTGGTCCAGGTCTTTGCACAGCTCCGATATAACGGTACCTCCCTATATACGATATTTTGAAGATTTTGAAGATTTTATTTCAATTTTCGTATTTGAATATGGTAATGACAAACAATGGCGATGTAGGTCCACGTCGTATAGAACCCAATATAACGACTATATTGAATTTTTTTAAATTTTAACAGAATTTTTTAGGGATTTTATTTTGTGAAAATTTCTAAATTCGTTCCAAATGGTGGAGGGTATTCAAAGTTCGGCCCTTGTTAATATCTTAAAGGTTTCGGATGAATTGAATTGATATAAATCCTTTGCATATAAAACGTTCAATAAGATCCACTATTTTGCACGGTCCGCATATTGCAGTGCCTGTCCATATTCGGTATTTCACTAATTGCAGTCTGAATGAATTTTATATTTTGGTTTCTCATTGGACGGATTATTGTCATATGAAATTTTGATATGAGCCTCATATAGCTGTCTCGGCCATATTTGTTTGTTTAAATGTTTTTGCATTTAATTTCAATTTCTTCACCTTTCATTCAGAATTCAATACAATATAGCATGTCAAAATTAAAATAACAAGTGATTTAAAAAAATTAAAAAATGTATATCACTAAAATGTTTTTTGGAGTATTTTTCCGCGATTTTTTGTGTATATAGATTGACAAAAAAAAGAAACAAAAAAACAGATTCTTGAACCTGTTCGCAAAAACAATAGGCTTCTATTGTGACAATAATTTCACCTCCATGCCAAAGTTCGTGAGGATCGGGCAAAAACTGCTTACGTAGCATGATTACAAATAAACAGATGAGTAGGTGGACGGACACTCATAGCTAGATCGACTAAGCTCTGCAAGATAGAAAAATCCGTAAATAGTTTTCTATGTGCAGGAACAATATTTCGGGGCGTTATATAATTTTTAACCCAATCAAACTTATAACACCCCCAACACATAGTGTTGTAGGGTATAAATACGCATTTAAGTCAGAGCTCTAAGATATTTTTTCATACCCTCCACCAAAAAAAATATGGAGAGTATATTAAGTTCGTCATTCCGTTTGTAACTCATCGAAATAATCATTTTAGACCCAACAAAGTATATATATTCTTGATCAGCGTAAAATTCTAAGACGATTTAGCCCTGTCCGTCCGTCTGTCCGTCTGTTGTAATCACGCTACAGTCTAAACGAATTAATATAGGAAGCTAAAATTTTGCACAGATCTCTCTTTTATCTGCAGGCAGGTCAAGTTCGAAGATGGGCTATATCGGGCCACGATATCGTATAGCCCCCATATAACGGTACCCCCGATATTCGGTATTTTGATGATTTTAGCCACATTTTGCAATGGAATTGTCTGAAAATCCTCACAAGTAGTTCCTTGTGGGTACTTTATACCTCGGCAGAGAATTATCTATATAGGTCCACGATATCGTATAGCCCCCATATAACGGTACCCCCACGGTATTCGGTATTTTGATGATTTTTCAATGGAATTGTCTGAAATTCCACAAAAGTAGTCCCTTGTGGACATTTTACCCCCTCAAAAAGAATTGTCTATATAGGTCCACGATATTGTATATCCCCCATATAACTGTACCCCCCGATATTCGATATTTTGATGATGTTAGCCACATTTTTCAATGGAATTGTCTTAAAATCCACACAAGTAGTTCCTTGTGAGTACTTTACCCCCTGAGAGAGAATTGTCTATACAAGTCCACGATAACGTATATCCCCCATATAACGGTACCCCCGATATTCGGTATTTTGATGATTTTACCCACATTTTTCATCGGAATTGTCTGAAAATCCACACAAGGAGTTCCTTGTGGGTACTTTATACCTCGGCAGAGAATTATCTATATAGGTCCACCATATCGTATAGCGCCCATGTATCGGTACCCCCGATATTTGGTATTTTGCTGATTTTATTCACATTTTTCAATGGAATTGTCTGAAATTCCACAAAAGGAGTCCCTTGTGGGCATTTTACCCACTCAAAAAGAATTGTCTATATAGGTTAACGATAACGTATAGCTCCCATATAACGATACCCCGCGATATTCGGTATTTTGAAAATCCACACAAGGAGTTCCTTGTGAGTACTTTACACGTAGACATAGATTTGTCTTTATAGGTCCACAGTATCGTATATCCCCCCATATCGGCACCTTCCTATATTAGATATTTTAAAGATTTTAAAAGAATTTTTAATGGATTTTATTTTATTATTTTTTTTTTTTGAAAATTTTCTAATTCGTTCCAAATGGTGGAGGGTATTCAAAGTTCGGCCCGGCCGAACTTACTGCTTTTTTACTTGTTTTAATTTCGACTGTGAATATTTTATTTATACGTTAATGCACATGCATATGTATTTCTAAAAAATGTCTGACCCAAATCTATTTACATCATTACATAATTTTATCCACAATGATACAAAATACATTTACACTACGTAATTAATTCGTTTTAGCAGCTATTCCATTCCCTTTTTCTAATTATTCGCTAATGCTCTTTTCAATATCCGCTTCTCACCGACCCCAAAATAATCGCAATAATAAGGAATGTGAAAATACTCATTAACATTTGACTTCTTCTTCTTCCTCTTCGAGTGACAATATAATTTTAATCTCTGTCATGGCTTTTGAAAAATAAAAAAATAAAAAACGAAAGACCAAAGAGTGAAAAGTCAAAAGTTCAACTAACAAAATAGCAATAGCGCAAAAAAAATCCACTACAAATCAAATGGAGAGAAGTGAGCAGGAAAAGAATGAGAACAATACAACATAATGAACTAGGAAATGAGCAAAAAGAACAAGGGCAAACAAAAACTGCATAATACAAAATTAATGGAAGTGATTGTCGAAATTAACCGCAGACAATGTTTGGAAATTGTCGCACGAAGCAAAGAAAGATAAATGGGATTTTTGTAAATGAATACTTGCGAATGTTTATGGTTTTGTGTAGCAAAAAAAAAAAAAATAGCTTAGTTCGTTATGTTCGCATAAAGTGCGGTATATCGCTCATTTATCCTCAACTATAAGCTGGGAGGAGTGCATCGGATGATTACCTTAAAGTTGTCCTATCGTTTACAACAGCTCGCAATATTCGTCTACAGCCCCATAAAATGCATACATTTTTGATTCGCCTATTTGATGAAATTAAAATAGAGGTTAAATCATGTTATGCTGCGAAATCCACTCTTTGGTAATGCCAAAATATACTTACTTTAAATCAGTGCTAGGTTAGGTTAAAGGACGTGCATTTGCCTTAAAGCAAATAGAAAATAATTTTTTTCTTCGCGGAACATGTAGGGACCTTACAACCCATTTTATCTATCCAGTTTTGTTGAAATCTACCGGAGTAATGTTCCGCTCGAAAGAAATAGCAGGAGGGAAGTTTAACCGAGTTGTTGACTTCAATTTCAATTGACTCAGCTCAATTTGCGGAGTTTATCTTCTGTAAATCCTCGAAATATTCATAATAGACCCTACAAAGTGTATATATTCTGGATCAGCGTAAAATTCTAAGACGCTCTAGTGATGTCCGTTTGTCTGTCTGTCACGCTATCTTTCGAACGAAACATTCCATATATGCATAGTTGACCAGTAGGCAGGGTAAGTTCGTAAATGGGCCATGTCGGTACACTTTATCGTATAGCTCCCATATGACGGTACCTCCCGATGTTCGGTATTTTCATGATTTTAGCGACATTATGTACTGACATTTTTTATTTGAAGTTCGTAATGGGTACTACAGCCAATGACAAAAATTTCCACGTCTTCGTATAGTCCCCATGTAACAGTACCTCCCGATAGTCGGTATTTTGATGATTTCAGCAACATTATTCACCGGAACCGTTTTAAATTTCGTATTGAAAGATCTTAATGGGTACTACAACATATGGCAAAAAATTTCGTATGCAGATCCACGTTTTCGTATAGCCCCCCTATGACGGTACATCCCGATACTTCGTATTTTCTTGATTTTTGCGACATTATTCACCGTAATTGTAAAAAATTTCGTACTTAAATGGGCACTACAGCCTTTAACAAAAAATTTCGTATGCAGATCAACGTCTTCATATAGTCCCCATATAAGTGGTAGTTTTCGGAATTTTTTGGAAATTATGGAAGTTCCTTCGAAATGGTGGAGGGTATTAAAAGTTCAGACCGGCCGAACTTAGCTGCTTTTTTACATTTTTTTTTTTTTGTTTTTTGATCGCAAAATTTTTTTCTTGGGATACGCAAGGAGTTATTAATTTTTAGGCTTTCTCATAAGATCCGTTAAAAAAGGTGGGTTGTTGCGGCTTCAAACGTCCCTGGTAAGTATGTGCGAAGTTCAACCGTGGTGATATGTAGTCACAGGTTTTAATCTCGCCTCCTACAAATTCTACACGACCAGATTGTTCAAAGGACTGACTGCGCCATTTTAAAGTTATCTGTGTCGTAGGGCCCACCTGACGACCTGCACCACTACATGGGGCATTGATGGAGTTTAGTGAAGTAGGGTGTGCTCCTAAATGCAGCTGTGATCAATAACGATACAGTTCTTTTATCAAAAGTTGGCTTGTTGGATAACTTACCTAATGAGTGTCATCAAACTAGAGCTCCATAGGTGAGCATCGACGGACACATGTTTTTTTTTAAATATCAAAGAAAAAAATAAAAATTTGGCGGTTGGCAATGTTAATCATTTAATTTGTTCTAAGTAGATTTGTTTACATCAATTTTTGAATACGATATCTCTCAAATGGCCGCCTCTGGCGTTGATAACGTATTGTGCCCTTTTTGCTGCATTTTCCATCGTTTTTGCCAACATTTCGGCCGGAATAGCGGCTATTTCTTCACGAATGTTGTCCTTGAGCTCTTCTACGGTCCTTGGCTTGTTAACGTAAACTTTTGACTTCAAATATCCCCACAAGAAGAAGTCAGGCGGCGTCAAATCGGGGGAACGCGGTGGCCAGTCCAAATCACCACTTTTCGACATCAAACGGCCCGGAAACAATTTCTTCAGAAAATCGATTGTTATGCGACTTGTGTGCGGTGGAGCGCCAGAAACCAGATCTGCCTCATACGCTTTCAACGAATAATTGGCATCACAAAATTGGTCATCATGACGCGATAACGCTCCTGATTGATGGTAACAGCATGGCCATTTTCATTTTGCAAGAAAAACGGCCCAATGACCGTTTTCGCACTAACGCCGCACCAAACTGTGACTTTTTCGTCATGAAGAGGCACTTCTTGAATCTCCTGAGGATTTCAGTGGCGTAAAAACGGCAATTTTGCTTATTTACGGTCCCATTCAATGTTAAATGGGATTCATTCCAAAATTGCTCGTCGTCTTCGGCCATTTCGATGACTCTGTGGGCCCATTCCAATCGACAAGGCTTGTCCGCAGGCAACATTCTTTGCGCCAATTAAATTTTGTACGGAAACAAATGCAAATCAATGCGAATAATCCGTTGTAAAGTGGACCGAGCCATGTCCAACTGCTGAGAACGGCGTTTTTGGGATGTTCTTGGGGACCTCTCAACACTGGCTCGTACGGCAGCGATATTCTCGGCCGATCGCCTTGGTCTTCTTTTATATGGCCTCTTCGGATTAAAAGAGCCTTACCAGTCGAACATTTTTCGTATAAACGCTTAATGGTGTTCTTAGAAGGCGCACTTCTCACATTTTTTTCACAATTGACTTCTTCTGTTGAATGTAAATTTCAACTACTTCAGAGCGCTCGCGTGGCGTGTATTGGTTCATGGTAAAAATCTGCTTGGACTGACGCTTCAGTCCAATGACGGTATGTCATTAAGCGATGTGACATCTCTGTCAAAAGTTATGGCGTTGCCAGATGGGTCCGTCGAATATGGGCAACTCTGTACTTTGTCGCTCTATTCCAGTCTTTCGTATTCCATCTTTGAGGTCTTAAATTTACATTGGGCTGTTGGCGTAGCCCAAGCCTTTCACGGTGCCTCAAAGAAAGAATTAGGGAGGTGAGTATCTCTTTGAGGGAGTAAACGTTCCGCCACCTTTTCCCATGAAAGAATAATGATTTCGTTTTAATAAAGCGTGTATCGTTCCAAATGTAGTAATGGGGAAGTTTCTATTTGATAAATGGCGGTTGCCTTTGATTTATTGAACACCGCATTTTTGAATTAACAACTTCTATTGGAATATCTTATAACAGTAAAAAACATAAATATACATACATAAGTAGGTATAGGATTCCGAACACAATAAAAAATCTCAATTTTTGGATCCAATTTTTAAACTTTGCTGAAAATTTTATTTGAAAATTTCCCAACTGAGAAAACATAATATTTGCTTCTACCTCAGACTATTTACAAATCGACTATTGTAAAATATAATCTATGTTTCAAGGATGTGGTCCATCAAATAATTCTGACCACAATTACAATCAACTGCAAAGCTTCAGCATAGCATGCCAAGTACACCATCAACAATATAATTAACAATCGCTTTCATAGCTCGGCTGGTTATCTCAGAGAAATTCCAGAGAAAATCTTATTTGAATAACAAAGGACAATTGCTGTAGCGAAAATCCTGCTTGAGTTTGGCAGAATGCACACAAAGCGTATTACTCATTATCCTAATTATAATGATGGCTAGGCGGGAATAATTATTCATAGTTTGGATGAAAATGACAGGAATCATGTTTAACAAAGGCATTTAAAAAAAGTGAAGCAACGATTAAATTATGCTTCTACACAGGCCATGTGGAAGACGATGGAAGTGAGTAAGGAAGAAAAATCTAGTTATCAGGAAAAAAGTAAACTGCTAGTACAGGGCTCTTATCATTTTAAGATTAAAGTCATTATAAATATTTATTCTCAATTATTATATGGTTGGGAGCACGTTTTCAGGAACTTAGAGCTTGAGATACAGAAGCTGTAAAGGGACAACCTGTTTTCTAAAATGGTGACCCTTCCGAACCTTCAGCCATGCTAGTGGTCATAGAGCATTACATCGGTGATGGAACGGTAACTCTTAAAGTATGAATTACTGGACTGACGAATCCCACCCCAGACACCATTCATAAGGCATGGCGTGGAGATTCTATCTATGTTGATCGGTCTTTTATTATCTAGTATCTTTTAGTATCTGATGATCCAAATCGGTGATTCATGCCTTGCCAGGCAGAAAGGAGAATAAAGGATATGTATTCAAGTAGAGATGGTATTTATCGAACGATAGTTCCGTGGTTGTTTGTATGAAAACTCTGCGTATGAGTGATGTGAAATATACGAAATGTGTCTGGACATATTTCACATTACGTATACGCAGATCTTTCATGTATCCAGTGCATAGACTAATGAATATATAAACAACGAAAAGTTAGTTTTTTCTTTTATTCAGGTGGCTCTCAGCACGCTTTTGCATAGTCAACATGCTGATTAACACAATCGACTCACTCGACTTCGCAATCACATTTAATCATTTTTCAAGAATTCCTCTGAATTAACGGCGTATTTTTCGATGTCATCATGTAATGTACAGGGCGAGATAAAAAAAAAAACTGCAACAAAGTAAAACGCCATAATTTTTACATTTTTTTTTTTTTAATTTTTATTGAATGAATGCAACAAATATCGGAAATAGCATCAAATTTTAGAATAAGTTTATATTTGTTCGAATCGGCCACCTTTGGCACGAATTATGGCCTTCAAACGGCCAATGAAACCGTCACACGCTTCCCATATGTTGCTTTGTGGTATTTTGGTCCATTCCCAGTGAAGCGCTTGCTTGAAGTGATCGACTCTTTGGTATTTTTTAGTGCCGACCTTGCCTTCCAAAATACTCCAGACACAATAGTTCAAAGGATTGGTATCTGGGGATTTTGATGGCCATTGTGCGCAGGAAATGAAGCGAGGAACCTTATTTTGTAACCATTCTTGGGTGGCGAGTGCTGAGTACGATGGTGCGGAGTCCTGTTGGAATGTCCAAGGTCAAAATGTTTGCGTTCCCAATGCTTTAATATACCCTCCAGAATATTATATTTAAATGCCGACAATATTCGGCATTTATTCTGATGCCACGGTCGATTAATACGAGCGGAGAGCGACCATCGGCTGTTATGGCGGCTCACACCAACACCATGGCCGGCGCTTAGGTTCTGGTGGCAGCTGACCTCTTTGGCAAGTAAACACGATCATTTTGTTTGTTTATAAACTGCTGGACAACGAATGTTTTCTTACCGGAGAAAACCAAATTCGGCAGTACACCACCACCACTTTCGGCCAAGCGAAGCAACTCTTTGGCTCTTTTGAGTCTATTTTCTTTCCGTTGCAGTGTAAGTTCTTGCACTTTTTTGAAATTTCAATGGCTTTAACCCGGGCTCATTTTTCAATATTTGCCGAATGGAATATGGCGATAGGTTCAGCCCACGAGCCATTTTTCGGCCACTGCGACGCGGGTTTCGATCAATTCGCTTCTTTACTTTTCGAACCATTTCTGCTGATGTTGCTGTTTTCTTCCGTCCACTTCCATGACGTCGGGCTACGCTACCAGTACGAGACACAGAAGATTTATTCACATTTAAATGCTGGAGTGCTCTTACGATAGCCACTTGTGGTCTTCCAACCAAATATAAAGAATTCACACTATCACGCTTGAATTCCATCACGAATAACTTCTTTTTGTACGCTTGTGAACAATATAATGAGCTGTTTTAACAGCAGTAGGACAAGTGGCTTAGAAATGACAGCAGACAGACAGAAGTTAGTTGCTGTTTTTTCATCTCACCGTGTACACCTATATCTTATTATGGAATAGGTTTTAAATGTCAAAAATATCAAAGAGTCTCTATTATTATTATACCTTCCACCATAGTGTGGAGGGTATATTAAGTTTGTCATTCCATTTGTAACACCTCGAGATATACATTTTTGACCTCACAAAGTATGTCGGTTAGCGATGTCCGTCCGTCTGTGGAAATCACGCAAGCTTCCGAACGAAATTAAGTAGGTTGATACAGTTTTACTCAAATGTATATTACGTCTACAGAACTTTTGGTATTGAAAATTGGCCATGAAGATCCACGTTTTGGTATAGCCCCATATAATTGTAACTCCCTATTTTCTATTTTTCTGATTTAAGCGACATTATTCACCGGACATGTTTCAAATTTGATAATTGAAGTTCGTAGTGGTATTTGTACCTCCCAATATTCGGTATTTTGATGATTTTAGAGTCATTATTCACCGGAATTATTTCAAATTACGTATTTAGAGTTCGTAATGGGAACTACAGTCTGTGACAGAAAATTGTGTATGCAGGTCTAGGTCTTCGTAAAGGCCCCATATATCAGTACCTCCCTATATTCGGTATTTTGAGTTTAGGTACAATACCCACCGAAATTATATACGATTGTATATAATTTCGGTGGGTATATGCATTATTCACCGTTTATTTCAAGTTTCAAATTTGAATATGGTAATGGCTTATGACAAACAATGCCTATGTAGGTCCAGGTCGTATAGACCCCATTATAACGGCTATATTCGGTATTTTTATAAATTTTAACAGAATTTTTTAAGGATTTTTTTTTTTTGAAAATTTCCAAATTCGCTCCAAATGGTGGAGGGTATTCGAAGTTCGGCCCGGCCGAACTTACTGCTTTTTAACTTGTTATTTATTTATATTTATACCTTCCACCTTGGAAAGGAAGGTATATTAACATTGTCATTCCGTTTGTAACATCCATATACATATATATTCATAATTAGCATAAAATTCTAAGTCGATTTAACGATGTCCGTCTGTCGGTCCACGTTCTGGTATAGTCCCCATATAACGGTACCTCCCGATATTCAGTATTTTGTTGATTTATGCCACATTTTTTCACGGATTAAGCTGAAAATTGGTATTTGTAGGTCATAACGGGTTCTAGCTCCTTTGGCGAAACATTGCATGTGTAGGTCCACGATTTGGTATAGCCCACATATAACGGTACCTCCCTATATTCGGCATTTTAATGGTTTTTGCCACATTTCTTCTAATGTTTCCTTTACCCTAAGGTGGAGGCTATTAAAAGTTTGGCCCGGCCGAACTTAATGTTTTTTTACTTGTTTTATTTGAAGACTGTACTTATTGCGCAATAATAACTTTTAGAACTCTTCAATCTAACACATTGATAATATGACGTTATTAATATTTCAACGATAACTTTCTCAAATCCCAACAAATATCTGTAAAAAAAAGCACTTTGTATTATTACACAAAATGGCGTACATCTGGAGGCATGACGGATAAAATGGATTTGTTGCTTAGTTTCTTTTTTGTTTTGGATTATTTAACAACTATAGTTTTAAATAAATATTTCATTTGCTTTATGTAACTTATTCGCTTTTATAAAATGTAGATATAAATGTAGACCATTACTATGTCATTATATAGGCATCAACATTGTATAGATGCTATGGCTTTAGTTTGGTCATACAAATGTTGATATAGTTCGGAAAGCCAGCAAATTGCTGAGTTTACAGTTTACGCAAATTGTTATTAGGATGGAGAGAAAGTTCATAAGCATCCATGCGAGAGAGAAAAGAAACATATTTTCTACTAGATGTAAAGGGGAATAAAAATTAATTTTTCATCTATACATTTCAATTTTAATATGAACCAACATTTTTGACGTGCTATTTAATATGAGTTTTTAATTTTTTATATATGTTTTATGATTTCTGAGGTTGTTATAATTCGCGTTTTTCAACAATTTTTACAAATTTAAATAATTTTTCATTCAGCATTTTCCATTCCAAAATTGGTTTGACAGTTCATTGTCCCAGCAGATGTGAAATAAGTAAACGAATTTTAATATTGAAAATTTAATTAAAGTAAATAGGAATAAAATTGTAAAAATAGATGTATGGGTAAAGTAAATTATAAAACACTTGCAAATACAACTGGAATGTTCCAGAACCTGTAAGAATCTACTAGTTATCCAATTTTCTCTTATAGTTCGGCCGGGTTTAACTTTCTCCGGTAAGTTAGGCCGGGTTGAACTTTAAATGCCCTCCACCATTTGGGTCGAATTAAGAAATTTTCAAAAAATAAAATCCATTTAAAATTCTATTAAAAGTGACCGATATATGGGGGATATACGATACTGTGGACCTATATAGTCAATTCTCCGCCAGGGGGTAAATTGCTCGTAAAGAACTCCTTGTGTACAATTTCAGAAAATTCCATTGAAGTGTGGCCGATGCCGTTATATGGGGGATATACGATATCGTGGACCTATATAGAACATTCTCTGTCAAGGGATAAAGTACTCGCAAAGAACTCCTTGTGTAGTATTTCAGACAATTCCATTGAAAAATGTAGCTAACATCATCAAAATACCGAATAGCGGGGGGTACCGTTATATGGGGGCTATACGATATCGTGGACCTATGTAGACAATTTTCTTCTAGGGGGAAAAGTACTCCCAAAGAACTCCTTGTGTGAATGTTCAAATAATTCCGTTGAAAAATGTGGCTAAAATGATCAAAAGACCGAATATCGGGAGATGCCGTTATATGGGGAATATACTATATCGTAGACCTATACAGACAATTCTCTTTCAGGGGGTAAAGTACTAACAAGGATCTCCTTATGTGGATTTTTAGACAATTCCGTTGAAAATTTGGTTAAAATCATCAAAATATCGATTATCGGAGGGTACCGTTATATGGGGGCTATACGATATCGTGAACCGATATAGCCCAACTACGAACTTGACCTGCCTGCATACAAAATTTAGATCTGTGCAAAATTTTAGCTTCCTATCTTAATTCGTTTTGACTGTAGCGTGATTACAACAGACGGACAGACGGACGAACAGGGCTAAATCATCTTAGAATTTTATGCTGATCAAGAATATATATACTTTGTTAGGTCTAAAATTATTATTTTGATGAGTTACAAACGGAATGACGAACTTAATATACCCTCCATACTATGTATGGTGGAGGGTATAATATTATATTTCAAATTTCCCACATAGTAATGATTTAATAATTCACTGCAAAAGTCGAAATCAAATCATATTTTAAATACACCACCGCCAATTTGCGATCCATCCTTGTAAACACTTTAAAAATGAATTTATTACAATCAACCCATACACACGTACATACATGTGTAAACATGTGTACATGTGCATATGCAACTCTGCAGACAAATGAACATGTTTAGTTGTATGTATGGCATAGCTCTGGCACGCTTTGTGATCCTTTGAACTCTGATATTCCCAATGTTGTTTGGTGTGGTTTAGGACTCTCTCTTGTTGCTGTTGGAATTGTAGGCAATTGTGGTTCTGCGCTGTGTACATTGTGGGGCTGCCTCTCACTACTTGAAATTATATTTAATTTATAAAATTCCCCAAACGTTATTTAAACAATGTATCCATAAAACGAAACATGATATGCAACAATTAAAAAAAAAAAAAAATAAAAATAAAAATGTAAGGCATTTATTTTTTAATTTATTTAAGACAATTACTGAAAGCTCAATTTTTTTTTAATTTTTTCCTAAAACATGCATAGTTGTATTAAAATTCGGAAAGAACTGATTAAATAATATATAAATTGGGATTAGATATATCTAAGTCTGAACCCATGTACACAAAATTTTGTAGAATTATTTTAAGGCTCAATCACATTACGTACATCACGTCTTTGAAAGAGTAATTTTAATAATTCGTAACATTTAAGGTGAGAATACATAAAACTCTTTTTTGACTGGCTCAAGTCATTGGCTGGCTTCTTCGGAAAAGGTCAAAGGAGCGTAGGGTGAACAAATATAAATAACGGGCTGAAATTGAACTAAGCAAACCTAAAACTTTTTTGTTCTTTTACGAAGAATAGGTATTTATGTACTTCCACCTTTAGACAATCTTGTGGATATTTTTCGCATGTCCACCATACCACTGTAATACGGTGATTATTCCAAATCTGGACCTATTTTTATTATACCCTCCACCTTCGAAAGGAGGGTATATTAACTTTGTCATTCCGTTTGTAACATCCTTAAATATTCGTCTTAGACCCCATAAAGTATATATATTCATAATCAGAATAAAATTCTAAGTCGATTTAACGATGTCCGTCTGTCTATCCGTCTGTCTGTCTGTCTGTTGAAATCACGATACAGCCCACATTATTTGACGCAGAGCGCGAAAATTTAGCAGAGCTATTTGCATTGTGTGTAGGATGGTTGGTATTGAAAATGAGATATATCGGTCCACCTTCTGGTATAGTCCCCATATAACGGTACCTCCCGATATTCGGTATGTTGATGATTTATGCCACATTTTTTCACGGATTTGTCTGAAAATTGGTATTTGTAGGTCATTACGGGTCCCTGAGCGTGTGGCAAAACATTGCATGTATAGGTCCACGTTGTGGTATAGTCCCCATATAAAGGTACCTCCCGATATTCGGTATTTTAGTTTTTTTTTGCCACATTTTTTCATTGATTTGTCTAAAACTTGGTATTTCTTGGTCATAATGGGTCCTAGTTCGTGTGGCGAAACATTGTAATTATAGGTCCACGTTTTGGTATAGCCCCCATATAACGTTACCTCCCGATGTTCGGTATTTTCATGGTTTTTGCCGCATTTTTTCACTGATTTGTCTAATTTTTTAATTAACTATTTTTCCATTATTCATTTTGTCCAGTCTTTACCATTTTAAGTCTTTGCTGGTGGCAGGACAAGGGGTATATAGGTACACATTTTCGTATAGTCCACATATAAGTGTACCTCTCTATGTTCGATATCAACGGATTTGTCTAAAAAAAGTTTTGTAGTTCGTAATAGGTTCTAGCACCGATGGAGGAATATTGTATAACGATACCTCCCGATATTCGGTATTTTGATTGTTTTACCCACATTTTTCTACGGATTTGTCTAAAAATTGCTATTTGTTGTTCGTTATGGGTTCTAGATCCAGTGCCGAACATTGAATATCTGGGTCCACGTTTCCCTATAACGTACATATTTTGACGGTTTGAGCCACATTGAGTTCTCCAATCGGCGTCAAAACAATATCCATATTGGTCCTACCCATCCTAGTCACATTTACCCACGAAATTATGTAAAATTAGGTATTTAAAACTCGTTGTAATATAAAATTGTCTATATAGGCTCTCGTTTTAGTATGGCCCCCACATAACGGCTCCAACCATTCTCCTACCGATCTGTCTTTTTAACTTCTTTCAAAAAATTCTGCTGGACAATTTGGAAAATATCATTCAATCAATATCGAGCGGTGCAATCACGAAATTTTTAATCGAAAGATGTGATATCTATTGCTATCTCCGATCACAATCGATTCCGTTGGACAGCAACAAGGAGCAGGTACCAATTACGGACATCAAGCACCCAATTATTAAACATTCTCCTGAAAAATGTGGTTAGAGAAATAGTGGCCTTACGAAATTGTGATAAAACTACAGAAATGCAATCCTGAGGCTATGCCCACTTTCTATTAAAACAATTCAAAATTAAATGCAATAAGTTATTTTCTTTTATTTGATATGTTTACACATTTCTGAAAAAGGTTAAGCGCGAAAATATAAAAAGAATGTCCAGATTTTTTCAAAAATTTTATCTAAATTGTTCAATCTTTCAATTCCATAGCGAAAACGGTTACTATCTTTAATACTCGGCACGCAATGTACGTTTCATCCAATCATTGATTTTGAAAATACTTTGTTTTTATTTTTATACCCTCCACCTTGGAAAGGAGGGTATATTAATTAACCTTGATATTACGGTTGCAACATCACTAAATATTCGTCGTAGGCCCCACAAAGTATATATATCAGCATAAAATTCTAAGTCGATTTAACGATGTCCGTCTGTCTATTTTTCTGATCTTCTGTTGAAATCACGATACAGCCCACATTATTTGACGTAGAGCTTCAAAATTTGGCAGAACGATTTGTATTGTACCCATGATGGTTGACATTGAAAATCGGTCCGGATATTCGGTATGTTGATGATTTTTGCCAAATATTTACACGGATTTGCCTAAAAACTGGTATTTGTAGGTCATAATAAGATCTAGCTTGTATGGCGAAACATTATATGTATAGGTTCACGTTTTTAGATAGCCCCCACGTAACGGTACCTCCCTATATTCGGTATTTTGATGATTTTTGCCACACTTTCAACGAAGAAACAATGTATGTATAGGTCCATATTTTGGTATAGCCCCCATATAGCAGTACGCCCCGATATTCGGTATTTTGATAATTTTTGTTTACTTTTTATACCCTACACCACAATGTGGTCAGGGTATTATGTCTTTGTGCATTTGTTTGTAACAGGCAAAAGCAAACGAGATCCATAGTTCCTTTTGATGATCTACATAGAATCACATTCTGAGTCGATTTATGCATGTCCGTCTGTCCATGTATTTTTGTAAACAAAGTACAGGTCGCATTTATTGCCCGATCCAGATGAAATTTTGCGCAGATCATTTGTTTGGCCCAAGGACGAACCCTATTGAAATTGGATATAATCGGTCAAAATTTAGATATAGCTCCCATATATATCTTCGTCGGAGTTGCCTTTTATTGAGCACCAAACGTGTAATATCAGCCCGAATAGTATGGAATTTTGAAAATACACCCGAACAAGGCCTAAAAATAAGTATGTCAAATTTGATCGAAATCGGTTCAGATATAGCTATAGCTCCCATATATATTGTTCATCCGATTTATTATTTTTGTCCTCTGCAGCCGTAATATGCAGTCTGCAACAACAATATTTGGGGAAACATATCAAATGCAGCTCAGAAATATCTTTGCCAAATTTTATCGAGATCGGTTCAGATTTGGATGTAGCTCCCATATATAACTTCGTCCGATTTACCATTTATTGTGCACCAAACGTCTAATATTTCTCTAAATGGGATGGAATTTGGCACTTACGACCGAATTGAGTCTAGAAGCTAGTGTGTCAAATTTGGTGAAGATCGGTTCATATATAGCTATAGCTTCCATATATATTGATCATACGATTTGTTATTTTTGTTACCCACAACCGTAATATGCACTCCGTAACAACGATATTCAAGGAAATATTTCAAATACAGCTCAGATATATCTTTGAGATCGGTTCAGATTTGGATATAGCTCCCATATATATTTTTATCCGATTTTAAATTATTTGTGCACCAAATGGGCGACACATGTCCGAATTTAAAAGTCACAAATGCTTCGACATATTTAGTCCTTTGAACTTTAAATTATAATTATAGTCGTGTATGACTGAATTCTCCCATAAAAACTTTTAATTGTTATATGGAGCTCTATTAAATTAGCAAAGTTGTGTAGGGTATCATAAAGTCGGCCCCGCCCGACTTTAAGACTTTCTTTACTGTTTTTTTTTTTTTTTTTTTTTTTTTTTAACGGATTTGTATAACAGTTGGTATTTGTAATTCACAATGTGTTGTAGTACCGGTGGCAGAACATTGAATATTTAGTTTCACCTTTACCTATAGCGCACATATAATGATACCCACCGATAATTCTAGTCACATTTACCCACTAATCTGTTTCAAATCTGGTATTTTAGAAGATTTGGTAAATGATAATCCTTGAAGTATACAATTTTCTATAGAGGTTTCCGTTTTGGTATGGCCCCCATATAAAGGCCTGACCCACTTTTTTTTGAAAAATTTAACAGCATTATCCAAATGGTCTTACTGGCATTTGTTTGAATTTAGATATTTTTATAAAAAATATTTTTTTACCCAATGGCGGTATTAAAGTGGTATTAAAACTTTGGTCCGGCCGAGCTTAATGTTTTTACTTGATTATAAATTGAATGGTAGAAGAATACAGGTAGATGCATCTTTGCTTGGTAACAATTAAAATTGTTTAAATGTCTTCTCAAAAATAAATAGATTTGTATATGTTTTCCTATCCAATCCAATCGGAAAAATTGTAAACAATTGGTAGCTTTACCAAACCTTTTTATTGTACCATGTGTAAACCGACTGACGCAATAGTCATTTACTTATATAAGGTCCCTACTTGACAAACTTAAACTAGTAACCGCTGCCAAAATTGGTTAAAAACAAATCCGTTGAATTTCACATTGTATTTTTCGTTTATCTTGCCAAATCCGCTCAAGTCAAATGGATTCTAAATGAAAACTCAAATATTATTCTATGATCACTTGAAAATTAAATATTATATTTTCCCTTTTATATTTTTAACAAAAAAATCTCTGATGTTTAAGTTTACTCTTTACCCATGTATCTTAAAAAAGGAAAAAACAAACACCACCGCTTAGAATTTCTTAATAGCGCAGCTTCCCCAACATGTGGCTAGGCGACATTACATAGTTACCACCAACATGAGGTTTCCATCGGATTGCTCTTTCATAGAGGCGAAGTAATGAACTGAACAACAAATGTAAATTAACTACTTATAGAAATATTACATGAACTACAATCACACTGGAAATAAGAACAAAAGGTTACAATATACTTGTTGCCACACAGCACCACATTTAGGTGGTGGATAAATACAATCCTAGTATGTCAACAGGAAAAGTTCGGAGGTAAAACGACAAATAATTTATTGTTGAGGAAAAATATACAAAAATGTTTTCTTCCAATTCGCGTTATTTATACCAGGGTACAACGAATACAATGCATAGCTAATCAATTATATTTTTTGCATGATTTATAGTCAAATTTAGTTGTGTTGGTGTGTGTATACAGTGTGGGATAAAACAAGTTTAAAAGTATCAGTCGGTTTTGCCGACAGATGTATACCCCTAGCCAATGTATGATTATTTAAAAATATTTTCACTTCTGTTACAATTATTCAAATGTTTAACCTCTTATGGAGTAGGTTCCGAAGGGATGTGCCAATATTGGTATCGTATCGGACCTAAATAAATATGATATAAATATTGCGACGTACCGGGTTTGGACTATATTCGTAATTTCCTTCACTTTACATGAAATATATGATAATTTGTAGAAAATGTAAACATGTGCGTGAGTTGGCAGATATAGTCGACCGAAGTATTCCATGTTCACTCTGTATAACAAGTAAACAAACACTAAGTTCGGCCGGGCCAAACTTTTAATACCCTCCACCTTAGGGTAAAGGAAACATTAGAAGAAATGTGGCAAAAACCATTAAAATGCCGAATATAGGGAGGTACCGTTATATGGGGGCTATATCAAAAAGTGGAACTATAATTACAATGTTTCGCCACACCAACTAGGACCCATTATGACCCACAAATACCAATTTTTAGACAAATCAGTGGAAAAATGTGGCAAAACCATCAAAATACCGAATATCGGGAGGTACCGTTATATGGAGGCTATACCAAATCATGGACCCATACATGCAATGTTTCGCCACCGGAACTGGAATCCATTATGACCAACAAATACCAATTTTCAGACAAATCCGTGAAAAAATGTGGCAAAAGACATCAAAATACCGAATATCGGGAGGTACCGTTATATGGGGGCTATATCAAATCATAGACCCATACATGCAATATTTCGCCACCGAAGCTGGAACCCATTATGACCAACAAATACCAATTTTCAGAAAAATCCGTGAAAAAATGTGGCAAAAATCATCAAATTACCGAATATCGGGAGGTACCGTTATATGGGGACTATACCGATATATCTCATTTTCAATACCAACCATCCTAGACACAATACAAATTGCTCTGCTAAACGTCAAATAATGTGGGCTGTATCGTGATTTCAACAGACAGACAGACGGACATCGTTTAATCGACTTAGAATTTTATGCTGATTATGAATATATATACTTTATGGGGTCTACGACGAATATTTAAGGCTGTTAAATACGGGATGACAAAGTTAATCTACCCTCCTTTCCAAGGTGGAGGGTATAAAAATATTGGTATGGGCAATGTTACAAGAAAATCGAACATTTATATACAATTTATCGAAAATCATAAATTCCATATTCATTTCAGGAGAGATATGCTTAGATATAGCAAGTTGTAAAAAATCGCTGACTTGTTTCGCAAGTTATGACGGATAAAAGTATTTAAAATTGTGACCCTTGGCGAGTGAGGTGCCAAAAGGGGTTCGCAGTTCTTTATCATCTTGACAGCAGACCTTGTATTAGCAAAAATGTTTGTATGTGTTAAATTTGACGAGTGTTGAATGCTTATTTCGCTTTCTTTGATCGTTTTGTTTTTCATAATCTTGAACCCTATGGGCATGTAGCAAAAGAAATGGTCCGATCTCTACCATCTTTATAACAGATCTTGTATTGATGGAAATATTGAGATATACCAAGCCTCGAATGGAATCGGATATTAATTTCACTTCTTATGAGCTTTATGGATATTCAAAATTTTCAGCCTTTGTGGGGGAGGTACCAGGAGGAGTGGACCGATATATCCCATATTCACAAAATATAGTGGAAATAATGGAATATGATGTGGAAATAATGGAATATGATGTTTAATGCGGATTTTATAAACGCTTTGGTTATTCAAAACTTTGACCCTTTGTGGGGAAGGTACCAGCTGAAATGCTCCGATCTCTACCGTTTCTGTAACAGATCCTGTGTTGATAGAAATATTCAGATGTGCCAAGTCTAAATGGAATCGGATATTAATTTCGCGTTTTATTAAAAATTTCGACCGTTTGTGGGGATGTACCAGAAGGAATGGACCAAAATATTCCACCATTAACACCAGGATTTGCAATGTTGGAACAAAATCGGATTATTGCTTCTCTTTCTGTGCAAAAAACATTTTTTTTCTTTTTTGAAATTCGACCTTTTGTGGGGGAGGTACCAGAAGTAGTGGACCGATGTATTCCATCTTGGCACCAGACCTCGGGTTAAATAAAATATTGGGATGTGTGAAATTTTAAGACAATCGGATTATTACATCAATTTTTATAAGAGTTGTAATTTTTCAAAATTTTGACCTTTTGTGGGAGAAGCAGCTGTTGGAGTGGACCAATGCTATCCTTTTTATACCTGACCTACAACTAACGCAAATATTACAATTTGCAAAGTAAGAGCAAAATTAGATTATTGCTTCCCTTTTTGTGCAGAAAAATAGATTTTTTGAACATTTCGGCCTTTTGTGGGTGAGGTTTCTATATTTCGAGTAAAGCACGTTTTGGCCGTATCAAATGATATATACCCTTCTATACATATGGCTGAGGGTATAATAAATTATAGCTCAGTCATGCTATGTGTATCTACTTAGTTTGAAATTTGGTTTTTACAATCTAAATCCGAGTAGAATAACGTCTGCCAAGATTGAACCAATTCGATTCACATTAAAATAAAAAAAAATTATTTTATAATAAACACAAAAAGTCGCAAAAAACTACACTCAAATTAAGTTTTAATTGATTCAGTTGAAGATATAGTTCATATATTTCAGTTCCATCGGGCTTCCTTTTTAGTTTTAGTTAAAAACAAGTAAAAATGCTATAAGTTCGGCAGGGCCGACCTTAGAATACACTCCACCATTTGGAACGATTTTGGCAATTAAAAAAAAAAATAAAATCCACTAAAAATTCTGTTAAAATCTTAAAAATACCGAATGTAGCCGTTATATTAGGGTCTATACGACGGCGTGGACCTGCATAGGCATCTTTTGCCATAAACCATTATAAGATTCAAATGTGAAACTTGAATAAAAAATTCGGTGAATAATGTAGCTAAAATCATCAAAATTCCGAATATAGGGAGGTACCGGTATATTGGGGCTATACGAAGACCTGCACAGACAATTTTTTGTCATAGGCTGTTGTATTCATTACGAACTTCAAATACCAAATTTGAAACAATTCCGGTAAATAATGTCGCTAAAATCATCAGAATACCGAATATCGGTGGGGTACCGTTATATGGGGGTTATACTAAAATGTAGACCTACATGACCCCTTTTAAATACCAACAGTCCTGCAGACATAATACACATTTGAGTAAAATTTTATCAACCTACTTCATTTCGCTCGGAAGCTAGAGTGATTTCCATAGACAGACAGACCCACGGACATCGCTAAATCAACATAGAATTTTATGCTTATCAAGAATATATCTACTTTGTGGGGTCTAAAATGTATATTTCGAGGTGTTACAAACGGAATGACAAACTTAATGTACCCTCCATACTATGGGGGGAGGGTATAAAAAAACATTAATTATACCCTCCCCCCATAGGCCGGGCCGAACTTTTAATACTTTCCACATAACCCTAAGGTAAGGAAACATTTTTTATATAAAAGTATCTGAATTCAGGCGTGTTTCACTTTAAACTTCATATACCAGTAAGACCTTTTACATAATGCAAAACTTATCAAAAAACCATAAACTAAATGAGGTCGTTATATGGGGCCTTACCAAAACGGAAACCTCTATAGATAATTTTATACTTCAAGGATTGCCATTTATCAAATCTTCTAAAATACCAAATTTGAAACAATTATTTGGGTAAATGTGACTAGAAATATAAAAATACCTAATATCGGTGGGTAACGTTATATGTGCGCTATAGGAGAACGTGGAACTAAATATTCAATGTTCTGCCACAGGGCTATAACCCATTATACGTACAATGTTTCGCCACTGGAGCTAGAACCCATTATGACCAACAAATACCAATATTTAGACAAATCCGTGAAATAAATATGACAAAAATCATCAAAATTCCGATTATCGGGATGTACCGTATATGTGTGCTATACTAAAACGTGGACCGATATATCATTTTCAATACCAACATCCTAGGCACAATTTTGACGCTCTACGTCAAAAAATGTGGGCTGTATCGTAATTTCAACAGACACACGGACATCGTTAAGTCGACTTAGAATATTATGCTGATTATGAATATATATGTACCTTGTGGGGTCTACGATGAATATTTAGGGATGTTACAAACGGAATGACAAAGTTAATATACCCTCCTCCTCCAAGGTAGAGGGTATAAAAATTGTGTGGAAAGCCTTAGAATATGCAATAAAAAGGTTAAAGATCTATGTATATGTATGAGTTTAACATAATGTGTAAAATAACATTTAACCCATTAACGCCGGCTCCCTTATTAGTGGGAGAAAAATATTGAAACTTAGTGGAGGATGCCATAATGTCACTCATATTCCGTGCACAAAAATTCAGCCCCCTATCTTTTTGACTTATTAAGGTTAATATTCTGAATAGATACTAGAAGTTAAATATTAGATAGCCACTACGAATGTTTAGTCAAAACCAAAACTGTACTTTTAGTTTCTCATGGGTCAATTATTTGAAAACCTCGTTCAACAATTACCCGAATAAACTGAAAAAGAGACTTCGAGTGCTGTTTTACAATATACCTAGTTGCCCTGTAACATGAAAATTAATTCGGTGAAAATCTGCAATTGTTGTCTGGGCACCCTGCTCTTACCAATGGATCTTCTTTACGCTAAACGTATGTTTTGTGTTGCGTGATCAGACAAAATAGATAAACATGGGGTGCCTTCTTTTCACATTTGTTGCAATGTCTTGTAGCCATGGCAAGCAAACAAATCACGAAGCACGTATGCCCTCAACAAAACTCGTTTTCATAAATTGTTTATATTTCCTATTGATTTCTTCATAGATTTTTTTTACACAATTCTGAACACATATTGTAGATTTTTAAACAAACATGATGCATACTTTCAGGATCCAAAATAATAATGCACATTATAGCCCAACAATGCAAACACTTCTAATGCATTCTCAATACAGGCAACAGCCAGCCAGCCAGCCAATCCAGCCATCTAACCAACCATCCAACATAAACAATTTCATGCAATCTATTTATTTATATTTTCTATTTATTTGGGTTCTCCTTCATATTTATTTAGTTTTTTTTTTTTTTTTGAGGTTTGCCATACAAATCTTTACATTGTTGTTGTTGCTATTGTTGTTGTTGATATTGGCATTGTTGCTGCTGCTGCCACATTGAAAGTAGAACAAAGAACTCTGAACATATGTTTTTGGGTAATAATATGTTGCAAGCCAAGCAGCAAGCGAACAAGCAAAACCAAGTATCGTTATTTATATTGGAAAACTTACAAACGGAAATGGATTACGTGCCTCAAGGAAATAGGATACAAGTTCCTCTTCTTTAGCGTGAGTGTGTTACGTGTGTGTGTGTGTGTGTTTTCAAGGATATGAAATATGGGTGGGTTCCTTGAAGGGAAAATATATATGTTGAATTACAAAATATAGAAGGGGCGAGGCAAGTATTGACAATGACAGGCTGCTTTAATGAATATTAAGTTGGAGTTCACCAAAGGTAAGAGAGAGAGGGGAATGATTAAAATATATTGTGTTCTTTTTATACCCTCCACCATAGTGTGGAGGGTATATTAAGTGTGTCATTCCATTTGTAACACCTCAAAATATACATTTTAGACCAGACAAAGTATATACACTCTTGATCAGCATAACATTCTATGTCGATTTAGCAATGTCCGTCCGCCTGTCCGTTTGGGGAAATCACTCTAGCTTCCGAACGAAATGAAGTAAGTTGATAAAAATTTATTCATATGTGTATTATATCTGCAGGACTTTTGGTATTGAAAATGGGCCATGTAGGTCCGCATCTTCGTATAGCCCCCATATAACTGTACCTCCCGATATGCGGTATTTTGATGATTTTAGCGACATTATTTACCGCAATTGTTTAAAAATTAATATTAAAAGTTCGTAATGGATACTACAGCCTAAGACAGAAAATGGGACATGTAGGTCCACGTCTTCCTATAGCCCCCATATAACCGTACCTCCCGATATTGGTTATTTTGATGATTTTAGCGACATTATTTACCGGATTTGTTTCAAATTTCGCATTTAAAGTTCGTAATGGATATTACAGCCTATGACAGAAAATTGTCTGTGCAGGTCCACGTCTTCGTATAGCCCCCATATAACGGTACCCCCGATATTCTGTATTTTGATGATTTTAAGGACATTATTTGCAGGAATCATTTCAAATTTTGTATTTGAACTTCGTAATGGATACTACAGCCTTTGCCAGAAAATTGTCTGTGCAGGTCCACGTTTTATAACTCCCGGGGTACGTCCCTATATTCGGTATTTTGATGATTTTAGCTACATTATAAACAGATTTTTTTTTGCAAGTTTCGCATTTGAATATTGTAATAGCTTATGACAAAAGTTGCCTATGCAGGTCCACGTCGTCGTGGACCCTAATATACGGCTACATTCGGTATTTTTTTTACCCTCCACCTTGGAAAGGAGGGTATATTAACTTTGTCGTTCCGTTTTTAACATCCTTAAATTTTCGTCGTAGACCCCATAAAGTATCCGTCCGTCCGTCTGTCTGTTGAAATCACGATGCAGCCCACATTATTTGACGTAGAGCGCCAACATTAAGCAGAGCAATTTGTATTGTGTGTATTGTGTTGAAAATGAGATATATCGGTCCACGTTCTGGTATAGTCCCCATATAATGGTACCTCCCGATATTCGGTATTTTGATGATTTATGTCAAATTTTTTCACGGATTTGTCTGAAAATTGGTATTTGTAGGTCATAACGGGTCCCTGTGCGTGTGGCAAAACATTGCATGAATATGTCCACTTTTGGTATAGCGCCCATATAAATGTACCTCCCGATATTCGGTATTTCAATTTTTTTGCCACATTTTTTCATGGATTTTTCTAAAAATTGGTATTTGTTGGTCATAATAGGTTCCAGCTCCGGTGGTGAAACATTGCATGTATGGGTCCATGATTTGGTATAGCCCCCATATAACGGTACCTCCCGATATTCGGTATTTTGATGGTTTTTCCCACATTTTTTCACTGATTTGTCTAAAAATTGGTATTTGTGGGTCATAATGGGTCCTAGTTCGTGTGGTGAAACATTGTATGTATAGGTCCACGTTTTGAAATAGTCCCCATATAACGGTACCTCCCGATATTCGGCATTTTAAAGGTTTTTGCCACATTTCTTCTAATGTTTCCTTTACCCTAAGTTGGAGGGCATTCAAAGTTCGGCCCGGCCGAACTTACAGCTTTTTTACAAAAATGTTTAAGAATGCATAGAGCTACTCAAAAAATAAAAATTAGAAAGCTATAAAATAGTTTCGACAAATCTAACAGAGAAGATAAAAAAAGTTATGAAAACATCATAAAATGCAAAATATTTAGATTATGGTACTCTTTCCTAGTACCAAATTGAAAATTTTTCTCTCAGAATAGTTTTTCGCAAAACCCAATGTGAAATATGAACCTAAAACGTATGCTTCCCCTCATTACTTATTCCTTCCTCTAATAACCAGAGGGGTCCACCCTTTTCATGACGATCTCGTACGCACCATGGTCCGCCTTATGATAGGATTTGATTGAATCACAACTGCAAAATCAACTCCATTTAAAACAAATTTTGAAAACCAGACTTAATATCAGAATTTGTTGGCTAATTGTTTATCTTTTGTTATGTGATTTCAAATACAATAATGCATTTTGACATTAAAATTGGTAGTCAGCAGGCTCGAAAGGGGACCTTATAATTGGGTCATGGCTTCAATATTGCCTTCCAATTCGTCGCATAGATATGAGCTAGTCTAAAGACGTTAATTACATAATCTAGCTGGCCAATTGACCGACCCCGAACGTTTAATATAATGTTCACCGAACTCCGCTCTCAATATGTCCATCCGTCTTGTTGAAATAACATGCCATGAAAGGAAAGCTCTTGAGAAGGTACGAGATAGACCCATAGTCCCATGATCTGCATAGATCCCGTCCGTCCATCTATCTCTGCATGTGGTTTTGTGAACAAAACGGAGGTCAACATTTACAATCCGGAATGGATCAAATTTTACACAGGTCATTTGTTTGACCCCTGGACGAACCCTATTGAAATTGGAGATAAGTGGATCAGATTTGGACATAACTCCAGTATATATGTTCGTCTGATTTGTCTTCTGTTGTGCACCAAATGTGTAATATTAGCCCAAATAGGATGAAATTTGGCACAGCCAACCAATGAGAGTTTGGGAACAAGTATTCCAAATTTGCCGAAAATCTAATAAGATATAGCTAGAGCTCCCATACATAATATTTATTCGATTTGTTAGCCTATTCCTCCACAGGCATAATGTGAACTCCATAATAACGTTATTCGGAAAAATATATATTAACTACGGCCCAGAAAGACCTCTGCCAAATTTCATCAAGATCCATTCAAATTAAGATATAGCTTCCATATATAAGTTTTTCCGATTTCAGGTATATTGTGCACTACATGGTTTCTTTCAGCCCAAATGGAGTGGATTTTGGCACATGCTACCGAATTCCACCTAGAAGCAAGTACTTCAAATTTGATGTAAATCGGTTCAGATATAGCTATTAATCCCATATATGAATATGTTACATCCGATATGACGGGCAATATGCACGCCAAAACAATGCTTTTTGGTAGCAAATATTTCATAAAGCTCAGAAAGACCTCTGCTAAATTTTGTGGAGATCGGTTCAGATTTGGTTATAGCTCCCGTATGCATCTTTATACGAATTCAGGTTTTTGTGCACCGAATGATTACTATCAGTCCAAATGGAAGGGATTTTGGCACATGCGACCGAATTCAGCCTAAAAGTAACTGTTCAAATTTGGCTAAAATCGGTTAAGATATGGCTATAGCTCATGTTTCATCCAATTTGGTGTTTAAGTTCCTCATATTTGAAATTTGCAATCTACAACAATGATATTTGATACCACATACCAGCTCCGAAATACCTCTGCAAAATTTTATCAAAATCGGTGCAGATCTGGATATAGCTTCCAGCCGATTTTACGGTTATTGTGCTACAAATATGTAATATCAGCCCAAATTAGATGGTTTTTTGTACATTTAACCGGATTTTTCTATTTCGTGTTACTCGGTTCCCATATATCTAATTATACCCTACACCACAAGGTGGTCTGGGTATTATGTCTTTGTGCATTTGTTTGTAACAGGCAAAAGGAAACGAGATAGACCCATAGTTACTTTTGAGGATCTCCATAGAATCACTTTCTGAGTTGATTTATGCATGTCAGTCCGTCCCTCCGTCCGTCTGTCCATGTATTCTTGTGAACAAAATGCAGGTCGCATTTATTATCCGATTGAGATGAAATTTTCCAAACAACATTTGTTTGGCACAAGGACGAACCCTATTGAAACGGGAGATAATCGGTAAAAATTTAATAGCTCCCATATAAATTCGTCCGATTTGCCTTTTATTGTGTACCAAACGTGTAATACAAGCCGGAATAGTATGGAATTTTGCACATACAACCAAATTAGGCCTGAAAATAAGTATGCCAAATTTGATCGAGATCGGTTCAGATTTGAATATAGCTTCCATATATAACTTCGTCCGATTTACCTTTTATTGTGCACCAAACGTCTAATATTTGCCCAAATGAGATGGAATTTGGCACATACGGCCGAATTGAGTCTAGAAGGTAGTATGCCAAATTTAGTGAAGATCGGTTCAGATATAGCTAAAGCTCCCATATATATTGTTCATCCGATTCGTTGTATTTGTTACCCACAGCCGTAATATGCACTCCGTAACAACGATATTCAGGGAAATATATCAAATACAGCTCAGAAATATCTTTGCCAAATTTTATCGAGATCGGTTCAGATTTGAATAAGGTTCCCATATATATCCTTATCTGATATCAAATTAATTTTGCAACAAATGGGCAATATAAGCCTGAATTTAGAAGATACAAATGCTTCGGCATATTTAGTCCTTTGAATTTTCAATTATAATTATAATCATAGGGCGTATGATTGAATTCTCCCATAAACATTTTTAATTGTTATGTAGAGCTCAACTAAATTCGCAAAGTGGTGTAGGGTATCAAAAAGTCGGCCCGCCCGACTTTAAGTCTTTCTTTACTGGTTTTAAATATAATCCTTCACGAAGTCATATCATGCACTCTATAGTAATGTAATTTGGCATGAGAGGTGACAATGCCTTCATTTAATTTGGTAAAATTAGATTCAGAGTCGGATATAGCCAAGGTAAAATTAAGAAGATAAAGTCATTTTAAATAATAATATCAATCTCGGCATTTTATGTAATTTACCCTGCAAAGTTACTATACCTGATTTGTGTATATGCAACGAATTTTTAAAAATACATTTTGACAATGAGATGTTGTCAAATGAATAATTTAAAAAAAAATTGTAAACATATATTTACCTTCTTGATTCTATCCTGGATATACCCATGCTACAATAAAAAGGTAAGGTAGACCTCCCAGCTGACTACAATTTTTTTCTAAGTGTGCCCGACTTGTGCCAATTTTATGTATGTATTTGTTGTTTCGAAAAATAAAAAAAAATATTTTCAAAATCTATGATTGGAAGAAACCTAAATTGCGGGGCGCGAATTAAAAATATTAACGAGATTTGCCATGGAATTGAAATATTGAACACTTACGATCATATTTTTGAGATAACATCCAGGCATTTCATTCATCTTTCGCGCTATTTGACTATTTCTAGAAATGGAAAAGAAAAATCAAATAAATCAAATCAATTTGTTGCCTATAATTTTGAATAATTCTGACAGGAAACGGGCATAGCCTCAGGTCTGTATTTCTGTAGTTTTTCAAAGCTGTTCTACCTCCTTAGCTCTACTAAATATCCATAGTGGTGTAGGGTATCATCAAATCGGCCCACCCGACTTTTGACTTTTCTTTACTGATTTTATTTTCCATTTCAATGCGAAATTTTAATATAAACCTCAACGGGCGAACTCAAAATAAAACAAAATAATATATTTTTTTGTTTATTGATGTGTTCTAATTTGCAATTTAAAATAATTTCCCCCAGAAACTATCCGAATTAGTATATTGTGAAAAATTGGAGTACATGTACCAAATATATTTCAATTTACTTTCCCCAAACAATATATATTGGATTTTCATCCAATTTAGCTACAATACCATGTCACTATGAATGTATGTATGTACAATCATATTTAACATATATCGGTCACATATACGAGTATGTATGAATGTACTACACGCAGGACTGTAATTTGGTGTTACAATTACGTCTAAATGAAGTTACTCAATTGAACTTCTCGCAAATAAAGTGTTGTGCATCTCTCTATTGAAATGCAACCAATATCTCGAAAATTCAATACTAAAACCAAATACATTGTTCAGTTTCCGAATTATAATACACAACAAATGAATGGGTAACCCTGCAACTGAATCATTTTATATTTCTGGTGATAATATCCATAGCAAATACAAAGCATTTGTTCAAATATTTATTTGTCAATAAATAAGTTTGATAATTAATATTTCCTAAAATATAATAATAATGTTTCCGCCTTTTGGCGAGAGTACAGTTTGCTAAATATTCGAAAATATATTGCCATAAAGTAGACAAGTAGAAATTACTATAGTCAGGCGGAACCTGGAAAGTTAGTAAGCAAGGAAATTCCATATGTCCAATTGAAAACCCGAGTAAAACGGGAATTTCTTCTTTGATTTATTAACTCTGATAAGATTAGTATCTGACATTATTTTATTAAAAACAAGTTAAAAAGTATCAGTCGGTTGTTGAAATATATTTTTATGATTATTCAAATTATTGACGCTCTATTGAGTAGGTTCCAAAGGAAAGGGTAAATATTGTCAATTTCTTTTTAGATCTATATAAATATGATATAAATATTGCAACGTGGCCGGTTCGGAATACACTGGCTACTTCCTTCCCTTTATATGAGATATGTGATAATTTTTTTTATACCCTCCACCTTGGAAAGGAGGGTATATTAACTTTGTCATTCCGTTTGTAACATCCTTAAATATTCGTCGTAGACCCCATAAAGTATATATATTCATAATCAGCATAAAATTCTAAGTCGATTTAACGATGTCCGTCTGTCTGTCTGTCCGTCTATTGAAATCACGATACAGCCCACATTATTTGACGTAGAGCGCCAAAATTTAGCAGAGCAATTTGCATTGTGTCTAGAATGGTTGGTATTGAAAATGAGATATATCGGTCGGTTCTGATATAGTCCCCATATAACGGTACCTCCCGATATTCGGCATTTTAATGGTTTTTGCCACATTTCTTCTAATGTTTCTTTTACCCTAAGGTGGAGGGTATTAAAAGCTTGGCCCGGCCGAACTTAATGTTTTTTTACTTGTTTTATTCTAGATATAGCAAGTTGTAAAGTAATCACTGACTTGTTTCGCAAACTATGACAGATATTAGTATTGAAAATTGCGACCCTTTGTGGGTTAGGTACCAGAAGGGGTTCGCAGATATATGTCATCTTCACAATAGATCTTGTGTTAGTATACATGTATGTATATTTTCGTACCTGACCTAGCAGTGATGCAAATATAAGGATTTACAAAGTTGGAGCAAAATCAGATTATCGTTTCCCTTACTGTGCAGAAAATTATCTTCTTTGAAAATATTCACATTTTGTGGGGGATGTACCAGAAGGAATCTCCGAACTCGATCTAAGTTTGACAAAAATATTACGATGTACCAAGTTTGGACCAAATCGGATACTTCCTTCGAAAGTTATCGTGCGCACCAACCAACCAGCCAGACAGACGGACGGATGGACATCACTAGATCGACACCAAATGTCCTGAAATGGATTTGGTCCAAAGAGGCGCAGGATCCACAGGAAGAGTTTCTTTAATTACAGCCAAAAAACATCGGAAGATTACTTTTGCGCCACCTTGTATATTCGGAAATTGGAAGTCGCCATCTTGTATATTCGGAAATTCGTCTGTATGTCAGTCTGTCTGTTGTAATCACGCTATCTTTCGAACGAACGAATTTGCCAGTAAGCAGCTTAAGTTCGTAAATGGGCCATGTCAGTTCACATTTTCGTATAGCCCCCATATAACAGTACTTCCCGATATTCGGTATTTTGATTATTCTAACGACATTATTTACCGGAATTGTTTCAAATTTTATTATTTGAAGTTCGTAATGGATACTACAGCCTATGACAGAAAATTGTCTGTGCAGGTCCACGTCTTCTTATAGCCACCATATAACGGTACCTCCCGATATTCGATATTTTGATAATTTTTCACCGAAATTATTTCAAAATTTGGTATTGGAAGTTCAGAATCGGTGCTATAGCATTACTTATGTAATTATCTTGCTATAACTCCCATATAATGGTTTTTATTGAAATCCTTTCAAATGGTGGAGGATATTAAAAGTTCGGGCCGGCAGACATTATCTGCTTTTTTTACGTGTTTTGAATTATCTTGGAAATTAGGTTTGAAATTAGACAGTGACATACGTCACAAATGTTTTTTTTTTTTCAATTTGTCCAGCCCTGTAATGATTGCATCATGAATATGGGTACCACAAGGACATCTGAATGAGTTGAATTAACAAAATATTTAAGAGCAAATATGTACTTTTCCCGTCCGTTTTTTACCTTATATCACATGGGGGTAAGGGTATTATGTCTTTGAGTATTTGTTTGTAAATCGAGAAGGAAGCGAGATAGGTCCATAGTTACTTTTGAGGATGTACTCTTGTGAACAAATGCAAATCGGATTTATCATCCGATTGAGATAAAATTCTACAAACAATATTTGTTTGGCCTAAGGATGAACCTTTTTGAAATTGATGAGAATCGGTTGAAATTTAGATATAGCTCCATATATGTCTTCAACCGATTTCAAGTAAATTGTGTCCAAATTGCCAATATCCGTCCAAATGGCCTACATTTTGTCACATGACCGCACTCAGTCTAAAAACAAGTATATCAAATTTGGTGAGCATCGGTTCAGATATAGCTAAAGCTGTCATATATATGTTTCATCCGATTTGGTGTTTAAGCCCCTCTCATACGTAATTGTACTCCACAAGAATGATATTTCGTACCAGATAACTTATGGAGCTCAAAAATACCTCCGTCAAATTTTATCGATATCGGATCACATTAGAATATAGCTCCCATAAATCAGATTTATTGTTGTCCAATTGGCTAATAACAACCAAATTGAACTGAATCTTGGCAATTCCGACTGAATTCATCCTAGAAATATGTTCTTCAAATTTGGTGAAAATACTCCACAACAATGATCTTTGATAGCATAAATCAGATACAGCTCAAAAATAAGTGCCTAAAATTTTGTCAAGATTAGTTCAGATTTGGATATAGCTCCCATAAATATTCGATTTTAGGTGTATTGTGCACCAAACGGCTAATATTAGCCCAAATGGACTGAGCTTTGGGATTTCCGATGGAATTCTTTCTTACGAAACTATTTCAAATTTTGAAGAAAATCGGTTCAGATACAGGGTGAAATTAAAAAAATGCAACAAAATCAAGCGCAATACTTTTTATATATTTTTTTTTTTTTTTTTTTTAAATTTTATTGAATGAAAGCAAAAAATGTCGGAAATAGCATCATTCCAAAATACTCCATACACAATAGTCCAACAAATTGGTATCCGGAGATTTTGGTGGCCATTTTGCGCTGGAAATGAAGCGACGAACCTCATTTTGTAACCATTCTTATGTGGTGCTTGTGGAGTGCAATGGTGCTGAGCTCTGTTGGAATGTCCAAGGTCTGCGGCTAAAATTTTTGGGTATCCAAAGCTTTAACACACGCTCCAGAACATTTTCGCGGCATTTATTCTGATGCCACGGTCGATTAATACGAGCGTAGAGCGACCATCGGCTGTTATGACGGCCCATACCGTCACTATGGCCGGCGCTGGAGTTTTGGTGGCCAACCGAAGGTGCAATTTTCAGCTGACCTCTCTGGCAAGTAAACACGATCATTTTGTTCGTTTACAAACTGCTGGACAACAAATATTTGCCGAATGGAATATTACGATATGTTCGGCTCACGAGCTATTTTTCGGCCACTGCGACGTTTTCTTCCGTTCACTTCCTTGACGTCAGGGTACGATACGAGTATCACGGTAACGAGCGACGGTACGAGACACAAAATTTTTATTCACATTTAAATGCTGAAGTGCCACTTGTGGTTTTCCAGCCAAATATAAAGAAATCACACTATCACGCTTGAATTCCATCGCGAATAACTTTTTTTTCTGGAAAATTCTTCCCAAAAGGCTTTTGTATGCTTGTAAACAATATAATGAGCTGTCACTGGAATAATTTTAACAGCTGTCGGATGAGTGGCTTAGAAATGATAGCAGTCTGAAATTGGTTGCAGTTTCCACCGAATTTTTCTATTTGTGAAACTTAGCCGATATATCTATTGCTCCAATAATTATTTTTTAATATAATCCTTATCGAAGTCATATCATGCACTACAGAGCAAAATGATCTACCCCACATAAATTACCAACATAAACTTTTTTTGTTACGAGAACTCTACTAAATACGCATAGTGGTGTAGGGAATCATATAGACCGCTCGACTTTTGACCTTTCCTAACTGGTTTGTTTTTACCTCCTCAAATCACAAAGACGAAGAAATTACCCATATTTGGAAATTACCCAGACCCTGCAGTTTGTCACGCTTCTTTTCTGCCTTCTCGATACCCTCAGTTAACGGCGCATATCAAAGGAAGAACATTGCTTAGAAAATGCATAGAAAATATAATAGCATGATAATTTACTTTTGCTCCGTGGCTAACTGCGGTGTTGATTCCTCATAATCCTGTTAAAAATTGTCAACATTTAAAAGTCAATTGAAAATCCCACTGGCAAATAAACAAAAGTCAGGACATAGAAAAATGCAAAAAACAACCGATAAAATAGTACCTGGAACAATAAAAATGTATATTTTTTGGGAGAAAGAAAATAGCGGAAAACAGTCACCCACCCAGGTCGTAACGCCACAGTAGAGAACAAAAAAAAACAACAACATGCAAATGTCTACAAATACAACAAAAATGCAAATTAAATGTGCATAGATTGCACCAAACGCTAAACAACCAACCGACGAAGAGGACAGAGTACCAGCTACTGCCAGAACATTTGTGTTGCCATTGTTGGTCTGTGTGGGTCTTTTTTGGAATACGAATGTATCCAACTGCTGTCGCCACTGTTTTATTTTCACATTATTGTCGAGCAGTGCCGCTGATTTCTTTATGCAAATTTATGCTAACTTAACCACCAGCGAGGGGACACCGGTCAATTGTCGGCCGTGGGGTAACTAAATAATTGTGGGATTTCTTCGAGCACACACACACACAGATACACATGCACATGCAAGTGGCATAGTTTAAAGATGCAGTTTTTCGAATAACAATTAAGCCACTATATAGCGGTATATTTAAAACTTAATCAGCTTATAACAGCGAATAACTGGCGGTGACAGCTCCATAAGCAGATAATCATGTAAAACATACATAACTCAGTCTTTGCTCTGGAACTATGAAGAGATTTTTATATCGTACGAATGTGTGTGCGTGTCTGTGTTTGTGTGTGTATGTTGTATCTCATCAAGGATACTGTCAAACCGAAATGTTTTGTAGTTTCACTTATTTCTCAGATATTTTTGTGCATATTCTGCACATGCATGTGTACAAATATGAGTGTATATGGACACTTCCAGTCAGGATGTGCATAGGAGTCCAGGAAAAGAAAAAAAAACCTATAACGAAACATATTACCACAAATAGGACGACAAATATTAAGTGGATACTTGCTGCCAAGAAATAATTACTTCTTTCGTCGGACATAACACTGCTTAAAAATGTGTTAGTACTCCTAATTGCAAGGATTTTAATAACCTACGCCACACTGTGGCACAGGATGTTATTATGTCTTTTGCTGATCTTCACAAAATAAGATATTAAATTTATTAATGCATGGCCGTCCTTCTGTCTATTCATGTTTTGTTTTTTTTTTTATTTTTTTTAAGAAAGAACAAGGAGCTCTTGTTGTCCGATTGAGATGAAATTTTCTACAAATCATATATTTGGGACAAAAACGAACCCTATCGGAATTGGCGATAATCGGTCCAAATTTAGACATGGCTAACATATATGTCTTCGTCTGATTTCAATTTTATTGTGTCTGCTTAGAAGCAAGCAAGTTTCATGAAAATCGGTCGAGATATAACGATTGGTTTTTAAGTCTCTCACATTCACAAAGTGCGCTCCAAAACCATGTTATTTCATACAGCTCAGAAATACCTCTGCCAAATTTTATCGAGATCGGTTCAGATTTGGATGTAGCTCCCATATATATCTTCAACCGATTTCGGGTTTATTGTTCGCCAAATGGCTAATATCAGCCCAAATGGACTGAATTTTTTCACTTCCGACGAAATTCCCCCTAGGTTAGGTTAGGTTAGGTTAGGTTGAAAAGAGGGGCGAAGAAATTCGCGTTCTGGACTAAGGTTTTTTGAAGAAGGCGGACAGTTTACAGTCTTTTATATTTGAAATTCAGTTGCCTTTATGAAATTTCTTAACTGTCTTATATCATTTACCATGGTCTGATTAAGGTCTGGTATGGAGTCGTTCCCTAAGAATTGGGATCATTCTTGCAGCTTTGAAAAAAAAATCATATGTATCATTTGTTTAATTAAATCGAATTGGATTATACAATTAAGTTCAGATAGAAGTTATAATACACAATTGAAACTTTTCTGATTGAGGTATGAAGAGGAGTAGATATTTTTTAGTATTTGACCCAAGTGTGATGTATATATTACGAAATATGAAGTTTGGACACTATCGGATACTCATATCGATTTTTTTAAGGCAAACAATTTTATTAAATTTTGAACTGTTTTTATATAGATATTGGCCTGAACATTGCAAATCGTTTGAGTGAGAAAATAAGTTTAGGATTCCAGAAAAAATGGGCCGATGTTGTCGTGTTTTTTTTTTTTTTTTTTTTTTGCTGGGGATCTAGTTTCCAAACAAATCGATTTCTAAGATACATAATTTTTTTTTAAATTTTGTCCGTTTGAGGAGGATGAGACTGAAGCAGAGGACCGATATATCGTACATTCATGTTTGGTCCAACATTAATGAAAATATTGGAATGGAAATTATTTGGCATCTTATAAGAGTTTGAATTGTTGAATATTTTCTTCTTTTCGGGGGTGGGTGCAATAATACCGCCATCGTGCCACACTAGATCGTTTTGCAGAAATATTAAATTTTTCCAAGCTTGAAATTTGAGAAAATAATTATTTATTTATTTATTATTTTTTTTTTTTTTTTTTTTTTTTTTTTTTTTTTTTTTGGCCTTTAACGAAGCTGGTGCCATATAGATTTGTCACTAGAGTTGTCCCAATCTAGTTCGATCATACGAACTAGTTGCTTATCTACTTTCGTGGACACCGGTCGTTCCTATGAAAAAACTTTGCGTATGAGTGATATGAAATATATGCAATTTACGAAATCCCTCACTAGGAACTGGTGTACTAAACTATGTTGACACAAATCTAACTTTCACACCTATCAAAACAACCTTATTCGTGACAATAAATTCGCCTAGGTACTTTCACAGTAATATTTACTCAGTCAACTCTTTTGAGAGAGAAATTGTTTTTTACTCATTATTATCAAATTATTGTAAAAACAAAATAGTTTTGAAGAGGTACAAGTTTTAGCTAACAAAATTTAACTGAAAAGATTTTCTTAAAAAATTTGGTAAGTTCTCGGGATGACATAGTGGTAAGGGTATTATGTCTTTGTGCATTTGTTTGTAAGGAAGCGAGATAGACATATATTAACTTTTGAGGATCTTTATAGAATCACTTTCTGAGTTAATTCACGCATGTCAGTCCCTCTGTCAGTCCGTCTGTCCATGTGAATTTTAGTGAACAATACGCAGGTCGCGTGTATTATCCGATTGAGATGAAATTTTTAAAAAAATATTTGTTTAGCCCAAGTACGACCCTATTGAAATTGGTAAGAATCGGTTCAAATTTAGATAAAGCTCCCATATATAACTTCACCCAATTTCAGGTTAATTTTGCGCCTAATAGTCAATATCAGACAAAATTAACTGAATTTTGTCACATCTGACCCAATTCATCATTGGAAAAAATCGGTTTGGATATAGCTACAGTTTCTATATATAAGTTTCAACCGATTTGGGCCCTCACATGCATTCCACAACAATGATCTTTGGTACCAGATATCAGATTCAGCTCAGGAATACCACTGTCAAATTTTATCAAGATTGGATCAGATTAGGATATAGCTCCCATATACATACTTATCCGATATCAGGTTTATTGTGCACCAAATGGCTAACATCAGCCCAAATGGACTGGATTTCCGGCAAAGCGCTTGCTTGAAGAGATCGACACTTTGGTATTTTTAGTGCCAACTTTGCTTTTCAAAATACTCCAGACACAATAGTCGAACGGATTAGTAACCGGAGATTTTGGTGGCCATTGTGCACTGGAAATGAAGCGAGGAACCTCATTTTGTAACCATTCTTGGGTGGCGCGTTCTGAGTGCGATGGTGCTGAGTCCTGTCGGAATGTCCAAGGTCTGTGGCCAAAATTTTTGCTTACCCAAGACTTTAATACACCCTCCAGAATATTTTCGCGATAATATTCTGCATTCATTCTGATGCCTGAGTCGATTAATACGAGCGGAAAGCGACCATCGGCCGTTATGGCGCCCCACACCATCACCTTGGCCGGCTCTTGAGTTCTGCTGGCACATTTTTAGCGGACCTCTTTGGCAAGTAAGCACGACCATTTTGTTTATTTACAAACTGCTGGACAACGAATTTTTTTCTCATCGGAGAAAACAAAATTTGGCATTTCATCACTTTTGGCCAAGCGAAGTCCCTATTTAGCTCTTTTGAGTCTATTTTCTTTATGTTTTTGCACTTTTTTGAATTTCAATGGCTTTGCCCTGAGCTCATTTTTCAATATTTGCCAAATGAAATATTGCGATATGTTCCGCTCACGAGCCATTTTTCGGCCACTGCGACGCGGGTTTCGATCAAGAAGCTTCTTTACTTGCTTATGTTGCTGTTTTTTTCCGTCCACTTCCTTGACGTCGGCCTACACTACCAATATCACGGAAACGAGGGTACCATCCTCGACAGACACAAAAGATTTGTTCACATTTAAATGCTGGAGTGCTCTAACGATAATCACTTGTGGTTTTCCAGCCAAATATAAAGAAATCACGCTGGAATTCCATCACGAATTACTTTTTTTCTGGATAATTCTCACCAAAATGCTTTAATGCGCTTGTAAACAATATAATGAGCTGTCACTGGAATAATTTAACAGCTGTCGGACAAATGGCATAGAAATGACAGCAGTCTGAAGTTGGTTGCAGTTTTTTCATCTGACCCTGTACGTTGTAGGGTCTATTATGAATATTTCGAGGAGTTACAAACGGAATGACAAAGCTAATATACCCTCCATACTATGATGGAGGGTATAAAAACAGACTTCAACATTGTTTTTTGTGCAACTTCCGCATAATTTCGCCTGAAATTGCCCGCATATGAATGTGCTTGTTGTCTTTATAGATTATCTTTCATGCTCGGCTGGTGGTATATCAACGAAATATGCGAATCGTATTTGCGATGAATTTTTATTCTCTGCCCACATTCGTCTTTTGAATAACTGGAAAATACCAAAAATATTTTTCCGATTAAAATCCGATAACACCGCAGAAAAATGCTTTGAGAAATGAGTAAATGCTTGATAATCATTCAAAGCGTTCGTGCATAATTAAGTCGAAAGATAAACTTGTCGCTTACAATTGTGCATAAAGTAGAAATTAATAAACCACACACACGCACATACATATGCCGATAAAGTGTCTTTGAGGCGTTAAAATTAAATTTAAAACTAAAATGAAATATGGTTTGTAGGATTATTCCCAAATTGCATGAAATAATCTTCAAGCATTCAATTACATGGACCGTACTATCTATTCAAATTAAGCATTATTCTGTATTTTATGTGCTTTTTTAAAAAAAAAAACTCTCCTACAGTTCTTAATTCACCCTTTATAAGAAAAAAACAAGTAAAAACTGTAAGTTCGGCCGGGCCGAACTTTTAATACCCTCCACCATTTGGTACAAATTTGGCAATTTCCAAAAAAAAATAATAAAATCCGTTAAAAATTCTGTTAAAATATTAAAAATACCGAATACCTATACGACGACGTGGACCTGCACAAAATTTAAATGCGAAAAAAATCAGTTTATAATGTAGCTAAAATCATCAAAATACCGAATATAGGGGGTACCTTTATATGGAGGCTATACGAAGACGTGGACATGCACAGACAATTTTCTGGCATGGGCTGAAGTATGCATTACGAACTTCACATGCGAAATTTGAAACAATACCGGTAAATAATGTCGCTAAAATCATCAAAATACCGAATATCGGGGGGTACGGTATATGGGGGCTATACGAAGACGTGGACCTACATGGCCCATTTTTTGACTTAGCATCCATGATGTAGCATCCATTACGAACTTCCAATACCAAATTTGAAACGATTCCGGTAAATAATGTCGCTAAAATCATCAAAATACCGAATATCGGGGGTACCGTTATATGGGGGCTATACGAAGACGTGGACCTGCACAGATAATTTTCTGTCTTAGGCGGTAGTATCCATTACGAACTTCAAATGCCAAATTTCAAACAATTCCGTTAAAAAATGTCGCTAAATTCATCAAAATACCGAATATCGGGAGGTACCGTTATATGGGGCTATATGATAACATGGACCTACATGCCCCATTTACGAACTTAACCTGCCTACTGGAAAAATATACACGTCTGCAAAAATTTTGCCTTCTTTCTCAATTTGTTCAAAAGATAGCGTGATTACAACAGACAGACGGACAGACAAACAGACAAACGGACAGACAGACACACAGGCAGACACACAGACATACAGACGGACATGGCTAAATAGGCTTAAAATTTTACGCTGATCAAGAATATATATACTTTGTTGGGTCTGACATGAGTATTTCGAGGAGTTACAAACGGAATGACAAAATTAATAGTATGGTGGAGGGTATAAAAAACAAGTAAAATAGTATCAGTCGGTTATGCCGACAGATGTATACCCCCAGCCTTGTGTTATGATTATTCAAATGTTGACCCTTCCGAAGCAGTTGGTAAATATTGACTAATTCGTACCTGGCCTAAAACTGATAAAAATATTACATCGTGCCAGATTTGGACTATATCGACTTCTTCCTATACTTTATGTGAGATATGTGTACATTTTTGAAAAATGTGGAAATAATCGCGAAGTACCAGACACAGCACCGAAGTGTTCCATTTTCATACTTCATTCAATACAGATAAAACTATTGGTGTGTGCAAAATTTGAGGGAAGTCGAACATTTATATCTAACTTTATCCGAAATCATTTCGATAAGCAACATATTCATATCAGATTTCTGGTTAAGAGAAATATTTAGATATATTTAAAATTGTAAAGAATCGCTGACTTGTTTCGTAAGTTATGACAGAAAAAAGCATTGAAAATTGTGACCTTTGTGGGTGAGGTAACAGAAGACGTTCGAAGCTATGTATCATCCTCACAACAGATCTGGTGTTAGCAAAAATGTTTGTATGTGTGAAATTTGAAGAAGGTTGAATGCTTATTCGGCTTACTTTAAGCGTTTGGTTTCTCAAAATATTAAACCCTATGTGGGGGAGGTACCAGAAGAAATGGTCCGATCTCGACCATCTTTATAAAAGATTTTGTGTTGATGGAAATATTGAGATATGCCAAGTCTGAATAGAATCGGATGTTAATTTTACGTATTATGAGCTCCATGGATATTCAAAATTTTGACCCCTTGTGATGGAGGTACCAGAAGGAGTAAACCGATATATCCCATCTTCACAACAGATTTTTAGTTAGTAGAAATAATGGAATGTGTGAAATATAAAGAGAACCTGATGTTTATTTCGGATTTTATAAACGTTTTGGTTATTCAAAACCTTGACCCTTTATAGGGAGGTACCCGAGGGAATGGTCCGATCTCTACCGTTTTTATAACAGATCCTGTGTTGATGGAAACATTCAGATGTGCCAAGTGTTAATGGAATCGCATGTTAATTTCGTGTTTTATGAGCATAACGGATATTCAAAATTTCGACCTTTTGTGGGGGAGGTACCAGAAGAAGTGGACCTATATATTCCATCTTAACACCAGATTTTGAGTTTATAAAAATATTGGGATGTGTGAAATTTTAAGACAATAGAATTCTTACATCACATTTTATAAGAGTTCTGATTATTCAAAATTTTGACCCTTTGTGCGGGTGGTACTTGATGGAGTGGACCGATATTGTCCATTTTCGCACCTTACCTAGAACTAACGCAATTATTAGGATTTTCAAAGTTGGAGCAAAATCGAATTATTGTTTATCTTTCTGTGCAGAAAAAATATTTTTTTTTTTAATGTCGACCTTCCATCTTCACACCAGACCTTGGGTTGATAAAAATATTGTGATGTGTGTAATTTGAAGTCCATCAGACACTTACATCACATTTTATAAAAGTTATAATTATTCAAAATTTCGACCCTTTGTGTGGGACGTATCTGATGGAGTGGACCAATATTGTCCATTTTCGCACCTGACCTAGCACTAATGAAAATACTAGAATTCTCAAAGTTTGAGCAAAATCGGATTATCCTTTCTCTTTCTGTGCAATAAATTATTTTTTTGAAAATGTTGACATTTTGTGTGGGAGGTACCGGAAGGAGTGGACCGATATTACCCATCTCCAAACTCGATTTAAATTTGACAATAATATTACGATGTACCAACTTTCGATCAAATCGGGTACTCCCTTCGAGTGTTATCGTTATATCGCATCAGCCAGACAGACAGACGGACGGACGGACGGACATCGCTAGATCGACTCCTAATGTCCTGAAACGGATTTGGTCCAAAGAGACTTAGGGTCTAAAATCGTTATTTCGATGAGGCACGTTTTGGCCGTATCAAATGATACATACCCTCTGTAGCCATATGACTGAGGGTAAAAAAACGTAGAAACGACAACAATATAGGCGAAACAGCTACTAGCTGTTATCTCCAAAAAATACCAAATATTTCAATGACCTTAAAATATAAATCAATTACGAACAGTGCTATGACTGATTTTAAGTCTTTATCGTGAAATATAAACTGACAGAACAATTAATAAGTTGTTTTCGAATGACTTTACTGGCTGAATGATTAACTATGGTGACACCTGTCGGCAGGAGAAAATATTAGAACTTTTTAGTTTTTATCTTATTTGGTCTGAGGAAGCTCATCACGGGATCTGACCTGCTTGCCTAATAATACATTTAAAGAGACATTATTTTCCTCTCAGACCGTCATCAATGTGGGAGGGTATATTAAGTTAGTCATTCCGTTTGTAAATCCTCGAAATATACATTTTGGACCCCACAAAGTATATATATTCTTGATGATCATAAAATTCTATGTTGATTTAGCGATAACCGTCAGTCTGTCCGTCTGTGGAAAGCACTCTAGCTTCCGAACGAAATCAAGTGGGATGATAAAATTTTTCTCAAAATGGGTCATGTAGGTCTACGCTTTGGACGTATAGCTCCCATGTAATGGTACCTCCCTATTTTCAGTATTTTTGTGATTTTTGACATTTTACGAATCACTTACATGATTTCTAAATATTGTGCAGCGAAAAAATATATATATATGTTCATATATGTTTATACAAAAGTTTATTTAAAATAAAAATAATTCGGCTTTTATAATTATAACTAGCTGGCCCGGTCCGCGTTGCCGGTCAGTAGTTTTTGTCTATTATGCATATTTGTCAAAGCATAATTATTCGCAGATATGACTGATATAAGTGTTCACGTACTGGTCGATTAAAAGGGTTTTAAAATACCTGTACCCATATTTAAGCCGTGGGCTTCAAATGTGTGGATGTGCTATACAAATCTATTAAAAAGTATATATCAATCTTATCCACATGTAAGGGATCAAATTAGTTTTTAGTATTGTAAAAATCGTAGCAAAATTTTCCAGTCAAATGAGCAGTAATTTGGAATTTTCTGTATTTTGTACACCTCATAATTGAGCGCTGAATGGTCTCTAGCCAAAGTTAAATAGAGACCAAATCAAAAATTTAACAGAACAACATAGCATGTCAAACTGAAAAAAATTTCGCGTGATTTAAATGAGTAAAAATAGTTTTATCCACCATATTATCATATAGATGTATATCCCAAATCTACGTTTCCAACCAATATGCTCTTGAGAGTTACAAATTCAATAAAATACAAAATTTTCTTTTCTGTCCCTAACCCCTTAGAGACAAAGATGCCAAATAAGGGCCAAGCAATGAAAAAAGTGGCCAAGACCCCAAAAATAGCTTAAATCATATGATGATCGGGATGTACCCTTATCGTGAGTTATGATCGATGTCATGACCTGCAAAAGTGATTTAAGGTATCTTGAATGTTTGTGAAGAATTTCTGGAAGGATAGAAATCCTTCTCTTACTAAGAGTCTCATTCGCTCTACTATTTTCCGTCCTTTATATTTGGTATTTTACTGATTGTACTCCCAAAGAATTTTGCATTTTGAGCTCTCATTGGACGGATTATTGCCACATGAAAGAAGTAGGTCCACGCTTTGAAATGAGCTCCATTAGGCTTTTTCTGTCATTTTTGGTTGTTTAAATGTGTTCGCATCTTCCATCTGAACCACGATGTCGGCCCTATAGTTGAAAGGTAGATGTCAGTTAACATCGTATTTCGCACTTATTTCAGTTTTTTGTTGAAAAATTGTATATAGTGAAAAATTATTCTTTATTTTGTTCACAAAAAAATCCACTGAATTCAATATGATAATACAAATTAAAAAAAATGCAAAAGAAGAATAACAAATTGAAAAAATCTTCAACTTGTTCGCTGATTTATTACAGCAAATGTTTAAAGACCCTTACTATTATTTTAAAATTCGATTCCACTGAAAATCTTTTCGATTTTTTCCCGATTTGAGAATTTTTGCAAAAGTAATTATCTTTTAATTAATAATTATCTTTCTTTTGGTGTGACGCGTTAAATCATTTCGTCATCAATCATTTCATTTAAATAAATTGGTTTTATTATTCGAATTCAAAAATAAAATATAAAAAACACTACAAATGTAAATTAGAAAAAAGCCAGTCAAAATAGAAAAAAATCATGCAAAATAAAACATTACTATTGTACATTTGAAAAGTCAAAATGAAAATGTTAATATATTACATTTTTACGCGATTTTTTTTGGATATTATCCTTTTCGGAGAGGAGACAACTCCGAATTTGTGTGAATCGTTAAAATCAGTCCAGCGGTTCTTAAGTTATAAGCGTAGTAACTAACACAACTTACATTTATATATATAGATTTCAACTAGCATTTTCAATATTCATTTTCATGTGTAATATAAATAACATTCTTAATTTCAATAAATGCCATACTTTCTAGACGTCGTAAAAACAAGTAAAAAAAGCAGTTAGTTCAGCCGGGCCGAACTTTGAATACCCTCCACCATTTGGAACGAATTAGAAAAAAAATCCATTGAAAATTCTGTTAAAATCTTTAAAATACTTAATATCGGAAGGTGCCGATATATGGGGTGATATACGATATTGAGGACCTATATAGACAAATCTATGTCTGGGGGTAAAGTACTCACAAGGAACTCCTTGTGTGGATTTTCAGATAATTCCATTGGGAAATGTGGCTAACATCATCAAAATCCCGAATATCGGGGGTACCGTTATATGGAGGGATATACGATATTGGGGACCTATATAGACAATTCTCTTTCAGGGGATGAAATACTTATAAGGGACTCCTTGTGTGAAAGTTTAGACAATTCAATTGAAAAATGTGGCTAAAATCATCAAAATACCGAATATCGGGGGTACCGTTATATGGGGGCTATACGATATCGTCGACCTATATAGATAATTTTCGACCGATATAACCTATCTTCGAACTTGACCTGCCTGCAGACAAAAGAGGGATCTATGTAAAATTTTAGCTTCCTATCTTAATTCGTTTAGACTGTAGCGTGATTACAACAGACGGACGGATAGGGCTAAATCGTCTTAGAATTTTACGCTTTGTTGGGTCTAAAATGATTATTTCGATGAGTCAAAAAAGGGAATGACGAACTTAATATATCCTCCATTCTATATATGGTGGAGGGTATAAAAATCAGGAAATCTAATCCGAACGTTTCCTTTTCGTCACCCGATCTTTAGCGTGAGCAAAATGTTTTTGAATGATTGTGTACACATCCTTGTCGTTGCTGTTGTATTTAAAATTACAAATATCTGAAATAAAATATTTAAGCGTTTTTCCATTTTACTAATTCTTTATATTTGTGTAAAAAATTTTTACTTTTGATTAGCGTCACTAAAAAGAACTTATCTGCACTCGGCTTTACATTGGACCCCATCCAGCTTTATTGGCAGACTAAATTATCTGAAAAAAATTATCGAACTGGAGTCCGAAGTAATTGTGCGGTTCCTTTACCGCCGGTTTTGGAAATAAATTCTTCAAATTGGTTATTAGAAAACTATATAAGTATTTATAATAAGTTTGTTAAGTAGTTAATTAAATAGTTAGTTAGTTAGATAATCAGTGATAATCAAATACTTACATATTGTTTGAGTATTGTGTCATTTTGCTGCACCAAATCATGGAACGCATGCAAAATTTGGAATTGGCTCTACACGCTCTTCAAAATTCTTTCCACGTTCCTTAACATTGTCTTCATAATTCTCGTCTTCAGTTTAATTTCTTTTTGCCAAAATTTTATTTTATGCCTCTTTTTTGCTATCCTTTTTATTTTAGCCTTTTCCATTTTTTATTTGATTTGCTGACATTTTCCTTATAAAAAAATCAAATTAACCTACACTTTTTATTCCCTACACCACAAGGTGGTCAGGGTATTATGTCTTTGTGAATTTGTTTGTAACAGGCAAAAGGAAACGAGATAAACCCATAGTTCCTTTTGATGATCTGCATAGAATCACTTTCTGAGTTGATTTATGCATGTTTTTGCCTTTTGTTGTGCACCAAACATGTAATATCTTGCCGAATGTTGTGGAATTTCGCACATACAACCAGATTTGCCCTGAAAGTAAGTACGCAAAATTTTATCGAAATCGGTATATATATTTTTCATCTGATTTGTTATTTTTGTCCTCCGCAGCCGTAATATGCACTCTGTAACAACAATATTTGGGGATATATATTAAATACAGCTCAGAAATACATTTACTAAATTTTATCGAGATCGGCTAAGATTTGGATATAGCTCCCATATATAACTTCGTCCGATTTACCTTTTATTGTGCACCAAATGTCTAATATTTGTCCAAAAGGGATGGAATTTGGCACATACGACCGAATTGAGTCCAGAAGGTAGTATGCCGAAGATCGGTTCAGATATAGTTATAGCTCCCATATATATTGTTCATCCGATTTGTTGTATTTGTTACCTACAGCCGTAATATGCACTCCGTAACAACGAAATTCAGGGAAATATATCAAATACAGCTCAGAAATACCTTTGCTAAATTTAATCGAGATCGGTTAAGATTTAGATATAGCTCCCATATATATCTTTATCCGATTTCAAATTAATTTTGCACCAAATGGGCAATACAAGTCCGAATTCGGCCCCGCCCGACTTTAGGACTTTCTTTACTGGTTAAATATATTTTATCTCACTTTTCAATATTTTACACTTTTAATGTTTACAGCTCCACGCACTTTTTATACCCTCCACCATACTATGGAGGGTATAATAACTTTGTCATTCCGTTTGTAACTCCTCGAAATACTCATTTCAGACCCAACAAAGTGTATATATTCTTGATCAGCGTAAAATTCTAAGTCGATTTAGCGATGTCCATCTGTCTGTCTGTCCGTCTGTCTTGGTCCAGGTCTTCGCACAGCTCCGATATAAATGTACCTCCCTATATTTTGATGATTTTAGCTACATTATCCACCGTTTATTTCAAGTTTCGAATTTGAATATGGTATATGGTATGATGCAAAATATGATTAAAAAATACACAATTATGATCATTTTTCAAACCACCAAAGTGATTTTTTTTCAAAAACAATCTTCCAAATGAAGTCCCCAGTCACATGCTGCGACTTAAGACGATTCCACTGTAGGTTCTTCCTTTACGATGTTAACATACTGCATAACGTATAAATATATGCATGTATGTTGCATATGCATATGCAACATTTAAATGCAAGTTTTAAAACATTTCACAAGATTTATGTTCCAAGTCAAAGTTAGTTTCAAAAGAAAAACGCAAGTTATCCGCTCGAACAATTGAATAGAATTCTTGATAAATGTTCAGAAATTCATAGAAAATCCCCATCAAAAACAATGAAAACTAACACGTTTCGTGCGGCAAATGGAGGAATTAAACAATTTCCATTATCCCATTAAAATTCTTCTAACCGATTTTCCATGGTCGTCAGCATACATTTATTCAAATGGCAAACATGAATGGATATAAGTTTTGCAATAAATATCTCTTGGGATTGTAAGACTTTGTGTATTCAATAGAATTCAACAAGATTATGATAAAAGCAATCATAATCGCATAATAGTGAGGAATTTACATAAAAATCCTAAAAGTGTTGGAAGGCTTTACTTTTCTTTGATATTGATACAGGACAATTAAAATATGCTGAACACAATGTTAATTCAAATGTTCCAATCTTAAATACAAGTAGATTATAATGGAATACGAATATATATGAAAATTGTTTCGTACAACCGTTAACCTACAGTAACGTAAGTTTTCAGGTAACGGATTCGAATTTTAACTAGAAAAATGATCATTAATCTTATGTAGGATTCTGATTTGTATTTAACCCTTTGTGAGGGAGTTATTGACAGACAGACGACAGGACTTGGAAATATCGACTCAAAATGTCCGAAATGTTATTTAGATGAGCCACATTTTGTCTGAACCAAATAAAGTTGAAAGGAAAGGTGATATGAAGAAACTGCAACCAACTTAAGGTTGCTGTCATTTCTAAGCCACTCGTCCGACAGCTGTTAAAATTATTCCAGTGACAGCTCATTATATGGTTTACAAGCGTACAAAAGTATTTTGGTGAGAATTTTCCAGAAAAAAATGTTATTCGTGATGGAATTCAAGCGTGATGGTGTGATTTCTTTATATTTGGCTTGAAAATCACAAGTGGTTATGGTTAGAGCACTCCAGCATTTAAACTTTGCCGTGATACTGGTGGCGAAGCTCAAAATCAAGGAAGTGGATGGACATCATCAGCAGAAATGGTTCGAAAAGTAAAGAAGCGACTTGATCGAAACCCGCATCGCAGTGGCCGAAAAATGGCTCGTGAACTGAACATATCGCAATATTCTATTCGGAAAATTTTGAAAAATGAGCTCGGGGTAATGCCATTGAAATTCCAAAAAGTGCATGAACTTACACCGCAACAGAAAGAAAATAGACTTATAAGATCTGCCGAATTTGGTTTTCTCCGATGACAACACATTCGTTGTCCAGCAGTTTGTAAACAAACAAAATGATCGTGTTTACTTGCCAAAGAGGTCAGCTGAAAATGTGCACCTTCGGTTGGCCACCAGAACTCAAGCGCCGGCCATGGTGATGGTGTTGGGCGCCATAACAGCCGATGGTCGCTCTCCGCTCGTATTAATCAACGGTGGCATCAGAATATTTTGGAAAGCAAGGTTGGCACTAAAAAATACCAAAGTGTAGATCACCTCAAACAAGCGCTTCGCCGGGAATGGGCCAAAATACCGCAGAGCAACATACGGGCAGCGTGTGTCGGTTTCATTGGCCGTTTGAAGGCCATAATTCGTGCCAAAGGTGATCAATTCTAACAAATCTAAACTTATTCTAAAATGTTATGCTATTTCCGACAATTTTTGGCTTTCATTCAATAAAATTAAAAAAAAAATTTAAAAATTATTACCTGTAATAGTACCTCCCGATATTCGGTATTTTGATGACTTTAGCTACATTATTCACCGGAATTGTTTCAAATTTGGTATTTGAAATTCATAATGGATACTACAGCCTAAGACAGAAAATTGTCTGTGCAGGTCCACGTCTTTTTATAGCCCCCATATAACGTTAACTCCTTATATTCGGTATTTTGATGATTTTAGCTACATTATTCACCGTTTTTTTTAAGTTTCGCATTTAAATATTGTGATGGCTTATGACAAAAGTTGCCTATGCAGGTCCACGTCGTCGTACAGACCCTAATATAACGGCTACCTAGGCATTTTTAAGATTTTAACGGATTTTATTTTATTTTTATTTTTTTTTTTTTGAAAATTGCCAAATTCTTTCCAAATGATGGAGGGTATTCAAAGTTCGGCCCGGCCGAACTTGCAGCTTTTTACTTATATTTAATATTACATATACTGCTTTAAAAAAAAAACAGAATGTAACGAATATGAAATGCTTAAAAAATACTCTACTACTCTTACATGGAAGGCCTTTGTTACTGACTTAAAGGTGTGCGTACATAAACAGCTTGAAGTCTTCGCATGGCATATTTTGTGACATATCATAAAGGGATGCCAGAGCGGCACTCGAATCCTATCATAGTTTTTTCTTATTATTTGACATTAAGGTGAGAGTACATAAAAGGCTTCTTTGGTTGGCTTAAGTAATCGACTGGCTTCTTCGTAAAGAAACAAAGAAGTTTTAGGTTGACTTCGTTCGATTTCGGCCCTACGCTCCCTTGTTCTTTTCCAAAGAAGCCAGCCGATGACTTAAGCCAGTCAAAAAAAGCTTTTTATGTACTCTCACCTTAATATCAAATAATAAGAAAAAACTTTCACCTTTAATATGTCAAGCATTAAGACATCGGTTGGAGAAAAGGATCGTAGGGTAAATAAGTATAAATTGTGGACCGAAAATGAACTAAGACAACCTAAAACTCCTTTGTTCTTTTATTAAGAAGTCAGGCGATGACTTAAGCTGAGTATAATTGAACCCATAAGAAGCTTTAAAATTCACGCTGCAATGATCTCCTCTTTATAACCTACACCACATAGTGGTAAGGGAATTATGTCTTTGTGCATTTGTTTGTAACAGAGAAAAGGAAGCGAGATAGACCCATAGCTACTTCTGAAGATATTTATAGAATCACTTTCTGAGTCGATTTAGAATAAGTTTAGATTTGTTCAATTTGGTCATCTTTGGCACGAATTATGGACTTCAAACGGCCAATGAAACCGTCACACGCTGCCCGAATGTAGCTCGGCGGGATTTTGGCCCATTCCGGGCGAAGCGCTTGCTTGAGGTGATCGGTATTTTTAGTGCCAGCTTTGCTTTACAAAATACTCCAGACACAATAGTCCAACGGATTGGTATCCGGAGATTTTGGTGGCCATTGTGCGCTGGAAATGAAGCGAGGAACCTGATTTTGTAACCATTCTTGGGCGGCGCGTGCTGAGTGCGATGGTGCTGAGTCCTGTTGGAATGTCAAAGGTCTGCTGCCAAAATGTTTGCGTGCCCAAGGCTTTAATACACCCTCCAGAATATTTTTATTCTGATGCCACGGTTGATTAACACGAGGGGAGAGCGATCATCGGCCGTTATGGCTGCCCACACCATCACCATGGCGGGCGCTTGAGTTCTGGTGGCATATTTTCAGCTGACTTCTTTGACAAGTAAATACGATCCTTTTGTTTGTTTACAAACTGCTGGACAACGAATGTTTTCTCATCGGAGAAAACCAAATTCGGCAGTTCACCAGTTTCGGTCAAGCGAAGCAACTCTTTAGCTCTTTTGAGTCTATTTTCTTTCTGTTGCGGTGTAAGTTCTTGCACGTTTTGGAATCTCTATGGCTTTACGCAGAGCTAATTTTTTAATATTTGACGAATAAAATATTGCGATATGTTCACCTCGCGAGCCAAACATGTGGTGAAAACAGAGAGTCTGCAATAAACATTAAATTTTATAGTTTAAAAACAATGCTAAGACTATGGGGTGTTCTTAAATTAGAATGAGTGCTTAATAAAACATTATTTCAGGCTCGAAGATTGAACCCCACCCATTTAACTACATAATTGTCGATATTTATGCATTTCAGAAGCTAGAGGGAGTTTCCTTTATGACTTCGTAAAATTCCCAGCGTTCGGGCCAATAAAAACCTCGCAGTGCTGTATAGAATAAAGTGTAGCAAAAATCGAAGAAAATCGAAACGTTTCAATACCAATCAGCCAAGCCAGGGTACAAAAAACTATCCGAACCCATACAGTTGACCCAGTTAAACTGAATACCATTTCGACTTGTCTATTCTTCACGTTCTTAAATGTCTTTATTGTCTTACCAAACATGTCTCTGCCTTAGTTTCATAGACTTTGTCCCTGGATTGTGTGTATTGTTTCGTGGTTCTTTGTTTTTGTTTTTGTATTTCTATTATACCCTCCACCTTGGAAAGAAAGGTACATTGAATTTCTTCTTCCGTTTGTAACATCTCTAAATATTCGTCTTACACCCTACAAAGTATTTATATTCATGATCAGCATAAAATTCTAAGTCGAATTAATAATATCCGCCTGTCTGCCTGCTAAAATCACGATACAGCCGACATTATTTGACGTAGAAATGTAAAGCACAATTGTTTGTATTGTATCTAGGATGGTTGGTATTGAAAATGAGCTATATCGAACCATGCTTTAGTATATTCGCCATAACACGGTACCTCCCGATATTTGGTATGTTGATGATTTTTGCTACAATTTTTGACGGATTTGTAAAAAAATAGTATTTGTTCTTCGTAATGGGCTTTAGATTTGGTGGCGGAACATTTTATACAGGGGTCCACGTTTTCGTATAGGCCCCATATAACGGTACTTCCCGATATTCGGTATTTTTATGATTCTGGTCACATTTAACCACTAAATTGTTTTAAATTTGGTATTTAAGACTCAAAATAGATAACAATCCTAGTAGTGTAAAATTTTCTATATAGGTTCCCGTTTTGGTATAACCCCCATATAACAGCTCCACCCACTTTATTGTTTATTGAAAATAACTGCATTCTCCAAACAATTTTGCTGATATTTGTAGTTTAAGATGGGACGCGTTTCAATCCATATACTTTCATATAAAAATATTTGCTTTAGCTAATGGTGTAGGATATTAAAAGTTCGGCCTGGCCGAACTTCATGTTTATACCCTACAACACTATGTGTTGGGGGTATTATAAGTTTGATTGGGCCAAAAATTATGTAACACCACGAAATATTGGTTTCCCATATAGGAAAGTATATATGGATCTTCCTAGCTCGCCGAGCTGAGTCGATCTAGCTATGTATGTCCGTCCGTCCGTCTGTCCGTCTGTCCGTCTGTCCATGTTAATTTGTAATCACTCTACAGGTCGCAATTATGGCCCGATCTTCACGAAATTTAGAATGGAGGTGGGGCTAGGGTCAGAATAGAACCCTATTTCTTTTGGAGATGGTCGCCAAATGTTTAGGGGTTGAAATGGACCAAATACTAAAAAAATGTCGGATTTTGCAGTAGCTATACAGGTCGCAATTATAGACCAATCGACGCGGAATTTCGCATGTAGTTAGAGTTTAGGGCGGGGAAGAAGCCTACCAATTTGGGTGGTCATCGGATAAAATTTAGCGGGTAAAATAGACCATATCTTTTTTGTTGAAAAAATTCAAAATTTTTCATTAAACCGCGAATATTTTATATCCCGGGGAAATCACAAAGCCACGACAATGTTACTTCTGATCTTTACATTGATGTTAAGATCCAAAAAATCGAATATATAGCAAAATATGTGCGATATATATGTCTATCAAAGAAGATATGCTTGAAAGATCTCTTATATGTCGAGAACGGCTGAAGTGATTTCGACAGTTCTCAGTAATTCAGAATGGTCTCTTGGCAGGAAAGGAAAAACGTCTAAAAAAATCGCATAAAAATGTCTCTCTATACATAAAAATATTGATTTTGTAACTTTTTTTCAATTTTGTCATATTTTTGGCATATTTTCATTTTGAATTAAACATTTGGTAATATTTCTACAGCTAACAAAACTAAGTAGTTAGGATATCAGGATATCATATACAGATGAGGGTCAGAATAGAAACCTACTCTTTTTGGAGATGATCGCCATATATTTAGGGGTTGAAATGGACCAAAAAACTACACAATTGTCAGCAGGTCGTAATTATCGCCCGATCCTCATGCACATTTGAATGGGGCTTACCGGACATTGCAAAAGCCAAGCAGTTTTGGATGGCCATCCAAAAATATTCAATGTGTGAAGGAGTTTGCCAACTTTTGTAGACAAAATACGAAAATGTCAATTCCAGTGAATTTTTGGAGAATTCACAAACACAGGAAAGACGCACTTCTGACTATTTCGTTAACGCTGATTTCGTTGAAGAATATAGTCAAATGACTGTATCTCATGTAGATGCGTTTCAGTCAAAAACCAATAATAAATGTCAATCTTTTGCCACTTCTGAGAGATTATAGGCCTTGGGAAATATTAGTTCCAGATCTAGGAAGACCATTTAAGTGCAACATCTACAAATAAATTGGAAATGAGCAAATTAGTTAAAGTTGCTATTATTCGAATTAGAGAACGAAACCTGATGTTTTTTTTTTTTATTATTTGTCACAATATCTTGTGGAATTCTATCGAGGATATTGCCTATATAAACTGTATCGTTTATTATAGTGTTGTAGGGTATTCAACGGTCGGCCCCGCTCGACTGTAGCCTTGGCTTACTTGTTTTTACTTGTTTTTATTTTTGTTTGTTACTTTGTCTGCATTTCACTGCATTTGCATTTTTACTCATACATGCATGTTGAGCCATCTTTTATGAATCCTTTGATTTTTGTTGACTAGAAAATAGGAAAGAATTTCATCAGGATTTGTTCTATTTACATGCATATTGTTATTGTTTTAGACTCCAGACACATACACCCATATGTACATACATAAGCATGTATTGGCTGCATATATTTTTGGTATTTAATTTTTAGGAAAAATAAATACGAAAATATTTGAAGTTGCATACAAAAATAATAACAGACAATGGTCAAGACTTTTTAGAAAAATAAAAGATGTGAAAAATGTGTAGGGCCTTTAATGCAAAACAAAAACATAACTGTAAAAAAAATAAAAAAATAGTAAAAAATTGTAAGCTTACATAATGGTATAATTATTATAAGGTAACTGCAAGTACTGAAGTCTCGTTGAGAGAAATAGGAGTGTCAATTTTATTTCCAACAAATTATTGAAATTTAATAAAGTTAAAGACAACAAAGTTTTCGATTAAAATTGGTAACTTAAAGGGATGTGTATTTGATGGAGGAAGCCACACTGGTAAGTTGAAAATGTACCGTGAAAGTGGATTTTTTTTGGGGGGGGTTTTAATTTCTACCATCAACTTTTTACACAATAACCATGACCTACAATTTGGGCTCAAAATGTTATTTCATTGAAGTTTTCTATTAATTGGACATTGCATTTGCGATTAACATGACTAGCTCTTGTTGTCCAGAAGGAACAAAATAAAACAAGTTAAAAACTTTGAATACCCTCCACCATTTGGAACGAATTTCGAAATTTTCAAAAAATAAAATCCGTTAAAAGATCTGTTAAAACTGTAAAAATACCGAATATAGCCGTTATATTGGGGTCGCGTGGACCTACATAAGCATTGTTTGTCCTAAGCCATTACCATATTCAAATTCGAAACGTGAAATAAACGGTGAATAATGTAGCTAAAATCATCAAAATACAGTATATAGGGAGGTACCATTATATCGGAGCTATACGAAGACCTGGACCTGCATAGACAATTCTGTTAGTGAGTTGAGTATTGAGTATTGTACCTATATATATATATATGGGGCCTACAAGAAGACCTGGGCCTTCATAGACAATTTTCTGTCACAGATCTCTAAATACGATTACGAACTCTAAATACGTAACTTGAAACTACTCCGGTGAATAATGACGCTAAATACCGAATATTTGGAGGTACCGTTATATGGGGGCTATACGAAGACGTGAACCTGCACAGATAATTGTCTGTCAAATTTGAAACAATTCCGATGAATAATGTCGCTAAAATCATCAAAATACCTAATATCGGGAGGTACCGTTATGAAACGTGGACTTACAAAAAATAAACATGTGTGCAAAATTTTAGCCTTCTATCTCAAATCCTTCGAAAGATAGCGTGATTACTACAGACAGACGGACATCTCTAATTCGACTTAGAATTTTACGCTGATCAAAAATATATATACTTTGTTGGGTCTGACATGAGTATTTCAAGGAGTTACGAACGGAATGACAAAGTTAATATACCCTCCATAGTATGGAGGAGAAAAGCAGTAAGTTCGGCCGGGCCGAAGTTTGAATACCCTCCACCATTTAGAACGAATTTGAAAATTTTCGAAGAAAATAACATTCGCCAAAAATTCTGTTAACATTTTAAAAATGTCGAATATAGCCGTTATATTAGGGCCTGTACCTACATAGGCATTGTTCGTCACAAGCCATTACCAAAGAGACGTAGGGTCTAAAACCGTTATTTCGATTAGGTACGTTTTGACCTATCAAATGATATATACCCTCTCTACACTGAAAGAAAAGGCTTCATACCATAAATGAAATCCTACGTTCCGTCAATGAAATTTGTTATTGACTTTGAACCAACGTAGAGGTTCATTGAATAAATGAAAAACGTTTCATTAATTCCATTAATGTAAAATTAACGAAATTGTTCATTAATATATAGTGAAAATGGTGGTGGGTATTAAAAGTTCGGCCGAACTTTGCTGTTTTTTACTTCTTAATACCTACACCACACTGTGGTAGAGGGTAATTTGTCGTTCTGCATTTGTTTGCTATAGGTAGAAATACGCGATATAAGCCCCACTTTTTTGGATGATCTTTATAAAATCACGTTCTGAGTCAGTTAATGCATGTCAGTAAGTCTGACCGTCTGCCCATGTATTTTATTAACAAAATTGTCCAATTGAGATGAAATTTTCCATGTATCATTTGTTTGGCCTAAGAACAAACTCCATAACGTAACGTTTCGTCCATTTCATGAAACTGCTTCATTAAATCGAAGCAAAATTTTAAATATAAAAATTATAACGATTTTACCTCTGATTGTAAATACTTTGGTTGCGTATTTGTTTGTATAAGACAGCGCTATTTTGTATCATTTCTATATTCACATTTTTTACTGAATTTTGTAAAAATAAGTAGTTTCGTTTCATATATTCTATGAAACCAAAAATCATTGAATTTAAAAGCAACGTAAGTTTTCGTTGCATGAACAAAACATTTATTATATTAATGTAGCTTTTCATTGCATCAATGAAAAAAAATCAACGAAACCGGTTCATTGATACAACGAATCATTTTTCTTTCGGTGTAGCCATAATAAAAATATATATTTGAGCCGAGTTGCACAAAATGGAAAAATAAGTCCCGAAATTCACTCCATTTGGCTTGATATTAGCCATATTTGCACAATAAACTTGAAAAACGGTTGAAGATACATATGGGACCTATATCCAAATCTGAACCGATTTTGAAAAAATTTGCAAATATCATTTTGTCGAATGCATATTACGAATGTGAGGGACTTAAACACCAAATCAGATAAAACATATGTATGGTAACTATAGCTATATCTGAACCGAATTTGATGTAGTTGTTTCTAGTCTGAATTCGGTCGGATATGACAAAATTCAGGTTATTTGGACAGATATTGGTCATTTGGCGCACAATTAACCCGAAATCGGTTGAGGATATATATGGGAGCTATATCCTAATCTAAACCGATCTTAAAAAAATTCAATAATATTAAATATAAGATTTCGGAACTGTATCTGATATTTGGTATCAAAGATCATTGTTGTGGAATGCATATTACGCATGAGAGGTACTTAAAACCCCAAGTAATTACCAAAATTCAGTTCATTTGGGCTGATATTAGCCATTTGATGCACAATAAACCCGAACCAAATTTGATGTACTTGCTTCTAGACTAAATTCGATGGGATGTACCAAAATACAGGTCATTTGGACTTATATTAGCCATTTGGTACACAATTAACCCTAAATCGGTTGAAGATATATGGGAGCTATATCTAAATCTGATCCGATTATCACCAATTTCAATAGGGTTCGCCCTCGTGCCAAACTAATATTGTTTGCAAAATTTCAGCTCAATCGGATAATAAAATTACAACAAGTTTTACTCGGAATTTTTTTGGAAAATAATTCAAAAAAATTCACAAATTTTGGAAGATAGACTTTGAAAAACGTTTTTGAGAAACAATGATTTTTTAAATTAAAAAAAATGTAGGTGATCATAACTACCTTTTGTATGGAAGTTTTGTACTTTAAAGCTACCGATTTTTGTCGGCAACGACAAAAATAGCTAGGGAATCCCAATCACTAAACATTGGTGTAGACAGTTTCCACAAATGCAATACACATATTACACGCAATACTCCTTTAAATAGTGTCCACCCTCTAACCATTAAAGAACAGGCATAAAGTTCGAAGGAGAATGTGAATAAATGAGGATATGCTATGGATTTCAAACATGACTGTATGTTTGAACAACAAATGTATGAAGGTTTGTTTGAAACGCTGTTGAAAAATGTGGAACATGTGTCATTACAACAATTTGTATTAAGGACTTGCAATTACTATTTTGTTGTTGTATCAATACAACATGATTTCATGCAAACCCTCATACATTTGTGGTTCAAACATACATTGAGGTTTGATGTCCACTGCAAACTCCCCCTTTTAACGTCATCCACATCCACCTTGTTCTCGGTGGATTGAAAGATAGGCAGTATTTGACGGAGTATGGCGTATGGATATGTGTATTTTATTGTGGAAACTATTCACACAATGGTTAAAAGTTTTCAAGGGAAAAGGAATGTCAAGAATTCACTTTTGAAAGAGGAAATAATAGATATGAACACTGCTGATGTGTAATCATTAGATTTAATGTAATGTGTTATTTCCCACAGAGTACGTCAAGCTCATGGTAGAATCAAGAAGATAAGGTCATGTAAACATATGTTTACAATTTTTTTAAAACGTTGTCAAAATATATATTTATAAATCCCTTGTAAATACACTAATCAGAGATGGAAACCTAGATTTTATGCAGTTAAATTTATGGAACTTTGTAGGCTTCAATTTAAGGTACTTTGTAGGCACTTCCCAATTTAAGTATTTTTAAGGACATGACTTAATGTCAAACCACGTTTATTTGCAATTTGGAATCACGACCCAATGAATATTTCTAGACCTTCCACAGTTCGTTTGATATAGTTCCTCACTTTTGTACTTTGAGACCATTTTACAAACCGTTTGGATTTTAGGTCTAAAAGTTAGCAAAAAAACTGTCCTGGAAAACTATTTCGGGACGGGTATATTAGGACATATTCTCAAATGTGTTTGTTTCCTCATGGTGGGGGTATTGAATGTTCAGCGCCACCGAAATTAATGTTTTTGTACTAATTTAACTCATTATGGCGCAGTAGGGGATTTCAACCTCATTTTTTCTTTCTTTGCCTTCCAAATTGTGAATAACTAGCTGAACCCGGCGCGCTTCGCTACTCCTTTCGTTTTATATGCATTCAAAAATATATATGCAAATATTTTGTGGCCCTAAAAAAACTAATTCAAGAATTAAAAAAAAAATATTGTAATGTAAATAAGTGTAAAATAAAACAAGTTAAAAAGCAATAAGTTCGGCCGGGCCGAACTTTGAATACCCTCCACCATTAGAACGAATTTGGAAATTTTCAAAATCTAAAAACCGTTAAAAATTCTGTTAAAATCTTAAAAATATGGAATGTGGCCGTTATATTTGGATTTATACGACGTGGACCTACATTGTTGTCATAAGCCATTGCAATTTTCAAATTCGAAACTTGAATAAACTGTGAATAATGTAGCTAAAATCATCAAAACACCGTACATAGAGAGGTACCGTTACATCGGAGCTATACGAAGACCTGGACTTGCATATACAATTTTTTGTTATAGCCTGTAGCATCCATTAGGAACTTCAAATACGACATCTCCAACAATTTCGGTGAGTATTGTACATAAAATCGTCAAAATACCGAATATAGGGAGGCAGTTATATGTGGGGCCTATACAAAGGCCTGGACCTGCATAGACATCTTTCTGTCTGAAGGCTGAAGTATCCATTACGAACGTCAAATACCAAATTTGAAACAATTCCGGTGATTAATGTCGCTAAAATCATCAAAATACCGAATATCGGGAAGTACCGTTATATTAAATTTAGTAATCCAAATTCCAAAAATGTATATTTTTGAAATTAAAATAATTTATTGAAAATTAATTATTTTGTTTACATTTTTGGACACATAATTCTGACACTTGTATTACGTACAAAAACAAATTTGTATGTGGTTGTTGTTACGATTGTTGTACAACAACACTCGCTGTTACCTGTATTATTCTACCATGAATAAAAAATAACAAGTTAAAAAGTATCAGTCGGTTCTGCCGACATACGTATACCCTCAGACAAATGTTCGATTATTTAAATATATTTTGACTTCTGTTATGATTATTCAAACTCTTGACCTTCTATGCAGTGGGTTCTGAAGGAGCGTTTGGCTTCTCAAAATCTTGAAGCATATGGGGGGAGGTACCAGAAGAAATGGTCCGATCTCTACCATCTTTATAACAGATCTTGTGTTGATGGAAATGTAGAAATATGCCAAGTTTAAATGGGATCGAATGTAAATTTCGCGTTTTATGAGCTCCATGGATATTCAAAATTAGTGGGGGAGGTACCAGAAGGAGGGGACCGATATATCCCATCTCGGAATGTGTGAAATATAAGGAGAAATTGATGTTTTTTTCGGATTTTATTAACGTTCTCGTTATTCAAAACCTTTGTGAGGGAGGTATCAGAGTGAATGGTCCGATTTTTACCGCATAAATTAAAATTAAATTATTGGGATTTGTGCAACTTGAAGACAATCGGACTCTTACATCACAGTTCATAAGAGTTGTGATTATTTAAAATGTTGAATCTTTATATAGTGGACCTGACGCTAATGTTTGGATTAGCAAAGTTGGAGCAAAATCTGATTATCGTTTCCCTTTCTGTGCAGAAAATATTTTTTTTTGAAAATTTCAACATTTGTGGGGGAGGTACTAGAAGGAGTGGATCGATATATTCAATCTTAACCCTAGGCCTTAGGTTAATAAAATTATTGGGATGTGTGAAATTTGAGGACAATCGGATTCTTACATCACATTTTATAAGAGTTGTATTTATTGAAAATTCTGAACCTTTGTGGGACAGGTACTTGATAGAGTCGATCGATATTGTCCATTTTCGCACCTTATCTAGCACTAACGCAAATATTCGGATTTGCAAAGTTGGAGCAAAATCGGATTATCCTTTCTCTTTCTGTGCAGAAAATATATTTTTTGAAAATTTCGACATTTTGTGGGTGAGGCACCAGTGGGAGTTGACCGATATTGTCCATCACCGAACTCGATCTAATTTTGACAAAAATATTACGATGTACCAAGTTTGGACCAAATCGGATACTCCCTTCGAGAGTTATCGTGCGCACCAGCCAGGCAGACGAACGACATCGCTAGATCAACACCAAATGCCCTGAAACGGATTTGGTCTAAAGAGACCTAGGGTCTAAAATCGTTATCTCGACTAGGCACGTTTTGGCCGTATCAAATGATATATACCCTCTCTAGCCATATGGTTGAGGGTATAAAAATGTGCTAAATGTAGTTCGGTATTGGTTCATGGTAAAAATCTGCTTGGACTGACGCTTCAAACGCGGTATGCCATTAAGCGATGTGACATCTCTGTCAAAGTTATGGCGTTGCCAGATGGGTCCGTCGAATATGGCCAACCCTGTACATATGAACCTACATACTTCCCCGCAATAATTGTAGTTTCAGTTAAATATGGGAGCTATATCCAAATCCGAACCGATTTCAATATAATTTGGTAAATTTAGTTGTGTACCAAATTCCATCGCACATTCCAAAATTTATTTGAATCGAACATACGCATCATGGTTGGTGCATCAAATACATGAAATCGGACGAAAATGTATGTGGGAGCTATATCCAAACCTGAACCGATTTCAATATAATATAACAAATTAATTTTTGTATCACATTCCATCGCACATTGTAAAATTTCATTGAAATTTATAGCCTGGTTTTTGTATCAAATACATGAAATCGGACGAAAATGTATGTGGGAGCTATAACCAAATCTGAACCGATTTCAATATAATTTGGTAAATTTATTTTTTGTGCCCAATTCCGTTACCCATTCCAAATTTGAAGACTGTATCTATAATCGATCAAAAGATATTTGTATGCAAAATCTAAAATTTATGGAAGTACCTCCGATTCTGATGCTATATCTACAGTTCCAAGTGGAATTTTAGAAATTTATATAGCCTATGTCACTTGCAGGCGATGGTGTAATATATCTGGAAAATTACAGGAAAATCTGTACAGCTGTTTTTGAGTCTACAAATTACAAACAAACATACAAACATTTTCCTGTTCTTCAAATAAAGAAGAAGAAAAAGATGCCACATAGATCCTTATTTTGCTAAAATAAACCCATTTTATTCCCCCTAATTTACTTTAATCATTTTCCTAATTCTCCGAGCAGTATTCGTTTCTTAAAACATCAAATTGAAAAACAATCAAAAAATTAAATTGAAAAAAAAAACTTCAAACTGATTTGAACTAATACCTTTGTCAGATTGCTAAACAATACACAGCTACAATGGAACGTAGAAATTCGCTCTATAGCACTCCGATGCAAAACGAGGAACTCCCCGATGGCGATGAAAACAATGTTTCTGATGAAACTAATCCAAGGCCATTGAAATACAAATTTAATGGCTTGAATCTCAACAATAATTGCGACAATGAATATCGTTTTGATTGGACCAAATATTCGAGTAACGGTCATCCAACGCTGCAGGCACTTAAAAATGCATTTAAAGAAGATCATCAACTTAAAAGTTCGTTGGATGAGAATCAGCTCCAATTGGATGGACTTCAAACCAATTCTGCTAAACGCCGAAACATGGACGAGGCCAAAAATCTAACAAGAATAACAGAAGATTCAAGGCTAAAGAAATTCGATCTACGCCGAACACTAATCCCAAGACCAAACACACCACCTATCTGCAGCAATTCGCATCGTTCATTCCACAATGAAACGCCAAGGTCGACAATTTCCTCCACAGCAGCAACTGTGGATGAAACGTTTTTCAAAGATTCCAAAGATGTACACAATTCAACCAACATTTCAGCAATTCTTGCTGCAGAGGTTCAGCCAAAAGTCCCAGATCATGAGATCGACAACGAGTCATTTCTCATTCGCCACAATACGTTCGAAACTAGTGGCAATAACGACTGGAATCGCATGAATTTCATAATGCTAATCGGACTCTTTACTGCCGTCCTGGTGTCAAAGGCCCTCCAATATTTTCAATTGTTTTTCCACTGGTTTCTCAATCAAATACAACAACTGCGCTATGCTCTGGTGGGATCTTCAACCATATCGACTCTCCTGCATGTGGAGGCCAATAACCGTTTCACTTCGATTGCAACAAAATTGTTGTTATTGCTAATGGCCTTTATCTTAAGTTGTCTGTGTAACTTAATGACAATTCTACATTTCACAGCTAGTTTCCTTTTGACCACAGCCCCGACTGGTCTTGTGGATTTTCTTTACAAGTTCTCCAAATGAATTATTGTGTTAAATTATTCTGAAATAAATATTAATCTTCTATACTATATATAAAAGAAAATTGTGTTAATTACTACGCTTATAACTCAAGAACCGCAGGTCTAAATTTAATGACTCAGACAAATTCGGAATTGTCTCTTGGAGGGAAAGGATAAAATAAAAAAAATCGCGTTAAAATGAAATATTTGAAGTTTTTCATTTTGATTTTTGAAATGTACATTAGTAATGTTTTATTTGCATGTTTTTTGTTCAATTTGACTTACTATATTCGGATGTACATTCGTAGGGTTTTTTTTTTCTAATATGATGTGTATTTTTTTTGGGTAGTATAAGCAAAGACCTAAAATGGTAAAGACTAGACAAAATGCATTTTTAGCAAATGGTTTGTGTCTACAATACATGGAGTAACAGCTTATGCCAGAGGCATGTTGATATAAAAACCACAATTACAGAAACCAAAGACAAATAAAAGTTTAAAAAATCAAAAAATATGGTTTCAAAATTTTGTTCCATAGAACTTTCCAAAAATTTGCAATTGCCTTAGCGATTTAAATCAGTTAACATTGGTAGCTATGTTGTTATGATATCGTAAAAACAGAGGTATTTTCACAGAGTTGCCATATTTTGACTCTGTCTTGTCCTATCTTTATTTCGGAACGGTCTCTAAGCAAAACAATAAAAATATGAATGAAAACAAGTAAGTTCGACCGGGCCGAGCTTTGAATGCCCTCCAACATTTGGAACGAATTTGACAATTTTAAAAATAATAAAATCCGTTAAATATTCTGTTAAAATCTTAAAAATACCAAATGTAGCCGTCATATTTGGGTCTAAACGACGTCGTGGACCTGCACAGGCAGTTTTTGCCATAAGCCATTACAGCATTCAAATGCGAAACTTAAAAAAAATCGGTGAATAATATAGCTAAAATCATCAATATAGAGAGGTACTATTATATGAGCGCTATACCAAAATGTGGACCCGCACAGACAATTTTCTGCCTTATGCTGCAGTATTCATTATGAACTTCAAACACGAAATTTTGAAAAAATCCGATGAATAATGTCGATAAAATCATCAAAATACCAAATTTAGGGAGGTACTGTTATATGGGGGCTCTAAGAAGACCTGAACCTGAACAGACAATTTTATTTCATAGGCTGTAGTATTCATTACGAACTTCAAATACCAAATTTGATTCCGGTCAATAATGTTACTAAAATCATGAAAAGGCCGAATATCGGAAGGTACCGTTATATTAGGGCTATACGAAGACGTGGATCTGCACAGACAATTTTCTGTCTTATGCAAGCCACACACGATACAACCGTTGGTACAACCTGGAGGGTTGTCAAGTTGTATGCTTCGGCCACAAACGATACAACTTTGTGTACAACACTTTGTACGGCTTCCCTTTTCGAAGAGTTCATTTGAGTTAAGATGACACCGGAAATAATTTCGTGCTCTATAATTTACTTAACAGCCTTTATTTATTATTAATTATACCCTACACCACATAGTGGTAAGGGTATTATGTATTTGTGCATTTATTTGTAACATGGAGAAGGAAACGAGATAGACCCATAGATACTTTTGAGGATATCCATAGAATCACTTTCTGAGTTGATTTATGCATGTTAGTCCGTCTGTCCATGTATTCTTGTGAACAAAATGCAGGACGCATTTATTATCCGATTGAGATGAAATTTTCCAAACAACATTGTTTGGCCCAAGGACGAACCCTATTGAAATTGGAGATAATCGGTAAAAATTTAGATATAGCTTCCATATATATCTTCGTCCGATTTGCATTTTATTGTGCACCAAACGTGTAATATCAGCCCGAATAGTACGTAATTTTGCACATACAACCAAATTAGACCTGAAAATAAGTATGCCAAATTTGATCGAAATCGTTTCAGATATAGCTATAGCTTCCATATATATTGTTCATCCGATTTGTTATTTTTGTCCTCCGCAGCCGTAATATGCACTCTGTAACAACAATATTTGGGGAAATATATCAAATGTAGCTCAGAAATACCTTTGCTAAATTTTATCGAGATCGGTTCAGATTTGGATATAGCTCCCATATATAACTTCGTCCGATTTACCTTTTATTATACATCAACCGTCTAATATTCGGATGGAATTTGGCATATGCAACCGAATTGAGTCTAGAAGCTAGTATGCCAAATTTGGTGAAGATCGGTTCAGATATAGCTATAGCTCCCATATATATTGTTCATCCGATTTATTGTATTTGTTACCCACAGCCGTAATATGCACTCCGTAACAACGATATTCAGGGAAATATATGAAATTAGGCCTGAAAATGAGTATGCCAAATTTGATCGAAAGCGGTTCAGGTGTAGATATAACTCCCATATATATTGTTCATCCGATTTGCTATTTTTGTCCTCCGCAGCCGTAATATGAACTCTATAACAACAATATTTGGGGAAATATATCAAATGCAGCTCAGAAATATCTTTGTTATCTTTCTTATTTGATCGAGATCGGTTCAGATTTGGATATAGCTCCCATATATATCTTTATCTGATTTCAAATTAATGTTGCACCAAATGGGCAATACAAGTCCGAATTTAAAAGATACAAATGCTTCGGCATATTTAGCAAAGACATAGAAGTGTAAAGATAGGACAAGACAGAGTCAAGATATGGTAACCCTGTGAAAATACCTCTGTTGTTACGATATCATAACAACATAATTACAAATGTTAACTGATTTAAACCGCCAAAGCAATGTGCAAATTTTCGGAAAGGTCCATGAAATAGAATTTTGAAACCAAAATTTTGGATTTTTCAAATTTTTATTTTATATCCGTTTCTGTAATAGTGGTTTTTATATTAACATGTCTCTGCCATGAGCTGTTACTCTATGTATTGTAGACACAAACCATTTGCTCAAAATGCATTTTGTCTAGTCTTTACCATTTTAGGTCTTTGTATTTAGTCCTTTGAATTTTATTTTAAATTATAATTATAGTCATAACGTTTATAATTGAATTCTCCCATAAAAAGTTTAATTGTTTTGCGGAGCTCAGCTAAATTAGCAAACAAAGACATAAAATGGTAAAGACTAGACAAAATGCATTCTGAGCAAAAGGTTTGTGGCTATACTACCTAGAATAACAGCTCATGACAGAGGCAAGTTAATATAAAAAACACAATTATAGGAAAGAATGACAAATAAACAAAGTAGCAAACAAAGACATAGAAGTGTAAAGATAGGACAAGACACTGTCAAGATATGGTAACCCTGGGAAAATATCTCTGTTGTTACGATATCATAACAACATAGTTACCAATGTTAACTGATTTAAACCGCTAACGCAATATGCAAATTTTTGGAAAGGCCCATAGAATGAAATTTTGAAACCAAAATTTTGGATTTTTCAAATTTTTATTTGTTATCCGTTTCTGTAATTGTGGTTTTTATATTAACATGTCTTTGCCATGAGCTGTTAATCTATATATTGTAGACACAAACCATTTGCTTAAAATGCATTTTGTCCAGTCTTTACCATTTTAGGTCTTTGTAGCAAAGTGGTGTAGGGTATCATAAAATCGGTCCCGCCCGACTTTAGGACTTTCTTTACTGGTTTTTTCTGTAAACAATATAATGAGCTGTCACTGGAATAAGTTGTCTAAAATTGATTGCAATTCTTGCAATTCTTCACCTGTATACACATTTTGTGGGGTCTAAATATTTAAAATTCGGGGTGCTACGGAACAAAACGCTGGAGGGCATTAAACTTGTTTTGCCTTTTTTAAATTTCAAATAAAATGATCCGAAATCGAAATGGAATAATTTAAATTGCAAATAAAATAACTAGTGTTGCAAATGAAAAAATTTGAATTAATAACAAAATAATTTTAATTGGAATTTTATAAATTCAAACCTCGAATTATAATTGAAAACGAACGCTGCCTAGACGAAAGGGAATAGTTTTGACCAAACTACGTTCCGAAAGGTGCATTCGTCTCAATTCGTGCAAAACGTCGTCTTCATCTTTTTAATTGCCCTGAAATACATGGGTATTACAATTATTCCAAATAGAATTATTATAAATATTTTTTACAAGAATCTAAATTAAATCGGGTATTTCATCGCGATTTCGTTTATTGCAAATATTCTTTATATCAACGGTTCCATTAAGAGTGGCTCGTCTAAATTATGAAAAAGAAAATATGTACATTTTAATTAAATGCTGATACTTACTGTCGTCTTGCCGCCTTTTGATTGCATTCGTCCAAGGATTTTCCTGTAAATTAGGAGAACAAATTTTTGGTAAAATGAATTAGTATAATATGTTGTTTTCACAAAATGTAACCATTACAGAAAAATCTGATGCTTTCACATACAAACCACATACTAAACACTACCTAAAAATACTGAGTTTTTGGAAGAAAGCTTAGAAGAATTATCTCATCAACATCGCCTTTCATTCTTTAAAATTATCAGAGTGAGCGGAATTCAATTTTTTGTGAGTAGTTCAATATCATGGTTGAACTAGAAAGGTCAAGTCATGCAATCATACATTCATATTTGTTCAAATTTATTCCCAGCTCTGCATTTTCCGTCATTTACCTTGTCAAATTTAAAGGCATAAAAAACAGGTCACCGTTTCTGAGTCATTTATTTACAATGGTTAATATAAATTTTGACAATTTGATGTTATCAAAGCTATAATTAAAAAAAATGTGAACATATGATTGTACTACTTTACCTTATACATACATACAGAGGTGGGAGTGTTTATTTGAAATGAGATTACTTTAATTTCATAATAGCATGGCTTCTTCCATGGTACAAAAAGTACTTTCTAGGGAAGTATGATTAAATAAAAGAGAGCTTTGTACCTTCAAATTTACAAATAACATGCAACAAGTTTTTTTTTAATTTTACACTTCCCTCCCAATATTCTCCCAAAAATCGCGGAAATCAAAGGGAACGATGTGGATTTTAATTTTTTTTCATTCCAAAATGAAAACATTTGTTCTTCCCAAAATTTGAATTTCAATTGTTTCGTTTATAACTCAAAACCATGACTTACATAAGGTCAGCCAGTAAGCCCCACATTTTGGTATAGTCCCCATATAATCGTACCTCCTTATATTGATGAATTTAGCTACATTATTCACCAATTTTTCTTCAAGTTTCGCATTTGAATATTGTAATGGCTTATGACAAAAGTTGCCTACGCAGGTCCACGTTGTCGCTTAGACCTTAATATGACGGCTATATTTGGAATTTTTAAGATTTTAACAGAATTTTAAACAGGTTTTTTTATGGTTTTGAAAATTGCCAAATTCGTTCCAAATGATGGAGGGTATTCAAAGTTAGGCCCTGCCGAACTTACAGCTCATTTACTTGTTCTTTTTTTGGCAGACTGCTCGTTTACATACGAAATCTTTACCCCGTTTAACAGTGATAATAAACCAATCACAATAAATTTAACGTATTCTCTTCTTCGAGAAACAATTAGAAACAATTCCGGTGAATAATGTCGCAAAAATCATGAAAATACCGAATATCTGGGGGTACCGTTATATGGGTGCTATACTGAAACGTAGAGCTATTTAGATAATTCTCTTCTGAGGGTAGAGTTCTCAAAAAGGACCCCATGTGTGGTTTCAAAGACAATTGCATTAAAAAAATTGTCTGAAATCATTACAACACCGAATATCGGGGGTATCATTATATGGGGGTTATACTATATCGTGGACCAATAAATAATTCTATTCTAGGGGATAAATTACTCACAAGGAACATCTTGTGAGAATTGTCAGACTATTCCAATTAAAAATGTGGCTAAAATCATCAAAATACGGAATATAGGGGGTATCGTTATATGGGGGCTATACGATATCGTGGCCCTATATAGATAATTCTCTTCAGGGGTTAAAGTACTCAGAAGTAGGTCCTCATGTGCATTTTTAGACAATTCCGTTGAAAAATGTGGCTGAAATCATAAAAAATTAAAACAAATAAAAAAAAACATTAAGTTTGGCCGGGCCGAACTTTTAATACCCTCCATCTTAGGGTAAAGGAAACATTGGAACCCATTGTGACCCACAAATACCAATTTTTAGACATATTCGTGGGAAAATGTCACAAAAATCATCAAAATATCGAATATCGGAAGGTATCGCTCTATGGAGCTATACAAAAACGTGAACCTAAACTTACAATGTTTCGGCAACGGTGCTAGAACACATGAGGACACACAAATATTAATTTTTAGACAAATCCGCGAAGAAATGTGGCAAAAATTATCAAAATGCAGAATATTGGGAGGCACCGTTATATGGGGACTACACCAAAACGTGGACGGATATATCTCATTTTCAATACCAACCATCCTAGACACAATACAAATTGTTCTGCCAAATTTTGACGTCAAATAATGTGGGTTGTATCGTGATTTCAACAGACAGACAGACGAACAGTCAGACAGACAGACGGACAGTCAGACAGACAGATGGACATCGTTAAATCGACATCGAATTTTATGCTGATTATGAATGTATATACTTTATGGGGTCTACGACGAATATTTAGGGATGTTACAAACGGAATGACAAAGTTAATATACCCCCCGTTCCAAGGTGGAGGGTATAAAAAAAATATTCAAATTCGTTAAAATTATTGAGAAACGCATACCATAGCAACCTCCGATTGGCGTCGTATAACAAAACATATAAAAAATTACTTATTTAAAAGAAAACAGTGTTGGCATGTTTGTTCGGGATTGGTGGCTCTTTCCGAATCATAGGTATTCCCTGCCTTACCCCTGGTAACCATTACCATCGTTCTCCACTAATAAACAAACGTTATTTTTATAAAAACAACAATAATGGAAACTTGAAAATGTTTGACATATCAATGTTCCCAAGCGTTGATGCATCTACCTCTATTCTTCTACCATGGTGATGATGAAAATGACAATTTTAATCCAAATACAAACACATACTTCGTCCTTGTATGAGTAAAAAGTCTGTCCACCCTTGAATAATTCCTATGATGGCGATATATATGAGACGATATCCACTTAAAATGTATAACTTACCTTCAGATTTAAACGCCAAAAGTTTATTTTCATTTAATTTTGGTGCTGTAATAACCAACTGACCCGTAATTTGTGAACGTCGAACAGTGGCCGCAGATGGTTTAACTTCTTCGTTGAGTGCGATTTGAAATATTTTTCCTTTTACCACAACTCGAATGTAGTTGATTTCAACATCGACTTTAAGGTGAGATGTTTCAAGGTATCTGAAAGTTATTGTAACAATATAAGGATTAGTATAACAATAATAATAAAATATATCGAAATATAAGTTCGGCGGTATAACAGTTATAGACCCCAAGTCTCTTTCTCCATTCTTCGTGGAGTTGATCTAGCGATGTCCGTCCGTCCGTCTGTCTGGCTGGCTGGTGTGCGCCATAGCTCTCGATCGTTATATTATTATCAAATTTAGATCGAGTTCGGAGATGGGCAATATCAGCCCACTCCTTCCCTTAACTCCCCAAAAAAGGTCGAAATTTTCAAAAAAAATCTGTTGCAAAATAGTCAGGCTTAATCACATTTTTGTTGTTTTTATAAAAACAAAGTTTGTTTATTAGTGGAGAACGATGCTAAATTGTACCAGGGGGTAAGGTTTACCCTGCCTTACTCCCTGGTAAACAGAGAGAAATATGAAAATGTTTATAAGTGCGGTTGTAAGATTCAGAAAATTTTTCAAAAGAATTTTAGTTTTATGTAATTCTTTGGTTCCTGTTCTATTGAGATTACGATCTCGTCACTTGGGTAAAAAATGTTTTATTGTTATAAGAGTTATTATACCCTACAACACTATGTGTTGGGGGTATTATAAGTTTGATTGGGCCAAAATTGTGTAACACCACGAAATATTGATTTCCCAAACACAAGGGAGCTGATGAGGATTCATAGCTTTTTCCGAAACCTAGGTCTTCCTTGCCTTACCCCCTGGTAAACATTACCATCGTTTTCCTCTAATAAACAAACGTTGTTTTCATAAGAACAACAATAATGAGATTAAGCCTGACTATTTTGCAACAACTAAATACTATGGTATCCCGAACAAACATGCCAACACTGTTTTAAAAATATTTTACTGCAGAGAATGAAAAAGGGCAATCCAATTTTGCTCCAAGTTTGAAAATCCTAATATTTGCATCAGTGCTAGATCAGGTGCAAAATGGACAATCTCGGCCCACTCCATCAAGCACCTCCCTCACATAGGGTCAAAATTGTAAATAATTAAAAGTCGTATAAAATGAGATGTAAGAGTCCGAATGCCTTCAAATTACATACATCACTATATTTTTATTCGGCGAATATATCGGTCCACTCCTTCTGGTACCAACACCCCCCCCCCCACAGAGTTCAACATTTTGAATATCCATGAAGCTCATACTACGCGAAATTAACATCCGATTCCATTCAGACTTGGCAATCTCAATATTTCAATCAATACAAGATCTAAATATTTCTCTCAACCAGAAACCTGAGATGAATATGGAAATTATGATTTCGCATAAAATTGGATATAAGTGTTTCATTTTCTTGGGATTAATTTTAACATTTTCTAAAAATGATCACATGTGTCATATAAAATGTTCGAAAATCCACACAAGTAGTTCTTTCTGAGTGTTTTACCCTCTGGAAAAGAATTGTTTATATAGGCCCACAACATCGTATAGCCCCCATGCAACCGTACCCCCCGATATTCGATATTTTGATCATTTTAGCCACCTTTTTCAATGAAATTGTCCGAAAATCCACACAAGGAGTTCTTTCTGAGTGTTTTATCCACTGGAAAATAAGTGTTTATATAGGTCCACGATATCGTATAGCCCCCATACAACGGTACCCCCCGATATTCGGTATTTTGATGATTTTAGGGACATTTTTCACCGGAATTGTTTCAAATTTGGTATTTGAAGTTCCAAATGGATACTACACCCTAAGATGGAAAATTACCTATATTCGATATTTTGACGATTTTAGGTACAATACCCACCGAAATTGTTTGAGATGTGGTATTTGAATTTAACGGCACCTCCTTATATATGATATTTTGATGATTTATATATATATATATATATATATATATATATATATATATATATATATATATAAATATATATAAATCAATTGAAGTTCGTTGGGTATACATCTGTCGGCAAAACCGACTGATACTTTTATGACTTGTTTTATAATGTCTAGAAAATTCTATCTTTATGATAGCAAGTTTACTAGGCAGAGTTTTCGGGATGGGAGAAAGTTCCATAAGGAAAACTGTCAGCAGTGGGAATTTCACTTTTTTCTTGCTTTTTCCATTCAATTTCATATCAATTTCCATCCCTATTACCAATCTTCCTACAAACAGAGACTTGCCCAATATAAATTCGAAACTTCATGTGATACTATCTGGAACTCTGTGTCACTTTTTCACGTTTTCAAAAATTAAATAGGTCGGGAAAGTGGTATTTTCTTTTTCCAATTCAATTTATACTATTATTACTATACTTTCTATCAAGGCAAGATCCCAACAATCCAAATGTCAAATTATAGCCGAATCGGTTGAAAATCAACTTAAAAACATTGAATATACTAACAATGACAGGTACTCTTACATGCAGGCAATACCGAAACATGAAAATAAGTTGGAGGTACATGGTAAGTCGTCAAAAAAACATATGCCCATACATACTTATAAACATCCAATTCCAGAATATATTCATTAGCTTCATCTTTCAATTTGAATGTGAGTTCCGGTTTATTGAGATTGTATGGACGACCACATGGCGCAAAGAGCGTTGGTTCCTTTTTAATTGGTTTTTCCGTTTCACCGGTATTTTTCTTGTTACGACACTGCTTTTGATAACGCGCCATTTCGATGCGTATCTCGGGGCAATTTTCGCTCGTGGAATCCCAAAATGTTTTAATACGTTCACTTTCATCTTCAATAGTAGACATTTTTGCTTCCAACTGCTGCTTCTGTTGCAGAAAACGTATCTTCTGCTCATCTCGTTGCATAGCATAGACGGCCTGTCGCTGAACAATAATCGCACGATATTCCCTAAGATGTGGCTTGGCTTGCAACTTCTGCGTGGACGTTACATCTTGACAATCCAAACTTTCCAGCTGGGTGAGAGTCCCGATAACATACTCCCGATAATTGGGATAATCACAACATGGATTACCCGTCAGAATGAGAGTTTTCAAATTGTAATTCTCTGTCAGACACTCAATCGAAGTCAATTCACCAATGAAATTCAAAGTTAAATCCAATTTATTGAGTGATTCCAATGGCTGCAGATTTTCCACACGTTCAATATTGTTCAAAGCCAAATTCAGATATTCCAAACGTTTCAGTTTGTGAAGATTTTCGATTTTTGCAATCAGATTTGATTGCAGCAGCAGTATCTTCAAGTCTCGACACCAATTCTGAAGATGTTCAATGCGTTCGATGTCCTCCTGATGCAGGGACAGTTCTTCCAAGGTACCAATAAGCATTTCATTATGTTCCGATTTCTTTCGCACCAATTCTTCTGTAACTAAATTTTAATATTTAATATGTTTTAGAATTTAAAATAGTGGCTTAATTTACTTACTTCGAACCATGTCGGTCTTTAATTGTTTTTTTTTTTTTTTTCAAATCAAAATACAAGAAATAACAAATTTATTCGGTTTCCATGACGACATACTAGAGTTGCCATTTTTATGCCCTCCACCATACTTGGAGGGTATATTAACTTTGTCATTCCGTTTGTTATTCATTCCAAAATGCTCATGTAAGACCCAACAAAGTACATATATTCTTGATCAGCGTAAAATTCTATGTCGATTTAGCGATGTCCGTCTGTCTGTCTGTCCGTCTGTCTGTTGTAATCACGCTATCCTTCGAACGAATCAAGATAAAAGGCTAAAATTTTGCAGACACGTTTGTTTTGCCAGTAGGCAGGTTAAGTTCGTAAATGGGTCATGTAGGTCCACCTTTTCATATAGCCCCTATGTAACAGTACCTCCCGGTATTCGGTATTTTTATGATTTTAGTGACATTACTCACCGGAGTAGTTTCAACTTACGTATTTAGAGTTCGTAATGGGAAGTACAGTCTGTGACAGAAAAAAGTCTATGCAGGTCCAGGTCTTCGTATAGGCCCAATATATCAGTACCTCCCTATATTCGGTATTTTGGCAATTTTAGGTACAATACTCACCGAGATTGTTTGAGATGTCGTATTTGAAGTTCGTAATGGAAGCTACAGCCTGTGACAGGCAATTTTGTAGGCAGATCCAGGTCTTCGTATAGCTCGGATGAAACGGTATCTACCTATGTACGGTATTTGATGATTTTAGCTACATTATTTACCGTTTATTTCAAGTTTCGAATTTGAATATGGTAATGGCTTATGACAACAATGCATATGTAGGTCCACGTCGTGTAGACCTCAATATAACACCTATATTCGGTTTTTTAAGATTTTAACAGAATTTTTAACGGATTTTATTTTTTGAAAATTAAAAAATTCCTTCAAATGGTGGAGGGTATTCAAACTTCGGCCCGGCCGAACTTACTGTTTTTTAACTTTTTCTTTATTAAATAGGAGAAACATCCTTTGATAGAGTGAGCTGCATAACTGGGACCTTCTTCTTATACTCTGCATCACACTGTAGTTAGGGTATTATGTCTTTGTAACATAGAGAAGGAAGCGAGTTAGACCCATAGTTCCTTTTAATAATCTGCATAGAATCACATTTCGAGTCGATTTATGCATGTCCGTCCGTCTGTCCATGTATTTTTGTAAATAAAGTACAGGTCAAATTTATTGTCCGATCGAGATAAAAATTTGCACAAAACATTTGTTTGGTCCAAGGAAGAACCGTATTGAGATTAGAGATAATGGATCAGAAATACTTTGCCAAAATTTATCGAGATCGGTTCAGATTTGGATATAGCTCTCATATATATCTTCGCTCTATTTCAAGTTTATTGTGCACCAAATAGTTAATATAAGCCCGAATTGAATGGATTTTGACACACACGAACCATGTTAGCCTGGAAGAAAGTGTATCAAAGGTGAAACTCGGTTAAGATATAACTATAGGTCCCATATATATGTTTCATCCGATTTTGTATTTTACTTCCTCACACCCGTAAAATACTCTCCGACAACAAAGATATTCGGTGCCAACTATCAGATACAGAATAGAAATACCTCTGCTAAGTTTTATAGAGATCGCTTCAGATTTGGATATTTGCCCCATTTATATCTTCAACCGATATCACGTTTATTGTGCCTAAAAATGGTAATATCAGATTAAATAGGATAAATTTTGATGAATATCGGTTCAGACATGAATGCCTTCGTCAAATTTAGTAGAATACGATAGAAGCCTGCCAAATACTAGTTCATTTCGACTTTAAATTATAGCTGATTTAATGATTCTCATAAATTCCTAAAAAATCAATAAAATCAAGGTAGGGCTATGATACCATATGATTTCATTTTTTATACCCTACAACACTATGTGTTGGGGGTATTATAAGTTTGATTGGGCCAAAAATTATGTAACACCACGAAATATTAATTTCCCACATAGGAAAGTATATATGGATCTTCCTAGCTCGCCGAGCTGAGTCGATCTAGCTATGTATGTCCGTCCGTCCGTCTGTCCGTCTGTCCATGTTAATTTGTAATCACTCTACAGGTCGCAATTATGGCCCGATCTTCACGAAATTTAAAATGTAGGTGGGGTTAAGGTCAGAATAGAACCCTATTTCTTTTGGAGAGGATTGCATAATATTTAGGGGTTGAAATGGACCAAAAACTGAAAAATTTGTTGATTTTGCAGTTGCTCTACAGGTCACAATTATAGACCATTTCGCATGTAGCTAGAGTTAAGTGCGGGGAAGAAGCCTACCAATTTGGGTGGTCATCGGATAATATTTAGCGGGTAAAATAGACCATATCTTTTATGTTGAAAAAATTCAAAAATTTTCATTAAACCGCGAATATTTTAAATCCCGGCGAAATCACAAAGCCATGACAAGGTTATTTCTGATCTTTACATTGATGTTAACATCCAACAAATCGGATATATAGCAAAATATGTGCGATATATATGTCTATCAAAGAAGATACGCTTGAAAGATCTCTTATATGTCGAGAACGGCTGAACTGATTTCGACAGTTCTCATTAATTCAGAATGGTCTCTTGGCAGGAAAGAAAAAACGTCTAAAAAAATCGCATAAAAATATCTCTCTAAAGATGAAAATATTGATTTTGTAAAATTTTCTCATATTTTTTCAATTTTGTCATATTTTTGGCATATTTTCATTTTGAATTAAACATTTGGTAATATTTCTAAAGCTAACAAAACTAAGTAGTTAGGATATCATATACAGATCGCATTTATGGCCCGATCATTACGAAATTTTGCATGGAGATAAGATGAGGGTCAGAATAAAAGCCTATTCTTTTTGGAGATGATCGCCACATATTTAGGGGTTGAAATGGACCAAAAAACTGCAAAATTGTCAGCAGGTCGTAATTATGGGGGTTACCGGACATTGCAAAAGCCAAGCAGTTTTAGATGGCCATCCAAAAATATTCAATGTGTGAAGGAGTTTGCCAACTTTTATAGACAAAATACGAAAATGTCCATTCCAGTCACTTTTTTGGAGAATTCACAAATACAGGAAAGACGCACTTCTGACTATTTCGTTAACGCTGATTTCGTTGAAGACTATAGTCAAATGTCTGTATCTCATATAGATGCGTTTCAGTCAAAAACCAATAATAAATTTTAATCTTTTGCCACTTCTGAGAGATTATAGGTCTTTGGGAAATATTGGTTCCAGATCTAGGAAGATCATTTAGTGCAACATCTACCAATAAATTGGAAATGAGCAAATTAGTTTAAGTTGCTATTATTCGAAAATTAGAGAACGAAACCTGATGGTTTTCTTTTATTATTTATCACAATATCTTGTGGAATTCTTTCGAGTATCTCGCCTATATAAACTGTATCGTTTATTATAGTGTTGTAGGGTATTCAACGGTCGGCCCCGCTCGACTGTAGCCTTTGCTTACTTGTTTTTTTTATTTTCTTGCTTAATATGTCAACTTTATTTGTTTATGTGTGTGGTTATTATTATTTTCAATAATAAAAAAATTTGCAGAAAATATTCAAATTCGAGTATTTTCAAAATGTTTATGGCAACGTATGCATCTACAAAATCTATAGTTTTTGTAGCAAAATAAACCTTTAGAGAGATAGAGAGAACATGATTTTGAAAATAAATTTTTACCTTTCATTCAGTTTTCGAGGTTTTGAATTATTTATCCATAATCAATGCAACAAGTTGTTTGGCTTTTTATTTGTTTTGATAGTAATTCTGACATTACAGGCCAAACAGGTAGACCTCTATACTTGCAATTTTTTCAAAGTTAGGTTACCTTGTCTTCATTGTACCATGGTATGGGCTATATTACAAGAAAATCGAACATATATATTTGGATATAGCAAGTAGTAAAGAATCGCTGACTCGCAAATTATGACAGATAAAAGAATTGTAAATTGTGACCCTTTGTAGGTGAGGCATCAGTAGATATATATCATCTTCACAACAGATCTTGTGTTAGCAAAATGTTTGTATGTATGAAATTTGAATGCTTTTTTCGCTTTCTGTGAGCGTTTTGTTTTTCTAAATCTTGAACCCTATGTGGATCATATAGCAAAAGAAATGTTCCTATCTCTACCATCTTTTTAACAGACTTTTTGTTGATTTAAATGTTGAAATGTTCCAATTGAATAGAAAGTTAATTTAGCATTATATGACCTTCATGGATGTTCAAAATTTTGACCCTTTGTGGGGGAGGTATAAGAAGGAGTTGGCCGTTATATTCCATTTTTACCCCAGGCCTTGGGTTATTAAAAATATTGTGATTTGTGTAATTTGAAGACATTTTTTATAAAAGTTATAATAATTCGAAACTTTGAACCGTTGTGGGGGAGGTACCAGAAGGAATGATCCAATCGCTACCATCTTTATGACAGATCTTGTGTTGATGGAAATATTGAGATGTACCAAGTCTGATGTACCAAGTTTGGCCAAATCGGATACTCCCTTCGAGAGTTATCGTGCGCACTATCGACTCCAAATGTCCTGTAACGGATTTGGTTCAAAGAAACCTGGGGTCCAAAACCGTTATTTCGACTAGGCACGTTTTGGCCGTATCAAATGATACCCTCGCTAGCCATATGGCTGAGGGTATAAAAAGCAGTAAGTTCGTCCGGGCTGAACTTTAAATACCCTCCAACATTTGGGACGAATTGGGAAATTTTCAAAAAAAAAAATAAATCTATTAAAATTCTGTTAAAATCTTAAAAATACCTAATATCGGAAGGTGCCGATATATGGGGGATATACGATATAGTGGATCTATATAGACAATTCTCTTTCAGGGGGAAAAGTACTCACAAGAAACTCCTTTTGTGGATTTTCAGACAATTCGATCGCAAAATGTGGCTAAAATCATCAAAATACCGAATATCGGGGGAACCTTTATATGGGGGCTATACGAAGACGTGGACCTGCACAGACAATTTTCTGTCTTAAGCTGGGAATACATAAAGCGCTTATTTTGCTGGCTTAAGTCATCGGCTGGCTTCTTCGTAGAGGAACAAAGGACTTTTAGGTTGACTTAGTTCGATTTTGACCCTAGGCTCCTTCGTTCATTTCCAAAGAAGCCAGACGATGACTTAAGCCAGCCAAATATGCCCTTTATGCATTTCCACCCTTAGGCTTTAGTATTTATTTTGAACTTCAAATACCAATACCAACAATTCCGGTGAATAATGTCGCTAAAATCATCAACATACCGAATATCGGGAGGTACCGATATATGGGGGCTATATGAAAACGTGGACCGACATGGTCCATTTACGAACTTGCCTACTGGAAAAATCAACATGTGTGCAAAATTTTCGCCTTCTATCTCAATTTGTTCCCAAGATAGCGCGATTACAACAGACAGACCGACGGACGTCGCTAAATCGGCTTAGAATTTTACGCTGATCAAGAATATATATACTTTGTTGGGTCTGACATGAGTATTTCGAGGAGTTACAAACGGAATGACAAAGTTAATATACCCTCCATAGTATGGTGGAGGGTATAAAAACATGAATGGAATGTTGGGGTTACTCCGCAATATTTAATCTCCCTTCTGTAATTGTGCAATGGGTTCATCCACAAATCTACCTCCTATGCATAGCACAATTACAGAAGGTAGAACAAATCCACCTCATAAATACATTTTTGCTTTAGGTGCTCCAATTCTGTCAAAACATATGCATAGTTTGTATATGTGTGTGTCTATTGTTTTGAATAAAAATAGAAAATAATTTGCAATTATTTCAAATTTAGAGACAACAGAAATGAGCAACAAAATATATAATTTTGGGATAAAACAATCTTGTCCTACTATCTTGGATTCATTACACCCTCAGCCACATGGCTACAGAGGGTATATATCATTTGGCACGGCCAAAACGTGCCTCATCGAAATAACGATTTTAGATCCTATGTCTCGTTGGACCAAATCCATTTCAGGTAATTTGGAGACGATCTAACGATGGCCGTACCTCTGTCTGTCCGCCAGTCTGTCTGGCTGGTGCGCACAATAACTCTCGAAGGAATTATCCAATTTGGTCCAAACTTGGTACATCGTAATATTATTGTTAAACTTAGATCCAGTTCGACGATGGGCAATATCGGTCTACTCCTTCTGGTAAATCCACCAAATACGATCGAAATGTTAAAAAAAATAATCCGATTTTGCTCCGACATCATAATATTTGCATCAGTGCTAAGTCAGCTGCGAAATCGGATAATATCGGTTCACTCCATCAAGGGAGGTACCAGAAGGAGTGGATCGATGTATTCCATCTTGGTACCAGACCTTGTGTTAATAAAAATATTGGGATGTGTCAAATTTGAAGACAATCGGACTCTTACACAAAATTTATAAGAGTTGTAATTATTCAAAATGTTGACCTTTTGTGTGGAGGTACTTGATGGAGTGGACCGATATTGTCCCTTTTCGCGCCTGACCTATCACTGATGCAAATATTAGGACTTGCAAAGTTGGAGCAAAATCGGATTGCCCTTTCTCTTTCTGTGCAAAAAAAAATATTTTTGACAATTTCGATCTTTTGTGGGGGAGGTACCAGAAGGAGTGGGCCAATATATTCCATCTTAACACTAGACCTTGGGTTGATAAAAATATTGGGATGTGTGAAATGAAAGAGTTGTAATTATTCAAAATTTTGACCTTTTGTGGGGAGGTACTTGATAGAGTGGATCGATATTGTCCATTTTCGCACCTGGCCTAGCATTGATGCAAATATTATTTACCATGATAATATCCCAGATATTTAATTTTTCTGACCTGTTCAATCTCAGTGCCTTTCTGTTTAAGATTTAGCTGACGGATTCGTCTATTTAAGTGGATAACTGACATTTTGCTGCTGAAATTTGCCGCTGAAAGGAAGGTAAATTTCATTACAGCACGATGAGAGTTCCGAATTTTTGACATATAGATGGACTCTAACGGCCTCAACGCCCGATGAAATTCAAACAAAAACAAGTTAAAAAGCAGTAAGTTCGGCCGGGCCGAACTTTTAATACCCTCCACCATTTGCAACGAACTTGGATATTTTCAAAAAATAAAATTCTTAAAAAATTCTGTTAAAATTTTAAAAATACCGAATATAGCCGTTATATTGTGGTCTATACGACGTGGACATACATATGCATTGTTTGTCATAAGCCATTACCATATTCAAATTCGAAACTGGACCCGCACCGACAAATTTCTGTCACAGACTGTAGTTCCCATAACGAACTTCAAATATCAAATTTTAAACAATTCCGGTTAATAATGTCGCTAAAATCATCAAAATACCGAACATAGCGAGGTGCCGTTATATGGGGGCTATACGAAGACGAGGACCTGCACAGACAATTTTCAGTCTTAGGGTGTAGTATCCATTTGGAACTTCAAATACCAAATTTGAAACAATTCCGGTGAATAACGTCGCTAAAATCATCAAAATACCGAATATAGGGAGGTACCGTTATATTGGGGCTATACGAAGACGTGGACCTGCAAAGACAATTTTCTGTCTTAGGGTGTAGTATCCATTTAGAACTTCAAATACTAGATTTGAAACAATTCCCGTGAATAATGTCGCTAAAATCATCAAAATACAGAATATCGGGAGGTACCGTTATATGAGGGCTATACGAAGACATAGACTTGCATAGACAATTTTCTATCTTAGGGTGTAGTATCCATTTGGAACTTCAAATACCAAATTTGGAACAATTATGGTGAATAACGTCGCTAAAATCATCAAAATACCGAATATAGGGGGGTTACCGTTATATGGAAGCTATATGAAGACGTGGACCAACATGGCCCATTTACGAACTTAACCTGCCTACTGGAAAAATAAACATGTGTGCGACTTAGAATTTTACGCTGATCAAGAATACATATACTTTGTTGGGTCTGACATGAGTATTTCGAGGAGTTACAAACGGAATGACAAAGTTAATATACCCTCCATAGTATGGTGGAGGGTATAATAAATCATTCGCGTGGTGGAATAAAATACAATTCTCCGACTGAATACTAAATAAAGGGATTGTGTATGCATTCAAGAGGAGTGGACTTAATGCACTTCCTCGTGCCAGACCACCATTGACGGTTACGACGAGAGTACCCAGGACGAGATTCTCCTTGTAGAGGAAGTCTACAATCCATGACATGATCCCGCCCTTCACCCCCAAAATTGCCATATCAAAATGTCAACATAAACGCAATCGTATGCTTTCTCGACATCTACACAGAATCCTAGTGCGTGATATCCCTATGATTTTAGGTTTTATAGCATGTTAATTGTGTTATTAATAAAGGACGTGTTGGGAACAGATGATTGGATTCGATAAAATTGTGCAATCATTGATTCTAGGCATTTGGGAGGTACTGGGAGGAGCGCTATCGGCCTATAGTCTTTATATTTAAGAGGGGTCCTTATCTTGTTTCGGGATTGGTGAAATGTTAATAGCCCTCCATTCCTGTGGGATTTTACCGATTTTCCAAATATCACATAAAATATTGAAAAAGGCTAGGAGCGCCAGGACTAGCCCTGGAGCCGAAGCATTGGTTCTTGATTTAATAAAATTTTTAAATGTATAGAAGGGTAATTTTGGTAAATCAGTGTTTGATATGACCCTCCGAAGTCCCTTGTTCAAAAACGTCAGTCCCAACGTTTTGAAGGGTTCTGCTTTTTAAATATTTGGCTCTTGTCGCCTTTTTCTAAACAATTTCTGCTCCTCATCATTTCACCACATATTTATTCTTTGGGTCCAACATAATAATGTTCCTGTTGATGATCTCACAAACACTATTGTTGAATTCCTGAATGGAGCTACCTACGTATATTTTATCCATCTCTTTCAAGAAAAAAGTTTAATTGTCATTAAATCACCAATCGTTGGGAGAGAATGATATATCCCTTCCTTTAAAGGCAAAGTTAAAATTAGTTAAGTTGGAGGTTGAATTGTCTTTCAACCATGTCTTTGTAATTAATGCAACATCGATAATAGATGTGTCTTTGTTACCCTACAATTTGTAACAACTGTTACAAATAAGCTTTGTTATAGCATCTGTAATTGGTTCATTCTTCTCCCTTTTCTGGACTTTTTGTATTAAGTATAGGCACTTCACTTTGAAAGTATTGTCTCATTTCATGCTCAGTAACGGTCTTCTCAACCGAATAAATTAATCCCAACCTAGAAATAAAATGGTCAAAAAGTTTGGTTTGGTAGTCCGTTGGTATTATCCACATCACAACCTTCGGCATCTTTCAATATGCCAGTGTCAGTCCCTGCACCCGTTTCCGAATGTTTGCGAGATTTGTTGATATAAATCCAAAATATTCAAAAAACAAGGCACTTTTCCTCCTACCAGAAGGAATTTAAAAGACGGTACCAGAATCATCCGCAAGCACGCAACAGTTTTTTTTTTCTTTGCTTGACTTGTTCACTCTTCGGTGGTTGAAGCGAAAATCTTGAGCAACCTTCCTGTAGGGGAGTCTCTAACTCAACTTTTGAGACACCGACAGAAATCGGTACAATTCAAATGCTTATAATTTACAATTCAAATGTTTCTAATCATGAAATTTGCCGGTAAGTTAGCGACGACATCAAAGTAGTCGCTAAGGTCCACTGATAGATAGCAATGTTGCCAACTTTTACTTCTTTTTATATCAAAATGTTGCGTTTGAAAGTTACCGAGTTATAAGTTGTTAGCTTTATGTCCAAATCTCTCAACACTTCAAGCAATCGCTAGAAAATCGTGGAAAAAGCAACATCCATTTAAAATTGAAACCAAACGACATATATACAAAAAGTATTCTTCATTTTTAAATTTTAGAAGCATAAAATATACGACTACATTACCTAATGTGGTGTAAAAAAGTTCCGCACCGTTGACGTTTTGTTAAATATAGCTGCGAATTTTTCTCTTATTAGGTAAATAATATGTTCTCAGTACCCTGCAGTGAACTTTTATATCTAAAAGGAGTAAGTTCGGCCGGACAATATTCAAATATGAAATTTAAAATAATTCCGGCGAATAATGTAGCTAAAATCATCAAAATTCCGAATATAGGGATATACTGTCTGTCACAGGCTGCAGTGGCAATTTCGAGGTGCAAATACGAAATTTAAAACAATTCCGGTTAATTATGTAGCTAAAATCATCAAAATACCGAATATAAGGAGGTACCGATATATGGAGGCTATACGAAGACCTGTGTCTGCATAGAAAATTTTCCGTCATAGACTGTACTACTCATTAGGAACTTCTAATACGAAATTTGAAGCAATTCCGGTGAATAAAGTCGCTAAAATCATCAAAATATCAAATAAAAGGAGGTACTGTTTTATGGGGGCTATCCCAAAATGTGGACCTATATAGACCATTTTCAGTATCAAAAGTCCTGCCGAACAAACACAAATCTGAGTAAAATTTTATTGGCATTCTTTATTTCGTTCGGAAGTTAAAGTGATTTCCACAATTTTATGCTAATCAAGAACATATATATATACTTTGTGGGGTCTAAAATCTATATTTCGAGGTCTTACACACGGAATGACAAACATAATATACCCTCCATACTACGGTGGAGGGTATAAAAAGTGTATATATTGTATATCAAGAAATGGAATTAATCGCAAAACGTCGTTGGGGCTTACTGCTACCTGTAATATAAATTCGGACTAATTGTCTATGCACTTACATTATTTTTTGTGTAAAAATCTTTTTAATTCTTAAAGCCACATTTCAACTGGGGCCAAATTATTCATTCGATATCGACAACATTTCGATCAAAATGAAATTTAATATGTAATTTTTAGCTTTATTTAGTTGAATATTTCTGTAGAAACTACTAAATCTTGATTGCTTGAGTTAAAAAAAATTTCTACAGAAATTCATTCTGATCGAAAAATTTTCGATATCGAATGCAAGACTTTGGCCCTAAATTTTTGATATGTAACACACTTTGAGTAAATGAGCAATATGGTGTAAACCCGCTTTTCCGATGTGACACATCGTGTTTTAGTATCAAAAGTATTTCAGCTTGAAATACACTAGACATGATAACAGTTGAGTGCATATGAATTGAGTCTTATTCATGGATACTTTTCAGATGGCCTAAAATATATGAATAATATTGTGAAGTCAATATCAATTGTTTAATCAAGTGTTCATAAATACACAAAGTTTCATTTGATTAATTAATGTTTTATGTTGCTTTGGCGAAATCTCTATTTCCTTTTTTTATAATATCGTAATATTGCATATGTACACATTTTCAAACGCTCCCCTGTAATCTATCAACCACCCGATCTTTCAAGTATTTACGTTAACAGTATCCACAACCGTCAATTGTACTCGATTAAAATCAATTAAGTGTGAGAGCCGATCGCTAGTCTCTTTTCATTGGTGTCTCTCATGTTCGCCCTTTATCTCCTTAGAAGTCAAATCATGATAATGAAAGAAAATCTAATGCTAGTGTTCTTTTGAGTTATCAATCGCCGGACAATAGTAAAAATTTACGATTCGAGACGGAAAGTAATCAGTTGTACTTAACTAACCACACCATAAAATAATCATTTCAATAAAAACTATTTCAGAACATTAGCAGAAAATAATGTACCAACAAGGCAGCAATGATGTTTTGAGACTATTGTCAGACCCAGAACTTGAGGAACTATTGCAATTGTATGCACTTAAAAGTGGCATTGACAGTTTTCAATATTTGTTTATTTACACTCAGCTTCAATGGAATAAGAAATTACGTGAAAAACACATCGATGAACAGGATGAAAAGTGGATTTCATTCAGAAAGAAATTTTATACCCATGTTAATGGTGACTTTCGCAAATATGGTACATACGTGTGTCTACATCAAGACCTAGTAAGCATATTCGTCTTCCAAATCTCCTTCCTCTTTTAATAAATCCCAAAATGTTTGTGCCCATAATTCAGATACAAAGTGTCACTTTTCACACCTGGCAACCGAATTGCAATGAGTTATTGGAGTGTTTGGAAAACACCAATTTAATTCAATGGAAAAATGAAGCATTACTTATAAATGTGGCACCGGAGTGTTCAGAAATTGTGAAAAATCTTGTCCAAAGGAAAGGAGGTGCCATACGGAGAGCCAGATCTTGTCAAGGTTTGATTTTTAAGCGCACAAATTCTTTGAATTTTAATAAAACCAGGTATGTTGGAACAGCATTAGATACTAACACAGTAACATAGCTCATATTCGTATTTGACCCTAGCATTCCCGATGGCTATGAATTGGGAAAGGTGCAGGAAAAACACGCCGATTTAATACATTCCTTATGGGCTAATAACAAAGAAGGTTCCTTGGATTATATCAGAGGTCATATAAAGATTAATAAATCTGTTGGGCTGTATGAAGCATCGAGTAATGAATTAGTTGGCTGGATTTTTCAAAACGAATTCAGTGGTATAGCGTATGTATATTTTGAAAACTTTTAAATGATAAAAAAAATCAATATAAATTATATTATCATTAATTTTCCAACCATTGAAGAAGACTTTTTCTCATTTTTGTCACATCTTATATCCAACCGAAAAATTGGTCATTGGCTTAAAAATATACATATGTAATTTCTTTTTAGCATACTTCAAGTTCTGCCAACTCACCAAAGAAAAGGTTTTGGAAGGATCTTAGTTGAAGCATTAACTGCAATTATTGCTGAAACTGAAAGAATACCCGTAACGGCATGGGTTGTAGTTGGAAATGTAAAATCTGAAACATTGCTGCAAAAAGTTGGATTTGAGAGAGCCGTTGTTTATGAATGGATACAACTGGAAAATGTAGCTAATAAATTATGACATATTTGAGAGTATTTTGTGACGGAAATTTAGAATAAAACATCATGGGAAATGGTTTTTTTTTTCAGAAAAAGCGCAACACCTTTTATTTTTTGTTATTCCTTACACCATCGCGATTGCAACGAAGTCTTCTTGGCTATACATCGCCTATGTGATGTGAAAAGTCATCTTGGCACATTTTTGAAGTGACAATCGAATGGCATTGTATGTAATGCAAAACATTGTAATTCGAGACAGATTGGTGTTTTCCATTCCATATATACTGTAACAATTATTACTTTTATTATTACTCGCTGTTTCAATTTTGAATATAGTGACATGGTCGTGTTTTGGGTTTCAAACCATTTTTTCAAAGTGCTGTTTCGTCGTCTTGTATATTCTTCGTTAACAATATATATTCTACTAGACGTGCGCGGATGTGTGATCAATTTGTTTATCATGTAAAGCTCCTTCATTCCTCCTTTTCAATGTAAAAATCATTAGCACTGAGGCATATTTTGTTCCTACTCATTGAAAAATTGCTTAGTTAAGTTTACATTAACTTTCGTCTATATACAATGCGTAAGAAAGTCGGTTTTTATTTTCTTAAACTTCACACACTGATGCCACGTCTATTTACACAAAATACATATATAAATATATAAATACTGAGTTAAAACAAAAATAAACTGAATTTTTTATGAGTTAAGAAAAACATTACATCAATTGTAGTTAAAAATGGCTCGCTTATACCTGTATACTCATATTTACAAAAATTGCCTAAAAATCATTTTGTAACATCGTTATTGAAATTTTATTAAACTAAACAAATAAAAGTCGTGTTGTACTTCCATTGGGCATCCCGCTTCCATTCGCCAAAAGACTGTTTGTTGTGCTAGAATTGTAACCATTCGTTGTCTTGTAATTTGTTAAAACTGAACCCCGATAATAAGGATCCACTGAATTTGATAAGGGGGAATAATTGATACTGGTTTTTGTAGTGGTTGGTATTATAGGTTTCTCTTTCGTAATTTGCTTGGCCTGAAATTGAAGACATAAAATTAATATCTTCTCATATAGTAGGAGGAAATAATTGATAATAGTCTCACCCTATTATAACACAATACACCCACAATGGCCAGACCCATGCCAAAGCAATTCACCCATGTCACAGGATTTCCTAAAATCAGCAGTGATACGGCTATCACAAATATACGTTTCGATGCACTGGCCACTGCATATGTTAAAGGCGTCACCAGTGACAATACCGAGAATGCTATGATGTTTTGTAGCCAGTTCAAAACTCCATCGGCAAAGAGCAGTGCTATAACTCGGTAATCCAAATTTGTCTGAAATGAATTATATACATATTAATAAGCCCTCTGTCATGTACAGGAAATCTATACTTACAATTGCGGGATGTTGAATAACTTTAAAACTGTCCATATACAGCCAAATGGGTAGGAACATAACTAATGCCAATTTACCAAGCAAATGCAGCAAACGCAAATGATGTATTCCGGTATCTTTAAGAACCTAAAAAATACTTCTTTTATTTTGGAAGCTTTAGTAGCGAAAACTAAGGGCTAAATGTATGTTCTGTGTCACCAATGTAAACGTCCTTTGTTTTGAACCTGGGGTACAATTCGCGTTCACATGCGCAGTCCGGAAAATCCATTTCGTATTTAAGTGAAACAATTCTTACCTTTTTTGAAAATATATTTTGCAATGAGAATCCCATTGTGGATACCAATGCCGATATTAAGCCCAACATATCAAAAGAGATTTCAGTTAAAGTGGCAATTCCAACTCCTGTTATAATTGGTATAAGGCTAAGGTAAATCATGGTGGACTGTTTTTCTTTAAACAGTAACCGAGAAAGTATCACCGTGAATAGCGGCATTGTGGCTTTAACTAGGAATGCAAAAACAACAATTATTTACATATTTTGGAAAACATGTGTGAGACGAAGTTGAACACGTCAATAGGAAGACATTTATGCTGTCTTCTACCTACCTACCTGTATGAGCATATGAAACAGGAACTTTCCACAACGAAATGTGGGACGTCACCGAGGCCAGAAATTTACCAAAGGCAAGCGGTATAATCAACTTAAGATAGTAACCTCTAGGCAAGTCTTGATACTTTCGTATTTTCCACAAATTGAAGAATGGTCCACTATACAGCGTGATGCTGCAAAGCTGGACCATTGTCACTGTCATCGGAAATGGAAATTCGTTCAGCACCATTTTTCCAATCACATTGTTGCTGGATGAAATAATGTACCAAACAATGCAGAGGGTCAATACCACCAAGACATGTCTGGAACCCGTACGTTTCGCAACTCCACTCATAATTAGTTTCTTCTTGTATTATTCAAGAGCTATTCGTAATTAAATAATGTTTAACGTTGAGGCCTCAACTTGTCACTTAGATCATTTATGTGCACTAACTAAACTAGACTTATTCTAATATTGCCCAAGCATTTTTGTTGCATTTGTGAGACGAGTTCCTAACTAATTTGTGGATTTAAATCGAACGTAAATATTTACTCCTATTCTGTAGATTCAATTGGTCTAGTTTCAATCTTCCACAAGCAGTTGTTGACGTTTTGTTGACGTGACAATTGCATGGAGCTGCCACACAATTAGTGTATTTTCAAAATGAATATGGCAATGTCATGTCGAAAAAGAAATATCTTTAACCCTTAAGTGACACATTGCAGAAATCCTACAATCTGAAATAGCAATCCCCTGAATATAATTTTTCCATTTGGTAGTCCTGTAATGTTATAACATGTATACAGTTTATGTACTGTTTTGAATAACAAACGAAATAATCTAATTTTTTTTCAAATTACTTTACATATTAAAACTTTTTGGGATGAAAAAGCGTTGCAATTTTGAAAAAGAATTGATGTTGTGAAAAGTCCACAGCGTTCCATTCGGTTATCGCTAATTTTTTATATTAAAATATAGGAAGAAAAGTGTCATATATAATAAATAGTTTGAAGTTACAAGACTCCAGCTTAAGGGTTGTGTTTTTCAATACTAATCATTCTGCCTATGGTAGAAAATACAGGTAGATGCAAAATTTTAAAGTTTTTTTAAATATAAGTAGATTTTTATATGTTTTCTTATACGACGTCACTCGGAGGTTATTATAATTCCCGCTTTTCAACAATTTTTACAAATTTATATAATTTTTCATTCAACATTTTCCATTCCAAAATTGGTTTTACAGTTCATTGTCCCAGCAGCCGCGTCGATGCATCTACCTATATTCTACTACCATGATTCTGCCCCACCTTGTGTGGATAGCATGACTCACGGTTCAATGAAAAGTTATGGTAGAACTAAAATCTGATTACATTTTTTTTCTAAGGGAGCCCATTTTCTGCCAATTTTGTGTATGTATTTATTGCTTTGAATAAAAAAAACAAAATATTTTCAAAATCAATGATTGGAAGAAACGTACATTGCGTGTTAAAGATAGTAATCAGTTTTACCAAAGATTTGAAACAAACCGTTTGTATAATATTTTTGAAAGAAAATCCAGGAATATAATTAATTTTTCACGCTATTTAAATCATTTTAAAAATGAGGGAAAATATCATATTAATGGCAACTACTTGTTGCGTATAATTTGAAAGAATTCTGACAAGAAGCGGACAGCCTCAGGGCGGTATCTCTGTTGTTGTTGATGTAGCAGTAGTACATGTATGTGTTTGCGTTCTGCTAATCTGGTTCCAGCTCCAGGTTTAGAAATTCGGCTACTTTAACGGGCTGTAGCCAGAGATCTTCTGGAGAGAATTGGGTAGGTTTGGCTGAGCAATTAAAAAGGTGTAGCGTATTGTGCGGGCCTGTATCGCACGCCGGGCAGGCGTCACGCACATCTTCATCAATTCGTGCCCAATACGAATTGAGACGAATATTTGAAATTTGGCGAAGATCGGTTCAGATATAGCTATAGCTCCCATATATATTGTTCATCCGATTTGTTATATTTGTTACCCACAGCCGTAATATGCACTCCGTAACAACGATATTCAGGGAAATATATGAAATACTGCTCAGAAATATCTTTGGCAAATTGTATCAAGATCGGTTCAGATTTGGATATAGCTCCCATATATATCAAATGGGCAATACAAGTCCGAATTTGAAAGATACAAATGCTTCGGCATATTTAGTCTTTTGAACTTAAAATTATAATTATAATCATAGCGTGCATGATTGAATTCTCCCATAAAAACTTTTAATTGTTATGTGGTGCTCAACTAAATTAGCAAAGTGGTGTAGGGTATCATAAAGTCGGCCCCGCCCGACTTTAGGACTTTCTTTACTATTTTTTTTTTTCATAATTGGCTTGCAAAGTCAAAAATTGTTACCACTTGCTGTCGACTAGACAGAATTAAACAATGTATATACTAGAATATACAGTATATACTAGAAAAAATACAACTCTTAAATTAAGAATACATAAAATGTTTTTTGACAGGCGTGAGTCATCGGCTGGATTTTTCGTAAATGAATAAAGAAGTTTTAGCATGGAAGAATGCAAGTAGCTGCATCAACGCTAATATATTTTCCTACACGACACCGATCAGTGTTTGTTATGATATACATTTTTAAGAATTTTTACGAAGCTGAACAATTTTCATTCAAAAATGTCAATTTCAAAATTGGTTTGACCGTTCATTGTCTTCTACCATGAGTTGTAGTTTTTCTTAAGGTGCAAGTACATAAAAAGCTTGAAGTCATGGCTAGGCATATTAATGTCAAATTATAATGGAAAACGACAGTAGGATTTCAGTGCGTCTCTGTAATCCCTTTATAAAATGTCAAAAAAATATGCCTAGCCATGACTTCAAGCTACTTATGTACTTACACCTTTATAGTCTGTTCAGCAATAGTATTTTTCTAATATTTGCAAGTCAACTGGTAGAAAAAAGAGCGATTTCCCATAATTATGACCTGTAGAGAGACTGCCGAATCTGGAAAAATGTCTTTTTGGTCCATTTCAATCCCCAAAAGCTTCTAGGTAGATCCATATGTAAAATCGTGAGTCTTGAACTCATATTTCGAGATATTCCTGGTTGGGTATAAAACATTTTGCATTAATGCACTGACCAATGTTCTGGAAGTTCCAAATAGTTTGTGGCATCACCATTTGCGGATTAGGTTGATATTTCCGTCACTTTTATTATACCCTCCACCATTCTATTCTATATTAGCTTTGTCATTTCGTTTGTAACTCCTCGAAATATTTATGTCGCACCCAACAAAGTATAGGATTTTAGCGACATTTTTCACCTGAATAGTTTGAAATTTTGTATTCAAAGTTCTAACTGGGTACTGCAACTTTTTTTTTTATTGTTTAATTTATTGAATATTTCATATATTTAATGAAAATAACAATAAGGTTTCATATCTTATATACTAATATTTTTATAGGGAGGTTGTCAATACAATCACCCCATATTTTTTTTCATGCTTTAATTATTATTGTTTTTTTTATGATATAGATGTGTGTTATTTTGTGGGCTTGTGGATACAGTTATATCCGTGAATTGATTGAGTAGGTAGTTAAGATTAGTTTAGATACAGATATATCTAAGTGAATCGCGGACTACAGAAATAGTCTTACGGATATAATGTTGCTTTGTTTAGATACAGTTATATCTAATCATCCCGCGGACTACAGTAATAGTCTTATCGATTTCTTCACTAATCTTCCCGCGGACTGCAGTAATAGTCTTTTCGATTTCTTCACAGAAGCAGCTTCCAATTTAGCATACTACTACCTGTAGAAGTATAAAAGTGGGCGTCGTTCTTTATTTCTTCTTCAACAGTAAGTATATTTAGGTCCTTGTGGATGTTTGCGTTCCTTATGTACCATGGTGCACCTGTATTAGATCGAAGAATATTCGACTGTCTTCTTTGTAGTTTACTTACGTTAGAGGCACTGGGGCACAGCTAGTGCCTCTAACGTAAGTAAACTACAAAGAAGACAGTCGAATATTCTTCGATCTATGTTCGATCTAGCTGTATGCCATACGTCCAAATTGGCTTTATTATAGTCTTATATAATAGGACTTTATATTCCAATTTAATAGAAGAACGTATACCAATTAACCACTCAAGATTGGCCTTTTTTAGTTTAATTTGTGTGATTTTTGCATCGATGTGTTGCTTCCATGTAAGTCTTCGGTCCAGGTGCATTCCGAGATATTTTACGGTATCTTTCTGTAGAACTTGGGTATTAAAGATTTTTATCGTGGGGCAAAGTTCACGTCTTAGAGCAAAAGTAACATGTATGCACTTGCTAGCATTTACCGATATTCTCCATTTTGTCAGCCAATTTTCGAGAAGATATACATGGTATTGTAGTTTTTCCGACGCAATCAGAGGATCCTTGTGTATGCTAATGAAAGCAGTATCATCAGCAAACGTTGAGGTTAGAGTTTCATTGGTTGTGGGCATATCGGCAGTAAATAACACGTACAGAATTGGTCCTAAGATACTACCCTGTGGGACGCCAGCCAATATTTTTCTCGAATTTGAAAGTATGTCTTTCGATTTAACAACAAACGTACGATTTGACAAATTACTACAAAAAAGTTTATGAGTGTTTTTAGGTAGAGTTTCACAAATTTTGTATAGAATTCCAAGATGCCAGACTCTGTCAAACGCTTGAGAAATGTCTATAAATAGCGCCGAGCAGTACTCCTTCCTTTCGAATGCCATTCTAATGTTTGTGACTATGCGGTGCACTTGCTCAATAGTACTGTGGTTCTTACGGAAGCCGAATTGGTGGTCGGGGATAATACTGCTATTTGTAATATGGGGAGTTAACTTCTTTAGTAAAGTTGTTTCGAACAGCTTTGAGAGTATAGATAGAAGACTGATGGGTCTATACGATTTTACCTGCGTTGGATCTTTTCCAGGTTTCGGAATCATTACTATTTCAGATTCTTTCCATACAGACGGGAAGTCCCCTACTCGAAGAATGCTGTTAAATATAAATAACAATAATTTAATCTGAGTGCTTGTTGTAAGAGTTTTTCACATTCTTTTAGTTTTTCCCGAAACCTAGGTGATCGGTGCTTCTGCCATTCTCTTCTGGCCTTCTTTTTATCAGACACGAGTTTTCGAATGGTCGATGGATTATAGGAATTATTTTCTAGTTTTGAAAATTTAGTGGGAGTGGCAACATTGACAGCGGCGTTGACTATCGAAGTAAATATTTTAACTGCATTGTCAATTTCTTCTCCGGACTTTAGAGGAGTGTTAGAATTCACATGTGTACTGACATATTTTTTGTACTTCATCCAGTTTGTATATTTATTTGGTAGATAATCCGGGGAAGTTGCGAGTTGAACATCATTTAATGTTATTATATTTGGGGAATGGTCTGACGACAAGTCAAACGAGGGTACCACGGACATTTGTTCCCTCTTAATATTCTTTGTTACCGCAAAGTCAATTAAGTCAGGACGTTTTTGCAGGTCTGAAGGCCAGTAAGTAGGCTGGCGAGTAGATAACACGTCCAGTTTAGCGGACGAAATGGAGTTTAAAAGCTGTCTACCTCTGGGTGTAATAAGTCTAGATCCCCAGAAGGTGTGTTTGGCATTATAATCTCCAGCTGCAATGAATCTACTACCAAGAGATGAGAAAAAGTGTGCAAATTCATCTTTGCTTATACTATGTCTCGGAGGAAGATATATTGCAGATATAGCTGTATTCGTTGAAGTGCAACTGTTGTAGCTTGTAGGTGGTCAAACTTATATTCTGGCATGGGGTAATGCTGAATTTTATTAGAAATTATCACCGCGGTGCCACCGCAAGCTCTCCCACTAGGGTGTTTAGTGTCGTATGTACTGTAACCGTTTATTCTAAAACAGTTTCTAGAAGTGAAATGAGTTTCAGATACCAGTAAAATGTGTATGTTGAGTGAGTGAATAAAGTTTTCGACCTCGTGTTTATGTTGGCTTAAGCCGTTTGCGTTCCAAAAACAGATTCGAATTTTATCTATTTTTGTTTTAAAACTATTTGCATAATCACAGATTGATTTCTCACAATATCTTGCATCATGCTTTGCATACTTGTCATAAAAGAATTCATGGTGACGATTAGTTTTTCGATAGATGATTCTATATTTGAATTTTTATAGTTGGGTGAGTCATTTTTCAAAGTATCAGAATATAAGTATTGCATATTCTGTGAGGGGAGATTGTAATTAGGAGCGGTGGTTTCATTCCTCTTGTTTAGCTCAGGGAACTCAGCTGTTTTGATATTAAATTGTGGATTTTCCCGTAAAATATTCAAATTCGGGTGTTTTCAAAATGTTTATTTCAACGTATGCATCGACAAAATCTAGAGTTTTTGTACCGAAATAACCCTTTAGAGATATATAGTACATGATTTTGAAAAGAAGTGCTGATCTTTCATTCACTTATCGCGGTTTTCAATTATTTATTCAAAATAAATGCAATAAGTTGTTTGATTTTTTATTGTTTTGATACTAATTCTGACAGTACAAGCCAAACAGGTAGACCTCCATACTTGCAATTTTTTTAAAGTTGGCCTACCTTCTCTTCATTGTACCATGTATGGTATCATAGCCCTACCTTGATATCATTGTACCATGTCTTTTCAAATATAAGTGAATTTTTATTTTTTTTTCATCTACGACGCCATTCGGAAGTTATTATAATAAGCGTTTTTCAACAACTTCTACAAAATTTAAATAATTTTTCATTCAACATTTTCAATTCCAAAATTGCTTTGACAGTTCATTGTCCCAGCAGCTGTGTCGATGCGTCTACCTATATTATTTTTCCATGTTATCTGGTTATCTGCAATTGCTTGTCTGTCTTGAACAAAAGTTCTGTAAACAGACTATTAGTTCAATTTCAGTTCAACCCACGCTCCTTTGTTCTTTTACAAAGAAGCCAGCCGTGGTGCAAACAAGCGTTTTGTGTATTCTCAGCCATGGTAGAAGAATACAGGTAGTCGCTTCGACACATTTGCTGGGACAATGAACTGTCCAAACAAATGAGAAAGTATTCAAATTTGCATATAATAATAACCTCCGATTGGCGTCGTATAGGAAAACATATACAAATATACTTATTTTTGAAGAAACATTTACAAATAAATCGACATGTCAATGTTCCCAAGCATTGATGCATCTACTTGTATTCTTGTACCATGATTCTCACCTATATTCAAGGCAATTTCCTTGTGTTCCTATCCTTGACAATTCAAATTTACTTAAATATGAGCAAATTATAAAACGATATGGCATCTCTTTTGAAACACATTAGAGTTGGGTAACATTATTGACTCAGCGTGTCATTCATTCCTGAATCTTTCCTTCAAGAGAAGAAGAGGAAGAATTATACATATCCCGCATTTTGTTGATTACCTTTACTTCTTGTTAAATTATTGTTTAAAATGGAACCGATGGCACTAGGTAGTCCAAGCGGTAGCCCTGCAACCAATCCATACTTGCCATCATTTCTATTGGGCGAGCAACAGACTCCAACAACTCCAAGAAACAACACTCTTTCTCCAAACAAAGCCGGCTCAAGGAATCTTTCGTTTGGTTTCGCTACTTCGCCCGGTGCAGCTTCACCACAGCAAGATTATAACAGATCAGCTGTGGGACAAAAGACATTATTTGGTGGCTATCAAACGCCCTCGGTTGGTCAAAACACGAATTTTCCGGGCACCCCAATTCAAAATCACAATTCAAGCATATCCGGACCACCAACCCAGGGTCTTTTCGATTCCCTGCGAAGCGAGCGCAACCAAATACAAACACCAACGAGAACTTTGCAGACTCAATCACAGCTTGGGACTCCAATCATGGGACATCCAAATAATAGTTTAGCAGCTACTTATGGTTTGAATCAAAGCATCCAGTCACAATACAATGAATCCTACAACAACAACTCCTTTAATATGTCAAGAGCCGGTGTAATGTCGCCGTTACTTCCAGGAACGCCAGGCAACGTTACAACTGGTATTAATGCAGCACAACTGCAGTGTCCACAACCTCCACGCTACACTGAATTTTGGATAACAGTCTTTGGCTTTCCTTCTAGTGCGACTCCAGTTATTTTGCAACACTTCGCTCAATGTGGAACTATTGTGGATAAAGTTTTTCCCTCCCAAAATGGAAATTGGGTACATCTAAAATATTCGTCCAGACTTGAATGTGACAAAGCCTTAAATTACAATGAAAAAATCTTAGCCAATAATATAATGATAGGTGTTACCCAGTGCAAAGATAAAGCAATAATCGATAAAGAGAATATTTGTGAAACAAACACTCAGTAAGTAATCTTTTCCAAAAGGACATTTTATGCGATAACATTTTAACTTAATTAATATTTATTTATAGACCCACTGTACAAAAAGTTCGTCCATTGGCCCAAACAGCATACAAAAGTGCTCAAAACGATACATCTGTTGTGGCAAATGCTAATGCACCGCAAAAAAGCTCTGGCATAATGAACAAAGCTATGGATCTATTTTTTGGCTGGTAGTTGAAATAATATAGCAATTTTAGCATTTATTCAAAATTCATACTAAATAGTTTGTCAAAAAATTGTGTATCTCTTTTAAATTGTTTCGAAAAATATATATTGTTTATAACGACACCAATACCATCCTGATATTATGTGTTCAAATCATTACCCAGCAAAAATTTTGAATCTGTATGCTCCGTACATACATTATTATAGATTTATTTGAATACCAAGTACCAACGCCCTACTACAAAAACCGTAGGTTGTGAGTAGATATTAGATTTTAAACAACACTATTGCACAACTGTGGCAACGTGTGTGGTGTATTTAAGTACAAATAATTAGTTTGCGATTTCAATATAAAAACTAAGCAGATCCCCTTTTCTGCTTATTAGTCGAGTTTTAAAGGCCAAAAAATAGTACTCAATTCAGGTACCATGACCTTGTAAAAATAATGGTTTAGTAGATTGACTTGAAGTTGTATCGACTGTTAAAAATGTTCTTTTGGACATGGACATTACACCAGTTTGAAAGCCAACATCTTTTCATGTCAAATGTAGGTTTAAAAGATCTATTCGGACACAAAAGAAATGTCAAATTTAAACAAGATTTCTAAAAACACCTTGATATTGTATTAGGGTTTATATTATATATTTTAAGTCTACGGGTTTAAAATATGTTATGTAAACAAATGATTTATATAATGATAGGTACATTAAAATTATATGTGATTTTCTAAAGATTTACTTTCCTCGCCACTTCAAGCCATCAAATCGTTTCGTATTGCAAAACATGTACGTGTAGTCTAATCGTAAACTAAACATTTATTTAGGCTCAATGATTGCATTCTCAAGATCTTTCATCTTCGGATAATTGACCTCGCGGGCATCCAATTTCGACTGTGCCCACATAATTAACTTTAACAGAAACATTATTTTGGGTGTAGAATCAGCACTATGCTCACTCTTTAAGATAGCTGCATTCAGTTCACTGGCAATCTGAAACAAACACATTATTATTAATTTTCAAATAATACAATGCAACTGCATCTCACTTTTTGTCTATGCGACTGCTCAAGAAGATATGAAAATGGGCTTTCCTGCGGTTTTTCGAATGCCAATAAAGCCAAGGTACGTTCGAGTTCGCACAGCACCTCTGGTATGTCTTCCCCGGCTTCCGAGAGGCGAGTTTGAGCAAAAGATAAAGCTTCTTCGATTTTTCCAGCCCTAAAACAGTAATCTTATTAAAATCGTCAAACGCATATTACTGGCAAATATTTATAATACCTTATAAGTTCAATTAATTGTAATTGTTGCAAATGAAAGTATAGATATCGGTCGCTATCAAGCAACTCGGGATGCAGTTGATTTACCAATTGGGTCGCTTCCTGAATCCGTCCATTTTGTATGGCTTCGCGTATCAGTATACGATCATCTAATGAATTCAACTCCACCGAAGGCTCCAACAGACCAGCCTCAACTTGAAATTTCTCCGCCGCCTCTTTGAAACCCTCTAGGAGACATCAAATTGCAGATGGAAAAAATGCATCAAAGAGGTTTTAAGCTCTAGCTAACTTACCAGTTACCAAGTAATTCATGATCAATCGATTCATGTCTGCTTGTTTAAACGGGAATTGTTCCAAACGCATCATCCATTCCTCTTTAGTAATCCCATCGTTCTTGTCGTTGTAACTCATTTTCTTGTTTTTCCTTATTTTTCCAATTTTGAAGCCGTTTTTAAACAAATGAAAAGAAACTAATGCTGATTGTTAACAACTTAACGCGTATTTTTATTTTTTTAAGGCAAACGACGTTGATTACAAGCAAAAAATAAAAAAATACACACACATACACATACAACTCCTCTTTGTGTTTAGGTTTGTTAAATAGGGAAGCAGAAGTCGACTTTGGTTGAAGAGCAACAAGGGTTGCCAATAAAACAAGATATTTGCTAAGAAACTTTTTTTCTGTAAAGAAGAATACAACCATGGTACAATGATATCAAGGTAGGGCTATGATACCATATGATTTTAATTTTTTTATTTTCTTGACTTAATATGTCATCTTTATTTGTTTATGTATGTGTTTTCTTTTCAATAACAAAAAAATTGCTCAGAAAACATTCAATTTCGGATGTTTTGAAAATGTTTATTTCATCGTATGCATCGACAAAATCTAGAGTTGTTGTAGCGAAATAATCCTTTAGAGATATATAGAACCTGGTTTTGAAAAGAAGTTTTGACCTTTCATTCAGTTTTCGCGGTTTCCAATTATTTATTCAAAATAAATGCAACAAGTTGTTTGATTTTGCTATTGTTTTGATACTATTTCTGACATTACAAGCCAAACAGGTAGATCTCTATACTTGCAATTTTTTCAAAGTTGACCTACCTTCTCTTCATTGTACCATGAATGCAACCGTATTTATTTTTACGCATCGTAACATGTCATGAAAGTCATGAAAACATATTGTTACAATTTTTTCAAAATGAATTATTTGACATCTCATTGTCAAGATATGTATTTATCAAATAACCATATATTTATATATGGTTATTTGAAATGACCTTACCTTCTTAATTTTACCATGAGTAGGGCAGAGGAAAACAGGTATATGCATTAGGACTTGTTAATATTGATATGCTAAATATATTAAAACGTTTTAGAGATATAAATTGAATTCAGAATGTTTTCTTTGCCGTGTGAATAGTTGTTGAACCACATTGTCGAAAAACCACCGCATTTCTTGAAGGTCAGAACATTGCGAAGGAAGCTTACCAAATTTGGCAGAGGAAGATCATATTAGCACGAGTACGAAAGAGGAGAGGCCTTTAGCGGAATTCTGCAAATTCTACAAACTTTGTTCTATTTTTAGGAAAAAATAATTCTCCACCTTATACTGCATTGAAACTTGCGATAAGAAGCTTATATTTACACAGAGATTTAATTAGTCTGCAGGTAGGTCAAGTTCGAATATATGTCATATGGGTTCACGATAACGGGTAGCCACCACATAACGGTACCTCTCGATATTCGGAATTTTTATGATTTTAGCCACATTTTTTAACGAATTTGTTTCAAATTTGCTATGTGAAACTCGCCATAGATTTTCTTAGTGGGTATAGCCCCATATAATGGTAACGCTTACTTTGTGGTCTTTCGCAAAATTAAATCTTATTTTCATAAAGATCTGCCGGTTGAACATCACGCTTTTTTTACTTTTTTAATTTTGAATGCTACGAAAAACATTGTAAATCATACGTTACCATGGTACAATAAAAAGGTAAGGTAGAGCTAGCAATTTTTTTATTACAATTTTTTTTTTAAGTGTGCCTGACTTCTGCCAATTTTGTGTATGTATTTGTTGTTTTGAAAAATAAAAACAGAATATTTTCAAAATCAATGATGGGAAGAAACTTAAATTGCGGGGCACGCATTAATGATATTAACCAGATTTGCCATGGAATTGAAAGAAATTGAAAACTTAGGGTCATATAGCATTTAATTCATCTTTCGCGCTATTCGACTCATTTCAAAAATGAACAAAACATATCAATAAATGAAAACAACTTGTTGCCTATAATTTTGAATAATTCTGACAGGAAGCGGGCATAGCCTCAAGACTGTATTTCTGTAGTTTTACGAAGCTGTTCTACCTCCTTATTGCACCATGTATGTTACCATATGTACAAAGTATTTTGTACATTCTTTTGAGATCGGGTGAGACGCAGGGAAAATCTAACATTTAAAAATAAATGACCTTATGCGCTGCCACATAAAATAATGTGTGAGATAGTAATGATTATGACCCACACATACAGATATCGATGCGCTCAGTAAATATGTAAGACAACTTGAATCAAAGGACAAGCAGCTCTGCATTCGATATTAGAATCATGGTAAAATTAAGAAGGTAAAGTCATGCAATCATATGTTCACAATTTTTTCAAAATTATTCATTTGACAACATCTGATTGTCAAAATGCATATTTAAAATCATTGCATATCAAATCAGAGATGGGAGCCTGTTTTCTATGCAGTGAAATTAAACAAAGCAAATTATAAAAAATGCAGAGGTGGGTGCATTTATTTAAAATTAGTTTACCTCACTCATTTTACGATGATTATTATTATTATTACTTTTTTTTTATATATTTTACTATTCGTTGATAATTTTTGTTATTTATTTAGTTTTTTAGATTAATTTGGTTATAGACTGTTTTTATACTGTTGTATGTTAATATAAGATTTTGGCCATGTTGGCTTATTTATATTGAATTGTATGAAATAAATGAAAATGAAATGAAATGATTAGAAAAAATTAAGGAGGTAAAGTCATTTATTTTAAATACCATGATTAATCTATATAATTATAAAATTATATAATTTTATCATGTTGTCAACTATGCACAAAGAAAAATTATATTTTTAACAAAAAATGACATATAAAATAAGGATAACCATGGCCCAACATTGCGGCATAAGCATTACAGATAATAACAAGTTCTATGCGGAATAAAAAACGTAGTTTCATTTGCCAAATTACAACTCTTTTTATATTGGGAAATCATATTTTTGAAAGAAAATGATGAGGAAAATATCAAATAAATGAGGAGAACTTGTTGGTTATAATTTTGAATAATTCTCACAGGAAGCGGGCATAGCCTAGGCGCTGAATTTCTGTAACGTCATTATTGTACCATCCTAAATTTCAACAACGATCGCTAAGAACCCACTTAATAGCATGTTCACACGGTAAATTGAATGACGTTGTTTGCTCTCAGAATCACGTACACGAACTAACCTGTTCCCACGATACGTTCGTAGTTACATCTGACAACTTCATTTATAGTTATACACAATTTTTCGTTTTTTTTTTAATTTAAAGAAAAATTATTAAAAATGGCTCAGTTCGAAAAAAAATGTGAGTAAAAATACTAACATAACGAAGAATAATGTTTTATTGTTTTAGGTATCCGAAAAACTCCCAACAAATGGAGTATAATAAGTGAACGGGCTTTGTTGGAAGTGTGGGGATTATTTATGAGCCAGCTACGTGGATGTCGAAAAAATAGCCACATTCTTCAAGAAATGGCATCCGAACTCGGGAAACATGGGTTTTTGTATACATCCCACGAAATAAAAACCAAGATGCACAACATGGCTGCGAGATTTAGGTATGTTTTTGAACATTTCAATTTGCATGAAGTTTCATTGCCTCCGACTTCGATCATGGTGGGAGGAGCTTATGCGGATGTGTTTGTTTGCATCAAAATTCGTTCGATATTATCCAAGGATAGGTACAATATTCTCGGAACTTGTCATTTTAAGTTAAGAATGACAGAAAGTTTGTCTTCCAACACTCTTGTTGTAGATACATATTGCAAGATGATAGCTTCTTTACTTTTGAATATTTACAATCTGTAAAGTATGTTTTTATTTACTTTATAAAAACCATGTTTTTTTATAGGAAGGAAAAGCGCCTAGTTGGTACAACCGGAGGTTCACCATCAGATTGGGAGCTATATAAAGAAATGGAAATGTTGTTAGCACCTTGCAAGACCTACAATACTGAGTTCCTTGTTTTGGACAGTGTCAATGGTAAGAATAAAATTAATAAAAAATATATATTTGTTATTCTCACGTTGTATATTGCACAGATATTGATGCCATATTGACATGCGAAATGTCCAACTCCCCACCCTCTTCACCAATCATTCCTAGTTCCTCTTCACAATTACCTATTGACCTATCGTCGGAATTACCATTCACATCATCATCGAAAAAGAGAAAAAGGGAAAAAGAGCATGCTGAAAAGGTGGAAAGAAAAATTGATATGTTAATAGAGATAGAACAAAGAAAGGAGGCTATAGAAGAGAAGAAAGAGGCTTTGTTAAGAAGCTTTGTGGAAAGGGAAGCGGAAGTACAAAAGGCTTTGGTAGATTTTTTAAGAAATGCTTAAAATTGAATATATATTTATGATATGTAACGACTTTTCTTTTAAACTGCTTATATTTCCTTTAATTATAGTTTGCTCTTACTATATTAATTAAATACTTTGATTAGTTTTAATTTTTATCGTTTCAATGTTATACATTTTATTTATCATTCAATGTAACATTTGTTTTTTTCTAAAATTAAAAATATATACAAAAATTATTTTGAGTATGTATGGGCGGAATGGTAGTAGATATGAAAAAAAAAAAAAAAAAATATATATATATATATATATATATATATATATATATATATATATATATATATATATATATATATATATATTTATACACCTTTTTTTTATTTTCAAAAACAATTAAACAAATTCTTCAAAATGCAGCTTAAATATGTACATAGTTATCTAAAAATAACATAAACTATATTAATGAAACATAATGAATTCTGACGAAATAAATGAAAATGAATAATACTAATATACTAATTTATATCTTGCAAATTACAGACAGTTTCTCCAGAAGGGAACGTATATTCTTCCTCCACATTTAAAAATGAATTAGCTTCATCAATATTGTACAAGTTATCCTCATCGTTACAACAATTTTTTTGCGCTTAAAAAATAGTAAAGAATATATATTTAAAAAATGAATGCCTACATATATTTAATGTGCTTATGTCAACTCTTGTTTGACAATAGCATTTTACTAAGAACAATAATACGTACATAAATATATTGAAATAGCATTTCGTATTTCTTCGCCATTATGGCCGCTGCTTTGATCTGCAAGAATTATTATTTCTTCAGGATAGGATCTATTTGCCTCAACTGATTGTAATGCTTTCAACCACTTGTCGTTAACAACATCATTGTGCTCGCTGAGAAAATTATGAAGAGCACAACAAGATAATATGACTGCATTGGCATACTTTAGAGCATTATCTATGCCTTTTCCGATTCGTCGGAAACGTGCCTTAAGGTGGCCAAAGGCATTTTCAACTACTCTGCGTGATTTTGACAATGCGTAATTAAAGCATTTTTGCTCGAGATTTTGTGATAATTGAAATGGATAAGGTTTCATCAACTTGTCGCTTAATTTGAATGCCGAATCGCCGATTATAAGGGCAGGAACCTCAACGCCCAAAATATTTCGCTTTACTTCCTTTAAATGACTGCATTCGTTAAGCTGCTGTTTGAGGGAAGAACCTTCAAAGATCTGAGAATCGTTGCAACGTCCTGGACTCCCACAACTAACATAAATGAAACGACATCTAAAATAAAAAAAAAGCATGTAGAAAGCAGTTATAAAAGGATAAAAGTCGGACCGGCAGACTTTATGATACGTTACAATACTGTTGTTATGTGCACCAAATATAATAGGTTTATTTTTGGCTTAATTCGGCCACTTGTGTCCAATTTCATCCCATTTGATGCACACTAAACCTGAAGTCTGATGAAGACCCATGAGAAGTAGGCGTCTATCTCACGACACAATACCCTGCACCATAGTGGGGCGTAGGATATAAAAAGTAAAGAAAATGTAAAAGTTAGTACTTACCTCGCATCTACCAATGCAAGGAGTACGACTGAGTACCATCCCTTGTAGTTGTAGTAATCTGTAGCGTCTTCCTTGGATGGATGAACCTCAATGTGGCAACCGTCTGCAAACGTTAACATAATAATAATAATTTAAATACAACTTTTCAAAACTCACCCAGAGCACCTATACATTGCGGAAACCCTAGTATTTCAAATTCTTGACAGAGTACTTCTATCTTTTCTCTTGTTAAGGGGAAATTTTTTAAATAAATTGGAGCAAGAATTCTCCAGACCTCATTACAAAACTGCAAGAGTATTTTACACACTGTACTTTTTCCAACTCCAAACATGTTTGCTATTGTGCGGTACTCGGCAGAAGATCCCAAGGTATATAAACCTATTGCAACTCTTTTTTCCAATGGTATTGCCTCTCGCATATTTGTATTAGATTTTTGTAGCCCATTTAGCAATTCACACAATTTATTGAAAACCTCTCTGCTGACCCGAAAGTTATTTTTGAAGCATTTCTCATCTGCTTTTTGGCAATCTATTTCCCAAAAGTATTGAGATCGAAACTGAAATGATTGCAAAAACTCAATGGTCAAATATTTACAATTCGCAGTTCTCTCAAGAAATACGGATTAATCTTGTTCCGTTGTATCGGACAGACACACATTACCCTTTGCCAACACAATCGTTCCGATTCATACAATGTGTGGAATTCCAAGGCATTCACCAGAGTTAGCAGCTTCCTTACATCGCAACTGTCTTTTTCAAACAAGGTGAAAGACGCGAGCCTTCTTCGACTTATAATTAGTTTTTTCACAAATTTCTTTTTCTTCTCCATTGTACACTCCTATGAAAAAATAACTAATATAGGTTATATGAAAAACGCGTTTTTGTTCTCTCACATTTAATTTATCGTTTCCATTGAATTCACACACATTTTTATTAATTAAAAATTCTTCAATTACTTTCGCAACGGACACAATAATTTGTTTATTTTTTGACAAGCGGTTGACAAATATGACACATTTTCGATAAATGCTCTCATTTTTTAGTGATGGGACATATTTTTTCGTTGTTCTGAGAGTGATTTGATTTGAACAATGTAAAAATATGAGTGTTCGCTCTGGAAATTTTGTGTGGAGAATTAAGTAGTTTTTCCGTAGTTTAGGGCCAAACAACGAATAGAGAGCGAATCAAGTGCCGTGGAAACACCACATAAGAGAAATAACGCAAACGCACTGTTCTGCGCACGAATGCCCTACATCGATATGTCGATCTGTGAAAGCCTAGCTACATTGTTTCTTTTGTTTTGATTATTGGCCTTTATCGGTTATTTCCTTATTCTCCCGTGTCTAAACGGCGTAATTGTTTAGACAGCGGCTACGGGAACCATTTGCACCGGAGAAAAAATCGAACAACATTCTTGTGTGGTTAGTGCTGCTGTCAAAATAAAAAAATAATTGGTAAAATTAAGAAAATTAAATAAATTTTCATAAAAAATATCAACAGTTGTGAGTCAATCTTAAGAATACACGATTTTTAAATACAAAGCGAACAAATACCGTGAGTGCCGTGAGTGAAAGCTTTGTGCGATTATTGGTCCGGCATTTTCCTGTTGTTTCCCAAGTTTGTGCATTGCATTATTTTAATTTTAAGAAATATTATAATATTTTGTTTAATTCCTTTGCAGTATCCTATTCCATACGTTATCTTGCAACGCGGGATTTTAAAAATGTCGAAAAGTTCTGGGTAAGTGTTCAAGTCATTTGCAATAGTGACCGAGGAACAATTAGCGTGGTGTGCGAATCCTTAGAATTAAGGAGAAGAAGATAAATTTTAAATCTTGCTCATATTCTATCGAAATAAGGGTCTTTACTTTTGTGGACACCTATGGCCCAAATTGGGTATCGCAAATCTGTGTTTTTCGTTTCACGGGGCAATTTTTAGAGACAAGCGTTGTTATATTCCATTTTTAATGCCTATATTTCTTGTAGAAGGGATCGTGACCGCGAAAGAGAACGTGACCGGGACCGAGATTATGAGAGGGAACGTGAGCGAGAACGCGAGAGAAAACGCCGTTATTCAAGGAGTAGGTCTAGGTCTCCAAAGGAGCGATCTTCCCGCAATGGAAACGGTGCGAGTAGCAGCAGTCGCAACCGCGATGAACGAAAGAGGGATAGAAACGAGCGTGATCATCGCGATTTTGACCGCAGACGGGAGGAAAAACGAAGAAGGGAGTCACCATCCCAATCAAAGTTGAAGGAATACGAACGGGAAAAGATGTAAGCAACAAATTGTTTCAGAAATAACCCAGAATCATTTTTATGAAATTATTCGCTTTTAGGCGTCAAATGGAAAGAGAACGTGATCGGGAAAGAGAGAAAGAACGTGAAAGGGATCGCGAAAGAGAACGGGACAAAGAACGGGAACGTCAACGGGAACTTATTCGTGAAAAGATTGTTGAGGAAAACCAGACAAAACCAGCTCCTCCCGCAACAATTGTCATCAATGAAGATTCAAGCAGCTCATCGCCGGAGGAGGAAGAAATTGATAAAGAAGAAGAACAACGACGACTGGAGCTGGAAATGATAAAACGCCGTGAACGCATTGAACGTTGGCGTGCTGAGAGAAAGCTTAAAGAACTGGAAGCCAATAAAAAAGACCTAAAATCGTTGTTGCCCCCGCCCACTACAAATATTGTTTCCAAAAAATGGAGTCTTGAAGATGAATCCGAAGAAGAAGACAACACAATTGCCACAGTTGATCTCAGTAAAGAGCCCGACTCACCACCTTCAAAATTTCATCGCATAAAGAAACCTAGGGATGACGATGAGGATGAAAAAGTTGATAGACTAAAATCATCGAAGAGCATTGTTATTGCCGCGAAAGCAAAAATTGAAGCTTTGCGAGAAGAAGAAGAACTCAAAGTTGAGCAGTTGAAAAAGGTCAGAGAAGAAGAGGAATATTCCAAAAAAGAAGCGGCAGCCGCAAAATTGTCGGCTGAGGCCGAAGAAAACGACGAGATTGATCCCTTGGATGCTTATATGCAGGAGGTGGCCAAAGAAGTGAGACAAGTCAATCATATCATTACGCAACCCAAAAAACAGCAGGGTGTTGTTATTTTGACCGGCATGGCCAAAAAGAAGTCCACGGTAAATAAAAACAAAGGAGAATTAATAGAGCAAAATATGGACAGCTTGGAGTATTCGAGTGAAGAAGAACTGGAAGATATTAAAGATACTGCTGCTAGCTTGGCAAATAAACATCGCAAGGACTTGCCCAAAATAGATCATTCCGGCGTTGAATATGCATCATTTCGTAAAAACTTTTACGTTGAGGTACCCGAATTGGCACGTATGACACAACAAGAAGTGGAAAAATATCGAGCTGATTTGGAAGGCGTACAGGTCAAGGGCAAAGGTTGTCCCAAACCCATTAAGGTAATGTTTTTCTTTTATACGCAATTTACCTAATTAGTATATTTTAGGTTGTTGTCAATACGCCCGTAAATTTTCGATTTTTTTTCAAAATGTTTTTTTTTTTTTTTTTGTGTGCCTAAATTTCATTTAAAATCATTTTATTACTATCTTGCCTTGAAATTGCCTTAAATGCTAATACCTAAAGGGTAGACTTAAAACAATATGTTTTTGACATTGTTTTTAGTCTTAAAAAATATGATTAATATAGTTGCTCTATTTGGAATGTAGTTTATTTTGTTAATCCATGGTTGTTACTTTCTCCTTTGAGATTTGCCTTCTCAATTGATTCTTTTATTTGTTTTTTTTTTTTTTTTTTTTTTTTTTTTCATGCAGACTTGGGCACACTGTGGCGTCAGTAAAAAGGAAATGGACATTTTACGTAAATTAGGCTTCGACAAGCCCACACCCATCCAGTGCCAAGCGATTCCGGCAATTATGTCTGGGCGAGATTTAATAGGTATTGCAAAAACTGGCAGTGGCAAAACGCTAGCATTCATTTTACCCATGTTTAGGCACATTCTCGATCAGCCAGAACTGGAAGATGGTGATGGACCTATTTCGATAATAATGGCTCCGACCCGTGAATTGTGTATGCAAATCGGCAAGGATATTCGAAAATTCTCCAAAAGTTTGAATTTGCGCGTCGTTTGCGTCTATGGTGGTACGGGCATGTTTGAACAGATCGCCGAGCTGAAACGTGGAGCCGAAATAATTGTCTGTACACCAGGGCGCATGATAGATATGTTGGCAGCCAATTCGGGCCGGGTGACTAATTTACGTCGTGTCACCTACATTGTTTTGGACGAAGCTGATCGTATGTTCGACATGGGTTTCGAACCTCAGGTAATGCGTATCATTGATAATGTAAGGCCAGACCGTCAAACGGTTATGTTTAGTGCAACCTTTCCAAGACAAATGGAGGCTTTAGCCAGACGTATTCTCAAGAAGCCAATTGAAGTAATTGTTGGCGGACGATCCGTCGTTTGCAAAGATGTGGAACAACATGTAGCCATAATGGAAGACGATGCCAAATTCTTCAAGCTGTTGGAATTGTTGGGCATTTACCAAGAAAAGGGTAGCATTATTGTGTTTGTCGATAAGCAAGAGAACGCCGATATTCTTTTGAGAGACCTAATGAAGGCTTCCTACCCGTGTATGAGTTTACATGGCGGAATAGATCAATTCGATAGAGACTCAACGATATTAGATTTTAAATCTGGTAAGGTGCGTCTTTTAATAGCTACATCTGTAGCAGCGCGTGGCTTAGATGTCAAGGATTTGATTTTAGTTGTAAATTATGATGTTCCCAATCATTATGAGGACTATGTTCACAGGTATGTTGGCATTGATATGATATTCATTAGGATTCCGTGTTAAAACGAAACCAAATATATTGATTTTTATTATTATCATTATTTAGATGTGGTCGAACAGGTAGAGCGGGTAAGAAAGGAAGCGCATGGACATTTTTGACATATGACCAAGGGCGCTATGCTGGTGATATCATAAGAGCTTTGGAATTATCAGAAACTCCGGTTCCTGAAGACCTGCAGAAACTTTGGAATGAGTACAAAGCTGGCCAGGAGGCCGAAGGAAAGAAAGTACACACAGGAGGTGGTTTTAGCGGTAAAGGGTTTAAATTTGACGAGCAAGAAGCCAATGCGGCTAAGGAGAGCAAAAAACTGCAAAAGGCTGCATTGGGCCTGGCGGATTCCGATGACGAAGAAGACATAGAGAATGATATTGATCAACAAATCGAGCAACTATTTGCAGCTAAGCGCACTGTGAAAGATACATCAGTGCCAACGCCAGCCGTTACTATGGTAGCCACTGCTCCTGCGTCTGGCAGTACTGTCATTGCTGGTGGAAATACTGCAGCAGGTGCCAATCCTGTTGGTTCTGACAAGCTTGAGTTAGCCAAACGGTTGGCTTCCAAAATTAGTACCAACAAGAATTTGGGTGCCGATGGTAAGGCATGTACACAAGTTGCAGCCGAAGCCATACTTAAGGGTTCCAGTGCTACACAGCCAATGATTACTGCCCGTTCCGTAGTAGAACAGTTGGCTGCCAAACTCAATAACAAACTCAACTATCAGCCTAAAGATGACGAGGAAGGTGCTGCATCGGGCCTTTTGCCAAATCAAGCTAACTCCTTCACAAAGTATGAGGAAGAGCTGGAGATCAACGATTTCCCACAGCAGGCACGTTGGAAGGTAACGTCGAAAGAGGCATTGGCCCAAATATCAGAATATTCCGAAGCTGGTCTCACAGTGCGTGGAACGTATGTTCCGCCAGGCAAGAATCCACCCGAAGGCGAACGTAAATTGTATTTGGCAATAGAAAGCTGCAGCGAATTAGCTGTCCAGAAAGCCAAGCGAGAAATAACCCGCCTTATCAAAGAGGAGTTGTTGAAACTGAGCTCAGCACATCATGTCTTCAATAAAGGCAGATATAAAGTTTTATAAATGGCCAGACAAGATTCGCAGTTTAATGATAACGGTCACAATAGACTTGCGGTAAATCTAGTTAAGAAACTATTTGATCATTTTATAATTGCTCTATTTTTCGGTCTAAGTTCTAGAAATATAAGACAAAGAATCGTAACGATTTTTAAAGACCTAAAAAACTAATAAAGGGAGAAGATCCAAATGTTTGGAATATTTCCAATTTTGACCAGAACCGTGTTTTTTATTATGATTTTTTGGTTGCATTAGGTACGATTCCTTCGATTTTGTTGGTAAAGATCAAGACTGTTTTTACTGTAAATAAATACATTTCCATTTAACTACTTCGTGTGATTTTATTTTACTCATTACACTGTTATTTAGAAAATATGTAGACAATCCTTATTTAACTAATTATTTTAGCTTTAATATTTCTATGCTAAACATCGCTATTGGAAATCTGGAAGTTCGCTATACTCTCAATCATGTAGGTAAAACAAATTTAAAAGGCACGTTTAATTTCATACAACTTGGAGTATTAAATACATTGTAAATTTTCTTGCCCTAATAATACTGTTCAAATTACATCTCAATTCAGACTTTTTCTCCGACATTCAGCAGTGTTTATAATTGAGTCCAATACGTTCTCTAAGTTTTGGGTTGCTTCGGATAAATCCGTATTGTCGCTGTGGGAGTCATCAACAATTTCCTTAACTTTATTTAATAAAAGCTTAAAGTTCGCCATTTCTGTTTCACGTGGATTAACACCGTAATAAGTGAGTTCGTGATGTGACGGCACTTCGGCTAGTACGGATAGAGGTTGCTGATTCGAGTTCAGTGAAATTGGTGGAAGTGATGAGAAGCGCCTCTGGTTAAACCAAGAACTCAAATCATTGATTGAGTAATCGGATTTGTTTGCATCTAAGTAAGTGCGATTTAGGTCGGCTCCATTAACTAGGGAATTTGGTCTAAGAACATGAATTATTTTTTTAGAATTTGAAATCACTTACTTGAATGAGTTAAATTATCTTTAGTAGTGTAGCTTATAGGGAGATTCGTTCCGCATATCGATTTTACATTCACAACAGCGCTTACATTGTCGATATTAGGAGATGTGGTAAGATGGCCCCAACGATTTGGTGTACTGGAGGGGGGAAATGTTTTAATGCTTGCCGATGAATTCTGCTATACATAAGAATTACATGGATCATTATTTACTTCTTCCTAATGTTATTATTGTTATTCTCACCGAAAAATTTCGCATTTCCATTATAATGTCATTCAAAAATTGCTGATGTTTTCTTAAGAACACAGAGATTTCATCTGCTGTTGATGTATCTATACATTTAAGTTGATCTTCGAGTTTTCTGCAATTAAATTAAGATCATTATCTTTTACTCAAAGTTTAGATTGATAAGATAGCTTTAATAGCTTATGGGTTAAACTTACTCATTCTGATGCAAAAGTTTGTCAATTATGTTTTGTAACTTTTCAGAGACATTTACAGCGGTCGATGCTGTTGTTGTTAGACAAGCTATAGAAGCTATAAATAATGCAAATTAAAAATATAAGAAATATATGAATCATTGAAAATTTAATTATTCGTACCATCGACGTCTGACTTGGGACTTTGTTTTATCTGAATATTTGCCTTGTCCTTCGCTGCTATAACTGGTTTCTCAATGGAAATCGGTTTAGCATGAGATGTCTTAACGCTAATTGTAGATGCATTCGATGATCTGTTTGTGGCTATCGTAACAAGTTCAGTGTCATTTTGTGTTATTGTTTCATTCGCAAACCCTTTGCTTTCCTCGCTCGATTTTTTAGCTGCACAAAATACTCCGCTACATAATTTTGACAAATAGTATGAAAATTTTTTTGGTGGAATATCCTGTTTGATTATAGTATTTAAATATTAAAGTATTAAAGTTTTTATTTTTTATTAAAACGCTTACTTCTGTAAAAACTTCATACATGCGGTGACCGATTCCGTGCTTATTATTTGTATAACCAGTTGCAAAGCATTTTAGACACAGTGATAAGTCCTTACACGTCTGGCATTTGAAACGAATTCCTGTAATTTTATCCAAACAGCACGATGCACAGGTGTTGAGATGAATTAGTCTTTCCGTATCTTCAATTCGCTTGATTAATGCAATCAGATTAGCATATATAAGGAATCGGGTTTGTGTTGTGGTCCACAAACAAAGGAATTGATAGTCCGTCAGTCCAGACAGGTTGTGGCACTGATAATAAAAAAAATGTTATTATAAAGTCCAACAGAACTAAAAACAGTGGAGTTCCTAGAGCAATATTTTATCCGAAACAACTAACGATACGGAAAAAAGATAAAAGTGTCTTACCCTGGAATAACACTGATCCAAAATCAAAGCAATATTCTGTGCACCATACGCAGCTCCTTCTCCAAGATATGCAAATATTTTGGCCAGAATGCTTAACATATATTCAAAATTAAGTTTGGGAACACATTTCGTTTTATAATTTTTTAAAAGACTATAAAACTCCATTACCATCTGATCGGAGGCATAGAGCTTGCAGAGTAAGAGGAATGTCATCTTTATTTCAAGTAAAGAAATGGAATGTCGTCTATGTCTGTCACAATGTAGAGTATGTAATAAATATGAGTATGCATTAGATATTTCATCATTATGACCCTGGTTCATACTTACGGGTCAAATATATTCCAAAAAAGATTCGAAAGAATTGCAGTTGCAGACTCCAAGGAATATGTGGACACTTTTGTAAAATGTCCTAATTTCTCGCAGGCAAAGAAAATATCATGTATTAAAGACGTCAATTGAAATGGCGGTACCATTAAATTAACATCATCATGCATTCCATGACGATCCATAACAGCGAGCACCAACTTATACGGAATATTATTGGCTAAGAGGAATAAATAATATAAAAAAAAAACTAATAAATAATTTTTAAGTTGGAATCAAAAATATAACTCACTGAAAACAATTTTCTGCAGTTTAACAAATTTTGCCGCACATCTGTATACTGTAAATTTGTATCCCTCAAATTCAGCCTGAAGTTCATTTAGGATATTGGTTAATGTAGGAAAATGAAAACCACCTGTTAGGATCACGGAAAGCAAGTGTTAGTTATGAGTTGGAAATGAAATAGATTCTCAAACCTGTTTCCTCCATGTTTCTTCACTTAAGGGCTGACCAGGGAAGACTAAAGATTCCTAATGTTAATTCTATGAGGTATTGCCTTCAACACACTTTTATGGTTTTATCGCGTTTTAATCACTTTTTAATTCTTTTTATTCATTGAGTGCCCGCTTAATTCGTTAAAAGAAGTGTCAAAGTCAATTTTGAATATTGTTTACATTTCTGTCACGCAATGTTACCCGCACTGTTCGTCAATCACAATAGCTGTGTTGCTATCATGGTGCAACAATACAGGCAGCCCCATTAACTCAGATAATGGGAACGTAATACAATCATTACAAGGAAGAGCAGGTTTATTGATTTTGAAAAACACAACCCTGAAGCTAGAATCAGGTAATTTCATATTTACTATTGTTTATTTGCCACTTTTCTCCTGGAACGCCGCGATTTGCTCACTATATCGAGTTCCTAATATGCTTTTGCATATACCCAAAAATGAAAATATATGTGAATTTAAATTTCGACAGAATTTAAACACTTTCAAAATAATTTATTATACTATTTAAAATTATACGTACACATACAGAAACTGTTTATGTATTTTGACATTACAGGACTGCTAAAATAAAAATAATGTGTTCAGGCGCAAAAAGAATACCTTGGAATTTATTGTACCAGACAAAATAAATACTTTTTTAACCACTAACTTTGAAAATATTGTTTTTTATTCAAATAACAAATACAGAAACAGGAGAAACTGAATTCGGGCATATTCAGGAAAAAAAATAAATCAACGTGTAGCCATGAAACACCTTTTTATTGTACTTTACATAAACTATTTACACATTTACGCGATGTAAAATTTTATAGATACAATATTGTATCCGGATTAACCCACATTATCAGGATTTAAGCTGTAAGTACATAAGAAGCTTGAAGTCATGGCTAGGTATATTAATGTCAAATATAATTATAAAGAAATTAACTTATTATTGAAAAAAAAAAAACTTATCTACCTATCTACTTATTTTTGATAAAACATTAAACAATCCTAACAAATGAGAACATTTACCTAAAAAATAAATTATGACATTTAAAAATTAAAAATAGAAATATTTAATCGCATTTTAAATTATTTTGGGAAGACTGAAAATTATGTATGCAAACTACAATGTTGAATGGCGTATGTACATTCAAACGAAAATACATTTTGTTTTCTCTCATTTGAGGTACGCATTTTGTCCACGAGTTGAAATTTCCACAGAAAACTGCAAACAAAAAAGGCGATATTTTCAAAATGTTTGTATCGGCAGAAACAATTTTTGACAATGTCTCTCCAGCTGAATTTAAAAATACAAAAATATTCTCAAAATGTCAATATTTACACAAAAAGCTGAAAACGTGAATAAAAATTGTAAAATTAATGATATTATAAATCTTTGGGACAAAAAATATAATTTCTTCTATTCATATTAGTGAGAATTTGATGTATTTTCCTATAAATTCCCATTAAAATCAAGAGACAATTTTATTGAAAAAAGGAATTATTTTACTATGAACTACGAATCGTGCCGTATGAACGGGTTAATTCGTGTACATAACTCTGAGAGCGAACAACGTGATTGAAAGTGTAATAAGAACATAGCATAATTAGCCCAGTGGCTAGAAGAATAATCGCAACAACACAGCTGCTGGGACAGTGAAATGTCAAACTGATTTTGGATTGAAAATGTTGATTGAAAAATTATTGAAATTTTTAAAAATTTTTGAAAAATGCATATCATAATAACATCCGATTTGCGTCGTATAAGAAAACATAAGAAAATCTACTCATTTTTGACAAAACATTTGAAAAATTTTGACATATCAATGTTCCCAAACGTTGATGGATCTACCCATGGCGCAATTACAGAAGTAGAACAAAGCTACCCCCTAAATAAAATTTTTTCTTTTAGTGTCTTTATTATGTCAAAACATTGTTTTGAATAAAAAAACAATGTTTTGAAATTATTTCAAATTCGGTTGCAAAATAAATGCATGCTTTCGTTGTTTATGAGCAACACATTGTAATATATTGGGACAAAACTGTATTGTCTTACTATTTTAGATCAATCTTGAGGAATAACCCAAAAATTCCATTCTTGTTTAGCGGGGTTTTCCAATAGAATAATTTTGATGAAACATCAAAAATAAACAAAACCAACTGTTGCATATTTAAAAGTCTATTTGACACTATAAGACTCAAGCATATAGCTGCATTTTTCTAGTTTCTTTGAAGTTCAGCAACCTTTCTTCTTATTGAGCCATGGATCTTCCTGTATTCTTCTACCATGGGTGTATCTAAACACCCATGTTTAACCCACTGGATCTATTAAATCCAGGGGTTAATCTTTTCTTTTTCGAACGTTCCCACGCCTACAGAAGCTAATTCATTGGGTATAGTCATGCAGTCATATGTTCACATTTTTTTTCGAAATTATTCACTTAACAGCATCTCAATGTCAAAATTTATATTTATTGTAAAAAAGAAAACAGAGATGGAAACCTGTTTTTTATGCAGTGAAATTCGACAAGGTAAATTACAGAAAATGCAGAGATGGATATGCTTATTTGAAATGACTTTACATCCTTAATTTTACCATGATTAATTGTTCAAAAGTAAAATTATTCTAGATTTAATAACTTCTAAACTCATACCAAATTCTACATTACAGTACACAAAATTAAAGTCAACGCACATTTTACTAAGAGGTTCGCCCATTGAGTAATTCGTGCGGTGAAAATCGGTCCACAATAATTTATAGTATCTACTAAATCCATGGTAAAATTATTTGTTATATTTGTTGTTTTGAAAAATAAAAACAAAATATTTTCAAAATCAATGATTGGAAGAAACTTAAAATGCGAGGAGCGCATTGAACACTTAGGATCATATTTTTGAGAGAACATCCAGGCATTTCATTCATCTTTCGCGTTATTTGACTCACTTTAGTAATGAACAAAAAATATCAAATAAATGAAAACAACTTGTTGCCTATAATTTTGAATAATTGTGACAGGAAGCGGGCTTAGCCTCAGGGCTGTATTTCTGCAGTTTACGAAGCTGTTCTACCTCCTTATTGTACCATGCCCATCTCTGCATTTTCGGAAATTTTTTTATTACCTCCTTGATTCTACCATGACTAGATCTAAACAGAACATTAACTCTAATAGATGTGATTAGGAAATCTGATTTCCTCATTTCAGATTTCCTAATCACATCAATTAGAGTTAATGTTCTGTTTAGATCTAGTCATGGTAGAATCAAGGTAATCTAATTAATTTTAGTATAAAAAGGCAAAACACAATTACTATTGCAATTTAAACCTCGTAAGGCAAATAGCAGAAATTGTTTCTGCACGTATTCTATTTAATCTGAGTATATTTCATATTGAGGATCCTATACAACAGAACCGTAGTCTAATATTGGTCTAACAAGAGACTTAAATAATTTTTTTGTTATATATGGATGAGAAAATTATTTGGCCCACCATTTAACAAAACCTAGAACACCAATTGCTTTATTTACCATTGTTATTACATTGATATTAAAATTTAATTTAGAATTCATCCTCAGTAGCATGAATGCGCAATAAGTTCACACATGACAAAACTATAGAGATAGGTCGGTTATTACATCTTTTCGATAGATAATAAAATGATGTTGCTGGGCACATAAACTCATTTGCTAAATTGAATATGACAACCATTTTCTGAAGAACTCGACTTTTTACAAAAACAAATACTAACCATTTTAAACATTATCATATTTCTCCACTAATAAACGTACGTTACTTTTATAAAAACAACAATAATGGGATTAAACCTAACTATTTCGCAACAACAAAATTAATTTTCTATAAATTATTTTAATTTCAAAAATATACTTTTTTGGAATTTAGATTATAAAATTTAAAATGCAGAAGAATAGTTCCTCAATTATCTAATTTGAATGCCCTATTATCATTCCCCTGAATGTGCAGTAGATCCTAGTCTTCCAACACTTCAAGCAATCGGTAGTAAATCGTAGAAAAAACATCATTGCTTTCAAATTGAAACCACACTACATACACACTTAAAGTATTCTACATTTTGCAATTTTAGGAAACATGAAATATACGAATATTTTATCGAACGTGGTGTCGCTGTTCCTTAACCGCTTTTGGCGTTTGGTTAAGTACAACGACAATTTTTTCTATTCTTATAGTACGTTTATATATATGAGGGTTAACCCACTGGATTTGGATTTAAATTGTCATATCCATTACTTTTACTTCAAGTAAATCCTCTCAAAGAAGGTTAACCCTACTAAAAGTTCTAACGTAAACATGGCATTAGGCAAACACTTTGTTCACATTGCCCTGCAGTGAACATTTATATCAAAAAAGGTTATACCTATTGTATATCAAGAAATGTAATTAAATTAAAAAACGTCACATCGAGCATGACACTAGTATTACTATAGAATCAAATCAGTTTGGACTTGCTGTTACCTGTAATAATTATACCATGATATCAACCATTCCATAATTAAGTCTTACTGACTTCTCAGACTAATATTGTCGTTGTCAGTTTTAGATTATATTCTTCCTTGGCTTTTATACCCGCTAAAAGGCGTGAATATAAGAGAACATTTGGTCCCCATACTCTTGGCAGAAAGCATGGTACAATAAGGAGGTAGAACAGCTTCGTAAAACTGCAGAAATACAGCCCTGAGGCTATGCCCGCTTCCTGTCAGAATTATTCAAAATTATAGGCAACAAGTTGTTTTCATTTATTTGATATTTTTGTTCATTTCTAGAGTGAGTCAAATAACGCGAAAGATGAATGAAATGCCTGGATGTTCTCTCAAAAATATGATCCTAAGTGTTCAATGCGCTCCTCGCATTTTAAGTTTCTTCCAATCATTGATTTTGAAAATATTTTGTTTTTATTTTTCAAAACAACAAATACATACACAAAATTGGCAGATGATTCCGTCATTAACTGTAATATATAACATATCAATTCTCCTTTAAGGGCAAGAAATTGTCTGTACTTTATCGTTTTCTACCGCGAAGATGACAAGAAGACGAATTAGAAGACAGAAGCCAGGAATGATGCAGATTCAAAGTAGTATTTCTCCTCTAATTTCATTCCCAGCTAGCATTTGGAAGATTGTTTTTGAAAAAATTACTTTGGTGAGTCTTCTTCGAGTCCTTTTGGTGACCAAAAAATGATTAACTGAATTGTATGATCGAAAAGCGATTCGAAAATGACTCTCTCTAATGAGTGAAAAGAGATCAATTTAATATACAACCACTAAATGTAGGGGAATCGCAATCGTATTATTTATTATCGTACTGCGATCATCTACAGATTGAAATATGATTAGTCTTAAAAATATCTTGCAGCTGTTTGAAAAGTGATCTAAATTATGTATTTTTTGATCATATTTTGCACAGATAAGTGCATAAATGCTGCTTATTTTGTTATGCAAGGGTCATTTTGTTTCTGGGCTGACTATCAAAAAGTTGAATTACTGTTCATTTATAAAAAGTGCACGGAGGCGTCAACAGCAAAAATGTATAATATTGAAAAGGGAAAAAATATGAAAAAGTGTTCGTTTATCTCTTTGTTTATTTATAAATATTATAAAGAAAATGTCAGCAAGTTAAATTACAAAAATAGAAAAGGCTAAAATAAAAACGATGGCAAAAGATGCAGAAAATTGAATTTTGCAAAAAAGAAGTAAAACTGAATATGAGAAAAATTAAGAAAATGTCCAGAAACGTGAATTGGTGAAGAAAAATGAGACAGAACTTGATTTGTAAGTATAAAAAATTGGATATTAGATTGATTAATTCACCACTTGATAAACTATTAATACTTAATCTTTTGATAATCTATTTCCAGAAAGAGTTTATTGCAAAAACCGAAAGGTTTTTTCAGATAAATTAGCCTGCCAATACAGCTGGAAGGGGAGAGTGTAAATCTGAGTGCAGAAAAGTGTTATTAAGTTACAGTAATCAAAAGTAAGTTTGTCTTTTTAACACGTATATAAAGAAGTAGTAAAATGGACAGACTTGCACATTTTTTATTTCAGATATGTGTCATCTCAAATACTCAAGCAACGACTAGGATATGAACACAATTCCACAAAAACATTTTGTTCACGCTAGAGACCGCGTTACAAATAGAAAACGGCCCGATTGCAGTTCCTGATTTTTTATTTTTTGATTTTATATTTTTTTCCTATATTTTTTACAATCGCATTTATCAATAAATGTACAAATTATAATCATAAAAGCTGAATTATTATTTTAAATAAATATTTATATAAACATATTCTTTTTTACGGTACATCCGAATATTTAGAAATCACGTACGTGATTCGTAGATAAATGATCAAAAAATGACTTAAAAAAGACTCGAAAAAGATTCACAAATTAAGCGTTTTAGCGCAATAAATGAATAGAAAACGACTCGAAAAAGACTCGTAGAACGATCAGAAATGGTCGAAAAAGACTCTTAACTAATCTAGAGGAAGACTCATATGTGATTTATTTAGAAGAATCGCGGGAGGTCACTTTTTTCTCCCGACATCTGAGTCTTTTATGATCTGAAAATGCGCTCATATTCCAGCTTTTTAATCGCGCAACCGGATCAAAAAAGACTCGAATATGATTAAAAATTTCCAAAAATGCTGACTTGGTTAGTACACTAGTTCAGTGGGTTGTTTTAATGAATTTTACTACTGAATGCATTGCCTTCGAAGTTATACATTACACTCATTCGTAAACAAGAGAACCTCTAATTTTCTTCTTTTTGTTTCTTCGTGGACGTTTTTTTTATTTTGGTTTCACCAGACATTCGTAACAAAACAAAACACCGGCAACTAGTAACAAAGCAGCATCCTCATCCCTTATTTTAACGTGGGCACTTCGTAGCAAGTAAGTATTAAAAACGTCCACGAAAAGCTAATAAATAGTTAAAGACACTACAGTTTTATTTCGGTTTAATTTCATCACACTTCACGTTTCTTTTTGTTCTGAAAGTTCAGAACATGCTGGAGTCCATTATTAAATACCTGTGAGCGCTTAGACAAGTATGTAGGGCTTCAGAATCTAAACGCCAGAGTATTATGATTCCTGCCAAATGCCCAGTGTTTGAATGTATTTTATTTCTACAATTACAATTTTGGTGTCATATGGGGCGCGAAATTTTTAAACATTTGTCTATTCTTTTCCAGTTCAAGAACAAATAATTTAATTATTTCGTAATTTGATTTATTCCGTACATTTTATAATTTCATTTTAGATTTTTAACAGGATATTCGAATGATGCGATAAAGGTGAAGGAATATGATTCCCGCTAATATTAAACGAGAAATACCTGAATTTGTTTGCCACTACTTAGCATTTGTGGATAGTTTCGTTGACCTTCAAAGGCAGAAAACTTGGTGGGTATTTACAAAAAATTTAAAGTTCTTTGAATTTTATCGCAAAACACTTGTGGCCAGCGTAAATCTTTCGAACACATGTCTACAAAATGTAAAGGATCAAATAATGGCGTATGAAGGCCCGAAATATTCATCTTATGATGAGAATACTGTGCCAAGCTCGTTTAATATTTGCGTTGGAAAATACGTTTTCCACACTCTGAATGTGCTGAAAGTCTATGTAATAGTAAAGTGTTGGGATAAATGTGTTATATTGCAGCGTTTGCCCAATAAGGGTGGATTTACAATAATTGGTGAACATGAAAATCTTTATGGCTTTCGAATTGTGCATGGATCCGTGAAGTACTCAACAGTATTGGAGCTGGAGTTTGTTGGCGGATCTGTATTAAAATGTGATTTTGAAAAAGAGGAAATAGAAATAAATGATTTTGAGAATCAACGGTCGGAATTGAAGCAGCTGTTGGATCGCATTCGTAGCGCTAAGTCAGAGTTGAAGCTACATGAAAGCTTAACCGCACAATCTTTCGATCGACTACAAGATAAATTAACCTATGGTCTTCCACATGTGAGAAGTTTGAAGTTGGAAGAGAAGCAGATATTGGCACGTTGTGGCGATATATGGAAAAGACTTACTTCGCAGAATGATCTAGTAGTTGGAGTACCATTAATAAATCAATGTTCTGCACAGAATCTTACAATAATCCACAATATATATCCTCTTTTGGATGTCGGTTCCGGTAATGAAGAATCGTCAACGTCAATCAAATATCGTTTGTATCAACTTAAATTGTCATTCTATGACTTGGATAGCATTGAAACATTTCTACAATCTGAGGATGAGGATTTTCAAAAGAAAACATGGATTTCAAGTGTAGATTGTCAGCTACCCCCCGAGTCGTTTGGAATTCTTGTTATGAAATTTAAAGTGTACGACATTGTTGACCTTAATCAATGTCCAATTCTGCTTCAATATGACGTATCAAAAAACTATGGATCGTCAATCTCCAATACATCTTTACAAATATATTTGGGAATTTTGGACTTCAACGACATACTTTATGGACATCGTACCGATTACGAAATATCATTTAAAGAAAGCGCTCTACATCAAGACTTCTTAGCTACAGCTATGTCTTCGTTTGAACTGAATTTAGAAATTACCTTCCAACTTCAAAATGATTTGGATGTTTTTGAAAGTTGTTTGCAAGAAAAATTTCAGTTTGTAAAATTACCATCCTTTACAGAAGATACCTTACATCATACTATATACTACAATCATTTTCGAAGCTCGCAGTGGTATGGATGTGTGTGTTTGCGCTACAAGGAAATAGAAGAAGATGAAAATGATTACTCAATAACTTGTTGGAAATTTTACATCCCCACTGTGGAAAATGCTGTAGTTTTTATGAAAATATTTTTAAGTGATTTAGCTACGCTTAAGTGTAACATCATAACAATTCGGAATGTTAAACAGTATTTGCCTGCTGCCCAAAATGTTGTAGAATTTGAAAACGCTTTGAGGGAGGAACTCAAACTACTGATAGAACTCTTTAAGGAGGAACGAACTGAGGGAAATTTTGAACAGTGGTCGAAATTATTTTCTGAATTCCAAAGTACTCAATTGAATTCTGACAAAATATTTAAAAGGTTGAAAGACGAAACATTGAATGCTTCGTAAATGTATGTAATAATAAAATTGTGTAAATATGCTTTATCTTAGGTTATTTTTTAAATTGAAATCTTTACTTTTTGGAAACGTAATATGATATAGAGCCAATTACCAATTTTTTAAATACATTCAATTTAGAATTTACCGTTTCGTTGAATATAAATCCAGTTGTCTTTTAAATTTTCCGTCTTCAGAACAGTGTTGGCTTTGTTTATTCGGGATATCATAGTATTTTGTTGTTGCAAAATGGTTAGGCTTTATACCTTTATTGTTGTTTTTATAAAAACAACGTTTGTTTATTAGTGGAGAAAGATGGCAATGTTTACCAGGGGGTAAAGCAGGGAATACCTAGGTTTTGGAAAGAGCCTCCAATCCTCATCAGTTCCCTTGTTCTTTTCGTCTGGTATATTCTCCCCCAGAAGTTATATAACTTCTATGACAAAAACGTTTTTTATCCAAGTGAGGAGGAACCAAAGAATTAAATAAAACTAAAATTCTTTTGAAAAATCTTCTAAATCTTACAACCGCACTTATAAACATTTACATCTTTCTCCACCTTTTATGCTTTCGTTCTACCATGTAAGTTTGTTGGTTTAGCGAGAATGTGCTATACACCTAGAATATCACATTACAGGATAGAATATCAAATTACAAACATTTCGTATGGAAAATGTAGTGATCACTTCCAAAACGTATGTTATCGTGATATGGGTCTTTGGTCAAAACGTCTTTCGATATAAAATATTTCGTGTACAGCAAAGGGTAAAAATTGCTGTAATTGCATATAAATTTAAAACGAACGTATAAGTTGTGGGTAGCGCGTAAGTCGCTATTGGGTCCTAGAGAGTGGTGATAGAAACTCAGTCACCTTTAACGACGTAACAGTGACCGAAGGCCCTGGTTGAAACGAAAAGTACTACGGTGTGTTATATCTATAACAGTACAAACACTTCACACAGTTTAAGAAAGTTAAGAGAACTACCCTCCGTCTAAGTTTGAGACGTTGGATAATTAACGAGAAATCCAAACCCCGAAGAGTGGCACTGTTTAATCTTCATATTTTCGGGGTTCTATATCCTCCAGACGTTACTTATGTGGATTATTGCTCTGCCAGGACTTGGCTTATTCCTCCATGCGAGGAATATGAAAAGATGTATTCGCCTAACTTCCCTTGTGAGAAAACTGGTTTAGTGTGAATATCATGGTCAAACAAGCTGTCTCTCCCTCCAACTTTTAGCGTTCTTTCCAATAAGTTTTTTCAAACTCTAGGTAACGCAAGTGTCAAAAATTGCTCTCTTTACTCGCGCTTTTGGGTTATCGGAGAGAGTTGAACAGAGAAAATGTTCGACCATTTCAGTCTCTTACGCGTCCTAACAGATCCTTTAGGGTTTAACTCTAGTTTAGTCCAAAAAATCGATAATTTAGAGGTAACTCCCGAATCGTTTTAAATATCAACCACATACAAATTTGTTTTTGTATGTAATACAAGTAAAAAGAACAAGTAATTTTCAATAAATTAAATTTATTTTAAAATTGTACATTTTTGGAATTTAGATTTTTAAATTAAAAATGCTGTATGTCTAAATCTCTCAACACTTCAAGCAATCGCTGGAAAATCGTGGAAAAAGCAAGATCCCTCTCAAATTGGAGCAAACTGCATACATAAAGTACTCTAGATTGCGCAATTTATCTAATATAGTGTCACGAAAAAAGTTTCCGCACCATCGCCATTGGCGTTTCGAATTTTTCTGTTATTAGACAAAAAATACGTTCACATTGCCCTGCAGTGAAATTTTATCTCATAACATTAAGTTCGCCGGGCCGAACTTTTAATACCCTCCACTTTTGGATATAGTATCTGGATTCTAACGTGTCCCACTTCAATCTACAAATACCAGCAAGATCGTTTGGAGAATGCTGTTAAACTTTCTAAAAACCATGAAGGGACCATACCAAAACGGGAATATCGGTATCGTTTTATGTGCGGTATAGGAAAACGTGGACCTAAATATCCAATGTTCTGCTGCCAGAGCCATAGACTACAAATACCAATTTTTAGACAAATCCGTGGAAATGTGTGGCAAAATTCTGAATATTCGGAGGTACTATTATGTGGTGGCTATTCGAAAAAGTGGAATTATACTTACTTTGTTCCGCCACTGGAGCTAGAATCTGTGGAAATGTGTGGCAAAAATTATCAAAATACTGAATATTGGAAGGTACATAAACGTGTACCTATTCATACAATGCGCCATTTTTTAGACAAATTCGTAAAAAATGTGGCAAAAATAATTAAAATACTGAATATCGGGAGGTACCGTTATTTGGGACCTATATATAAACGTGCAACTATGCATACAATGTTTCACCACCGGAGCTAGAACCCATTATGGCAAATACCAATTTTTATACAAATCCGTGAAAAAATGTGGCAAAAATTATCAAAATACTGAATATCAGGAGGAGCTATACCAAAACGTGGACCTAAATATACTACGTTACGCTCTACGTCAAATAATGTGGCCTGTATAATGATTTCAACAGACAGACAGACGGATTTACTATATGGGGTCTACGAGGAACATTTAGGTATGTTACAAATGGAATGACGAGGTTAATATAACCATGGTACAATGAAGAGAAGGTAGGTCAACTTTGAAAAAATTGCAAGTATAGAGGTCTACCTGTTTGGCTTGTAATGTCAGAATTAGTATCAAAACAATAAAAAATCAAACAACTTGTTGCATTTATTTTGAATAAATAAATGAAAACCGCGATAACTGAATGAAAGATCAACACTTCTTTTCAAAACCAGGTTCTATATATCTCTAAAGGATTATTTCGCTACAAAAACTCTAGATTTTGTCGATGCATACGATGAAATAAACATTTTGAAAACATCCGAATTTGAATGTTTTCTGAACAATTTTTTTGTTATTGAAAAGAAAACACATACATAAACAAATAAAGATGACATATTAAGCCAAGAAAATAAAAAAATTGAAATCATATGGTATCATTGCCCTACCTTGATATCATTGTACCATGAATATAACCTCCTTTTCAAGGTGGATGGTAGAAAAAGTGTGTACCTATTGTATATCGAGAAATGGAATTAATTCACAAAACGTCATATCAAATTTGATACCGGCTAACGCGAGCCAAAGTTTTCTAAATTTGATATTTTTTGCAAGTAGGCTTGAGATGTTCTCCTCTGGGTATGTCCACAATGGTTAACACGAACCAAAGTTTTCTAAATATGATACTTTAGTAAGTCCAACGCCGGCTACGCGAAATAAAAAAAGAAAGGATGCAAAAATCTTGAAGAATTTTTACTAGAGTTAAGCCATGGCAAAATAACTGAATGTAGAAAAAAGCTACCCCCTAAATATAATTTTTTTCTTTTGGTGATAAAACTGTATTATCCTACAATTTAGATTCAACTCTGTACAATAACCCCAAAATTCCATTCTTGTTTGGCGGGTTTTCCTTAATATAAGAATTTTGTAAAAAAAAAAATTAAAATTAAACAAAGCCTACTGTTGCATATTAAAAAGTCTATTTGACACTATAATGCAAGCCACAAACGATACAACTGGTTGTACAACTTGGAGAGTACTCAAATTATGTGTTTTTGTCACAAACGGTACAACTTAGTGTACAACTTCACTTTTCGCAGAGCTTATTTGAGTTAAGATGACACCGGAAAAAAATTCATGTTCTATAATTGACTCAATAGCTTTTATTTATAATTAATTTTTGAAATTCAATTTTATAAATTGAAATTCCTTTTTATATATACATTAAAATCACACATTTGATTGGATTTCGTATTGTTTCGATGTGCGAAACAATGGTGTTGCCTCTTCAAAAATAAAAACAAAATGAAATTGTATGCGACATGCCCACAAACATTACAATCGGTTGGTACAACATGCAAAATATCAAAAAAATTTGATTTTTCATACAACCGAGAAACAACTTCGTACAACCGGGCCACAAACGATACAATCTTGAATACAACCTCTTCCAGTTGTACAACCAGTTGTAAAGTGTGTGGCTTGCATAAGACTCCATTATGCTAGGAACACAATTGGAGCGAACGACGAATTTCGCCCTACGCGGCGACAAAATGAGCCGCGAAAATTCGTCGTATGGAACACAATACCGACGAAATTATAAAACAGCTGATGAAGTTGTTTACTTTTTGCTCATTTGTTGACTACAATGAATTATACAAGAACACATAATTCTTTCCGTTCTCTATTATAATTTCACTTATGTCCATCTTCTCTATTATAAATTCACTGATATCCATCTTCACTCATGCGCAAGTACACAAATAAATAAACAAATTAATTATGTGTTTTTTATACGAGTAACAGATAGTAGAGTGACCATAACAAATTTTAAAGTAAAAAGTAACTTTATTTACTAAAACACATAAAATTCGTACAAGTATGGCCACCTTGTACTGTTTTGTTCGCCGGTCGCCGGCGTATGAAATAGAAATAAAGCTAATTGAGTTCGCGGCGACCGACGAAATTTTCGCCGGTGCCGTGATTGTGTGCACTTCCATATACACATATGTGTTTTATTTTTGACGACGAACATACGCCGCGAAAAAATACGTCGTTCGCTCCAATTGTGTTCCTAGCATTACAGAGTTACATTTTTCTAGTTTATTATAAGTTGAGCAACCTTTCTTATTGAGCCATGAATTAAGCCAAAAGATTTTCCTCTGCCACGTCCACTAAGGCAAACATAATTCTTCCATGTTTATTGGGTTGATTTTTAAATTATATCTTTCTCAGCTTCATATAATAACTCAAAATGGCTATTTTTGTAAGCCTAGAACTAAGAAGACGGTTCAGTGAAATTTTCAAACGACCAAAACCCAAGGAAGGAGGAGGATATATATTTTTCACTCCTTCATTGTCATTCCCAACAACAATTCTTTGTGTAGAAAGGGGAAGGAAATATATATTTCCACTTCTTCTAGTCTACAAAAAGGGATTAACAGCAACAAGGAAAAAGGATTAAATATTGGTCTGTTCCAGAGCTGCAAGAATGTTAAGCTGGGAATACATAAAGCGCTTATTTGGCTGGCTTAAGTCATCGGCTGGCTTCTTCGGAAATGAACAAAGGAGCCTAGGGCCAAAATCGAACTAGGTCAACCTAAAACTCCTTTGTTCATCTACGAAGAAGCCAGCCGATGACTTAAGCCAGCCAAATATGCGCTTTATGTATTTTCAGCCTTAAGCTGGCCATAGACGAACGATTTGTTGGTGTGATTTGCAAATTTATTGCTGCGATTTATTGCATATCGTTTCTCCACACACGCTCGAACAAATCATAATTCGGCCGACGTTGAAGAGTAAGCATATGCTACGAAGCGGATGATGTTCATTTTGTGTTTGAACTTCGGTTTGTGCTTCTGTTTGAATTTTGTGGCTGAAAATTTTTTATTTAACAATTGGTTTTTTCTGTTGATAGGAAACTTAAAAAAACATGTGCGACGATGCAGCGGCTGATGCAGCTGCGCTTTTAATTATATATACATCTTTCGACATGGAAAATATTATGCATTTAGAGACTGAAAATAATAAATTACATACAGAAATAAATATTCTATTACACAAGCACAATTTAACGTAGAAATGCCTTCCAACTGTGTCTCTTGGTCGAGCAAAAAATTAAGATGGTCAAAATACCACAGCGATATATCCTCAGCACCTGCACCTGACCTTTCGCTTTTGCGCATCTTCTGCAGCTCCCTTCTGTACGTTGTTCGTAGGCAATTATATTTTTTTTTTACTACGTCCACCGAAGTATTTTTGTCAACCTCTTTCCATTTTGTTACGAGTTTTTCCCATGATTTTTGTTTTTCTAATTTGTCTTTATATTTTTCACTTTTTGTTTGCCAAATGGCATTTTCATTTTTTAACACATCAAAAAATTCTATCATAAAGTCTTTGCTTGCCATTTTTTGTGTGCACTACACGACCTTTCGTTACAATGGTTGAAGAGCAACTGAAATGGCAAAATGGCTTAAAATTTGCGCAGCAGCCCACACACGCATGATTTGTTTGCCAACAAATTGCAAGTTTTTGAAAATTTTCAAAAACTTGCAATTTGTTCGCAAACTACTCCACAGACGTAAAAACGCGACCACAAACCCAACAAATTGCTCGAATTTATCATTCGTCTATGGCCAGCTTTAGTTTTTACTACGATAACTGATTTTCCCTTTATGATATCGCAGAAAATTGCAAAACTGCAGATACTGGAACAGAGCATGTGTTTCATTTTCTTCGTTAATTCCACCCGTTTTCGATCTGGAGAGACCTACTTTTGTGAGTTCCATTGCAGATTGTTTATAAACATAAACTTTGTAAGTTTGTTTAAAAATGGAAAAAACTGAAAGTACTCAGATCACCGGTAATGCTAGACGTAAAATATTAAGTCTAGCTGTTTCGCAAATTCTTATGGAAAAGGGATTCGACAGCGCTGACAAGGAATGCCTGGAAACACTGACGGAGATGTTACAAAGTTGTGAGTGGGAAATCTTTACTGAAATAATAATTAAAAAAATATACATTATGCTTTTTCCTTATTCCTTTAGTACTCGTTGAAGTAGGACAATCTGCCAGAAGCTACTGTGAACTATCAGGACGTACTATCCCAGTAGTTGGTGATGTGGTTGTTGCTCTGGTAAATATGGGAGTTTCTTTGCAGGGCATTGAGGCATTTGCCAAGCGAGAAGGTCGACAAATCATATCAATGCCGCCACAACAGCAATCTAACAAACAATTACCGTTATTACAAGCTGGTACAAAATCCCAGCATCCTCCACATATTTTACCGTATCTGCCACTCTTCCCAGATCCTCATGCCTATGTCCGAACACCGGTAAGATGTGTTGGTCTGTTAAAATTTGATTTGCAAATAATTTCACATGTCATGTTGTAGACCCACAAACAACCCGTAACAGAATACGAAGCAATTAGAGAAAAAGCAGCTACTCAAAAAAGAGACATCGAAAAGGCTCTAACAAAATTTTTGGCAAAAACATCGGAGACTCACAGTCTCTTTGACACTGAAGATAATATGTTTCCTCGTAAGCAATATTAATATAATTTTTAAAAGAACACGCAATTTAAGGCCTTTTTTATTTTATAGTGATTGCTTGCAAGCCAGCGTTTCCAACTTATCTAGCCGCTTTAAATCCCACAGACCAAGTGTTTGATTTTGAGGAATTGGAATATCACTATTTGGTGGCCAATAGAACAGAAGATTGCAAAGGTATTTTAAATGAGATTTGCAGCAATATCGGTTTTTTGCATATTCTTTAATTTCTTAGACGATGATGAAAATGAAAGCGGAAATGATGAAGAAGGCGGAAGCAATGATAATGGAGGCGGTAGCGGTAGTGGTGGCGTTACTGACGAACCGGAGAAAAAATCAGAAAAACCGGAAAAGGAAGTAAAGCCAGAAAATGATATAAAGCCCAACTCAACAACAAATAAAGCCATTTTAGAAAATCCCAATATTGACAATCCGTATTTAAGAGCGGCAACGCTACCGAAGCGCACAAAACCAGATCCCTTGGCGGCGGTGTCATTATAATGTACATGATGGTGTTATTAAATAGTCGATATTTTTGTGCATTAAAAGAATTTGATAGTAACGAAATTAGAGTTGTGATTTTATTCAAATTTGGTGAAAACTTAAAATTGTGTAAAATAATGATTTTTGCCACTGCTTTCCAAATGTCGGTATGTCATGGTGCTGTGGTCGGCAGATCGTTTTTGTTTTGGTAAAGGAACATCGATATATTTATTTATTTAATTCATACTTAATACTAAAGCCTCCTTTTACTTTTTTAATTAAGCAAACTGATTCGGCATTGTTATTGTGTTATTTGTCCATATAATATAGAAAAACTAATATTTTTATTTCTTTAAATGTGAAAGAGCTCGGCCGGTCTGCTTTTATTACATACTCGGCAGGTTGACTATGTTCACATTTAAGGCTAAAGAGATTTCAATTTTACAATGTGCCACATAGTAGATGAAACATCAAAATGATTTATTTTTTTCTTTATTTTCACCAACGTGGAAAATTTTATATTATATTCTTGGCTTCTACGTTCTTTTGACAATAGATTGCTACAATCCTAATGAAAAATTGTTCGTTTTAACGGAATTTTGATGAAACAATGTCGACTCGTTTTGGCATAAATCAATCACCATCATGAATTTGAATGATCATAAAATAATCTTTTCATGGAAATTATGATTAAATTTTGAAAACATAATAATACGGGCATACAATACTACCAACACCTAATTAATAAGAATACGGATAATAATGTCCCAAATGCGGACCTGATGTTGACGTCAAAGACATTCTTCTTGCCGCAAACTATTGTTTATATATTCGCTCGTATTAATCTAATGGGTGGCATCAGAATAAATGCCGAACATTATCGGCTTTATATATATATATATATATATATATATATATATATATATATATATATATATATATTGTTTACAAGCGTATCAATCGCCGGGTGATGGTGTGGGCCGCCATAACAGCCGAAGGTCGCTCTTCGCTCGTATTAATCTAATGGGTCGGCATCAGAATAAATGCCGAATATTATCGCGAAAATATTTTGGAGGGTGTATTAAAATCTTGGGCACGCAAACATTTTGGCCGCAGATCTTGGACATTCCAACAGGACTAAGCACAATCGCACTCAGCACGCGCCACCCAAGAATGGTTACAAAATGAGGTTCCCCGCTTCATTTCCAGAGCACAATGGCCATTAAAATATCCCGATACCAATCCGTTGGACTATTGTGTCTAGAGTATTTTGGAAAGCAAGGTTGGCACTAAAAATACCAAAGTGTCGATCACCTCAAGTAAGTGCTTTGTCGCGAATTGGTCAAAATACCGCAGAGCACCATTGGCGTTTGAAGGCCATAGTTCGTGCCAAAGGTGACCAATTCGAACAAATCTAAACTTATTCTAACTTTTGATGCTATTTCCGACATTTTTTGCTTTCATTAAATTAAATTTAAAAAAGAATGTAAAAATTATGGCGTTTGACTTTGTTGTATTTGTTGAATTATCGTTATAGGCCACGAATTACATGTCTTTGACATATTTTAGTTGCTACAGCAACTATTTATTGTAATTTGACCCATTTACACCCGGCATTTATGAAAAAGCATTTTATTGGACTTCGTGTCTTTTCAATGACACATAAAAACATATTCAAAATTATACCAATACAAAATATTTGGTATAAAAAGTAATAAAAAGGTACATATGCATATTATATTTAGTGTAATAAAATGTTTGCAATTCCAGTTGCTGTTATAAAATAACCAACAAATTTAAATAATACATTAAACGCGTTCTGGTTCTTCCAATCTGTTAAGATGAAAATCTCAATTACTTGCAGTTTTTATTTACAAATGCAAAAAAATACTTACCGTAATATCTTTATAAAGTCTTCGGACATCAATGCCATATCTTGAGGCGTTAAGAAAGAATACTGTCGAAGTGGACGTCTACGTCCTTCATCGATGAGCAGACGTGTCATGTACTCTCGGTTCACTTCATCCTAATATAAACGATTGTATTTAGAAACAAAAATATGAGATCGGATGCCTTTATGCTCACCGTAAAAACATCGTTGTCATCCAAAAAATAAAAAGGATGATCAACACATGACCATAAAGATAAGAGAAAAGCTGCAGTGGTAAAAGACCGTTCTCCTCCAGACAAAGATTTCGTATCGGAAACTGCATTTTTATTATGACAGCGTGGTTTAACCGAAAGCTTCAATGTTTTCTGCTGGTGATTAACATCCAATGAACCTTCAAAGTTGCGCAATCGCAGAATCATCTAATAATAAGAGAAAACGTATTAAAATTTCCAAGTCATTGCTCTAATTTGGATGATAATTACGTTAAACGATATTTGTAAAAGCAATGACATGTGTTCCCTCAGTTTCTTCAAAAATTCGAAACTGAATCTTAAAGATTGTCTTAGCTGTGTGAAGAGTAGATATTTTAAACCCAGTGTAAATTAAACGGTTATTAGTCACTTACCGTATAAATGGAGTGCTTTATGTCCTCATATTTGCCTTCATTGGCCAGTAATGCCTCTTTCTTTGTCATAATTAGCTGTCGCATGGACTGTGGGTCAAAACTCACTGGCTTACCATGTTTATTTTTTGCCTTTTTTGATATCTCGTCTTGGAGTTGATTTCCACTTAGATCGCTTTCAATTCGTTCACCTTTTTCTGCAGCAGATTTTGTACAAGCATCAACTTTTCTTGACATTTCCATATGCTCAGCTTTCAATTTATTTATGACGTCTTGCACCTCCGACAATTTGACGCGATATGAAGAATCGTTGTTGTTAACACTACGGAGTTTCATTTTCTTTCGATCTACAGTAGACTGAACATTTGTTTATAACTAACGATTGCTTCTTATATTAATATGTTTTCAAAATAAATGTAGTTAATGTTGTTAGAAAGTTAACAAACCTTGAAAGCCTCTATGTCATTTTTTATTTCCTGAAGTTCAATTTCTTTGAATTGCAGCTCCCCTCCAATTTGAATTTTTTCATTGTCAACATCCGATAATTGACCTCTCGTTTCACTTATTTTTTGTTCAATTTCTGCTAGGCGAGTTTTATAATCACCCATTTCTTTTTCCTTTTTTTTAAACAAACATGCCATTAAAAAGTTTATTTATGCTAATCCTTTTTATTCTTACCAACAACTGAATTTCGTTACTATAATCAGCATATTCTATATTGTCCAGTTCCGCTATTTTTTCCATAATCTCTTGGCTGGCATTTTGTTGTTTTATTAAAAGTTCCCGTTGCTCTTGTATAAGCTTAATAACTTGAGATATTTGATTGATCATTTGACTCAGATCGGTTTCATATGATTTATTCTTTAGCTCTAGTGATTGTTTTTCATTTTCCAAGTGCCTATAACCAACATTATTTGTATTTTTCAATTAAATAAAAAAAACGACTTACCTAATACGTTCTTCGATATTAATTTGTATGTAATTGGCTGGTCTAACTTTATTTGAATACATTCGATACTTCGGCATAGGATAATATTCCATACAACTGTTGCCTTCTTTGAGAACCAAGACCCTCGATAGATTTTTGGGAACATTTTCAATATGCGAAGTAATTGTTTCGGCAATTTCTTTACTATTTGTAAGCAAAATAGATTCAATGCCAAGACGGTCAATAAGGCAGTTCATTACAGTTGCATCAGAACATCTGATTTCGTGAAGAAGCAAATGCGTGTCTTTCGGTGGGTTTACACACCCACCACTAACATCATAGACCTTTCAAGAAACAAGCCGGTAAACTTTGATGGAAAAATTGCAATACCAAAGTTTCTTACCTTGTCGGAAAATGCTACAGTTATTATAATAGGACGACAATTTTCATATTTAGTAAAAATGTTTTCCAAGATTTGCCTATCTTTTGCATTGTTTACTAGAAATGCTCCCAGCAATCCACGGCCGATGGAGTTTTCAATAACATCTCGGTATTGGCTGTTGGCCACATCTACATAACTGCCAATAGGTCCCCTTGGTAACTTAGACAAAAGGCCTTGTGAATGTGCTTTTCGAATATCTGTCAAAAGCTCAGGCATATGCTTTCCGTATATTAATATCTTGTTTTTGGCACTGGCTTTTACATTGGCTATCTGTCCACTTCGAAGACCTGAAATGGGAACAAAGGTTAAGGCAAATCGTAGTTTCAAATTTTTTTTGGCGACTTACGTATTTCGTCTAAGTACTTCCTTTGTCGGCGTTTAATTTCATTTACTATTTGTTCTTTTTGTGCCTTGCTATCAATATGGCGTTTAAGTTCGCGCTTAATATTTTCAATCATTGGAATTACTTGACTTTCACATTGCTGACGAAGTTTTAAAGTTTCATTTTGGTTTTGAGCACGTAAAGTTTCTACATCATCTTGATTGCTAAAAAATTATGAGACATATCTTTTATATGAACTCGCTTCAGCGGTTATGTTATGTAACTTACCCTTGAGATTTTTCATCGATATATTTCTTAATTTCTTCAATCTGATGCTCCAACCGAGATTTTTTCTTTTTTAGTATGTCTAGGGAGTTTTTAAATTCGGATGTTAGCTTGTTTATCTCATCATATTTATTCTTTAACTCCCTGTACTCCCTGTTGACTTTATCATAATTACTGTTTTTCAATGTCATTCCTTCTTCATCTTTTCTATAATATCAATTAAGTCTCCAATCAAGTATTTATTATCGTCAATTAATTGCAAGTTATTATTTACCTGATTTCTTGACTTAATATTTGGTAAACTTCATCTTTGTTCTGTATTAGATTTTTAAGTTCACGCTCCTTTTCGTCGTATTTTGCAAGTTTATCGCTTATTTCTTGAAGTTGATTCTCAAATTGCTGAACTTTTCGCCATGCAAGCTCGATTTCCAAGCGTTTAAGAACATCCTTAAATAGAAATTTTTTTCTACTTATTGAACACAAAAATGCCCTATTTCTTTAAATACCTTCAGTTTATTTTCATGTTCGGCTATATCTTCCTTTTCTTTTTTTAATCTCTGAAAGGATAGAATATATAAATAGGACTCTTTGTTAAACTACCTTAATAAGAAAATCGGTAACCATATTGTAATGTGTTAAATTTAAAGCATACTTAAAATCAATGAAAATTCACGAAAATCCCTTTAAAATAATGTAATATTAGGTGTGTCTGGTTACCCTAAAATTTGTAACAATTCTAACAAATTGTTACTGGAAGTCGTCTGTTAACCCGAAAGTTCTGCAAAAGAGAGCGGTCGGAGAGAGAAATTTTGACAGTTCTTTCAGTGAGAGTTTGCAAATTCTTGCTGGACAAATTTCTTCTTACAATCACTTGCAACGGAATTCAATCAGATGTTTTCTAATGTTTGTTTACATTTTTTGTGCTTTCAATTTGAAAATATTTTTTTGGAATTAGCAAGACTAATTTATTTTTGGAGAACAACTTTACAAAATGAGAAAAACTTAAGTATTAGTATGTAATAAGAAAATAAAAGACTATTTCCAACATTTTTAGACAAACGCCATTAGCAACACGTTTAAAGTTTCCGGGGAACCCTTCAAATCTATCTTTCTTTTATTGCTCATGTTATTATTTTATTGCTAATTTCCTTTTTTATTTCTAAAACTTATAAAATTGGTGGTGCTTTCTTTCTTTCAATTCTTTTGATGGGGGACAAATTGGTTTGTTTTGACAAATCAGCTGATTGCTTGCAAGTTTTTGCAGGGATTTCGTCTGTTTACTTTTCACAGTTTTCTTGCAAAAGAGAATAAAACTTCCTTACTCTCTCAGAAAGAAGTTGCTGGACAATTCCTGCAGGAAAAGTAACCAGACACACCTATTCTATTCGAATAAAACTTTAAGTAGTAGATTTCGAGTTGAGTTTGGATTTTACCCCCAAACATGATATCTAATTTTTGCCTAGTTTATATTTGTTTAATAAATTATAGTAGTCAATGGGGAATGTACTTACAATTTCATAATTTTTTAATTCTTCCATGTGATCTTTGTGTAAATGAAGGGAATCGGTTAGTTTTTTATGAACGACATCAATTTGTGTCGCTTTTAGAAAAAGCTGATAATTTTTTGAAGGTTCCAATCTGAAATATACGATACCCCAATTAAATTACTTTTAAATGAAATCAATTTGAAACATACTCCTTTAAAAATTCTCTAGCGCTGTCCTGGTTTAGTAAAAACACCGGATTATCCACTTGCACATTATGATACATAAGAATTCTGTGCAAATCATCGACTTTCTTACTGACAACTTGTCCAGATTCACTCTTTATTACATACGAGCCGGAGGATAATGAAATAGTTCTTACTATGATAATTTTGTCACCATATACGTCGGGCTCATACGGCTGGGCACCATCATTCGCCAAAACTATTTCAATTTTTGCGCTGGTTTCCCCATTCTTTATAAAAGCTGGTGATTGAAGAGGTGGTAAGTAATAACTGGTGGATTATCTTTTTTAAACAAACCTTTTGCACTTCGAGACCTGTTGGTCGTTCTGGCACTTCCACCCAATCCCAACACCAAAGCAGCAAGTATAGCACTTTTGCCACTTCCATTGCTTCCCACCAAAAAATTTACTCGAGAATGAAATTCAACGGTTAGATTAGAGTGACACATAAAGTTTGTTAGATGCATCAACAATATCTTTCCACATCGCTTATCCTGGATTATACTAGTGTTGGCTCCTTGAGATTGTGTCTAGAATATTTTGGATAAATTTCTTTAATCTTGTTCTTTTATGAATAGATTTGTTCATCTCACAGAATTGTTTTGCGTTAATCGTCGTTTGGTAGGTGCTGTTTGGGAATCATTTACACCACCGCCGGAAATCCGCCGCTTGCGAACCAAGCTTGAACTCATTTCGACCCTTTAAAGTGATACAAGTTGTCTTTGGTGCCTTTAATATTATTTTTGCTTTTGTTTTAAACTCAACAAACAAATAATGCTTTTATTAATATTCAAGAATTAATGCGCCTTATGTTAAAATTGAATAAGAAAACAGAGAGTAAAAATCAGAAATGAAAACACAAACAAAAATGCAATTCTAGACTCTAGAGCAGCTATGGGCAGCCTCGCACGAAAAAGTATAAAGTTTATACTAGATATAGAGTTTAAAGTTTATACACAGTTTAAAGTTTATACTATATAGAGCCAAACGCGTATTCATTCGTCGGTGTCTCATCGACGACTGATTTTTATTCTCATTGCGAGTTCGTGCATAGACAAATGAAAATATAGACAACGAAAAGTTAGTTTTGTCTTTTTATCCAGATGGCGCTCATCATGTTTTGCATAGTCAACATGCTTATTTGCGCGTTCAAGCCACTCGACTTCGAAAACACATTTTATCGGTTTTCAAGAATTTTACTTGATTATTCCTGAATTTTTCGATGTCATCACGTACTTTTCACATTTCTTTTATTATGAGACAATTATCAACTGACAAATATCCTACAGTTTTTGTTATTTTTAACATTTTACAATTGAGTGACTTCAAAATTCCCACTCAAACCCCTGAAACGACATATACGACATCTGCTGACCCGATTTTTTTCGAAGATGAACGGTGAGAGCATTTCGTTGTCTATATTTTCATTTGTCTATGGTTCGTGCATAGACAAAAGAACCCGATTTTTTTCGAAGATGAACGGTGAGAGCATTTCGTTGTCTATATTTTCATTTGTCTATGGTTCGTGTTGGTTTGTTTTATAAATGCACAAAATGTAAATTGCGCTTGTGTGTGTGAGAGAAACTAAAAAGCACGTAAAAAATATCTCTCTTCTTTCTTGTGGTCGTTTTCTTACAAGAAACATACTTTATGTTAGCAAAATTATTAAAAAACATTAAATATTAGCTTAATATATTTATATTTTTTCAACAAAAGCTACCTATTATTTTTTTATAAATGTTAGCGGAGTAACAATGCGTGCATCCCACACGTATATTCGTTGAAGCATAGACAAATGAAAATATAGACAACGAAATGCTCTCACCGTTCATCTTCGAAAAAAATCGGGTCAGCAGATGTCGTATATGTCGTTTCAGGGGTTTGAGTGGGAATTTTGAAGTCACTCAATTGTAAAATGTTAAAAATAACAAAAACTGTAGGATATTTGTCAGTTGATAATTGTCTCATAATAAAAGAAATGTGAAAAGTACGTGATGACATCGAAAAATTCAGGAATAATCAAGTAAAATTCTTGAAAACCGATAAAATGTGTTTTCGAAGTCGAGTGGCTTGAACGCGCAAATAAGCATGTTGACTATGCAAAACATGATGAGCGCCATCTGGATAAAAAGACAAAACTAACTTTTCGTTGTCTATATTTTCATTTGTCTATGGTTGAAGTCTCATCAACGACTGAGATCACCGCAAACGTACAATCCCACGGCAGCGGGTTCTACGATACCGGATTGACCCGAAACAACAAGATCCCAGTTTCGGCCAGCGGCTGCCAACCCAGTTTGTACATGTTTGTGTTTGTTTATTTTTCTGCATTGGGAGCAGCATATCCCGGAATGCTTGCTCCGGATTTAATTGGTCCGTGCCGGGATTCAGGAAAATCCCGGACCTTGGTTCTGCGCGGTTTGTCAGAACGTGATCCACCACAGATCTGTTTCGGTGCGATGTAATGGATGCAGAGAATTGGTGCACTTCAAGAATTGTTCCGGACTAAGGCGTTTGCGAGACTACAGCGAAAGGGATTATGTTGCGACTTGCTGCAGTAACGTAGTCCCCAGCGAGTCCACTTCTTCGTCGTCCGCATCAGAGACGTCGTCGGAGTATGGCACTCCACCGCAGTCTCCAGAACAGCAACCAACACCGCAGCACCTAACGCCACATGTTGCTGTTCCAACTCCGGATTGTGCATCATTCTTGCAATTCAATTGCAACGGACTTCGAGGCAAAATAGATGAGATAGTGGAATTTATGAGTCGGAGGAATATTAAGATCGCAGCGGTGCAGTAAACCAATCTGAATGAAAATTGCAGCCTACAACGTTGTTATGGTTACAACGTACTAAGGAAGGATCGCACCAGAAGTGGAGGTGGGGGATTAGCGTTCCTGTTACACCATTCTGTTCAGTACAGACCTATCTCGCTTGAGCTAGTCTCTAGTGCTACCCCCATACATTCCATGTATGGGGGTAGCAGTCAAGTGTGGAACTGCCGAGGTAGAGGTGCTTAATGTGTATATCTCGCCGATTAATAGCTGTGAACCGCGTTATTTGCCTGATATTAGCCCATTATTGGTAGGCAATAACCGCCTGGTACTAGGTGATTTTAATGCCCACCCTGAGTTGTGGCATTCCGTCCTAGGTAATGACCAGAGGGGATCAGCGCTGGCAGAGCAGATTGACTGCTCCACATTCTGCACGGTTAACGAGGATGCCCCCACCCGAATAAGAGGAGTGTGTCACAGTTCGCCAGACTTAACCATAGTGTCACCCGGTCTGATAAATGACGTGTCTTGGCAACCCGTCATTTCTCTTGGCTGCAGCTGCTGGTCGAATACCCGAGATAAGATCAAACTTCCCAGCAGAGGCAGCGGGATTAGCAAACGAGCGAGATGATCTCCGTCGTACCAACCCTACTGATCCTAGAATCAGTGATTTGACAGTGGTAGTCAACCGGTTGGTACAGGAGCATAAGAGGAAAAAGTGGCTAGACCATCTGAAGTGCTGCAACATTGGAACCGATATGAGTAAGCTGTGGGTAACAGTTACGTCGCTCTCGAACCCTGGAAAAAAGGATGATAGGACCTCAGTCACTTTTAACGACGTAACGGTGACTGATCCGAAGAGGTGCGCGGAATATTTTAACCGACAATTTGTCGATCACCCCGAGAGCGATAGGGCGAAGCGAAGAGTACTGCGTCGTATCAGATCTCTTCCCACCGAGGAGGAACCACCACAGTTTACGATGGGTGATGTTGCAAATATCATCCGTAACGCTAAGTCATCCAAAGCGTTGGGCCCGGACGGAATCTCAATGGTAATGTTGAAGCAGCTGGATACGCCGGGAGTCGAGTACTTAACGAAAGTTCTCAATTTGTCGCTAGCCACCCACATAGTGCCCGAAACCTGGAAAATGGGCCGGGTGGTCCCGCTACTGAAGCCAGGCAAGGATGCCAGTAAAGGCGAATCGTACAGCCGATTTCGCTTTTGTATCCAGTAGCAAAGACTCTTGAGATTTACTCCTCGTTGGATAATCAACTATATGTGTGGACGCCAGTCGTACGTGGAATTCCGGAACAAGAAGTCCAAAGCCCGTAGAGTGAAACAGGGAGTTCCCCAAGGTGGGGTGATATCTCTGGAACTTTTTAACCTCTACCTTTCCGGAATTCCTCGCCCTCCAGACGACATTGAGATTGTAACGTATGCGGATGATTGTACGATCATGGCGTCGGGTCCAGTGGTCGATGACATACGCGAAACGTTGAACCCCTATCTCACGGAGCTTGCCGCATACTTCCACGCGAGGAATATGAAAATATCCGCCACGAAATCAACGGCCACACTCTTTACCACATGGTCTGCGGGATGAGAACACAGCTGAATGTTCAGGTCGAGGGGAATCTAATACCGACCACGAACTACCCCAAGATTCTTGGGGTCACGTTCGACAGCATGTTTCATTTTTCATTTCAGCTTAACTACATGCCAGAATGCTAAAATCATATTTATGGTTAAAAATGCTTTTAGCAATATTCAATGCATTTTATATGGTAAAACGTTTATGAAAAAACGTTTTAACAATTTTCATACAGTGAATTGTTTATTTACATTTAATTTAATTTTTTATTTATGTTTTTTAGTTCACTTGAAATTAAAATGATATATTTGTATTTATACAAAACAAAACATTTCCCCCAATAATATGCTAGGGGCTGTAATAATAATAATAATAATATCATTATGCATTAGTTGCCGCCAACAACTCATGAATGCTAACTAAAATTTCTTTGAGTGGACGTCCACTCTCTCGCACCAATACACATTCATTTTTAGTTTTGAGCATCCCTGTTCTAGACAGGGTTCCCAGATTTGGGGATTTGTCCCCAATCTTGGGGATTTAGAGTGCCTAAAAAGGACAAAAAAATGTGATTAGGGATGGGGATTTTACTGGGGATTTATAAAATTTTTTTGGGGATATTTTAGGGATAATGAATTTAAAACACATTTAAGGTGGGAATACAAAAAGGGCTTATCTGGCTGACTTAAGTCATCGGCTGGCTTCTTCGGAAATGAACAAAGGAGCCTATGGCCAAAATCGAACTAAGTCATCCTAAAACACCTTTGTTCATCTACGAAGAAGCCAGCCGATGACTTAAGCCAACCAAATATGCTCTTTATGTATTTCCAGCCTTAAGCTGGGAATACATAAAGCGCATATATGACAAAGTGTATCAAACTTTTATTTCGACTTGCGCTAAGGTTTTTACACCAGCAGCTATGAACTGCTTAAAAAATATGGAAGAAATAAGCGATGATTTAATTATTGAAGAAACTATGTTACTTCCGATAAGTGCAGTAGATTTTGGTTCTGATTTCGAAAGTGAATTAATAAATAGTAAATTGGAAATTGTCAAAAAAAAAAAAAAAACAATGTTAAAAGAAACCTGTTTTCAGTATTTTATTAATTTAATAAAGGAAATGATAAAACGTTTTCCTACATATATGATAATCTTTAAGCAATTCCAGCAGTTTACTAAAAGATGTATTGCAAAATTTTATGGGTAAAAAAATTCCAATTCCGATTGGAACGCACTTTTTCAAGACAAAATGCCTACAAACCTGTTAGAATTTTGGCCTACAGTATACAGTTGTCAGGACGCGTCTGGTACATATTATTATAAGGAATTGGCACAAGCAGTTCTGAATATGCTTAGCATCCCAACAAGCAATGCATGCATCGAACGCGTATTTTCAATTATGTCATTGACAAAAACAAAACTTCGCAGCAGAATACAATACGAACTATTAGAATCTTTACTAGGAGTAAATATATACTTTAACATTAATGACAATTGCTGTCAGTCATTTACGCCTTCAAAAGAAATGTTAAATAAATTTAATTCCAAATGTATGTATGGTATTTCACAAACCAAGGATAATGATAATGAATCAGAAGTTTATGAACTAATGAATTTTTAAAATACATATCTACAACTTTATTGTAACTTGTTTTCAAAAAACTAAATTTTTATGTTTTTTTTTTATATATATTATATATATTAAACAATCTTTTCTTTCGAAACTGAAAACTTATCTCCATTTAAATATAATTTGACCTTTTGTTATTTTTTTTATTTAATAAGTTATTTACATGAATATGTTTTTATGTTTGAATTGTTTTTAATAAATAAATTCCATTGTATTTAAGGACAACAGAGGATTTTTTAATTAAAAATATTTGGGGGGGGAAATGGGTATTTATCAATAAAATAAATTTGGGGACAAATGGGGATTTATAAGTAAAATTTTGGGGACGGAAAAAAATTATCTGGGAACTCTGGTTCTAGAGCTACGTTGTGATTCACACAAAGGGGTTGCTTGTTTCTCTTTTGTGCGCAAAATAAAGTAGAAGAGAGTTCATGGTAGATGCAGATTGCCATGTCAAAAATATTTAATCAATTTTGGTAAAATAAATTCATTTGCAACTATTTTTTATAACAACTCTAATTTATATAATTATTTAATATCAATAAAAGCTATATAGAATTAAGAAGATAAAGTCATTCAATCATATGTTTACAATTTTATCAATATAAGGTGTGTCTGGTTACTTTTCCTACAGGAATTGTCCAGCAACATCTTTCTTAGAGAGTAAAGGTGGGAATACATTAAGCGCTTATTTGACTGGCTTAAGTCATCGACTGGATTCTTCGTAGAGGAACAAAGGAGATTTAGGTTAACTTAGTTCGATTTAGGCCCTGAAGCCAGCCGATGATTAAGGCTGCAAATACATAAAAAGCTTGAAGTCATGGCTAGGCATATTAATGCCAAATTATAATGAAAAACGACGGCAGGATTTTAGTGCGGCTCTGTAATTCCTTTGTGAAATGTCACAAAATAGGCCGTGCCATGACTTCAAGCTTCTTATGTACTTAGCCCTTAAGCCTTTAAGGCAGTTTTTTTCTCTTTTGCAAGAAAAATGAGAAAAGTAAACAGGGGGTAGCTTCCTGACGTGGTAGATGTATTCCCCGGAACCCTTTAAACATGTTTCTAATGGGTTTTGTTTAACAATATTGGAAATACTCTTATTACATATTAATATTTACGTTTTTCAAATTTTGTAAACTTGTTCTCCAAAAACAATTAGTATTCCTAATTCAAAAAAAATTCAGATTGAAAGCACAAAAAAATAAATAAACAATATGAAACATCTGATTGAATGTCGACGAATGAGAAGAAGAATATGTTTTCTTATACTACGTCATTCGGAGGCTATTATAATTCGCGTTTTTCAACAATTTTTACAAATTTAAATAATTTTTCATTTAACATTTTTAATTCCAAAATTGGTTTGACAGTTCATTGTCCCAGCAGCTGTGTCGACGCATCTACCTATATTTTTCTACCATGAAGAATTTGAAAACTCTCACTCATGATCCAAGTATTAGGTCCCCTTCCAGCTCAGCTGATTACCAAACGATCTGTCAATTAAATTTGAATTCATTGCAACCAAAACAAACTTCAAAACCATGGTAGAACAATACAGGTAGTCGCATCGCATAGCTGCTGGGAAAATGAACAGTTAAACCAATTTTTAAATTTAAAATTATTCATATTTCTAATTAACCATTAGTGTCGTATAACAAAACTTATAAAATGTACTTATTTTTGAAAGAGAAAATCCCGGCATTTCATCCACTTTTGGCGCAATTTAACTAATTTTAAAAAAATACGAAAAAAAGGAAAAATATGAAAAGAAAATAACAACTTGTGTATAATTTTGAATGAGTCTGACTGGAAGCGGGCATAGCCTAAGGGCTGTTTTTCTGTAGTTTTACGAAGCTGTTCTACGTCTTATTTACCATGGACAAAACTTGTAAATCTCTGTAATGCACGCCCGGCAATGTTCTTTTCTTCCAATCATCAGTTTGAAAATATGTTGTTTTTATTTTTCAAAACAAAAAATACATACACAACAATGACAGAAGTCGGGTATATTTAAGGTGAGGGTACATGAGCGGCTTGGGATCATGGATAGGCATTTTAATATCAAATTATAATAGGATTCGAGTGCTGCGTTGGCATCCCTTTATGGTATGTCACAAAATATGTCATGCAAAGACCTCGAGCAGTTTATGTACTCACCATAAAAAATTTATTAGGTAGCTCTTCTTGATTATACCATGAATTTAATATGAATATTTTTCGCAAGACGAGTAGCATTTTTTTTGTAAAATTGGAAATAAAGATGTCTAATGTTGATTGAATTGAATAGCTTTTCGTTTTTTAGTAGGCATTTGACACAACAGTGCATAACATTATTCTCGCGATCTATTTACTTTTTATAGCATAAAGAATCTACGGAGACACAAAAACAAAACTCTGTGTGTTGATTTTCTTATTTTTCTTTTTTTTTCTTTTGTACTGTATTCTGTCAAAACACGACGCTAATGGACTTAAGTTTGGAATAAAACTGTATTGTCCTATTATTTTAGATTCAATCTCGTAGAATAAGCCCATTCTAGTATCGTGGATTTTTGCAAATTTAAGAATTTTGTAAAAAAATTAAATATGAACAAAACCACTGTTGCATATTTAAAAGTATATTTAACACTATATGCTAGGAACACAATTGGAGCGAACGACGAATTTCGCCCTACGCGGCGACAAAATAAGCCGCGAAAATTCGTCGTATGGAACACAATACCGACGAAATTATAAAACAGCTGATGAAGTTGTTTACTTTTTGCTCATTTGTTGACTACAATGAATTATACAAGAACACATAATTCTTTACGTTCTCTATTATAATTTCACTTATGTCCATCTTCTCTATTATAAATTCACTGATATCCATCTTCACTCAGGCGCAAGTACACAAATAAATAAACAAATTAATTATGTTTTTTTTATACGAGTAACAGATAGTAGAGTGACCATAACAAATTTTAAAGTAAAAAGTAACTTTATTTACTAAAACACATAAAATTCGTACAAGTATGGCCACCTTGTACTGTTTTGTTCGCCGGTCGCCGGCGTATGAAATAGAAATAAAGCTAATTGAGTTCGCGGCGACCGACGAAATTTTCGCCGGTGCCGTGATTGTGTGCACTTCCATATACACATATGTGTTTTATTTTTGACGACGAACATACGCCGCGAAAAAATTCGTCGTTCGCTCCAATTGTGTTCCTAGCAATAAGTTACAGAGTTGCATTTTTCTAGTTTCTTTGAAGTTGAGCAACCTTTCTTATTGAGCCATGATATTACATATTTATTAATACAATTTCTTTTTTTATGTGTATGTATATGTGTATGTACAATGGATTTATAAATATACATTTCTAAAAATATGGTTACTTGACTGTAGCTTCTTAGTTCTATCATGATATAACTTAATAATACAAAAAAATTGAATGTTAGGAATTGGAATTGGAATTGAACTGAAAAATGTATTAATTTTTACAATATTTTTGTTTGGTAGATTCTAAAATGTGGACCTGGCGTATTTGGGTAATGTGGACTCACAAAACATTTTACCATAGTGGGGATGTTGAGTAAAGTGTACGCTACGTTTAAATATAGGTAACGCTGTTACTATTATTTCATTACGAACATAAGTTATTTTTGTGTCAGATTTTCTAATACCAATCGACTTTCAATTGTCAGGATAACAACCTTAAAGAAACCATTGAAAATTCAAAAATCCATGTAACGGCTGATGCGGCGTAATCGCTTACGTCGTACGCCTGTCAGATTATTAGACAGACTCCCACGGTCAATTTTCAAATTTGAGATCCCTAACAAAGATTAGTTTGCAGTTTACTTTCTTTCAAAAGTCCGAATTGAAAACCACTTTTTAAGCAGTTTGAAAGTTTCCAAAAATGACTGAAGAATGGTGTTGCGAAAAACTGGAGAACTTAAAAATAAAGGAGAATCGTTTGTCTACCTTGGAGGAGATTAGAGGTCGTCTTAATGAAACTCCCAACTTAGCATCTAAGGTTACAAACCGTTTGCTAACATCTCCCGAAATATATGACTGCTTGGAAGTGGAGGATGATGAGGCGCCAGTAGATGCCAGCGCTGATCCTATGGACTTGGTGAGCGACATTCTCTCCATATGTATGTCCAATTTATCCTTGAGGCAAAACGATTTACCAAAACTGTTGGACAGAGCATTGCAGCACAAGAGGCCACGAATACGTGCCTTAGCATTGAATGCCATACTCAAGGAATTAGAAAATCAAATAAGTGATGACAATATGGGAGATGCCATTTCTGACGACCTACTACGACACCTGTTAAGAGCCTTGCAAGAACCTGAGACACAACTAGGCAGTCCGGCTCTCAAAATTCTGACCATTGTTTTAGAAGATCATTTGGAAAAGCCCTTTATAAAAGATACATTTTTAGAAGCACTAAAGGGTTCTGAAGTAGTCAAGTGTCGACTTTACGAGTTGGCTGTTAATCTTTCAAAAGGATCTGCTGCAACTTTAGAAAAAGTGGGTTTCGTACTTGATCATGCATTGTCGGAACTAGACAACGATGATGTTTTGTTGCAAGTAAATATCCTGGAAATTCTTGCTTCGCTGGCTGAACAAAATCATGGTATAACATTTTTGGAAAAGCAGCAAGTTTTTGATGTCATTAGCAAAAAAGTTGAGCTTATCGAACAGAATCCATTGGATCGTTTATTGGTACCAGGCATAATGAAGTTCTTCGGTAAAATTTCAAGTATACAACCGCAGAAGATCATAACTGGTTATCCGCGAATGATACAATGTTTGTTTGAGTGTTTACACTCTGGAGATGTATCCCTGTTGCCAGCAGCTTTCGATACGTTGGGTAATATTTCTTATTTTTTGTTTAATATTTTTTTCAGCAAAAATAATACTGTTTTTTTAAAGAGAAACTTCGGAAAATGCAATACACTGCAACATTTGATGGGTATCGAAAGTTCCAGTCTTAAGAAATAATATAAAATGTTTTGGGTTAACGTAGTCGCTATTCTCAGAGTTTTACCCATACACGACCATAGATAGAATTCAATTGCAATTACCCTTAGGGTAAGGATCGCTTACTCACCATTATTTGCAAAATATACAATTTACGACGAGTTAAAGTAATATAGTTCTGTGAAAGTCGGTTTAAAATTACTGACAGAAACTAATTAACCTAAATGGTGACTTATTTCTATGAGAAAATCCGAAGGTTAAACATGACCAGTCTGGTTTGTAATTTTGATAAATTAATTAATCTAAGCCTATAAGAAACCCCGTTCCACATTGCGTTGATATTTTCAAATTCATTTTGCTTTACATATTTCAGCTAATCTATGCCAATCTCAACAAGGTGTCGTTCTGTTGGAGGAACACTATAGTAATGATGTTAAGGAAAGTTTAGAGGATTATAGTTCTTATTTGAGGAACTTGCCATCAGAATTAAAAAATCGAGCATTTAGTAGTTTGGAAATTATATTTACATTTGATGAACCCGTTTCGAATAATGTGAGGTATGTTAGATTATTTAAATTCTTTTAACAAATTAGAATTCGAATTAATTTAATTATTTTTGGTTTAGTGATATTTTGCGCAAATGGTTTGGTCACTTGAATGGCGGAGAAAAACATATGCAATTTCTTATGGACTTTTGTCGCAATCCATTCCCGGATATTAAAATTTCTACACTGAATTTAATTGGTGCTGCATGCCTGTACCCCTGGGGTATTGAGACATTGAAAAATACAGCTGGCTTTTTGGAATATCTTTTAGATCGTAAAATTGAATTCGACAAAGAAGCGAAATATGCAAAATATTGTGTTATCAAAATTTTAGCGGAAAGCTGTGCTTTTGATGTTGAGACAAACAACCAATTGCGTACGTATGTCAACGAGGGCCCTTATTATGTGCAGTCAATCATGGATGTTGCTGTAGAGGGGAATTGAATTGAATTATTTGACTTTATACATTTATTTTACAATGTAATTGTAATTCAACCATTTATGCATAACAATTTTTACAATAAAATATATCCTTAAAAACTACATAACTAACTGTAATAGAATTAAAGAGCATATGCATGACTGATATTAGGATTGGAACTGAAATAACTGATTGACTGAACTTTCTATCACATATGGAAAATCCTGGAGATAAAACCCGGTAAACCGGATAAAAAGATAATATGAAATACCATTCCATTAGAAGAAAATCCATATTTTCTTATCGGAAAATCCCCCAAAACGACGAAAATGGTCCATTATGGGAATATACAATAGGAACTACAATGCAAACTATAGTGCACACTCTTGCCTTTCCAAAATATGTGTCACAATTTTGTTTCCAGAAATATTGGTTTTATAATTTTAATTTATGGTAACAGTTTTGTATAAAAACAGAAAATGTTGGAATAGAAAATTAGGAACGCTTTGGATCATATTTTTGAAAGAAATTCCCGGCATTTCAGTCATCTTTCATGCTTTTTAACTGATTTAAAAAGACAAGGTAAAATATTATCTTAATAAGAACAACTTGTTGTATATCATTTTGAATAATTCTGACGGAAAGTAAGTGCATTTCAGTAGTTACGTCGACCAAGTACGTCAATAGGTAATCAATAGGTAACGCTGCTTGGCAAAACAATAGATGTAAACGCATTTGCTATTTTATTATTATTATTTGTTGAATCTTTCATATATTTCAATGAAAATAACAATAAGGTTTCATATCTTACATACTATTATTTTTTTATAAAGAGGTTGTCAATACAATCACCCTATATTTTTTCATGCTTTAAATATTAATTATTATTAATTTTATTTATTTTTTTAAGATATAGATGTGTGTTTTTGTAGGGTTGTGGATACAGTTATATTCATGAATCAATTGAGTGGGTAATTCAGATTATTTTAGATACAGTTATATCTAAGTGAATCGCGGGCTACAGGAATAGTTTTACGGATATAATGTTGCTTTCTTTAGATACAGTTATATCTAATAATCACGCGGACTACAGTAATAGTCTTCCGATTTCTTCACAGAAGCGGCTTCCGTTTTAGCATACTACTACCTGTAGAAGTATAACAGTGGGCGACGAAAAAAAACGTTCAATTGGCCAGACAAGAGCTAAAAATAATGAGAGAGTAAGACAAACATAAACTATGAGATAGAAAGAGTGTAGGAGTTGGCGGGCCAAGCTATTTGGGTGCTCGGATAGTTTGGCAAAATCTTCACAATATTTAAATTTCTTTCAACTGTACGCCCATATTTAACGAAGAACTACAAAATGTAAATTTGACATCGAAGGAACATCAAATAAAAAAATTTAATCATACAATTGCATGAGAAAACCTTGGTAATTGTAAAATTGTAGAAGAATACAGGTAGTAGTATCGACACAGCTGCTGGGACAATGAACTGTCAAACAAATTTTGGAATTGAAAAATTTCAATGAATGAATAATTATTGAAATTTGTAAAATCTTTTGAAAAATACATATCGTAATAACCTCTGATTGGATATATAAAAATTTACTTATTTCTGATATCAATGACTCCAAGCGTTGATGAATCTACCTCTATTCTTCTACCATGGATGCAACTTTTGTAGCATGGAAAAACAATAGAGGTAGACTCATTTGCTAAATCGAATAGGGTAACTCTTTGTAATTTTTCAAATAAAATTTATTTTTATGACTGTAGTACTAACGTTTGACCAGTGGCAAATTTTAAAAAAAGTAATAAATAATAGCTTATCGAATTCATCTATCTGGTTTTATGCTTAAAATTATAAAAATAGAGATTTTAAACCCTTCATCTTATGTCTCGTAGGGTGTATCTAAATACACAAGATTAATCTTCTACAGTATAGATGCGCTTTTAAGCAATAAATCCTGATAAAATGTTGCATCTAAACGCTCTATTACGATCGTTCAATAACAAAAGCTCTGTTCGTTCAGTAACATAAACTCAGTAACTTGGTTATTTTTTCTTAAATATATTTTTATGGTTAGCTAGCAAGTTAAAAATAATTGATAGATTCATGAAACAATCATTATAATTCACTTTGAAAAAACACAACTCCGAAACTAGTGCAACAATTTTTTTTATTAATTTCACAGATTTTTCACAATATATTAATTTAACAATTTCAAATTATATCAGTTTAGAATTAGAAGTAAGCGTCAAGCAATATTTAAATTTTTTAATTATGCATTTAAAACATCTTTTTTTAACGTTACCACGCCTCACATTCCCACCCCTGCCGACCGAGGGGGCGACCTCACTTTACACAGGGATCGTAGTAGGAAATTGAAAACCAGCTACAGAACCTAATTCATCCGCTAGTTTGTCAAATAATAAAACATGTATTTTAATTGTTTAAAAATAAAATTATTTTGGATTTAATAACTTCTAAACTCATACCAAAATCTACATTACAGTACACAGAATTAAAGTCAACACAGATTTTATTAAGAGGTTCACCCATTGAATAATTCGTGCGGTAAAAATCTAGATCTAAACGGAACATTAATTCTAATAGATGAGATTAGGAAATCTGAAGGTATATTACCATTTAATATTTTTAGTACAAACATGGTGTTCAACATAATACGTCTGCTTTTAAGTGTAGGCAATCTAATTAATTTTAGCCTGCTAGCATAAGAAGGCAAAACAAAATCACTATTCCAATGTAAACCTCGTAAGGCAAATAGCAGAAATCATGATAGAAGAATACAGGTAGTCGCTTCGACACAGCTGCTGGGACAATGAACTGTCAAACCGATTTTGGAATTGAAAATGTTGCATGAAAAATTATTAAAATTTGTAAAAATTGTTGAAAAATGCATATTGTAACAACCTCCTATTTGCCTCGTATAAGAAAATATATAAAAATGTACTTATTTTCGACAAAACTATTTTAAAATTTTGACATATCAATGTTCGCAAGCGTTGATGCATCTACCTATATTCTTCTACCATGGCAGAAATTGTTTTTGCATCGATTCTATTTTATCTGAGTATATGGCATATTGAGGATCCCATATAGAGAAGATCTGGAGAAGCACATATGCTTACATTTGCTTAAATTTAACTCCATACAATTAAAAAAAAACATCTTATTGTCAAAATGTTCATTGATAAATCTGTTGTATACACACAAATCACAGCCAACTGAATACAAATTTAATGTTAAAATGCATTATTGTCATTGAAATTACAGAACAAAACATAAACAATAGCTAGAAAGTGTGGACAAATTTTGACATTTAATCTGATGTTTATAATTTGCAGGAACACCTTGATATTGCGCCATGGCATCATTCTACCAACTGTGGCAACCTTGCGCAAAAGTTAGACCATGGTCTTCTACCATGATTTAGACTGATGTCGTCTACTTGAACTGAGTTTTTTTTTAATTTAGAAAAAATAACCAAGGGAGAAGTTGGAAAGTTTATTAGAAAATTGTTTTTGCATCGATTCTATTTTATCTGAGTATATGGCATATTGAGGATCCCATAGAGAGAAGATCTGGAGAAGCACATATGCTTACATTTGCTTAAATTTAACTCCATACAATTAAAAAAAAAACATCTTATTGTCAAAATGTTCATTGATAAATCTGTTGTATACACACAAATCACAGCCAACTGAATACAAATTTAATGTTAAAATGCATTATTGTCATTGAAATTACAGAACAAAACATAAACAATAGCTAGAAAGTGTGGACCAAGGTAGATGTACTAGGTAATCGCATCAGCCCAGCTGACGGCACCATTAAATGTCAAAACAAATTGTTGTAATGAAGAATTCGCCCTAAATGAATGCAACAACAAATTTGTTTATGTTGTCTTCCCTAAAAGTACCTTTTTATAATATTTCAAATAATTTAAGAGCAAGTTTAGATTGCAACAAGAAAAAAAAATTAAAAGAAAATGAAAGAAGGAGGTTAGAATGGAGTGCAGCTTTAAGAATTAAGTTAGCCGCAACATCTAAGATTCCCAAAGCACATCACGGGAAGTAGTGCAAGAATTCGACTCTTGCCATTTGCAGTTCCGGAAAACTTTCGGTTTAAACCAGTAAAATATAGTCATTATAGGTTTCTTGGTTTAAAAAATATCGCAATACTACAATTAATACTTATTTTACTCTTATTTGTTTTACAATAAAAACTTTTATTGCGACGTTCGTTTACGACGAGAGGCACACAAAATAAAATGTAAACAAACACCTCGTTTCTGATTGGTTGAAACAAATTTGCCGCAACCTTTAAATGTCATGGCGAATCTATGTTTTTCGCCTTAGATGCCAATTTTGACATTTGAGGGGACCACAAAAGTTGCTTTGTTGTAGCAATTCGCCGATGCGGTTACCTGTTAGATCTACCTTGGTGTGGACAAATTTTGACATTTAATCTGATGTTTATAATTTGCAGGAACACCTTGATATTGCGCCATGGCATCATTCTACCAACTGTGGCAACCTTGCGCAAAAGTTAGACCATGGTCTTCTACCATGATTTAGACTGATGTCGTCTACTTGAACTGAGTTTTTTTTAATTTAAAAAAAATAACCAAGGGAGAAGTTGGAAAGTTTATTAGAAAAGTTGCAGTCTTTTTTTATTTTAAAATAGTTATGTTTGTGGCTACGAAATTGCTATTGACGCCAACACCATAGCAAAAAAACTATTGCGGATTTGCCATGAAAGCTGTGCGAAAAACGGTTTCTTTGTGTTCAGCCCGTGTCTATGGTGGCAACTCCATGACAGATGAATTCAGGTAGATGCTTTTGCACTACTGAACACTGATTTGTCAAAAAAATTTGTTTGTGTTTGTGCAGAAATAAGTTTACTTTTATATGTTTTCTTACAAAACGCGCTTTGGAGATTGTTATTATATATATTTTTCAACAATTTTAGCAAATTTAATTAGTCTTTTATTCAAAATTTGGACATCTCAAAACACTTTGGCATTTCACTGCACTAGCAGCTGTGCCGATGCGCATACCTGTATTATTTTATTTTGGTTGCCTCATGTAAAAGAATTTTCCGGGAGTGAGCAGAGCAAAATTACACGTAAAAACATTTAGAAGGGGATACAATTATAAACACAACATCCGAAAAAGAAAAAAATATCTATCTGTGATTTGAAATTAAAAGCAAATGAGTAAAAATATTTAAGAAAATAATTGTGTGTGTACGTAATTAGAATAAATGGCAACTAGAATATAATAAAATCAATAATCCCTTTGGTGTTTCATACATACGCATATAAATAGTGAAATAGTGTCTCTGCAATTGATCGCATAATTTTGTAGTCAACTTGAAAGCCAAACAAGCCAATGTTTTCAACATTCTTCGGAATTCTGTAATCAAAATCAATCATAGTGGTCGTTTTCGGTTTGAGCAACGTGCGTGAGTGTTTACAATATATTATCTGTGGAAAATAGAAAATTTAGCAACAACAACAAATCACCTGCCATTTTGCCAGCCGCCTTCTGCCAGCCGCCTTCTGCCAGCCAGTCTGTCTGGATTTCTTTTTTGAAAATTCACGCACAAGAATCAAGAATGGTAAGCGAAAAATATGTGTGTGTATGTGTGTTTGTAAAATAAGAGTATGTAAATATTCATCATTTGTCCTATTTCTTGTCGTTTTGATTGTCGCCAGAAAATTGTTCTTGTAGTTTATTATTGCAATGTGAGAGTGTTGGCAAACGTCAAAAAGAAATAAAATCCATTACTACAGCGAACGTCAAAAGAAGTTTCGAACAATCCCCGACCCGGACAGAAGTATATGTTTTATTTATATTATATTTTTGGCATTTGAAAACATTGAATACCGGGACGGCTTATGGGATAGTCAGAATGTACAGCAGTTTATTGGTTTATTCTTTTGATTGATGAAGAAATGTTGACTCAAGTCATCGGTTTTTGTGAAGGGCATAAGTTGAGTTTAGGGGCTATGCTTGGATTGACCTGAAATTTTTACCGCAGGTAGGTATTTGTAACCTGATTACGGCAATATAATTTTTTTGTGGGGGAAATACCCGGTTACCCGGTTATTCGACCCAAAAGTTCGGATACAACATCCGGTTTATATCCGGTTCTACGTAACCGATATCAATAATATGGGTATCATTTGAAAGCTTATGAAAATATCTATCCAACAAGTGGTCATATGATTCAAATATTTCAAATAATTTAAGAGCAAGTTTAGATTGCAACAAGAAAAAAAAATTAAAAGAAAATGAAAGAAGGAGGTTAGAATGGAGTGCAGCTTTAAGAATTAAGTTAGCCGCAACATCTAAGATTCCCAAAGCACATCACGGGAAGTAGTGCAAGAATTCGACTCTTGCCATTTGCAGTTCCGGAAAACTTTCGGTTTAAACCAGTAAAATATAGTCATTATAGGTTTCTTGGTTTAAAAAATATCGCAATACTACAATTAATACTTATTTTACTCTTATTTGTTTTACAATAAAAACTTTTATTGCGACGTTCGTTTACGACGAGAGGCACACAAAATAAAATGTAAACAAACACCTCGTTTCTGATTGGTTGAAACAAATTTGCCGCAACCTTTAAATGTCATGGCGAATCTATGTTTTTCGCCTTAGATGCCAATTTTGACATTTGAGGGGACCACAAAAGTTGCTTTGTTGTAGCAATTCGCCGATGCGGTTACCTGTTAGATCTACCTTGGTGTGGACAAATTTTGACATTTAATCTGATGTTTATAATTTGCAGGAACACCTTGATATTGCGCCATGGCATCATTCTACCAACTGTGGCAACCTTGCGCAAAAGTTAGACCATGGTCTTCTACCATGATTTAGACTGATGTCGTCTACTTGAACTGAGTTTTTTTTAATTTAAAAAAAATAACCAAGGGAGAAGTTGGAAAGTTTATTAGAAAAGTTGCAGTCTTTTTTTATTTTAAAATAGTTATGTTTGTGGCTACGAAATTGCTATTGACGCCAACACCATAGCAAAAAAACTATTGCGGATTTGCCATGAAAGCTGTGCGAAAAACGGTTTCTTTGTGTTCAGCCCGTGTCTATGGTGGCAACTCCATGACAGATGAATTCAGGTAGATGCTTTTGCACTACTGAACACTGATTTGTCAAAAAAATTTGTTTGTGTTTGTGCAGAAATAAGTTTACTTTTATATGTTTTCTTACAAAACGCGCTTTGGAGATTGTTATTATATATATTTTTCAACAATTTTAGCAAATTTAATTAGTCTTTTATTCAAAATTTGGACATCTCAAAACACTTTGGCATTTCACTGCACTAGCAGCTGTGCCGATGCGCATACCTGTATTATTTTATTTTGGTTGCCTCATGTAAAAGAATTTTCCGGGAGTGAGCAGAGCAAAATTACACGTAAAAACATTTAGAAGGGGATACAATTATAAACACAACATCCGAAAAAGAAAAAAATATCTATCTGTGATTTGAAATTAAAAGCAAATGAGTAAAAATATTTAAGAAAATAATTGTGTGTGTACGTAATTAGAATAAATGGCAACTAGAATATAATAAAATCAATAATCCCTTTGGTGTTTCATACATACGCATATAAATAGTGAAATAGTGTCTCTGCAATTGATCGCATAATTTTGTAGTCAACTTGAAAGCCAAGCAAGCCAATGTTTTCAACATTCTTCGGAATTCTGTAATCAAAATCAATCATAGTGGTCGTTTTCGGTTTGAGCAACGTGCGTGAGTGTTTACAATATATTATCTGTGGAAAATAGAAAATTTAGCAACAACAACAAATCACCTGCCATTTTGCCAGCCGCCTTCTGCCAGCCGCCTTCTGCCAGCCAGTCTGTCTGGATTTCTTTTTTGAAAATTCACGCACAAGAATCAAGAATGGTAAGCGAAAAATATGTGTGTGTATGTGTGTTTGTAAAATAAGAGTATGTAAATATTCATCATTTGTCCTATTTCTTGTCGTTTTGATTGTCGCCAGAAAATTGTTCTTGTAGTTTATTATTGCAATGTGAGAGTGTTGGCAAACGTCAAAAAGAAATAAAATCCATTACTACAGCGAACGTCAAAAGAAGTTTCGAACAATCCCCGACCCGGACAGAAGTATATGTTTTATTTATATTATATTTTTGGCATTTGAAAACATTGAATACCGGGACGGCTTATGGGATAGTCAGAATGTACAGCAGTTTATTGGTTTATTCTTTTGATTGATGAAGAAATGTTGACTCAAGTCATCGGTTTTTGTGAAGGGCATAAGTTGAGTTTAGGGGCTATGCTTGGATTGACCTGAAATTTTTACCGCAGGTAGGTATTTGTAACCTGATTACGGCAATATAATTTTTTTGTGGGGGAAATACCCGGTTACCCGGTTATTCGACCCAAAAGTTCGGATACAACATCCGGTTTATATCCGGTTCTACGTAACCGATATCAATAATATGGGTATCATTTGAAAGCTTATGAAAATATCTATCCAACAAGTGGTCATATGACGGGGTAATTGGAACCTGTTTCGGAGAAATTTAGGAAAATGTGCATTTTTGTATGAGTAATTTTTGAAAAACCCATAAAAACTCGAAAATGGACCCATTATAGGGTCTTAAAATCTATACACAATATTATAGCTAACACTATTGCCTTTCCAAAATGGTGTCATATGTGTTGATATCTTTTGTAGTTCCGAAGATATTGACTTTTAAAGTCGTTACTTATGAAAGCAGTTTGAGTGAACCCAAGTTTTGTGTCGGGTTTAACGTTCTTGTTAATCTGCTTTGTTTTTAATTTGGTGTTGTTAGAATATTATGGATCGCGTAGTCGGTGTTGGACATATCCCAGAGGAGAAAATCTTAAGCCCCGGCCGAAGGCCGGCTACTTACAAAAATTACAATTTTTAGAAAAACTATGGATCGCGTAGCCGGTGTTGGACATACCTCAGAGGAGAAAATCTTAAGCCCCGGCCGAAGGCCGGCTACTTTCGAAAACTACAGTTTTTAGGAAACTATTGATCGCGTAGCCGGTGTTGGACATACCCCAGAGGAGAAAATCTTAAGCCCCGGCCGAAGGCCGGCTACTTACAAAAATTACAATTTTTAGAAAAACTATGGATCGCGTAGCTGGTGTTGGACATACCCTAGAGGAGAAAATCTTAAGCCCCGGCCGAAGGCCGGCTACTTACAAAAATTACAATTTTTAGAAAAACTATGGATCGCGTAGCCGGTGTTGGACATACCCTAGAGGAGAAAATCTTAAGCCCCGGCCGAAGGCCGGCTACTTACAAAATGTACAATTTTTAGAAAAACTATGGATCGCGTAGCCGGTGTTGGACATACCCCAGAGGAGAAAATCTTAAGCCCCGGCCGAAGGCCGGTTGCTTAAAAAAGCTATAAAGGTCAAAGTCAAATGCATCTAGACTGGAGAAAAATATAATTTAATGAATTCTATCTCTTATATCCACGGAACCACAAAAGATATCAACACATATGACACCATTTTGGAAAGGCAATAGTGTTAGCTATAATATAGTGTATAGATTTTAAGACCCTATAATGGGTCCGTTTTCGAGTTTTTATAGGTTTTTCAAAAAGTACTCATACAAAAATGCAAATTTTCCTAAATTTCTCCGAAACCGGTTCCAGCAACCCCGTCATATGACCACTTGTTGGATAGATATTTTCATAAGCTTTCAAATGATACCCATTTTATTGATATCGGTTACGTAGAACCGGATACAAACCGGATGTTATATTCGAACTTTTGGGTCGAATAACCGGGTAACCGGGTATTTCCCCCACAAAAAAATTACATTGCCGTAATCAGGTTACAAATACCTACCTGCGGTAAAAATTTCAAAATGATCCGAGCATAGCCCCTAAACTCAACTTGCTCCTTGTGAAGTAAGAAGAGGCGATGTTTGTTGCTATTGATTTAGTATTGGACAGTGGAATAGTAAATACCCGATAATTTGTGGGAACAACTCTAGTTTAGTAAAAACTCTTCGATATTTTTCCAGAGGTAGGTATTTTTACCCTGATTCCAGGAAACAATTTTTTTCTTGGGGGACGGACCCTTGACCCAGATTTTTGACCCGAAAATCCGGGTTCAAGACCCGTCCTGGTCCCGGATCCACTCTTAGCAAAGTTTGCACGAATTCATGTTATCATTTAGGTGCCACTACACTTTGTTTGGAATAGTAAAGAAGTTGTTAGTCGTTCAGAAGGACTTAGTCAGGTTTTTTAAGACCAGCCAGATTTCTTTGGAGATCGCGTAGACATTTTTGTCATACTTACCATGTCAGTGATAACAAATCAGACAAACGAATGGCAGTACTTGAGTGAGATACTCAACTTCCGGTGCATCCAACTGTTTCAACATTACAATTGATATTGCGTCTGGGCCAAACGCTTTGGATGACTTAGCGTTTTGGAAGAAATCCTATGCGTCGTAAGACTCTTCGCTTCGCCCTATCACTCTCAGGGTGCTCGACAAATTGGCGATTACAACGCCTAGGGCACCTCTTTAGATCAGTCACGTCACGTCGTTCCAATCCACTTTTTCCGTTTGTGCTCCTTTACCAACCTGTTGACTTACACTGTCAGTTCACTGACTCTGGGATCATCACGCTTATTCGCTAGTCCCGCTGCCTCTGCTGGGAAATTTGGTCTTATTTCGGGTGTTCGACCAGCAGGTATACTGGGTGAGATAAAAAACTGCAACAAAGGCAAACGCCATAATTTTCACATTTCTTTTAAATTTTAATTTAAAATGAAAGCAAAAAATGTCGGAAATAGCACCAAATTTTAGAATAAGTTTAGATTTGTTCGAAGTTGTAACCTTTGGCACGAATTATGGCCTTCAAACGGCCAATAAAACCGTCACACGCTGCCCGCTGAGTCCTGTTGGAATGTCCAAGGTCTGCGGCAAAAATGTTTGCGTGCCCAAGGCTTAAATACCCCCATCCAGAATATTATCCAAATCAGTGGTCTAGGAGCATTTTCGATGCTCTTTCCAAAATTGGACACCACAAAGGTGCATCCTTGACCATTTTCCCACTGTGGGCCCAAACCCTTTCCTCGTAATAGTGACCATATGAAATATAAGCCGGGCCGAACCGAATGCGGGTGGAATGCAATGGAAAAGTATTCAGACCTGCTAAAAGTATTCTGTGGACCATTTGCATGAGGAATAGCATTCATCCAGATGCAGTCGCTGATGTAGTTAAATATTACAGTATAAATGTCATCCTTGTAGTACATCCCATCCGGCTGCCCTGGCAAATCAGGGTATTTCATATATTTAATGAAAATAACAATAAGGTTTCATATCTTATATACTAATATTTTTATAGGGAGGTTGTCAATACAATCACCCCATATTTTTTTCATGCTTTAATTATTATTGTTTTTTTTTATAATATAGATGTGTGTTATTTTGTGGGCTTGTGGATACAGTTATATCCGTGAATTGATTGAATAGGTAGTTAAGATTAGTTTAGATACAGATATATCTAAGTGAATCGCGGACTACAGAAATAGTCTTGCGGATATAATGTTGCTTTGTTTAGATACAGTTATATCTAATCATCCCGCGGACTACAGTAATAGCCTTATCGATTTCTTCACTAATCTTCCCGCGGACTACAGTAATAGTCTTTTCGATTTCTTCACAGAAGCAGCTTCCAATTTAGACCTGTATAAGTATAAAAGTGGGTGACGTTCAATTGGCCAGACAAGAGAGAAAATAATGAGAGCGTAAGACAAAAAAATAAACTATATGATAGAAAGAGTGTCACGCCTGCGCAGTCTATCGTGTCCTCCGAATAGTAGGATGAAGATGTGTGAAACGTCTGCCTAGTGTGCGATACAGGTTCGCACAACACGCTGCGTCTGTTTAATTGTCTTGCCAGGTTCTTGTAGGTTTCTGTACCAATTCCAACCATACGATCTGTAATTTGAAATATGTATCCGGGTCTATTTTGGTAGGGGTTATTCTACCAAAATAGACCCGGATAATAAAGTCAGAATATATTTTATTTTCGAAATATAAAGTGGTGCGTTAGAAGGCCCATAACAAATAATTTTTGAGGGTAGCTAATTTGTTTATAAATCAAGTATTCACATAAAGTCGTTATTACTTATTTTTTCATTCGCTGGTATTTTCTTTATACTACTGGAACAAACCCCTCCTTTGGATTGTTGGTAACGTGCTCGGGAAGCAAGTCGTGATCTATTTCTTTTCAAGTTTTTTTTTATGGGCTCACATTCACTCCATTCCTCAAAGAAAAATTACTAATAATTAATTAAGTGAACTTGCCTATGTTCATATGTATTTGTGTATGGAAATTGTCATCATTTTAATTCTCCAAAAAAAACGTAGCAAAATAATGACGTCAAGAAAAATACCATTTTTAGATGTGGCAAAATAATTCATATCTTTATAAATCATAAAGCGTGAAAACTCACCGCTAACTGAGTGACGGCTAAAACTAATATAAACCATATTTATATACATATGTACATACATACTCCTCTATAAAAGTAAAATTCAAAACTAAGAACGCCATAACACCCAAACAAAAGCTTGTCTTGTTGTTGTGCATATTTTGCGGCAAAACAAAAGATACCACCGGCGGTTGAGCTGTTCATTCACGTTTATGTGGGAGCATGAGAAGTACAAGGTAAACTGAACTGGATTCGAGCATTTTGTTGTTGAATGAATCAGTTTATTTGCGGCTTTTAATCATAGCTGTTGGTTTCTGGCAGACGGCTGAAGAACTAAAACACAGCAAAGTATAAACAATTTTCCAAGAGGAATCTTTTATGTTTTTATTTTTGCAAATTTTTATAACCCAATAAAAAAAGGAATAATCTTATCTATCGTCAACAAGTGTATTGTTTTTGATGAGAAACTGCTGTGACATATAAAAATAAATTATTTTAATTCTTATCAGAGTTCGCCAATTGTGACAAGGCGGGGAGCACAGAAAGCTAAAATACAAACGCGAGCCATGGTCAAATCATCAGTTGAGAATCGCAAGCCGAATGCAGCATTGCTGGAGGCGAAACGGAAAGCTAAGCTATTGAAAATGCAACAACCCACACAATTGGATGGAACAGTTAAGGATATATTTCAAAATGTAAATATGAATAAATGCCGCAGTGACGCTTTCTACATTCAATTAACGATGTTATTCTTGTTTTTTTTTTCCATTGCAGGCTGTTAACGCAAAATATATGAAACAACGTCCCACGGGTTTGGTGTATGACGAATCAATGTCCCAACACCGTTGCCTATGGGACGACAAACATCCAGAATGTCCCGAGCGTTTTATAAGGGTACTGGATCGGTATGTAATTCCTCATATATTTTAAACAATTACCAAAAAAATGTATATCATACACATTGAAGTCTATTACTGATGTAGACATCACTTTGCTTGTATTTGAATTTGCTAAAGTATTTTGTGATTACCAAAACAAAAATGTTAGAATTCTGTAGCCGGAACAAAGCAGAAAAAATTGTAAATCTATGTTTTTGTCATGTACTGAAATTGGCATGAAGATAACGACCAAAATAATGTTTGGACGAGTAGTCAAAGGCAATGCTTAGTTATATTGTGACTTTTACGGTAACCAGGAAATATATATACAGAGTCCAATAATATAGCTCAAAACAGATCTAGTAAAAAATCTTGGTCACTTTTAAAAAGGGAATTAACAACTAATCACAGGTTAGAATTTGAATTTTTTTCTCACCCATGATTCTCTGTCTTTGGCCTTTAAGCTAAGTACAACGCAGGTGTCTTTGACTCCCCTCGTCCTCAAATAGCTTGCAAAACGTATATCCGTTCCGTCCCACTTCAAAGTTCAACATCCAACCATGATTTGATCTTGAACTTGCTAACAGAAAACACGGATCAAGTTCTACCACCTCTAGTGTATTCGGCCAGATCCGAAGCGATTCATTGTTCGATAAGAGCTTGACGAGTTCCTCAATGAAATGATACAACTGCATCAGACTAGGGTCCTTAGTATAGCAAAGATATACACCTGGAATATACTGCAGTTCTTACTTATCGTTTACCAAGCCAATTACAAAATAGGTCCCACTCTGAAGTACACTTTGATATAGTAGCACGTTTTTATGTCCATTTAGACAACGTTTGAGGATCATATCGTAGCTCTGAACTAACATGAGAAGGGCCCGGAAAGAGGTAACGCCAAAAACCAAAGTACCTTGAATTTAAACTTTAAGAACAGTGAAATGACACAACTGCGTCAGACTTATCGTTTATCAAGCCAATTACCAAACAAATTCCCACTCTGATGTACAGGGTGAAATAAAAAGACTGCAACTAACTTCAGACTGCTGTCATTTCTAAGCCACTCGTCCGACAGCTGTTAATATTATTCCAGTGACAGCTCATTATATGGTTGACAAGCGTACAAAAGTATTTTGGTGAGAATTTTTCAGAAAAAATGTTATTCGTGATGGAATTCAAGCGTGATATTGTGATTTCTTTATATTTGGCTGGAAAACCACAAGTTAGAGCACTCCAGCATTTAAATGTGAATAAATCTTTTGTGTCTCGTGCCATCGCTCGTTACCGTGATACTGGAAGAAAACAGCAACATCAGCAGAATTGGTTCGAAAAGTAAAGAAGAGACTTGATCGAAAACCGCGTCACAGTGACCGAAAAATGGCTCATGAGCTGAACATATCGCAATATTCCATTCGGCAAACATCAAAAAATAAGTTCGGAGTAAAGCCATTGAAATTCCAAAAAGTGCAAGAAGTGGTGTAACAGAAAGAAAATAGACTGAAAAGAGCTAAAGAGTTGCTTCGCCTGGCCGAAAGTGGTGAACTGTCGAATTTGGTTTTCTCCGATAAGAAAGCATTCGTTGTACAACAGTTTGTAAACAAACAAAATGATCGTGTTTACTTGCCAAAGAGGTCAGCTGAAAATGTGGACCTTCGATTGGCTACCAGGTGTGTGTGGGCCGCCATAACAGCCGATGGTCGCTCTCGCGAAAATATTCTGGAGGGTGTATTAAAGCCTTGGGCATTCAAACATTTTGACCGCAGACCTTGGACATTCCAACAGGATTTAGCACCATCACACTCAGTACGCGCCACCCAAGAATGATTACAAACTGAGGTTCCTCTCTTCATTTTTAGTGCACAATGGCCACCAAAAACTTCGGATACCAATCTGTTGGACTATTGTGTCTGGAGTATTTTGGAAAGCAAGGCTGGCACTAAAAAATACCAAAGTGTTGATCACCTCAGGCAAGCGCTTCGCCGAGAATGGGCTAAAATACCGCAGAGCAACATTCGGGTAGCGTGCGACGGTTTCATTGGCGGTTTGAAGGCCATAATTCGTGTCAAAGGTCGCCAATTCGAACAAATCTAAACTTATTCTAAAATTTGATGCTATTTCCGACATTTTTGCTTTCATTCACTGAAATTAAAAAAAAAATGTAAAAATTATGGCGTTTGACTTTGTTGCAGTTTTTGTATCTCACCTTGTACTGCCTTTCGTATATTAGCACGATCTCCCCCCATGTCTGTTTACAATTTATCCAGTCGGTTTGGTAGAATGTCTGTTTTAACAGCATTTGAGGTCCATAGCGTAGCTCTGGGTAATTTCAAAGCAAGTACCATAACAAGGAAAGTCGAAATTTCGTCGATGCTTTGTGTCTTTAAGAAAATTCACATGCTAAACCAAATGTTTGATGAAGATTTTTAATATGCCATAACGACAAGAATGGAGTTTATATTCTACCATCCGCCATTATTTAACGTTCGGTGGCATATCCCTTACCCTATTACACTTTCCTCTAACACCAGATTTATTTTTTTGAACGCTACAAAATTACATGCATTTTTAGGTACATTGATCTTGTCATAGCTCTTTTTTAGAATTTGACTTGAAATGGTGTAATTGTATTTTCTCTTCACATTCAAACTCATCCAACAGACATGACTCTTTTTTTCGTTCTAATTAATTTATATTTTTTCATTCGTTTTATAACTTTTTCGACTTTTTTGTTTGTTCGCTATAGTTCTTGCGGTGGGTATTCATTTACATGTGTATGAATGTGTATGTACTTGTAGTTCATTAGCATTTATAATGAACTTAAAAAAATGTCCATACTTGGTTTTAATACCTCACATTATTACCTGTTCTAAATGAATTTTAGTTAACTTGTGTTTTTATCGTATGGAGGCCTTTTTTGTTGTTGTTTTACATTGTATGGTCTGATTATCCTTCTTGATTTATTATAATATATACATATGTATGTACAACATTTAAAGCAGGGCAAGGCAGAGAGCCTCAAAAATTTTTTGTGATTGTATGTGTTTTGAAATAACAACCCTGCTGCGAGCAAAGAACCATGTATCTTATATTACCACTTTATTTCTACAGACAATTGTACTAGTTCAAATTTCAACAATTTACGAGTAGAGTTTGGTTTGGGACACTGATTGTAGTGTATTTCTACTGACAATGTCGACAGTTGGCTTTTCTTTTATTGTCATTAAAACATATTGAATATATACACATTTTTATGTAATTTTTTTGTAGATCGCATCGAAACAACGCGTTTTTATCGGCAATTAATTTGTTTTGTGTGTTTTATTGTTAAAAAGGTGATTATTTATTAAATATATAAACAAAATGAGTAAAAGAAATTATAAAAGATTAATTAAAAAACAAAAAATATTGTATAAAAACAGAAGTTTGCAATGTGAACAAGAAAATAGTGAAAGTGAATTTGTGTCAAACGGTGGAGATTTTATAAATGATTTCGTGGAAAATGGAATGGAAGATTTTGCAGTTCCGAAATTAATGTTGCGGGACAAACTTAAAAAGTGGTGCATGGAAACGAATCCTTCAAAGAAATGTTTGGAAAGTCTTTTATCAATATTAAAGGAAGAAGGTCTAGATGTTCCGCTCACTAGAGAGACTTTGGTGGGCAGAGCAAAAAATATGTTAACGAGAAATGTTGCCCCTGGAATTTATTGTCATATTGGCATAGAAACACAACTACGAAAAGTTGGTCACATTTTGGAAAAGTATGAGGAAGTCGAACTAGATATAAATATCGATGGAATTCCACTGTTCAAAAGCTCTCGTGTGCAATTGTGGCCAATCCTTTGCAGAATCGTTAATATTCAGGAGAAAACAAAACCGTTTGTTGTTGGATTATACTTGGGAAACACCAAGCCGGGTAGTGTGAATGTGTATTTGAAAGACTTCATTGATGAAGTGATTCTACTAAAAGGTCAGTTTATCATACAACAAAAACATTTAAAATTGAAGTTTCGTTGCTTAATATGTGACGCACCAGCAAAAGCTTTCGTTTGTGGAGTTCCTGGACATACATCAACACATGGCTGCACCAAGTGTACTCAAATTGCGAAGAAGGTAAACAATGTCTTGACTTATAGTAGCGAGAGTGGTTCCCTAATCTCCGATGAGGACTTTGCTGTGCGAAAGTATCCATGCCACCATTCCCAAATGTTCAAAGAAGAAAAAACTCCTCTCGAAGAAATTGGATTTGGTATGATAAATCAGACTCCTTTAGATAGCATGCATCTCATTGACCTCGGAGTCACCAAAAAAATGCTAACCAGAATAATGCATAATAAAACTGAAAAGAAAACCTCAAAACAAAATATTTCAAAAATATCTTCTGAATTGGTGAAATTTAAAAAATACATTCCAAGGGAATTCCCAAGAAAACCCAGGCCTTTAGATGATCTTTGTCATTGGAAAGCGACTGAATTTCACCAGTTCCTTGCTTATACAGGAATTATTGCTCTTTATAATAATGTACACGAAGATATTTATTATGAATTTTTAACTTTACATTGTGCTTATCGACTTCTTAACAATGCACGACATATGGATCAAAATATTGTTCAAGCTAATAATTTGCTTCAATTATTTGTCGAGAACTTCTCAACTGTATTTGGTTCGAACAGCATTTCTTTTAACGTTCATAATCTGCTTCATTTGGCTTCTTGCGCAGAAAAGTATGGTCCCCTTATTTCGTTTTCTGCATATGCATTTGAAAATAAACTGCAAACACTGAAAAAACATGTTCGAAAACCATCACATATCTTTCAACAAATTATTCAAAAGGAAAAAAATTGCATGATTGTCAACACTATTCAGGATGGGTTAAAATATGAAAAAGGTGTTATCGTTGGAGCTTTTGTAAATGATTGCTACATATCCTGCAAAGAACCAAATAATATTTGCGCGGTGAATTCATGCATTCCAATAAAAATTGATAATATAAAGAAAAAGGGCGAAATATATATTGAAGGCAGTCGAATTTTGGCATTAGAAAGTTTCTACGAAGAACCGGTGAATTCTTGTGAGATTGGTATTTTCAAAACGAATCTGACTCTAGGGGAAAAAGAGACATTTTGTATTAAAGACATTCAGTTCAAATTTGTATGCTTGCCAATTGATTCTGATTTTGTAATCGTGCCCATTTTACATTCCTGCTTTCCAGAGAAATATCAAGCACAAATTTTTACCTCCTAAGTACACAACTCCCGCACATAAACATGTCGAACGAAAATGCCAACCCTTCCAAAGGAAAAATGAAATATTTTGCTCCACAAGGTAATCTCCAAAGATTATCACTAAATTTTTAACAGTATAACAAAATTGAGTTCATATTTTTGATAGCTAATGCAAAATGTTCTTCCTGCCAAGAAAATGCCAGAAAACTAGACACGATTATTGATATTTTGGCGGAGCATAAAGTTTTACTGGATCGTGTTATTTCTCAGAACGCATTTGTGGACAATATTATGACAATTTTTCCAATTGAATCGGAAGAAAAACTTCGAGAATTTGATCGAATTCTCGCAACACAAGCAGATCTATATGTACGTATCTGCGTTTTGGGAATAACAAATTCATAACTAAAACAATTTTTACAATTGCAGACTCGACAAATGAAAAATCTCATTGCAGGTAACGCTGAACGTAATTTGCATAAAGTATTTGGAAGAAATATTATTATGGATTTTAATGTTGACGGAACTTTCGGGAAAAAAGGTCTACGAGATTTTGGTAATGTACTTGCCGCCATAATAGGTAAAACGTGTTTGTTTTTGTTTCAAATAAGTAATGCTAAAATATAGTTTATAAAACAGAAGTTATATCAACATTTAATAAATTACCTGACAAGACTTTACGAGCAGCGTTCCAACGCCAAAAGAAAAAGTATTTTAAGATCAACAAACGAAGCAGGCGCACCGAAGAAAAGGAACAAGATGAAAATGATGAAGAACCACAAATTTAACTGAATGTTTTTATGTTATACTATATAATTTTAAAATCCTAGTTCTAACACTATTCAGTTTTATTAAAATAAGACAAGGTTTGGCCAGCCTTGAAAAAAGTGAGCTATATATGTAATCCATTTCTTAATTTATTACCTTGCCTAAAATTCGCAGACTGTTTTAGATTAATTAAATATATTGTGTGTAGATTGAACTGTGCTTTACTTTTGTTTTTGTTACTTAATAACTGCGTTAAAAATGTAACGTTGTTAAATACTTATTCTATTACAAGCATTTTCCTAAAAATCTCAAATGACTATTTGGTTCGAATGCCTCCATATGATCTCGAAAGGACTAATGGTCTTCTAGTGTTTATTTGGTTCAAATGTCTACATATAGCTCAGGATACCCAATAAAATGCAGTGATTATTTGGTTCAAACGTCACCATATAAACTTAAAAGATCTAATCTTTTTCTAGTGATTATTTGGTTCAAATGTCTACATATAGCTCAGGAAACCCAATATAATGTAGTGATTATTTGGTATACACGTCATCACATAATCTCAAAAGATATAATCTTTTTCTAGTGACTATTTGGTTCAAATGTCACCATATAGTCCCAAAAGAACTACTTAGTCAATATAGTCAAGGTCTACTGGTACTTCTCCTATGACAAGCCTATGTTAAATGTCCATAGGAAATTACATTGGTTGTGGTATACTTTTTCACTAGTACTAGCGACAATGTCACCAGTAAAACACTACAATTTTACTAAAGCTGCTCGCTGCAGGGAAAATATTGCAAGTGTTTTTTGCCTCTCTTTACAGAGTGAGAAATAATTGTTTCTCTTTATATTTTCAATTTAAAATTTTCTGTTTTAAAAACAACTTCGTTGTTAAAAATTAATATTTTGATCAGACAATTCGGAGATATATTTGCACAGTTATTTCAATTATGTTTCATTTTGAAATAAAAAAAATTTATATAATTTTTATTAAAAAAAATTAAAAAAAAAATTTATTAAACACAAATAATAATTTCGGACTTAACATCCTAACCATCTAAGTTGATCCTTTAAAAATTAATACCGATTACCACAGGCTTACATACGCAAATAGTTGAAAAATTTTATGCTGACCAGAAACGCATATCCTGCGTTGGGTCCTAAAATATTATGTCCGTGAATTACAAACAGAATGACAAACATCACATTCTGTTATTTTCCTAATATTGACTAAGAACGTACATATAATTTCAGAGAAATCAAGGGATATGAAAATGTCTAGTAATTTGGAAGGACAATAAATTTGACTAACAATGTGAAATAAATTTCTATTCCTAATATGTGAATTCGTATGCAAATTTTGTCAAATAGAATTCAATTAAAAAAGATAAATCTTAAAATTTATAATTTTTACAAATTCGGAAATATTTGTTCCGAATATGTAGTAAGATATATTCGTGCTCCAATATTTCTTACGGTGTATTCATAAAAATATCCGACAGCACCTTCATCAACGACTGCTCGAACAAAACTAAATATTCTCCCAAAACCAATTTGACAGGAAATTCAAAACAATTTATTTTTTACAATTGTGTTGGTGAACACACAGATATCCCAAGGGATACTCTTTGCCTAGCCTTGATTTAAAGCAATTTTACTTCTCAATTTTTAGTTGCCGAGAATTGAATTTGGTAGAACGATGTCAGCTCATATCATCGAGACGAGCAACAAAAGATGAAATCATGCTTTTGCACAGTGAGGAACATTACAAACTTTTGGAAAAGACATCAGGGGTACATGACGATGAGAAAATGGAAGATTTTAGTTCACATTATGACTCAGTTTATATACATCCAGTAAGTTTCTGCAATACACATTTAAAATGCAAAGCATGTATGGTTTTAAATTGCTCTTTTTGCTTTTGCAGACCACATTTGATTTGTCACTACTGGCAGCTGGTTCAACCATAGATTTAGTAGAAAATGTTGTAAGCGGTACGATACAAAATGGCATGGCCATAATAAGGCCACCGGGACATCATGCCATGAAAGCCGAATTTAATGGGTAAGTTCCATGGTATAATAATTACAGGTAGCAGCAATTCCCCGCTGATTTGACTCTATAGTAATACTAGTGTCAAACACGATATGACGTTTTGTGATATAATTTATTTTTTTTTTTTTTTGATATACAATAGGTATACGCTTTTTTGATATAAAATTTCACTGCAGGGAAATATGAACATATTTTTTGCATAATAATAGAAAAAATTGCCGTTGTACTTAACAAAACGCTAATGGTGATCGTGTGAAAGCTTTTTTTTTTCAAGGTTAAAAAGCGGCGACGCTACATTAGATAATATAGTCGTATATTTCATGTTTCCTAAAATTTCAAAATGTAGAACACTTTATGTGTGTATGCAGTTTGGTTTCAATTTAAAAGGGGGTGTTGCTGTTTTACACGATTTTCTAGAGATAGCTCGAAGTGTTGAGAGATTAGGACCTGCAGCTAACAACTATACATTCAGGGGAATGATATGAAAGCATTCAAATTAAATAATTGATGAATAATTGATTGCATTTTAAATTAAATAATACAAAATTCCAAAAATGTATATTTTTGAAATCAAAATAATCTATTGAAAATTAGTTATTTTGTTTACATTTCTGGACATATAACTCTGACACTTGTATTACGTACAAAAACAAATTTGTATGTGGTTGTTGTTACGATTGTTGTACAACAACACTTGCTGTTACCTGTATTATTCTACCATGGGTAAGTTCGAAGAAAATGCAAAATAAAAAAGGATCTACACTTAATCACGTTTCGTCTTGTCTTTAAAGATATTGCTTTTTCAATAATGTGGCCATTGCTACACAATATGCCTTGGATATACTTAAAGTAAATAAGATTTTGATTATTGATTGGGACGTGCACCACGGCCAGGGAACACAGCGTTTTTTCTATCACGATCCACGGTAAGTCTCACGAAATCAAATTAAATCTAAATAAAAATTTAAAAAAATGTATTTGTAACTGCAGAGTCTTATATTTTTCGATTCATCGTTTTGAACACGGCACCTTTTGGCCGAATCTCAAGGAGTCCGATTTCGATGCCATCGGTTATGGTCCTGGTTTAGGTTATAATTTCAATCTACCACTGAATAAAACCGGCATGACAAACGGCGATTACCTAGCCATATTTCAACAAATTTTAATACCAGTGGCCTGTGAATTTCAACCGGAATTAATAATTGTTTCTGCTGGCTATGATGCAGCCCTGGGTTGCCCCGAGGGCGAAATGGAAGTTACACCTGCCTTTTACAGTCATCTAATAAATCCTCTTTTAAAGTTGGCTAATTCCCGCCTGGCCGTAGTTTTAGAGGGAGGTTACTGTTTGGAATCTTTAGCCGAAGGTGCTGCCTTAACACTGAGAGCTCTTTTGGGGGAACCTTGTCCGGCCTTGGTAGAGAAACTGGAGCCACCGTGTCCCTCCATACAAGAGTCCATTTTTAATTGCATTTATGCCCATCGACCGTACTGGAAGTGCTTGCAAGCACAAGGTACCTATACCATGGAAGACATCAACAATGTTAATCCACAAAATAATTTACACAAAGTAAGCCGGTTGTTTGTCGGAGGTTCACCTCTGCCAGAACGTTTTCCGACAAGAGATACGGCTCCCAAAATTCCACTGGATGTGATTGAGCGCAATGCACAACGTTTAAAAAGACTTAAAGCAGGTATGATGTGAATTTAGATAACAAAAACGTATTTATATTGAATTCTCGCTTTCCCCTCTTCTCAACTCTATTAGAAACCAAATTGTTTTCGCCTAAGGTTCGGGTCTGCTATGTCTATGATGAACTTATGTTACAACATGCCAACACTTACGAAGAGGGACATCCCGAGCAACCTGCACGCATACAAAAAATCTACGAAATGCATCAAGATTACAAATTATTAGAACGCATGCAGAAGCTGCCATCTCGCTCAGCAACAACAGATGAAGTTTGTTTGGCCCATACGAGGTCGCATTTGAACTCGATTCGACGTATTGGGGAAAAGGATGAGCTCCAGAATATGGGTGCCAAGTTTAATTCAGTTTACTTCCATCCTAAAACATTCGAGTGCGCCACACTGGCAGCGGGCTCAGTATTGCAAGTTGTGGACAAGGTGGTTAAGGGAGAGGCACGTAGTGGTGTTTGCATTGTAAGACCCCCGGGCCATCATGCCGAATCTGATGTACCACATGGTTTTTGTATTTTCAATAACGTGGCTATTGCTGCCCAATACGCAATTCGTGATCATGGCCTGAAAAGAGTTCTTATTGTTGACTGGGATGTTCATCATGGCAATGGTACACAGCATATATTCGAGTCGAATCCGAATGTTTTATACATAAGTATACATCGTTACGACAATGCCTCCTTCTTCCCCAAGAGTAAAGATGGCGACTTTGATTGTGTTGGCAAGGGCGCTGGCATTGGATTCAATGTAAACATTCCATGGAATAAGGTTAGCTTTGTAGGCAATGTCATTGCAATTATAATAAATCATTCTTTTTTTGCTACTAACAGAAAGGCATGGGCGATTTGGAATACATAATGGCCTTCCAGCACATAATCATGCCAATTGCATATGAATTTGATCCGCAATTAGTTTTGGTGTCGGCCGGTTTCGATGCTGCCATTGGAGATCCACTTGGCGGTTGCAAGGTAACGCCGGAAGCTTATGGGCTTTTTACACACTGGTTATCGGCACTGGCTAATGGCCGGATAATAGTCTGCCTGGAAGGCGGTTATAATGTCAATTCAATATCATATGCCATGACTATGTGCACAAAGTCATTGTTGGGAGATCCCATACCTCCGGTGCAGTTAAATGGCAGTTATATACGTCCACCTACGGCGGCCTATTTAAGTTGCATCGAAACGTTACAGAACTGCATAAGTGTTCAGGAGCGCTATTGGAAAAGTCTAGCCTTTGGAAAACGGTTACCCCAGGTGTCGGGCGAAAACAACAACGAGGATTTTCTTTCTGCTACTTTACAAAATTTAGATATTACAAGGGATGATGTTCAGGGTGCTGCTGGTGGTTCTGGCGACGCCCAACAGGATATATCTTTAGAGGCAAGTGGCAGTAAACCGAAGGTAAAAGTTAAAACCCTAACAGAATTTCTCACAGAGCACATGCAGGTAATTAACTTCTAACGTCTATGTCAGATTCAAACTTGATTGTCTAATCCCAAATATAACATTTGTCTGTTTCATTTCTTGCAATGCATCGCCTACAATTACTTACTTGACAATTTAAACCAACACAACGTCATTCCAATAGGCATTTGAAAATAATGAAATGTTTGCTGTTGTGCCCTTAAAGCATTGTCCTCATTTGTCACAGCTGCATCCTGAGGATGCGCCAAAATGTAAGCAAGATATATCGACATGATAAACGTTAATGTGTTCTTTTTTAATTTGGTTCTGTGTTTATCGGATTATTGTAATTATAATTTCATTCATTACGCATTCATAGTTCCTATATATGTATTATGCTTCTAACTTCCATATTTTTCATAAGGTAGAGCTTCAAAATTTGTGTTTTGGTGGACTCATACTAATTTTAATACATTTTCTTTGCTTACATGAAGTTTTTTTATTCTCTTGCAGAATTGGAACCTTTTGTTTTGTTAATTTTTCAATCATTTGTCTTCTATTTCTTTCGATTTTATACCCTCCATCTTGAAAAGGAGGCTTTATTAACTTTGTCATTCCGTTTGTAACATCCCTAAACATTCGTCGTAGACCCCATAAATCAGCATAAAATTGTAAGTCGATTTAACGATGTCCGTCTGTCTGTCTGTTGAAATCACGATACAGCCCACATTATTTGACGTAGAGCGTCAAAACTTACCAGAACAATTTGTATTGTGTCTAGGATGGTTGGGTTTGAAAACCCACGTTTTGGTATACCCCCCATAAAACGGTAATTGTCGATATTCGATATTTTGATGATTATTGCCACATTTTTCCACGGATTTGTCTAAAAATTGGTATTAGTAGGTTATATTGGGTTCAAGATCGTATGGCGAAACTTTGTATGTATAGGTCCACGTTTTGTATAGTCCCATATAACGATATTCGATGTTTTGATTATTTTTGCCACATTTTTTTTGCGATCATAATGGGTTCTATATCGCGTGGCGAAACATTGTATGTATAGGTTCACGTCCCATAAAATGGCACCTGCCGATATTCAATATTGTGATAAAAATTGGTATTTGTAGTTCACAATGGGTTCTAGCCCGGTGACAGAACATTGAATATTTAGTCCCACGTTTTCCTATAGCGCACATATAACGATACCCGCCGTATTTTGGTATCCTAGTCACATTTACCCACAAAATTATTTCATATTTGGTATTTTAGACAATTTGATAGATGACAATCCTTCAAGTATATATAATTTTCCATAGAGGTTCCCGTTTTGAAATGGCCCCATATAACGGCCCACTCACTTTATGGTTTTTATTTTTATATAAAAATGTTTCCTATACCCTCAGGTGGAGGGTATTAAAATTATTGTTTATCGATCAATTATACTGTTTCAATTATGCTGCAATTATACTGTAGGAAAACAAGATTGTTGGTAGTCATCTAGAAAATATATATATAAGGTTGGAAGGTAGGTTTAGTTTGTAACTACAACGGCTTATATATATACTCCTTTACAAAATTGGAACACATCCGAGCATGACAAAAATACTACATTAAGAAGTTAATAAAAGTAAAATAATAATAAAATAATTTGGTAAGTTACAGATAAGGAGGGTCAATAGGATCCGCATCATTTGAATAGGTTCCGTATCATTTGAATCCTTGGAAAGAGCAAGTAAAGAAAAAATCGCACTAGAGTCCATAGAAACATATTTTCTTTATTTTCATTATTCAAATTTTTCATCGCTTCATATCAGGATTTCATTGCTGCAATTCGCACTTATCTACTTTATTTTAATATTATTAATTATTATTTTTGTGCTCTGTAAATGTGCCCAAATATTCTTTCTATGTGTTTATTATTTTGGATTTTTTTAAAGAATATTTTTCAATAATACATTTAAATTCTCTCCTTTTTCTCTTTAACCACAGCAATAAATACAAACCAACCATGTAATGAATGTTCCTCGGTGGCAGAAAACTGGATGTGTCTCAGTTGCCACAAAGTGTTGTGCGGTCGTTATGTAATGGAACATATGATGTTCCACAATATAGAAACATCCCATCCGATGGCTTTGAGCTTTAGTGATTTATCCGTGTGGTGTTATCCTTGTGAATCGTACATTGACAATAGACAACTACATGTATACAAAAATCTAGCACATTTAAATAAATTTGGCGAGGAAATGCAATGGGCGTATGAGGAAGATGAACAACCGGACAAGAGCAAACGCAAAGATGACGACAGTGATGATGATGATGACGACGACGACAGCAGCAGTTGCAGTCGACCATTTGGCTCTCAGCAAAACTATTACATACAACTGAATGTAGATTCGAATAACTGACATTTACTCACTGCACTGGTGGAGACAGTGCAGCATCATTTGTGTTCGCTGTTTCCTTCGTTGCGTCCAGTCTTTCAATTTCTTTTGCACTACATTTGCCCCTTGGTACAACGTCTGTGTACACATATTTTGCATTATTTTATGGCGAATTGATTAGTTGTAGCTTTGATTAAACTGCTGACCATGCCAATACTTTTTTATGCATGTCCTTGTTAAGAAAACTAATTGTGTCTTCAACAATGAAGGCCCCTTTCACCTCCACACTGAAACTCGAAGAATTGTTACATTCTTTACAATTTTACAAATTCTGTTTCTGTTATACTTAATATTTGCTATCCTAAAACTCTATATACAAATGTTTTTATTGCAAACTTTACCCAATTTTATTAGTATTATTGGATTTATGTTGATTTAAATTTTCATTATACGACCAATTATTTGTTATATTACAAGTACGAAGAAAATTAAACTAGACATAGATATACACTAACTAATTTAATACAACAAATATCATAAATGTAGTTTAGATCGATTGTAAAATAATTACAAATTAGCCCATACAAATACATATTCAATTGCATCCACATCAATATGACCATTATAATCATACTTGACTATAATCATTGTAACAAATTAGGAATGATGTTGTAAATTTTAAGTTTCAATACAAAAAGAAAGAAAAACACAAAACACATTAATAGTTTTAGTTTTGTTATAGAAAAGCAAACAAAAATAAACAAATCGGAAGTAACATTTAACGGACAAATTAAATTAATTATTGTGTACTCTAAAATAATCAGCTGTTTTATTTTGGGAGTTTCTAATTTACGGAAATAATTGGTAAAAACCTCATAATAACAGATAAAAGTATTGAAAATTGTGACCCTTTGTGGGTGAGGTACCAGAAGAGGTTCGCAGATATATCTTTATCTTCACAACAGATATTGTATTAGCAAAAAAGTTAGTATGTGTGGAATTTGAGGAGAGTTGGATGCTTATTTCGCTTTTTTTGAGCATTTTGCTTTTCAAAATCTTGAACCCTATGTAGGACAGGTAGCAAAAAAAATTGTCCGATCACTACCATCTCTTTTACAGATCTTGTGTTGATGGAAATATAGAGATGTACCAATTCGGGAATGGAATCGGATATTATTATATTCGGCCCAATTACGGTTGTCGTTTCTATAATCGTCGACTTTATGTGCAAGACGCCCTCGGCGTTGCTTCGATTAAAAAATATTATTACTGTAAAGCATAGAAGCGACATCGACAATTTAAAATAAAAGTTGGCAACAATTAAAAATCGTTGACAACACTCCCTTGTTATTGACAAAAAAGATAAACATTTGTTTGTATCTCTGTCTTTTTCGGAAAAATAAAAATAGTGAAAAAATAAATATCATAAATGCATTACAAATCTTAAGTTCAAGTGAGGATGAAGTGGAGAATGTATTAATAGTGCAGTGGCGAGTGCTAAGGCAGCAAACAAATATATTTGCTTTGTCCCACTCTTGATTGTGTTGTTCCAAAAGTTTATACTGATCGTTTAAGAGTTCAATAGTTTCTTCTTTCCCTAACGATTTTTAGTAGGCGACCCAGAAGCTTCAATAGTAGTTACATCAGTCTAGTGATTAGCATTGTCCACTTGCTCATTTTCATGAACTATAACGTCTGATACACTTATTTTTTTCGTATTTTCTCTTCCAAGTGCACGACCTGGTGGATTCAGTAAGTTTTGAAACTGCATTACATTCGCAACAGACTCCTCCCAAGGCGACAAAGTCATTTGCTTAAAAATGCCACCTCCAGTGCTGCTGGCTTCACCCTTATTGGGCAAAGTTTTTTAAGTTTTAAATTTAAAATCTTTTCAAACCTAAAAGAATTTAGAAAACTAAATAATAAAAACATACAAAAATAATTTTAATTTTAACATACTTTTTGCAGCAATCGGAGTCTCTAATCGGAAGCCCGTTTACATTTAATTTTGTAGCAATAGATCCCCAATCTGGTATAAAATTAGCTGAAACATTACCTTTTGCCAAACATGTTTTTTTCCAATTCGGAAAACAACATTTCAAATTGTTTTGCTGTTGTTATTTTCATGGTTAAATATCAAATACAAAATGGTTACAATATCAACGTCGCCTAAAAAATACAATGTCGTCACAATTTTTTACGGCGACAGATATTCTCAAAAATCGACTTCACGTCGCCTGTTGTATCGACAATGATAATAGCAATCATTTGTTGCTATCGACAAAAAACGACAACCCTAATATCATTATTGTCGCCTCGAATTCATTTTGCGACGACGACGACAACCGTAATAGGGCCGATTATTCAAAACTTTGACCATTTGTGGGGGAGGTACTTTATGGAGTGGACCGATATTGTCCATTTTCCAAGTTTGGACCAAATCGGATTTTTGTTCTATTCTACCAAAATTTTCAATTGAACCCAAAGACCAAAGTCTTACATTCGATATTGAAAAAAAATCGATAGAAATTAATTTCTGTATGCTCATTTTAGATTGCTAAAAATTGAAATTTTGATAGAAATATTCATGGTATAATTATTACTGGTAGCAGCAAGTCAAACTCGATATGACGTTTTTTGATTTAAATTATTAAATCAAAAAATTAAATTTAAATTAAATACAATAGGTATACCCTTTTTTGATATAAAATTTCACTGCTGGGCAATGGGAACATATTTTTGCCAAATAATAGAAAAAAAATTGCCGTTGAACTTAACAAACCGCCAACGGTGATGGTGCGAAAACTAATTTCGCGGTTAAAAAGCAGCGACATATTCGTATATTTTATGTTTCCTAAAATTGCAAAATGTAGAATCTTATATATATAAATGAAAGTTGTGTTAGTTACTACGCTTATAACTTAAGAACCGCTGAACTGATTTTAATGATTCATACAAATTCGGAATTGTCTCCTATCCGAAAAGGATAATATACAAAAAAAATCACATAAAAATGTGATATATTAACATTTTCATTTTGACTTTTGAAATGTACAATAGTAATGTTTTATTTTGCATGATTTTTTTCCATTTTGACTTACTTTTTTCTAATGTACATTTGTAGTGTTTTTTATATTTTATTTTTGAATTCGAATATTAATATCAATTTATTTAATTGACTTGATTTCTTGAGAACTGAAATTGATGACGGGTTACATGGAAGTGTAGTACCGAATTATGTGGTGGCGAAACGGAATAGATGATATCGAAATAATTTAACGCGGTCACACCAAAGTTAGAAGATAATAACCTTTTCAAAATCGCTAAAAAAATTACGAAAAAAAGAGATCTCATTACAAAAATTCTCAAAACGGGAAAATATCGAAAAAATGTCCAATGGAATTGAATTTTAAAATAAAAGTACATTCTATTGACAAACTTTGTAAGGATCTTTAAACAGTTGCTGTAAAAAATCAGCGAACAAGTTGAAGATTTTTTCAATTATTCTTTTGTCATTTTTTTTTTTTTTCAATTTGTATTATCATATTGAATTCAGTGGATTTTTTGTGAACGAAATAAAGAATAATTTTTCACTATATACAATTTTTCACCAAAAAATGAAATAAGTGCGAAATACGATTGTAACTAACATCTACCTTTTAACTCCAGGGCCTACATCGTGCTTCAGCTGGAAGATGCGCAGACATTTAAACAAACAAAAATGACCGAAAAATACTAATGGGGCTCATTTCAAAGCGTGGACCTACTTCTTTCATGTGACAATAATCCGTCCAATGAGAGCTCAAAATGCAAAAATTTTGGGAACTACAATCAGTAAAGTACCAAATATAAAGGGTGCAAAATAGTAGAGCGAATGGGACTTTTAGTAAGAAAAGGATTTCTATCCTTCCAAAAATTCTTCCCGAACATTTAAGATACCTTAAATCGCTTTTGCATGACCTGCAATATGATATATGATATCGATCATAAATAACCATTGTATGATTTAAGCTATTTTTGGAGTCTTCGTCATTTTCTTCTATTTTTGGGACCTTATTTGGCATCTTTGTTTCTAAGGGAGTAGAAAATTCTCGGAGTAGGGCTCATATTGGTCTTGACCACTAAAAAATTGTATTTATGCTACCCTGGCGTAAGGAACCATCGTACAGATAATTGCCACATAGAAATTTATTCATGTAAAGTCCCCACATTGGAGTATCCCAAGTCCACTTTCACATATAATGTGTGGTCAGAAAAGAAAATTTTGTATTCTATTGAATTTGTAACCCCCAAGAGAATATTGGTTGGGAACGTAGATATAGATGTACATCCCAAATCAAATAAATTGTGAAAAACAAGAACAAATTATAAATATAAGAAAGTAGCACGGGACCGAATATTTGTTGAATCGTCATTGAATTATACTATGATGAAAAATATGGACTTTATGGCGTCTCCAATTTACAATTTAAATGACAAATAAAATTAGTTCCCATCTTACGGTAATTGGAGTAAAATAGTAATTATATTTGATTATCCTGAAATCAGTCTGCCCTCAATTATGAGATGGATAAAAATATTTTTACTTATTTAAATCACGTGAATTTTTTTCAGTTTGACATGCTATGTTGTTCTGCTATATTTTCGATTTGGCCTCTATTTGTCATCTTGGATTATAAGGAGTGAAGAAAGTTTTCAATGTAGGTCGATGTTTCGCAGTAGTGCCCATATGAAGGTACTTTCTGATTTTACCTTATTTCAAAGGATTTGGCTAAAAATGTGTATTTGGGGGGGTTGTGAAAATCGTACACAAAAATTTCAACATATCTACAAATTTTAGAATTTTCTCCATGTAATAGTACCCCCACAAGTCCACCTTTTGGCGGACTTATGAGAACTCTAATGCACAATCTGAGGTGTTAATGGGTTTAAAAAAGTAATTAACTTTGGCTATTCTTAAATCATTCAGCCCTCAATTATGAGGTGTACAAAATACAGTAAATTCCAAATTACTGCTCATTTGACTAAAAACTAAAAATTAATCGACCAGTACATGAACACTTATAACAGTCATATCTTTGAATAATTATGCTTTGACAAATATGCATAATAGACTAAAAATACGGGCCGGCAACGCGGACAGGGTCAGCTAGTACATTATATATGTATGCTGTTTGGTTTCAACTTGAAAGGGATGTTGAATTTTCCACGACTTTATAGCGATTGCTTGAAGTGTTGAGAGATTAGGACCTACAGCTAACAACTATACACTCAGGGGAATGATATGAAAGCATTCAAATTAAATAATTGAGAAACTATTCTTCTGGATTTTAAATTTAAGAATCCGAATTCCAAAAATGCATATTTTTGAAATCAAAATAATTTATTTTCAATAAATTATTATTTTATTTTCAATAAACTATTTTGTTTTGTATGTATGTATGTGTATTTAAGTAAGGTAAGGACTAGGCATATCTCTGAAATGCTCGGCCGCATTCGATTGGAGAGTGAACTTTTCTTGAGGGAGCCCTCCTTGCAATAGAAAAAGATCAGCATACTCTTTTTTTCGATGTCACTCGATTTGAAGTAAAGTTCGCTCGACTTCGATCACGGCAAAAAATGAATTGTAGTTGAATTTTTACTAATTTAATAATTATTGAACGCAATTAATGATAAATATTGTTATATGTTTGTTTATTGATGATCTACTCAAGACGGAAAATAAGAGACATTAACGCTAGCGTTCATACTTGCTATGATGGATAATTCTTGGGGAATTTTCAAAGTAAGAACTTGCAAACTCTTGCTCTGTTACAGTACCTGCAAAAATCTACTAATTTTGCCATTTTCTAAGATATCATAAAGGGAAAATCAGTTATCGTAGTAAGAACTTTTATATTCTTGCAGTTCTGGAACAGACCATCTTAGTCATGGCCAACATAACGTCGGCCAGTAAGCCAATCTGACTATGACTATGAATGGATGAGAAATCAAAACAAAACTTATGATTAGAAACATTGTAGTAACCAGACACACCTAATATTTAAGGTGTGTCTGGTTACTTTTTCCTGCAGGAATTGTCCAGAAACATTTTTCTGAGAGAGTAAGGTAGTTTTATTATCTTTTGCAAGGGAAATGCGAAAAGTAAACAGACGGTATTCCTGCAGAAGCTTGCAACTAATCAGCTGATTTGTCAAAATAAGCACCACCAATTTTACAAGTTTTATTAATTTAAAGGAAATTAGCACTAAAATAAAAATATGAGCAATATAAGAAAGATAGTTTTGATGTGTTCCCCGGAATGCTTTAAACGTGGCGTTTGTTTAAAAAATTGGAAATAGTCTTTAATTTTCTTATTACATGTTAATATTTACGTTGTTCGCATTTTGTAAAGTTGTTCTCCAAAAACAATTAAGGAGCAAGTACATAAAAAGCTTGAAGTCATGGCTAGGCATATTAATGTCAAATTATAAAGGAAAACGACGGCAGAATTTTAGTGCGGCTCTGTAATTCCTTTATGAAATGTCACAAAATATGCCCAGTCATGACTTCAAGCTTCTTATGTACTTGCGCCCTTAAGCTGGGAATACATAAAGCGCTTATTTGGCTGGCTTAAGTCATCGGCTGGCTTCTTCGTAAATGAACAAAGGAGTTTTAGGTTGACCTAGTTCGATTTTGGCCCTAGGCTTCTTTGTTCATTTCCGAAGAAGCCAGCCAATGACTTAAGCCAGCCAAATAAAGCTGGGAATACATAAAGCGCTTATTTGGCTGGCTTAAGTCATCGGCTGGATTCTTCGGAAATGAACAAAGGAGCCTAGGGCCAAAATAGAGCTAGGTAAACCTAAAACTCCTTTGTTCATCTACGAAGAAGCAAGCCGATGACTTAAGCCAGCCAGATAAGCGCTTTATGTATTTTCACCCTAAGCACTTTATGTATTCCCAGCTTTAGTCTTGCTGATTCCAAAAAAAAATTAAATTCAAAGCACAAAAAGAAATAAACGTGGTACAATGTAATCTGGCTTGTCAAATTTCAATACATAAAAACAGATTCCATCTCTGATTTTGTTTGTATTCAATGGATTTATGAACATAGCAATTTGATGTTGTCAAATGAATAAATTTGGAAAAATTGTAAACATATGATTACATGACATTACCTTCTTAGTTCTACCCATGGTAGAAGAATATAAGTAGACGCACTGACACAGCTGCTGGGACAATGGGGATGTTTGCTGGGATGTTGAATGAAAAATTATTGAAATTTTTAAAAATTCTTGAAAAATGCGAATTATAATAACTTCCGAATGACGTCGTATAAGAAAACATATAAAAATCTATTTATTTATACAAAAATCATTAAAAATTTTTGACATATCAATAGTTGTGTTCCGGAACCTACAAATTAGTACTACCCGCTAGCAATGTGGACTAGTTCGGCACCGTATACTCGTCGATTCTTAGGATTACAGTAACTAGTTCCACTTAAGACCCCTCACAGTGCAAACAACTGTAAACTTTAACATGGGGATGTCATACGAGGTAACCAATTGACTCCTTTTGCATTACCTGTAGATGGTATTGTACTAGTTCCAGGTTTACAGTCATATACCAGAGACAAAAGACTAACCCCTAACTATTCAAAGTGATTCTTGTTCGTAGAGATCTCATTCAAATGTTCGTTTAACTTGTCTGTTGGTTGGTTTTTTGGTGGTGGTTTTTTATTTATGCACAACTGTCGCCTCTTCGTTTACATGGGGACGAAAAGGTGTCAATTGGTTCCATTCGCATTACTTGGGGACACATTTGGTACTAGTACGGCTTATAACTAGTACAAGACTGACGAAATTTAGTTAATTGGAATTTTCATTGCTAGCGGGTAATTAGTGATAATTCTGCTACAACGCGTTCCCGTACTCCAAAAACTAGCAAAACTTGCAGCTCTCTCGAGAAAAAAATGGCGCTGAGTAGTGCACATTTCTGCTTGCTTTAGCTACATGAATTTGGCTGAGCAGAAATGTGCAAATTTTAAATTTGACATTTAATTGTTAGGGCTAACAAGGTTGAAAGATGTATTGATACATTTCAATGTTCGCGCGTCACAACAAATGTAAAGAAAAAATATAAACTTAAAAACTAAAGAAAAACTTTGTCGTGCAAAAAACAAAAAGAGAAAATATGGAGCAACTGATGTATTCACTTTTGAATGATTTCAGGAGTGAAGAGGACTGGCTGAATGAGGATCAGATGAAGAAAACGTATTGGAAAACAGTGCAAAATTAGTGAAAGGTAAATTGAAAAATTAAGCTTAAAATCAAAGATGTTCGCTTATTACTGCGAACATTTTCTTTTTATTTTTTTGGTTGGCTGTCTTCCCAACTTGTGGCATTAAGTCTTCTAGCAGATTTAACATTAATTTAACCGGCGCCTCTAACCATGTCAGTATCTCCGGGGTTGGGATTTGAGAAAGCTCCACCTCTAAATACTCTTCAACGCATTCTGAAAACAAAACTTTCTAAATAAACAGCATTCAAAAATAATTATTAATTTTAACTTATTTTCAATACTCATCTTTTTTATTTTATTTAAATTTTGGCGTCCATTTCAGTAATGTTTCACCAGTCCGATTTAGACTGTTTTCCTTTGGAATTTTGAATGTTGACATTTTATCGCATTTCGCTAATTTTCCGTTCCCTTATTTTTTGAGCACACCTAAATGAGAATGGCATTCCGTACTGTTCTCTCTTCTGCTAGTTTTACTACTAAAAAAGTACTGGGACACAACTAATGTTCCCAAGCGTTGATGCATCTACCTGTATTCTTCTACCATGGAAACAAACAATAGAAAACATCTGATTGAATGTCAATGAATGAGAAGAAGAAGAGTTGCAAGTGATTGCAGGAAGAAATTTGTCCAGCAGGAACGAACTGTCAAAATTTCACTCTCTTTTGCAGAACTTTCGGGTTAACAGACGACTTCCAGTAATAATTTGTAACAATTTTGATGATGCTGTGAATTTTAAAGCGAGGGAGGCGGGGCTTCGGTTGTTCGTGTACAAAATTAAAGAAAACAGCAGATTCGATTATTTTTGTTACGTTTGCAACTGGTGGTTGCGAAAATACACACACATACAAACACAACTCCTTGCTCGGCAAGAGATCTGCCCGATTTTAAACGAATTTTTTCTTCCACTCAAAAACGAGGAAAACATGCACACTCCTATTCAGGTGACATCGAAAAAATAAAGTTTGCTCAAGTTTTTTTCTGCTCCCAGGACCACACTCGCTCGAATTTTTAGTGAGTTTCACTCTTTGAGCAAAATCGAGGGAGTTTCTCGGAGGTCTGATTAGAACCATTCTCTTTCATAGTTCATTTTATCTCTATCGTAGTTTTTTGTTTCTAATTAAAATTAATTTTCCATCTACAGTAAAAATAGTGTGTTGACATACATACATTCATTTATAGGGATGTTCCAGAACCTGCAAGGATCTCCTAGTTTTGCAATTTTTTTTCGATATCATAAAGCGACCCTGCTCAAAACCGTGTTCTAGAAAATGAGCCAAAAAAAGAGATAATTTAAGAGAAAATTAAAATTCTGTTTTTATACCCTCCACCATAGTTTGGAGGGTATATTAAGTTAGTCATTCCGTTTGTAACACCTCGAAATATACATTTTACACCCCACAAAGTATATATATCCTTGATCAGTATAAAATTCTATGTCGATTTAGCGATGTCCGTCCGTCTGTTGAAATCACTCTAGCTTCCGAACGAATTGAAATAGATTTGGTATTGAAAATGGGCCATGTAGGTCCACGTTTTGGACCATATGACGGCACCTCCCGATGTTCGGTATTTTGATGATTTTTTCGACAATATTCATCGGAATTCTTTCAAATTTGGTATTTGAAATGAATACTACAGCCTATGACAGAAAATTGTTTGTGCTGGTCCACGTCTTCATATAGCCCCCATATAACGGTACCTCCCGATATTCGGTATTTTGATGATTTTAGCTACATTATTCGCCGATTTTTTTTGTTTAGTTTCGCACTTGAATATTGTAATGGCTTATGACAAAATATACCTATGCAGGTCCATGTCGTCGTATAAACCCTAATGTAACAGCTACATTCGGTATTTTTAAGATTTTAACAGAATTTTTAACGGATTTTATTGTTTTTGAGAATTGCCAAATTCGTTCCAAATGGTGTTTTTAAACATTAATGTTTGCCAAAATAATTTAAAAAGCAAATGGATAAAAAATATTTGTATAAATAGTGAAAATAGTAACAGTGTTATGTTCTTGATTTAAATAAGCATAGAGAAATTTGACTGGAAAGAGATATTTTTCTTGGACAGCGCTGCATAAAGGGAAAATCGGTTATCATAGTAAAAACTTTTACATTGCAGTTCTGGAACAGACCACATCTTGCAATGCGGCATCTTAAAATACAAGTAAATAACGATATTAAAATAAATTGATGTATGATGATGCTGAAATATGCAAAATGGGCAGTCAAAAGAACAATATAGACGGACGAAAAGAGATCGTCATAAGGATATAGACAAAAGGAACTTGAAATGCTAAAGCGCTGGATCTATTTCCGATTGTTCCTTTCACAGAGTAGTTCATTTGAACTAGTTCTTCCCGGAACTACCCGTTTATATCGACGAAAACATATGATTTGTGTAAAGTAGTTTGTGACACCTGAAAATTATAGTAATTTTAATTTTTGTTGTAATTTAGTGTTTTATTCATAAAAAAATTCAATGGCCTGTTCAAGAACTGCAAGAATGTACAAATATTTACTACTATAACCGATTTTGCCTTTATGATATCGAAAAATTCAAACATAGTAGACTCTTGCCGGTTCTAAAAGATCTAAAATCTTAAGGAATAAGAAATATAAAAAAAAATTACTTCGATTAACAAATTTTCCTTCATGACATCGAAAAAATGCAAACACAGTAGATTCTTGCAGGTTCTGAAACAGAGCAACTGTATATAAAAATGTCAAATGTATAAAAACGCATTTTTTCGCATTTCATACCTTGTGAAATTTTTATAACCAACATTGAACTCAAAAATGAATGCTTGTCTTTGTTGTTGTTGGTCTAAAACCGAGCTTAGCACCAGCTGCCGTGCAGCTTTATTGGTGCTGAGTTATTTTGATGTTGGGGCTAATTTCAATTTAGTTACAACCGTTTATTGCTATTTTGTGTAAACTGACGATTTTGTAATATGTTGCTCCTTGTTGGCGTCGCCCACTAATAGGCAATATTTTATAACCTCCGCCATACTATGGAGGGTATATTAACTCTGTTATTCCGTTTGTAACTCCTCGAAATACTCATGTAAGACCCAGCAAAGTATATATATCCTTGATCAGCGTAAAATTCTATGTCGATTTAGCAATTTCCGTCTCTTTATTGGAATCACGCTATCTTTCGAACGAATCGAGATAGAAGGCTTCAATTTTGCAGAGGCAGGTTCGTAAATAGGCCATGTAGCTCCACATTTTCATATAGCCCCCATATAACGGTTCCTCCCGATATTCGGTATTTTTATGATTATAGCGACATTATTCACCGGAATTGTTTCAAATTTAGTATTTGAGGTTCTTTATGGATACTACAGCCTATGACAGAAAGTTGTCTATGCGGGTCCAGGTTTTCGTTCCAATATATCAGTAGCTCCCTATATTCGGTATTTTGACGATTTTAGATACAATACTCACTGAAATTGTTTGAGATGTCGTATTTGAAGTTCGTAATGGATGCTACAGGCTGTGAGAGAAAATTATCTATGCAAGTCCAGGTCTTCGTATAGCTCCGATGTAACGGTACCTCCCTATATATTGGTATTGAAAATGGGTCATGTAGGTCTACGTTTTGGTATAGCCCGCATATAACGGCAAATTTGGCATTTGAAGTTCGTAATGGATACTACAGCCTAAGACAGAAAATAATCTGTGTAGGTCCACGTCTTCGTATAATTTGTTATTTGAAGTTCGGAAGACAGAAAATTGTCTGTGCAGGTCCACGTCTTCGTATAGTCCCCATATAACGGTACCTACCGATATTCGGTATTTTGATGATTTTAGCTACACTATTCACCAATTTTGTTTTAAGTTTCGCATTTGAATATTGTGATGGCTTATGACAAAAGTTACCAATGCAGGTCCATGTCGTCGTATAGACCCTAAAATAACAGATACATTCGGTATTTTTACGATTTTAACACAATTTTCAACGGATTTTTTTTTGTTTTTGAGAATTGCCAAATTCGTTCCAAATGGTAGAGCGTTTTCAAAGTTCGGCCCGGCCGAACGTACAGCTTTTTTACTTGTTTTTAAATAAATATTTTTTAAAATTTCTTGTCAAAATATATATCGCCGAAAGCAGAAGAGTTGCAAGTGATTGCAAGAAGAAATTTGTCAATTGTCAAAATTGCTCTCTCAAATCGCTCTCTTTTGAAGATATTTTGTGTTAACAGACGACTTCCAGTAACAATTTGCCACAATTGTTACAAATTTTAACGTAACCAGACACACTCATGGTAGAAAAATACAGGTAACAGCAATTGTTGTGATACAACAATCGTAACAACAACCACATCCAAATTTGTTTTTGTACGTAATACAAGTGTCATAGTTATATGTCCAAAAATGTAAACAAACAATTTTCAATAAATTATCTTAATTTCAAAAATATACATTTTTGGAATTTGTTTTATTTAATTAAAAATGCAAAAGAATACTTCCTAAAATATTTAATTTTAATGCTTTCACATCATTCCCCTGAATGTATAGTTGTTAGCTGTTGGTCCTAATCTCTCAACACTTCAAGCAATCGCTAGATAATTGTGGAAAATGCAACATCCCTTTCAAATTAAACCAAACAGCATACATACATAAAGTATTCTACATTTTGCAATTTTAGGAAACATGAAATATACGAATATATTATCGAACGTGGTGTCGCTGTTCCTTAACCGAAAAAAAATCCGAACCATCGCTTTTGGCGTTTTGTTAGGTACAACGACAATTTTTTGTATTCTTAGGCAAAAACTATGTTCACATTTCCCTACAGTGAAAATTTATATCATGTGCCAAAATTCATGCCATTTGGGCTGATATTGGTCATTTGGTGCACAATTAACACGAAATCGGATGAAGATATATATTGGAGGTATATCCAAATCTGAACAGATTTTAATAAAATCAAAACAACTATTTTTGGGCTTTATCTGATATCTGGTACCAAATATCATTCCTGTGGAGTGCATATTACGAATGTGAGGTACTTAAAGCCCAAATCGGATGAAACATATATATGGGAGCTATAGCTATATCTGAACCGATTTTTACTAAAATTGCTGTACTTTCTTCTAGGCTGAATTCGGCCGGATTTGTCAAAATTCATGCCATTTGGGCTAATATTGGCCATTTGATGCACAATTAACCCGAAATCGGATGAAGATATATATGGGAGGTATATCCAAATCTGAACAGATTTTAATAAAATCAAAACAACTATTTTTGGGCTTTATCTGATATCTGGTACCAAATATCATTCCTGTGGAGTGCATATTACGAATGTGAGGTACTTAAAGACCAAATCGGATGAAACATATATATGGGAGCTATAGCTATATCTGAACCGATTTTTACTAAAATTGGTGTACTTGCTTCTAGGCTGAATTCGGTTGGATTTGCCAAAATTCGTGCCATTTGAATTGATATTGGCCATTTGGTGCACAATTAACCCGAAATCGGATGAAGATATAAACGGGAGGTATATCCAAATCTGAACAGATTTTGTGTGGTGTAGGGTATCATAAAGTCGGCCCCGACCGACTTTAGGACTCTTTTTACTGGTTTTAATAGATTTTATTTTGATCATAGAAAAATAAATTCTGTCAGCTTGTTTAACTTTGAAATTTATGTGCGCTCGGCGTATTTCCATAGCATTCATGTGAATACATGCATTCAAATCTGGAGGTGAAAACGTCAAAGGAGTACGTCTGGTAATGCGTAGGGTGTTTTGGTGATTCATATGGCTTAACTTGTAAAGTTTTGTACAATGAATTCCCGATTATAATTTGGTTCTAGGACAACTAATATTTCCTTTGCGATATAGAAAAAATAATTGCAAAACAAGTAGATACTTGCAGGTTATGGAGCAGAGCATTTTTATTGTTTTTGTAACTATATGGATGCCAATACATGAACTCGGGTTTCTTGTCTTTCGTAAGCTAAGGTTAACGTCTGAATTCGTCTGCTTAAATAAAAATTAACTTTTTGCAACTCGATGAAACTCAAAAATGCACTTGCAATAATCTAGTTGAAGTACTCGCGCAAGAGAATATTGGACTCTTATCAGTTGTAAGCATATGGTTTAGGGATCCAGACAGTCAGTCAGTCAGTCAGTCCATTACGGCAATTTTATGATCTGTTATAAAAAATATAAAAACATATTAAATTGTTTACATATAAAATCTTTTGGCAGCGGGAAATACTTTAAATTTTTAAAATAAATATGTTGTGTAAATAAGGTGGAACGTATCATGGTAAAATAATACGGGTAGACGCATCGACACAGCTGCTGGGACAATGAACTGTCAAACAAATTTTGAAATTGAAATTTTTGAATGCAAATTTTTTCAAATTTGTAAAAATTGTTGAAATACGCGTATTATAATAACCTCCTATTGACGTCGTATAAGAAAACGCATAAAACTCCACTTAGTGCTGACAAAACATTTTAAAATTATTGATATATCAATGTTCTCAAGTGTTGATGCATCTACCTGTATTCTTCTACCATGTAACGTATGTAATGTACTTGTCAAGATGATTTTATGCAGAAAGGTGTACAACATTCCTCCGTCATGATTGAAACATCAATAAACGCACGGATTATTTTTTAGTTTGAAAAATATTACCAAGTGTCTATCTGACTTTACTTTTCAGTGCAAATTTCAGTTCATTAACTTCATCTCGAAGGAGAAATAAACACATACATTTAATTTTTTTATGAATTTCTCTTTCATTATTCTGTACATCTATCATACTAGTTAAAGATGGAAATACATAAAGCCCATATTTGGGTGCTTAAGTCATCGGCTGGCTTCTTCGTAGATGAACAAAGATATTTTAGGTTGACTTAGTTCGATTTTGGCCCTAGGCTCTTTTGTTCATTTCGAAGAAGCCAGCCGATGTATTCCCACCTTTAAACATTAAGGCATATTAGGTCTGTCTGGTTACAATTGAAACAATTGTTGTCAATTGATTGTGGAAGAAGTCTGTTAACACCAAAGTTCTGCAAACAAGAGCGATTCGAGAGAGAAACATTTTAACTGTTCTTGTACTGAGAGTTTGCAAATCCTTGTCGGACAAATTTCTTTTTGCAATCACTTGCATCTCTTCCTCTTCCTTCTTCTTGGATATACGTCGATTTATTGTTGAAAACTTTTCTTTTCAATTTTTATATAATGAAACATTTGTAGGTGTTTTGTTTCCCTTTATGAGGGGCAACTTGTTTTGTTTGCATAAATCAGCTGACCAGCTTGCAAGCTCTGAAAGGGATTCCGAAAATAGAGGACCTAGTGCGAGTTGGGATAATTTCCTTCTGGCTCCTCCCCCACAAAACCTCAACAGTTTGAATAATCATACTGCAACAAAGTCATACGCCATAATTTTTACATTTTTTTAATTTTATTGAATGAAAGCTAAACATGTCGGAAATAGCATCAAATTTTAGAATAAGTTTAGATTTGTTCGAGAATTATGGCGTTCAAACGGCGAAAGAAACCGTCACACGCTGCTCGAATGTTGCTCTGCGGTATTTTGCTCATTCCTGGCGAATCGCTTGCTTGAGGTGATCGAAGCTTTCGTATTTTTTAGAGCCGACCTTGCTTTCCAAAATACTCCAGACACAATAGTCCAACGGATTGGTATCCGGAGATTTTGGTGGCCATTGTGCGCTGGAAATTAAGCGAGGAACCTCATTTTGTAACTATTCTTGGGTGGCGCGTGGTGTGTGCGATGGTGCTGAGTCTGTTGGAATGTCCAGCGTCTGCGGCCAAAATGTTTGCGTGACAAATACACCCTCCAGAATATTTTCGCGATAATATTCGGCATTTATTCTGATGCCACGGTCGATTAATAGGAGCGGAGAGCGACCATCGGCTGTTATGGCGGCCCACACCATCACCATGGCCGGCGCTTGAGTTTTGGTGGCCAACCGAAGGTGCACATTTTCAGCTGACCTCTTTGGCAATAATTTTGTTTGTTTACAAACTGCTGGACAACGAATGTTTTCTCATCGGAGAAAACCAAACTCTGCAGTTCGCCACTTTCGGCCAAGCGAAGCAACTCTTAGCTCTTTTAAGTCTATTTTTTTCTGTTGCGGTGTATGTTCTTGGACTTTTTGGAATTTCAATGGTTTTACCCCGAGCTCATTTTTCAATATTTGCCGAATGGAATATTGCGATAGGTTCAGCTCACAAGCCTTTTTTCGGCCACTGCGACGTGGGTTTCGATCAAGTCGCTTCTTTACTTTTCGAACCATTTCTGCCGATGTTGTTGTTTTCTTCCGTCAACTTCCTTGACGTCGGGCTACGCTACCAGTATCACGGTAACGAGCGATGGTTTTAAGATGGAAGATTTATTCACATTTAAATGCTGGATAGCCACATGTGGTTTTCCAGCCATCACGAATAACTTTTTTTCTGGAAAATTCTCACCAAAGTGCTTGTGTTCGCTTGTAAACAATACAGTGAGCTGTCACTGGAATAATTTTAACAACTATCGGACGAGTGGTTTAGAAATGACAGCAGTCTGAAGTTGGTTGCAGTTTTTTCATCTCACCCTGTATATCATATAAAATGTGGAGAGGGAGTTGTCTTCAAATTTCGTACATCCCAATATTTCTAGATGGGAAAATTTTACGATGTCTGTCCCAAAAATTATAAGAGTCACTTGCTGTGGACCATCATTTACAGCCTTCTTCGAATTTGGGAACAAAAAATGTATCCATTCCAGCTTGCTTGCTTTTTTTTGCAAAAAAAAAAAACATGTTCTCATATAATGAAAAGCATTTAGCATATTCATAGCACTGGGTTTTTCCTGTAATTATAAAAAAATGAAATTTGGTTATTATCGTATTATTAGCTTCCCACTCCTCCAGAATGGGTGAAAATTCTGAATAATTATATCATAAAATGCGAAACAAATCGAAAATTACTTCAAACTTCACGTATATCAATATTTTTGTCAACCATAGATCTATAGTGAAGAGGAGTGTGAAAATGGACAATGATGACTTTGAAAATTTGACCTTGGGACCTCGCTGTCTCCGAAGAAATCTTGGATACGTTGTGTTGTACGGTTTATTGAAGATTATATAAAAACCATGGTACAATGAAGAGAAGGTAGGCTTAGTTGCTAAATCCAACTACGGAAGCCTATTATGATATAATTGTATGATTCGTATCACAAGTCGAATTTGGTAGAGTATAATATCAGTCCTCAAATGGCTAGTATTCCTGTTTTAATACTGAGATGTTTCATCTAGATTCACATATTATGCCACGATTCGCGATATATTGCTCTATAAAATAGATTTTGATGTCAATATGTGTCCCTTCTATTACTGATTTTCACTTCTTCAATCATAAAAAGACATCCTTGATTATGTTCGCAAATTTTGTGGCATTTAGTTGTGGAGTTTTCGTATCTAGATTGCTTCTCTATATGCCTCTGAAATATATATAAATTCGGACTTTGTAGATGATAGAGATACATGAGTTTGCTTCCGACAACGCCATGATATAGATTCACTGTTAAATTGAAAAATGAATCCTGTGTTGGATTTTAGATCTGTTTCGTTTTCGGCCCTATTCGCACCAGTATATCCTATAGGAGAGTTATCTTGGGAATTATCAGAACTTAACTTTAGATAAAGTTCGCTCGTTCATTTTGGACACCTTATTAACCGCTTCAATTCATTCCAATATTTTTGTTAGAGTTTCATTTTTTCGAGACAGGATTGAAATACTTCCTGGTCTACAATTTGCTGCAATGTAAAGATCCCATTAGTTTCCGATACTAGTTATTATTACCTTATTTCTATGAGATCGTTTTTTTCCAAGGACTGAATCAACTGGAAACTTTGCTATCTTGGCTTCTTGAAGACCATATTCTTTTGGAAGTTTGTTAATACAATATTTCTGACGAATGTAAAAATTACCATTGACTTTCCTAACTTTAAGACCCAAGTAGTGATCAACTTCTCCAAGATTTTTAATTTCAACATTTTATTTCAGAATTTTCATTTATCTGTTGTTTTGATTTGGCTGCAATCGAAATGTCATTGACGTATGCTAATAAGTATATTGGGCATGCCTCTGAAAGGGGTATAAATTCGGACCCATAAAAGGTCAACATGTATTATATTCATTTGTTCGAAATTTGTTCAAATAAAAATATGAATAACGTAAATCATGTTTTTATACCCTCCACCTTGGAAAGAAGGGTGTATTAACTTTGTCATTCCGTTTGTAACATCCCTAAATATTCGTCGTAGACCCCATAATGTATATATATATTCATAATCAGCATAAAATTCTAAGACGATTTAACGATGTCCGTCTGTCTGTCTGTGTGTCCGTCTGTTTGTCTGTCTGTTGAAATCACGATACCACATTATTTGACGTAGAGCGTCAAAATTTAGCAGAATAATTTTCATTGTGTCTAGGATGGTTGGTATTAAAAATGAGATATATCGGTCCACGTTTTGGTATAGTCCCCATATAACGGTACCTCCCGATATTCAGTATTTTGATGATTTATGCCACATTTTTTCATGGATTTGTCTGAAAATTGGTATTTGTAGGTCATTATGGGTTCTAGCTCCGGTGGCGAAACTTTGCATGTATAGGTCCACGTTTTGGTATAGTCCCCATATAACGGTACCTCCCGATATTCGGTATTTTGATGATTTTTGCCACATTTTTTCATGGATTTGTCTGAAAATTGGTATTTGTAGGTCATTATGGGTTCTAGCTCCGGTGGCGAAACTTTGCATGTATAGGTCCACGCTTTGGTATAGCCCCCATAAACGGTACCTCCCGATATTCGGTATTTTGATGATTTTTGACACATTTTTTCATGGATTTGTCTGAAAATTGGTATTTGTAGGTCATTATGGGTTCTAGCTCCGGTGGCGAAACTTTGCATGTATAGGTCCACGCTTTGGTATAGCCCCCATATAACGGTACCTCCCGATATTCGGTATTTTGATGATTTTTGCCACATTTTCTCATGGATTTGTCTGAAAATTGGTATTTGTAGGTCATTATGGGTTCTAGCTCCGGTGGCGAAACTTTGCATGTATAGGTCCACGCTTTGGTATAGCCCCCATATAACGGTACCTCCCGATATTCGGTATTTTGATGATTTTTGCCACATTTTTTCATGGATATGTCTAAAAATTGGTATTCGAAGTTCATAATGAGTTCTTGCACCGGTGGCGAAACTTTGCATGTATAGGTCCACGTTTTGGTATAGCCCCCATATAACGGTACCTTCCGATATTCGGTATTTTGATGATTTTTACCACATTTTTTCACGGATTTGTCTAAAAATCGGTATTTGTAGATCATAATGGGTCCTATTTCGTCGCCAAAACATTGTATGTTCGTGCGCCAAAACATTGTACGCTTTGGTATAGTCCCCATATAACGGTATCTTCCGATATTCGGTATTTTGATGGTTTTGTCATATTTTATCGCGGATTTGTCTAAAAATTGGAATTTGTTGGTCATAAAGAGTTCTAGCTCCGTTGGCGAAATATTGTATGTATAGGTCCACGCTTTTGTATAGCCCTATATAGCGGTACCTCCCGATATTCGGTATTTTGATGATTTTTGCCACATTTTTCCACGAATATGTTTAAAAATTGGTATTTGTGGGTCATAATTGGTTCTAGTGTTTCCATTACCCTAAGGTGGAGGGTATTAAAAGTTCGACCCGACCGAACTTAATGCTTTTTACTTGTTTTATATTGAAGAACTGAATTAAAGATTTATTTCACGAAATTAATTGCAATTTCGTTTTATTTTTATACCCTCATTTATATATATCATTTGATACGGTCAAAACGTGCCTAGTCGAAATAACGGTTTGAAGCAAATCCGTTTCAGGACATTTGGAGTCGATCTAGCAATGTCCGTCCGTCTGTCTGGCTGGCTGGTGCGCACGATAACTCTCGAAGGGAGTATCCGATTTGGTCCAAACTTGGTACATCGTAATGTTATTATCAAACTTAGATCGAGTTCGGAGATGCACAATATCGGTCCACTCCTTGTAGATACCACAAAAGGTCGAAATTTTCAAAAAAAGAAAAATATTTTCTGCACAGAAAAATCCTAATATTTGCATCAGTGCTAGGTCAGGTGCGTAAATGGACAATATCGGTCCATTTTAACAAGTACCTACCCTACAAATGGTCAACATTTTAAAAAATTATAATGCATATAAAATGTAATGTAAGAGTTCGATTGTCTTTCAATTTCACACACCCCAATATTTTTAATCCAAGGTCAACAACAAGAGGTCAAATTTTTGAATGTCCATACAGGGTGAGATGGAAAAACTGCAACCAACTTCAGACTGCTGTCACTTCTAAGCCACTCGTCCGACAGTGACGTGTCATTATATTGTTTACAAGCGTATAAAAGCATTTTGGTGAGAATTTTACAGAACAAAAGTTATTCGTGATGGAATTCAAGCGTGATAGTGTTATTTCTTTATATTTGGCTGGAGTGGCTATCGTTAGAGCACTGAATAAATGAATAAATCTTTTGTGTCTCGTACCATCGCTCGACGGAAGAAAACAGCAACATCGGCAGAAATGGTTCGAAAAGTGAAGAGAAGACTTAATCGAAGCCCGCGTCGCAGTGGACGAAAAATGGCTCGTGAGCTGAACATATCGCAATATTCCATTCGGCAAATATTGAAAAATGAGCTCGGGGTAAAGCCATTGAAATTCCAAAAAGTGCAAGAACTTACACCACAACAGAAAGAAAATAGACTCAAAAGATGGTGAACTGCCGAATTTGGTTTTCTCCGATGAGATGGGTTTCTTCGTTGTCCAGCAGTTTGTAAACAAACAAAATGATTGTGTTTACTTGCCAAAGAGGTAAGCTGAAAATGTGCACCTATACCGCAGAGCAAAATTCGGGCAGCGTGTGACGGTTTCATTGGCCGTTTGAAGGCCACAATTCGTGCCAAAGGTGACCAATTCGAACAAATCTAAATTTATTCTAACATTTGATGCTATTTCCGACATTTTTTGCTTTCATTGAATAAAATTTAAAAGAAATGTAAAAATTATGGCGTTTGACATCATCCTGTAATGCTCTTATACAAAAATAAATAAATTATTTTACTATTCTTGAACGATTGGTACACTGAAAATAGAGTCAAATCTTTTCAAAAGTCTTCCGTATCCACCTGCCACTGTTTGATTGCAAAGTTAACCTTTTTTACAATCCCAACTCTGGTCTTGCCCTTTTCGCTGTTGTATTTTACTTTCTGAAAGCACATGATGATTAAAACAACACATTCGTACATGCGAACATACTGCTGAGAGTTCGGAACATCTCGTTTTCGCCTAAACAATTGCTTTTGGATGCATTCACCATACACCTTGTTTTGGGGGATAATTTGTCAGAGAGAAAGCTGAGACAAATGAAGAGCACAAAAGCCAACCAAACATATTGTCTCTCAGAGAAAAATATCATCATCATCGACCCCACCACCGCCTCTATTGTGTGGTACGGTTGGTTCTCGTTCGTTTCGTTCCGTTCGACTGGTATGTGGATGTGGCGGCGACGGCACTCATTGCTCTGGTACTCGATTCCTTAGACTTGTTCTGTCAGTTGTCGTTTGACGTTGAACGCCGCGACGTGATTCTTGAATTCATTCTTCCTTTTGCCCGTGTACAGTGGTGTGTGTTTGTGATATAAAAATAAAAAAAGTGTGAAAACAGACCCGAAAACGGTTTAGGTATACTTTTTCTTGCTTCTTTTCTAAAACATTTTGTATTGGGTATCCATACATTTTGTACTCTGTTGTACAACAATAACAACAGAAACAGCAACTATAACAAATATATATATATATATTTTTTTTCAATTCGAATCGAAATAACAACAATAAAACTTGATGTGTGTTCGACAATAATTGCACAAAAAATAACAAAAATTAGCTGAATTGGCAAAACGAAGAAATGAATTTTATACCTATCCAAATTCTGCGAAATAAGTTTGAAAATCGAAAAATAAATTAAATTACTTTGTAATTATTCATCAGCACATGTCGTCCAGTTGAGAATTGTTAAATTTGAAAATTTCTCAAAAAAAGAATTTATGGCCATGCGAATTTTTGCACTACAAAACAAAACACATCCAACTTCCACTTTCGTAGCGAAAAGTCTCATCTATAAATAACCCCATGGCTATGGTTTTGGGGGAAATGTCTTTGATTTTGAAACGAATTTCAGAGAAATGCCTGAATGTGAATTCATAATTTGTTCATTTAGTTGCATTTAAAATACAAAACAAAAAAAGAAATGAGTGTGGTGAAAATTTATTCACGTATAAGGACTTAAATGCCCACATAATGGTCGTTATATAACATAACAAGCAGCGAGAAAAACGCTTCAAAAAAAAAGAGCAATTGTCGATGGCAGAAGTTATAGGAGCATTACCAACCAGATTCCTCGGTGCCGACAGAAATCCATTGAATCAGACCAACAATTCGCATACACATGCGATGCCAAGCAAAGACACACGCATACACACAAATACATACCGAAATTCAGACGTGTACTCTCTTTTTTCCCACACAAGAAGAACGAAACACCACAAGTTTGCTGCCCCAAAAATACAGGGTGCCTTGTTGGCTGCCGCCTGTCTGCCACTCTGTTGGCAGTTATCAAATAAAAGGGGTTGAAGGGATTTGGCCGTACTTTCAACTCATTTATATTCTATTTTTTTTTTGTTTCAGTCATGACGTCGATGACTCGCAGCGGCGAGTACATAAACCAGCTGTTTCAAATGTCGCTCAAAATTTTCAAAACAAAATTTTTGTTTATGGCCGCTTGCGTAATGTTATTGGTCTTATTAAACAGCTTGTCAAAAGCGAATTTTCACAAAAAGAAATCATGTGGGATATGTCGGAAACGAACAGAAAATCCGAAATTGGTTTATAAAATCCCTTAACACGAAGTAATTATTGATTCTTGAAAAAGATCCAAGAATGTGCAGTGATTTCCTCGACTAACCGGACAAATATTAATGGTTATGTCACTTTTTTATTTTTTGGTTAAAAACTTCCAAAATAATGACGATGGTCCATTGTAACTTTTCCCAAATATTACTCGCATTCGTCTATTATTTCTATTGAAGTATTTATGGTAAGAGTGATCGATTATACAATGGAAGTTGTAAACTTAAGGTGAGAATACATAAAACGCTTTTTTGGCTGGCTTAAATATCGGCTGGCTTCTTCGGAGAAGAACAAAGGAGCGTAGGGCCAAAATCGAACTAATTCAACCTAGAATTACGTTGTTCCTCTACGAATAGGCCAGCCAATGGCTTTAGCCAGTCAAAAAAGCGTGTAATGTATTCTCACCTTTTAGGTATGTGTGCATAAGCAGCTTAAGGTCTTCGCATGGTATATTTTATGACATATCGTAAAGGAATGCCAGGGCCGCATTATTATCTTGCCGTCATTTTCGGGCTAACGGGCGATGGTACGAGACACAAAAGATTTATTCACATTTAAATGCTGGAGTGCTCTATTGATAGCCACTTGAGGTTTTCCAGCCAAATATAAAGAAATCACAATATCACGCTTCAATTCACGAATAACTTTTATACCCTCCACCATACTATGGAGGGTATATTAATTTTGTCATTCCGTTTGTAACTCCTCGAAATACTCATGTCAGACCCAACAAAGTATATATATTCTTGACCAGCCTAAAATTCTAAGACGATTTAGCCATGTCCGTCTGTCTGTCTGTGTGTCTGTCCGCCTGTCTGTCTGTTGCAATCACGCTATCTTTCGAACAAATTGAGATAGAAGGCTAAAATTTTGCACACATGTATGTTTTGCCAGTAGGCAGGTTATGTTCGTAAATGGGTCATGTAGGTTCAAGTTATCATATAACCCTCATATAATGGTACCTCCCGATATTCGGTATTTTGATGATTTTAGCGACATTATTTACCGGAATTGTTTCAAATTTTGCATTTGAAGTTCGTAATGGATACTACAGCCTAAGACAGAAAATAATCTGTGTAGGTCCACGTCTTCATATAGCCCCCATATAACGGTACCCCCCGATATTCGGTATTTTAATGATTTTAGCGACATTATTTAACGGAATCGTTCCAAATTTGGTATTAGAAGTTCGTAGTAGATACTGCAGCATAAAACAGAAAATAGGTCCACGTCTTCGTATAGCTCCCATATACCATACCCCCCGATATTCGGTATTTTTATGATTTTAGCGACATTATTTACCGGGATTGTTTCAAATTTCACATTTGAAGTTCGTAATGGATACTTCAGCCCATGCCAGAAAATTGTCTGTGCAGGTCCACGTCTTCGTATAGTCCCCATATAAATTGTACCCCCTATATTAGGTATTTTGATGATTTTAGCTACATTATAAACAGATTTTCTTCAAGTTTCACATTTAAATATTGTAATAACTTATGACAAAAGTGGCCTATGCAGGTCCAAGTCGTCGTATAGACATTCGGTATTTTTAAGATTTTAACAAAATTGTTAACGGATTTTATTTTTTGTTTGGAAATTGCCAAATTTGTACCAAATGGTGGAGGGTATTAAAAGTTCGGCCCGGCCGAACTTACTGCTTTTTGACTTATTTTCTGATAAATTCTCTCCAAAATGCTTTTATATGCTTGTAAACAATATAATGAGCTGACACTGGAATAATTTTAACAGCTCTCGGACGAGTGGCTTAGGAGTGGCAGCAGTCTGAAAATCCGATAAAATTCTATATTTTTAAAATTTATTGATCTTCCAATGGATCTTCCGATGTTAGAACGAGACGTTCAATGCATAGAACGATATAATTTCCAGCAGCCTTTAACGTGAACAGGTTGACTCTAATTTCTAAAAGGTTAAATACATTTTAACATTTCGTTTCTATATACAGATCAAGTTTTTCAGTAAATTTTAATTATAAATCGGACAATCCGCGGATATTATTGTGTCAAATAGTAGGGTACCATGGTAGAAGAATACGGGTAGATGCATCAACGCTTAAGAACCTTGATATGTCAAAAATTATTTTTTTTAATTTTTGACAGTTATAAGTTTTCTTATAAGACACCAAACGGAGGTTGCTATGATATACATTTTTTTAACAACTTTTACAAATTTGAAAAATTTCTCATTCAAAATTGTTAATTACAAAATTGCTTTGAAAGTTCATTGTCCCAGCAGTTGTGTTGATGCGACTACCTTATTTAAACCTATATAATTACGACAAAAATTTTATAATCATTGTTGCCTAACATTTGGTAAATTAAGACACAATTGTAAGGTTATAGTACGTTCACAGTTTTTATACCCTACACCACATAGTGGTAAGGGTATTATGTCTTTGTGCATTTGTTTGTAACATGGAGAAGGATACGAGATAGACCCATAGTTACTTTTGAGAACCTTCATAGAATCACTTTCTGAGTCGATTTATGCATGTCCGTCCGTCTGTCCGTCCGTCCGTCCGTCTGTCCATGTATTCTTGTGAACAAAATGCAGGTCGCATTTATTATCCGATTGAGATAAAATTTTCCAAACAATATTTTTTTGGCCCAAGGACGAACCCTATTGAAATTGGTGAGAATCGGATCAAATTTAGATATAGCTCCCATATATATCTTCATCCGATTTCGGGTTAAATGTGCACCAAATGTCCACTATCAGTCCAAATTACCTGAATTTTGGCACACCCAACCGAGTTCGGCCTAGAAGCAAGTATATTAAATTTGGAGAAAATCGGTTCAGATATAGCTATAGCTAGCATATATATCTTTCATCCGATTTGATCTTTAAGTCCCTCACATTCCTACTATGCACTCCACAACCGTGATATTTGGTACCAGGTATTAGATGGAGCACAGAAATAGGTGTTTTAAATTTTATCGAAATCGGTTCAGATTTGGATATAGCTCCCATATATATCTTCATCCGATTTCGGGTTAATTGACCACCAAATGGCCAATATCAGCCCAAATGGCCCGAATTTTGGCACATGTGACCGAGATTAGCCTTAAAGCAAATACAACAAATTTGGAGAAAATCGGTTCAGAAACAGCTATAGCTCTCATATATATCTTCATCCGATTTCGGGTTAATTGACCACCAAATGGCCAATATCAGCCCAAATTACCTGAATTTTGGCACACCCAACCGAGTTCGGCCTAGAAACAAGTATATCAAATTTGGAGAAAATCGGTTCAGATATAGCTATAGCTCCCATATATATCTTTCATCCGATTTGGTGTTTAAGTCCCTCACATTCCTACTATGCACTCCACAACCGTGATATTTGGTACCAGGTATTAGATGGAGCACAGAAATAGGTGTTTTAAATTTTATCGAAATCGGTTCAGATTTGGATATAGCTCCCATATATATCTTCATCCGATTTCGGGTTAATTGTGCACCAAATGGCCGATATAAGTCCAAATGGACTGAATTTTAGTACATCGGACCAAATTCAGCCTAGAAGCAAGTATATCAAATTTAGTGAAAATCGGTTCAGATATAGATATAGCAACCATATATATGTTTCATCCGATTTAGTGTTTTAGTCCCATACATTCGTAATATTCACTCCACAACCGTGATATTTGGTACCAGCTATTAGATGGAGCACAGGAATAGCTGTTTTAAACTTTATCGAAATCGGTTCAGATGTGGATATAGCTCCCATATATGTCTTCATCCGATTTCGGGTTAATTGTGCACCAAATGGCCGATATAAGTCCAAATGGACTGAATTTTAGTACATCGGACCAAATTCAGCCTAGAAGCAAGTATATCAAATTTAGTGAAAATCGGTTCAGATATAGATATAGCAACCATATATATGTTTCATCCGATTTAGTGTTTTAGTCCCATACATTCGTAATATTCACTCCACAACCGTGATATTTGGTACCAGGTATTAGATGGAGCACAGGAATAGCTGTTTTAAACTTTATCGAAATCGGTTCAGATGTGGATATAGCTCCCATATATGTCTTCATCCGATTTCGGGTTAAATGTGCACTAAATGGTCAATATCAGCCCAAATCACCTGCATTTTCGTAAATAAGACCGAATTCAGTCTGGAAGCTAATACGTAAAATTTGGAGAAACCCGGTTCAGAGATAGCTATAGTTCGTAAAATGCACGATAGAATTAGATAGATTTTGATTTTGTACCAAATATCTAATAGAGCTCTGAAATGCCCTGTATAAACCTTTTTACGAGAGCTCTACTAAATATGCATAGTGGTGTAGGGTATCATATAGTCGGCCCCGCCCGACTTTTGAGCTTTCCTTACTGGTTATGAACGCAGTTGATGCCGCCGGTGCTCCTTATGAGTTGCACCGTCGATGAGCAGCTATCCGTTAGTTTTGGTTATTTTACATTATTACGGACTTTACTGTAGCACTCTACTGGCTTTAAAATGAAGATTCTGAAAGTTCTATTATAAATATAATAACCGTTCTACAGTTAAATAACAAACAATTATCCAATGACATATTCTGTGGAATTTTAAATTGCTATAATTAAAACGATGTTTTTAAAAGTGCATTTTTATGAGTCGGGTCTCTTTAGAATGGAGGAGAACAAAAACTGTCCATGCAATTAATTTTGAATTAAAAGTGCAATTATTAAGTTATCGACCGATTGATACATAACAGACTTCCTATGATTTGATTTAAAGTAGAAGTTTCATTTGTGAGTAGATGTTTAAAGGCGGCGATATGTGGGTGAATTTTTAACATTTTCATAACCATTCTGATTTAAATCCTATCATGGTGTAATAATAAAGGAAACATTTTTTTCTTTTGCTGCTCCTATTCTGTTAAAACATATACACAGTTTTTTATATATGTTTTGAATAATAAAGTAGACAATTTAAAATCATTGTAACTAATTATCTAGTTTTATGTTGCATCAATATTTACCTTCTATCTAAAACTCCAATTTGTGGAAATTAAGATTAGGAAGCTAAAATGTTGCGCAGTTCTGCAGGCAATTCAAGTTCGAAGATGGGCTATATATGTACATCGTATAGTCCCCATATAGCGGTGCCCCCGATATTCGGTATTTTGACAATTTCAGCCAAAATTTTCAATGGATTTGTCTTTAAATCCATAAAAGGAGTTCCTTGTAAGTACATTACCTCTGGAAGAGAATTGTCTATATAGGTCCACGATATCGTATAGCCTCCATATAACGGTACCCCCCTATATTCGGCATTTGGATGATTTTAGCCAGATTTTTCAATGGAATGGTCTGAAAATTCTCATAAGAAGTTCCTTGTGAGTACTTTATCCCCTGAAAGAGAATTGTCTATATAGGTTCACGAAATCGTATATCACCCATACAACAGCAACTCTCGATATTCGGTATTTTGATGATTTTAGCCAGATTTTTCAATGGAATTGTCTGAAGATTCTCACAAGAAGTTCCTTGTGAGAAATTTATCCTCTAGAAGAGAATTGTCTAAATAGATCCACGTATATATAGGTATCCTCCCATATAAAGCTACCCCCCATATTCAGTATTTTGATCATTTCAGGCAAAATTTTCAATGGAATTGTATTAAAATCCACAAAAGGAGTTCCTTGTGAGTACATTATCCCCTGGAAGAGAATTGTCTATATAGGTCCACGATATCATATATTCCCTATACGGTTTCTCCCGATATTTTGATTTTTTGAGTTTTGCGACGTTATTCACCGGAATTGTTTCAAATTTCGTATATAAAGTTCGGAACAGTTACTACAGCCTCTAACACAAATTACTTATGTGGTCCTGCATAAGTTATTTGTGTCAGAGGCTGTAGTAACTGTTCTGAACTTCTTCGTATGGCCCCCATATAACGAATTTCATTTGAGGGGAACTTTCTTAAAATTTTTCAAGTTTCTTCCAAATGGCGGAGGGTATAAAAAGTTCGGCCCGGCCAAACTTAGCTGCTTTCTTACTTGTCTTTTTACCACATAGTGGTAAGGGTAACATGGAGAAGGAAGCGAGATTGACCCATAGTTACTTTTGAGGATCTTCACATAATCACTTTCTGAGTCTGTTTATGCATGTCAGTCCGTCTGACCTCCGTCCGTCCATGTATTCTTGTGAACAAAATGCAGGTCGCATTTATCATCCGATCGAGATGTAATTTTCCAAACAATATGTGTTTCACCCAAGGACGTATCCTATTGAAATTGGTGATAATTGGATCAGATCCGCCGAAATTAGACTAGACGCAAGTACATCGAATTCGGAGAGAATCGGTTCAGAAATAGCTAAAGCTCCCATATATAGCTTTCATCCGATTTGGTAGTTAAGTCCCCCACATTCGTAATATGCACCCCACAAGAATGATATTATTATTAGATATCAGATACAGCCCAGAAATACCTTTTGGATATGGCTCCCATATATATCTTCAACCGATTTCGGGTTAATTGTGCACCAAAGGCCATTATAAGTCCAAATGACCTGAATTTTGGCACATCTGGCTGAATTCAGTCTTACATATTTAGATTATTGCCGGAAACTTTAAAAGATTTTCGCATCGGCCACAAAACAGTTGATGAATTATCAGCCGATCAAACAAAAAAGATCTGAGAATTTGCAAATTCTCAGGAATGAGGCCTACATAAGATGGGCCAGAAAGTCCATCTGACAACTAAGTTTGCTGTCAAAAACAAAATTGTGATTTGAAATTCAAAAATAGTCAAATCAAATAGTTTTCCTGGCCGACCCTATGTAGGCCATGCTGAGTAACAACAATCTCTCCCAAAATCGCTCTCTTTTAGCTAACTTTTCAACTATCGGACAACATCCCGTAACAATTTCAAGTAATTCTTACAAATTATTACGCTATCAATACCCCTTAATATTACTCTTCCATTCTCTAGTTTTCCCATTTTAAAATTGTTAAATTTTTTATCTATTTATTTTTTTTTTTGCAGTGTTAACATTTTCTTGTGACAGAAAATTTGTGTCCTGTTTCATTCATAAGAGAAAAAGAAAATATCACATAAAAGTGTTGAAAAATAAACGTTCCCCACAAAACGGAAACTAGTGAAACAAATCACAACAATAAAGAAAAAAAAACGAAAAGTTTTGAAAAGAAAATTGTATCCTCTGGGAAACGCCGCCAAAAGACCAACAACAACCATCCATATTTCAGTGAATCCAAGCTAGTGCGCGTGTGTAATGGCGTTTTTGCGTTTCATCTGTGCTCAACGTACCAATTTAGTTTATAGCTGTAGCGTTAGTGGTTCCAGCAGTCTTGGCGCGGGCAAACGTCAATTTGGCTCCAATAAACCAACGACTGGAGTAGCAGCAGCAGCATCGAATAGCTGGTCTAACGATGAATTGAATTATTCGACGGCTTTGTATCAATCGAAACGTGTTTTTCCCCAGACTTTGTTCGCCTCCATCTATGGCCAGCAACAACGTGGCGTCCACACCAATGCCACTAAATCGCAGACGGTAGCCGCGACCCAAACCATCGGGGATGAGCAGAAATCATCTGTCTATTCAAAATCTCAGTTACGTCGTACTCCCCCCACACCGAATGTACCCGAGAATCCCCAACGGGATCCGTTGGATGTAAGTTTCAACGATCCAGTTGCAGCATTCAAGAGCAAAACAACATGGGAGTTAGTGCGAGCTTATTTGGTCTACATGATCTGCTCCAGCGAGAAGTTGGTCGAACACAATATGAAGGTAAGTGGTCTGAGTTCAAGTCCTGCGAATGATTGATGATCTTCCTTTCAGTGACAAAATTATTTTTTCCCACCGAAACGAAATGAATGAATGTTGTCGGAAATTGTTTATTTAAAGTTTTAGTTTTTTTTTTGTAATTTACCCAATACTGCAACATTTGATGGTGGTTGAAATACGATTTATTTCAGATTTTCTAGATGCTATCACAAAGAATCCGGATGTGTTAGTAAGGAATCCATTAAAGAAAAAGCTTTTGAAATTACTTTTGAAATGGGGTTCAGATCCGCCAAATAAGTGTTTAGTATTAGGTTTAAGAACCTGTGCTTGTAATTTGGTCGCTACTACGATTGGAGAGCGCCAAAACCTGCCAAAAAGTCGTAATACTCTGCATCTGATATCCTTGCAAAGAACTGTCCACATAGGTCAACGTTTTGATACAGGTCCAATATAACGTACCGCCCGATTCAAGGTATTTTTCAACAGAATCAGCTGCAATTTCACATTCTAGCAACTGTTCGCTATTTGCTATAGCGGTCCCCTTCCATTTGACACACACATATTTGACGTATTTTGAGGGCTTGCTCAGAACATTCTTTCTCAGGAATTTTCTCCGAAAAAATGAAACGTTGCAGCAAAAAAATTTAAATTTCGGTAAACTTATTGGTGTGACCTCTCATATAACGATAACTTATGATTATCACAATTTTAAAACAACCTGGATGTATTTAGGTATAATGGGTTCTTGTGAAACTTCTTGCCGCATTTTAGCCCTCCCCAACGAAGCACATATTTCAACCAAGTCCTGAACCAAGTTTTGTATTTTTTGTCCAATAATTGCTTTCCCTTTATCCTACAGAGCTTAAATCTCAAAATCCAACTTTTTCTGTTCTCTACGACTTGACATTCAGATCATACTCTATTTTCACTGTTTGTTTGGATGCTATTATGACTTCAATTTTCGAATGGACAATAAGCCGTAGTTACTATTTTTCCAAACGAAAGTGGACTTAAATTCCACTTTCAAAGAATACATAGTTACCACTTAACCCCTCCTCCCCCTCAAATCTAACCTAATATCCACTTTATCGAATGATTCATTTAAAATCCCAGTTTTCAATGAATTGCAAAGCAAAATTATAATTTTTCCACTAGATAATGACAGAATATTTTGTTATGCTGTAACATTTTACCAACAACAACAACAACAACAATTAACCTTGCATTTCAACAAATGCTTTCGCCGTTTTACAAACCTAAAACGACAAAAATGACAATTGAAAAGTGAAAAAAGTTTAAATAGCCCTCATTAAGGCCAGACAATAGTCATTTGTAATGTGGTGGTGTTACTACATACATATATACATATGTGTGTAATTATATGCGGTTCTTCACCTATATACAATGTATGCTATATATGAACAATATTGCCAGGTCTGGTACATCTAAGTTTTGAAATTTTACTACCATTTGTGCTGCTCCCCACAAAAATGTTTGTGTTTGCCTGATGTCTGTGAGAATTGAGATGCTTAACTATAAACAAACGACATTTGAGCAAAAATGGTTCACTACTAATGTTACCAAATTCAGATTTTACCCCAGAATCTGTTTTATTTCACCAAAGCGATTTGCATCAATGTTTAGAAATCGCAATTCAATACTGAGCTTCCTGGCTAGCCTCCAACTCACTCGTATTTATAGGTCCTCATATATACAGGGTGAGATAAAAAAGTGCAGCAAAGTCAAACGCCATAATTTTACATTTTTTTTTCAAATTTATTAAATGAAAGCAACAAATGTCGGAAATAGTATCAAATTTTAGAATAAGTTTAGATTTGTTCGAATTGGTCACCTTTGGCACGAACTATGGCCTTCAAACAGCCAACGAAACCGTCACACGCTGCCCGAATGTTGCTCTGCGGTATTTTGGCCCATTCTCGGCGAATCACTTGCTTGAGGTGTTCGACACTTTGGTATTTTTAGTGCCAACCTTACTTTCCAAAATACTCCGGACACAATAGTCCAACGTATTGGTATCCGGAGATTTTAGTGGCCATTGTGCGCTGGAAATGAAGCGAAGAACCTCATTTTGTAATCATTCTTAGGTGGCGCTTGCTGAGTGCGATGGTGCTGAGTACTGTTGGAATGGCGAAGGTCTGCGGCCAAAATGTTTACGTGCCCAAGGCTTTAATACACCCTACAAAATATTTTCGCAATAATATTCGGTATTTATTCTGATGCCACGGTTGATTAATACGAGCGGAGAGCGACCATCGACTGTTATGGCGGCCCACACCATCACCATGACCGGCGCTTAAGTTCTGGTGCCCAACCGAAGGTGCACATTTTCAGCTGACCTCTTTGGCAAGTAAACACGATCATTTTGTTTGTTTACAAACTGCAGGACAACGAATGTTTTTTCATCGGAGAAAACCAAATTCGGCAGTTCATCACTTTCGGCCACGCGAAGCAACTCTTTAGCACTTTTGAGTCTATTTTCTTTTTGTTGCGGTGTAAGTTCTTGTACTTTTTGGAATCTCTATGGCTTTACCCCGATTCATTTTTCAATATTTGCCGAATGGAATATTGCGATATGTTCAGCTCACGAGCCATTTTTCGGGCACTGCGACGCCGGTTTCGATCAAGTCGCTTCTTTACTTTTCGAACCATTTCTGCTGATGTTGCTGTTTTCTTCCTTGACGTCGGGCTATGCTACCAGTATCACGATAACGGGCGATGGTACGACCAACAAAAGATTTATTCACATTTAAATGCTGAAGTGCTCTACCGATAGCCATTTGTGGTTTTCCAGCCAAATATAAAGAAATCACACTATCACGCTTTAATTCCATCACGAATAACTTTTTTCTGGAAAATTCTCACCAAAATTATATAATATAATGAGCTGTCACTGGAATAATTTTAGCGGCTGTCGGACGAGTGGCTTAGAAATGACAGCAGACTGAAGTTGGTTGCAATTTTTTTTTATCTCACCCTGTATATGAGGACCTGTAAATACGAGTGAGTTGGAGGCTAGCCAGGAAGTTCGGTATTGAATTAATTTGAATAATAATTAATGGTCGACGCATGAATAATTTCAAAGTAGGTGATTTCTTTAGTTTTTTATTATGATTTTTACTGCAAATTTCAAATCAGTAAGCTCTTCTCGAGAGAGGAATAAATAAATCATAAATATATAATGTTCGCCTTAACAATCCAAAAAACAAAACTTCATGAAATTCTATTTCACGAAATTACGTGGGTGTAGACCGGGACGAAGCGAGTATTTCAGAATTTCTAACAATATTTCAAGATTATAACTCGGTTTTATATTTCTTTTATTGCATTCTGAAAAGTTTCAGCCATCAAGAGGCTTCCCTTAGATCTACTAAAATTCTTCAAATATTTGGCAGAAACCGAGTTTTGGCATTATTTTTCTATAGGGCAACTCTTTTAAAATTTTTGACATTGTTGTTGTTGTTTTAAATATTATGTATTAAAAACGAAACTAATTTAACGCATAAACATGTGAAACTATCGAAAGAGAGAGATAGACCAAAAGTCAGACTCTCAACAAAAACTAGAAGAACTACTACCCACTTTACCCACCCTTTATCGTTATTACCCTTCTCTCTTTCGCATTATTATTGCTAATTATTGACAGACAATACAGATGATGAGACTTATTGACAGTCGAATCTACTTAAATGTAAGGCAATTTCTATTTGAAGAAAATTAACGCCTATCATTTCGTAATTTCCATTAACTGCGTTTTTGGTATTCAGCTAAGTGAAATGACGTCTCTGGAATTTCAATTACTAAGATTTAAGGATTCTTCCAAAATGCATTAATTCAATTATTTCTATTTCACTTCCATTTGCATTTATTTGGATTCTACTGTTCGCAAAGCAATAAAACCGGTAAAAGTTAATAAATCAGTCGCTCTGCCGTATTGCATCGGAACATTTGCCATGATGAGAACTCGTTTTTCATTTCAGCAATCTCACGTGACACAAAACATTATAGAAACCAGTTGCTGCTGGTCGCGCATGTTGACTTTGCTGTTGTTAAAAAAAAAAACAAGAGTAGGAGATTTGAGGTTTTTTAGAGCACAGTGATTTCAGACATTAACTTGGAAAGATGTGACAACGGAAATACACCAACTTACAAGAAATTTCGATTGCATGGGAATAAAGATTCTGCAATTTATTTGGAAATAAGTACATATAACGAGGTGAACCATGGATAATTACGCTACAAATATTTATACCATTTATCACAGTTGATTAGTTTTGGATTAGTTGTTAAAATACTTATTGTGATTGAAATCGACGATGCGGAACAGTGAGAACCAGTTAGGAAACGTCAAAAGTCGATCGGATACCACTATGCTTATTTAGTAGAGCTCAAATAACAAACAAGATTATATTGCGAATTTATGTGAAATAGATTATACCAACTATGGACCAAATAAAATTGCTGTAGAGTGCATGGCATGACTTTCATAAGGATTATATTAAAACATATTTATTGTAGCAATAGATATACCGGACCGAGTTTCAACAAATGGAAAAATTCGGTTGAATATAAGAAATCTGTTAATTTTGGGCTGATTTCCTATATCTTTAAAAGAGGAAAATGTTTGTTTGTTTGTAATTTATGGACTTGAAAACCACTGTAGAGATTTTCCTCCAAATTTCCAAGTATAGTACAACATTGCCTGAAAGAAACATAGGCTATATAAATTTTTTAAATTCCACTTGAAATTGGAGATATAGCATATGCATATGCAGGGTGAGATATATAGCATATGCAGTGTGAGATGAAAAAATTGCAACAAAGTCATTCTTACACTTTTTTTAAATTTTATTGAATGAAAGCAAAAAATATCGGTAATAGAATCAAATTTTAGAATAAGTTTAGATTTGTTTGAATTGGTCACTTTTGGCACGAATTATGGCCTTCAAACGGCCAATGAAACCGTCGCACGCTGCCCGAATGTTGCTCTGCGGTATTTTGGCCCATTCACGGCGAAGCGCTTGCTTGAGGTGATCGACACTTTGGTATTTTTTAGTGTCAACCTTGCTTTCCAAAATACTCCGGACACAATAGTCCAACGGTTTGGTTTCCGGAGATTTTAGTGGCAATTGTGCGCTGAAAATGAAGCGAGGAACCTCATTTGTAACCATTCTTGGCTGGCGCATCCAAGGTCTGCGGCCAAAATGTTTGTGTGCTCAAGGCTATAATACACCCTCCAGAATATTTTCGCGATAATATTCGGCATTTATTCTGATGCCACAGTCGATTAATACGAACGGAGAGCGACCATCGGCTGTTATGGCGGCCCACACCTCACGCCGGCGCTTGATTTCTGGTGACCAACCGAAGGTGCACATTTTCAGCTGACCTCTTTGGCAAGTAAACACGATCATTTTATTTGTTTACACACTGCTGGACAACGAATGTCTTCTCATCAGAGAAAACCAAATTCGGCAGTTCACCACTTTCGGCCAAGCGAAGCAACTCTTTAGCTCTTTTGAGTCTATTTTCTTTCTGTTGCGGTGTAAGTTCTTGCACTTTTTGGTATTTCAATGGCTTTCCCCGAGTTCATTTTTCAATATTTGCCGAATGGAATATTGTGATATGTTAAGCTCACGAGCCATTTTTCGGGCACTGCGACGCGGGTTTCGTCACTTCTTTACTTTTCGAACCATTTCTGCTGATTTTGGTGTTTTCTTCCGTCTACTTCCTTGACGTTGGGCTACGCTACCAATATCACGGTAACGAGCGATGGTACGAGGCAAGAAAGATTTATTCACATTTAAATCCTGGAGTGCTCTAACGATAGCCACTTGTGGTTTTCCAGCCAAATATAAAGAAATCACACTATCACGCTTTAATTCCATCGCGAATAACTTTTTTTTTGGAAAATTCTCACCAAAATTCTTTTGTACGCTTGTAAAAAATATAATGAGCTGTCACTGGAATAATTTTAACAACTGTCGGACGAGTAGCTTAGAAATGACAGTAGTCTGAAGTTGGTTGCAATTTTTTTCATCTCACCTGTATGTCCGACGCTGTTTTAAACCATAGTCGACCAAGAACTGTCTTGATCATACACATTTGAAACCCCTTGGTGTCTGTTTCAATATTAACACAAGTCCACGAGCCCGTGCAAGTCCCAACGAAATACTAACATTGTGTCATTCTTTCAACATTTTTGTTTACGTTTTATTCGCATTTATTTTGAAAATACGAATGAAATCGGATGACCTAATAGAAAGGCCATGAGCCCACTGTTTCCTTTGGCTCTGTTCATCTTACACATAAACTCGGGTGACTGACTGGTTGAATAAGGAAGGCCAACAACAAGGTCTCACGTTTTTCCAAGAAAAATGTCGGAAAACAATTTGGCAACAAGATTTTTCTCTTATAAAACAAGACACGGATACGTAAAAGGTATAAATGTGCATATCTTCATGCAAACATACACCTACCAAGTGTATAGTTTGGCAGTGTGCGAATTGCCGGGTCTCGTTCTGAGACAATTGACCAAACGACCGGCAAGTGTGCTTTTTTCTCGGTCTTATAATAGCCATTTAAGATGCTCTCGACATGTATAATGCAGGGTTGTTGTATGCGAATGTGTTGTTGCGGCGGTGTTGCATGAATAAGAAAACACAAGAGAATAACAACAACGCCAAACCGAATGTGCAAGACTACAACTCAAACCCCCATTTATCCGGCGCACACGAACAGCTAATACACACACATACAGTCAAAGGTTAGTGACAAGCCCCCAGAAATGAACCAACAGGCCAGCACGCACTCACGACTACTCTGATAGTGCCTCGCTCTTACTCTCTGAGAGTCTATTCATATATACGTTTAAGTTTTCCGAAGCCCACAGTCCCCCACCGCTCTTTCTTCTTTGGCAAGATGGAACATCATGTGAGTGGCAACATTCGCAGCTATTGTTGGGTAGGTTCAGCGAATGTTTTACTTGGGAAGAGCTGATCCCCCAATGCTGCTTATTGACTGCTCTACATCGTTATAGATATATATGTATGTATATTCCGACATATGTACTTGAAAGTTTAGACTTACACATGTACCTATATCGAGATTTATATGTATGTATGTATGTATGATCTTCTACAGTTTTGTGTGCCTAACGTTAGTACTGAATACCACCTATATGTATGTCTCATGGATTTATGGCTGGCGTTTTCTTTTTTTAAGAGACGAGATGTTAGGGAGGAGAAACGATTTAAACAAAATCGATAAATTGAATTTATATTGTGTATTTTTGCACATAATGTAGACGAGGGCCGCTATGGGAGTTTTATATTGTGTATTTCGATTTGGTTTAATGACATTTTACCATTGTAAGGCCTTTTAACATTGTATATTAAGACAAATAGACAGGGTTTGCAGGGAAGACCATGCTCAACATAGGCAAAACAATCAGTGAACATATACATTGTATTTAGAAGATAGCGCTAAATTTAACTTAAAAACCTATTGATTAGTATTGAAAAATTAAAAACAGTGTTAAGTTCGTTTGTCCTCAAAATTACTAACCCTTGAGAATTGTGTTAATTGATCGTTGTGCCAATACCTGTTATTTATTTGTATTATTATTATGTATTATATTTTAGTCTCTGGTCACGGATATATGAACTTGATTTGAAAATAAGTAGAAAATAAAGAGATAGACTTTAGTTTAACAGTGATTTATTCAAACACAGTGGCTCAAAATCAGCCAACCAAGAAAAACGTATTGTCTTTTTTATGAAGGAATATGATCTCATTTTACATTAGTTATTCGAACCGGAAAAGTGACCGAGAACGAAGTTGGACATGATTCACCTGCATTTGCCTCAATAAAGAGGATCATTTGAGCAACCGAGGCTCTGAAGGAAGGAAATATTGTCGGCAGGAGATCGAGGAAGATGTTGACACGTTTTTTTGTGTGACAAACTGGGTGATTGAACTAATAAAGAATCACACACTGATAACCATTAGTGGGGAAATTGTGAGTACACCAGAGGTCAACGAACTGCCGCATCTCCACAGGTAGCCATAGAAAAACGCGTAAACAATTGATGATGCCTGCGAAGCAATGAGAATTAATTGATTGAATTGAAGAAGCCACTTCCAAATGATTTTTTCCACTCATCGAAATGTAAAGTCCCCGCAAGGGATACTGTGAAGTTGGAAAATTTGTCGCAAGGCCATAATAAAGGTGATGTACAGAAGCAGCTTTGGATAACATAATTGTTTACATGACACGAAAGGGTTGTCAGGAATATTAATATGTCATGCCATGTTGCCAAGCTGCTTATGTATCATTATCTGAAAATGCGAGAAAAAAAGAAATCGCGATAGATCTAAAGGGTGTTCTTAATATTACGGTGGCCGCTCAACTCGAAATCAAAAATCCCATTTTGGGAGCAAACAATTTTCCGTACCTCGAAGTTCTCAGACCCTTTTTCCTTGCAAATAAGATGGTATTTCAAGTTCTTAGAAAAAATAAACTCTCCATTTATAGAATGTTTATCATAGGTCCTTTTTGGTAAAGCTCTCATTTAACTCTCATTTAGCTCACATGTCAGCTGTCGTTTTAAACAGAATTGATTTATTTTGGCATATTGGATTCAAACTGAAACCTGACCTACGAAAAGTGTTGACTAAAGTTTGGTAAAGAGGTCACATAATCTGTCGAAGTGGCTTCATATGATATTTTGTAATATTATTAGGTAGAATACAGGTTCGCAAAAAATGTATGCCGCATTTATAAGTATTTTGAACATATAGTGATAAAATTGGTTATTACGGCTTGTAACTGGTAGAAAACTATTTGGCTAAAATAATCAGTTTTTACAGTTATTGAAACTTATTGCCTCGCAATGCTACCCCAAATTTTAGGAATACTGAGGACAATTGATTTGACTTTAATTTGAGTTTTCAGTAGATTGATAAAATTTTACTCAAATGTATATTATGTCTGCAGGACTTTTGGTATTGTAGGTCCACGTTTTGGTATAGCCTCCATATAAAGGTACCTCCCTATATTCGGTATTTTGATGATTTTAGCGACATTATTCACCGGAATTGTTTCAAGTTTATACAGAAAATTGTCTGTGAGCCTTTGTGGGAAGGTACCAGAAGGAATGGCTCAATCTCTGCCATCTTTATAACACGTCTTGTGTTGATAGAAATATTGAGATGTGCCAAGTCTGAATGGAACCGGATGTTAACTTCACGTTGTGCGAGCTTCATGAATATTCAAAACTTTGACGCTTTGTGGGAGAGGTACTTGATGAAGTGGACCGGTAATGTCCATTCTCACACCTGACCTAGCACTGATGCAAATATAAGGATTCCGAACTCGATCCAAGTTTGATAATAATAATTAAGATGTACCAAGTTTGGACTAAATCGTATATTTCTTTTGAGAGTTATTGTGCGCACCAGCCAGACAGACGGACGGATGGACTCCAAATATTCTGAAACGGTCCAAAGAGATCTAGGGTCTAAAACCGTTATTTCGATAAGGCACGTTTTGGCCGTAGCCATATGGCTGAGGGTATACAAATCACACAAATGATTCTTTGAACAGCTCTCTATTCCTTAGCATCTACGGGGATTTATGTATAAAATATCTGGCGTTCTCCAAGCACAATGTCGAACATCTAGCTTTGGAAACCTCTTAAGATGCCCTCCTATATCCTCAACTTAAAACCTGTCACAATTCGCTTACTACCCACGTATATAGATGAGTATGCAATCGTTCGTACATGATTTTTTTTTCGTTCGTAAACGACAAATACAATGTATTGGATAATTGCTGCCAAGAACACAACACTCATCCGATGTACTATATATGTATGTATCTCTCTGTTTATGTTTGTATGTAAATGGATGACAGCTGTACGTATACAGCACGACGTATCTCTGAAATATATAGACTACTATTTTTAAAATTCAAACAAATTTTGAAATTGTTTTGTTTGTTTGTTTGTTATTTTTATTATCGTCATTACTGGCATGAAATGTCTCTCTCAGATGTGAGTGTGTCTGTGTCAATTTGTTCCGTTTGTTTGGTAATTTGTAAATGACCAGAATTGTTGTTGTTGTTTGGGCTGTTTTAATTTTAATGGCTTTCGATCAGGTGAACAGCGTTTCAGCGCTGCTGGCTGACTGGGAGGAAGTGAGGTGGTTGGACAGATGGGTGGGTTATGTCTGAGAGATGTGAAAGAAGGGGGTGTATTATTTTTAGTATGTCGCTCGTGACATTAAGCAATTGCAGCCGGCACATTTATTTCGCCACACATTACAATTCAGCTGTCGCTTGTCAGTCAAATGTTTCGAAGAAGTAAAGAATCAGGGATAAATTTGTTTTTTTTTTTTCACAAATTTATTTTCTCGGATTTGAAAAAGATGCTTCATTTATTTGCCAAAAACCTGTCTGGCAGATAGGTTCGACAATAAAAAGAGGAGGCAAATCCATTACCAGTTTCTTACATAACGACACGATATTGGTGAAAACGCCCATTTCTTGGTGCATTGGCATATCTAAAATAGAGGGTGGTGGCAGACACGTTGACGTCTTACAAATATGTCGATAAATCTGCAATTCCATATTTAATTGTTTGTGAAATTGAAGTTATAGTTTTGGCTGCCCCTAAATGGATTCAATTTGGCGCAGATTCATATTTCATAAGCGCTGTGGACAAACTTTTGGCTGACAAAATATGTTTTTTTTTTGTTTTTGTAAAATATTGTCATAGTAATTCCTTATTATATGGACGTCAATAAAAAAGTATAGAACATGGTCGAACAAATTAAGACCAAACAATATGTATGATAATGTATTAGTTAAGGCCTGATTACACATTATGTTAGAGTCATATGTAAAATGTTTTATTCGTATTTTATATTTTACATTTATATAGCATATTTTATGGAGCTCCCACCTAATTTTAAACTTGAAACTGTAGTGCATAAACTGCACTATTGAGCGTTTCTTTTTATACCCTCCATCATTCCGTTTGTAATACCTGGAAATATAAATTTAAGACCCCACAAAGTGTATATATTCTGTGGAAATCACTCTAAATTCCGCACGAAATGAAGTAGATTGATAAATTTTTTCTCAAATTTATATTATGTCTGCAGGACGTTTGGTATTTAAAATGGGCCATGTAGTTCCACGTTTTGATATAGCCGCTATATAACTGTATATGGCTGCTTAAGTCACAATTGTTACCCAAATTTGCTATAATTTGGCAGAATATGTACCATTTATGTAAGAAATTTTCTTGCATAGAACTGTCAATGTAAGTCGAAGTTTTGATATAGTCCCCATATAAATGTACTTCCAAATATTCGGTATGTTTCAAAATTGCAATTTAAAGTTCCTAATGGATACTACATCATATGACAGAAAATTGCACATATAGGTCCACGTCCACGCCCCCTCATATAGCGGTACCTCCCTACATTCGATATTTTGATGATTTTAGCGACATTATTCACCGGAATTGTTTCAAAATTCGTAGTGGGTACTACAGCCTATGACTGAAAATCGCCTGTAAAGCTTCTCGTCTCGTTCACAGAAAATTTCACATGCAGGTCCAGGTCTTTGTAAAGCACCCATACATTTTTGTACCCTAAATATTCGGTACTTCGATGATTTTAGCGACATTATTCATGGGCATTGTATCATGTTTCGTATTTGAAGTTCCTAATGGGCACTACCATCTGTGATAGAAAATTGTCTATGCAGGTCCACGTCTTTGTATATCCCCCATATAATGGCACCTCCCTACATACGGTATTTTGAGGATTTAATAGGCATTATTCACTGGAATTGCTTCAAATTTTGTATTTGAAGTTCCTAATGCAGGTCCACGTGTTTGTTGGCCTGACTTCTGTGAAGGTTGTTTTATATCACCTGGACAATTAGTTGTTGGGTGTCTTTTATTGTTCGACGCAATATGATTTCAGAACGTAAGAACAATGCGTTCGAAACATAGAAAGCCTTACCCTAAGTCTTTTTTGATTGGCTATCGTTTAAGAAGAAGAATTGTTATGCAGCTGATCCTCCCTGTGGTGGACTTCCCATTTCCTCATACTCAGCGCTTTTTTTGGAGTCCAACAAATTTAGGACCGCTTTAAAGAGTTAAAACAACTTTAATTTGGTACCTTCCTATGTAAATTACGTAAGTCGCCTTTCGATTGATCGATCAATCAATTAGCCGACTTCTGACAGTGAGTAAAATTGCAAAGTCGACTTAGTTAATCGAATTTCGATTTGTTGATCGTCTTTTCATTTTTGCACAAGTCAAACTGATCACAAAGATAGAGTTGTTTTTAGTTTTAATTATATTGGGTCCCTGAAGAGTCTAAAAATCTGTATCGACCTTTCGTCTTTAGTTTTTGGGGACTTTGCAATGGGTTGGTTCAGATTTAGCTATAGCTTCCATATATATGTTTCATCCGATTTGGTTAAGTCCCCCACATTCGTAAAATGCATTCGACAACAATGATATTTGATATCAGATATCTTATAGATCTCGGAAATACCTTAACATTTGGATATAGCTCTCATATATATCCTTAATCCGGTTTCAGGATTATTGTGCAAATAATGGCTAATATCGGCCCATATGGAGTGAATTTCGGGACGTACGTTCGTATTTTGTGGAACTCGGCTCCGATACAAATTTTTATACCCTCCACCATAGTATGGAGGGTATATTAAGTTTGTCATTCCGTTTGTAACACCTCGAAATATACATTTTAGACCCCACAAAGTATATATATTTTTGATCAGCATAAAATTATATGCCGATTTAGCAGTGTCCGTCTGTGGGAATCACTCTAGCTTCCGAACGAAATGAAGTAGGTTGATAAAATTTTACTCAAATGTGTATTATGTCTGCAGGACTTTTGGTATTGAAAATTGGTCATGTAGGTCCACGTCTTCATGTAGCCCCCATATAGATTTTAGCGACATTATTTACCGGAATTTTTTCAAATTTCGCATTTGAATTTCGTAATGGATACTACAGCCTATGCCAGAAAATTGTCTGTGCAGGTCCACGTTTTATAACCCCCATGGTACCTTCCTATATTCGGTATTTTGATGATTTTAGCTACATTATAAACAGATTTTTTTTCAAGTTTCGCATTTGAATATTGTAATAGCTTGTGACAAAAGTTGCCTATGCAGGTCCATGTCGTCTTATAGAACCTAATATACGGCTACATTCGGTATTGTTAAGATTTTAACGGATTTTATTTTTTTTAAATTGCCAAATTTGTACCAAATGGCGGAGGGTATTCAAAGTTCGGCCCGGCTTTTTTACTTGTTTAATATATTCCTTACCGAAGTGATATCGTGCACTCTATGGCAATGTTATTTGGTATAAAAGATTAAAATGTCTCCGTCAAATTTAGTAAAAATCGATTCAGAATTGTATATGCTTACCATATACATATTAGTTCCCTCTTAACCAAATGTTGTTGGTATGAACTACTTCAAATAAATTATTTTGTTTCGGGAGCTCTACGAAATATGCATTGTGGTGCAGGGTATCATATAGTCGGCCCGCCCGGCTTTTAACTTTTCCTTACTGGTTTCTTTATGAAACAGAGCAATTGTTTGTAGAAACATTTTCTATATTCTATATAAAAACTCTATATTCATAAACCCCCCTCTGAATGTGAAACCACCAACAAATGTTGCTTGTATGGGAGTATTTTTTTATTCTATGAAAACCAACAAACATACATGTCTATGTATGATTTTAACAATTTATCAATTGACTTCATTTGCATTTTTAAGTGTCAGTTGATCAACATAATTTGTATTAATTTATTCATTTCTGCCCTTAATTGATTTTCTTTTATAATTATTAACTTTTCATTTTCGTTCTGTTTAATATGAGTTTTCTTTTAAAAAAACAAAAATATTAAAATTGGTTTAATGTGTGAACCTGTGTGAACGATTGAATAAAAAATATGTATTTTTTTTTCAATAAATAACTATTCAAAATTGTAATTTTTTCTTTTCCAAAAAAAACACAAATCCTTCTCTTTTCTTCTTCTGCTTGCTCGTATTTCATCCCTTGTAAACAAAACGAAAATGCTATTACGTAAAACGCAAATTGAAATGAATTTTGAAATTGAAATATTGTATAGCTTATGAAAGTGGCAAATACAATACTGGGAGAAAAATTGTTTACAGCTCTGATGAAGGCAACATTCTATGGACACTTTGTTGCTGGCGAAGATCAAATCAAAATCATACCAACACTCGAAAGGTAATTTTAAAAGCTTTTACAGAAACTGATTAACGCTTTTTTTCTATCTTTTCTTCTTTTTTATTTTATATTTTTTGATGCTCGGGATAATGTTTTGTTTTTGAAAACCTGGGGCTGATTTATCAACATCTACTCCATTTCCAATGCTTTTGATATTTTGGATTCTATTTATTTATTGATTTGACCCCGCCCGCTTATGCCATTACAATACATACGCGTCCACATACACAAACACACGTACAAACATCTATCTACTATGTCCTGCAACATCAATTGCACTTTTGCGGGGGCAATGACATGTCATTGCTGCTGTTGTTGTCGTTGTCAATTTGAACCACAGTTGATGAAACTTGCCAAAACTGTCCTGGGTGGCACTCTCTTCGACCTTTTAATGAAGTCCTCATTCTATGGCCATTTCGTCGCTGGCGAGGATCGTCATAAAATTGTGCCAACACTTGAGAGGTTTTTTTCTTTTCTTCCTTATATTGATTTTTATTTACATTACCATATGTTTTGTAAATGTCCATTTGCATATACATCTATGTGACCTACTCCCCCATGCATGCTGTGAAGTTTTTTTTTTCGATTTAAGCTGTCAATTTGGAAGAGAAGATGGGTAAATTTGAAAAAAAAATGTATCAAATAGTTGAGTATCACGTAATCTTGATGTTGACAATTAATTCACGGAAGATAGTTGAAATTTTCTAAATTCGGAACACATTTTGTTGCAGATTTTTTTAGAATTACCTTCTGATGATCAAAAACGACTATAAATTTGGATTCAACTTACAATGTACCTACAACAGAGGTGGAAACCTTTTTGTAAGGAGGATTAATACCACCTGAAAACCAAAATATGAACGTGACCATTTTGATGCCCCAAACTCTTCATGAGATTTTCAAGACTCCTTATTATACAGGCAAAATGAACGAAAGATCGATTTGTCATTTTCTACTCATTTTAATTTGATTTCGTTCGACTTCTTTCAAATAACTGGACAGAGTTATTGAGAAATGTTACATATTGAAATGTTCATAGAAAGCTTTGTGACATATCATACATAGGAGCCCCCATATAAGTGTAAGACGCCGAATTTATTGCCCAGAACACCATTTGCCGTCTGAGTTCTGTGAAGGACAATTAGTTGTTGGGTATCTTTTATTGTTCAACGCAGTATGATTTCAACATTAATTTTTTTTTGACATGAACGTAAGAACAATGCGTTCGAAACATAGAAAGCTGTACCCTAAGTCTTTGTCTGATCGTTTAAGAAGAGTTGCCATGCAGCTGATCCTCCCTGGGGTGGACCTCCCATCTTCTCATGTTCGACGCGTTATTTTGGAGGCCAACAAACTTTGAACAGCTTTAAAGATTTAGAACAGCTTTAATTTGGTACCGTCCTATGTAAGATACGTAAGTCGTCCTTCGATTGATCCATCAATCAATTGGTAACTTTTGATAGTGGGAAAACATGCAAAGTCGTCTAAGGTTAATCGAATTTCGATTGTTTATAGTTTTAATTATCTTGGGTCTCTGAAAAGATTAAAAATCTATATCGACTTTTCGTAATCGATTTTAGTTTCCGTTTCGGACAGTTTGTGTCTTTAGTTTTTTGGTGGACTTTGCAATGCGTTCATTTGCTTCTTCAGCCATCGTGTTGACCTCCTCATTGTTAGGGACTGCTAGGTGATTATGCTACCCAATTTTAAATAGACACCCCTTGATTTAAAAGAGAGTAGCATGACCTCGGTATGTTTTCGTTCGGGGACTGACAATGTGTTTCAACAAATTACGCAATTTTTTCTAGCGTCCACCATTTTATGGAGGGTAACTCCTCGAAATATTCATAATGGACCCTACAAAGTATATATATTCTGGATCACAGTAAAATTTTGAAGACAATCTAGCGTTGTCCGTCTGTCTTGTTGTAATCACATTTTCTTTCGAGCGAATTGAGATAGAAGGCTAAAATTTTGCATACATGCATAGTTTACCAGTATGCAGGGTAAGTTCGAAAACGGGCCATGTCGGTCCACGTTCTCGTATAGCCTCCATATAACGGTACCTCCCGATATTCGGTATTTTCATGATTATTTTAAATTTCATATTTAAAGTTCGCAATGGCTAATACAGCCTATGACATCATTTTTTGTATGCAGGTCCGCGACTTCGTTTAGCCCCCATATAACGGTACCCCCCGATATTGGGTATTTTGATGATTTCATCAACATTATTCGCCTGATTCGTTTCAAATTTCGAACTGGAATATTTTAATGGGTACTACAACATATGGCAAACAATTTCGTATGCAGGTCCACGTCTTCGTGTAGCCCCGATATGACTGTACCTCCCGATACTCGGTATTTTCAAGATTTTTCCGACTTTATTCACTGTAGTTGTAACAAATTTCGTATTTGAAGTTCGTAATGAATACTAGAGCCTATGACAGAAAATTGTTTGTGCAGGTCCACGTCTTCGTATAGTCCCAATAAACGATTTTAGCTACATTATTAACCGATTTTTTTATTCAAGTTTCGCACTTGAATATTGTAATGGTTTATGATAAAAGTTGCCTATGAAGGTCCACGTCGTCGTATAGACCCTCATATATCGGCTACATTCGGTATATTTAAGATTTTAACAGAATTTTTAGCGGATTTATTTTTTTTGATAATAAAATCGTTCCAAAATGGTGGAGGGTATTAAACTTACCGAACTTACCGCTTCCTCACTTGCTAAAACTTAAAAGTTTCACAAACTTTGAGTACTTCTAATTTTGGTTTACCACTTTAGCTTCTATCCAGCTAGTCTTAAATCTTTAACCCATCCGCTGTTTAGACTCTTGCTTTAGATTTTTTCATGATGAAAATACATATGACTGAAGGTTGTATCTCATGGTACCGTGGTAGGAATTGAGTTAATCGGCGCTCTAAACTTGATTTTAACAAAAAAAAAAAAAAAAAAAAATATGACTGGTGGTGGTACCGTCGCAGCAATTGAGATATGTTATTCTTAGCCACCGTGTTAGGGCGAAGATCAATGTCTATTCGAAGGGTAAAGTGAACTTACTATAATATTTTTTCATTTTCAAAATCTCTTTTATACATTGTTCTTTCGAGTGAATAATATACTCGCCAAGGGCTAAAAGCACCAAGGAATATTCCACAAAATTGCTGACCACCTGATGACAATCAAATCTCTCCTAAATTAAATCACACAATGGTTATCATCCCTATCTTCTACACTTCCAAATTGCAGCATTATATTCTAAATTAACTATCCAAAGTTTATCTACAAACTTCAAAAATTCTATTATTCGGACAACAAACAATCAAATTCAATTATTTTCAGAATGAAAAAAAAAATTGGCAAACAAATTTGACTTGAATTGGTGAACTGTTGGTGGCGTTATTTTCCACAAAATTTCAAAACTTTTTGTGTGTGGATCCATAAATTCAAATTGAATTTGATCAAAATTTAAACGATTCATCAGCAACACTCTCCACATTCTTCTTCTTCTTCCATTCTTTCCGTTGTGTGCGTCAATCAATCTCTTCGTCTATCTAACTTTTCGCTGTCAAGGACGTGCATAATTTGTAAAATGTGTCTCTTTCTCTCTAATAATAGTTGTGTTCCAGTACTTTTTTAGTAGTAAAACTAGCAGAAGAGAGAACAGTTCGAAATGTCATTCTCATTTAGGTTTGCTCAAAAAATAAGGGAACGGAAAATTAGCAGAAATGCGATAAAATGTCAAAATTCAAAATTCCAAAAGTAAACAGCCTAAATCGGACTGGTGAAACCTTACTGAAAAGATCGCCAACATTTAAAAAATGAGTATTGAAGACGATAGGTTAAAATTAATAATTTATAATAATAATTAATAATCTGATTCCTCATTCAGCCAGTCCTCTTCACTGCTGGAATCATCCAAAAGTGAATACATCAGTTGCTCCATATTTTCTCTTTTTGTTTTTTGCACGACAAATATTAGTTTTTCCTTTAGTTTTCAAGTTGATCATTTTCTTTATTGAAATGTATCAATACATTTTTCAACCTTGTTAGCCCTGTGAATTAAATGTCAAATTTACAATATGCACATTTCTGCTCGGCCAAATTCATGTAGCTAAAACAAGCAGAAATGTGCACCACTCAGCGCCATTTTTTTCTCGAGAGAGCTGCAAGTTTTGCTAGTTTTTGGAGTACGGGAACGCGTTGTAGCAGAATTAGTGCTAATTAGTACTAATTTGCAGGTTCTGGAACACAACTAATATTCCTGTGTATGTATATGTTGTACGTTTCTTTGGTTTATTATTATGTCACGGTGACAGATGTTATGACATCTCTCTCTCGCTCTTCCTGTTACCCAACATCATCACCATCATCCAGCATCAAGAGAAATCATACTTTTTATGTGGCAATGAATGTATATCATCACCCCATGCTCATTTAAATCCAAGTGTATGTGGCACCCCGGCGTTTCAATTGTTATTCAATTTGTTTAATAAACATTTCGACAAAAAAATAACACGTTGACACATTCACATTTAGACACACACACACATGCATACCTGAGAAGCTACCGCTTATGTTGCACAATAAGATGAGGCGATTTATATTGAATATTGCGGAAAATTATTAGTTTGAGTCAAAATTATAGCCTATTGTTATACATATGTCAATGGATTTAAGGTAGAGGAATTGCTTTTCTCTAACTAAGTAAAATCATATTTACCAATACTTTAGAAAGAAATTGATGAAGCGGCTCATCGGGTTTCTGCAAGTCAGAGACTATAGACCAACTTGGAATGTCATACAGTTTTATAATGAAGAACCTATAATGGAAACCTTGAATATTTGACTTCGTCCAGTCACTAAAAACATTAATTAAGTTCCGGATCTACGTTGTAAAGAAATTTACCTTACAATCACATAATGTTTTGGCCACACTTAGTGGTAATTAAACGAATATTACCTTTTTCTGCAACTGCTTTGGCTCCTGCAGATAATGTTTAGCCGATGACTTAAGTCAGTAAAAACCGTTTTATGTATTCTCACCTTAAAAAAACTACCTAACAAAATTTGAAAGTCGGACGGATCGAGCTTTTTATATTCTTCACGTCCTTCCTTTCCTTAAGTGGAACTAGTTTCTTTGCTCCATTTAGTTCACACCATAGCATCAATAGTTCAAGCGTTCCTTTGATTATTTTTCTCCAATCGTTCGCCGGATTGAGATAAATGTTCATTGTGAATTTTGAATAATATCGTAGAAAATAATAAGAAAAATCTGAGCTGAGATAAAATAGCTAAATGAAGTACATACATTTAAGTATTTTATAGCGCATTTAGACGATTAAAGATTAACCCACTGGGTTTAATAGATCTAGTGGGTTAACCTTGCTTCTTTACGTGGTAGAAGAATACAGGTAGATGCATCAACGCATTGATATTTTAAAAATTTATTTCTTTTTTTCAAAAATAAGTAGATTTGAATATGTTTTCCTATACGATGCCAATCGGAGGTTCTTATAAATTTGAGTACTTATTCATTCAAAATTTTCGCTTCCAAAATTTTTTGACAGCCGTGTCGATGCGACTACCTGTATTCTTCTACCATGCTTGTTTATATAAACCACTCGAATCCAGGGGATTTTATTTTATATACAAGGTGAGATTAAAAAACTGCAACAAAGTCAAACGCCATAATTTTTACATGTTTTTAATTTTATTGAATGAAAGCAAATATGTCGGAAATAGCATCAAATTTTAGAATAAGTTTAGATTTGTTCGAACTGGTCACCTTTGGCACCAATTATGACCTTCGAACGACCAACGGATTGGTATCCGTAGATTTTGGTGGCCAATGTGCGCTGGAAATGAAGCGAGGAACCTAATTTTTTAACTATTCTTGGGTGGCGCGTGCTGAGTGCGATGGTGCTTAGCCCTGTTGGAATTTCCAAGGTCTGCGGCCAAAATGTTTGCGTGCTCAAGGCTTTAATACACCCTCTAGAAAATTTTCGCCATAATATTTGGCATATATTCTGATGCCACGGTCGATTAAGCGAGCAACGCCTTGGCTCTTTTGAGTCTATTTTCTCATAGTTGCGGGGTAAGTTCTTGCACTTTTTGGAATTTCAGTACCTTTACCCCGAGCTCATTTTTCAATATTTGCCGAATGGATTTTGCGATATGTTCAGCTCACGAGCCTTTTTTGGCAATGTGGCGTGGGTTTCGAGTAAGTCGCTTCTTTACTTTTCCAACCATTTCTGCTGATGTTGCTGTTTTCTTCCGTCCATTTCTTTGACATCGGGCTACGCTACCAGTATCACGGTAACGAGCGATGGTACGAGACATAAAATACTTATTCACATTTAAATCCTGGAGTGCTCTAACGATAGCCACTTGTGGTTTCCAGCCAAATATAAAGAAATCACACTATTACGCTCTAATTCCATCACGAATAACTTTTTTTTCTAGAAAATTATCACCAAAATGCTTTTGTACGCTTGTAAACAATATTATGAGCTGTCACTGGAATAATTTTAACAGCAGTCGGACGATTGGCTTAGATATGACAGCAGTCTAAATTTGGTTGCAGTTTTTTTCATCTCACCCTGTTTAAGCTAATTCACATTGATGACCATCTGTGAGAAAAGTAATGCCTTTTCCATAAAAGAAGTGTTATGATGATCGGATAGCAGAGTTGTGTTTCGAAGAATGGTACAATCGAAACTATAACCAACTCTTTCGCTGATCTAGTTCTTTTGATCAGAATAGAAAAAGGGATGAAGTTGTTTAGCTGGTTGAACCGTTCTAATAGTTCGAACTAATAGTATTATCAGCGGATGATGATCGAGTTGCAGAGTTGTGCAGTTGCGAAAAGAACTAGCTTAGATAAACTATTCTGTGAAATGTACAATCGAAACTACACCAACGCTTCCGTTGATCTACTTCCTTTAGTTCATGTAGTTCATTTTTTATATTTTTATAGGAAAATAGATAATTAAAACTTATCAATATTGTCCAATATTAGTAACAATAAATTATTGAAATTTATATGTAAAACAATGTTTAAACGTAGATTTACCGATGGTTTACAAAACGAATCTAAATTTGTATTATGTATTTTAGTTTGTTTATTTTATTTCACTCTTTTCACACGAAACGGGAAAATAAAAGAAAATGGTAAAATTGAATTGAAATGAACTAAGCAACTAGGTGAACTTCCTAGTTCCTATCATTGAACTAGATGGCACAATTCTATCTGCTTGAAAAGTGGAGCACAACAAACACGAAAATTGCTTTAGATTTGTTTTGGAAAAATTAAAATGTTTATTAAAAGTTCAATTCGTTATCAATTCCAACTAAATCTCTCCATCTTAATGTTCAAGTAAGCGATAGCAAATACATTTCACAACTAAAAAAAACCGTAACCTTTTTCAGCATGATCGAATATCTCCATTAGAGTTCATCGATACTCATTGAGTCATAGTTTTAACACAAACACTTTTCCATTCAATTACATACCCACATAATTATATTTTGTTTATATTAAAGCATGTTGACATTAATAATATCATGATTAACAATTTCCAACAAATATACTAATATTTATTTATTTTTTTGGCAAATGAAAATTACAGGCTGCGTTCATTTGGTGTTAAACCAATTTTGGATTATTCCGTTGAAGAGGATTTGTCCCAGGAAGAGGCGGAGAAACGTGAAGTTGAGTAAGTATCTATTATTTTGAAAATTTTACAGGCGACGACTTAGATGCGTCGAAAATGTTCAGCTCTATGAAAGATCTCTCCATAAACCTTTGTCGTTAGGCAGTGTGTAATTAGTTCAAAGCTTCGAGCTCTGTGACCTCTCATAAGTTTTGTTTTTATGTTTTCGTTAAATTATTGGTAATCTCTCTCTCTCTCTCTTGGTAATCTCTCTTTAACTACTATACTAAATTAGTTATTGGCAACATTAATACTAATATATAAAACAGAAGAAAAAGATTTGCCTGCAATATGTTAAGTATAAAACATAGTGAAAACCTAAATTTACTGCCCCTGAACTCGTCGAGAGGGCACATAGCTCGACATGTAGATTCTTTTTAACCCAATAAAAATTGATTTTCCGTTTTAACTTTTCAAATCAATGTCGACAAAAGTCGATATTTTAGTTTGTTGTGCTGCCAACAGATAATAAGATCGAATTTTGAATTTAATTTGTCTCACACGAAAAGTCGATCGAAACTCTATAATCTGAAAATCCAAAATCTATTACTCAATGTTAACTTTGAGATTTATACATGGCAGAATAATACGGCTAGATGGATCAACACTTGGGAACATTAATATGTCAAAAATCTTTAAATGTTTCTTAAAAATAAGTAGATTTGTATATGACAGATACAGTTCATTGTCCCAGCAGCTGTGTCGATGCGACTATCTCTATTCTTCTACCATAGATTTTTACCACTGTCAAATGTGGACTACGACTTTTAGATCAAAACTTTATTAATCGATCAATCAAAAGTCGACTTATGTATCCCTAAAACGAAATCATCTTTATGGACAATCAATAATAGCAATGGGAAGCAAGAATTCAGTTGAGAATCTATGTTTGTTTATGACAGAACCAAATTATCCGAGTTCGCTTAAACTTCGAACCGAAAGTCGGATGCGAATTAGGTCCGACGTCTGACCGAACGTTATATAGAGTGGTTGACGTGTTGTCAGACCAAAGCGTCGAATAAAAGTCGGAAGTTTTAGCCGAATTTCGAACCGAATTCGCATGGATACCCATGGGAAATTCGGAAGGGGAAATTAGTGCTGTCGGATCGAAGTAATATGCATTTCTATTTTTTTGTTTTTTTTTTTTTTGTAAAGTTCTGATGTACATATTAATGACAACTTTCATAACGTAATGACAAGAGCATGTCGAATATTCTTCAGGAATAACTGCGAAATGTGTATAAATACACATCGAATATTGTCCATGTAATAGAAAGACGAACATTTGCGGAAATTTTATTAAAATCTGGTATCAAACAATCACTTTACCTTCACTCCTCTTTAAACACTAATTGGTGAAAACATTTTTTAGCCCTCAGGGTTTTACATATGTGCTGTCACTTTTATTATCCATGTGTATTTCCGTGCGTATGTCAAATTTACTATTTTACATATGACTCATAATTCTTGCTATCACACACTTGAATATGATTTTTTATTTCATTTGGTTACACTGTCAAGTGAAATCGAAATCGTGTAGATTTCATTCGAAATCAGACTTCCGAAAACTCGCACGAATTCGAGAAAAGAGTGAAAATTGCCTCAAGTCGAGCGGATGCACGCTTGAATTTTGTCCCGAATAACTGTTTTTTTTTTTCTGCAAAATTCTCACCAAAATGCTTTTGTACGCTTGTAAACAATAGGTGTGTCTGGTTACCCTAAAATTTGTAACAATTGTTACAAATTGTTACTGGAAGTCGTCTGTTAACCCAAAAGTTCTGCAAAAGAGGGCGGTTGGAGAGAGAAATTTTGACAAATGTTTCAGTGAGAGTTTGCAAATTCTTGCTGGACAAATTTCTTCTAATAATCACTTACAACTATTCTTCTTCTCATTTATCGACACTCAATCAGATTTTTTCTAATGTTTGTTTATTTCTTTTTGTGATTTTAATTTGAAAATATCTTTTTGGAATTGGCAAGACTAATTGCTTTTGGAGAACAACTTCACAAAATGTGAAAAACGAAAATATTAATATGTAATAAGAAAATAAAAGACTATTTCCAACATTTTCGTATTTTTATTTTATTGCTAATTTCCTTTTTATTTATAAAACTTGTAAAATTGGTGATCTTCTTTTCTTTTAATTCTTTTAATGGGGGACATATTGGTTTGTTTTGACAAATCAGCTGATTGGTTGCAAGCTTCTACAGGAATACCGTCTGTTTACTTTTCGCATTTTGCTTGCAAAAGAGAATAAAACTAGCTTACTCTCTCAGAAAGATGTTGCTGGACAATTCCTGCAGGAAAAGTAACCAGACACACCAAATATAATGAGCTGTCACTGGAATAATTTTAACAGCTGTTGGTCGAGTGGATAAGAAATGACAGTAGTCTGCAGTTGGTTGCAGTTTTTTCATCTCAACCTGTATATAAAACTCCCACTTTTCGAGCAATGCCGCTCAAAAAAGCTTGATATAAATTACCGATTTCTTTGACTAAACGTTGAATGTATGACGAATCTTCGTAAAGCGTGTAGTTTAGGTGTCGGTGTAAAGCAAATATTAGTCACTCTTTAGTAAGTGACAATGAGCTATTTTGATGTGACCTAGTTTAGACCCTCCTTTTGGTGAATTGTTAATTGAATTGACAGCCCGTTGGTAATTCCATTGTAATTCCTTCTCTCTATAACGACTAATCAACCTTTATTATTACATTTTGAGAAGTCACTTTCAGAAATTGGAGCTTATGTTTCTTAGGAATATAAATTTATTACGTTAAAAAATGTTAATCCTAAAAATAATATACGCTATTTCTTGTTAATAGATCCTCAGTTTCAAGTGCCGGCGATGTTAAAGAAGACGATGCCATGCCCCAATACCATGTCGATAAGTCGTTTGCAGATCGTCGCTACAAGGTCAACAGTGCCAGAACCTATTTCTATTTGAATGAAGCTACATGTGAGCGTAACATGGAAACGTTCATTAAATGTTTGGAAGCTGTTTCAGGTAAATTAAATCAACACCAACTAACCTTCCGAAAACAAAAATAACAAAAAACACATTTTAACGAAAATAATAATAGGAAAAAACCCACACAGTACAAAAACAGACCCTCCTCATCAATTAGGGCCAATTAAAGTATAAATGAAATTTCAGTTGAGTGGCTGTGTGTGCGCTCGTTTAGCTTTCAAAATCTCATTCTAGAAATTGCATGCATTTAACGTTTTAATGTTAAATATTTACTGGTTTGCGATTAAGGGAATTGAAAGTTGGTTTTAAACATTTTTGGAGCAAAACATTTGTTTTGTTTGAGTAGCAATAGTTCGAATGTATGTATGTTTATAGCTAACAAATTGAAAAATGTTTTACGAAAAATTGATATTAAATTTCAAAAACAAATCCATAAAAAATCTTAAATTAAAAACAGACTGAACCGGGCTGAACTTTTAATACCCTCCACCATTTCGAAGGGAATTGAAACATTTCAAAAAAAAAGTTCCGAAAACTACCACTTAAATAAATGGGGACTATACGAAGACTTGGACCTGCATACGAAATTTTTTGTCATAGGCTGTAGTGCCCTTTACGAACTTCAAATACGAAATTTGTTACAATTACGGTGTATAATGTCGCAAAAATCATGAAAATACGGAGTATCGAGAGATATATGGAGGATATACGAAGATGTGGACCTGTATGCGATTTTTTGCCATAAGGTGTAGTACCCATTAAGATCTTTCATTACGAAATTTGAAACGATTTCGCTGAATAATGTTGCTGAAATCGTCAAAATATTGACTATCTGGAGGTACCGTTATATGGGGGCTATACGAAAAAGTGGACCTGTATACAAATATTTTTGTCATAGTCTGTAGTACCCATTACGAACTTAAAATACGAAATTTAAAATAATTTCGGTAAATAATGTCGCTCTAATACCGAATATCGGGAGGTACCGTTATATGGGGGCTATACGAAAACGTGGACCATTTACGAACTTAACCTGCCTACTGGTAAACTAGGTATGTATGCAAAATTTTAGTCTCCTATCTCAATTCGTTCGAACGATAGCGTGATTACAACAGACGGACAAAATTTTATGCTGATCCAGAATATAGGGTCTATTATGAATATTTCAAGGAGTTACAAACAAAATGACAAAGTTAATATATCCATAGAATGGTGGAGGGTATAACTATAGTATTGGAAATACTTGGCATCTAAAATGGCTTAAGGCTCTCATTCTGTTTAGCCCTTAAAGGTTTTTGGTTGACATTCTTCATAACAATAGCTTTCCTTTTAAAACCCTCATTCAAAACTAAACTATTTCAAAATCGTTTAAGAAAACAAGCATAGTGACAAGTCCTGCCTATCTTATTTAAAGTCCCTTATCATAATTTTGATTTATCCGCGCGAAAAAACTTCTAGGAAAGCTGCCAAGAAATTTATTTTACATTGTTTCAACATCACACCGGGTGATGCTGCTGTCAATGTAACTCGAATTAGCCAAAACAGAAATACGAATAACAAATGGCAAATAAAATCTCGTAAATAAACCACAAAATATTTGGCGAACATTTATTAGGACTTTGTTAAAATTTACGTGGCGCACAACTAATTTCATTCATCGCATATTCCTTATATATTTCTATATACGTACATATATGTATATCAATACGATATGGGCGTGTGTTCTCCCCCATCTATATACATATATATAATATACTATATTTAAATAATTTATTTTCGTTTGAGGTACAAGTGTCGTCTGCATTTGCTCGACACATATGTCAGTGTGTGTGTGTGTGGGAAAAAATCTTGTCAGCCGATTTTTGCCAGACCTCGATGCCAATGGCATCAGAACTCGTGTGACGATTGTCATCTGTTTTTCCTTTCATTTCGTAATCTTGGCCATTTGACAAGGCGAAAAATAGTAAAAGTAGAAGACAACAGCGAAAATCGAATAAGATATGAAATCGAAATGCAAAAGGAATGAAATAAAAAAAATACCCAAAGAAGCATTTGTTTTATGCTATACTTTTGTTTGTTCACATTTTTTGGCATTGATTGACAAAAGTGTCCACACTAAGCCAGAAAGTATGTGCTAGACTGTACTGGGCTTTATCAATACAATAGGTATGTGAAACAAATAGAATTAGGTTTGTTCGTTTCCATTTCTGAGAATATATTTTGAGGAAAATTTCAATTTAATTGGGGAAAATAAAATAGTTTCAATGGCTATAAATCCTCGCCTAGGATCTTGGATATTGATTCACATTACCAAGGTATATGTGCAAAATTATGCAAAGATTTCAATAAAGAAATGTGGCGTTCATTTTTTACTAAACAAATTTGGCAAAAACAATTAAAAAGCTGTAAGCTCGGCCGGGCCGAACTTTAAACACCCTCCACCATTTGGAACGAATTTGGCAATTCTCAAAACAATTAAATCCGTTAAAATTCTGTTAAAATCTTAAAAATACCGTATGTAGCTGTTATATTAGGGTCTATACGATGACATGTACCTGCATAGGTAACTTTTGTCATAAGCCATTACAATACTCAAATGAGAAACTTAACAAAAATCGGCGAATAATGTAGCTAAAATCATCAAAATACCGTTATATGGGGACTATACGAAGACTGTTATGGGGGCCCACACCATCACCATGGCCCGGGCTTGAGTTCTGGTGGCCAATCGAAGGTGCACATTTTCAGCTGACGTCTTTGGCAAGTAAACACGATCATTTTGTTTGTTTACAAACTGCTGGACAGCTTTCCCATCGGAGAAAACAAAATTCGGCATTTCACCACTTTCGGTCTTTTGCTCTTTTGAGTCTATTTTCTTTCTGTTGAGGTGTAAGTTCTTGCACTTTTTGGAATTTCAATGGCTTTACCCCGAGCTCATTTTTCAATATTTGCCGAATTGAATATTGCGATATGTTCAGCTCACGAGCCATTTTTCTGTCACTGCGACGCGGGTTTCGATCAAGTCGCTTCTTTACTTTTCGAATTGTGGGATTTGAACCGCGGCCCTCGGTGTGCAGCCAAGTAGAAGTTGCCGTCTCTACGTTCAGAGCCATTAACCCGTCTTCCTAAAGCAGCACTAAAACAAGCGTATGCATTGGAAGCAATGTAGTTGTTGTGGACAAAAAAATCCATCACTACAAAAACAAAACTTTGCTGTGAAAATGATCTGCCAATAGAACTTGAGTCGAACCTGGAGAGTTTCTAGTGTATAATTCGCATATGCTAATTTGCAATAAGTTCGAAATATACGCCCGACGACGCGGGTTTTCGAGACACAAAATATTTATTCACGTTTAAATGCTGGAGTGCTCTAACGATAGCCACTTGTGGTTTTCCAGCCAAATATAAAGAAATCACACTATCACGCTTGAATTCCATCACGAATAACTTATTTTCTGGAAAATTATCACCAAAATGCTTTTGTATTATTTGAAAACAATATAATGAGCTGTCACTGGATTAATTTTAACAGCTGTCGGACGAGTGGCTTAGAAATTACAGCAGTCTGAAGTTGGTTGCAGTTTGTTTTGTAAATTCAAATTCAAAATTAAAACAAAACTTTTGAATTAAAAAAAAAAAAAACAAGCAAGTCGGAATGGATATATTTTTATTGTTCCCAAATTCGATGAAGACCGTAAATGGTGGTCTAAAGCATGTGACGCTTATAATTTTTGGGCCAGGCATCGTACAATTTTCCAGACGGAGCTGCGTCCCATCTAGAAATAAAGGGATGTGCGAAATTTGAAGGCAACACTCTCTTCACATTTTATATGATTTATGATTCAAACTATTGAGGTTTTGTGGGGAGGAGCCAGAAGAACCGATGCCAGCAGTCTGAAGTTGTTTGCAGTTTTTTCATCTCAATCTATATATTGAGTAATAAGGTCTACAAGCTTATAGGTCGTTTACAGCGAATTGCCACTGGATTTGTAAACCTAGTGAATTTAAATTCCAATTCCATCACTAAAAGGTCAAATAAATCCCTATAACCCGGTAAAAGGCTCTAATGTAAACATAATGTTAGGCTAAAGAAAAAAATATATTTCCAATTTTTGAATTATCTACATAATTCTGAATAAAATAATATTCTTATGACAAATGCATTTTTTATATTTTTGGCTAATATAATTTGACCAAAGTGCATTTATAAACACATACATGCATCTGAAACGCAAATACGAAATTGTGTTGAATATCGATGTCTGATTTAGTCATTGTAGTGACAGATGCAAATTTTTTTTGGGTATATACTAGAAATATGTGTCTTATTTTTTCTTTTTTTCTGAAGATTTTTTTTTTAATCTTGACAGATTAAAATGACTTTTACAGTAGAATCTTTATATTTTGTACAAGCCGCATAAATGGACAATAATAGTATTTATGACAAAGGTCTGTTAAACAGGTCGTGTAAAACCAAAGCCGTTTGTTCATAAAACTATGAATACGATAGACTATTGTAATGAATTAGATCTTTACGTGATTTAGGCTATACAGTTTTATGTATTTTTAGCCCAATATGTTGGAGTACATGTAGATGTGTGTGCCTGTATGATAAGAGCATAAGTGATGATAACACTTCATGCTGCTGGATATCAATAATAAATAATATTATCCCATAAACATGCTGGGGATTAAATATAGATCACGAAAATTGTGTGTTGTGTCAGGCCTATGCATGGAATTAGAAATGTCAAGTGTTTGTAGTCTTAAGCAGATGCAAAAATCTAAACCCCCCCCTAAGATTTCTGTTGTGTCTTAGAACTTAAGTAATACATTTTGCTCAATAAAATTAGAATTAGACTGACAAACGATTCAACAAGTCTTATAATTGTATTCTCCTGTAAACATTTGGTCCTTCGAGCCGGATAGAGAATTGAATCAACAGCCAAACCATTCGGTTGTCTTTCTCTTTTAATTTTCACCGTTTCAATAGATTATTTACAATTGGGATGTCTGGTGACAACTCAGCGGAACTCACTTTCCCTTATCGGATGGGCCATGCTTTTCACTAGGACTTAGACTAAGTGGCTTTATATTATTGTGATTTAAGTTTCTTTGAATTTCAAATAAGAATTACTTATTTCGACAGCGAACGAACTGATACAAGAAATATGTATTCTATTCACCACTGCTGATCATCTAAACGTGGTATCAACTTATTGTGATTGAAATCACAGAACGAAAGAAAAACAAACAGTAAACAACAAACAACGCTTAAGCGGAGAATACATAAACCGCTTATTTGACTGGCTTAAGTCATCGACTGGCTTCTTCGTAGAGGAACCAAGGAGTTTTAGGTTGACATAGTTCGATTTTGCCCCTAGGCTTCTTTATCCATTTCCGAAGAAGCCAGACGATGACTTAAGCCAGCCAAATATGCGCTTTATGTATTTCCACCCATACTTTTCCTATAGGAATTGTCGAGCAGATTCACTCTGAAAGAATAAAAGTACGTTTACATACAAAATCTCTACACGGATGAATCCTGATGATTTATAAATCACAATAAATTTGATAATAGAAAGCTTTCCCTAAATTTATTGTGACTTATGACAATTATTAGGGTAAATACGGGTAGAGATTTTGCGTGCAAATGTATTTTAAGGTAGTTTTCTCTTTTACAAGTAAACTGTGGAAAGTAGACATAAACATGTCAGCAATTAGCTGAATTGTCAGAACGAAGCACGCAAAATTAACAGAACACTTAGGCTTGAGATCTCAAAAGAAGATGGAGAAGAAGATAAGTTGTAAGCGAATGCAAGAAAAAAATTGTCCGGCAAGAAGTTGCAAACTCTCAATGAAAGAACTTTCAACAATTTTCTCTCAAATCGGTATCTTATAAAGAATTTTTGTGCTATCAGACGACTTCCAGTAACAATTGCAACAATTGTTGCAATTTTTTATGGTAACCAGACACACCTAATATATCACGTGGACTTCAATTGATAATTTCATTGCGTATACGTCAAATATATTCTACTGTATTTAAGACTTGGCGTATTGAATTGACATTTGAAATCTAGTGGATTACATGGTAAAACGTGGGATACGGGATCTACAGCTATATTTGAACTGATTTACACCAAAATTGAAGTATAAGCCATTTGCCAGTATAAATCATTTAATATAAGCCATTTGGTGCAGAATTAACCGAAATCGGTTTAAGATATGTGGAAGCTGTATCTAAATCTGATCCAGTTCAAATTACGGATGTGAGGGACTTAAAAACCTAAATCGGATGAAACATGTATGTGGAAGCTATACCTATATTTTAACCGATTTTCTCCAAATTTGGTTTACTTGCTTCTAGACTGAATTCGGTATGATGTACTAAAATACAGGTCATTTGGACTTATATCAGCCATTTAGTGCACAATTAACCCGAAATCGGTTGAAGATATATGGGAGCTATTTCTAAATCTGATCCGATTACCACCAATTTCAATAGGGTTCGGTTGTTTGCAAAATTTCATCTCACTCGGATAAAATATGCGACCTGCATTTTGTTCACAAGAATATGAATATGAAGATCCTCAAAAGTAACTATGGATCTATCTTGCTTCTTTCTCCATGTTAGAAACAAATGCACAAAGACATAATACCCTTACCACTATGTGGTGTAGGGTATAAACACTGACAAGAGACGCCTGCGAAAATAAAATGTTTTTGTAAATCTTTTGCCTTATATTAAGAAATCTTTAAATCATATCTGTATTCTTTTGATTTTACTAATTTTTATCTATTTCTTTATTTCATTTCATAAACTTACCTTTACTAACAAAAAAAAAATCCGTGTCACTGAAATTGGAACATTTACTAACAATTATAATTTGATGGAAAATTTAAATACGAAACCTTTGAAACGACATCAAAATGCATTCAATAACACATGAAAATCCTGGCTGATCAATATCGCAATTTGCCTTAATTTTATCATCGCATCCCAACAACTTATTCCCATTGTAATCCTTTGTCCTGGTCCTGGTGTCATGCGTCATTTCCCCGTCAATGTATTTCAAATTAATTGGCACGTATGCGTTGGTGAAACACGTCACTGTCAATTATCAAATTGTGGTGTTGCGGTTAAAAATAAATAAATAAAACAACAATCGTCGTCGGCCCATCCTTTGTTTTTGTTTTTTTCGAAATTCACTTGGTGTCCTTAATACCGACTGCAACGCTTTGGACTGGCCATCATCAATTTACCATTCCATTTCAACCATACCATTGGCAATTAATCTTTAAATGAACGCTGCCACCAACCAAACCCATCCACCCTCTAACGTAACTTAATGTCAATTCATTAAAAAAACACCTCCCTTTAAAGTCGATGATGGGAAGTATTTCCCACGACGCACTTCCGAGGGTAAGCAACAAAGATGTTTTTCTACTAATTTAGTTTTGTGTTGTGTACATTGTTAAAACACTAGTCTACAGCCACTGTTTTGAGATATCATTTAACGAAAGTAATGGAGGCGGTTTTTATGGAAATCATTAGATTTAACTTGAAATAGGAGCATTCAAATACAATTAAAATGTAATTAATTTATATTTTTAAATAGTATGTAAATATATATATATATTCATTTAGTTTGGTTTGTTTTTTGAACTACGGTTTACTTTAGTTACGCAATTTAATGTGATTTCTTTTCAAAATTCAGTATAACATAATTAATATATTTAAAATATAAAAATCTGAATTCAGAAACTTCCCAAATAATTTAATTTTAAGTTTCAACAAACAATGATCTTCTCATAAACATTTCACATGTCACTTTTTTAAATTATTATTTGGATCTTAACTTTTTATTGACTCTTGGTGGTAGTTAATTAGTACCTACTTCACATGACATGTCCATATTGAAATAAGGGGTTAGGATGCTGTTTTGTAAGTAGTTTGGTTAGGCTGGGTCAATGGATGCCTCAGGGTCCATTCGTTCATCCTAAATTTGAACAAGTAAAAAAGCAGCATCTTCGGCCGGGCCGAAATTTTAATACTCTCCATTGGAAGGAACTTGAAAATTTAAAAAACAAAAATCCAAAAACTACCACATAAATGAAACCCGTTATATTGGGACTATACGAAGACATACGAAGTATTTTGCCATAGGTTGTACTGCCCATTAAGATCTTCCAATACGAAATTTGAAATAAGTTCGGTAAATGACGTCGCTAAAATCATGAAAATACCGAATATCGGGAGGTACCGTTATATGGGGTCTATACGAATACGAGGACTTGCATACAAAAATTGTTGTCATTGGGTGTAGTACCCATTACGAACTTTAAATATGAACTTTGAAATAATTCTGGTAAATAATGTTGCTAAAATCATGAAAGGATCGAATATCGGGAGGTACCGTTATATGTGGTCTATACCAAAACGTGGACCTACATGGCCCATTTACAAACTTAACCTGCCTACTGTATGTATGTATCCCAAATTTTAGCCTTATATCTCAATTCGTTCGAAAGATAGCGTGATTACAACAGACAGACGGGCATCGCTAGATCGTCTTAGAATTTTACACTGATCCAGAATGGTAGAGGGTTTAAAAACGGAGGAATTGGAGAAAGAATATAATAGATAAATAGTAATCGATGACTAATAATTTATCGTGTAGTCTTTAGCCATTTAAATGTTTTGGCTATTTGTAGAATTACTGCAGGCTCTATGTTAGAGAACAGGACAAACAGGTCGTGCGATATTTGTACACCCACAAGTATGTGTCTCACATGAAGGAGAGTTGGAGGGTGGCAGAGCAAATGTTCGACTGTCTCAATTTCTTCCTCATCTTGGCAGATCCTACAACAATCAATATCGTCACTACTCTATTTAGAAGTTCTGGATCTCACGCTACCGTGATTTGTGATGACAAGTTTTAGGTCAGGTTGCGGCATGGAGATGAGCGATCTTGTTCTCTTCTCGGAGATTATAGGGACAGTACATCCACTTACATCTTACAATTTTGGTTGGAATCTCTCGAACTAGTGTTTGTGTATCGCACAAAAGAAGTGGCACAAGAATGGTGTAAAAGAGTTCTCAACTTCAATGTTAGTTGATTGATTATTGACATTTGCACCCGATCACATCGATACTAAATGAAATATATACCAAAGCTTAGAGAACCTAGAGCCTATGCAAATCACTGAATTGTTAGATTCCGAAATATGAAAATAATTTCAATTAATACTGTAGTTCAAAAAGCAAAGATATGTGTAAACGATCGGTTGCGAAATAAGTTAATAAGTGTGGCCTGGTAGACTAGTGTTGTTCATCTACTTCTTGATTGTATGACCTCCGTATGTACCATTTGTGTTGTAGTTGTTTGTAAACATTAATCCAATTGCAGTTTTTTTTTAATTTTTTTTGCGCTTGATTTTTTTTTTGTAATCTAGAATACGCGCGTGTCTCTGCTAGTTGTTATTGCTTCCTTAGTGGCCTGTATACAATTGTAGTTGCATATAAAACGTTATCCCGTAAGAATGTTGGTAAAGGGTAGATACATACTTCCAAAGGTGAAGTAATTAAATTTATCTCTTATGATGTTAAAGGTGTAGCATTTAATTTGGTGTGATATTGAAACTGATTGAAATGCTCTTGTTTGAAGTCAAATTATATAAAAGGTGCACGATGACTTGTAAATATTAGTATATTTTTTATTTCGAATGAGAATGACAAAAACATTTTGGTTTAAAATTCATTATTGTAAAGGCTTTCCACGTAATGCCAGCGTCATATGTGAATCAACTTTTTCTTAATTTATGTTGAGCATTTTTATAACATATTTTAAGGCGCTCTCAAACAATTTGTTATCTAAAGGGAAACGTCATTTAGCATGATAGAAGAATACAGGTAGATGCATAACGCTTGGGAACAATGTTATGTCAAGACAAGTTAAAAAAAAAAAAGAAAGTTTTAAAGTCGGGGCCGACTTTATGATACCCTACACCACTTTGCTAATTTAGTAGAGCTCCACATAACAATTAAATGTTTTTATGAGAGAATGCAATCATACACGCTATGATTATAATTATAATTTAAAGTTCAAAGGACTAAATATGCCGAAGCATTTCTATCTTTTAAATTCGGACTTGTATTGCCCATTTGGTGCAAAATTAATTTGAAATCAGATAAAGATATATATGGGAGCTATATCCAAATCTGAACCGATCTCGATTAAATTTGACAAAGATATTTCTGAGCTGTATTTGATATATTTCCTTGAATATCGTTGTTACGGAGTGCATACTACGGCTGTATGGTAACAAATATGATCGGATGAACAGACATACAAGCTTCTAGACTCAATTCGGTCGTATGTGCCAAATTCCATCCCATTTGGGCAAATATTAGACGTTTGGTGCACAATAAAAGGTAAATCGGACGAAATTATATATGGGAGCTATATCCAAATCTGAACCGATCTCGATAAAATTTGGCAAAGATATTTCTGAGCTGCATTTGATACATTTCCCCAAATATTGTTGTTACAGAGTGCATATTACGGCTGCGGAGGACAAAAATTACAAATCGGATGAACAAAATATATGGGAGCTATAGCTATATCTGAACCGATTTCGATCAAATTTGGCATACTTATTTTCAGACCTAATTTGGTTGCATGTGCAAAATTCCATACTATTCGGGCTGATATTACACGTTTGGTGCACAATAAAAGGCAAATCGGACGAAGATATATATGGGAGCTATATCTAAATTTTTACCGATTATCTCCAATTTCAATAGGGTTCGTCCTTGGGCCAAACAAATATTGTTTGGAAAATTTCATCTCAATCGGATAATAAATGCGACCTGCATTTTGTTCACAAGAATACATGGACAGACGGACGGGCGGACAGACGGACTGACATGTATAAATCAACTCAGAACGTGATTCTATGCAGATCATCAAAAGGAACTGTGGGTCTATCTCGTTTCCTTTTGCCTGTTACAAACAAATGCATAAAGACATAATACCCTGACCGCCTTGTGGTGAAGGGTATAAACATTAAGACAGGCCGAACTTTTAATACCCTCCACCTTACAGTAAAGGAAACATTAGAAGCCATTATGACCCATAAATTCCAATTTTTAGACATATTCATGGGAAAATGTGCCAAAAATAATCAAAATACCAAAAATCGGGAGGTACCGTTATATGGGGGCTATACCAAAGCGTGGACCTATACATACAATGTTTCGCCACACGAACTAGGACCCATTATGATCTAAAAATACCAATTTTCAGATAAATCAGTGAAACAAAATACCGAACATCGGGAGGTACCGTTATGGAGGCTATACCACAACGTGGATCGACATATCTCATTTTCAATACCAACCATCCTAGGCACAATACAAATTGTTCTGCTAAATTTTGCTCTACGTCAGAAAGACATCATTAAATCGACTTAGAATTTTATGCTGATTATGAATATATACTTTATTGGGCCTACTACGAAGATTTAGGGATTGTACAAACGGAATAACAATGTTAATATATCCTCCTTTCCAAGGTGGAGGGTATAATGAGGTTACCTTTATTTCATTGTACCATGCGCTAACTGTTTCAAATCGACTCTAAAAAATGTTTTTGATATTTCGTGACCTCATCATGTTCTTCTTTTAATAATCTCTAGTCTTTGTTTTAGACCTAAACCGGTTTTAGACTACTTCTTATAAGACTCTTCCCCAGGTATGCCGCCTTCGAAAGTCTCTTTTCTGGGGGTACGGAGAAAGACATGATTTTCCTGGACATTTGGGGGAAATTATCATCGAAATACGTCATGTGCTGCAGATCACTCGAAAGGTCTATTTCAAAATCTGAAGGCGGAACCTGCTGACAAATCAACAGCAAAGGATATAACACCTTTGATATACCATTTTTATACCCTCCATCATATATTGTGTGGAGGGTATATTATGTTTGGCAGTCCGTTTTTAACTCCTCGATATAAGCATTTTAGACCCCAGATATTCGGCATTTTCAAGGTTTAAGTCCAATTTTTTACAGGAATTATTTAAAATTTGGTACTTGCCAAAGCAGATCCACGTCTTCGTGTATCCCCTGTAACTGTACCTCCCTATATTTGGCATTTTCACGATTGTACCAATCGATATTCGGTATTTTGATAATTTTAGACACATATTTTTAACGAATTTTTTTTCATTTTGAAAGTTCGTTCCAAGTGGTGTAGGGTATTAAAATTTCGGCCCGACCTAAGTTAGCTGATTTTTACTTGTTTGTTTTTAGTCTTGTCCGTCATTGTTCTATTCGCTTTTTATTTGATGATTTTAGCGACATTATTCACCGGAATAGTTTCAAATTTGTATTCGAAGTTCGTAATGGATAGTACAACCTATGACAGAAAATTGTCTGTGCAGGTCCATGTCTTCGTATAGTCCCCATATAAAGGTACCTCCTGATATTCGGTATTTTGATGATTTTAGCTACATTATTCACCGTTTTTTCTAAGTTTCGCATTTGAATATTGTAATGGCTTATGACAAAAGTTACCATACTATGGAGGGTTTGTAGTTTGTAACTCCTCGAAATACTCATGTCAGACCCAACAAAGTATATATATTCTTGATTAGCGTAAAATTAGATTTATTAGATTTATGTAGATTTAGCGATGTCCGTCTGTCTGTCTGTTGTAATTACGCTATCTTTCGAACGAACTGAGATAGAAGGCTAAAATTTTGCACACATGTTTATTTTCCCAGTAAGTAGTTAAGTTCGTAAATGCGTCATGTAGGTCCACGTTTTCATATAGCCCCCATAAAAACGGTACCTCCCGATATTCGGTATTTTGATTATTTTAGCGACATTATTCAACGGAATTGTTTCAAATTTAGTATTTCAAGTTCAAAATGAATACTACAGCCTATGACAGCAAATTGTCTGTGCAGGTCCACGTCTTCGTATAGCCCCCATATAACGGCACCTCCCTATATTAGATATGTTCATGATTTTAGCGACATTATTAACCGGAATTGTTTCAAATTTAGTATTTTAAGTTCGTAATGAATACTACAGCCTATGACAGAAAATTGTCTGTGCAGGTCCAGGTCTTCGTATAGACCACATATATCAGTACCTCCCTATATTCGGTATTTTACGATTTTAGGTACAATACCCAACGAATTTGTTTGAGATGTCGTATTTGAAGTTCGTAATGGATGCTACAGCCTGTGCCAGAAAATATAACGGTACCTCCCTTTATACCATATTTTGATGATTTTAGCTACATTATTCACCGTTTATTTCAAGTTTCGAATTTGAATATGGCTTATGACAAACAATGCCTATGTAGGTCCACGTCGTATAGATCCTAATATAACGGCTATATTCGGTACTCTAAAAATTTTAACAAAATTTTTTAAGGATTTTATTTTTTGAAAATTTCCAAATTCGAAGGTATTCAAAGTTCGGCCCGGCCGAACTTACTGCTTTTTAACTTGTTCTTTTTGTGATTTCCATCAGAAGAACATTTAACAAAATATATTTTATATTTTAATATGTGGATGGACTATCTAGGCTTTGTTGATTTAAAAACAATTTCCTCATGTGATCATATCTATATCGAATCTCATGCAAACATGAGACCGAAACGATAAGACTTTAGACCCCAAACATGGCGCCCAACGTAGATCAAAAATGTAATTAACGGCTCTTTTGTGGTTTTATTTTAAATTTTTTGTTCCATTGTGTGGTTTTTTGACAAAATTTAAATTTATTAGCAATTTTCTTTCTAATTATTTGGCCAAGACAAAAGAAAAAAAAAAAGAAATAAAAGAAATTAACACGTCCAAAATATTTTCAAACATCCCACGCAATTGCAGGAAAAATAATGTGAAATAATTGAAAAATTGTTATTTGCCAACAAAGAATTTAAAGTTCATTGGCACTATAGACAAACAATAGAAATTTAAAACGAAGAACCTTGAGTTGAATATTTTACCCAGCGATTTGTATGCCATTTTACGTTGACTTGCTGAAATAGAAAATATAATACCCAAATCCATTTGGAATTTTTCTTTTCAAAAAGAATAGCATAGACACCAACGCTTGGTAATTCACCTGCATTAGTATAGGTACATCACAAATGCCTCAAATGACAGTTTGGCAATCATGCATGCTTGACTGACTGATGGTGTGACACATAACAACTTTCTGCGTTGTTCTCATTGCCGTGTTATACATATACGTTGTAGACATTTGCATTTTATTAAATAACATTGATGGACTATGAATAGGAACATTAGACTATATTTTTATGTAAGGATTAAAATTAATTGTTGTTAATTTCAATATTCTAAAAAATTCCAGAATGTTCTGAAATAAGAAATCAATTAAATATGGACGGTCCTGTGTAAACAAGATTTAAGTACGCCTTACCTATTGACGAATTTAAGCTCTGCTTAAATAACGATTATGCCTCAAAGTATGCAATATAATATAGTAGTTATCGAAGTTTCCAACTAGGAAGAGATTTCTTATATATTTACATCAATTTGTTTCGATAATGTTTGAGACGTATGAAAAGAGTATGACACAAAAGGTCACTTAAAATTATACCTAACATAAATCAACATAGGTCTGTCTTCAGTTTCAGAAACCATTCGTTTGCTCATTTGGCTTAAGAGCATTTTGGCTTAAGAGCAGTTTGATGCCAGAGGGAACTAATATATGGAAGGCATATCCAATTTTGGACTGATTGGCCATTTGGTGCTCAATTAACTCGAAATCGGTTGAGGATATATGGGAGCTATATCTAAATTTGAACCGATTTTTCCAAAATCAGGCAGAGGTATTTATGCGCTGTATCTGATATTTGGTACCAAATATCTTTCTTGTGGAGTGCATGTTACTAATGTGGGGGACTTAAACACCAAATCGGATGAAACATACATATGGGAGCTATAGCAATATTCGGGCAGCATGTGACGGTTTTATTGGCCGTTTCAAGGCCATAATTCGTCTCAACCGATTTTCACCAAATTTGATCTACTTGCTTTAAGACTGAATTCGGTCGGATGTGCCAAAATTCAGGTCCATTGGACTGAAATTGGCCATTTGGTGCTCAATTAACCCGAAATCGGTTGAAGATATATCCAAATAAATTATCACATAATACTAAATGGTACTATTTAAGAAGTTTAGTTCTATTTTAGAACTTGTCGTAATTTTTAAGTTGGGATTTCCAAAAACCCTTTGGTACATCTATCCCGCACTCTATCATTGACTTCCATTCCAAATTTCAGAATTCTAGCACATTCCGTATGTTCAAAACAAACTATTACATTTGAGTACATTTTAATACTTTTCGTTCCCTTTAAGTAAGAATTTTCAAAAACTCAGCTTTTTCACATGACGAGGCATCAAGTCTAATCCTCGTGCGAAATGTCAAGATTCTACTCTTATATGTATATTATTTTTCTTATGTATTATATATTACCCACTCAGGGTTGCTTTGGTGCAATTATATGGGATAGACCGTCGCCTGTCTAAATCTAAATATTACGACTAAAACAAAATTAAATTTAAAATTTTCTCATGCTTTTTTATTAGTTTTATTTCTTTTTTGGCCGCATTATTTATATTTAAATGCCTACCACGCACACGCATGTACCCGTGCAAATTATAAACAATAAAAAATAGGAGAATTTAGGCAACAAACAAAAATATTGTTGATCTATGGACGAGAACATGTCGGCAGAGATTAAAAAAGTTCGATAAGCATACATTTGAGAACCTTGACCTATATTTGCATTATATATTCCATATATAACTTTTGTATTATATATGTACATACATATACGTATAAGAACAAGCCTTTATCATGTGAAACATGAAATGAAATATTGTACAGTAATGCTGAAACATACATACAGCTACTTAAAATGTATTCATCATTGGGTATTTTAATATTCCCTTGTTTTCCTTTTTTTAATTTGCTAAGTGTCTCTCTGGCCATGTTTGCCCTCGATATTCTGCACACTTTATGATCATTATTTCTAATTGTATTCTTATTTTTATGATGTCTGTTATTTTTAGGCGCTACCTTTGGCACTGGTATTACAGCCATCAAATTAACCGCCCTGGGTCGTCCTCAACTCTTGGTATGTAATAAACATGGGTCTGCACGCAAACCCATGGTCTTCATATTTTATGCCTGGTCGTCCTGCTAGTTAGGCGTTTTCATTTTATTAATATTACTGTTGTTGTTTTTTGTTTCGTTTCAGCTGCAATTGTCCGAGGTTATTATGCGCACACGTAAATACATGGAAGATATGGTGGGTGGTCAAGGCAATGTCTTAACCCATCACAAGACCATTAAGGATTTGGAAAAATATTATGCCAGTTTGGGCGACAATAAAAATGTTCAGGATTTCTTGAAAAATGTTACCTCCGACAAAGAAGGGTAAACAATCTGATATTATTTGTGTTTTGAAATTTGAAATAAGTTTCGAATTTGTTGTTTTTTATTTCAGTATTTTGCATTTGTTCCCCTGGTCCGGTATTGTAGATGAAGACTCACAGCTTAGTGACACCTTCAGAGTACCCGATCCCAAAACTGGTCAAATGCGTCGTTTGATCTCACAAATTCCGCCCAAAGAGGAAGAAATGTTTAGAAATATGATTCGTCGTTTGAATACTATTGTTAAGGTATGTATGTACTCACGTGTGGCGATATTTGTTCATTAAGACTTGTGTAGACATGGGATAGGCTTTTTCATGTAGTTTGGAAATAGTTATATGCATTGATTAGATTTAAATTGTTATCGTTATTCTCATGACAAATCATCGGTGTTAATTATTGGAGAAATCTAGAAAATTTGTTCCTTCCATAATGGTCAGGTTGTTGAAGTAACGGTTTGAACTACTTCTCGGTATGCCTTCTTAGAATTCATATTAGAATTTGGCTTTCCGACATTGGAAATTTTAACTAATTACACTTCTTAGTTACTATCAACATTCTAATCAAGGTTGAGAAAAGTTATTTTTTCCACATTTCTTTAGAATACTATTCTTTAGCATACTATTAGACGTTCCCTAGAATTATTAAATTAAATGGAGACGCTTTATGATATTGAATAAATTAATAAAGAGAAATACATGAATATATTTATGTAAAAACAAGTAAAAAGCTGTAAGTTCGGCCGGGCTGAATTTTGAATACCCTCCACCATTTGGAACGAATTTGGCAATTCTCAAAAACAATAAAATTCGTTAAAAATTCTGTTAAAATCTTAAAAATACCGAGTGTGGTGTTATATTCGGGTCTATACGACGACATGGACCTGCATAGGTAACTTTTGTCATAAGCCATTACAATATAAAAAAGGCGAAACTAAAAAAAACGCTGAATAATGTAGCTAAAATCATCAAAATACCGAATATCGAGAGGTACCGTTATATGGGGGCTATACGAAGACGTGAACCTGCACAGACAATTTTCGGTCTTGGGCTGTAGTATTCATTTCGAACTTCAAATAACAAATTTGAAACAATTCCGGTGAATAATATCGCTAAAATCATCAAAACACCGAATATCGGGAGGTACCGTTATATGAGGGCTATACGAAGAGGTGGTCCTGCACAGACAATTTTCTGTCTTAGGCTGAAGTATTCATTACGAACTTTAAATACCAAATTTGAAACAATTCCGCTGAATAATGTCGCTAAAATCATCAAAATACCGAACATCAGGAGGTACCGTTATATGGGGGCTATACCAAAACGTGGACCTACATGGCTCATTTTCAATACCAAAAGTCCTGCAGACATAATATACATTTGAGTAAAATTTTATCAATCTATTTCAATTCGTTCGGAAGCTAGAGTAATTTCCACAGACGGACGGACATCGCTAAATCGACATATAATTTTATACTTTGCGAAAATGTATATTTCGAAGTGTTACAAATGGAACGACAAACTTTATATACCCTCCATACTATGGAGGATATAAATATAATAATATAAATAAAGCATACGTATTAATTAAATTATTCGAGCGTTTCAAAGAACTACATTGACATATATTATAAGTTAAGAAAGATTAAAGGTGACAGATCTTTGTAGGGAAGTATAGTGTTGTATAATTGTTAAAATTTTTGGGAGCTCCTTAAAGTATGCTATACTACTATATGAAAATGACACATTACATATGACTAAGGTTTCCACTATTTCAATTTCATCTTTCGTTTGAACTTTTGAAAGATAAACGTTGTTTTTTCATTTTCCCATTGCAGACTGCAGCTGAATTGGATGTTCGCATTATGATTGATGCCGAACAAACTTACTTCCAACCGGCCATTTCCCGTATTACACTTGAAATGATGCGTAAATACAATAAAGAAAAGGCAATTGTATTCAATACATACCAGTGTTATTTGCGCGAAGCATTCCGCGAGGTAAGCATTAGAACAAGAAAAGCCTTTGTTGTTTAAGGCTTTCTTTTAAACAACATCTTTTATTCTTTTATAGGTTAATACCGATTTGGAACAAGCCAAACGCCAAGATTTCTATTTTGGTGCTAAATTAGTGCGCGGCGCTTACATGGAACAAGAGCGTGCCCGAGCCCAAGCATTAGGCTATCCCGATCCAGTGAATCCCAGTTATGAAGCTACAACCGAAATGTACCACAAAACATTAACTGAATGTTTGAGACGAATCAAAGTGAGTTTTGGACAATTTGAATTGAGATCGTTTGTTTTTAATAAAAGAGTTCTTCTTTTGTTTTAGATACTCAAAGATAATGGTGAAGATGCAAAGAAGATCGGTATTATGGTAGCATCCCACAACGAGGACACTGTTCGTTATGCCATTGAGAAAATGAAGGAAATCGGTATTTCACCCGAGGATAAGGTCATATGTTTCGGTCAATTGTTGGGCATGTGCGATTATATTACTTTCCCATTAGGTGAGTTAATTCCGTTTATTTGTAGGTACTTGTTTTCTCGTCGAAAATGATTTTTGTTCAAATTGCTTCTCAGTCGTTGAGTCATCATTCTAAGACTTATCGTTATCGGTATTGGGGTGTTTTTATCGAGTGTTTGACCACTATCAGACTCGTTATTCTAGTAATCTAAGCGCTCCTAGCCAAATAATTTTTTTAATCTAAAAAATATATTTCCCATATGTTTCTCTATGTCACGACAGATCTGTCCTTTAGCACGACAGCGCAGATTTAATTTGAAGTTGAGAAGGCTCAGATTCTCTTTAAGAAGAAGCAATATTGATTAATTGGTGCCCATTGGTTCCCAATGATGGGAATATAAGTAAGTGTGACGTTTACCGACACATCTCGAAGCATTCTTTTTGGAGGAGACTATGCCGTATGAACTTGGGGATTGAATTTGAACATTTTCTATGTTTCTCAGGTTTGCTATAGATGGTAGAACTTGTTAAATAGGAGATCATCCAGAGTTACTCTTTAGACATTGCTTACATATTCTACATATGAAATAAATTTATGATGAACTTCCCTAGATAAAACTCTTTCCTGAGATATTCTTTAGCTAGAGGAACTTCTTTAATACACCTAAAAATCGCAAAACACTCCCTGAAGCTGTTCTGTTTATAGGAGGCATTCTGGGGCTCATTTAATCCTAACAACTCATGAGATGATTTTAATTACAAAATCTATATTAGGGACTTCCTCTCGTTATACCCTCAGCTATATGGTATATATCATTTGATAAGGAAAACAATTATGTATGTCTGGTTGGCTGGTGCGCACTATTACTCTCGAAATGAGTGTCTGATCTGGTCCAAACTTGGCACATCCTTATATTTTTTTGTTAAGCGGTAAAAATTGACGAAGTATACAATTTGACCTAAGCTTGGTGTGAAAAAGTACAATATCGGCTTATATCTTCTGGTACCTCTCCCAAAAAGGGTAAACATTTTTATAATCACAACGCTTATAATAAGTGAAGGAAGAGCCTGGTATCTTAAAATTTCGCATATCCAAATATTTCGACCAGTCTTATATCTTTTTGGTGAAGATAGCATAGATCGGTTACCTTCTTCTCATACAACGGGTCTAAATTTTGAATACTCATAACCGCCGTGAAATACAAACTTGGCACATCCCAATATTTTTACGAACACCAGATCTGGTGCGAAGAATGGATATATCGGACCACTCCTTCTGCTACCGTTTATAAAATCCGGAAATGTTCCCCAGTTCCATTCAAAGAATGCACATTCCGATATTTGTACTAACATATGGTTTAGGGTACATATGGGATATGTACTATCAATCTTTATGGTGCGGTTGATACTTTTTAAAATGTTTTTTTTTTTTATAAATTAAAGTTCTAACTTGAATCCATGTTTTAAATAATTCTAATCGCTTTTGTATTATCTCCTTTGCAGGTCAAGCTGGTTACTCGGCCTATAAGTACATACCGTACGGTCCCGTACAGGAAGTCTTGCCATATCTCTCGCGTAGAGCACAAGAAAACAAGGGTGTACTGAAGAAAATCCAAAAGGAGAAACGTTTATTGCTTGCCGAAATACGTCGCCGACTGATGCGTGGTCAATTGTTTTACAAGCCAAAAGGAAACTATGTACCCATATAAATTACAAAACCAAACTACTCCTGCTCATCCAAGTCCACAACAACAACAACTACATGCCATATAATGTCATTATCTAGAAAAAATGTCGATTAATTAAAACAAAAAGAACCCGAAACTTAATTAAATACTGTAAAGCATACACACACATATATACAAAAGCAGAGGAATGAATCCCACTACCATTTTCATACACACATACAATTACAAAGAGTGTCTTAAAATAATCTCAGAAAATAGAATCTCTCTATTAAGACAAAAAGGCTTGTTCATATTCACAGCAGCAACTTAAATACTTATCTAGAATACTTGTTAATTTAACAAATTCAAATACATACATATGTGTTAATTAAATATTAAATATAGAGTTAAACAGAATACAATATTTATGTAATTTATTAAAAAAAATATTCTCTCAATTGTGAATGTTTGAAAGCCTTGTCTTCTCTTTCGTATGGTCGAAGAATGTGTGTTTATGGTAGCTTCTTAATTTAATCTGTTTTGCATTTTCATCCTTTTACGAAATCGAAGTAAACTTATAAAACTTGTAAACTTGTAATTCTAAAGACAGAAACTCATAGAGCCTACAAGACAGTGAGTGACTGCCAGAAGTCATAAATTGTTCTGGTGCAAAGATAACTAAATGCTCGAATATTATTAGAATTTTTTCTTCTCTGTTTTAAAAAAAATTAGATTTCAACACGCCACGTGGTTAGTTAGGATGATTAAAAAATAATAATAATAATTTAAACTGAATTTTATGAATCTCTTATTTTTTTAAGTTGAACAAAAAAATACTTTTGAGAAAGTCCCTTTGATTGTTTTTTTATTTGTAAAAAATATTGTTTAGTCGTTTTAGCGTTTTATTTGTCATTTATATAAGTTTTATTTGCATAAACATTAAACTTTGCCCAACCCATAGCTACCCCGCCACCACACACACACACTTATGTTTGTAAAATCTTAGTTATTTTAAAATTGAGTTTTAAAATAATTTAAGGATTACCGTATTATTTCTTGTAAAAACCCACCCTCTTCTCCGTTTAAAAATAAGCTAATGATAAACCAACTACATTTATTTGCATGTATAAAAACAACAACAAAACTAAGTTTTACATATTTATAATTCTGCAGTTCTTACTATTACACATTTTTAATTATTATGTATTACTATTATTACTTTTATTCGTACAGCTGTATGTTAATTAAATTGTTTTTTTGTTTAAAAATATTTTATTATTTAATAATAGTATTTCCTTCAACCAATGTGTGTTTTAATTTTTTCTCACTTGATTTTGTCTAAAGAATTTTCTTTCTGTCAGGAAATAAATAAAACAAATAAATTTATTACTAAATATTATTGTTTTAAGTTAATTGCACACCCAGAACCATCTTAGATTTTATGTCCATAATAAGATTTGAGTATTTTCTTTAGACAGTTTATTTGTGGGTGAATTTTTCACCAAGGAACTCACGTGCCACGGCTCTTTACCTACTAAAAAATCTTCAATAATCTAGTCACTCTACATTATTTTTTTAGAATATTTATTTTAGAATATTTAAATGATTGTTTTTCAGTAGAATTTTTAGATCCAGTGGGATGAAACATTAGTCTACCCTTATTGCGGTGGAAAAATGGTATAGAGCCTATAATAAACATATTTAAAACCAAGGGTGTCCAACCTGCTCAGCTAACTAATAATAAAACAGTGATGAGCGCAGGGTGGGGTATCGGGTTTCTTCTTCGAGTTATATGCATTTTTCATATACAGGGTGAGATAAAAAAACTGCAACAAAGTCATACGCCATCATTTTTAGATTTTTTTTTTTAAATTTTATTGAATGAAAGCAAAAAATTTCGGAAATATTATCAAATTTTAGAATATGTTTAGATTTGTTTGAATTGGTCACGCTTGGCACGAATTATGGCCTTCAAACAGCCAATGAAACAGTCACACGCTGCCCGAATGTTGCTCTGCGGTATTTTGGCCCATTCCCGGCGAAGCGCTTGCTGGAGGTGATCGACACTTTGTATTTTTTAGTGCCAACCTTGGTTTCCAAAATACTCCAGACACAATAGTCCAACGGATTTGAAACCGGAGATTTTGGTGGCTATTGTGCACTGGAAATGAAGCGAGGAACCTCATTTTGTAACCATTCTTGGGTGGCGTGTGCTGAGTTCGATGGTGCTGAGTCCTGTTGGAATGTCCAAGATCTGCGGCCAAAATGTTTGCATGTACAAGGCTTTAATACACCCTCCAGAATATTTTCGCGATAATATTCGGCATTTATACTGATGCCAAGGTCAATTAATACGAGCGAAGCGACCATCGGCTGTTATGGCGGCCCACACCATCGCCATGGCTGGCGCTTGAGTTCTGGTGGCCAACCGAAGGTGCACATTTTCTGCTGACCTCTTTGGCATGTAAACACGATCATTTTGTTGGTTGCAAACTGCTGGACAACGAATGTTTTCTCATCGGAGAAAACCAAATTCGGCAGTTCACCACTTTCGGCCAGGCGAATCAACTAATATTTGCCGAATGTAATATTGCGATATGTTCAGCTCACGCTTATTCACCTTTGACAACTATTTTCTTGAGGAGCGAAGGTATTGGAAGCCTCGGGCTGCTTGCAGACAAGTGTAGTTTATGATGAATACATAGCTACTTTATGAATGAGTTTGGATCGTTTTCTGAGTAAAGTAAGCAGAACCGTTTATTCCATAACAACGTAATTTGGATGCTATAAATTTCACAGAATTAGCGCAAGAGAAAGGGTTTGAAACTATGAGACAGTTGTTATTAAATACAGGGGTTAGTGCGCCAAGTTACACATCCCATGACTTAAAGGTCAAAACTCGGCAAAGGCAAGATAAAGTTTTGCCGCCAATTATTGATTTTGTGGTTTCGGTATTTAATGAACTTCAAAACGAAAGCTTCAGTCAAACCACGACAAAGGCAAACAATTTCAGCACATATTTAGGGCTTCTGCTTCTAATACTGGGTAGAAAATATTCTATTGAGACTGACAGATATTGGGAAGGTCCTTCGGACAAACCTCACAAATATCATGTATTCAAATTTTCATATTCTGAAAGCTTTAAAAATTCATATTTTTTTAATATTCCATGTTTCACCATTTTCGTCATATAGCTTAAGAGTCTTGACACATTCAGTGGGACGATTCCTCTGAACGAAAGTCTTTACTCCGTGTGTATGCTATGAATGGGAATTAAATAATAAAATATATTATAAAAAAACGTTAAAAGAAAAGACACAAATGTTGAATAACATACATGTTAACTAATTAAAATGACAATAATAAAAAGTTAAAATTAAAAAAAAAAAAAAAAAAAAAACAAAACAAAACAGAAAACAATGAACTAACTAAAACTGAACATTGAAAGGCGTTTACATCGCAGTTAATATTCACTTAACGATTCCATTGCAGTTCCGAATCGCGAACTACATAAACGCTTTATCTAATAACTTGGTATCCTTTTAAAATCGAGTTAACTGTTTTTCTAAAAACTACTCGTATTCAAATGTTTTTTGTTTAATCTTTTTTAAATCATTAAATAAATAGGGTTATTTATATTTAAAACTTATTTTTAGCGATTTTATTATAAAGCATAGCAGCATTCTGATAATATATAAATGGGAGTTCTAACTGATTCTTCTTCTTTTTCCTTTTTGGATAATAACGATATTTATTATTCATGCTACATATTTACATTTTATTATATTAGTAATAGTATATACTACGATTGAATTATATATACACACATATATATATGTAAGTCCATATAAAAATAGAATGTAAACGATATAAAAAAACAAAATTTGGGACTTCGTTCTTATATGTACTATTTGCGGAATTTTATTGTGTATTGTACTCAAAACAAAAAAGAAAAACAATAAATCAATTGAATTAAATAAATATTCAGTGTTGAAAAGAAATAAATGATATTTAAAGTAACTGCAAATGTTTTATTTTCAAAAATAATTGAAATTTATAGACAAATTGAAAAGATAATTAACAGAATGTCTCTGAGACCACATAAAGTTTATATTTCTGACCCACATTAGATTCGATTTAGATATGTCATTGAAATTTTCCGAATGTATTCTAATTGACATTAAAGATTCTTAGACTCTCTCGCTGCAAAAATATTCAATAAAGGCCCGCTATTTATTTTCGGTTTCAGACGCATTTTCCAAACATATACAGGGTGAGATAAAATAACTGCAACGAAGTCAAACGCCATAATTTTTAATTATTTTTTTTTTTAATTTTATTTAATGAGAGCAAAACATTTTGGAAATAGCATCAAATTTTAGAATAAGTTTAGATTAGTTCGAATTACGGTCTTCAAACGGCCAACGAAACCGTCACTCGCTGCCCGAATGTTGCCCTGCGGTATTTTGGCTCATTTCTGGCGAAGCGCTTGCTTGAGGTGATCGACACATTGGTATTTTTTAGGGCCAACCTTGCTTTCCAAAATACTCCAGACACAATAGTCCACCGGATTGGTATCCGGAGATTTTGGTGGCCAATGTGCGCTGGAAATGAAGCGAGGAACCTAATTTTTTAACTATTCTTGGGTGGCGCGTGCTGAGTGCGATGGTGTTGAGTCCTGTTGGAATGTCCAAGGTCTGCGGCCAAAATGTTTGCGAGGCCAAGGCTTTAATAAACTCTTCAGAATATTTTCGCTATAATATTTGACATTTATTCTGAAGCCATGGTCGATTAATACGAGCGGAGTGCGACCATCAGCCCACACCATCACCATGGCCTGCGCTTGAGTTCTGGTGCTGGTTATGAAATGAAAAATATTTCCTTTATAAAATTTTTCATTTGACATTTCTTTACTTTATAAAAGTTTTCATTTAACATTTTAATAGAACCAGAATTGAGGCCCTGGTGGCCTCTTTGGCAAGTAAACACGATCATTTTGTTTGTTTACAAACTGCTGGACAACGAATGTTTTCAGATCGGAGAAAACCAAATTCGGCAGCTCACCACTTTCGGCCAAGCGAAACAAGTTTTTAGCTCTTTTGAACAGTTTACTTGAAAAATCGTATATATTTGGGCCCCTGAAAATGATCACGAAATGAATTTTTGCCTACGTTGGTGATGCAGCATTATACAATTATTGCCGGAAAAGATCTCACAAAACTGGATATTAAGAGATCACAAATCTCACAAAACTGGATATTAATTTTACACAAAGACCTAAAATGGTAAAGACTAGGCAAAATGCATTCTGAGACAATGGCTTATGGCTTTGCTATCTAGAATTACAGATCATGACAGAGGCATGTTAACATAAAAAACACAGTTATAACAAGTAAAAAAGCTGTAAGTTCGACCGGGCCGAACTTTTAATACCCTCCACCATCTGGTACAAATTTGGCAATTTCCAAAAAAAAAAAAAATAATAATAATAATAAAATCCGTTTAAAATTCTGTTAAAATCTTAAAAATACCGAATGCCTATACGACGACGTAGACCTGCATAGGCAAATTTTGTCATAAGTTTTTGCAATATTTAAATGCGAACCTTGAAGAAAAATCTGTTAATAATGTAGCTAAAAACATCAAAATACCGAATATAGGGGGTACCGTTATATGGGGGCTATACGAAGGCGTGGACCTGCACAGACAATTTTCTGACATGGGCTGAAGTATCCATTACGAACTTCATATGCGAAATTTGAAACAATCCCGGTAAATAATGTCGCTAAAATCATCAAAATACCGAATATTGGGGGGTACGGTATATGGGGGCTATACGAAGACGTGGACCTACATGGCCCATTTTCTGCAGTATCTATTAGGAACTTCAAATAACAAATTTGGAGCGATTCCGTTAAATAATGTCGCTAAAATCATCAAAATGCCGAATATCGGGGGGTACCGTTATATCGGGGCTATATGAAGACGTGGACCTACATGGCTCATTTTTTTGACTTAATATGTAGTATCCATTACGAACTTCAAATGCCAAATTGGAAACAATTCCGGTGAATAATGTCGCCAAAATCATCAAAATACCGAATATCGGGAGGTACCGTTATATGGGGGCTATATGATAATTAGGACCTACATGGCCCATTTACGAACTTAACCTGCCCACTGGCAAAATATACATGTGTGCAAAATTTTAGCCTTCTATCTCATTTTTTTCGAAAGATAGCGTGATTACAACAGACAGACAGACACACAGACAGACAGACGGACATGGCTGATCAAGAATATATATACTTTGTTGGGTCTGACATGAGTATTTCGAGGAGTTACACACGGAATGACAAAATTATTATACCCTCCATAGTATGGTGGAGGGTATAAAAACATATTCCATATCGTAATATAGGAACCCTAAATTAACATGAAATCCATGTCTTATCGGTGTCAGTACTATTCGTAAATAGACAAACATCAAGTTTGATTTGATTAATTAAAAAATGGAGATGTCTTTAAAATCGAACGTTCAATTATCACGGTAGGTCGATGATATTGTAAGGAGAATTTTCGGCAGCATTTCTAAGTCTTTCCTGCTGTTCGATAAACCAAACGTCCAGTAAGTATTGATGAACAGACAGTATTTATCATTGGAAACTTTCCATTTCCATTGTGATGACCCTCCCATTGATAAAAAAATTAAATATCAAATAATCTGCCGTAATGCAGTTATGGGAATTACAGTAGCACAGTCAAGGCACAAGCGATTATACGCAATGGACAAAGCTAATTTCTCATTGGGAAATTTTTAGTTTTTTTTACTATTCAACACATGTATTCAACAAAATAACATTTAATACTATTCATCATAGACAACAGGATCATCTTCCTTTTTCTTCTCGCGCTTCAAATTAGGTGTTTCTGGTTACCCTAAAACTTGTAACAATTGTTACAAATTGTTACTGAAAGTCGTCTGTTAACCCGAAAGTTCTGCAAAAGAGAGCGGTTGGAGAGAGAAATTTTGACAGTTCCTTCAGTGAGAGTTTGCAAATTCTTGCTGGAAAAATTTCTTCTTGCAATCTCTTGCAACTCTTCTTCTTCTCATTCATCGACATTTAATCAGATGTTTTCTATTGTTTATTTATTTCTTTTTGTGATTTTAATTTGAAAATATTGTTTTGGAATTAGCAAGACTAATTGTTTTTGGAGAACAACTTTACAAAATGTGAAAAACGTAAATGTTAATATGTAATAAGAAAATAAAAGACTATTTCCAACATTTTTATTTAAAAAAAAATTAAAATTAGTATTGCTTCCTTTGTTTTAATTCTCCTTATGGGGGACAAATTGGTTTGTTTTGACAAATCAGCTGATTAGTTGCAAGCTTCTGCAGGAATAGCGTCTGTTTACTTTTCGCATTTTGCTTGCAAAAGAGAATAAAACTACCTTACTCTCTCAGAAAGAAGTTGCTGGACAATTCCTGCAGGAAAAGTAACCAGACCAGGGGTGCTCAAAAAGAAATATCTCTTTTCAGTCAAATTTCTCTTTGCTTATTTAAATCAAGAACAAAACAGTGTTAAGTCATTATTTATACAAATATTTTTTATCCATTTGCTTTATAAATTATTTAGGCAAACATTCATGTTAAAAATAATTAAATTGAATCGTAAAATATAAAGAAAAACAGATTTTTAATTTTCTCTTAAATTATCTCTTTTTTCTGTTCATGTTCTAGAACACGGTTTTGAGCACCGCTGAACCAGACACACCTATTATCGACACAAATGCCCATTAAATGAGAGCGAGTAAAGAGAACATTTGACAATTGAGTTACCGAGAGTTTGCAAAATTATGCAGTATCAGTAGCTGATTGAAAATCAGCTGTTTTGTGATCGATAAGCTAAAATTTTGAGGCAACAATTTAATTATTAAAATCATTTTTCAGATAATAAGCATTCAAAATTGTATTAAACCATTAATTAACTTACCGGTTAGCACCGCAATTAGTGTTGTCTTGGCTAATCAGGAACTTTGTGAGTTTGAACTTGTAATGTAGCCATTTAACAGTTTCAGTCTTGCCTCATCTGAGTTCTGCTTGTGCAAGATAGTATTTAACAATATCCACTTTATCTACTCAAATTAGTGTTGTGATATGTTTGAATTCAATGCTACCCAGCTAGCATTTGGAAGATTGTTTTGAAAAAATCACTTTGCTGAGTCTTCTTCGAGTCATTTTGGTGATCAACAGTAATCAAAAGTAAGTTTGTCTTTTTAACACGTATATAAAGAATTAGTAAAATGGACAGACTTGTACATATACATACACTAGCAACGACAAGGATATGAACACAATCCTTCAGAAACATTTTGTTCACGCTAGAGACCGAGTTACGAAAAAAACGATCCAATTACAGTCCCTGATTTTTATACCCTCCACCAAACTTAGTCATTCCGTTTGTAACTTCTCGAAATATTCATGTCAGACTCAACAAAGTCCGTCCGTCTGTCTGTTGTAATCACGCTATCTTTCGAAAGAATTGAGATAAATGGCTAAGTAAGTTCGTAAATGGGTCACGTAGGCTCACGTTTTCATATAGCCTCCATATAACGGTACCTCCCAATATTCGGTATTTGGATGATTTTAGTGTCATTATTCACCGGATTTGTTTTAAATTACGTATTTAGAGTTCGTAATGGGAACTACAGTCTGTGACAGAAACTTGTCTATGCAGGTTCAGGTCTTCGTATATGCCCCATATATTAGTACCTCCCTATATTCGGTATTTTGACGAGTTTAGGTATAATACCCACCGAAATTGTTCGAGATGTCGTATTTAAAGTTCGTAATGGATGCTACAGCCTATGACAGAAAATTGTCTGTGCTGGTCTAGGTCTTCGCACAGCTCTGATATAACGGTACCTCCATATGTACGATATTTTGATGATTTTAGCTACATTATTTACCGTTTATTTCAAGTTTTGAATTTGAATATTACTTATGACAAACAATGCCTATGTAGGTCCACGTCGTATAGACCCCAATATATCGGCTATATTCGGTATTTTTAAAATTTTAACAGATTTTTTTTAAGGATTTTATTTTTTGAAAATTCCCAATTCGTTTTAAATGGTGGATGGTATTCAATGTTCGACCCGGCCGAATATACTGCTTTTAAACTTGTTAATTTTTAGATTTTTAATTTTTTATTTAATTTTTTTACTATAAGTTTTTTACCAAGTGTAAAAAAGGGATTTTTTGAAATTAAGAACGTTGTTTATATCACACATGAAAATGAACATGGACAGTTATAATAACTAAAGCTGAACTATTTTTATTTTAAATAAACTTTTATATAAACATATTCTTTTTTTTTCACGGTACATCCAAATATTTAGGAATCACCTACGTGATTCGTAGAATCGTAAACACTCATAAATGACTCGAATTTAAGACAAAAAGACTCCTAAATGAATATACATATATGTGTCATATATGGCACTTAAAAGACACCAGAACCGACTCCATAGTTCATTTTCGAGCCTTCCGTGTACACCTTGATCCCGTGGTTTTCTATTAATACATTCTTTATGCTTGCTGATCAAAATTTATTCCTGATGTGCAGGAATCAGAGTTTCTAATTTGATAGTTTGAGAAGCCCGCAGGCATGTCCGTAAGATCTATCTATCCACATTCCTAGAGCGTGTACCCTTGCAGCATGATGTGTATTGTACCATTGAATGACCACCACTTCAAAAATTCCAATTTTGAACAAAGTTTCTCAGGCATTTATAAGTTGAACATATACACTTTGGGAAAATAAACTGTTTCTTTCCTGGATTTTTGCGGAACATTATTCTATGACTTCTTGACATATTTACTGAGTAAATTTTACTAGAAAAGTTATTATTTTTGAGGCTTCAACCATTACCATTCTTGATTAATTTCTGCTACATCATCCCGCTTGTATGTGCTGCCGTTAGCACGTAATTTATACTTTGGATAATATGCATATTTGTTTCGATGAGACTTTTCAATTTTATCTTGCTTTTCTCTTCTATTCACGTTACTAATTTTAAAATGTTCCAAAGATTAAAGAAGAGGAAAACAAATAATGAAAATATTCATGTATGTCTGTTACTCTTCCTTTCGGTGAAGATGACTGGAAGACTAAACAAAGACCTTGGCACAGAGTGGTAGTTGTAGTCTGTTATTAGCTTTCGTTATGAACAAATGTAGTTTAGTATCTCGCTTTCCAGTTCAGCTTGTGGCAGTGTGTTTTCTGGTCGCGTCTACAACAAGGCTGGGCGTCTATAGCAATGCAGCCATAGTGACTAGCGTGAATTATGCATTCGAGACATTTAGTCCATATGCTCTCATTCGATTCTTTGAGTTCAGTGACAAGGAGTGGAATGTAACACAGACTTGTTTCAGGGACATGTACGTCTATGTCCAGGGACTGCGTAATGGTGAATACTGGGCCGTGAAATGTAGGTCAATGTGTAGTGATTCTGCTTGGAAAGCGTGATTATTCATGTTTAACATTATTATGAATTATTATTTATTTATTTATTTATTTTTTTTTTTTTTTTGAAAAAGTGTATGATGCCACCAGTTATTATGCGGGTGCCGCTTTTTCGGGTACTTCGGCCCGCATGCACAATCCAAATTTATGCCGCTACCTTTCGCAACAGTATAACGATCTTCAGTTACGTACCTCTAATCCAAATTATAAACTCTTCGTTTTGCCATTCGATGTTCAATTGATATCCGGTCACTTTTTGATGGAAATTGGATATGATAATTATTTTCGGGTAAGTATTAAATAATTAACCTTAACTTTGTTACCCATTTCGTCGAAAGTTTGCATTTATTTTGCAACCAAATTAGAAATAATTTCAAATTATTGTATTTTTTATTCAAAACAACACACACATACACAAAATGTGTATATGGCTTGACAGAATAAGGGCACCAAAAGAAAAAAATGTATTTGGGGGTGTAGCTTTGTTCCACCTACTGTAATTATGCCATGGTTCAAACAGTAATAACATCAAGTAAAATAGTATATGTCGGTTTTTCCAATAGATGTATACCCTAGCCCTGAGTTATGATTATTCAAAACTGTTTACCCGTCATGGGGGAGGTTCGGAAGCAGTTTGCCAATATTGACCAATTCGTATCTGACCTAATTATAAATATCATATAAATATTACAACGTGACAGATTTGGACTATATCAACTACTTCCTATACTTTATATGAAGCTGAGATAAAAAACTGCAACAAAGTCAAACGCCGAAATTTTTACATTTTCTTTTAAAATTTTATTGAATGGATTGAATTTTATGAAAAAATATCGGAAATATCATGAAATTATAGAATAAGTTTAGATTTGTTCGAATTGGTCACCTTTGGCACGAATTTTGGGCTTCAAACGGCCAATGAAACCGTCGCACGCTGCCCGAATGTTGCTCTGCGGTATTTTGACCCATTCCTGGTGAAGCGCTTGCTTGAGGTGATCGACACCTTGGAATTTTTTAGTACCAACCTTGCTTTCCAAAATACTCCAGACACAATAGTCAAACGGATTGGTATCCGGAGATTTTGGTGGCCATTGTGCGCTGGAAGTAAAGTGAGGAAACTCATTTTGTAACCATTCTTGGGTGGCGCGTGCTGAGTGCGATGGTCCTGAGTCCTGTTGGAATGACCAAGGTCTGCCAAAATGTTTGCGTGTCCAAGGCCTTAATACACCCTCCAGAATATTTTTGCGATAATATTCGGCATTTATTCTGATGCCACGGTCGATTAATACGAGCGGAGAGGGACCATCGGCTGTTATGGCGGCCCACACCATGACCAGAACTTGAGTTCTGGTGGCCAACCGAAGGTGCACATTTTCAGCAGACCTCTTTGACAGGTGAACGATCATTTTGTTTGTTTACAAACTGCTGGACAACGAATGTTTTCTCATCGGAGAAAACCAAATTCGGTAGTTTACCACTTTCGGCCAAGCGAAGCAACTCTATTTTCTTTCTGTTGCGGTGTAAGTTTTTGCACTTTTTGTAATTTCAATGGCTTTACCCCGAGCTCATTTTTCAATATTTGCCGAATGGAATATTGCGATATGTTCAGCTCACGAGCCATTTTTAGGCCACTGCGACGTGGGTTTCGATCAAGTCGCTTATTTACTTTTCGAACCATTTCTGCTGAGATTGCTGTTTTCTTCCGTCCACTTTCTTGGCGTCGGGCTATGCTACCAGTATCACGATAACGAGCGATAGTACGAGACACAAAACATTTATACACATTTAAATGCTGAGTTGGATGCCTATTTTGCTTTCTTTGAGCGTTTTGTTTTTGAAAATCTTGAACACTATTTGGGGAGATACCAGAAGATCTCTACCATCAAATCTTGTGTTGATGGAAATATTAAAATATACCAAGTCTGAATGGAATCGGATGTCAATTTCGTGTTTTATGAGCTTCATGGATAATCAAAATTTTTAATCTCTGTAGTGGTGTTACCAGAAGAAGTGGGCCGATATCTTCCATCTTAGCACCAAATCTTGGGTTTATAAAAATATTGGTATGTGTGAAATTTAAAGACAATCGAACTCTTACATCACATTTTGTAAAAGTTGTAATTATTCAAAATTTTGACCCTTTGGGGAGGAGTTACTTGATAGAGTGGATCGATATTGTCCAATTTCGCATATGGAGCAAAATCTGATTATCCTTTTCCTTTTTTGTAATACATTGACATTGCTCGTCATAAGCCATTACCATATTCAAATTCGAAACTAGAAATAAACGGTGAATAATGTAGCTAAAATCATCAAAATATGGTATATAAGGGGTACCGTTATATCGGAGCTATACGAAGACTTTCATTACCAACTTCAAATACGACATCTCAAACAATTTCGGTGAGTATTGTACCTAAAATCGTCAAAATACCGAATATAGGGAGGTACTGATATATGAGGCCTATACGAAGACCTGGACCTGCATAGACAATTTTCTGTCACAGACTGTAGCTCCCAAAACGAAAAATAAATACGTAATTTGAAACAATTCTGGTGAATACTGACGCTAAAATCATCAATATACCGAATATCGGGAGGTACCGTTATATGGGAGCAATATGAAAACGTGGACCTACATGGCCCATTTACGAACTTAGCCTGCCTACTGGAAAAATAAACATGTGTGCAAAATTTTAGCCATCTATCTCAATTCATTCGAAAGACAGACAGACAGACGGACATGGCTAAATCGTCTTAGAATTTTACGCTGATCAAGTATATACTTTGTTGGGTCTGACATGAGTATTTCGAGGAGTTACAAACGGAATGACAAAGTTAATATACCCTCCATAGCAGTGTTGCCGTTTGAAATTTTTATTTCAGCCCAAATTTTTTCTAAAAACCGCAAAAAATCGACCATATCCGCCCAAACTGTAAAAAGTTGAATAATTTATATGTAGTTTGTATTCAAGTAAATTTTATTGAAAATTTTACACTATACATAGAAAAGGTACTCACGTTTTATTACATTCAATGTATTAAATACATTAGAGAAAATAAAAATTTTATGTTATTTTACTTCAAGTTTTTTATATTTATATATATATATATATATATATATATATATATATATATATATATATATATATATATATATATATATATATATATATATATATATATATTTGAAAAGTAACATAATATAAGAATTCAATGTATTAAATACATTAAAATCATTATTATTATTCAGGTTTTTATACCCTACAAACCCTACCCTACAAACTATGTGTTGGGGTATTATAACTTTGATTGGGCCACAAATTATGTGACACCACGAAAGTATATATGGATCTTCCTATCTCGCCGAGCTGAGTCGATTTAGCTATGTATGTCCGTCCGTCTGTACATGTTAATTTGTAATCACTCTACAGGTCGCAATTATGGCCCGATCTTCACGAAATTTAGAATGTAGCTGGGGTTAAGATCAGAATAGAACCCTTTTTCTTTTGAGATGATCGCATAATATTTAGGTGTTGCAATGGACCAAAAACTGAAAAATTTCCTGATTTTGCAGTTGCTATACAGGTCACAATTATAGACCAATCGAAATTTAGCATGGGGCTAGAGCTTTGGACTGGGCAGAAGCCTTCCACTTTTGATGGTCATCGGATAATATTTAGTGGTTTAGTAGACCATAGGATTTGCGATAAATAAAAGTCAATTTTTCCATTAATCCGCGAATATTTTTACTGCCTGCGAAATCGCAAATAGACAAACAGGTCAATTCTGACCGTTACGTAGATGCCGATAGTAAAAATATCAGATATATATAGAGAAATATATACAGTGTATATATACAAAGGAAGGGGATGTCAGCTAGAATGCTTATATCTTCAGAATGGCTGGAGCGATTTTGACAAATTTTGTCAATTTAGAATGCCCTTGTGGCATTAAAGTATAAATACTAAAAAATTGCATAAAAGATACCAATAATGATGTTCATATAGATTTTGTAGTATTTTGTGACTTTTTTTTTTAATTTTTTCATATTTTTTATCGCAAGCGATTTTTTCAAATTGACTTATAATATTGAAGTATTTGTTTTGTAATATTTTTTCACTTTACAACACAGGTTAGGGTTATTATTTATATACAGATTGCAATTGTCGTTCGATCCTCACGAAATTTTTCACAAAGGTAGGGTTAGGCTCAGAAGGGCTTAGCCTATTGTTTTCAAAGATGTCCGCAATATATTTAGGGGTTGAAATGGACCAGCAACTCAAAATGTTCCTGATTTTGCAGCCGTTATAAAGGTCCCAAATATAAACCTAAGGACTCGAAATCTCGCATGAAGTTAGAGCTTATGACAGCGGGTAGAATGGACCACTACTTTTGTGTAAAAAAAATACCAACATTACTTACAGGCGATACACAATAGGCGAACTTCTGGCTTTTTTATGCTGATTTCGTTGACGAATATAGCCAAATATCGTAGACAAGTAAATCATATAGATGAGTCTAAATTTGGAGACACAGATGGGCCTATTGCTTTTGGAGATGATCGCAAAATATTTAGGGGTTTTAATGAACCAAAAAAAGAAAAAAATTTCCTGATCACACAATTGAAGCCAATCGACACCCCTGAGAAGATAGGTAAACACAGGGAAGAATTCTGGCATTTTGGATGACCATTGGAATATATATGCTATAAAATGGCCCACAACAACTAACAGCACGTAAATATTGGGCAAATGTCCTTGGACAAAATGCTAAGGGTAATATCTGGGCAGTGCTCCGAGAAATAATTTCAAAAGCGAAATCTTCCAAAATGGATTTGGACATGAGGGGGCTTCTAACATATTTTAGTGTTGTAGGGTATCACAAGGTCGGCCCCGCACGACTATAGCCTAATGTATTAAAAAACTTAACAAAAATCTATAAAATAAATAACGATTCATCTCAATAAAAAAAAATATAAAATTCAGTTAGTAATAAAAAAATTAACAATGAAAAAAATAAAATAAATTAAAAAATAAATTAACAATGAAAAAAATTAACAAATAAAAAAATAAACAATGAAAAATAAATTTGTACCCAATATGGAAAAAATCCGCCCAAAATCCGCCCAAACCACAAAATTTATCTTTTTTCCGCCCAAATATGGACGGAAACGCCCAAAACGGCAACACTGCTCCATAGTATGGTGGAGGGTATAAAAAAATTCAAATTGAAAGCACAAAAAGAAGTAAACAAACAATAGAAAATATCGATGAATGAGAAGAAGAGTTGCAAGGAGGAATTTTTCCAGCAAGAATTTGCAAACTCTCAATGAAAGAACTGTCAAAATATCTCACTCCAACCGCTCTCTTTGCCCATTTTGGAATTTCGGAATTATTGGGTCACTTATATTTTTATGATTTGTATTTATGTATGAATATTTATGTATGAATATTTAAGTACTTCGTACAGTAAGTCATTTCTATAGTATATAAGGACATTGGAGCCAAAAAAAATCACTGGCAAAGTCAAATAATAAAATAATTTAAATACATACTTAACCATGGTACAACAAAAAGGTAAGGTATAGCTACCAGCTGATTACAATTTTTTTCTAAGAGTGCCCGACTTCTGCCAATTTTGTGTATGTATTTATTGTTCTGAAAAAAAAAAAATTAAAAACAAATGATTGGAAGAACCGTAGATTGCGGGGCGCGCATTCGCCAATTTTGTATTGGATTTGAAAGATTAAACTGTTTAGATCATATTTTTGAAAGAAAATTAAGACATTTAATGCATTTTACGCGCTATTCAACTCAATTTAAAATGAGGAAAAATATTGAATAAATGAAAAAAACTTGTTGCATGCAAATTTGACAGGAAGCGGGCATTGCCTCAGGGGTACATTTCTGCTGTTTTGCGATGCTGTTCTACCTCCTTATTGTACCATGTACTTAACTTTTTTATTTTTAGTTCGAAAAAATCCAACAAATGATTTGCTTTCCCAAGTCATGTACTAATTCAGATCTAAAAGAAATCCTGGAAGTTTATTTATTTCAAACAACCACATATGTTCGGAATGTGACTTATATTCGACATCGCATTGTTACCAAAAACTATCGCGTCTATGAAGATTTCAATTTCTATATAATGATGTGAGTTCGGGTGTATATTTTATGATTTGCCGTTAAGTTTGTTATTTTTAGAATAATACTATTTGGTTGCCTGCTAATCCATTTGACGGTGTATTTGCTGCGAAAATACTTTGTACAAGTTAACCGAAGGAATATGAATTCTAATCTCAAATGCCCACCAGGGCAGGAAGAAGAAAAGTCTGAAAAGAGTAAGGCATCACTGGACAATACATTTGTCAATGTGGGCGAATGGAAAAGTACTCTGGGCAGTGTGGATTTGCGGCAATTCACAATGACTCGAAACTCCACAAAGGGACAAGGTAACACAGGTTATTTTCATTTGCTTTACTTTTTTACTTTTCAAATTTGATATTTTCAGAAAGTGTACACAAGAAGATATCACCTCAGTATTCATTTTATTTCGAAGAATTATTGGATTCAATATCGTTATCCAATGTTGTCTATGATTTACTGCAATCCACCTCAACGCCTCTGTGCGGAATGATGTTCATATTTTCCTTGGCCTTTCTTACAATGCATCTTATCGGCGAATATAGTTTTATGTCAAATAATTTGGATCTGGGCATGATCAATAACAAGGTGAAGCAGAGAGACGTTCTACTCAAGCGATATATATTTCTAATGGATATTTATTTTCTAATCAAGTTGAGTATTTTTGACGGTTAACAAGTTTTATAGAACAAGATTTGAATTGTATCATTACCTTTATTTTAGCGGAGCCAATCTTTCGTATGATTTCTTCAGATCCTTACCAAAGGATAAATTGCATTCATTTGCACAACTGAAATATGTTTTCAAGTTAATTGTCTACAAAATAATTGGGTAAGTTTGACTTTTGGTATGAATTAATACTTTATTTACTAGAGGCTATATTAAATTTAATACGGACGAGATTTTCCTCATTGAAATAATGGTTTCAGGCTCCAAGTCTTTTTGCCATTTCAGGGCATTTGGATTCAATGTAGCCACGAGCACACTGTAACACTTAAAGGGAGTATCCGATTAAAAATTTGTTTTTGTACCAAATTACGTCACATATTCCAAATTTCATTGAAATTAATTCGGACGAAAGTATACAGGGTGATATTAAAACCAGTAAAGAAAGACTTAAAATCGGGCGGGGCCGACTTTATGATACCCTACACCACTTTGCTAGTTTAGTAGAGCTCCACATAACAATTAAAAGTTTTTATGGAAGAATTCAATCATACACGCTATGATTATAATTATAATTTAAAGTTCAAAGGACTAAATATGCCGAAGCATTTGTAACTTTTAAATTCGGACTTGTATTACCCATTTGGCGCACAATTAATTTGAAATCGGATAAAAATATATATGGGAGCTATATCCAAATCGGAACCGATCTCGATAAAATTTGGCTGTATTTGATATATTTCCCTGAATATCGTTGTTACGGAGTGCATATTACGGCTGTGGGTAACAAATATGACAAATCGGATGAACAGTATATAGGGAGCTATAGCTATATCTGAACCGGTCTTCACCAAATTTGATATACTAGCTTTTAGACTCAATTCGGTCGTAAGTGCCAAATTTCATCCAATTTGGGCAAATATTAGACGTTTGGTGCACAATCAAAGTTAAATCGGACGAAGTTATATGTGGGAGCTATATCCAAATCTGAACCGATCTCGATAAAATTTAGCAAATGTATTTCTGAGCTGTATTTGATATATTTCCCCAAATATTGTTGTTACAGAGTGCATATTACGGCTACAGAGGACAAAAATAACAAATCGGATGAACAATATATATGGGAGCTATAGCTATATCTGAACCGATTTCGATCAATTTTGGCATACTTATTTTCAGGCCTAATTTGGTTGTATTTGCAAAATTCCATACTATTCGGGCTTATATTACACGTTTGGTGCACAATAAAAGGCAAATCGGACGAAGATATATATGGGAGCTATATCTAAATTTTGACCGATTATCTCCAATTTCAATTGGGTTCGCCCTTGGGCCAAACAATTGATTTGTGCAAAATTTCATCTGGATAGGGCAATAAATGCGAACTGTACTTTGTTTACAAAATACATGGACAGACGGACGGACGGACATGCATAAATCGACTCAGAATGTGATTCTATGCAGATCATCAAAAGGATCTGTGGGTCTATCTCGTTTCCTTTTGCCTGTTACAAACAAATGCACAAAGACATAATACCCTGACCACCTTGTGGTGTAGGGTATAAAAACTGCAACAAAGTTAAACGCCATCACTTTTACATTTTGTTTAAATTTTATTGAATGCAAGCAAATTTTAGAATAAGTTTAGATTTGTTCAAATTGGTCACCTTTGGCACCAATTATGGCCTTCAAGCGGCCAATGAACGTTGCTCTGCGCTATTTTGCCCCATTCCCGGCGAAGCGCTGGCTTGAGGTGATCGAAACTTTGGTATTTTTAGTGCCAACCATGCTTTCCAAAATACTCCTTGGTATTCGGAAATTTTGGTGGCCATTGTGCGCTGGAAATAAAGCGAGGAACCTCATTTTTTTGGTAACCATTCTTGGGTGACGCGTGCTGAATGCGATGGTTCTGAGTCTTGTTGGAATGTGCAAGGTCTGCGGCCAAAATGGTTGCGTTCCCAAGGCTTTAATATACCCTCCAGAATATTTCCGCGATAATATTCGGCATTTATTCTGATGCCACGGTCGACTAATATGAGCGGAGAGCGACCATCGGCTGTTATGGCAGCCCACACTATCACTATGGCCGGCGATTGAGTTCTTGTGGCCAACTCAAGGTGCACATTTTCAGCGACCTCTTTGGCAAGTAAACACGATCATTTTTTTGTTTACAAACTGCTGGACAACGAATGTTTTCTCATCGGAGAAAACCAAATTCGCCAGTTCACCACTTTCGGCCAAGTGAAGCAACTCTTTAGCTCCTTTGAGTCTATTTTCTTTCTGTTGCGGAGTAAGTTCTTGCACTTTTTGGATTTTCAACGGCTTTACTCCGAGCTCATTTTGCAATATTTGCCGAATGGTTCATTGCGTTATGTTCAGCTCACGAGCCATTTTTCGCCCGCTGCGACGCGGGTTTCGATCAGGTCGCTTCTTTACTTTTCGAACCATTTCTGCTGATGTTGTTATTTACTTCCGTCCACTTCCTTGACGTCGGGCTACGCTATCAGTATCACGGTAACGAGCGATGGTACAAGACACAAAAGATTTATTCACATTTAAATGCTGGAGTGCTCTAACGATAGCCACTTGTGGTTTTCCAGTCAAATATAAAGAAATCACACTATCACACTTCAATTCCATCACGAATAACTTTTTTCTGGAAAATTCTACGCTTGTAAACAATATAATGAGCGATCACTGAAATAATTTCAACAGCTGTTGGACGAGTGGCTTAGAAATGACAGCAGTCTGAAGTTGCTTGCAGTTTTCCCATATCACCTTGTAATTAACGGAGCTATAGCTAAATTGAATCGATTTTAAGCAAATTTAATTTTTCGCTAAATTCGGTCGTATGTGCCGAAATCCATAGATTTTGGACAAGTAATACACATTTGGTGCACATTTAGCACCGTAAGCAGTATCTGATACTTTGTATAGAAAATTATTGTTATGGAGAGCATATTACGATTGTGGGCGACTTAAATATCAAGGTTTAGGATGAAACATATCTATGGCTATATTTAAACCCATTCTTATTAAAGGGGGTACAATTGCTTCTAGACTGAATTCGGTCGAAATTTTTTTTTAGCAAGTTTGCGTCTAAATTGCTTTCGTCCTTCTGCCAAACAAATGATCAGTATAACATTTCATCAAAACTTGCATAAATCAATTCAGAATCTGATTCTATGGTCTACATTAAAAGGAACTATGGGTCTATCCAGTTTCTTATGAATGTTATGAACAAATGCACAATGAGGTAGGGTAAAATCATGGCACAATAAGAAAGGTTGCTCCACTTCAAAGAAACTAGGAAAATGTAACTCTGTACCGGAGTCTTATAGTGTCAGATATACTTTTAAACATGCTAAAATCGGTTTTGTTTAATTTACATTTTTTTTCCAAAAAATAACTGTTTTGGGGAAAAACCGCAAAACATGAATGGAATATGGGGTTTCACCGCAAAATTGAATCCAAGATAGAGGGGCGATGTTGCTTTTTCCTGCTAAAAAATAGCTTCTAAAAGTTTTCCCTTATGCACATTGAACTTAATTAATGTACTGACAAATTGGAAACGTTAATGACTATTTTTGTGTTGACTTTTTATGCCACCCCTTAAGGTATGCTTAATTTATTAATAAATTGAAAAACTCTCCAAACTCTCTTTTCAAAACCGAATGTGTAAAGTATATTTTTAGACATGAATTTATTAAGGATATACACAGTCGATTCCATATTATTGGAATTCGTTGTTGTGTAAAGGACAAACAAAAAATTATTTTATATTTCAATTGATATTCTTAAACAATAAATTATTTTCAATTGGTGCTGGTAAATTCATTCATTCAATAAGGAAAACATTTCTTAAATACACTTCAAGTAGAATTTTTTATAGCAATAATGAAACTTTTCATAGTAATTACACGATTCCAGAAACTGCAAGAATATACTATTTTTAAACCCTCCACCTTGAAATAGAGGGTATATTAATTTTGTCATTCCATTTGTAACCTCCCTAAATATTCGTCGTAGACCCCAAAAAGTATATATTTTCATGATCAGCATAAAATTCTTAGCCGATTTAACGATTTCCGTCTGTCTGTTAAAATCATGATACAGCCCACATTATTTGACGTAAAGCTTCAAAATTTGGTTCTACGTTTAGGATGATTGGTATTGAAAATTACATATATCGGTCCACGTTTTGGTATAGCCGCTGTATAACGGTACCTCCCGGTATTTTGACGATTTTCGCCACATGTTTTCTCGGATTTATCTAAAAATTGGTATTTGTAGGTCATAATGGGTTCTAGCTTCGGTGCGAAACAATTTATGTATACATCCAGGGTTTTGTATAGCCCCTATATAAGGGAAACTCTCGATATTCGGCACTTTGATGATTTTCGCCACATTTTTTCTCGGATTTATCTAAAAATTTGTATTTGTAGGTCATAATTGTAGGTCATAAAAGAGCTAGTTCCGCTGGCGGAAAATTGAATATTTGGATCCACGTTTTCCTATAGCGCACATATAACGATACCCACATACATTCGGTATTTGGATATTCCTTCTTGTTTTATTTGAAATTTCTTATTTAACAAAATTTGGTAGATGACAATCCTTGAAGTATAAAATGGTCTATAGAGGTTCCCGTTTTGGTATGTCCCCATATAACGGCATCACCTCATGGGTTTTTGAAAAGTTTAACAGCATTATCCAAACGATCTTACTGGCATTTGTAGTTTAAAGTGGAACATGTTAGAATTCAGATACTTTTATATAAATTTTGTTTCTTTACCCAAAGGTAGAGGGTATTAAAAGTTCGGCCCGGCCGGTAAGGGTATTATGTTTTTGTGCATTTGTTTGTAACATGAAGAAGGAAACGAGATAGACCCATAGTTCCTTTTGGTGATCAGCATAGAATCACATTTTTTAGTCGATTTATGCATGTCCGTTTGTCTGTCTGTCTGTTCGTCTGTCCATGTATTTTTGGAAACAAAATGCAGGTCGTATTTATTATTCGATTGAGATGAAATTTTCTAAATAACATTTGTTTGGCTCAAGGAGGAACCCTATTTAAATTGATAAAAATCGGTCCAAATTTAGATATAGCTCCCATATATATCTTCATCCTATTTTGGGTTTCTTGTGCACCAAATGGCTAATATCAGTCCAAATGGTGTGAATTTTGGCACTTCCGACGGAATTTAGTATAGAAATAAGTACTTTAAATTTGGTGGAAATTGGTTCAGATATAGCTATAGCTCCCATATATATATGTTTCATTGATCCCTCACATTCGTAATATACACCCCACAAAAATTATATTTATTACCTGATATTAGATTCAGCAAAACAATACATGATTCAAATTTTATCAAGAACGGATATAGCCAAATGAGTAATTTCAGCTCAAAGTGTGTGAAATGCTGCACTTAAGCGAATTCATTCAAGAAGTTAATACTTAAAATTTGGTGAAAATCGCTTTAGATATAGATATAGCTCCCACATATATGTTTCATCCGATTTGGTGTTTAAATCTCGGAATATGCACTCTACCATAATCATATTTCGTACCAGATATCTCATAGAGCTCAGAAATGCCCAATATAAAGTTTTCTTTTACGAGAGCTCTACTAAATATGCATAGTTTTGAAGGGTATCATATAGTCGGCCCCGCCCGACTTTTGAGCTTTCCTTACTGGTTTTATTTTATATTTGACAAATTCTTTCCAAATGGTGGAGGGTTATAAAAGTAGTTTTCCTTTCAAATTAGTCATAATTTCTTTAGATCCTATATATCATTATCACAGGAAGCTTATGTCTTATATAACTCTCTCTCTCTCTTACTCCGCAGTTTAGAATTGAAAGATAGCACCATTATTATCTTTATTATTTTTTTTTCTATATTTTTTTCCAGTTTAACTCCCTCATATACCTTTGTGCTTTACGCCTCACTGGTATTAGACAAATATTTCTATTTCAATGTAACACTGGAAATACCATCTCGAGACTACAAAAATTGTTCGCAAAATCAAATGTTTAATATCTTCTACATGGATACGTTTTTTCCGCTGACCGAAAGGGTATGCAAAGTCATCTTACCTGATGAATGTGAAATCATAACCATACCATCTCTTCTAATTTTCTCAGTGCATGCCTTGGGCCTGGTTTATAGCCCTGAAAATTCAATTTTATATCGTATCCTGCCTGCTGATGCTTCTGGTGGAGCTGCAAATGTGTTATGCCATGATAATGGGTATATCGCTAATCATTTTGTCAGCAATGGCTGCCAGCTTATGGCTGTGGGGGGTAACCCACCATTATGGTTATACGTAAGTGAATTACTCATATCGCTAATTTACTCAGAGAAATTACATTACTCAGAAATGAGTGTTTAGAGTTTGAGATGTGATACTCTTTGAGTAACTTTGGCGATATGTTAACATGCTTGCCAAATGTTACAACAATGTATCTCCTTTTATTCGAATAGCACCTCGCTGCTCTATGAATTGACTCATTTCAATTTGGTTGTGGATAACATCTGTCTATTTGTGATGCCATATCTTTTGGGTATTTATTTGGGCCACGTCATCTACAGGAGCAACCATAATTTCCATTTGAATATATTTGTTTTTGTGATGGGTATAAAACAACTAATTAATTTTTAGGTGTTTCTAGGTGTTTTTGAATAATTTCAGATTGTATATCTTTTAGGTTGGATTGTGGTTTTCACCCTGGTGGGCATTTATGTGTTCGGTGTTCATTTCTTTATGTTCCACCTGAACAAGTGGCTAAGATCATTTCTAAATGTTCTGACACATTTGATGTGGAATTGCATGATCTCTTGGATTGTATTGACAGCACAATCAAATTATGGAGGTAAGTTTTTAGTTATCCCATTCAGGTGGGCTTAAGAAAAAAATCTGGAAGAAATAAGAATTATAAATAAAAGTGAATGTGGAAAGAATTATGGAAGAGTAGTCGATCTTTGCGAAACCAGGGTCATACCCCTTGAAAATTATTTTCATTTTTCTACACTTTTAAAGGAACATTGTTTTGTTGTGTAAATACATTAATTTTGAAGAAAAAAAATAATAAATGAAAACAAGTAACTGACTGATGTATACCCTCAGCCAATGTTCGATTATTTAAAAATATTTTGACTTATGTTATGATTATTTAAACTCTTTACCCTCTATGGAGTGGGTTTTGAAAGAATAGGCCAATATTGTCAATTTGGTATCGGACCTAAATAAATATGATATTGACCAATTAGTATCTGACCTAAATATCATAACTTGTCAGATTTTGACTATATCGACTACTTCTCATACTTTATATGATATCAGTGCAAATTTTTGGAAAAAGTGGAAATATGCGTGAGATGATGTATGATGATGTAGCAGACCGAAATAATAAATTTTCATACAGATAAAAATATTGGTATCTCTGCATTTGAAGGAAAGCGAACAATTATATCCAATTTTATGCGAAATCATAAATTTCGATAAAATACGTGTTCATATCAGATTTATGGTTGAGAGAAATATTTATATATAGCAATATGTAAAGAATCGATGACTTGTTTCTCAAGTTATGACAGATATAAGTATTGGAAATTGTGACCCTCTGTGGGTGGGGTATCAGAAGAGGTGGTCCGATCTCTACCATCTTTATAACAGATCTTGTGTTCATGGAAATATTGAGATGTGCCAAGTCTGAATGGATATTCAAAATATTCATGGGTATTAAAAATTTTGACTCTTTATGGGGGAGGTACCAGAAGGGTTGGACCGATGTATCCCATCTTCACTTCAGACCTTGTGTTAGCAGAAATAATAGGATGTATGAAATATTAAGGGTGGTGGATGCTTATTTTGGATTTTAAGATCGTTTTGGTTATTCAAAATTTAAACCGTTTGTGGGGCAGGTACCAGGGGGAATGGTCTGATCTCTACCATCTGTTGATGGATACATTGAGATGTACCAATTCTGAATGGAACCAGATGTTAATTTTGCCTTTTATGAGCTTCATGGATATTCAAAATTTTGACCCCTTGTGGGGGAGGTACCAGAAGGTATGGACCAATATATTCCATCTTCGCACCAGACCTTGGGTTAATTTTAAAACAATTGGACTCTTACATCACATTTTATAAGAGTTATAATTATTCAAAATTTTGACCCTTTGTGGGGGAGTTACTTGATGGAGTGGACTTATATTGTCCATTTTCGTACCTGACCTAGCACTCATGCAAATATTGGGATTTGTAATGTTGGAGCAAAATCGGATTATCCTTTCTCTTTCTGTGCAGTAAATAATTTTCTTTGAAAATGTTGATATTTTGTGGGGGAGGTGCCAGAAGAAGTGGACCGATATTGCCCATCTCCGAAGTCGATTCAAATGTGATAATAATATTACAATGTACCAAGTTTGGATCAAATCGTATACTCCCTTTGAGGTATATTATCCATACCAGCCAGCCAGACGGATGGACGGGAGGGCGGACATCGCTAGATCGATTCCAAATGTCCTGAAACGGATTTGGTCCAAAGAGACCAAGGATCTAAAACCATTATTTCGATTAGGCACGTTTTGGGCCATATCAAATGATATATACCCTCTAAACCGACTCTTTGTGGTAGATGTACGAAAGGAAGGGTCTGTGTTTTTCATAAAGAAATACCTGAATTTGATGGAATTAAAGCTAAGATCAAAACGAATTTTCCAAAATCTCAATAATTTCTGAGCGATGTACCAGTAAAGAGTAAACCAATTTATCGTCGTTCAGTGTCGTCTTTTATGATATTTTTTTATCAGAGTCAATGATGTCAGATAGAGGGGATCTATATATTCCATTTTCACACATCTTCTGATAGTGCCAAAAACATTAGGACTTGTGTAATTTGTAGTATACTAGGGGCTACTTCTACGATTTTAACTGTTATGTTGTTCAAATCTATTATTTTTTTTATTTAACTCATTGAGTGGGAGTTTCTCACAAGAGGACGATACACACACAAAATATAATATTGGCAAAATGGGATGAGTTAAATTTGAGGAGAATCGAACACTGATTTCGAATTCAATGAAAGTTTTTAGTTTTCAAATCTTATACCTTTTGTGGGAGAGGTACGAGTAGGAGTGGGCCGACATTTGTAATTCTCAATGTGATGTAAATATTGCCTATGTGTAGACATATGTAGACAGGTACAGAGAGGACCGATATATTTACCATTGGCAAAAATGTTGAGTTATGCCAAGGTTGAAGAAAATGAGGCACAGATTTTTTACTTTACAAGATTTATTGTTCAATTTCAACCAACCTCGCATCGTAATATTTATATCAGATAGGTAGCACAAAAAAGGCTCAACAATAACTCTCGTAAATTGAAAAATCGGGAGTATCCGGTTTGCCTTAAATGCGATTTAAATATATAATTTAGATCAATTCGAACTTTGTAGGCTGCCCCAATTTGTAGGATTGGCCAATTTGTCAAAAAAAATATCATATCCATTGTTTGAAATTATGCCCCCTTCGAGATTTATCGTCCACACCAGCCGAACACACAGATATACTCTCATGGAAAGATTGACTCAAAACTCAAAGAGTTTTAAGGGGTCTAAGACTTAATTACGATAAAGCACATTATTTACCTATCAACTGATATATTATTTCGATAGCTATTAATATGATCATATCGGAAGTATGATTCTTAAACACATGTCTAACTCATCTGTCCTTTTCTCAATTAGATTTTATTTACAGAATTCTTAGTTTCAAATATGCAAATGCCCTGGAGCGACTAACTCCAATCAATGTTCTAATTGCACCGCTCATAATACGTTTAATACTCTTCAGCGGCGATGTTCCAATTTATTGGTCCACAGGACAAATTGTAAGTAAACTTTTCGGAATGATAACGTTTTCTATAAATATGTATTTTTTTATAATTTCAGATCGCAATGTTTATGGGTTGCCTGTTGGCGACCTATGTCAGCTCTTTGTTGCTGTACGTTTTATTAGATGGACCATTAATGGCTGCACTTGAAAGTCTACTGGCCATTCACAAGACCTAAAAAGTTGTTATTCGGATTTGGGTTTTATCAAAAATAAAAAAAGACGGGGTGGAGGAAGTGGCTGCTGTTTCATTTTTCTGGTGGATTGTGCAAAGATTCATTACCGTTAACGCATCATTGCTGGCGGTAATCGTTGTGGCCTCTATCAACACATCGCATCGCAACGCCATCCCAATTCACAGGCTCACATTGTAAATGTAAATGTTGGTCAATTGTAATTACACTATTTTGTTTTTATAACCACTCGAATTGTTTTTTGGGGCTAAATAATAGATAAAATGTACTTATTACGTTGTCTCTCTCTCTATGCAATAAACAACAATAATATCGTGTTAAACCACAACAACAATGTTAGTAGTAAACAATTTGAAGTTAATTTTAATAAAGCACAGTGCAATCATTAGAGTAAAATTGAAAAAAAAATTAAAGAAAATTTCAAAAATTTAAATTTCAGGATATCATTTTTTGTATTTTCATAAAACCATTTAATAATTCCTGGAATCAGTTATGGTGAACATTTTGCACCGCTAATGTGAATATTAACCTTTAAAGAAATACACTTAGATGACACTCTTCAGAGTTGACATATCCCTTGTTCGAAGATGTCAATATCTTGGACCCATACTTACAATTGATTGCAAGAAGGTTTCTTACCTCATTACTGGATGTTTAGACGTAAAATGTATGTGACTCCTGTAGAATATCTTAAATTGTGCGATTCCCGGCAGAAAAATCTCTTTACCAAATACTGGGGTTTTGAGAACATCTCGGCACCAGTAAGTTACCAATTTGCAAATTTGCTTTGACATGGACGTGTCGTAGGAAGTAAGTATTTACTAAAGTGACACCAACACCCAATAAATATGTTTTAAAAATCACACTAGAATTTTTTTTTAGAATAGAATTTATGTTCAATTTCACAAGGTTTTTTTTGATATATTTCGTTCACCTGAGATTAGGGTTGAAGTTGAAATCTTTTGATTTTTAAGCGTCATATTCTCTGATTTTTTCAAAAAATGACTCGTGAGCTGAACATATCGTAATATTCCATTCGACAAATACTGCAAAATGAGCCCGAGGTAAAGCCATTGAAATTCCCAAAAGTGCAAGAAAAAAATAGACTCTAAAGAGCTAAAGAGTTGCTTCGCTTGGCTGAAAGTGGTGAACTACCGAATTGGTTTTCTCCGATGAGATAGGTTTTTTTGTTGTCCAGCAGTTTGTAAACAAACAAAATGATCGTGCTTACTTGCCAAAGAGGTATATGACGAATATTATCGCGAAAATATTCTGGAGGATGTATTAGAGCTTTGGGCATGCAAACATTTTGGCCGCAGACCTTCCAACAGGACTTAGCACCAATGCATCCAATGGTCATAAAATGTGCTTCCTCGCTTCATTTCCAGAGCAGAATGGCCACCAAAATCTCCGGTTACAAATCCGTTGGACTATTGTGTCTGGAGTATTGTGGAAAGCAAGGTTGGCACTCAAATATACCAAAGTGTCGATCACCTCAAGCAAGCGCTTCGCCGGGAATGGGCCAAAATACCGCAGAGCAATATTCGCCAGCGTGTGACGTTTTCATTGGCTGTTTGAAGACCATAATTCGTCATATTCGTCGAGAATATGATGTTTTGAGCCCTTTTATGGCATTTTTCATCACTTTGGCCAAAACTTCCGGCAATGGGTCCTTACGTTCTTGACGGATATTGTCTTTCAGGGCTGAAAGATTCTGAAGCTTGTTGGTATAAGACCACACTTCACCCCCACAAAAAACCCCACAAAATGAAGCCTGGAGCGGTCAAATCAGGCGCTCTTACTGGCCAGTAAAAATCGCCAAAACCGGAGATAAATCGCCCGGAAAATGAATTCTTCAGCATATCGATTGTGGCACTTGCAGTGTGTGCCTTTATACCGTCCTGTTGGAACCACATATTTTCCAATCCCAACTCATCAAGTTGCGGCAAAAAAAGTCGTTGCTTTGAAGCGCTCACCATTCACAGTAACCGTCCGTCTGTTGGTCCGCAACGTCTTCGAAGAAAAAATGTCCGATGACTCCTCCAGAGAAAACAGCACACCATACAGAGACTTTGAACGGGTGTAATGGCTCATCGTGGGTAAAGAGTAAATTTTGCTTATTTACGTACCCGCGTAGATAGAAATGGGCCTCATTACTCATTATTATTTTTGATGAAAAATCTTCTTCTCCTTCCTGGTGGTGATTAAGGATGGTTTAAGCGTATGTTAGACACGATTGGTGGTCAGCAGCTAACAGCTGGTCTTGCACCAAAATTCCCTGTAAAGACCCCTTTGCGTGGCACGTCGTCTGGTCGATGTCATATTCGATATTTGTAGTTCATATGGGGTTCTACGACAGATGTCAAGCATTGTCCATATCCGTTAAAGGTTAAGGACATATAACGGTTCTACCCACTTTACTGTATTTTAAAACATTTACTGAATTCTTCAAGCAATCTCACTGGTATTTGAAGATTAAAGCGGAACACGTGTGAATCCAGATACTTTTATTTAAATTGTCTTCTAATTATGGAGGTTATTAATTCTTTCACTCATTACTTGCTCGAATAAAAGTATGTAAGTTTGCCTTGTGAATCTTATAGGAATAAATCCTAAATTACATACAATTTAATTTTGTTAGGAGTTGGACTCCATCTTCACATTATTCAAAATATTATTCCTTGATGGGGGAGGTACCACAAAATATAGAACAATATTGTCGTAGTCGGCGCCTGTTGAAAATTTAAACCATTTGAGAGGAGTAGTCAGTCCACATTCTCTAACCGCGTTTGATAAAAAATATTCAGATTTCAAATTGGAATATTTGTAGAGATCTTCGGGTGATTGACCAACTTTGATTTCTTATTCAAAGAATACCAACTTGAAAGTATGACAACGTCGGACAGCAAATTTTCCACTAAAGCCGGTAAAATCCATATCTTGACCCACTGTGCAAAGCTTCTGAAACAAAAAAAAAAGGTAAATAAAACGCATAAATTAGCATGACGAAATGTATGCGTTCAGTTTTAAAATTTTATTTTTTAATTACTTATTATTTATTTTCCATGCTTTCTTCAATGCAGCGGCAACGACACTGGGACAATTGAAGAAAACCCCCAACATGTTTGTTTGTTGCTGTTGCTGTGAGCAGGAGTAGCTAGCAACTGCTGCAACATTTTTCCTAATGCCGCGCCGTACTTAGGTCGGCGAAAGAAATTACCAGCAATTGTGTTATTATTTAACACACAATTTTCATTCAATCTGACGGCAATAAATTTTGGTGGTCTGTTAACACCAGTCGGGGGTTTCGATTCGTTAAATCTATTTCTTTTTTCTTGTTTGTTTCGTATTTTCAGTTATTTTTTGTAAAAAAAATGAGTGTTTTGCTGAATGGGAGGGTAGGACTTAATGTGACTTCATCCAGAGGTATTATGACGAAACAGACACTCCAACAACGCAACGAAACGCAATTGCCACTTAAAATACAAGGCAATAAAATAAATATCTATTTTTTACTAAAAACTATTACATAATTGTTGTTGGTGTTGTTTTCGGTGTGCTCTGTAAATTCCCAACATATAAAAATAACGGTAAAGATTTGTAATGAGCCTGCGTATTTCATTAGTTTAATATTGCAACCGGAAATTAAATTTGGTCAATGCGGTATTGAAATTGTAATTCTGAGTTAAGAGTATTCCCCCACAAAATTGGTTACAGGATAGCATATATTCTTGGCAGATATCTGAACATTGTATAATTTTGTAACAAGTAATTCTGTCTATATATATTTTACTTGATCGTTCTTAATTTCAATGCAGAACATTATTTCAATAAACAAATAAACGATTACAGCAAATTTACAAAAAAAAAAAATATGTTAAAATCTTAAAAATGCCGAATGTAGCCGTTATATTAAGGTATATACTAGAGCTGGCAAACTATCGTTAGTCGCACCATTCGATATTTTCGATAGTTTGTTGGAAAACTATCGATAGTATCGAATAATGTGGGAATGCCAATATTAATTTTTCAACAATGCGCGCAACTTTTTTTTCATTGTTCTATGTTATTAATTTGTGTGTTATAATTATTTTTGTATTATGGTTTTTGTTAAACTTTTGCGATTTTTATTAAAAATAAAAATAACTACTAACAAAACTCATCACAAATGTAATAACCATTCAAGACAATATCAATAAACAACACCGATATGTACTTACATGTATTTTTAATAACGGACTCAATTATATTAAATGATCTAATGATTAATATTTTTTTATTAAGAAACGCTTAAACAAAACAAATTGACATAAAAACAAAAAATATTTGGAATTCATTATTACAGTTATTATATTTTATTAAAATATGTACCTATAGTAAATATTAATTATAAACTATATTTATAGTCAAAAATAACAGACAATAACGCTTAAACAAAACAACAACATAAAAACAAAAATATTTGGAATTCATTTTTATAAGGCACTTTGAGATCAACTTTTACAAAAAAATGTATTTGCATGTAGTAAAAATTAATTAAAAATTATATTTATATTAAAAATTAAAAAAAAAAAAAACAGATAATAACGATTCAACAAAACAACTAAACATAAAAACAAAAAATATTTGAAATTCATTATTACAGATACATTCAGATCTTATTTTATAAAAATATTTAATCAAATTAATTTAAATTTAAAATTATAATGAAAAAATTAATTTTATTTGTTTAAAAACCTTACTTCTTATAATTCTTTACTGACCCAACAATTTTTGTTAACAAAGAGCAGCATATCAACATTTTTTGGCTTTAAGCTCGATCTTCTTTCCGAAATTATGGCTCCGGTTTTGCTAAACATTCGCTCAGTCTCTGTCGAAGTTGCTGGTACGCATAAATAGCGTAAGGCACAAACAGTGTTCTGTTTTTTACATATATTTATGACAAATCAAAGTTGATAAATTAACAACGCCGTTTATATAGAAGATATCTAAGTCGTTTAATTAACAAAGTTGCGCCTCTAACTGAATAAATGCCGGAATCCATTTTTTCAACGATAGTATCGCTATCGAAAAAAAACCATCGATAGTCTAGTGAAAACCAAACCATCGATACTATCGATATTACTATCGACAGTTTGCCACCTCTAGTATATACGACGTCGTGGACCTGCATAGGAAACATTTGACAAATGCAAAACTTGAAAAAATCCGGTGAATAGTGTCGCCGAAGTCATCAAAACGGAGGTACCGTTATATGGGGGCTATACGAAGACGTGGACCTGCGCAGACAATAGGCTGTAGTACCCTATACGAGCTTCAAATACCAAATGTGAAACAATTCCGGAGAATAATGTCGCTGAAGTCATCAAAATACCTAATATCGGGAGTTACCGTTTATATGGGGGCAATACAAAGACGAGGACCTGCACCGACAATTTTCTTCATAGGCTGTAGTGCCCATAACGAACTTCAAATACCAAATTTGAAACAATTCCGGTGACTAATGTCGCTAAAATCACCAAAATACCGAAAATAGGGAGGTTCGATTACATGGGGGCTATACCAAAACGTGGACCTACATCACCCATTTTCAATACCAAAAGTCCTGCAGACGTAATACACATTTGAGTAAAATTTTATCAACCAAATTCGTTTCGTTAGGAAGCTAGAGTGATTTCCACAGACGGATGGGCGATAAATCGGCATCAAATTTTATGCTGATCAAAAATATATTACTTTGTTGGGTCTAAATGTATATTTCGAGGTGTTACAAACGGAATGACAAACTTAATATACCTCCATACTATGGAGTTCGTAACAGATGCTACAGCATAAAACAGAAAATGGGCCATGTAGGTCCACGTCTTTTTTGATGATTTTAGCGACATTATTTACCGGAATTGTTTCAAATTTTGTATTTAAAGTTTGTAATAGATACTACTGCCTAGGACAGAAAATTGTCTGTGCAGGTCCACGTCTTCGTATAGCCCCCATATAACGGTACCTCCCTATATTCGGTGTTTTGATGATTTTTGCGACATTATTCACCTGAATTGTTTCAAATTTGGCATTAGAAGTTTGTAACAGATACTACAGCTTATAACAGAAAATTGTCTGTGCAGGTCCACGCCTTCGAATGACCCCCCCCCCCCCCCCCTATAACGGTACCTCCCAATATTCGGTATTTGGATGATTGTAGCGTCATTATTCAATTTGCGTATTTAGATGTCGTAATGGGAACCACAGTCTGTGACAGAAAACTGTCTATGCAGGTCCACGTCTTCGTATAGGCCCCATATATCAGTACCTCCCTATATTCGGTATTTTGACGATTTTAGGTACAATACTCACCGAAATTGTTTGAGATGTCGTATTTGACGTTCGTAATGAATGCTACACCATGTGACAGAAAATTGTCTATGCAGGTCCAGGTCTTCGTATAGCTATAAAGGTACCTCCCCATATACGGTATTTTGAAGATGCTACAGATACCCGTTTATAATGTGGTAATGGCTTATTACAAACAATGCCTATGTAGGTCCACGTCTTATAGACCCCAATTTAACGTCTACATTCGGTATTTTTAAGATTTAACACCATTTTTTGAAAATTTCCATATTCGTTCCAAATTGTGGAGGGTATTCAAAGTCCGGCCCGGCCGAACTTACTGTTTATAACTTGTTGGAATTTCAATGGCTTTACACTGAGTTCAGTTTCTTGACGTCGGGCTACGCTACTAGTATCACGGTAAGGAGCGATAGTACGAGACACAAAAGATTTATTCACATTTAAATGCTGGAGTGCTCTAACGATAGCCACTTGTGGTTTTCCAACCAAATATAAAGAAATCAAATATCCATCACGAATAACTTTTTTTCTGGAAAATTCTCACCAAAATGCTTTTGTACGCTTGTAAACAATATAATGAGCTGTCACTGGAATAATTTTAACAGCTTTCGGACGAGTGGCTTAGAAATGACAGCGGTCTGAAGTTGGTTGCCGTTTTTCCATCCCACTCTGTATTTACAATGAATGGATCACGTGAATAATGTCGAAAAATTGTAAACATACAATTGCATGATTTTTCCTAATTTGTGGGTTGAATTCTTCATTAATTAAAATCAATTTTTATTGTTTTTGTAATCTTTTGAAAATAATATAAATAATTAAATTATTGCCTGGGTTTTCTAAAGACTTTCATATTGTCCATAAAGCAGCTAATCAGGTGATGAAACTGGATAATTCTTACTAAGACAATTTTCCCGTTAAGAATTTTCAAGCTCTCCGCATCCTAACTGTCAACATAGTTTTCTTAAATTCTGGGCTTTTGGGTCATCGAACAATATTTTGTAATTTTTACAAATCGTTGGATTATCATACACACCTATTGTCATGAATACAATACTGTAGCTGTTTGGACTAAATTCCATTGTTCACGATGTCCTTGAATACGAAACCGTATTGAACAAAACAATAATTTCCCGAACTATCTGTCTGGGTTTTTTGTTATCATGAAAAATATTTTTGATTCCAACAATTTTACGCACAAATAGGATGATAGATGTAAACAAGTGTGATCCGATTAAACATTTTGCACTTCATCGTTAGTCAGTAGAAAATTCAATGACAAATATCTGTGTTTGTGTCATTATTAAATGACATTCGTTGAAAATCATTTGGTGATTGACTGATTGATTGACTGATCGGTAGAGGTGTGTGAGACTATTGGGAACACTAATGTAGCTTCATCGAATGAAGGAAAACATATTAATTAAAATTGACAGTTTGTTTTATAAACGTTTATTTTAAATGCAATCGCTGACTTTCCTGGGTATGCCCTTTGAAGAGATTTAAAAAAAATACATTTCCATCCCAGAGTGGCTGTAATCCAAATGTCATCAATTGATTTTTGTGATTTCTTTGGTCATTTAGACGATGCTAACTAGCCGAATATGTGCGTTTATGGCCATATGTCACTTTGCCACCCAAATGACTGTTGACTGAATGGATGAATGAATGCCATGGTTAAAAGTGAAAGTGTCAAAGTGAATGAAGCGCTTATAATGCGCATAGCCCAGATAAACGTCACAACACTACACTGAGACGAGCACAAACAGCCGAACGGAAATTCACTTCGATAAAGTGATGCTGTCAACTGCTCCCAAACAGTCAGCTGTCGGCGGTGGCATCACATGGGGACGGACCAACTGACACCGTCGTTGTAACTGACTCCCATCTCTTCGTCTTACCGAAAGTTGTAGTTGTACGTGAGAGTGAGTGTTTGTTTGTTGACATACATGTTGGCATGTGTGTTGTAGTTGTCTCTATTTCATTCAAATAAATATTAATAGAAGTTTTAGACAAATATTTGATTGTCATCTCTTGATTTCAACATCCAAGTTTGTGTTTTGTTAGAAATTAGCATCTGATTTGCCCAATTGGAGGAGAGAGCGTTAGCCTCTTGTACACTGGCAGCTAGTATATCTTAATAAATATGAATTATGCTTGTTCATCATTCAGCCAACTACACCGATACACAGAGGCTTAGCTTGTGTTAATGGATTGACTAGCTATTTGACATTTCCGTACACCGTCAAGTTTACGACCGTTGCCTTCAATTGACTTTCATCTATTGTATAATATTTATCTCATACATATGTATACAGCCGATCGAATGGGTTCGACAATGAAAGTAATTCTTTTTTGGAAATACTTTCAATTTTACCGAATTCAAAAAAAAAACATAAATATGAAGTTTTTAATTTGTTATAAAATATGCACGTATTATTAATCTTAAGAACATTAATATGAAATAGCATAGATGTATCAGACAGTTTGCCGGTAGACATACCCTCAGCATATGTATTTGTTGTTCTTTCTTTGCTAATGTTGCGATGTACAAAAAAGTATATGTAATTTGTGACTTTCCAAAAATTTTGACCATCGAGGAGGTACTAAAAAATTGGACCGTTGTAGTGAATAAAATATTAGCTGAAATATTAGATAAGTGAATTTTTTTTGCTCTTAGGCTCCTAGACCTTCATAAGCTCCTTCACATTTTCACTATCTCTTCTATTTATACGTACAGACTGAGATGAAAAAACTGCAACCAATTTCAGAATGCTATCATTTCTAAGCCACTCGTCCGACAGCTGTTAAAATTATTCCAGTGACAGCTCATTATATTGTTTACAAGTGTGCCAAAGCATTTTGGTGAGAATTTTCCAGAAAGAAAGTCATTCGAGATGGAATTCAAGCGTGATAGTGTGATTTCTTTATATTTGGCTGGAAAACCACAAGAGGCTATCCAGCACTCCAGCATTTAAATCTTTTTTATCTGGTACCATCGCTCGTTACCGTGATACTGGTAGCGTAGCCCGACGTCAAGGAATTGGACGGAAGAAAACAGCAACATCAGCAGAAATAGTTCGAAAAGTAAAGAAGAGAATTGATCGAAACCAGCAAAATGGCTCGTGAGCTGAACATATCGCAATATTCCATTCGGCAAATATTGAAAAATGAGCTCGGGGTAAAGCCATTGAAATTCTAAAAAGTGCAAGAACTTACACCACAATAGAATGAAAATAGACTCAAACAGCTCTCCGCTCGTATCAGAATAAATACGAAAATATTCTGTAGGGTGTAGTAAAGCTTTGGGCACGCAAACATTTTGGCCGCAGACCTTGGATATTCCAACGGGACTCAGCACCATCGCACTCACCACGCGCCACCCAAGAATGGTTACCAAATGAGGTTTCTCGCTTCATTTCCAGCGCAAAATGGCCACCAAAATCTCCGGATACCAATCCGTGTGACTATTGTGTCTGGAGTGTTTTGGAAAGCAAGGTTGGTACTAAAGAAAATCCAAGTATATACTACATGTGCACAAAAAGTACTAAATATTTCTATATTTGGTACAATTTCACATTGTGTTGCCAGACAGTGCTTGAAATCTAAAATTTGATATTGGGGTCGTTGTTCATGTGTAGCCTGTGCATAGATCGCTGTTCATGTTTAACCTGGTTTCGGAAATGTGTACTGAAATTGGAGAAAAAGTACTGAATGGTACTATATATTGTATTGGTTGGAATCTGGTATCTGTTGGTATCTGGAATTGAGATTTGTAGATGGGTTTGGAAATTCATACTTTAGTTGTTCGAAAAGTACTAAATTGAACTATATTTGGTATTGGGTGAAGTTATAGAACTAAAATCGTAACATTTTTATATTGCAACAACTGTTAGTGTCTAGTATTGAGATATTGAGCGGTTTTGCAAATGTGTATTAAAATTATACGAAAAGTACTAATTGTTACTAAACTTGGTATTGAGTGAATGTATAGAAGTGTAATCCCGAAATTTGATGTTAAGGTCTCTGTTGGTATCTTGTGGTGTTTTTGCAAATGCATACTAAAATTTTTCAAAAAGTCCTGAGTGGTACTAATTTTGGATCACTGGATGGAGAGACATATATTGTTTTAAATATGCGTACTAAATGTTATTAAATTTAGTATTGGGTAAAGGGGAAGAGTTGATATTAAGTTCACTGTTGGTTTCTAAGGTTTACAAATGGGTGTGGGTCTATTTTGCAATGGTTTTACTAGTATCCTAATCGGTAACCTTTAAAATGAAAGCTTCTGGTGTAAAAGGTAAACATTTTCCTATTATTCTTTCCGGTAAAGGAAAAACTTTAATAATATTCAAGTCCTGCAAGATCTGAAAATTTAGTACTATGTATGAAGTTTTGATTAAAAAATGTTGTCAAACTGAACAAATTGTGCATTTTGAGTATTAAAAAAGTCTAACATGAACTGTTGGAACGAATCTTAAATTTAAGATGAACTTTTCGCTTGCGAATTGGCGGGCACTTGCTTGTTAATCTGTACTATTCTTTTATCCTTTATAACTGTAGGTTTTATGCTCTAGAAAAGAATGACAGAACACTTAGAGCTTCCTTTTAGATCCTTTTAATCCTCAGTATTAATACATTATCTATCTTCTATATCTATAAAAGAGGAAAATGTTTGTATGTTTGTTTGTTTGTTTGTTTGTTTATAATTTATGGACTCGAAAACCGCTGAATAGATTTTCCTGAAAATTTCCATATATACTGCAACATCGCCTGAAAGTAACATAGGCTATATACATTTTTGAATTTCCACTTGGAACTGGAGATATAGCATCAGAATCGGAGGTACCTCCCAAAAATTTACATTTTATATGCACATATCTATTGATTGGTTGAAGATACAGTCCCCAAATTTGGAATACGTAACGGAATTTGGAACAAAAATAAGTTTGCCAAATTATATTGTAATCGGTTCAGATTTGGATATAGCTCCCATATATATTTTCGACCGATTTCGTTCATTTGATGCCTCAAACACAATATGAATGTTCGATTCCAATGAAATTTGGAATGTGTGCCGGGATTTGATCCGAAAATAAATTTGTCAAATTATATTGAGATCGGTTCAGATTTGGATATAGCTCCCATATATATTTTCGGCCGATTTCAAGCATTTGATGCACCAAACACGCTATGTATCCCCAATTTCAACGAAATTTGAAACGTGTGATAGATTTTATCTAAAAAATTGATTTCCCAAATTATATTGAAATCGGTTCAGATTTGGATATAGCTCCCATATACATTTTCGGCCGATTTCATGTATTTGGTGGACCAAACACGATATGTATTTCCAATTGTAATGAAATTTAAAATAAGTAGCGGAATTGGGAGCCAAAATGAATTTGTCAAATTAAATTGATATCAGTTCAGATTTGAATATAGCTCCCATATATACTTTCGACCGATTTCATGTATTTGATGCACCAAACACGCTATATATCTCTAATTTCAATGAAATTTGGAATGTGTAGCGGAAATTAAAACAAATATACATTTGTCAAATTATATTAAAATCGGTTCAGATTTGGATATAGCTCTCATATATAATTTCGACCGATTTCATGTATTTTATGCACCATACACAATATGTATGTTCGATTCCAAAGAAATTTGGAATATGTAACGGGATTTTGATTACAAAATAAATTAGTCAAATTATATTAAAATCGGTTCAGATTTGGATATAGCTCCCATATATATTTTCCGCCGATTTCACATATTTGATGCACAAAACACGATACGTATTTCCGATTCCAATGAAATTCGGCATGAGTGGCTAAATTTGGTACAAAAATAAATTTGACAAATTATATTCAAATACGCTCAGATTTGACTATAGCTCCCATATATATACTCAGCCGATTTCACATATTTGATGCACCCAAAGCGAGAGAGACAAAATCTGGCACCAGAAAAAATTGCCAAATTATATTGAAATCAGTTGAGGTTTGGATAAAGCTAACATATATATTTCGGCCGATATCATATATGTTATGCACCAAACATGATATATATGACCGATACCAATGAAATTCAGAATGTTTGGCGGAATTTGGTTACAATAATAAAAGTGACAAATTAATTGGAAATTAGTTAAGATTTGGATATAGCTCCCATATATATATTATCGGCCGATTTCACATATTTGACGCACCAATTTCAATGAAATATGAAAAGTGTGGCGGAGTTTGATGTAAAAGTATTTTTTTTTAAATTATATTTAAATCGGATCAGATTGGGATATGATTTTAATAAGAACCATTGACCCACAACGCCTTAGTCTAACACTAAAAAACAACACAATAGTTAATTTGAAATACGCTTATTACTGGGAAGTATGTTGCTACCTCGAATTCACTAATTGCAATAGAAATGTCACTCAACTTAAAAAAATTGCAGTTTCCTGCACGCTTGGTAGTTGCTATGAAAAAAAAAAAATAAATAAATAAATCCGAAGGACAAACCCTTCGTGAATGCATGTCATGTTACTACTTTTCTAATGGTTTTGGTTATTTACGCATTAAAGTAGTGCAATATTTTTTTTTTAATTTTTAAATTTGTTTTTTTTTTTTAACCAACATATATTCGTAAATAAAATTTTGAATGCCTATAAAATCAAAAGGGGTAGCGAAGCGCACTGGGTTCAGCTAGTTTTATATATATTCTATACCTATAAAAGAGGGAAATGTTTGTATGTTTGTTTGTAATTTATAGACTCAAAAACTGCTGAACAGATTTTCCTGAAAATTTCCATATATTCTACAGCATCGCCTGAAAGTAATATAGGCTGAAAATTTTTTCTTGGAACTGGAAATATAGCATCAGAATCGGAGGTACATCCAGAAAATTAAGTTTTTGAATGCACATATCTATTGATGTATTAGATACAAATTTAGAATGTGTAAATTTGTCAAATTATATTGAAATCGATTCTGATTTGGATATATATATTTTCGACCGATTTTATGTATTTGACGCATCAAATACGATATGTATGTTCGATTCCACTGAAATTTGTTATGAGTGACGGGATTTGATCAGAAAATATATTTGCCAAATTATATGGAAATCGGTTCAGATTTAGAATAGCTGCCATATATATTTTTAATCGATTTCGTTTATTTGATGTACAAACACGATATGTAAGTTCGATTCCAAAGAAATTTGGAATAAGTGACGAGCAAGGTCTGACCGCTGAGTTATCGGGTCATGTTAAACGATTTTTTTATTCACAAAAATTGAAGCTACTCTCGATTTTCCAAAAAAAGTTATTTGTCGGTCCCTTTAAAATGCCCGGCATTCTACAGCATGTATTTCTTGCTGAATGACGATAATTCAAAACCATTATTACATACACTTCAAAAATTAGTAGTAAAACATAATCCACATCAGATTAACATATAAAGGTTAATCACGTTTTCTTCAACATTGTACAATTAAAATTCATAATTGTTTTATTACATAACAGAACCTCAAAATACAAACATGCATTTTTTTAAGAAACTGGACCATGGCCAGACTAAAAGATGATAACAAAGGTCATTTTTGCCCCAATAAAAAATATAGTTTTTGTTAAAAACAACATAACAAGTTCATTTTCAATAAAAAAAAACGAATTATGAGCCAGTTGTACTACTGCAGTTAACAATGAATGCCAAAATTTAATTAAGTGCTAGTTAAAACATGGTACACTTGCGCATTCCAAGTCAAATCATAGCTACAAAAAAAAAGCCGATTTATATGTTAGTATGTCTGCACTTGTAGAGAAATAAAAGAGCACGAGTCAAATATATATATGACCCCAAATATATTTAAATTTAATACAGAGAATAAAATTATCTTTTGGATATTACTAAGATATAAATTAAACCACATTATGCTATCGTCTGATGGCAGAATAATTCAAAACAAAAAGTTAGTTTGAAAAATGCAATTCGAACGAGGGACAAATCATTTTCTAGTCTTTAAACCGCAACTCAATAAGAGACATATGTTTATCCATGTAAAAGCCACAAGTGCTAGTAATTGTGGTACTCAAGGCCTTTAAAATACTGCCTTATAACCATGGGAAATTAGAGATATGTGATATAATAATATATCAAATAAGCGATAATGAGGAGATAATTTATTTCAGCGAAATTGGTGTGTCCGTTGTTTCCATGCTAAATGAATCCTGAAAGTCAACTCATAAAATTATAATAACAAACAGGTTGAAACCTTCGTAATATGAGGGGAGGGGCTGTAACTTTCATATACAGGGTGAGATAAAAAAACTGCAACAAAAGTCAAACGCCATAGTTTTACACTTTTTTTTTAAATTTTATTGACTGAAAGCAACAATGCCGAAAATATCATCAAATTTTCGAATAAGTTTAGATTTGTTCGAATTGTTCGCCTTTGACTCGAATTATGGCCTTTAAACGGTCAATGAAACCGTCACATGCTGCGCAAATGTTGCTCTGCGGTATTTTGGACCATTCCCGGCGAAGCGCTTGCTTGAGGTGATCGACACTTTGGTATTTTTTTCGTGCCAACCTTGCTTTCCAAAATACTCCAGACACAATAGTCCAACGGATTGGTATGCGGAGATTTTGGTGGCCATTGAGCACTTGTAATAAAGCGAGGATCCTCTTTTTGTAACCATTCTTGGGTGGCACGTGCTGAATCCTGTTAGAATGTCCAAGGTCTGCAGCCAAAATGTTTGCGTGCCCAAGACTTTAATACACTCTCGAGAATATTTTCGCGATAATATTCGGCATTTTTTCTGAGGCCACCTGCTGTTTTGGCGGCACACACCATCACCATGGCCGGCGCTTGAGTTCTGGTGGCCAACCGAATTTGCACATCTTTGGCAAGTAAACACGATAATTTTGTTTGTTAATAATCAACTGGACAACGAATGTTTTCTCATCGGAGAAAACCAAATTCGGCAGTTCAACACTTTCGGCCAAGCGAAGCAACTCTTTGGCTCTTTTGAGTCTATTTTCTTTCTTTTGCGGCGCAATGGCTTTACCCCGAGCCATTTTTCAATATTTGCCGAATGGAATGTTGCGATATGTTCAGCTCACAAGCCATTTTTCAACCACTTCGATGCGGGTTTCGATCAAGTCGCTTTTTTACATTTCGAACCATTTCTGCTGATGGTTATTCACATTTAAATGCTGGAATGCTCTAACGTTTTCCACTTGTATTTCCAGCCAAATATAAGTAAATCACACTATCCCGCTTGAATTCCATCATGAATAAATTTTTTCCAGAAAATTATCAGCAAAATGCTTTTGTACGCTTGTAAACAATATAATGAGCTGTCACTGGAATAACTTTTACAGCTGTCGGACTAGTGGCTTAGAAATGACAGAAGTATGAAGTTGGTTGCAGTTTTTTCATCTCACCCTGTAGGAGTTTAAGCTGCATCTGAATTAATTTTAAGCAAATTTAATTGACTCATTCCTATCCTGAAATCGGCTTGATATGTTAAAATGCATCTCATTTCATCTCATCGCATTTGGTGCACCATAAACATATGGAGAGATATATTTAAATTTGGACCAATTATCACAAATTTCGATAGGGTTGGCCGAAAAAATAAATTGTTAAAAATTGGATCTCAATCCATGCAACCTGTTCTTGGTTTCCAAAAACACCTGGACACAAATGCACACATCGACTAAGAATGTGATTCTATGGAGATCATCAAAAAGAAGTACGTGTCTATCTCGATTCCTTTTGCATGTTGCATTACAAACAAAATTGCAATTATTAATAGCTTGTAGCAGAGTGTGGAGTATAGAAATAAATTATTACAATAATTTAATAATGATAATGCTAATGTTAATATTCACAGGAGAGCTTATGGATTAAATTTCAAAGGATATAAAATTCTTCACTGATACACAGATATGCTCTAAAAAAATTTTCTTTTAGCCCTCTTTAGTGTCGTATGGTATAAACATAAAAGTGCAAAATGTTGCAATGAAAACCACCAAAACTAACAAAAACATTAATAACAAACTCAAAATATCTCAATAGAGGCCATGAGTCGGCACTTTTTTTTCTCCAACAGCCGTTAGCTGTAAAAGCTTGTGTGTTAACGAAAACTTAAATTGGCACAACACACATTATGTAAAACAACAACAACAGAGGTTCAAAGCTTCAAAAAATTAATATTATCATAAATATATTCCGCATCAGGCCCTAGTAAGCATCGAACAATCAGCAATTGGGTATTTGCTAATGGAAATGGAAATTTCGGTTGAAGTAAATGTATGTATATATATAAAAATCAATTGTTGTTCGTTGGTAATGGAATCAGTTGAGAACGGCTGGACCGATTTGCAAAATTTTTTGTACAAACGTTTGTCATACCCCGAGTTAGGTTATTAAAGAAAAAAAAATATTGACCATGCCTACTTTTACGCCCACTATTTCGATTTATCTAAATAAAGATATCGGTTTTAAAATTATTACACGACATACTGGAGACTTTCCCTCCAATCCTAAGTATTTATTTGGGGGCCGAGGAACTGACTACGCCTACTTTTTAATCTATATATAAACCAATTGTTGTTCATTGGTAATTGAATCAGTTGAGACCGGCTGGAACTATTTGGATATTTTTTTTTAATGTTCGTCCTACCCCGATTTAGGTTTTTATGCAAAGAAAAAGTGACCACGCCCAATTTTGCGCCCATTTTTTCGATTTATCTAAAATCTTAATATTTGGCAAAATCATGGAGATATCTGTTCCACAGTTAGTATACGATGTAATCTTGACTCTCTCATACCGAAATAAGAAAATGATTCATATACTCGCAAAATTCTTCCGAACCCTTAAAAGTAACCATAAATCATAGATAACGTTATACGGGCACTATGCCCTATTGTCAGTAATTACACTGCGCCGCAGACAATCTTGCAGAATTATTTGTACAAAATATATCAGGTTGGTCTACATTGTGATATAGCCCTTTTCTAATTCCTCAAATGTTGATAATTTGAGATTTTAGAAAGAAAAACAAATTCTTTCAAATAATTATAAGTATAGGACCATGCTTCATTATAACTCTTATGTGAAGGTATCCGGTGATTTTAGCTATTACAAGGGTCTTGGTCACATTTTTCAATTGATTTTGCCCTTATTTGGCATCTAGCTTCTGGTAAAAGACCTCTTCTCGGAAATTTTTCAATGTCAATGTTTCGGAGTGGGGCTCATATAAAAGTACCTCCTGATTTTACCTATTTCGAGGGTTTTGATTATATTTTCCAGTCGAGTTGACTTAAAATTTGTGTTTAGGCTACTTTGGGGGTAGAGAACCATCATACATTGGCCTATTATAATATATATGCTATATTATTTAGGTTTTTAACTCTCAAACTAAAACCTCTTACTGAAAAATAGGATCAGGTTTTTGAAAGACGTATTTATTTCCATTTAAACGAGTCATCATTTATGCAAAAAATTGTGCCACTTATGTGAGCCAGATTTGTGAATTATTATGCTTTAAAAATTATGCATTAAAGATTTAAACTTCGGGCAACGCGGACTGAGCCAGCTAGTTTTTAATAAAATTTTTTGAGGCATGAGTAAAATAGTTTCATTTCATGTTGAGCTGATATGTGGCCAGTGCCAGAACCTGCAAGAATTTATATACCCTTTAGTCTATGTCAGTTTATTAAAATATATTTTGACTTAGCTTATGATTATTCAAAATGTTCGCCTTTATGAAGAAAATACCGTAGACCAATATAATCCACTTCTAATCTGATCCTGGTAGCGTAGGCTGACGTCAAGAAAGTGGACGGAAGAAAACAGCAACATCAGCAGAAATGGTTCGAAAAGTAAAGAAGCGGCAAATATTGAAAAATGAGCTCGGGGTAAAGCCATTGAAATCCCAAAAAGTGCAAGAACTTACACCTGTACAAAAAGAGAATAGACTTCACACCATCTGGAGTCTCCCAACAAAATAAAACAACTTTGAGTAGACGTCACGCACAGGCACTTTTTAATTTGTCAATATGTTCAAAATCCATGATTTAACCGATTCCGACCAATTATTTTCCAAATATCCCCAAAATGGCAACGTTAAAATACGTATTAAAAATATGCTCTCTCTATGCCCTTCTACAAATTTCAGCTCGAATTCACTCTCCTAGTTCGTCTGTCTGTGTTTGTTTTCGTTTGCTACCTGTATGGTCGTGTCTTACCTTTTTTTACTTCGATCAAAAAATTCAACTCCATAATGAGAAGATTATGCAATTTCCAATGACCTTTCTTTTTGTTGCTATTCCCACTCTAGTCATTGTTTTTGGTGTTGCTGTCCGCGTTGTAGTTGCGGCTTCGTTGTTATTGTTGAAATCATTATAGCTATCGTATTGCGGTTGGACGTCAACATCTCCTCCCGATGGCTAGTTTTGCGTTTGGAAGATGTCTTTTTTCTCATTTGTTTTGCTTTGTTTGATTTTATTATCTTTCCATGAATATTATTAACGAAAATTGTTGGCGGAAGCAACAACAACAACGACAACGGCAAAAAAAAAAAAAAACAACAAATATAAACAAATTGAATGAATTGGTTTTGCAAATTATGAAGAAATGAATAACTTAGTGACGACTCGACAGAGAGATAAATCAGGGTGAAGAGCGGGAGACACAGGCCATTGGTCAACTTCATCTCCCATTGGCCGTGCAGCAAATGAACTATTTGTGGTAAGCGATTGTGAGTAAGATGGGCACTTTTAGCTGTGAACAGAGCAAACAGTAAACCTGCCAGAAGTGGCTGGTGAGGCCGGAGTAAAACTAACCAAATAATCGGGTATTTCATCAACAACGAAAAGGGGAGAAATACCAACCACAACAAAGTTGGTTAAAACAGATGAAACATTATTTTGGCCAAGCCGTTAATAAATTTGACACACTTCAAGTCTAGATACTAAGAAAAAAATGCAGACAATGACCATATTTCTAGCAACGTGCTAAGATTTGACGGGTGATTGAGTGCGAACCTTAAAAATGAACATTTTTAGGCACTTTTAATGGCAAAATCAGGCGTATAAAATTTCCAACAAAAATGTTCTAGAACTTATAGCAACCACAACAAGTAAACAGTAAAGAAAGGTCAAAAGTCGGGCAAGGCCGACTATATGATACCCAACACCACTGTGAATATTTAGTAGAACTCCGTTGAAATAGTAGAAACTCGTTGAATGCGGAACAATCCTTCCAATAGCTCATCGGATGAAAATATATATGGAAAATATATCCAAATTTGAGCCTAACTTGATAAAATTTGGCAGTAATATTTCAAAAGTATCTGGTACCAAATATCATTGTTGTAGAGGGCATATTACGAAAGTGAGGGACTTAAACACCAAATCGAATGAAATATTTATATGGGAGCTATAGCTATATCTGAAACCGTTGATCACCAAATTTGAAGTACTTGCTTCTAGACTGAATTCGGTCGGGAGTGCCAAAATTCGCTTCATTTGGGCTGATATTAGTTATTTGGAGCACAATAAACCTGAATTGGATAAAGATATATGGGAGCTATATCTAAATCTAAATTAAAAACATGTATTTCTGGACCTAATATCATTGTTGTGAAATACATATTACGAATGTGAGGAACTTAGACACCAAAATCGAATGAAACATATGCATGGTAGCTGTAGGTATATATATACCGATGTTCATTAAATTTGATGTACTGGCTTCTATGCTGCATTCGGTCGGAATTGGTAAAATTCACCCCATTTGTACTGATATTAACAATTTTGTGCTCAATAAACCTGAAATCGGTTGAAGATATATATGGGGCCTAAAATGCTTATTTTGAGGAGGTAAAAAATATACATAAGTAAATTTTGGCACTCGTCATAGGAAGTAAGAACTTGCCATATGAAGTAAGTACTTGAAATCTTCTAATTGTTCGTTATTATATAACGATTTGTATGTACGTCTGTTTTTCTTTCGGCTCTGTTTGTAATGCGGTTACTCATTCCTTGGTATAATAAATGTAAGTTTTTTTTGCTTCATAAGTGTTATTTAAATAACTTGTTGTTTAGCTTACTGGTAATTACTAGTAATGATGCACGCTTACGTCAATATAGACCCCAAAGGTGGGCATATATCCCGAAAGGTTTAAACTCTATCTTTCTCGTAAATTACGCCCTTCTGAAGTTAGCAGATGTTTACAAATAGGGTAGCTATGCATAATTTTAACCACACATAGTTCGTAATTGAAATATGTTCTTATTTTCTGGTAAATTTGAGTCAATAAATAAGTACTCATGTAATGTAATTATATACGACTTTAAAAAATGACCCTTTGCGAAACATTGAGTTCGAATTCAAATGGAAAACAATTCCTAAAAAGTTCTTGATGAGTAAGATCCGAAACCAGAAAAAGAATATTACCTTCGGCCAAACCAAATTTCAAAACCCCAATTTGCTGAAAAAATTTGAATTTAAATTCCTTAAAAATCATTCTTTTATAAAAGTAGTTCCAACCGGTCAATGAATTTCGATGATTCCGAACCGGTGTGCACCGTATTATAAAAGCTACTAAAAGAAAATCCATTATCCGATAACAAGAAGACGGATGTTTGCATAATTTTTTAATGAAAAGACCTATACCAAATATACAGGGTGAGATAAAACAAGTAAAAAAGCTGTAAGTTCGGCCGGGCCGAACTTTTAATACCCTCCACCATTTGGTACAAATTTGACAATTTCCAAAAAAAAAAAAAATAATAATAATAAAATCCGTTAAAAATTCTGTTAAAATTTTAAAAATACCGAATGCTTATACCTGCATAGGTAACTTTTGTCATAAGTTATTACAATATTTAATTGCGATACTTGAAGAAAAATCTGTTTATAATGTAGCTAAAATCATCAAAATTCCGAATATGGGGGGTACCGTTATATGGGGGCTATACGTAGACGTGGACCTGCACAGACAATTTTCTGGCATGGGCTGAAGTATCCATTACGAACTTCACATGCGAAATTTGAAACAATCGCGCTAAATAATGTCGCTAAAATCATCAAAATACCGAATATCGGGGGGTACCGTTATATGGGGACTATACGAAGACGTGGACCTACATGGCTCATTTTTTGACTTAGGATGTAGTATCTATTACGAACTTCAAATACCAAATTTGAAACGATTCCGTTAAATAATGTCGCTAAAATCATCAAAATACCGAATATCGGGGGGTACCGTTATATGGGGGCTACACGAAGACGTGGACCTGCACAGATAATTTTCTGTCTTACGCTGTAGTATCCCTTAAGAACTTCAAATGCCAAATTTGAAACAATTCCGGTGAATAATGTCGCTAAAATCATCAAAATATCGAATATCGGGAGGTACCGTTATATGGGGGCTATATGATAACTTGGACCTACATGGCCCATTTACGAACTTAACCTGCCTACTGGCAAAATATACAAGTGTGCAAAATTTTAGCCTTCTATCTCAATTTGTTCGAAAGATAGCGTCATTACAACAGATAGACAGACACACAGAGAGACAAATGGACATGGCTAAATCGTCTTAGAATTTTACGCTGATCAAGAATATATATACTTTGTTGGGTCTGACATGCGTATTTCGAGGAGTTACAAACGGAATGACAAAATTAATATACCCTCCATAGTATGGTGGAGGGTATAAAACACAAAAAAAAATGTCGGAAAGAGCATCAAATTTTAGAATAAGTTTAGATTTGTTCGAATTGGTCGCCTTTGGCACGAATTATGGCCTTCAAACGGCCAATGAAACCGTCACACGCTCTCCGAATGTTGCTCTGTGGTATTTTGGCCCATTCCCGGCGAAGCGCTTGCTTGAGGTGATAGACACTTTGGTATTTTTTAGTGTCAACTTTGCTTCCAAAACAATCCAGACACAATAGCCCAACGGTTTGGTATCCGGAGATTTTGGTGGCCATTGTGCGTTGGAAATGAAGCAAGGAACCTCATGTTGTAACCATTCTTGGGTAGCGCGTGGTGAGTGCGATGTTGCTGAGTCCTGTTGGAATGTCCAAGTTGTGCGGCCAAAATATTTGGGTGCCCAAGGCTTTAATACACCCTCCAGAATATTTTCGTGATAATATTCCGCATTTATTCTGATGCAACGGTCGATAAATACGAGCGAAGCGCGACTATCGGCTGTTATGGCGGCCCACACCATCACCATGGCCGGCGCTTGAGTTCTAGTGGCCAACCGAAGGTGCACATTTTCAGCTGACCTCTTTGGCAAGTAAACACGATCATTTTGTTCGTTCACAAACTGCTGGACCACGAATGTTTTCTCATCGGAGAAAACCAAATTCGGCAGTTTACCACTTTCGGCCAAGCGAAGCAATTCTTATCTCTTTAGAGTCTATTTTCTTTCTTTTGTGGTTCTTGCGCATTTTGGAATTTCAATGGCTTTACCCCAAGCTCATTTTTTCATATTTGTCGAATTAAATATTGCGATATGTTAAGCTCATGAGCAATTCTTCGGCCACTGCTATGCAGGTTTCGATCAAGACGCTTCTTTACTTTTCAAACCATTTCTGCTGATGTTGCTGTTTTCTCCCGTCCACTTCCTTGACGTCGGGCTACGCTACTACGCTATCACACTATAACGCTTGAATTCCATCACGAATAACATTTTTTCTGCAAAATTCTCACCAAAATGTTTTTGTAAATTTAACAACTGTCGGACGAGTGGCTTAGAAATGATAGCAGTCTGAAGTTGGTTGCAGTTTATTCATCTTACCCTGTATATTTTTACATAAGTTTTGCATATTTTTTGTATGATCCCAAATGAGACAAAACATCTAAATCCAAGTTCAAATATATAAATTTAAGCCTAAAGAATAATTTTCGCTTGATAGAATTTATACTTGATAGAAAATATCACAATTCTTCGTGTTTCAAATCGGTTATGATTAAGATATATCAGAGACAAAAGCATGGCTTGCAGAAATATTTGACATGACAAATTTACATATATATTTATAGGTACGTCGCTGATCCTTCCTCCATGAATTTTCTATTCAATTCAGATTTAGCCTGTCCAAAACTTTAAACTGCTCCTACTTAGACAATTTATTTCCATATCGGTTAAGAAAATTTTGAATTTTTTGTCTTAAATGGCATAGGACATCACAAAGTCCATCTCGCCCGCCTACATATTCTCTTTTTCTCAACAAATTATCATTCATCCTCGACGTACTTTAGCATTTACAGAATCTTCCTGAAAATAAACGTGTTTCCTTAAAAACACCGACCATTTGCGAGTAACAGTGCTATCTGAATGCTGTTACGTCTAAAACATCAACACACATAAAAAACCTTTACACAATCTCTGATGAAAAGATTTTCAATTTACCCGTGTACAAAATTTAAGATACGAAGGCTCGTCATTTCGTTTTTATGAAACTCTTTGTTGGGCACATCCTCAATAATTTACTGCATTCCAACTTCTAGTCATTATAGACAGTTGATTTTTGTAAAAAATGCTGACGTTTTTTTTGTTCAAGATTCTTGGATTTTATGTTTACCTTAGTCATACCATGTAACTAGTCATACAATCAGTCCCCCTTTGTAAGTAACTGGAATATTTTGGAGAGCATGTTTCTGTGCAAGTTCTTTTTGTAATTTTTTAAGGGTTTTTGTCGGTTTTAATGGAAATTTACCGAAATAAGCAATGAAAAGGAAAGTAGATACAAGGCACCAAGGAATGAGATCAAGTTTTTCTAGAAACAAAAGAATAATTTGCAGGAACAATTTGTGTTGACATAATTAAAATATATGAACAAAATTGATTGAATTGCTTCCACTGCCTTAAGCCCAATATCCCAATATGAGTGAAGAAGTTCTTAAACATTAATTTTATTGGCAGAGCAAAGAGTGATGTTAAGATGATGTTTAATCCATCCTGCCTTAGTTTATCTGCAGATTATATTATGTACTACTAGCAAGAACCAGCTATTTCGAAAGCGAACTTTGAATACCCTCCACCATTTGGAACAAATTAAAAAATTTTCAAAAAAATAAAATCCATTAAAAATTATTTTAAAATCTTTAAAATATAGGAAGGTGCCGATATATGGGGGGATATACGATATTGTGGACCTATAAAGACAAATCTATGTCGGCGTGTAAAGTACTCACAAGGAACTCCTTGTGGGTAAAGTCATAAAAATACCGAATATCGGGGGTACCGTTATATGGGGGATATACGATATCGTGGAACTGTATAGACAATTCTCTCTCAGGGGGTAAAGTATTCGCAAGGAACTACTTGTGTGGATTTTAAGACAATTCCATTGAAAAGAGTGGCTAACATCATCAAAATACCGAATATCGGGGGGTACAGTTATATGGGGGATGTACGATATCGTGGACCTATATAAACAAATCTTTTTGAGGGGGTAAAATGCCCATAAGGGACTCCTTTTGTGGAATTTCAGACAATTCCATTGAAAATATGGATAAAATAATCAAAATACCAAATATCGGGGGTACCGTTATGTGGGTGCTATACGATATTGTGGACATATATAGATAATTCTCTTCCGAGGTATAAAGTACCCACAAGAAAATCTTTGTGTGGATTTTCACACAATTCCGTTGAAAAATGTGGGTAAAATCATCAAAATACCGAATATCGGGGGTACCGTTATATGGGGGCTATACGATATCGTGGACCGATATAGGCCATCTTCGAACTTGACCTGCCTGCAGACAAAAGAGAGATCTGTGCAAAATTTTAGCTTCCTATCTTAATTCGTTTGGACTGTAGCGTGATTACAACAGACGGACAGACGGACGGACATCGCTAAATCGACTTAGGATTTTACGCTGATCAAGAGTTGGGTCTGACATGAGTATTTCGAGGAGTTACAAACGAAATAAAAGTTAATATACCCTCCATAGTATGGTGGTGGGTATGAAAGGTATTTTTTGCAACAAAATATTATAAACCTGGTATTTCGAAGCAAAAATACATATACATACATACACTATATTAGAAATACTGCTCACTGCTTAAAGCATTCCTGATCTTAACATGAAAATACATACAAAAACAATGCACCTTGGCAAATTTAAGATTTAAACTTTCTTAAAATTGAAGAGAAACTAATTCTTTCGACTCTAACCACATTAATTCGAAGCATATTTATATACAGGGTGAAATGAAAAAACTGCAACCAACTTTAGACTGCTGTCATTTCTAAGTCACTCGTCAGACAGCTGTTAAAATTATTCCAGTGACAGCTCATTATATTGTGATGGAAATTAAGCGTGATAGTGTGATTTCTTTATATTTGGCTGGAAAACCACAAGTGGCTATCGTTAGAGCACTCAAGCATTTAAATGTGAATAAATCTTGTGTATCTCGTACTATCGCTCTTTACCGCGATACTGGTAGCGTACTCCGACTTCAAGGAAGCAGAAACATCAGCAAAAATGGTTCGAAAAGTAAAAAAAGCGACTTGATCGAAACCCGGGTCGCAGTGACCGAAAAATGGAAATTCCATCGAAATTGCAAAAGGTGCAAGAACTTACACCGCAACAGAAGGAAAATTGACTCAAAAGAGCTAAAGAGTTCGAAAGAATTTGGTTTTCTCCGACGAGAAAACAAACAAAATGATCATGTTTACCTGCCAAAGAGGTCAGCTGAAAATGTGCACCTTAGGTTGGCCACCAGAACTCAAGCGCCGGCCATGGTGATGGTGTGAGCCGCCATAACAGCCGAAGGTCGCTCTCCGCTCGTATTAATTGACGGTGTCATCAGAATACAGGGTTGCCCATATTCGACGGACCCATCTGGCAACGCCATAACTTTTGACAGAGATGTCACATCGATTAATGACATACCGCTTTGAAGCGTCAGTCCAAGCAGATTTCTACCATGAACCAATACACACCACGCGAAATAGTTGAAATTTACATTCAACAGAAGAAGTCAATTGTGAAAACTCAACGTGCTTTTAAAACATTAAAAAATGTGAGAAGTGCGCCTTCTAAGAACACCATTAAGCATCGACTGGTAAGGCTCTTTCTAATCCGAAGAGGCCATATAAAAGTCGACCAAGGCGATCAGCCGAGAATATCGCTGCCGTACGAGCCAGTGTTGAGAGGTCCCCAAGAACATCCCAAAAACGCCGTTCTCAGCAGTTGGGCATGGCTAGGTCCACTTTACAACGGATTATTCGCATTGATGTGCATTTGTTCCCGTACAAAATTCAATTGACGCAAAGAATGTTGCCTGCGGACAAGCCTCGTTGATTGGAATGGACCCAAAGGGCGCAAAGGTCCGTCGAATATGGTAAATGCCGAATATTATCGCGAAAATATTCTGCAGGGTGTATTAAAGCCTTGGGCACGCAAACATTTTGACCACAGACCTTGGACATTCCAATAGGACTCAGTACGCGCCACCCAAGAATGGTTGCAAAATGAGGTTCCTCGCTTCATTTCCAGCGCAAAATGGCCACCAAAATCTTCGGATACCAATCCGTTGGACTATTGTGTCTGGAGTATTATGGAAAGCAAGGTTGGCACTTAAAAATACCAAAGTGTTGATCACCTCAAGCAAGCGTTTCGCCGGGAATGGGCCAAAATACCGCAGAGCAACATTCGGGCAGCGTGTGACGTCCCATTGGCCATAATTCGTGCCATTTTATGCTATTTCCGACATTTTTTGTTTTCATTCAATAAAATTTAGAAAAAAATGTGAAAATTATGCCGTTTGACTTTGTTGAAGTTTTTTTATCTCACCCTGTGCATTACATAGCAAAATTAAAACCGATTTTCTATTGCTCAAACGCACGCACCCGCAAATCAACATACAGAATAACTCTCATTTTCACTATTAGAGCAAACTCTTGTTCTATTTTCAGCGATTTTGCTCCCACTCTAATTTTTCAAACAGGAGCGCTGCAACACCAAACAAAAAAAGAGAAGAGTAGACTCCGTAAAATACTCTGTCACTCTGGCGAGCAGAATTGCTCAGCTCACCAGCAATTTAGCTCCTGAGTAAAAAAGGGAAAATCTGTCCCATGGCCCAATTATAAGGTCTTCCTTCGAGCGAATTAATCTAAAAACAGCTGTTATTTTCCAGATGAAATGTCAAAATTCATGCTTGAGGCGAAAATAAATATTTTCGCCTTGACAGAAGAATTTTATGACGAATATGTTTGTTGTCATTTTTTGTATGTATAACACATGGTAGAAAAATACAGGTAGACGCATCGACGCAGCTGCTGGGACAATGAACCGTCAAACCGAATTTGAAATTAAAAATGTTAAACGAAAAATTGTTGATATTTGTAAAAATTGCATATCATAACAACCTCCAATTTGCGTCGTATTAGAAAACGTATAAAAATCTACTTATTTTTGACAAAACATTTTAACAATTTTGACATATCAATGTTCCCAAGCATTGCAATAATTTTTTGAATTTTTCATTTTAAAATTTTAACTTAAAAATTGGTTTGACAGTTCATTGCCACAGCAGCTATGCTATGCGACTACCTGTATTCTTCTACCATCGTTTTGAAGTTTGTTTTTGTTGCAGCGAATTCAAATTTAATTGACAGATCGTCTGGTAATCAGCTGAGCTGGAAGGGGGACCTTATACTTGGATCATGATCTGTCCAATATGCGCAAGATAACACCAGCCAGCCAGACAGACGGACCTCACTAGATCCTACCTAAAGCTCCTGAAATGCCCGTTATTTCAATGAGGTATGTTTGACCATATTAGATCAACTATACCATACACAGTAAATAAACTCATTCACTTGGATTTGAAAAAAAATTATACAGATTCTTTGAACCAATTTCTCGCAAAAGCAAAAATCACAGACCATCGAAAACCAAAAAAGTTACTGAAAATCTGTAAATAATAAGATTTTCCAGCTTTAGGCCATTGCAGATTTATTTTTATTGATTACACTAAGGTGTTCCCAATTTTTCGCAATTATCAAATTGCATGTTCAGGGCATTTTGTTAGGGGCACAATTATATTCCAAAAAGAGATTTCTCACACTTACATAAAATAGTCAGATTTACTTAACAGCTAATGTTAACAGTTTCTACGCATTGCATGATCTCTTCTTTGTTAAGTGTCGATAACAATAAGCAGCATTATCGGTATCGATATCAACGATATGAAAACTGAAATACAAGAATCAATAAAAGTAGTCCTCGAATATTCAAGAGTCAGAGTTTTGACAAACCTCGAAAGTTTTTAACAAATCTGGCGAATGGTCATAAGATAATATGTTACTAACTAACTTGCAGCGCATCAGCCATGACGTTTCCTTCAAAGCATTGGCTATTCAAATGTAACCGTTAATTTGTACATTCCGTTCAACCGATACGTACAAGCAGCCTATATTCGATGAGTTTATTTGACTAGAAATAATTACCAAACTATTTCAATTTTCTTAGTGTATTAAATAAACGCCTAAACGGTAATTGCATTTTCAAGCTTATAGCTAATCTATCTGTATGCGCGACTATTCTAGACGACAATTATCGCCGATATGACATTTCCTACAAGAAACCGACCTGCAAATTAAACACAAAAAAACGTAAAATGTTTATTAGCCATAAAAAATAATATTGAAATTGTTTAGCCACTACATGTTGTTGTCATTGCTATCGAATGTGGTTACTTATGGCGGTGTTGTTGTTAAATTGAAATTTGCCAAAAACACAGTCTTGCCAAAACAAAACAATTATTCATTTGATTTCATTTAATTTTGGATACTGTCCGGCGCTCATCTTTCCATTTGAGTTCTGGAAAATTTTAGCAAATTTCTTGAAAAAACATCAGTCAAAAGCTCCTAGAAACTCAAAGAACTTTGGAATAGAACGATGCGGATTGTCTGCTGCAAACATGCACACAAGTGGTTTCATTCAATTCCAAACGGTCGACAAAAAGTTGTTGATGTCGGTCAACAATTTTGGTATGTTGTTTTTGTTTTGAAAGTTATTTGATTTATCCTTATAAAAAACAATGTTTTTATTTTAGCTAACGTAGGAGGTACTATTTTTATTCAAATGTAACATAATTAGATATTTTATTGATTGAATAAAAGATAAATGGCGAATAGAATACGGTTATAATGAAATCGAAACTTTTAGAATGTTTGTTATTTTCGAGATTGTGAGGGAATTTATGGTTTTGAAAATAAACAAATTAATCAAGTTTGTTTGTACATCAAGAGTATTCTTGTTTTGGCGACAAAAATTTATTAAAATTTAGATATAAGACCGCATAAGATTATTAAGTTATGGATGGGATTTATTAGACAAAATAGACTGCAAATATCCCAAAGTGGAGTACTGTCCAAAGCCAACAGGGGTTAATTCAGCTGTCATAAGTTGCAGAGAGTTTTAAGCGCATGTGTTGGTCCAAAAATGGCGCCCAAGATTAAGATTTTTTAAAGCTTTAATTACATTTTCTGCTGATGTTTTTATTAACATTTTTAATTTTATGAAAAAGTTCGTCAGTCCTCTTAGCTGATAGATAATTCCTTTGGCTTAACAGATTCTATTTTTAATATCGACTTAGTCTATGCCTTCGATTGCAACCATGCTCTAAAGATCATAGAATTTTTTTCTTTAACGAATCAACAATTAACAAGTAAAAAAGCAGTAAGTTCGGCCGGGCCGAACTTTGAATACCCTCCACCAATTGGAACGAATTAGAAATTTTTCAAAAAAAAATAAAATCCATTAATTCATTTAAAATCTTTATTAGATATTTTAAAGAAGGAAGGTGCCGATATGGGGGGATATACGATATTGTGGACCTATAAAGACAAATCTATGTCTGCGTATAAAGTACTCACAAGAAACTCCTTGTGTGGATTTTCAGATAATTCCATTGGAAAAAGTGGCTAAAATCATCAAAATACCGAATATAGGGGAGTACCGTTATATGGGGTATATACGATATTGTGGACCTATATAGACAATTCCGTTTCAGGGGTAAAGTGCTCACAAAGAACTCCGTGTGTGGATTTTCAGACAATACGATTGGAAAATGTGGCTAAAATCATCAAAATACCAAATATCGCGGGGAATCTTTATATGGGAGTTATACGTTATCGTTAACATATATAGAGAATTCTCTGTCGGGGGGTAAAGTGCTCACAAAGAACCCCTTGTGTTCAAAGAACCCCTTGTGACCATTCCGTTGAAAAATATGGCTAAAAACATCAAAATACCGAATATCGGGGGTACCGTTATATGAGGGCTATACGTTATCGTGGACCTATATAGATAATTCTCTGCCGAGGTATAAAGTAACCACAAGGAACTCCTTGTGTGAATTTTCAGACAATTCCGATGAAAAATGTGGCTAACATCATCAAAATACCGAATATCGGGGGGTACAGTTATATGGGGCATATACGATATCGTGGACCTATATAGACAATTCTTTTTGAGGGAGTAAAATGTCCACAAGGGACTCCTTTTGTGGAATTTCAGACAATTCCATTGAAAAATGTGGGTAAAATCATCAAAATACCGAATACCGTGGGGCTACCGTTACATGGGGGCTATACGATATTGTGGACCTATATAGATAATTCTCTACCGAGATATAAAGTACCCACAAGGAACTCCTTGTGTGGATTTTCAGACAATTCCATTGAAAAATGTGGCTAACATCATCAAAATACCGAATATCGGGGGTACCGTTATATGGGGGCTATGCGATATCGTTGACCGATATAGCCCATCTTCGAACTTGACCTGCCTGCAGACAAAAGAGAGATTTGTGCAAAATTTTAGCTTCCTATCTTAATTCGTTTAGACTGTAGCGGGATTACAACAGACGGACAGACGGACGGACATGGCTAAATCGTCTTAGAATTTTACGCTGATCAAGAATATATATACTTTGTTGGGCCTAAAATGATTATTTCGATGAGTTACAAACGGAATGACGAACTTAATATACCCTCCATACTTTTTTGGTGGAGGGTACAAAAATGTCCTGCAAGAAATGTTGAGGTTTAGAATTTCGCTGTAATTCGACCTGAAATCTTGCAAGCAAAGTCTTTCCTTTTAAAAGTATTAAAGGCTGAGTTATGACATCTGTTAGCCTTAAATCAATGGTGGTAGATATAAAACCAAAAGTTGTTTCTATAGAATCATTTGCAATTTGTTTTCCGCAGCTTCCTAGTCAAAAATAGCTTTGGCCAAATTTCTATTGATTATATGGAAATAACTTTTGGTTTTATATCTTCTCATACTTTGAGCAATCCCGCTCGCGAGCAAGTTTCACTCCCGAGTGAAAATAAGCTGATCCGTGTTTTGCATATATCTCATTGATATGTGAAAAGTTTGTGGAAATCGGGCAAAATGAGTGGACCCATTTTCACTATAGAAATAGTTTTCCTGGATATATTGGAATATATTTTTTGAGGAAAAATGGAAAATTATTTCACATTTCATGAATGTTGATCTTCGTGGGGGTGACGCCAAAACCAGCACACAGATGTTTTGATTTTGAACTAAACTTAGATTAAATATTGCGAAGTGTGAGATTTCAACGGAATCGAGAACTCCTTCGATTTCTTAAAGATGTTCGATTTTTTTATAAAATGTTGTCCGTTTCTAGAAAATTCAAAATATTGTCGATTTTCACAGATAGCTTACCAGAGGGAGCATAATACACCTTCGATATGATTGATATAAGTTCACGATACATATTACGCAAAGATCGGATCAGATCAGATATTTTGTTAAAGAGGCAGGCGAAGATGGTTTGATCGATTCCAGACGTCCTGAAATAGTTACCGTCCAAAGACACATTTCGGCCGTATTCAATAATATACAAACAATAATAATGTATTTTTTGAGTATATCCTGTTATAGCCCTTGTGTATTTTTTGAGTATATCCTGTTATAGCCCTTCGAAATTCACAACAAAACCAGTTTTAACCAAATATTTCTGCTTTAGTACAAAAACTACTGTTTTTTCCACATGACGAACACTCACTTCTTTACATATGTATGTGTGTACACGGAAGAACCAAAACACCAATGACTTATGGCAAATGTCATGGATTTTGTTTTACATCAGATTTCCATTCATGTCGTCTGTGTCTTTCACATGTGCAGATACTCACAGCCATGCCTCATGAGATGGATTGGTATCAAGAAATGAAATTCCCTTTGCTTCATGCTCGACTACCATGGAATATATAATATTTTACATGGGACTGGAAGGGGTGGGGGGGGGGGGACATAAACAGGTAGACTAACGGACACAATGTTCAATGGACGGAGCTTGAGAGAGCGAGAGATGTAACCGGCACCATTAATTGTTTTTGGGACAAACATCATATCGCCGTTTGCATCATATCGCCAGAGTGGTGGCTAGCTGGCTGGCTGCCTGGCTGGGCACATCTCGAGATGGATCAGACCAGACAGAAATAACGAAACGTCCGTCATTCATTAACAACGGTATTGTAAGACCAATAAATGTTACCACATAATGGCCGTTCAGGTCTATACGTAAACCGCTGATGGCTGAGATACCAAAAATAACGCCACAGCCGCAACTGTGACGGCTGCAATGCGGCAGCAGAGCAGTAACGATGATATTTAAGTTAACTGTCTGCCTTCGACGACAACGCCGACTACGACGCCACAACTAAGCTTGAACTTTTCGCCAACAAAAAAGAAAACCGCTTTTCAGTTCACTTTCGTTTGTCGAGCCATTTAGACGCACCCGCCTCTTGGCCAAGAAGCACCAAGCCGCCTCAGTGCACAACCAAAATCAGTTTGCCACCAAACAGTTGTTGTTTAACATTCGAGAAGCTTAAAACGATTTAAACTCGGTGCCCAAACTAAACGAAATAAAGGAACAACAACGACACCGCCAAATGAAGGTCTATCAAAGAAAAAAACGCTTTTAATGCTCACATCGTGTCGTTCGATCCTCCTCCGTTTATCTCTTGTGGCCAGATCATTTTGAACTCTGCGCGCAGAGAGCAGCGCATGCTGGCTGGCTGCTGTTACAAACAAGAGCTTCACTGCTCGCTTTGTGCGTGTTGAAATATTTAGCATATTTTTATAAGCATTGAAGACGCGCAGACGCAATTCATAATCGTGCGATCACACAGATCGGTTGTCAGTTAGTTTTGAACGCGCGCCCGTTCCGTCCGTTGGAGTTCCGTACAAGGGAAACGCGCACAGTGCTCAATGTTAAAATACGCAGTCCGCAAGTGTACTTGAAATCCGAAAGAAGCCCAAAAATCGAAAAGAAGAAAAAAAAAACGAAAGTGATTCTAGGCAATGTTTTTTTAAAAAAAAAAGTAAATATATAAATTACATAAGTGCAGTTGAGTAATCGAATACACGAAAAATACAACAAGAAGTACAAAGGGCACAAAAGGGTCCAGTGTCGTAATAAAACCAATGATTTGTGGCAATATCGATTCCTCGACAAAGTGAAAGTTACCAATCGGTCTGCCCGACCCGAGTGTCTTTTATTGTTTTTATTGTTGTGTCACTGTGATCTTCAGTTTACATACGTTTCATGCATAGGTGCATACTGTGTTTTATGAAATTTGGTTCATTTGCTTAACAATAAAGAAAATAAACGGTCCCTACACCTCCGAAATTCAAAAAAAAATACCTATTCACACACACCCAGAGAAACCAATAAATAGTGACAAAAGCTCGAGAGAACAACAGCAACAATATCCAGAGAAAAGCTCACTTGCATAAAAATGCACGAAATCAAGTTGGGCCCTTGGGCCTTTATCTTACCACTGCTCCTGCTTCTAGGCCGTGTGTCTTGTCTGGAGGCAGCCATCAGCAACGGTGATGGCAGTGTTGAGACAATGAGCCACAACATCAGCCAACAATTGAATGCCAGTAATCGTGACCTGCAGCCACTAAATCTTCGTCTACACCCGGCCAATTACTCAGCGAATGCATCGCCGCCTGCAGATACATCCTTGAATACGGAACTCGAGTTAAATCTCAGCGTACGCCTCAAGGATATGTTAAATATATTCGATCTGAGCTATCTTGCTTCTCAGTGGATTAATGTACGAAGCGATATCTCAGCGAATTGTTCCCAGGATATTTATAAATATCTGAGGGGATTACAGGAAGCCAAAATATGGGCCATCAAAAGTGAGTAAAAATGAATCAAAAACGAAAAAAATGGCAATGAAAATAGAGTTAGAGTGGAAAATAAAAAAAAAAACTTTGGGAGTTTTTCGTTTCAATTTTGTTGTTTTTAAATAGTTATTAAAACAGTAAAGGAAGTCTTAAAGTCAGACGGGGCCGACTTTATGATACCCTACACCACTTTGCTAATTTAGTAGAGCTGCGCATAACAATTAAAAGTTTTTATGGGAGAATTCAATCATATACGCTATGATTATAATTATAATTCAAAAAAGTTCAAAGGACTAAATATGCCGAAGCATTTGTATCTTTTAAATTCGGAATTGTATTGCCCATTTGGTGTACAATTAATATGAAATCGGATAAAAATATATATGGGAGCTATATCCAAATCGGAACCGACCTCGATAAAATTTGGCAAAGATATTTCTGAGTTGTATTTGATATATTTCCCTGAATATCGTTGTTATGGAGTGCATATTACGGCTGTGGGTAACAAATGTGACAAATCGGATGAACAGTATATATGGGAGCTATAGCTATATCTGAACCGATCTTTACCAAATTTGACATACTAGCTTCTAGACTCAATTCGGTTGTAAGTGCCAAATTTCATTTGGGCAAATATTAGACTTTTGGTGCACAATCAAAGGAAAATCGGACGAAGTTATATATGGGAGCTATATCCAAATCTGAACCGATCTCGATAAAATTTAGAAAAGGTATTTCTGAGCTGTATTTGATATATTTCCTCAAAGATTGTTGTAACAGAGTGCATATTACGGCTGCGGAGGACAAAAATAACAAATCGGATGAACAATATATATGGGAGCTATCGCTATATCTGAACCGATTTCGATCAAATTTAGCATACTTATTTTCAGGTCCAATCTGATCACGTTTGGTGCACAATAAAAGGCAAATCGGACGAAGATATACATGGGTGCTATATCTAAATTTTGACCTATTATCTCCAATTTCAATAGGGTTCGTGCTTGGGCCAAACAAATGATTTGTGCAAAATTTCATCTGGATAGGGCAATAAATGCGAACTGTACTTTGTTTACAAAAATGCATGGACAGACGGACGGAAGGACATGCATAAATCGACTCAGAATGTGATTCTATGCAGATCATCAAAAGGAACTATGGGTCTATCTCGTTTCCTTCTGCCTGTTACAAACAAATGCACAAAGACATAATACCCTGACCACCTTGTGGTGTAGGGTATAAAAAACGATAATTTATTCATGGGGGGACGTGCAAAAAAGACTTCTTAAAATTTTTTTAACCACCTGTCATAAGGCAGAACAGTACATCACTACCGAATTGAATCCAGGGGCTTAATTATTATTCTATGAAAAAGTGTAAGATTTTGACAGGTTCCATTGAGTTAGATTGAAGGCATATCAAGGTCATGTTGATGTGTAATTACTAAAAGTGACAAAACGGTGCGCCGCCATCGCGTTTAAAATTTTAAAAAATGTCTCACTCTTTCTCTTTGTGGTGTACATAGAAAATTTTCCTAAAATGTACCAGTGGTACTAAAAACGGCTCAATGAGTTTCGGGATAGAAATAATGATGTATAACGTGTTTTGAAAATGTAGTACCAAAAGTTAATGAATATTATATCATTGCTTTTAAGATACATCAGTTTCAATTGGCAAAGGTCGTCAATGATAAACGTAACTGTGTGCTATATTTTTTGTCAGACATTCTGCTCAAAACCCGTTAGTCGGTTTTGGCGATAACTGTATACCTACAGCCTTGTATTATGATTGTTCAAACTGTTGACCCTTTGTGGTGGAGGTTCCGAAGAAGTGTAAATGTCGTATCTGACCTAAGTCTGATAAAAAAAATACAACGTGCCACATTTAAACTATATGATGATAATTTTTGCAGAATGTTGAAATATGCGTGGGGTACCAGATATAGTGATCCGAAGTATTTCACTTCATCCAATACTGATAGAAAATAATGGTATGCACAAATTTAAGTAAAATCAAACATTTATTTGCAATTTTATGGTAATAATCAAAATTTAGACTTTTGTGGGGAAGGTACTTGGAGAAGTTGGCCGACAGATCACATCAGATCTCTAGTTGAGAAAAATATAAAGACATACAAAGTTTGAAAAGAATCGTTGACTTGTTTCGCAAATTATAAGAGATATAAGTATTGAAAATTGTGACCCCGTGTGGGTCATCCTCATACCCGATAGTGTGCTAATAAAAATATTGGAATGTTTGAATTTTTGAAGAGAATTAGATGCCTATTTCGCATTTATTGAGTGATATAATTATTCAAAATTTTGACCCCTCTGTGGGGGAGGTACCAGCAGAAGTGGTCCGATACATCCCATTTTCACAGCAGATCAGTAGAAATATTTGGAAACATGAAATTTAAAGAAAATCGGATGCTCACACTTTGATAAACGTTTTGTTATTAAAAAAATTGTCATCTTTGTGGGGGTGGTACCAGAAGGTGTGTGCCGATATATTACATCTTCATGACAGATCTTTTAAGAGTTATATAATTTATAAGAGTTATAATTATTCAAAAATTTGACCCTTAGTGGTGAAGGTACTTGATGAAGTGGGCCGATATTTTCTATTTTCGCACCTGACCTAGCAACTAGGTTACCAAAGTTGAACAAAATTGGATGATCTTTTGGTTCAATTAGGTAGTTTTGTTTTTCTATGAAAATGTTGATGTTTTGTGGAGGAGTGGAACGATATTACCCTTTTCTGAACTCAATCTAAGTTTTAATAAAAATATTACGATGTACCAAGTTTGGACCAAATCAAATACTCTCTTCGTGAGTTATCGTGCACACGAGTCAGGTGAGTACATCTACTCCAAATGCTCTGAAACGGATTTGGTCCAAAGAGACCTAAGATCTAAAACCATTATTTCGATGAGGCACTTTTGGCCGTATCATTTGACAGATGGTATAAAAATTTAAAGCAACTTAATTTTATGACATAGGATCTTGATCAATCGCGATGAGGTGGACATAAAAGTTATTGTTTATTTTACGCTATAAATATTGTCCGATCAGCGTCCAATTATTAGGATTCTGCCCAGCCCTAAACTCTAATTCCATGCAAAATTCCGCAACAGCAAACAATTTTCTGTTTTTGATCTTTTTCAACGTCTAAATATTCAACGTCTAAATATTTTGTGATAATTTCCAAAAACAATTCTGACCCTTGCCCCACCTCCCTTTTCAATTTCGTGAAGATCGGGCCATAGTTGCGACCTGTAGCATTATTACAAATTAACATGGACAGACGGGCGGACATACATAGCTAGATCGACTGAGCTCGGCAAGATAGGAAGATCTATATATACTTTCCTATGTGGGTAACCAATATTTCGAAGTCTTACTTGGCCCATTCAAACTTATAATACCCCCAACACATAGTATTGTAGGGTATAAAAAACAAGACAATTTGAATTGCGAATATTAAAATAAAATTATTTTCAAACTGCCGAACAAATCACTCGGATGCCCAACAGAGAAGAAATGTAGAATGTGATTCCAAAAAGAATTTATCCTGTAAGCATTTGCCAAAAGAACCGTCAAAGTTTCGCTCTCGAATTCGTTCTCTTTTGCAACAGTTTCAGACAGACATAATATGCATTTTGCAATGGTGTTTAAAGTACGTTTACATACACATTTTCATCTGGGTGAAACTTGACCATTCACAATAAATTAGACAACGGAAAATATATGTTAATTTTATTGTGATTGGTAAATTATCACTCATAACCCATACTCGAACTCCATTAGACCATCCTTTATGAAGGGAGTTCGAATACCCCAAGAGTTACTAGTTCTTAGCAATACATAAAATTATACTCCCTTAACTTTTCTCAGCTACTTATTAGCCGTTGCTCTCTCACCCTTGCCAGTCCAAAGGTGCCAAATAATATTACAAATATTGCAAAAGACTAACAAATTGATTTACATCTATCTCAGCAGTCGGTCATGTGATCAAGAATGTCACCCATTGACCTAGTTTTAAAAAAAGCTGCATCATGTTCGGGGAGTTTGGTGAACAAATTTAACCCACTTAACACAGGTTTCCTCAACAAAATAAAAAGACCATCATCATGAATAACTGGTGGGCTGGCTGGCTGACTGGCTGACTGACTGACTGACTCGCTGGTCAATAAACCAAACAACAAATATTGCCAAAAGCCATGCAAAGAGAAACACAAATCCCGACAACGTAAAGGCCTTAAAATAATTAACACTTTCAATTTTATTTGAAGCGAATTAACCCAGATTTCTGCTGGACAACTTACTACATACCCCTCTCCTAGGGGGGGTTGGCAGAAACCAAAAAATTAGAAAAAAAAAACAAAATGCATAAAAAATTGACACTAATGCGATTGCCATCTATCCAGTGTGCTGAAAATTAAGCGATAGTTATGTCTTAGTGTTGGTTGCCGTATTACGGAATGGGTTCAAGATTTTAATTGTATTTTAATTACCTCAAGGTCCCCGTGTTGGTTTACCAACCTCATTGACCAAATCCCAGAAATTGACGAAAGCCAAAACAATATCTGATATTTATTGCCCCCTGGCATACTGATACTTTTGAATTCCCTCAATGGCGCGTGATGGCCATACTTAAACACGGTTGTAATAGACAGCAGAACAACTGCATCCAACAATTCTAATAGAATCCATTATTTCCAGCCGTCACTGATTTTCGCTGCATACAAATTGCATTATTTGACCAAAAGAAGAAGAAAGGCAATTTGATTTGAATTCTTGCTGCATTATCTAATCCACCCCCCTCTGTTACGCAAGTCTATTTCTATTTTCATTCAGACTAAGCTATGTAACTGGTGTTGGAAGTAATACATCATCATTACCTCCTCATCATCATCAACATCGTCGTGACCACTCACCACTACCTGTTGCTTGGATTTCTGCAACCAGTCAAACGAAAACGAAAAGTGGTTTTTGTGTTTTACACTCTCGCTGGCGTCGTCGCATTGCCCACAACAACCTGGCAATGTAACCGAAGCTGGTTATTTCATTTCATCGCTGATAGTCAGCAGCGATGCAGCAGTTTTAATTAGCCATGAATGAATATGACCGGACAACCTATCTATCTACTGGCAACTAACTGGTCCAATAAACCACCACCACCATCATTGAATACGTCACACGCCGAACCAAAAGTGTGTCAACCACTTTAGACGACAACAAACTTATATTTAATCCATAATAACCAAAAACACTCCTCTGTTCCAGCAAACGAAAATTCCAGTTTGATGTTGTTTTTGTTTTCTTTTGTTTTTATAAAAATAAAAGAAATATTTTCCTAAAAAAGATCCAAATGTGTGTAACTTCTGCATGCTGCGTCTGGCCAATCGATTCCAGTCGTGGCTGGCAATGGTCGTCAATGGCAATGTCTCTGAAGACTTCAATTTCTTGTTGTCGATATTGAAAACCGATTATTAAGGTTAAACTGGTCAATAATGGATATGGAAACTGGATGTGGCTGTTGTAGTTCTGCATATCGCTCTTCGTTGGCAATGCAGAATATTGATTCAATAATTTTTAATACATTTGATACATTTAATAGCTCACCGAGATGGGAAATTTTAAATACGTCGTTTTTTATTAAAACAAGGACTCTCCAAGAGGAGATTCACGTATTTGTTGTTTTAAATGAAATCTGAATTAATTGCAGATTCGTAACAATTCTGATGCACTAAATCATAACTTATTCTTGGGAATAAGTAACAAAATTAAGCCGAATAATCGGTAAAGATACGGTGAAGAAATAGCAGCGCAATTCCTTCAAATATTCATTCTGAAGAAACCCAATTTTTATACCCTACACCACATAGTGGTAAGGATATTATGTTTTTGTGCATTTGTTTGTAACATGGAAAAGGAAGAGAGATAGACCCATATTTACTTTGGAGGATCTTTATAGAATCCCTTTCTGAGCATGTCAGTCCGTCCGTCCGTTCGTCTACGTATTCTTGTGAACAAAATGTACGTAGCATTTATTATCCGAGTGGGATGAAATATTCCAAACAATATTAGTTTGGCCCAAGGACGAACCCTATTAAAATTGATGATAAACGGATTAGATTTAGATAAAGCTTCCATATATCTTCAACCGATTTCGTGTTAATTGTGCACTAAATGTCCAATAAAAGTCCAAATGACCCACCAAATTCAGTCTAGAAGCAAGTACACTAAATTTAGAGAAAATCGGTTCAGGTATAACTATAGCTCCCATACATATGTTTCGTCCGATTTAGGGGTTTTAAGTTCGTCACAATCGTAATGTGCACTCCACAACAATGATCTTTGGTACCAGATATCAGATACAGCTCGAAATAATCAAATTTTGTCAAGATCCGTTCAGATTTGGATATAGCTCCCATATATATCTTCAACCGATTTCGGATTAACTGTGCACCAAATAGCCAATATCAGTCCAAATGACAATTTTGGCACATCCGGTCGAATTCAGTCTAGAAGCAAGTGCATCAATTTTGGGGGAAATCGGTTCAGATATAGCTATAGCTCCCATATATATATTTCATCTGATTTGGTGTTTAAGTCTCTCACAATCGTAATATGCATTCGACAACAATGATATTTGGTACCAGATATCTTATAGAGCTCCGAAATGATTTTGCCAACTTTTATCGAGACTGGTTAAGATTTGGATATAACTCCCATATATATCCTTAATCCGATTTCAGGTTTATTGTGCAAATAATGGCTAATATCAGCCCAAAGGGAGTGAATTTCGGACGCACGTTTCCATTTGTCGAACTCGGCTCCGATATATGTTTTTTAATATAATCCTTCTCGAAGTGATATCATGCACTCTCTAGCAATGTTATTTGGTATAAAAGATTGAAATGTCTCCGTCAAATTTAGGACATGGACGGAAGAAAACAGCAACATCAGCAGATATGGTTCGAAAAGTAAAGAAGCGACTTGATAGAAACCCCCTTGGCAGTGGCCGAAAAATAGGTCGTGAGCTGAACATATCGCAATATTCCATTCAGAGCTAAAGACTTGCTTCGCTTGCCCGAAAGTGGTGAACTGCCGAATTTGGTTTTCTCCGATGCGAAAACATTCGTTGTCCAGTAGTTTGTAAACAAACAAAATTATCGTGTTTACTTGCCGAAGAGGTCAGCTGAAAATGTGCACCTTCGGTTGGCCACCAGAACTCAAGCGCCGGTCATGGTGATGCTGTGGGCCGCCATAACAGCCGATAGTCGCTCTCCGCTCCTATTAATTGACCCTGGCATGAGAATAAATGCCGAATATCATCGCGAAAATAATCTGGAGTGTGTATTAATGCCTTGCGCACGCATACATTTTGGCTGCAGACCTAGGACATTCCATCGCTCTCAGCACGCGCCACCCAAGAATGGTTACAAAATGAGGTTCCTCGCTTCATTTCCAGCGCACAATGGCCACAAACATCTCCGGATATCAATCCGTTGGATTATTGTGTCTGGAGTATTTTGGAAAGCAAGGTTGACACTAAAAAATACCAAAGTGTCGATCACCTCAAGCAAGCGCTTCGCCGGGAATGGGCCAAAATACCGCAGAGCAATATTCGAGCAGCGTGTGACGGTTTCATTGGCCGTTTGAAGGCCATAATTCGTGCCAAAAGTAACCAATTCTAACAAATCTAAACTTATTTTAAAATTTGATGCTATTTTTGAAATTTTTGCTTTCATTCAATAGAATTAAAAAAAATGTGAAAATTATGGCGTTTGACTTTGTTTTAGTTTTTTTTTTTTATCTCACCCTGTATAACTTAAAATGTTTGTAACAATTTCGCACGCATGCAGGAAAATGTGTTTTAATCTCATTTTTTGACTTCTTGATATTCCGCATTATTTACTTCCAAATGGTGTTCCTTCTCTTTGCGGCGAAATCTGGATCATACTTTAATCGGACTTCCTTTCATCGTTCTATTTTTTTTCAATATGTATAAACACTAAATATTCAAACATACTAAGTGATAATTTTCGGGAGATATTATTTAAAAAAGAAAAATAAATTTGACCCAATTCATATTTGTTTTGAATATTTTTACGTTCTTCTTCTTTTTTAATTTCATTGTTATTCTAATTTCTGATCATGTTGTTTAAGATCCAAAATATTTTTGCATATTTTTATTGATTTTACATAATAACAAAAACCAATGAATCATGCCTAAGTCTTTTATCCAAAATTTTACCAATTCTTTGTTTGGCTGGCTGTTTTACGTCACTTCATTATTCAAGGTCAAGGTTGCAAAAATACCAATAAAATATTTGGACATAACTAGTCATCTCATGTGCCGTTTTTTTTTTTTCTTCAGAAAATTATAATAAAGAGTAATAATAGTTTTGAGAATTCTTATATTTTTAAGGTTGATATTTAACATGTAAATTGTAAGCTCCATCCAAAGTCTGAATCTCCTACGCAGTGTTATTAAAGATAAATAAACTTTGCACGCCGAATTGAAGTCTCAATGAAATGTAAAAGGCCAAGGTGCTTAAATATATATTTTGTTAATGTTGGTGCATAAATATTAGGTTGGCCCACAGCAACATTACAACTTATTCTTTTCATTCTCCCCCCAAAATTGAAATGTAGAGCCATTTGTATCTTAAATATATATTTCATAACTTGTATGGAGGGTATATAAAGTTTGTCTTTCCGTTTGTAACACCTCGAAATGTACATTTTAGACCCCACACAGTATATATATTCTTAAACAGCATAAAATTCTATGTCGATTTAGCGATGTCAGTCCGTCTATGGAAATCACTTTAGCTTCCGAACGAATTGGAGTAGATTGTAAAAATTTTACGCAAATGTATATAATGTCTGCAGGACTTTTGGTACTGAAAATGGGCCATTTCCACATTTTGTTACCTCCCGATATTAGGTATTTTGATGATTTTTGTGACAATTTTTATTGGAATTGTTTCAAGTTTGGTATTTGAAGTTCGAAATGCCATAGCCTAAGACAGAAAATTGTCTGCGCAGGTCTTAGTATAGCCCCCATATAACTGTACCTCCCGAAATTCGGTTTTTTGTTGATTTTGGCGACATTATTCACCGGAATTCTTTTAAATTTGGTATTTGTCGTTTGAAATGAATACTACAGCCTATGACAGAAAATTGTCTGTGCAGGTCCCCGTCATTGTATAGCCCCCATATAACGCTAATCCCCCCCCCCCCCATATTCGGTATTTTGATGATTTTGGCTACATTATTCACCGATTTTTTTTAAGTTTCGCATTTGAATATTGTAATGGCTTACGACAAAAGTTACCTATGCAGGTCCATGTTGTCGTATCGACCCTAATGTAACAGCTACATTCAGTTTTTTTATTTTTTTTTTAGTTATAAAACGTAATTACATCATTTTAATGTAAATATCTATAACAACTTTGTTTTCATTAAATCTTCTCGTTGATTTTATTTTGTTGTTTTTGTTTTTGGGTGTGACTTACAGCGTGTTTGCCTCTCTGTTAATCAAGCAGACAGATCTTCAGAGGTCTGTACATGATTTGTTTACTTTCTGTGTGTAACCACAACAATAATTTACCAAAAAAACGTAGTCTAAAACTATCAACACTATTTTTTGTGATTTTGGCTATTATGAGAATGCAGATTCATTCATCTCGCTCGTAGAGTTAAACTTTACAATTATATAAGAATGAAAATCTTGAATTATGAAAAAATGTGACACCTCATCATGAGGGAGCTAATTTTCAAGTAAACAAATTAACTCATGTCGTTATGGCAAACACTCATGAGTAAAAGAATAGCAGAACAAGTAGGTTTAATTCAGTTGTTACTTGGAACGAATAAATAATAATTATCCAATACTTGAAGTTATAGTAAATAGTATACCATATCCGACCCCTACCATACATACATTTTTGCCCCATGTCGTAGTAGAAAAACCCTTTAAAGAAAATACCCAAAAGTATTTAAAAAATGTGCAAAATAATATTATTAGGAAAGAAAAGATAGAGGACGGGTAGGTCGACAATATGTAAGCCCGTATCGTCGCACAGGGCAGAGCTGCTTCCAAAGGAGGTAACTTCGGAATATTTATTAATTTGTTACGCAACGACGGCTTCTTTCTCCCTCGACTAAGTTTTCTTTATTTTTATACCCTCAGCCAAATGGCTAGAGAATTTATACAGGGTGAGATAAAAAAACTGCAACAATGTCAAACGCCATAATTTTTACATTTTTTTTTAAATTTTATCGAATGAAATCAAAAAATTTCGGAAATAGCATCAAATTTTAGAATAAGTTTAGATTTGTTCGAATTGGTCACCTTTGGCACGAATTATGGCCTATAAAAAAAACTTATGAGATAAAAAAACTGCAACAATGTCAAACGCCATAATTTTTACATTTTTTTTTTTTTAAATTTTATCGAATGAAATCAAAAAATTTCGGAAATAGCATCAAATTTTAGAATAAGTTTAGATTTGTTCGAATTGGTCACCTTTGGCACGAATTATGGCCTTCAAACGGTCAATGAAACCGTCACACGCTGCCCGAATGTTGCTCTGCGGTATTTTGGCCCATTCCCGGCCAAGGGATTGCTTGAGGTGATCGACACTTTGGTATTTTTTAGTGGCAACCCTGCTTTCCAAAATACTCCAGACATAATAGTCCAACGGATTGGTATCCAGAGATTTTGGAGTTGAGCTGTCACTGGAATAATTTTAACACCTATCGGACGAGTGGCTAAGAAGTGACATCTGTCTAAAGTTTGTTGCTGTTTTTATTATCTCACCCTGTATATCATTTGATACGACCAAAACGTGCCTCATCGAAAAAACGGGTTTAGACCCTACGTCTGTTTGGATCAAATCCGTTTCAGGACATTTGAAGACGATCTAGCGATGTCCGTCTGGCTGGTGCACACGATAACTTTAGAAGGGAGCATCCGATTTGGTCCAAACTTGGTACATTGTAATATAATTATCACACTTAGATCAAATTCGGACCGGTCCACTCCTTCTGGTACCTCCCCCACAAAATGTAAAGATTTTCAAAGAAAATAATTTACTGCACAGAAAGAGAAAGGATAATCAGATATTGCTCCAGCTTCGCAAATCCTAATGTTTGCAACAGTGCTATGTCAAGTGCGAAAATGGACAATATCGTTCCCCTCCGTTAAGTAACTCCTCCACAAGGGGTCATAATTTTGAATAATTGTAAATCTTAAAAAAGGTGTTGTAATTGTCCGATTATCGTCAAATTACACACTTCACAATATTTTTATTGACCCAAGGTCTGGTGGGATATATCGGTCTACTCCTTCTGGTTACTCCCCCACAAAGGGTCTACATTTTGTCTTTTTGCCAAATATGGACGGGATAACATGCTTGTAGATAAGCAGTTTTATATTTTAGTCCTCCTTGCATCCGGAATAGCCCTTTTTTGGGTTTTGACAACACATAGTCCACGTGACAGCAGAAGTCGAGCTGTCGTGCTGGATGATTCCCAGGTATTTCATCCTATCAATTATTATTATCACCTATCTTGATCGCAGGGATGTATCTCCGAAAGCTCTTCGCTGTAGGCTGTGGTTTGCCTTTGTAAACCACAGATATGCACTTTCCAACGTTGATGTTAAGTTCCCATTTGTTGTAGTAGCTGTGGAGCGTATTTATGTACGCGTTCTATCTTCTTCCCACTGTGCTTTCGAAGCGACCTCATACCGCCAATAAAATATCATCGGTTTACATTACCAATAATCCTGTGTAAGGTGGTCCAGGGATGTCGCTAACAAACACTTTGTAAAAGCGGCAATCCCTGAGGAATCCCTGTCCTTGCTGAGACAGTTTGTCATCAATTCCATCCCGAAAAATCGATCCTGAATGAAGCTTGCTACTATGCGACAGGTTTGTCCATGGAATCCAAACGATTGCATTTCAGTACAAAATGACTTCTATCCATATAAAGTATTTGTTATGAAGTCCAGACCAATTGCTGTTGTTCCCATTTTGGACTCAAAACTGTCCGCATTGGTTATAGAGTATTTTGCTCTATATCCGAATTGGTAGTCCCTTAATATCCATGGCACAGCCATGTTAATATAAAAACAACAACTACAGAAACGAAACAAATAAAAATTTGGAAAATCCAAAATTTTGGTTTCAACATTATATTCCATAGATCTTTCCAAAAATTTCCATATTATCGTAGCCGTTTAAATCAATCAACATTGGTAATGGTATCGTAACAACAGAGGTATTTTCACAGGGTTGCCATATTTTGGTTCTATTTTGTCCACTCTTTACATTACTATGTCATTGCTCTTCTCTTCGATAATCCGATTTATTCGGCTCAGTGTGAAGAGTGCAAACAGTTTACCATCGGCATAGACAAATGAAAATATAGACAACGAAAAGTTAGTTTTGTCTTTTTTTCCAGGTGGCTCTCATCATGTTTTGCATAGTCAACATGCTCATTTACGCGTTCAAGCCACTCGACTTCGAAAACACTTTTTATCGTTTTTCAAGAATTTCACTGGAATATTCCCATTTTTTTCGATGTCATCGCGTACTTTTCACATTTCTTTTTTTATGAAATAATTTTCAACTGACAAATATTCTACAGTTTTTGTTATTTTTAACGTTTTAGAATTGAGTAACTTAAATATTCCCACTCAAACCCCTGAAACGATATAGACGACATCTGCTGATTCGATTTTTTTCGAAGATAAACGGTGAGAGCATTTCGTTGTCTATATTTTCATTTGTCTATGCCATCGGTCATTAACAGGGATATTGACTTCCTCTCAGGAAGCTCTAAGTTTTCTTTCATTCTCTCGTTACTTTTATACTTTTTTTGAATACATTACATGCTTGTATATGTTTTGCCTATGTATTTTATACAACATTAGAAAATATGTATGCGTCATTTAATAATATTTCTAATAAAAAATCTTAAGTTGGTTCAGCTCATTAAACATTTGAAAGAATGCAAAAATTCGATGCCTAGTAATTATCAATGCTATTCACACATGTCGCTATTGTTTCCTGCACAACTGTATATGGTTTTCCAAAAAAAACCTTTTTCGTTAAAATAACAATTTTCACTCATTCATAAACTATCGACAGTACAAGGAAATCAAAAACAATTATTTGCATTTAATTTTTTCTCATTAAAAAATGGAATTTGTCAAAAAGCGAAGATAATTAAATAACCAATGGCATGAATATAAAGTTTTATTTCAACAAAAAACCACACACAGCAAGTGCATCTCAATGAAATTTTAAAAATTAACATTTCTGCATGTCACTCCCTGCAAAGTTTAAAGAAAGTTGTTATAATTCGCGAAAAAAGTGATTTTTTTTTTATCGTCAACTATTAAGCGAAATTGCACAACACTGGATGACATCAAGTCGTCGATGATCATCACCCAAATTGCGAAGGTGACGTAAAATTTAGCAAATGGGTAATATAATAATTACTACAATATTACTTTCAAATATTTTTATAGTATTTTTGGGTATATAATAAGTAAATATAAATATTATAATAAAAATACACCTAAATTCTAATCTACTATGTGGGTAACCACAAATTCTCCAGCTTTGGCAATTGTTACTCTTCGTTTGAATTATTCATATAAAATGAAACCAAATTTTCTGAAAGCCCATTTACCTGTCCATTTAACCATCCATGTGGATAGCAGGCGTTACTAATCATTAATTCAAACATTTGCTTACGCTTTGTTGTCTTAAAACACCTAGACTTGCGAAAAAGAATAAAATCAAATCGCACATTTCTGGCTCATCTTTATGGGTGCGGTATACGGACGTGAACTAGAGATCACAAATATGCACAAATTATGGGTATTGTAAAAATATAATTTAACCATAAAACGATTTAAAACTGTTTTGGCTTTACCGCAAAACGATTTAGGTCAAATGTCTCAAAACTGTTTAATATTCAAGCAAAAACACTTTCACTTTTAAATCGGGGTGTGCTTTGTATTAAAAATTGATTTTAAAACAACATCGCAGTCGAACACACACACACACATGACAGTGAACTATATAACGTAATATGTTGATTGGAATATGTTTTGTTATTTCAATTTCGTTAGAGTTCAAGTTCAAAATAGTTCGCAAAAATTTTTATGCTTGACAATTGGTTGTTTACGAAAACGGTAATGATTAACTTTTTTCATTTGTTTTTTTATCTAACTCTTGAACAATTCATGTGATAACTTGTAATATAACATTGATTCTTAAATATTCTGAGCATAATATTCTTACATTTCTAAGACTATCTGCAGTATTCCTGGTACTTACCTCTACTCTAAAACATTTTTATAAAGAGTTCCCAGTAGTTATTTTTATTATCTTAAAACAATTTAAATCTAATGCTAATTCTACTTTATGCGAATATTAATACTATTTATAACCAATCTAGAGAGAGAGAGAAAGTTGCTCCAAACAAGCATTTTAACTCTAATATTCTCCGTATGTGCTCCAGCAGCGTCGACTAATCCAGGGTGACATCAAAAAATTCACCAAAGTCAAACGCCGAATTTTTTACATTTTTTAATTTTATTAAATGAAAGAAAAAAAGTCGGAAATATCATAAAATTTTAGAATAAGTTTAGATTTGTTTGAATTGGTCACTTTTGGCACGAATTATGGCCTTCAAATGGCCAATGAAACCGTCACACGCTGCTCGAATGTTGCTCATTCTCGGCGAAGCGCTTGCTTGAGGTGATCGACAGTTTGGTATTTTTTAGTGTCAACCATGCTTTCCAAAATACTCCAGACACAATAGTCCAACGGATTGGTATCCGGAAATTTTGGGGGCCACTGTGCGCCGAAAATGAAGCGAGGAAGAATGTAGCCATTCTTGGGTGGCGCGTGATGAGTTCGATGGTGCTGAGTCCTGTTGGAACGACCAAGGTCTACGGTCAACATGTTTGCGTGCCCAAGAATATTTTTGCGATAATATTCGGCATTTATTCTGATGCCACGGTCGATTAATACGAGCGCAGAGCGACCATCGGCTGTTATGGCGCCCACACCATCACCATGGCCGGCGCTTAAGTTCTGGTGACCAACCGTAGGTGCACATTTTCAGCTGACCTCTTTGACAAGCAAACACGATATTGTTGGTTTACAAACTGCTAGACAACAAATGTTTTCTCATTGGAGAAAACCAAATTCGGCAGTTCACCACTTTAGGCCAAGCGAAGCAAATCTTTAGTACGTTTTTGCACTTTTTGAAATTTCAATGGCTTTAGCCCGATCTCATTTTTCAGTATGGAATATTGCGAAATGTTCAGCTCACGAGCCATTTTTTTGGCCATTGCGACGCGGATTTCGATCAAGTCGCTTCTTTACTTTTCGAACCATTTCTGCTGATGGTGCTGTTTTCTTCCGTCCACTTTTTGAAATTTCAATGGCTTTACCCCGATCTCATTTTTCAATATTTGCCGAAAGGAATATTGCGATATGTTCAGCTCACGAGCCATTTTTCGGCCATTGCGACGCGGATTTCGATCAAGTCGCATCTTTACTTTTCGAACCATTTCTGCTGATGTTGCTATTTTCTTCCGTCCACTTCCTTGACGTCGGGCTACGCTACCAGTATCACGGTAACGAGCGATGGTACGAGACACAAAAGATTTATTCACATTTATATGCTGAAGTGCTCTAATGATCACTTTTTTCTGGAAAATTCTCACCAAAATGCTTTTGTACGCTTGTAAAAAGCTGTCGGACGAGTGGCTTAGAAATGATAGCAGTCTGACATTGGTAGCAGTTTTTTCATCTCACCCTGTATGTATGTGATTCACACATGCAATAACAACAAGTAAAAAAGCAGTAAGTTCGGCCGGGCCGAACTTTAAATACCTTCGACCATTTACAACGAATTTGGAAATTTTCAAAAAAAAAAATAACATTCGCCAAAAATTCTGTTATAATTTTAAAAATACCGAATATAGCTGTAATATTGGGGTCCATATGAAGACGTGGACCTGCATAGGCAACTTTTGTCATAAGTCACTACAATATTGAAATACGAAACTTGAAAAAAAATCCGTGAATAATGTACCTAAAATCATCAAAATACCGAATATAGGGAGGTATTGATACATGGGATTTGCTTAGGCAATATTCTCTCATAGACTGTAGTTCACATTACGAACTCTAAATACGTAATTTGAAAAAATTCCGTTAAATAATGACGCTAAAATCATCAAAATACCGAATATTGGGATGTACCACTATATGGAGGTTATACGAAGACGTGGGCCTGCATAAGCATAGGCTATAGTACCCTTTACGAATTCTAGGTACGCAATTTGAAACAACTCACTGGATCCATTAACTCCAGTGGATTAATCTTCAATAGCATAAACACGATATAAGTTAGGGTGCACTCAGTCCCTAATTTAAATCTAGATTACCTAATGTTTCTACCGTCCTTCCATGGTAGAAAAATACAGGTACTCGCTTCGACACAGCTGCTGGGACAATGAACTGTCAAACCGATTTTGGAATTGAAAATGTTGAATGAAAAATTATTAAAATTTGTAAAAATTGTTGAGAAATGCATATTGTATTGTAAAAATGTACTTATTTTTGACAAAACAATTTTAAAATTTTGACATATCAATGTTCGCGAGCTTTGATGCATCTACCTAAATTCTTCTACCATGCGCCCTTCCAATAGAATTCTGTTCGGACTCTGTCTGATTTATCTTCCAATCAATAACAACTATTTTCAAGACACGATATGCTATTGGCAAATATTATAAATTTGACATGCTGACAAATATGAATACATGAACATGAAAGAATTGTCTATTTTTTTGTTAAACTTTCCCACAAATGCAAAACAAACAACTGTAACGGCAACTGAAACAAATCGTTTTCTTCATCTACGAGCAATCTTCGTGACAGCATAAACTTCTCCAAACGAAACGAGTGCCTCCTTGATGAAAACTTAAATGGGGATTATTGCAGGTAATTTTGTTGTTTAAAACAATGGGCCCGCGTTCAGACAACTACAACCTCTTAATATTATATAATTGTACTTAAGCGGCGTCCATTGTGTGTTTGCGTTTTTTGTCTTTCTTCGAATTGCCAAATTGAAAATAAATACAAAGACCCCATACTCATTCACCCAAATTAGTCGGTAAGTCAGTCAGTCACTCGCTCACTCATTCGCCCATGTGAGCCGATACGACGACAAAAAATCACGAAAGAAACAAGAGGTAAATTATAATTTCATTTGTCCACTTGTCATTTAGCCACATACCAATGCTATATACCTATTTGGCTATTTGGTATGCGCTCACCTACGAGTGCGTGTGTGTAAGTCACGAATTTCGACATGAGAAAGAAGAAGAGGAGATAAATAGAAATTATGCACACACACAACAGTTGCGTGACTCAAAACAAAAGAAACAAACTATGGCTTAATTTCGCTTACATTGTCTCAAATCGGAGATTGTTGCTTGTCCGTCATGCGCTGAACTTCAAGTCGCTAATTGTACAATTAACACAATTTGAAAATCACTTTCCCATTATCTAACTCTAATGAAATAAATATTAAAGGAAACTGAGAAAAAAAAAATAAAAACTGTGATGGCATTTTTTCATGAGGGGTGGTAACAGGTTTAACATTTTCAAAGTCGAGCACAAGCTCGATTAGGCATTTCGGTCATTGCAACTCCACGCAGTTGTTAAACTGCATTTTAGTTTAAAAGGAAATGTCAGTCTTCTGCCAAATGCTACATTTTTTGACTTGGGACATCGAGAGTTATTCAACACTATTCTCTCGATGTTCTCTCCCACTCAGATTTGCTTTTATTCCGAGTGGGAAAATTTAGAGTACATTACTTATATAATTTTTGGCTCAATTTTGGATCAAAATCGTCGGTTGTGGTGTGAAGATGCCAAAATTTTCCCTTAAGACCAGAAAAATGGCAGATAATGTGAATTGAAATTGTTGCTGTAAAATTGCTGTGATCTATTACAATAACCCTCTTTTAAAATGGCGTCCAATATTGCTCTGTTCCAGAACCTGAAAGAATCTACTAGTTTTGAAAGGAAAAAAAACGGTTATCGTATTGAACATTTGTACCTATATTCTTGTAGTTCTGGAACAGAGCATATGTGTAACTTCTACGTATGAACCTTTGACAATACAAGTGTAAAGGTAAGAATAGATAAAACGCTTTTTTGACTGACTTCATTCATCGGCTGTCTTCTTTGGAAAAGAATAAAGAAGCGTAGGGCCAATAAAGAAGTCAACCTCAAGCTCATTTGTTCATCTACGAAGAAGCCAGCCGCAGATGACTTAAGCCAGTCAAAAAAGCGTTTTATATTTTCTCACCTTAAAAAATTTGTTCACATATACAGAATGAGATGAAAAAACTGCAACCAACTTCAGACTGCTGTCATATCTAAGCCACTCGTCCGACAGCTGTTAAAATTATTCCAGTGACAGCTCATTGTATTGTTTCCAAGCGCACAAAAGCATTTTGGTGATGGAATTAAAGAGTGATAGTGTGATTGCTTTATATTTAGCTGGAAAACCACAATTGGCTATCGTTAGAGCACTCCAGCCTTTAAGTGTAAATAAATCATTTGTGTCTCGTACCATCACTCATTACCGTGATACTGGTAGCGTAGCCCGACGTCAAGGAAATGTACGGAAGAAAACAGCGACATCGGCAGAAATGGTTCGAAAAGTAAAGAAGCGATTTGATCGAAACCCGCGTCGCAGTGGCCGAAAAATACCTCGTGAGCTGAACATATCGCAATATTCCATTCGGCAAATTTTGAAAAATGAGCTCGGTGTAAAGCCATAGAAATTCAAAAAAGTGCAAGATCTTACACCGCAATAAGTTTGTAAACAAACAAAACGATCGTGTTTACCTGCCAAAGAGGTCAGCTGAAAATATGCACCTTAGGTTAGCCACCGGAGCTCAAGCGACGGCCATGGTGATGGTGTGAGCCGTCATAACAGCCGATGGTCGCTCTCCGCTCGTATTAATCGACCGTGGATGCCGAAATTTATCGCGAAAATATTCTGGAGGGTGTATTAAAGCCATGGGCACACAAACATTTTGGCCGCAGACCTTGGGCATTCCAACAGGACTCAGCAGCATCGCACTCAGCACGCGCCACCCAAGATTGGTTAAAAATGAGGTTCCTCGCTTCACTTCCAGCGCACAATGGCCACCAAAATCTCCGGATACCAATCCGTTGGACAATTGTATCTGGAGTATTTTGGAAAGCAAGGTTGGCACTAAAAAAATACCAAAGCGTCGATCACCTCAAGCAAGCGCTTCGCCAGGATTGGGCCAAAAGACCGCAAAGCAACATTCGGACAGCGTGTGACGATTTCATTGACTGTTTGAAGGCCATAATTCATGCCAAAGGTGACCAATTCGAACAAATCTACACTTATTCTAAAATTTGATGATATATCCGAATTTTTTTGTTTTCATTCATGTACATGCACGGCTAAAAGAGAATCCAAAAATAGCCAAGAATCGTGTTTCGAAGAAGCGACAAAAGATGCTGGAAACCTTTCGATTTTTGAAGTTGCAGATTCAGACTTTAGACCTATTTTGAGTTACATTGATGAGTTATTTTTGCTGAGTGCCTCTCTCAAAAATTTTATAATAATATTATTTAATTAATTAAACAAACAAAACTAAAATAAGTAAATCAGCATTACCATGTACATATATACATTTACTCGCCTCAGTTTTCTATTCCTGTTTAAAATTCAAACAAATCACACACCCGGCATTCATTCATACGACGATTACGTTCTGCATATTGTTGTTGATATTAGGCGATTGTTGTATTTACTGTAAAATGGTTTGTTTGTTTGTTTGCAGAAAGTACTAACCGTGGCACTCGAATAACTTCCGCATTAGCGAATACCTGAAGTGAATTCATAAGCTGGCTGTTTTCTGATATCTTTGAATGGAGGCGGCGCACGTGCTATCGCTGACCATTTTCATTGTGTTTTCCTTCGAATTTGTATGCGGAGCAATCGCACCATCAAACAACAGTAGTCATATTTTTATTTGTGGGAATTTTGTGGTTTCAGGGGGATGGGGAATATATCTAAGTTAGCGTCAACGTTACACTTCCAAGTGGGTAAGTGTCACTGTTACGCCCACCCGCCTAATTGTGGTTTGCTGGTTTATCTGCTTTTGCAAACATTAACTTTTTTTCTTGTGCTTTTGTAAAGAAAACTAACAACATCGGCAACAAGTCTCCGATATTTTGGGGTTAATGGCCAAAAACGACACAACAATAAAAAGTAAATGGTAGTTTACGAAAAGCGATTGTTCACTGGTCTCCATTCAATGAATGACATTTACTTGACACACACATCCAAACACTGGTATCTATTTTTGACCGACATTTTTGTACAACGGTTTACTTACAATTATTCCAAATTTGTATGACATTGATTGCGCAATCAAAACAAAAGAAAGCAAACCTCTCTCTCAATAATTTTAAACAACTCATTGAAAATGGGACGTGATGGAAACCAAAATTGATCTACTTTCTGTCGCTATTTGGTTGTCAATGTAAATACGCTACGATTAAAGCATTTAAAACTAATTTTGTTTGATTTTAGATACCTATGTCTTTGAAGTTGAGAATACTAAAACGCTTTTTTAGTGACTTAAGTCATCAGCTGGCTTCTTTATAGAGGAGTTTTAGGTTGACATAGTTCGATTTTGGACCGCTCCTTTTTCTATTTCGAATAAGCAAGGCGACGACTTAAGTCAGTCAATAAAGCGTTTTATGTATTCTCACCTTTGCTCTTCCAATAAGACTTACTCCGTAAATTCTTTTTCTTTACACACATAACCTTTCCTTTTTCGTACACACATAACCATAACAATTTGACAGTTAAAATACTATCGGTTAAGTGGGTGTAAACATACCTTAAGAAAGAGGTTCCTTCATAGTAGAAGAATATAGGTCGATGCTTCAATGCTTGAGAACATTGATATGTCAAAACTTTTAAAGTGTTTTGTCCAAAATATGTAGATTTGTATACGTTTTCTTATACGACGCAAATCGAAGATTGTAATGACAAATATTTTTCAACAATTTTTACAAATTTCAATAATTTTTCATTCAATGTTTTCAATTCCAAAATCGGTTTGACAGTTCATTGTCCCAGCAACTGTGTCGATGCGACTACCTGTATTCTTCTATCATGGGTTCCTTTGTCATACAAAAATAGAAAATAGAGAGCATAAACATATACACATCAAACGAAATCGACTCTCAAATCCGGCGGATTTTTTATGACTTATACCCAATGGAATTTAAAGCTGAAACCCACTGGATTTGTTATATGTGTACGGCATCGTTTTCGTAGTTTACGCGCTATCAGCTGATATATCAAAACAAGGAGAAAGCACGCAAAAAAAAGACCCACATAAAGAGTGATTGCATGAAAAAAATTGATCGGCAAGAATTTGCAGGCTCTCAGCTAATAAACTGTTTCAAATTATTATTTTTTTTATTCAAAACAATGCACATATATGCAAACTGCCTATATGTTTTGAGAGAATAGGGGCATCAAAAGTTGTTGAGTTTTTCTTCGACTAATGTCCTTGCATAAACTCTCAGCACTTAAGTGTCAAAATTTCTCGCACATTTCGATTTCTTTTAATCAGTTTTTACGTTAAAAAACAACATTCAATAAAATTCATTAGCAATTGTTATAAAGCATCGAATAAAAGACACAGTATCGACAACTTTCGGTAACTTCAAGTTTTTTTTATTAATACTTCATTAATTAACGAAATATGTTGGTAAGTTAGCGACCATTAGATAATAATCGCTAACGATAGAAACTGTGTTGATTTTTGTGCGAATCTACCAACAAAGTTGCAGAAATGCACTACAGGACTTATTTCAAAGCAGTCTTGTCTCTAATTTGGGGGAAAAACGTCACCGTTGACTAGGATTCCGAAGTCTGCGACCAATAACACGTTGGCCAACGAGTCAGTTTCACAATTCATGATAAATTAGGACCGAAGAAAACTGAGAAACAAGGCCTCGACATTCCAACGAACACGTTCGTCCGACACGCTCTGTGTCATAAAATCTTCTTGACCTTCAGAGAACTCGTATTTATTTTCGCTTATTCCTTCATTTTTATTTAACCATTTGGTCGATTTCAGCTTCGTTGGTACCTATCTATTCACCTTTAATTATAAGTATCTCCTAGAAAGTACCAAACTATTTACAATTGGTCTGTTCGAGATCGGTGTGAATAATTTACAATGATAACCGTCTTTCCCTCCTCTTGGACATATACAGGTTGAGATGAAAAAACTGCAACCAACTTCAGACTGCTGTCATTTCTAAGCCACTCGTCCGACAGCTGTTAAAATTACTCCAGTGACAGCCCATTATATTGTTAACAAGCGTACAAATGCATTTTAGTGAGAATTTTCCAGAAAAAATGTTATTCGTGATGGAATTCAAGTGTGATAGTGTGATTTCTTTATATTTGGCCAGAAAACCACAAGTGGCTAATGTTAGAGCACTCCAGTATTTAAATCTCGCTCATTACCGTGATACTGGTAGCGTAGCATGAAGTAAAGGAAGTGGGCGGAAGAAAACAGCAACATCAGCAGAAATGGTTCGAAAAGTGAAGAAGCGACTTGATCGAAAAACGCGTCGCAATGGGCGGAAAATGGCTCGTGAGCTGAACATTTGGAATGAAAAATGAGCTCGGGGTAAAGCTATTGAAATTCCAAAAAGTGCAAGAACTTACACCGCAACAGAAAGAAAATAGACTCAAAAGATCTAAAGAGTTGCTACGCTTGGCCGAAAGTGGTTAACTGCCGAAATTGGTTTTCTCCGATAGGAAAACATTTGTTGTCTAGCAGTTTGTAAACAAACAAAATGATCGTGTTTACTTGCCAATGAAGTCGGCTGAAAATGTGCATCTTCGGTTGGCCACCCGACCTTGGACATTCCAACAGAATTCAGCACCATCGCACTCAGCACGCGTAACCCAAGAATGGTTACAAAATGAGGTTTCTTGCTTCATTTCCAGCGCACAATGGCTACCAAAATCTCCGGATACCAATCCGTTGGACTATTGTGTCTGGAGTATTTTGGAAAGCAAGGTTGGCACTAAAAAATATCAAAGTGTCGATCGCCTCAAGCAACCGCTTCGCTGGGCCAAAATACCGCAGAGCATCATTTGGGCAGCGTGTGACGGTTTCATTGGCCGTTTGAAGGCCATAATTCGTGCCAAAAGTGACCAGTTCGAATAAATCTAAACTTATTCTAAAATTATTCTGATTCTATTTCCGTCATTTTTTGTTTTCATTCAATAATAATTTAAAAAAAATGATGGCGTTTGATTTTGTTGCAGTTTTTAATCTTGCCCTGTACAACGATGATAGGCCCAGTTTACACCATTGACATTCCCTAAAATTATTAGGTTAACGTTCACACCAATTGATACACGTTCCAACACGACCCACCCTATTCTTCAGTACCATGGAATCTGGATGTGTCATCATGAGAGTTGTGATTTTGGAATTTCTATGGTCGAATGGCCATACAGATGTGTGCATTAGTTTTGTGAAATATCAATTCACCGTCGAGGCTGTGCGCGTGTGTGCAGGTGTCTTTAATACCAACTCGAAGATTTAGTGAATCGGAGGCGTATCATTAATTTCTTAATGTGTAACAAACAAACAAAAAACCATACAACAACAACAATGTCCGAAAAATTGACCATCATTATGACTAGTATTTTTGTTGTTATTGGTGTGATCTTGTTGTTTGTGGTCTTTGGCTTTTGCCACTCTGTTATTGGTATTTTTATTTTGTTTTTTTACTTTTCAAGACTACAAAAGTTGTTCCAAAAGCATAATGCAAAGATTACGCATTACCCTCAACACCAGTTATAAATTTACTACTGTAGCCCCCGGCGTGTGCGTCCCTATCCCTTGCCTGGTAGATATGTACATGTTTGTTTGTAACAGACGACCTTGCCGTTTGTTTTTGTTTTTTTTTTTACCTTGCACTTCTGTTCGTTGTCATAAAAAGTGAGAGTGAATAACAGACAACAACAATAACGAAATAGAAGATTTGTCCTCTTTGTACTGGTTATAGTATGTCGACGGCGCTGACTGGTTTCGATAGCATCTTTATATATTTTGTTTTTATTTTAAGTTCATAAAACATTCAGCTGAAGAACTTGTCGAATCCTATATCCTTCGAGTTACGTGACCTTTAAATATATTAATATAATTACGGCTCTTTTTCCCTTAAGGTTTTTTACAAAGGTCCATTAAGTATCAAAATAATTTTTAATAAATCACTGAATAATCAAAGACAACTTATTGACTGTCGCAGAAAAAAGAAGAAGTGTTGTAAGTGATTGCAAGAAGAAGTTTGTCCGGCAAAGATTTGCAAATTACCAAATATTTTCTCGAATAATTCTCATTTACAGAACTTCCAGTGAAATGTTATAACAATTTTTACAAATGTTTGGGTAACCAGACAGACTTATTCATATTTTGAATGCATTTGAGAAGGTAGTTGTAAAGAGAGCATACAAACCCGTTTTGAATATACCCTTATTCTATGATTAAGAGCATTATCTTGGTTTATGTACTCAATTATTCCAAATTTACGATGGTATATCATACAAAATTAAATCAATTTTAAACTTGATTTTTTTTAAATCCAATATCAAATCGAAATATTTTGGAATACAGCACTGCTTTTTTGCTCTTTTGTCTGTGCTAAAATTGGCAACTGTTTTCGTGCTGAACATTCGATTGTTTGCTTGTAATTTATAGATTCAAAAACCGCCGAAAAGATTTTCCTAGAAATGTCTATATGTATTATAGCATTACTTGAAAGTAACATAGTCTATTTAAATTTTTAAATTTCCACTTGGAACTGGATATAGCATCAGAATCGTAGGTACCTCCAAAAATTTTAGATATTGTACATTAAAACATATTTGCATAAAATATCAAAAAATTTTAGATATTGTATGCAAATATCTTTTGATCGGTTATAGATAGTCTTCAAATTTGGAATGTTTAATGGAATTTGGTACAAATATAAATTTACAAAATTATATTGAAATCGGTTCAGATTTAGATATAGGTCCCATATATTTTTTCGTCCGATTTCATGTATTTGATGCACCATGTCAATGAAATTTCGAATGTGAATTTGATGCAAAACTAACTTTTCCGAATTATATTAAAATCGGTTTAGAGTTAGATATAGCTCCCATATATATTTTCGTCCGATGTTATGTATTTGATGAAATTTGGAATGTGTAAAAGAATATGGCAAAAAATCGCCAAATCATATTAAAATAGGTTCAGATTTGGATATATCTCCCATATATATTTGCTGTCGAGTTCTAATATTTGATACATCAAACACGACACAAATCTCTAATTTAAATGTATTGTATATACCTCAAATAAATCTTTATAATAACAGCTTTTTGCTCCCAAAAATGCAACTATTGTAGTTTGTGCCTAAATTGGCAATTGTGTTCGTGTTTCGTTTACACATGGCTAAATAATACAGGTAAACACATCAACACAGCTGCTGGTACAATTAATTTTCAAAACGTTTTGGGAATTCAAAGTTATGAGCGAAAATTTATTTAAATTATAAAATTGTTGCAAAACACATATCATACCATATCATATATTCATTTTTGAACACATTTTTTTCAAATATCAATGTTGACTATGAAGCACCTACCATGCGTAAACTTGCATCCTAAAAATCTTTAAACAGAAATACACAAAAATAAACGAGAACCTTTGGAAATTATTATTAAATAAAATAATGAGTTTAATTCAAAATTTGACAAAACAATTTGTATTGTGTCTAGGATGGTTTGCATTAAAAATGAGATTTATCGGTCCACGTTTTGGTATCGCCGCCATATTGGTATTTTGATTTGACCGCGATATTTGGTATTTTGATCATTTTCGCCACATTTTTCACCGATTTGTCTAAAAATTGGGTTCTAGCTCCTGTGGCGCAATATTGTATGGATGGACCCACGTTTTTGTGGACCGGATATTCGGTATTTTGATGATTTTTGCAACATTTTTCCCACGAATTTGTCATAATGGTTCTAGCTCCGGCCTCACCCATTTTATGAAAAGTTTAACAGTATTATCCAAACGTTCTTACTGGTATTTGTAGTTTAAAGTGAAACACGTCTGAATTCAGATACTTTTATATAAAAATGTTTTCTGTGCCTAATGGTGGGGTATTAAAAGTTCGACCCGTCCGAACTTAATGTTTATACCCTACACCACAAGGTGGTCAGGGTATTATGTCTTTGTGCATTTGTTTGTAACAGGCAAAAGGAAACGAGATAGACCCATAGTTCCTTTTGATGATCTGCATAGAATCACATTCTGAGTCGATTTATGCGTGTCCGTCCGTCCGTCCGTCTGTCTGTCTGTCCATGAATTTTTGTAAACAAAGTACAGTTCGCAATTATTGCCCTATCCAGATGAAATTTTGCACAAATCATTTGTTTGGCCCAAGGACGAACCCTATTGAAATTGGAGATAATCGGTCAAAATTTAGATATAGCTCCCATATATATCTTCGTCCGATTTGCCTGTTATTGTGCACCAAACGTGTAATATCAGCCCGAATAGTATGAAATTTTGCACATACAACCAAGTTAGGCCTGAAAATAAGTATGCCAAATTTGATCGAAATCGGTTCAGATATAGCTATAGCTCCCATATATATTGTTCATCCGATTTGTTATTTTTGTCCTTCGCAGCCGTAATGTGCACTCTGTTACAACAATATTTGGAGAAATATATCAAATACAGCCCAGAAATACATGTGCCAAATTTTATCGAAATCGGTTCAGATTTGGATATATCTCCCATATATAAATTCGCCCGATTTACCTTATATTGTGCACCAAACGTCTAATATTTGTCCAAATGGGATGGAATTTGGAACGAATTTAGTCTAGAAATTAGTATGTCAAATTTGGTGAAGATCGTTTCAGATATAGCTATAGCTCCCATATATACTGTTCATCCGATTTGTTATATTTGTTACCCACAGCCGTAATATGCACTCCGTAACAACGATATTCAGGGAAATATATCAAATACAGCTCAGAAATTTCTTTGCGAAATTTTATGGAGATCGGTTGCGATTTGGATATAGCTCCCATATATATTTTTATCCGATTTCAAATTAATTGTGCACCAAATGGGCAATACAAGTCCGAATTTAAAAGATACAAATGCTTCGGCATATTTAGTCCTTTTAAACTTTAAAGTATAATTATAATCATAGCGTGTATGATTGAATTCTCCCGTAAAAACTTTTAATTGTTATGCGGAGCTCTACTAAATTAGCAAAGTGGTGTAGGGTATCATAAACTCGGCCCCGCCCGACTTTAAGACTTTCTTTACTGGTTTAATATTCGCCGAATGGAATATTGCGATATGTTCAGCTCACGAGTCATTTTTCGGCCTTCCTTGACGTCGTCACATTTAAATGCTGATGAACGATAATCACTTGTGGTTTTCCAGCCAAACGCTTGAATTCTCTCACCAATAACTTTTGTTCTTGTAAATTCTCACCAAAATGCTTTTGTACGCTTTTTAACAGCTGTCGGATGAGTGGCTTAGAAATGACAGCAGTCTGAAGTTGGTTGCAGTTTTTCCATCTCACCCTGTTTGTACGCCAAATCAGAATCCAGTGGATTTCATTTGTATATATGACGTTTTCTTGGTAGACAGGAAATCTCCATCAAAAACTTATCGTAAAGCATTATTGGAATTATTTAGAAATATTTTTAGCAAACAAAATATATCAATTTACAGTAAAATTGTTATGAAAATATGGTTGAGGCCTACTCTTCTTAAAAGTGAAACTGTGTTTTTTTTTTCAATTTTTAGTCGCCTTTTAGTGGACAAAGAATAACAACTTACTTCTGGCAATATTCCCTTGTAAAAATAATGGTTTAGGGCGTTAGTAAGTAGTTACCACTGAAAAAAAAAAACATATTACAAAACATATTGTTTGGTAATGGAAACTTTGGACATTCAAACCAAATTCAATGTCTGATCCTTTTAACGGTCACGTTTGTAATGTATGGTGGATATTATTTAATGTTAGATTATTAATAACAACTACTCCCTTCTATCATCAACACACATACTTATATGGATAGGTGCACATGTACTTCGCCATAGGGTGTGGAACTCATTCCAATAAAATTAAATGTAATTTTCATAACATTGATCATAAATTGATTGCTGTAAGTTTTCAAACCCAACCCTATAAAACAAATTAATTTACTTTTCGAAATTCATTTCATTAAAATTTATGATTTCATTGAAAGATGCTTGAAAAACACCCAAAGTTGTGTCATATCAATCAACACCTATCCACGAAACAAAAAAAGGTATATTTTGAAATACGAAAGACAAAAACTAAAGTAAGTCAAATCCATAAAAATCCAACAACAAAAGAAACTTGCAAAATATGAAATAATTGTCCAAGCTTTACAATTTTGTTTTGTTAGCTGGTCTACTCTTGGTCACAATGTGTTTTTTTTTGGTAGCCTTAATTGTAATTAAGGCCCCCGAGGCTATAATAGACGTTAAATTCCATTGAATCGTAAAGAGATTTTGGGTTAATAATTTTATGATTTGTGAATTTACCGTTATCATCGTCATCATCATCATTCGGCAGCAAGATACCAACAATTGCAATTGACGGAATGACCGAAAAGTTTCGGTTGCAATTTACACATTTGAAACACACACACACGCATTCAACAATTATTCAATTTAATTGAATATTTTTTTCGGGCTGCTGGTTTGAGTCCGTGTCCGAGTAGAGAGATAAATATAATAACAGCGGAGAAGAAATAGATAATTCGAATACTCGTTTCGCTAAAGTCAAATATCGCCACAGCCTCATTAATCGAACGTGCCCCGCGGCCAATTTATAATGTTCGCCACAAAGACATTAAAATTAATTGAATCAAGGTGAAATAGTTATGTTCGCAACATCATCATCTTCAATTACTTGTCACGATTTATTTGATATTTTTATTTATTTATTTTTTATTTTTTGTAAGATATTTATTTAATTTCTATTATTGGTGTACTGTCATTCCGATGATTGGCAAAATGGCTATAAAAATTGCAATAAATACAAATTGCGTACGGGCAACAATAAAGGCGGTTTGACAAATCGAGGGAGGAACATATGTGATGAACTGCACGTTATTAATGCGACAAATTGTTGTTCAACTGACAGCATTTTAATGGCTATAAGATGAAAATATCACATTTTATACTCTCCACTTTAATATGAGGTTATGTCAAATCTGCTCCCCGACGAGCCCTGTCCGTTGACTGTTGTGATTAAAACAGAATTTTTGAATTTGAAAATACCATGTTTGAATGTTTGCACCCTGGATTGATGGAACACAAGGCTTTGTATAGTGCACCATAAATAAAGGGATCTTATAGTACGTTTACAGTATTACGGATTTAGTAAACCCGGTGAATTTAAATTGTCAATTCCACGTGAAATAAATCCTCAAAAATTAGGTTAACCCAGCAAAAAGCAACTATGTAAATATGTTATTAGACGAGACATCGAGGCCAATTTTCCAACTCTATGTATAACTTATTAAATTTTTCTTTTTCGTAAATCTATAAACATATTAATTTTTTTTAACTTCTTTTGTGAGGGGAGGGGAGGTAAAATCAAGTCCGAATCTGAGTTTGATTATGACCAAACCATTGCCTCCGAGGGTAAAAGTACATTTAGACTTACTAAATCGAGAGGATTTTAACTGTCAATTCCATTGCATTGTTATCATTCTATAGTTGTTTCGATCAGCGCTATGTGTTGAGCTGATTATGGTTACTCAATTAGAGTTTACTAAAACTTGCATTTTTTACCTCTTATTTAAGATAAAAAATCGTTTAGCCTCTGCCAAAAGAATTTGATACGCTGCAACACAATAACAATAACTGCAACAATACGTTAGAAGCCCCCTTATGTCCAGATCCATTTGGAAGATTTTGTTTTTGAAATGTTGTCATAGAGCCCTGCCCAGATGATACCCTTAACTTTTTGATTGGCTAGACTTCTTCCATGTCCTTAACTCCCTTCTCATGCTAAATTCCGCTTCGATTGGTTTTCAATTATGACCTGTAGAGCAACTGCAAAAATGTCGGAAATAGCATCAAATTTTAGAGTAACGGCCAATGAAACCGTCACATGCTGCCCGAATGTTGCTCTGAGGTATTTTGGTCCATTCGCGGCGAAGCGCTTGCTTGAGGTGATTGACACTTTGGTATTTTTTAGTGCCAACCTTGCTTTCCAAAATATTCCAGACACAATAGTCCAACGGAATGGTATCCGGAGATTTTGGTGGCCATTGTGCGCTGGAAATGAAGCGAGGAACATCATTTTGTAACTATTCTTGGGTGGCGCGCGCTGAGTGCGATGGTGCTGAGTCCTGTTGAAATGTCCAAGGTCTGCGGCTAAAATGTTTGCGTGCCCAAAGCTTTAATACACCCTCCAGAATATTTTCGCGATAATATTTGGCATTTATTCTGATACCACGGTCGAATAATACGAGCGGAGAGCTACTATCGGCTGTTATGGCGGCCCACACCATCACCATGGCCGGCGATTGAGTTCTGGTGGTCAACCGAAGGTGCACATTTTCAGCTGACTTCTTTGGCAAGTAAACACGATCATTTTGTTAGTTTACGAACTGCAAAACAACGAATGTTTTCTAATCGCAGAAACCCAAATTCGGCAGTTCACCACTTTCGGCCAAGCGAAGCAATTTTTTAGCTCTTTTGAGTCTATTTTCTTTCTGTTGCAGTGTAAGTTCTTGAACTTTTTGGAATTTCAATGGCTTTACCCCGAACTCATTTTTCAATATATGCCGAATGGAATATTGCGATATGTTCAGCACACTAGCCATTTTTCGGCCACTGCGAACCATTTCTGCTGATGTTTGCTTCCGTCTACTTCCTTGACATTGGGCTACGCTACCAGTACCATGGTAACGAGCAATGGCTACCAGTACCATGGTACAAGCAATGGCAAAAAAGATTTATTCACATTTAAATGCTGGAATGATGTAACGATAGCCACTTGTGGTTTTCCAGCCAAATATAAAGAAATCACACTATCACGTTAGAATTCCGTCGCGAATAACTTTTTTTCTGGAAAATTCACCCCAAAAACTTTTGTACACTCGTAAACATTATAATGAGCTGTCAGTAGAATAATTTTAACAGCTGTCGAACGAGTGGCTTAGAAATGACAGTAGTCTGAAATTGGTTGCAGTTTTTTCATCTCACCCTGTATTGCCCTCAACACATAGTGTAATGTATAATTCTAATTGAAAAATGGCATGCGATAAAAAATATAACAAAAATGGAAAAAATGTAACCAAAAATATTCACTTTTTTATTGGCATATTTTTACGCGATTTTCTTAGATTTTATAATTTTCTGGCAAGATACCATTCCGAATTGATGGGAATTGTGTAAATCAGTCCAGCAGTTCTTGACTTATAAACGGAAAAACTTAGATCTATTTCTTTCATATATATATATGTATATTGCACATATTTTGCTATATATCCGATATCTTCGCTATCAGCATCATTGTAAACGTGACCTTTTAATGTTCACAGTTTAGTGAACATTTTTCGTATATTTGTACATAAACCCTCTAAATATTGTCCGATAACCGGACAATATGGTAGGCCTCTGCCCAGCCCAAAACTCTAATTCCATGCAAAATTCCTCGTTGATTCGTCTATAATTGTGGCCTACAGAGCAACAGCAAAATCAGGAGGTGTTATATAATTTTTGGCCCACACATAGTGTTGTAGGGTATAATAAATGGAATGAAATCCATTAAAATATGTTTATTGAGATTTCACTTGGAATTGTACTGGCAAAGAATAACTTAATAGAAAATAAAATTTAACTAACAACAAAATAAAAACCATTTAAATTTTTTTAGATCTACTAAAACAATTTCTATTTTTAATGACTTCAACGGAAATATTTTTAATGTTTGTTTGTATATCGGGTAAAAAATGTTCGTAATATAAGGTACTCAATATAAAATTTTTAGAAGTTCGTTAAATCCCGAATTAGTAAATTCGGAAAAATACTGTATTAAGATAAATGTTATCTTTTTTGCAATTTTCTCTATTTTCGTACAGAAGGGAAACATTGTTTTACAATCACAAACGAACTTACTGAGTAAATCTTACTGGAATTTCTACAGATTTTCGACAAACACATGTAGTATATGATAATTAGAATATACCTACTTATTCCAATATCCCAACATATGTATTATTCCATGCAAATTTCCGTAAATGATTCATCTCAAATAAAGGCATAAATACGATGAAGTAGTCGATGTTTCTACGAACTATTTTGTTTAACTATTCAACCTTGTGAACATAATAATTTATGTCAAATGTTGTTGTTGAAAACACCAAATACACATCACCGCACCATTAACAACTTTTAAAACCAATTGCAGTTTTGGGCCGTTGTCGTTAATTGGTTGTCGCAAAATTCGAAGTGGTTTTCCTTATTGACTTAGTTCCACTTGATTTACATAGAATTTTGGTTAACTTTGTTAATTTCAAACCTAAATAGTCGGAGGAGTGGTGTCAATATTTGAAAAGTTACCCTATGAAGACTGATTAGCACACGTTTTTATTTCATTAAAATTAATGCTAACTTTTTAAATATACAATTGTTTTTGTTAAGTTAAGAAGTTTAGGAACTCCGGTTTTTTTAAACAAATTAAATAAAACCGAACACTAAAACATTAGTTTCATAATTGGATTTTCAAATAAACTGTTATTTGCATTTTATTGTTTTTAACAGTTATATATGCATGTCCTCGCAAGAGTCCACAATAATCTTCGCACCCAACCACTTGGAAGGTATTCTTAAATTATTAACTTAAACTGAGCAATCGTATCTTGTTTTATTAGCAAAAATAAGATGGGTTGAAATTCAAAACATGGCCGAAGAACACAGGTGGTCGCATCGACACAGCTGCTGGGAAACCGATTTTGAAATTGAAAATGTTGAACATGGTAGAATCAAGGAGGTAAAGTCATGCAATCATATGTTTACAATTTATTTATTATTCATTTAACAAAATCTCATTGTCAAAATTTGTATTTATAAATCCATTATACATACACAAATCAGAGATGGGAACCTCTTTTTATGTAGTGAAATGTGACAAGGTAAATTACAGAAAAAGCGGAGATGGGTATGCTTATTTGAAATGACTTTACCTTTTTAATTTTACCATGATGTTGAATGAAAAATTATTAACATTTATAAAAATAAAAAAATTGTTGAAAAATACATATCATAACAACCTCCGTCGCATAAGAAAATATATAAAAATCTACTTATTTTTTAAACAAGTAAAAAAACATTAAGTTCGGCCGGGCCAAACTTTTAATACCCTCCACCTTAGGGTAAAAGAAACATTAGAAGAAATGTGGCAAAAACCATTAAAATGTTGAATATCGAGAGGTACCGTTATATGGGGGCTACACCAAAACGTGGACCTATAATTACAAAGTTTCGCCACACGAATAAGGACCCATTATGACCCACAAATACCAATTTTTAGACAAATCCGTGAAAAAATGTGGCAAAAATCATAAAATTACCGAATATCGGGAGGTACCGTTATATGGGGGCTATACCAAAGCGTGGACCTATACATGCAAAGTTTCGCCACCGGAGCTAGAACCCATTATGACCTACAAATACCAATTTTCAGACAAATCCGTGAAAAAATGTGGCACAAATCATCAAAATACCGAATATCGGGAGATACCGTTATATGGGGACTATACCAGAACGTGGACCTATATATCTCATTTTCAATACCAACCATCCTAGACACAATGCAAATTGCTCTGCTAAATTTTGGCGCTCTACGTCAAATAATGTGGGCTGTATCGTGATTTCAACAGACAGACAGACGGACATCGTTAAATCGACTTAGAATTTTATGCTGATTATGAATATATATACTTTATGGGGTCTAAGACGAATATTTAAGGATGTAACAAACGGAATGACAAAGTTAATATACCCTCCTTTCCAAGGTGGAGGGTATAAAAAAAACATTATAAAAATTCTGACATATCAAAGTTACCAAGCATTGATGCATCTACCTGTATTCTTCTACCATGGTTGGTATGTAGATTTCGCACCGGATCTAAAAACAATAATTTTGCTGAAATGATGCCAGATATCATATTTTGTTTTTAATAAAAATCAACATATTCATCAATGCATTCCTTTCCGATGACTCAAGGCAGTCGAAAAAGCGTTTTATGTATGCACACCTTAAAAGTATATACATGGTAGAAGAATTCAGGTGGACGCAAGACACAGCTGCTGGGACAATTTTGGAATTAAAAAAACAATTTTGGAATTGAAAATGTTGAATGAAAAATTATTTCAATTTGTATAACTGTTGAAAACGCATATTATAATAACCTCCAATTGACTTCGTATAAGAAAACATATAAAAATCTACTCATATAAAAGAAAACATTTTAAAATTGTTGACATATCAATCTTCCCAAGCATTGATACATTTTTCTGTATTCTGCTACCATGGGTGTATCTAAAAACACACGATTAGCCCAGAGGATCTAATAAACCCAGTGGGTTAAACTTCAATAGTATAAATGCGCTTTAAAAGGACAGGATTATGACATGCACATGTTTAAATAAGTGTCTAGAGGGTGTGTTTGTGAGAAATCTCTGGTGTAAAAATCACTTTATATCGTTACTCGGTAATGCGATTTTTGCTGGGTCGATTTGAAGTTCGAGAAACTTAAAAAACTTGGAATTTATAATACCATTTTGATTCACGTGATTTTCTTTATTAGTTTATTTCGTTTCTTATATAGGTCATTTTTCTCTTTGCTGCATTTTTCAGGTATTGAGTATTTTACCAAAACAGTCAATCGAGATGAATTTCAAAACGAAATGAATAAATTTCCATGCAAACATGCGTGACTGACTCTACGTGAAACGAAATCGTATTATTTCAGTTTCTTTTTGTGAATCGGTCCGTTGTACGCACGTACTCTTCGGCAAAACATCAACATTGAACTTGAATTTGAAAATGTTTTAGTAATGTTTTTTTTTTAAATTTTCATGTTTACATTAGTAACATTTAATTTCATATGTGTATTGCGAGCGGAAAAATAGACGGGAATATGTATGTCAACAGTCAAAAAAATCGCTGGACGTTTATGCAGCATATATGTACATAAAAAAATTTAGGGATTATAAAAATCTGGTCTAATTTTAAAATATTTTCCCATGTTGTCAAATTTCCAAGCAAATATTTTAAACAATCTCGCTGTCAGTTCAGCCTTTTTGCTTTCTTTCCCTATGCTTCATAGGAATTTGGTCCAATCCACCCGTTGATTGTCGTCTCAAGAGCATATAACGATTTATTTTAACACCTATTTATTCTTGGAAAAGCGGAATATCCATTTCCCCCCATTCACCTTTATACCAATTAAAAGTAGGTATAATCTGCCTGTCAAGTAGTATGTCGCGTTTAATGCTCTAAAATGGGTATCAGCCAGCTAATTTGCATCGCTTAAAATTGATTCAATAAATAGCACCCGAGGCTCTAATATCTCATCAAATACAAGATTAATGGAAGGGGACATGCGAGACGATTGCTTCATCTCTCGTTCACGTAATACTGACAACTTTTAGCTGTTTGTCTTCGTATTGCTCTTTAATCAGTTTTTTTCTACCCTATAAGATATCAGTGTTATGAGCATAAAATTAACAAAAAAATATATATTGAAATTTAATTTTTAAAATATACAGTGAAACCTTTAAAATACGTACTTAACACGATTAAAGGGCATAGGGCAAGTGTTCCTAAGATGTTCTAGTAGCTGGCAGTTTTTTATTTGAACTCAAATAAACTTAAATGTGTTTAAAGGCAAGCTCCAGAACCTGCAAGAATTTACTAGTTTTGAAATTGTTTACGTGATAAAAATGTTTACAGTTTTGCAGTTCTGTAACAGAGCAGAAGTAAATGTGAAAATAAACTTTTATTAAAATACGTTTACGTACCAAATCTCTATCCGACTTAAACCTGACAATTGAACAATCATTAGTGGAATTCTCTAACTCATTTTTTGAGTTACCGACAAAAGTTTGTAAAATTAAAATTTTCATAATTTCGATCATTTACGAAATTTGCCGAAAAGTTAGCGACGAAACCAAAGTAGTCGCTAAGGCCTACCGATAGATACCAATGTTGTCAACGTTAACTGTTTTTTTTTTTGTTTTTTGAGTTTCAAAGTTGCCGATTTTTGTCGGTAACTAAAAAAATGTATTGGAGAATCCCACTACAGAATAAACTGTACTATAGAAAGCATATATCAAATTTACTGTGATTGGTCAATTATCAGGGTTAATTCGGGTAGAGATTTTATATGTAAATATGCTATTGCTTCGAAGCCAATGTTGTCAGCTATCTTTGTTCAAAATTGCATTCAGAAAAGATGATTTATTCAATTGAAATTTGCATTATATTTTTTTGGCATTTACATTTTTTTTTTTTTCAATTTTATTGAACGAAAGCAAAAAATATCGGAAATAGCATCAAATTTTAGAATAAGTTTAGATTTGTTCGAACTCGTCACCTTTGGCACGAATTATGGCCTTCAAACAGTCAATGAAACCGTCACACGCTGCCCGAATGTTGCTCTGCGGAATTTTGGCCTATTCCCGGCCAAGCGCTTGTTGAGATAATCCACACTTTGGTATTTTTTAGTGCCAACTTTGCTTTCCACAATATTGCAGACACAATAGTCCAATGGATTGGCATCCGGAGATTTTGATGGCCATTGTGCGCTGGAAATAAAGCGAGGAACCTCATTTTCTAACCATTCTTGGGTGGCACGTGCTGAGTGCGATATTTCTGAGTCCTACTGGAATGTCCAAGGACTACGGCCAAAATGTTTGCGTACCCAAGGCTTTAATACATCCTCCAGAATATTTTCGCGATAATATTCGGCATTTATTCTGATGCCACGGTCGATTAATGCGAGGAGAGAGCGACCATCGGCTGTTGTAGCGGCCAAAACCATCACCATGGTCGACGCCTGCGTTCTGGTGGTCAACCGAAGTTGCACATTTTCAGCTGATCTCTTTGGCAAGTAAACACAATCATTTTGTTTGTTTACAAACTGCTGGGCAACGAATGTTTTTTTCATCGGAGAAAACCAAATTCGGCAGTTCACCGCTTTCGGTCAAGCGAGGCAACTCTTTAGCTCTTTTGAGTCTATTTTCTTTCCTTTTTGTTGCGGAGTAAGTTCTTGCACTTTTTGGAATTTTAATGGCTTCACTCATTTTTCAATATTTGCCGAATTGAATATTGCGATATGTTCAACTCACGTACCATTTTTCGGCCACTGCGACCCGGGTTTCGATCAAGTCGCTTCTTTACTTTTCGAACCATTTCTGCTGATGTTGCTGTTTTCTTTCGTCCATTTCCTTGGCATCGGGCTACGCTACCAGTATCACGGTAAGGAGCGATAGTACGAGACACAAAAGATTTATTCATTCATTTCATTTAAATGCTGGAGTGCTCTAACGATAGCCACTTGTGGTTTTCCAACCAAATATAAAGAAATCAAATATCACACTTGAATTCCATCACGAATAATTTTTTTTCTGGAAATTTTTCGCCAAAATGCTTTTTTACACTTGTAAACAATATAATGAGCTGTCACTGGAATACTTTAGCAGCTGTCGGACGAGTGGCTTAGAAATGTCAGCAGTCTGAAGTTGGTTGCAGTTTTTTCATCTCACCCTGTATAAAATATACCATAAATTTATTATGATTGGTCAATTATCAGGGTTAATCCGGGTAGAGATTTGTATGTAAACGTACTTCAAATAGAATTTTCCTACAAATTTGTGTCCTGGTTAACGCCGATAAATTGCAATAATATTGTCTACGGAAAAATATGGTTGGTCTGTTATTGTGAATGGTCGTTTATCAAGGTTTAAGGCAGATGAAATGTCAAAATTTGTTTAGATTTTTTGGCCATTGGTTTTCTTTGTTCAATAATAAATTTTGGCCTTAAATTTGGTAGTCAGTTGGCTTGGCAGGGAGATCTTATACTTTAGCCATTAACATTAACATAACTAACCATGGTAGAAGAATACAGGTAGTCGCATCGACGATCTTGAAATCGAAAATTTTGAATGAAAAATTGTTTAAAAATATATAGCGTAACAACCTCCATTTTGTATCGTATTAGAAAACGTATGAAAATATTTTTATTCTTGAAAAAACATTTAAAAAAAAATTTTGACAACGTTCCCAGGTGTTGATGCATCTACCTGTATTGTTCTACCATGTGAATAACATATAGTTGAATGCATACATCTTCTGTCTATTCATTCCAAAGTGCTGTGTTGTAATTTAAGATAAATTTATTTCCGGATATTATTATTGCTCTATGTAAATTCACATTAATCTACTGCCAGTCCTAGCGAAGAAAATAAACGAAGTCTACTGTAAATTGCTAAGATGCTATATTAACACATCGCCACATTTCACCTCAATCGGTTCGAATCGAAAGGCATAGACCGTAAAATAAATATATAATCGTCAATAGCGTTGTGGGCACGACTGTTGTTATTATTTTTGCCACTGTCTGTCTTGACTGATTTTTACATTCAGATATTGGCTGCCAGTGACATTGCCCGGGGCATCGTAGCTTTTCAGGCCGTCAAAACTAAGCTAATCTTCAGGTTAACCTAAAATTGCGGCGATACACATTTGCGCATGCGTAACATTATCTCCAGCGTAATTACATAGCGTCAGCTCCAAACATGATATTATGTTCATTTTGCTCCCGATTTAAGCTACAATGAAAAGCAAAATAAACACCGACAACGATTAAAAACATTAACATTGAACTTGAATGTTGTCGCATCTTTGACATTTAACGAGAGTGTAGTTTGAACTCTAAATGTGTTGGGACAATTAAATACGGGCAAAGTATTTGAAGCATTAAAGAATTGATGCTAATCTCGTGTATGAAGAGAATACCTTCCAAAGCTATTATGTTTTTCCAAAACTCTTCGTCATATGTTCTGATGCAGATAATAAAAATAATTTTATTGTTGTGCAAAAAAAAAAATACAAAGAATTTATTGTGTTTAGGTGGTTGTTTTTAATTCCTAACTGAAATAGATTCCTCGATATGCAAAATAACGTAGATGCTAAAATCTAATGAGAATTGTTACTTCGGCTGATTTTTATAACAGGAAGAGTTGTCTATTAAAAAAATAATTCCATTGTAATTAAAGTTATTATATTTTATACGCATGCATTTTGGCAATAAGATGGAAATCGGATGCCCTGGTCTTATCGGATGACCTTATAATTAAGCCTTGGTGTAAAGACAAATCCTGATACTTTAACTACAATTAAATATGTATGTAAATTAACATATGTATGTATGTTATTGTGATTGATCAGTATCAGAGTCATTCGGCTCATTCAGATCTTCTGCAGGTGGGCTTCTTGGAAACAGACAGATTCTGGATAATAGAAAGTAATACCCTTAATCTTTGGAGAGTTCAATACTCCTGCTCCCCTGTGAAAGACTTTCCATCTCTTCGCACCCAATATCTTGTTATGAGACCAACAACTTGTACGAACACCGTTGCAGCTACTCCTACTTTCTTGGCAGCTTTAGTTTGGTTCCATTCCAGTGACGGGGTATGCTGTCTACCAGTTTCCTAAGAATCTCCATCTTGGATTGCGAGGTCTCGTCCTGTTCATAATATTATTGTTGACCAAGTCCTCAACGGTTTTCTGATCAGTGCATAGTGAGTTCGTTCCAGTTGTGTGCCTACGCAACATTATCATAATATTGAGAAATCTTTCCTTTTTTACACCTTCCGGGATTTATTTACAGAATCCGCAGTTTTTATACCCTCCACTATACTATGGAGGGTATATTAACTTTGTCATTCCGTTTGTAACTCCTCGAAATACTCATATCAGACCCAACAAAGTATATATATTCTTGATCAGCGTAAAATTCTAAGTCGATTTAGCGATGTCCGTTTGTTTGTCTGTCTGTCTGTCCGTCTGTCTGTCTGTTGTAATCACGCTATCTTTCGAATGAGTTGAGATAGATGGCTTACATTTTGCACACATGTTTATTTTTCCAGTAGGCAGGTTAAGTTCGTAAATGGGTTCATGTAGGTCCACGTTTTCATATAGCCCCCATATAACGGTACCTCCCTATATTCGGTATTTTGATGATCTTAGCGACATTATTCACGGGAATTGTTTCAAATTTGGTATTTGAAGTTCAAAATGGATACTACACCCTAAGAGAGAAAATTGTCTGTGCAAGTCCACGTCTTCATATAGCCCCCATATAACGGTACCTCCCTATATTCGGTATTTTGATGATTTTAGCGACATTATTCATCGGAATTGTTTCAAAATTGGTATTTGAAGTTCGTTATGGGAACTACAGTCTGTGACAGAAAATTGTCTGGGCGGGTCCAGGTCTTCGTATAGGCCCCATATATATCTACACCTCCCTATATTCGGTATTATGACGATTTTAGGTACAATACCCACCGAAATTGTTTGAGATGTGGTATTTGAAGTTCGTAATGGATGCTACAGCCTGTGACAGAAAATTGTCTATGCTGGTCCACGTCTTCGCACAGCTCCAATTTAACGGCACCTCCTTATATACGATATTTTGATGATTTTAGCTACATTATTCACCGTTTATTTCAAGTTTCGAATTTGAATATGGTAATGGCTTATAACAAACAGTGCCTATGTATGTCCACGTCGTATAGACCCCAATATAACGAAGCATTTGAAGACGGAAAGCTCTATCTCTTCTTCGGGGATTTCGCCGCTTCTGAGAAAGTGAAAATAAGTTTCTGATATTCCGCTTTATCCTCAGCCGACGCTTTTCAATATTCGTCCACTTCCTAATTGAGATATCAAGAACGCTGTTGTTTGCATAGCTGTCATATACAGAGTCTGAGCTCCTACCTGTCCCTAACGACTTGGTCAAATTGAACCACCCATGAGCTTCTCAGTCTCCCCCTTCTTAATTGAGACTGTAGGATGTGTTCTTGTAATATTACTCTTGACAACAGATGTCAATGTCTCCATATATATAGGAAATTGCTTACGATTGTTGGATTAAGATTGTGCGCGGTCGTAACAGATCAACGTCATTCGCCAGAACTGGTTTATGCAGGCTCTGGATTGTATCTTTTATACGTTTGGAGGAAGTTCTCCATTTTTTTTGCTTTAGAGAAATACCACCATAATCAGGTTGGATCGGCTGATAAAACACTAGATTCCCTAAATCACTACTCAATTTCAATCAGTTACCCTATTTATCAATCAGTTTCCAGATTCAATTTGAATAGTATGACACCACCACCCTTTTCTCCGATCCATCACTTGGGAGAAAAGCAAAAGCACCCTTGGAAAGTAAATGTTTACAACAAATTAATTAATAATACTTAAATATTGATCTACTAGCAGTAGGTGTGTTTGGTTACCCTAAAATTTGTAACAATTATTGCAAATTGTTACTAAAAGTTATCTGTTAACACGAAAAATCTGCAAGAGAGCGATTTGAGAGAACAATTTTGACAGTTCTTTCACTTAGAGTTTGCAAATTCTTGCTGGACAAATTTCTTCTTTCAATCACTTGCAACTCTTCTCCTTCCTGTGATTTATATTTGGAAAAGCAATTTAAAACCAGTAAGAAAAAAGTCCTAAAGGCGGGCGAGACTCCACATAACAATTAAAAGTTTTTATGGGAAAATTCAATCATACACGCTATGATTATAATTATAATTTAAAGTTCAAAGGACTAAATATGCCGAAGCATTTGTATCTTTTAAATTCGGACTTGTATTGTCCATTTGGTGCACAATTAATTTGAAATCGGATAAAGATATATATGGGAGCTATATCCAATTCTGAACCGATCTCGATAAAATTTGGCAAAGATATTTCTGAGCTGCATTTGATATATTTCCCCAAATATTGTTGTTACGGAGTGCATATTACGGCTGCGGAGGACAAAAGTAACAAATCGGATGGACCATATATATGGGAGCTTTAGCTATATCTGAACCGATTTCGATCAAATTTGGCATACTTATTTTCAGGCCTAATTTGATATATTTCCCTGAATATCGTTGTTACGGAGTGCATATTACGGCTGTGGGTAACAAATACTACAAATCAGACGAACAATATATATGGGAGCTATAGCTATATCTGAACCGATCTTCACCAAATTTGATATACTAGTTCCTAGACTCTATTCAGACGTAAGTACCAAATTTCATCCCATTTGGGCAAATATTAGACGTTTGGTGCACAATAAAAAGTAAATCGGCCGAAGTTATATATGGGAGATATATCCAAAACCGAACCGATCTCGATAAAATTTAGTAAATGTATTTCTGAGCTGTATTTGATATATTTGCCCAAGTATTGTTGTTACAGAGTGTATATTACGGCTGCGGATGACAAAAATAACAAATAACAAACAAATAGGCCTAATTTAGTTGTATGTGCAAAATTCCATACTATTCGGGCTGGTATTACACGTTTGGTGCACAATAAAAGGCAAATCGGACGAACATATATATGGGAGCTATATCTAAATTTTGACCGATTATCTCCAATTTCAATAGGGTTCGTTCTTGGGCCAAACGAATATTGTTTGCAAAATTTCACCTCAATCGGATAATAAATGCGACCTGTATTTTGTTCACAAGAATACATGGACAGAAGGACGGAATTCAGGAATTCCGTCTGTTTACTTCTCACACGTTTTCTTGCAAAAGAGAGCAAAACTACCATACTCTCTCAGAAAGAAATTACTGGACAATTCCTGCAGGTTAAGTAACCAAATACGCCTAATTTTAAAGAACTAAAAAAATCGTACTTTGGTGGACATTATTGATCAGCACTGGTCTGTAATGCAAAATACGTGCCTTTTTGTATGTACGAAGGGATTCATATCTTTTCTTATCGGTTTTCTTCTAACTAATTACTTAACTTATATTCCACGGGTATGAGTGAAGAAATTTTCGACACAGAATTGAAAGTCAATGAACCTACAGACTTTGACTTTTTTGACAATTGCATGAGCCTCATTTATGCTTTTCTTCGACTAAAATTATAATAAATTAGTTATAATGAAATAACAACGTTAACACATTTTCTTTATGACCAAAAATAAACCAAGAAGTAAAACGAGTATGTTTTTTTTTTCTAATGGTTCTAAATAAAACTTCCATTTGATCTTCACCTTGATCGAGGTCTTGCTCTTAGAGCAACAGAATTGTTTACAAAGAATTCCAAATTGATGTTTTCGTTAAAAAAAATACTACGAAAACTCCATCTATTCCGGTTTGGCAAATACAAGTCTACTTTTTGTTGTGTGGAAATTTGAAACTTGAACGAGGCATTTTCATTTTTTTTTGGTATGTTGCATACGTATCGTGTAACAGACAAACAAAACCAGCTGTGGCTATTACGTTGGCCAAATAATACGTCGTGGTAATGAGCAACAGCAAGTGCTCGATTGGTTGGTTGGTTGGTCTGTCGGGTTGCAAGCGTCTGGTAACCATTCAACATTGGCTTTGTCAAAAGTCTGAAATATTGTTGTAAGGCAAAGTGCATTGCGGAATATGTGCAAACAGCTTTAAGGTGGTTGTCTTTGTTTATTTTTTGGTTTGGAATGTTCCAGTATGTCAAAGTTGCCATATGTATTTTTGAGAGACTCTTGATCATGACTCAAGTATAAGACCCTCTGCCAAGATAGATAACTACCAAATGTAATCTCAAAATACATTATTGTGATTGAAATCACAGAACAAAAGATAAACAAGTAGCCAACAAAGTGTAGGAAAATTTTGACATTTTATGTGGTTCTCTCCCGTTTCTCTCTCTCTCCCTCTAATCTAATTCTGCAATACTGAGTTATTGGTAGAGACGCAATGTTGTTTCTCTCTATATTTTGAAAAAAAAAAAAATAATTTGTGACCATTGAATATCACCTAATTTCGAGTGAGATGCCCTTGTTAAATTATGGGTTAGTAATCCGACTTGTAATGAGTATTTTTGCTGTAATGAATATTAAGATCTTACGGTCAATTTTTTCAAAAAAAGTAAGTAAAAGTCAAAAGTCGGGCGTATCCACCTTTGGCTTCAGAGCAGTTATAATTCGGTTTCAGAGGGAACTAATATATGGGAGGCATATCCAATTCTGAATGGATTTTCACTAAATTTGACGGAGATATTTCTATCTTTTATTCCAAATAGCATAGCCATAGAGTGCGTGATATCACTTCGAGAATGATTATATTTAAAAATATATATGTATATTGAAGCCGAGTTCCACCAATTAAAAAGTATGTCGCGAAATTCACTCCATTTGGGTTGATTTTAGTGATAATTTGCAAAATAAACCTGAAATCGGATTAAGGATATGTATGGACGCTATATCCAAAACTGAATTGATTCTGATACAATTTGGCAGAGGTATTTCTGAGCTGTATCTGATATCTGATAGCAAATATCATTCTGGTGGGGTGCATATTACGAATGAGGGACTTAAACACCAAGTCGGATGAAAAATATATATGGGAGCTATAGCTATATCTGAACCGATTTTCACCAAATTTGATGTACTTATTTCTAGTCTGAACTCGGTCGGAAGTGTCAAAATTCACTACATTTGGACTGATATTAACCATCTGGTGCACATTAAACGCGAAATTGATCTAAGATATATGTATGTATATGGGAGCCGATTTTCCAATTTGATGATTTGGAAGTGCCAAATTTCAGGTAATTTGGACTGATATTGGCCATTTAATGCACAATTAACCCGAATTCGGTTCAATATATATATATATATATGCGAGCTATATCTAAATTTGAACCGATTCTCACCAATTTCAATAGGGTTCGTCCTTGGGCCAAACAACTTTTTTTGGAATATTTCGTCTTAATTGGATAATAAATGCGACCTGCATAAATCGACTCAGAAAGAGATTCTAAGAAAATCCTCAAACATAATTATGGGTCTATCTCGCTTCCTTCTCCATGTTTCAAACAAATGCACAAAGACATAATAGACTTACCACTATGTGGTGTAGGGTATAATAATGGGCACCGTATTATATTACCAGACTTAGATTAACTTCCAAGATGTACTCTATCCGTCTTCTCCTCTCCAATAAGATTCGACATCGTACTTTTTCCACTAAACTGAGATAAAGTCCGAAGATAGAATATGACCCTTCCGTTGCTTTCTTAAAAAAAGCTATGTAACTAATCATAGACAGGATAAATGTATATGTCTACAAAACCGACTTATTCTTTTACTCATGTTTGAGACATGTGAACAATCGGGGTTTTTTATAAAGAATTGGCTATATTTTGCATTTCGAAATCTTAAATCACAATAACTAGTTACTTTCCAATACTAGGAAAACAGAAGCAAATGCAATGACGAAATTTCTCCAAAACAAAAAGGTGTTACTCAAATGCCCCAAATACCTCTTGTTACCAAACTAGATGGCAATAAAAGCCATCAACTTGGTTTAGAGGAAAAGTAGTAACACCACCAACCACAAAATGTGTTACGTAATAATTGTAAATGCCTCCAGCACTCAGTCATAGTCCAACACAAACAATGGCACAGTGGTGGTACTGCTGCTGTTGCTGGTTAACACCAAATGTTTTCATTGGGAATTCCCATCGAAAAAAAATGGAATGAATGGAAAATTGGTAACAGGAAATTCCCAAGATAGTTAGGTATCCTTTCTTGATGTTTGTTTTCAAAATAATTAATTGCGTATTCAGATTCGTATAAGTACGAATATGTAGGTGGATACATTTTCCTCTTGTCTTGCAATTAAATACTAATCTCGTTTTGCATCTTTTCTTTTTTCAATTTACAGTGGACGATGCTTCCGGACATTATGCTTCGGGTTTCTTTTATGGCAATAACTATTGGATGGGTTCAATGTCACTGTGTAAGGCAATCTATCATGAAGATGACGATGCTGATGAAGCGGCTCGCAGACAGGCGGCGAAAAATTCCGGTTTACCCTTTGCCAAGGCCCATACACAGGCATACACCACCGTTTACAATGAGAATCCATCATTTGTGCCGGGATTTTTTATTATCAAAATGTTACTCAATGAAACCTATCCCACCAATGTTGTAAGTATAAAGCGATAATTCCACGAAGAGATGATATTGCATATTGAGATGAACTACTCCTTCTCTCGTGACATTATTTGGCGACGTTTTAAAACTGGAGACAAGAAATTTAAAATATGTTTCATTTTCTCCACATTTTTCTCTCCAATATCCGGAAAGTTTAAATGCTTTTCATGACATGTGGGTTCGTCTTCTTTTTAAAATGTAATTCGAAACATTTTAGTTTTAATCTGTAACATTTCAATATATATTTGCAACTAGTGCCCCCGAGTTAAAATAAGCAAAACTTACTAGCGAGCAGGATTATTAGAAGAGTGGAAGTTTATTACGGAGTCTACTTTTCACTTTTAATACCCTACATCACGCTGTGGTCAGGGTATTATGTGGTTGTGCATTTGTTTGTAACATAGAGAAGGAAGCGAGTTAGACCCATAGTTTCTTTTGATGATCTGCATGGAATAACATTCTGAGTTAATTACAGGTCGCATTTATCGTCCGATCGAGATAATATTTTGCACAAATCGATTGTTTGGCCCAAGGACGAACCCTATTGAAATTGGAGGTAATCGGTCAAAATTTAGATATAGCACCCATTTATATCTTCGTCCGATTTGCTTTTATTGTGCACCAAACGTTTAATGGTAGACCAAATTATATGGAATTTGGCACATTCAACCAAATTGAGTCTAGAAACAAATGTGTCAAATTCGGTTGAGATATGCAGCTATGAGATAAATATATAGAGTGAGATAAAACAAGTAACAAAGCTGTAAGTTCGGCCGGGCCGAACTTTTAATACCCTCCACCATTTGGTACAAATTTGCTAAATTTCCAAAAAAAAAAAAATTCTGTTAAAATATTAAAAATACCGAATGCCTATACGACGACGTGGACCTGCATAGGCAACTTTTGTCATAAGTTATCACAAGTTATCAATGCGGAACTTGAAGAAAAGCGTGTTTATAATGTAGCTAAAATCATCAAAATACCGAATATAGGGGGTACCGTTATATGGGGGCTATACGAAGACGTGGACCTGCACAGACAATTTTCTGGCATGGGCTGAAATATCCATTACGAACTTCACATGTGAAATTTAAAACAATCCCGGTAAATAATGTCGCTAAAATCATCAAAATACCGAATATCGGGGGTTACGGTATATGGGGGCTATATGATAACTTGGACCTACATGGTTCATTTTCTGCTTTATGCTGCAGTATCTATTACGAACTTCAAATACCAAATTTGGAATGATTCCGTTAAATAATGTCGCTAGAATCATCAAAATACCGAATATCGGGGGGTACCGTTATATGAGGGCTATATGAAGACGTGAACCTACATGGCTCATTTTTTGACTTAGGATGTAGTATCCATTACGAACTTCAAATACCAAATTTGAAACGATTCCGATAAATATTGTCGCTAAAATCATCAAAATACCGAATATGGGGGGTACCGTTATATGGGGGCTATATGAAAACTTGGACCTACATGGTCCATTTTCTGCCTTATGCTGCAGTATCTATTACAAACTTCAAATACCAAATTTGGAATGATTCCGTTAAATAATGTCGCTAAAATCATCAAAATACCGAACATGGGGGGGTACAGTTATATGGGGGCTATACGAAGACGTGGACCTGCACAGATAATTTTCTGTCTTAGGCTGTAGTATCCAGTACGAACTTCAAATGCCAAATTTGAAACAATTCCGGCGAATAATTTTGCGAAAATCCACAAAATACCGAATATCGGGAGGTACCGTTATATGGGCGCTATATGATAACTACGAACTTAACCTGCCTACTGGCAAAATATACATGTCTGCAAAAATTTAGCCTTCTATCTCAATTTGATCTAAAGATAGCGTGATTACAAGAGACAGACTGACAGAGAGGCACACAGACAGACAGACGGACATGGCTAAATCGTCTTAGAACTTGACGCTGATCAAGAATGTATATACTTTGTTGGGTCTGACATGAGTATTTCGAGGAGTTACAAACGGAATGGCAAAATTAATATACCCTCCATAGTATGGTGAAAACCAAATCCGGCAGTTCACCACTTTCGCCCAAGCGAAGCAACTCTTTAGCTCTTTCGAGTCTATTTTCTTTCTGTTGCGGTGTAAGTTCTTGCACTTTTTGGAATCTCTATGGCTTTACCCCGAGCTCATTTATCAATATTTGTGAATGGAATATTGCAATATGTTCAGCTCACGAGCCATTTTTCGGCCACTGCGACGCGGGTTTCCATCAAGTCGCTTCTTTACTTTTCGAACTATTTCTGCTGATGTTACTGTTCTCTTCCGTCCACTTCCTTGAAGTCGGGCTACGCTACCTGTACCGTGAGTAATGAGCGATGGAACGACACACAAAAGATTTATTCACATTTAAATGCTGGATGGATGTATAATACGCATTCGAAAACGTCATATTTAGTACATTTTAACTCTCATAAATTCCCATTAATAGCGTTTTGTTGTTATGTGTAGCTTTACTTTATATGCGAAGTGGTGTAGGGCCCAGCCCGACTTTGGCCTTTCTTTAACGGTCTGGTGCTCCAGAGTCACTACCGTTTGAAAAATTAGAGTGAGAGCAAAATCACTTCAAATAGAGCAAGAGTTTGCTCTAAGAGGGTAAAAGAGTGCGTGTTTGTGTGATATCAAACGGGTTGTGATATTGCTGTGTACTGTAGAAGAATAGGTGAAGGGGAGTGTTTATAAAACTGTACAGAAAAAATACACATAAATATAAATACAACAACGGTATGACAAAAACTAAAAGAGTGAAGTTGCAACCGTAGAATCTGCTCGATTTTAAACAAAATTTGCTCTCACTCAAAAACGAGGGAAACAAGCTCTCACGAGCAACATCGAAAAATTGAGTTTCTTCGATTTTTATCCTGCTCCCAAGGGCGCTTCCACTCAGTTCGAGTAAGTTTGCATAAAGTCATGCGAGTTTTTTGGAGGTCTAGTTCAATATGAATAAAGACTAGTCCAAAAATAACCCAAATGCCTGAAAAATCCTAATCCATTTAATCCATGCTTTGGAATAACTTACACCTGCAAAAACTGGAAGCTTAATGTGCAGAGGATAAAACACAAACTCCTGTCGTTAACTAGAAAATTTTGTTTGACAATGACATGGTCCATAACCCCTGGACAATATTATAAGTAGTCCATATTATCTGCAAAGGATCAAGAAGTATGGTTTTATTAGCGGGGATTGGAAATATCCACTCTCTCCTAGATTCTTAGCCATGTGATTAGTCTCAAATAAGAAGTGCAAGACTTGCAAAACAATGTATCAAACATATACATTTTCATAAACAAAATCTCAAACGTGAACAAGGATTTTGAGCTAAATACTATAGAATATAATTACCCTCTTTGATTCAATTCTTTTTAACCCGTTTCTAAACTATTTCTCTTTGTACCCACAGATTAGAACCATATACCTTGGAGTATGTTTGCCATCAACCTGCAGTAGCCAAGATGTCAAAGAAATTGCTCGCCGCGCTCAGCGTCCCATCGATTCGCATGAAGTAGCATTGCTGGATGTTCGTGTACCCACAGACAAGGAATTTAATATTTTCGAAGATCGCACATTCTGGATTTTAATGTTGGTATTTTGTAACAAACAAATTGTTCCGATCATTTGATATATGTATGTATTTCGTAATCTCTTTTTATTTTGTAGCGTGGTTTCGACAGTTGTGGCTTGTCTGATATTTGCCGGTACTCTATACGAAGTTTATTTACGAAGACGTTTCCGTGAAGCTTTGCGTCGTCAGGACAAGGAAATGATGAACAACAGTGAAACATCCTCGGGTATAGGTTGTGCAGCTTCAGACTACAGTGATTCTGTGACGAATGAGTCCTTGAAAAAAGAATCGCTCAAGGATCTGAATATAGTTCTCAACCTACCACACACAGTCACTGAATGTGGTCCGGTAACGAGTACAAGCACTTCGGATGAACACTTAGAGGGACATCTACATGAGCCGGAAAAACTTAGTGTATATTCCGAGCTCTTGCTATCGTTTTCGGCCATAACAAATTTCAATGCCATCTGTGATCGTAATGTAGGCGCCGACACCATACCATCCATCCACGGCCTAAGAGCCTTTTCAATGGCTTGGGTTATTCTGGGCCATACCTGCATCGTAATCTTCAAGTATTCCGACAACATGGAACTAAGAAAAGATGTCGAAAAGAATTTCTTCTTCCAGGCCATAACCAATGGGCCATTCAGTGTGGATACCTTTTTCTTTATAAGTGGTTGTCTGGTGTCTTATCTGTACTTCCGCTCAAATGCTAAGGGCAAGCTGAATAAACTTATCAAAGGAACAAACGAATTTACCAGATGTACGGCACACTTTTTCGGTTTGGTTATATACCGCTTTATGAGGTTTGTATTCGAATCTGGAAACATTGTCATTGTGAATTTCATAATTATTTCTTATTTCGTTTTTATTTCAGATTGACCGCTCCATATATGTTTGTTTTGGGTGTGGTTCAGGTGTCGATGAAATATTTGGCTACCTATTCGATATTTGATCCTCCCACAATGGATCACGTCACATGCCCCGATTATTGGTGGCGTAATGCCCTCTACATTAACACTCTTTTCCCCGTAGAGGAAATGGTGAGTTCGTAGACCTTGAATAGATTATTTTAATTTCTTCTTTGATGCCCTCTTTTCACTCTTCAGTGCATGCTATGGAGTTGGTATTTGGCAAATGACACCCAGTTTTACATCATCGGTGCTCTGATACTTATCGTGGGAGTTCGTCATTTCAAATTATCGGCTGTGACTACAGGCGTCTTTTTGGTGCTGTCTTGGATAACAACGGCCGTGATTGCCTTCAGCAACAATCACAGACCCGATACCGATGATCCCTTGGCCTTGTTCGACAAGATTTATGACAAACCATGGACTCGTTTGGGGCCATATTTGATTGGCATGGCAGTTGGCTGGATTCTGTTCCGTACGAATTGTAAGATACGTTTATCGAAAACCAAAGTGGCTATTGGCTGGACCTTGGCGTCGCTGAATCTATTTGTTTTGGTGTTTGGTTTATACCGCGCCGAGTTGTCACAGTTCACAGCAGCTCTTTACAGCTCATTGAGTCACTCGGCATGGGCTGTGTCATTGGCTTGGATAACCATTGCCTGTTCAACGGGCTACGGAGGCTTTGTCAACACATTGCTTTCGGCTCCTTGTCTATATCCATTCTCCAGAGTTACATATTGTGCATATTTGGTGCACCCCATTGTTATACGTTCGATGGCCCTCAACACTGATTCACCCTTACATTTGGGCGGTGACACTATGGTAAGTACGATGATACCGGAGCAATTATAACTAAGTAAAAATTCTTCGATTTTTTCTTGATTATTGTTTTATCTGAATCCGGGAAGAATTTTTTCCTTAGGATACTCGGATCTTTTACCCAAAAATTGAATTACCGATTTATACCCGGATCTATTAATCCGATATATTAATAATCCGTATTTTTGCACTCGGATTTTTTATAAATCCGTTAAAGGTCAAAAGGATCATAAAATAAGCATCAAATTTAGAAACAAAAAAACTTCGGTTCGCGTAGACGCTTTTTGACATACAAAGATAAGAAAATCTCAAGCCACGATCTCAAGACCTGCTACTTTAAAAAAGTTTAATGCTAGAAAAAAACTGCCGATTTTAGTCATACCGAAAATTTATGCTCCGGCTGAAGGCCAACAACTTAAAATAAGTATACAATTCAGGAAAACTTTGGATCGAGCTGCCGATCGAGCTTAAAAAAGTATAACATTTAGAAAAGCGTTGGTTCACGTGTTGGAAAAACTATATCGATTTAGTAGATCCGGGTCTAAACCAGCTCTTAAAGGCGGACTTTTAGATCAAAAGTACATCCCCCAGGAAAAAATAGGACAAAAATATCTAAATCTGAAATGAATTTCAAAAAAATCTGAGAATTTTTACTAAACTAGAGTTAAGCCCTCATACCAAACACCCACACACATTGCTTACAATTTTTAATTAATGTTTATATATTTTTTGTTTATCTGCACAGGTAATCATGTTCTTTGGTTTCGTTGTCGCTTCCTATTTGCTTTCATTTGTGGTCTCGATGTCATTTGAAGCTCCAGTCGTTACAATGCTCAAGATTTTATCGCCTAGTCGAAAAAAGCGTTTGGCGTAAGAGGTGCCACACTTTTCGCCGCCGCTAGGCCTCAGAGGCCAGAAGTACGCTTTCAATTTGTTTTATTATCGTAATGTTTAACTATTATTTTTATGATTATGTACATATATAGCTACTGAATATTTGTTATTATTTGTAAGGTTACTCATACATCCACAATACAAACGAACTTCCTCTATTTATCAACAACGAATCATCATCATTCGCTCGCACATTCTTGTCATTCTACGAAGCTCCAATCTATTGTCACCCCAAATAACATCAACCCACTAAAAGTTCTACTCAAATGAATACAGCTCGAAAATGAATCGAAGGTAATTCGAACTCAAAATGATAGCAGCCCTAGACCCTTTTGTCTGGTTGCAAATCATTTGACTAAATTTTTGTATGTACGTACCATTGTTAATCTATTGTAAATTAAGAAAATATTTTACTTCTCCCATGGAATTCATTTCAATTTCGTGTTCTTTTTTTATTTCAATTATTTAACTTATTTTTTTACTTCGCTTATCTTTTCTCAAACAAACGACCATCTAAAACTGTTATAATTTTATTTTAAATATTAAGCACTAAATTACTAGCAAGTAATCGATATTCCTGCAATTTTGTAAAATACAACTCTGTCACAAAATATTTAATATTGTATTGCAATTAAAAGTTCATAATTTACGCATCGAATCTAGTGTACCATTCTATAATAAAAACGAACAAAAATCCCAAACTTGTTGTTTGATTAAGTAATTTTAATATGAGGCCTGCATCACATACGTCACATACGTACGATAACTATTTCAGTAAAAATCAGGGCTGCAAACCGGTTCTGAACCGAACCAAACCTATATATCTGTAAATGTAACGAAGCGTGAACCAACTCGTTGTCTAAAAAAAAAAATACTGAAACGATTTTAATTAAAAAAATGGTTCGGTTCGGCTCAACAACTTGTGCCGCTAAAATTAGGATTTTCTGTCGTACTGTAAAGAATTATTATTTTTTATTAGTCCCTCATAGCATAACATATTAAATCCATATTCCAACTCAAATCAACAAGTGTTACGTGATTGTTCTTAATACGAAGGCCAGGTTTGGTGGGTACAGGGTAAGATTAAAAAACTACAACAAACTCAAACGCCATAATTTTTAATTTTTTTATTTTGGAATAAGTTTAGATTTGTTCCAATTGGTCACCTTTGGCACGAATTATGGCCTTCAAACGGCCAATGAAACCGTCACACGCTACCCGAATATTGCTCTGCGGTTTTTTGTCCATTCCCGGTGAAGCGTTGCTTAAGGTGATCGACACTTTGGTGTTTTTTAGTACCAACGTTGCTTTCCAAAATACTCCGGACACAATCGTCCAACGGATTGGTATCCGGAGATTTTAGTGGCCATTGTGCGCTGGAAATGAAGCGAGGAACCTCATTTTGTAACAATTCTTAGGTGGCGCTTGCTGAGTGCGGTGGTGCTGAGTTCTGTTGGAATGTCCAAGGTCTGCAGCCAAAATGTTTGCGTGCCCAAGGCTTTAATACACACTCCAAAATATTTTCGCGATAATATTCGGCATTATACGAGCGGAGTGCTACCATCGGCTGTTATGGCGGCCCACACCATCATCATGGCCGGCGCTTAAGTTCTGGTCGCCAACCGAAGATGCACATTTTCAGCTGCTGGACAACGTTTACAAACTGCTGGACAACGAATGTTTTGTCATCGGAGAAAACCAAATTCGGCAGTTCACCACTTTCGGCCAAGCGTTGAATCTATTTTCTTTCAGTTGCGGTGTAAGTTCTTGCACTTTTTGGAATTTCAATGACTTTATTCCGATCTCATTTTTCAATATTTGCCGAATGGGATATTGCGATATGTTCAGCTCACTAGCCTTTTTTTTGGCCACTGCGACGCGGGTTTCGACCAAGTCGCTTCTTTACTTTTCGAACAATTTCTGCTGATGTTCTTGTTGTTTTCTTCTGTCCACTTCCTTGACGTCGGGCTGCGCTACCACTATCGCGGTAACGAGCGATGGTACGAGACACAAAAGATTTATTCACATTTAAATGCTGGAGTGCTCTAACGATAGCCACTGGTGCTTTTCCAGCCAAATATAAAGAAATCACACTATCACGCTTGAATTCCATCACGAATAACTTTTTTTCTGGAAATGTTTCACCAAAATGCTTTTGTACGTTTGTAAACAATATAATGAGCTGTCAGTAGAATAATTCTAACAGCTGTCGGACGAGCGGCTTAGAAATGACAGCAGTCTGAAGTTTTTTCATCTCACCCTGTATGCGTGTAGTATGATGCCTGGGGTTTTGGAAATTCGTACTAAAGGCTTACGAAATTTACTAAAAATGTAAAAAAAATTTAATATTGGACAAACGAAAAGAGCTAGAATTCTAAAATTTGGAATGAGAGTCACTGATGGAGTATCAAGTGGTTTTTTGGAAATTCAAACTAAGGTTACGAAAAGTTCTAAAATGGTACAAAACTTCTAAATTGGTACCAGTTTAGTATTATGTGAACGGATAGAGTTAAAACCTTGAATTTTGGTACGGGAATTAAGGTTGGAATGTAAGTGTGATATATGAAGGAAGTTTTGAAAAGCTTGTTAAGGTGTTTTTAGAAATATATACTACAAGTGCACGAAAAGTACTAAATAGGTCTATATTTTGGACGAAAAGTACTGAATGGTACTAAATTTGGAATTAGGTGAAGCGATAGGGCTGGAATCTTCAAACCTGATATTGAAGTCTTTGTTGGTGTCTGGAATTGAGATATGGAGGTGGTTTTGAAAATCGGTACTATTATTGTGTGCTAAATAGTACTAAATTTAGTATTGGATAAAGGAAAAGAGCTTAAATTCTGAAATTTGATATGGATGTGACTTTTGGTGCTGTAGTAATAGAGAAGAAGCTGCATTGGTATATGGGTACTATAATTGTACTAAATGGTACTTAATTTAGCGACGGGGGAAATTACAGAGCAAAAATCCTGAAATTTGATATTAGGGTCACTGTTGATATCTGAGGTTGAGATATTGAAATTGTTTTTTTTTTCTTTAAATGCGTACTATAATTGTTCGAAAAATACTAAATGGTACTAAATTTGCTATTGAGGTCTCTGTTGGTGTCCGTCGTTAAGATATGGACGTGGGTCTGCAAATCCTACATAGGTGTTCGACAAGAACTAAATTGATCTAAATTTGGTATTGAATGAATGGATAGAACTGAAACCATGAAATTGTATATTGCAATTACTGTTCTGTGTCTAGGATTAAGATATGGAACGGTTTTGCGTATGACTACTAAAATTATACGAAAAATACCAAAAGTTAATAAATCTGTTGGTATCTGGTGGTGGTTTTGCAAATGCGTACTATAGCATTTTCAGATTAAATGAAACCTTTTGCAATTCAAATGAAACTTTTTGCAGCGGAAATGAAACCTTTTGCAGCGGAATTGAAACCTTTTGCAGTGGAAATGAAACCTTTTGCAGTGTAAATTAAACCTTTTGCAGCGGAAATGAAACCCTTTGCAACCGAAATGAAACCATTTGCAACCGAAATGAAACTTTTTGCAAATCAAATTAAACTTTTAAATTTATAGGGGGAAAATTACAAAACATTTTTATTTTTAGTAGTTTTAAAATGAAATCAATTAATTATAACTAATATATTGATAAAGAGGAATTTTTATTGATTATAAATATCTACATTTTTATTAAATTTTCAATTATTATAATAACAAATGGTTCTTCATTGATTTGATATAAAATGCTTCTATATTATTAAACAAATGAAACAAATTTTGGCCTTTATAGGTATGGCCAGGATGGAAATGTGAAATTAAGCTTCACCACAATTTTTATAGTTATCTGAAAATGCTATATAAATCTTCGTAACAAACTATAGCATTTTCAGATTAAATGAAACCTTTTGCAATTCAAATGAAACTTTTTGCAGCGGGAATGAAACCTTTTGCAGTGGAATTGAAACCTTTTGCAGTGGAAATGGAACCTTTTGCAGTGGAAATGAAACCTTTTGCAGCGGAAATGAAACGTTTTGCCACCGAAATGAAACCATTTGTAACCGAAATGAAACTTTTTGCAAATCAAATGAAACTTTTAGATTTAGAAGGAAAAATAACAAAACATTTTTATTTTTAGTAGGTTTAAAATTAAATCAACTAATTATAACTAATATATAGTTAAAGAGGAATTTTTATTGATTGTTAATATCTATGTTTTTATAAATTTTTTTCTTAAAGCTTCCATAAAACACAAGTGTAGATGCAGAAAGATTGAAAAAAGTTTTTCAAGGTATTTTTTCAAAGGAGCCGAATTAGGTACCTTTTTATAATCTCCTCTATGGAAAGGAGGATATATTAAATTTGTCATTCGGTTTGTAACACCTCTAAACAATCATGATCATAGTTGATTTAATGATTTCCACTTATCTGTCTATTGAAATCACGACTGCTCTATCTCCATAATCAATAAAGCTAGTATACTATAACTATAAAAAATTGTGGTAAAGCTTAATTTCAGATTTCAGTCCTGGCCATACCTATAAAGGCCAAAATTTGTTTAAATTTCTCTTTTTAGAGTTAAGCATTTGGAATTTAATAATATGGAAGCATTTTATATCTAATCTATAAAGAACCATTTGTTATTACAATAATTAAAAATTTTAGAAATAATATAAATAAATGTACATATTAATAATCAATAAAAAATCCTCTTTGTCAATATATTAGTTTTAATTAACTGATTTAATTTAAAAACTACTAAAAATAAAAATGTTTTGTTATTTTTCCTTCTATAAATTTAAAAGTTTCATTTGATTTGCAAAAAGTTTCATTTCGGTTGCAAATGGTTTCATTTCGGTTGCAAAACGTTTCATTTCCGCTGCAAAAGGTTTCATTTCCACTGCAAAAGGTTTCATTTCCACTGCAAAAGGTTTCAATTCCACTGCAAAAGGTTTCATTCCCGCTGCAAAAAGTTTCATTTGAATTGCAAAACGTTTCATTTAATCTGAAAATGCTATATATGATACCCATTTTGGGTCACTGTTTCTGTCTAGGATGGAGAAATGTAAATTGCTGTGGACATTCTTACTAAATGTTACTAAATTTAGTATTGGAGAGGTCTCTGTAGTCCACATTAGGTTCTACAACAGATGTCAAAACATTGTCTATCTTGGTCCAAGGTATTTTGGTGATTCTAGCCAGAATATTTTCCCCTTTTTTGTATGACCCCTGTATAACAGTTCGGGCCACTTTATTGATTTTATATACCCTTCACCATTCTATGGAGGGTATATTAACTTTGTCATTCCGTTTGTAACTCCTCGAAATATTCCTACCCTACAAAGTATACGTATTCTGGATCAGCATAAAATTCTAAGACGTCTGTTGTAATCACGCTAGAGTCAAAACGAATAAAGATAGGAAGCTACAATTTTGGACAGATCAGTCTTTTGTTTGCAGGCAGGTCATGTTCGAAGATGGGCTATATCGGTCCACGATATCGTATAGCCCCCATACAACGGTACCCCCCGATATTCGATATTTTGATGCTTTTAGCCACATTTTCCAATGGAATTGTCTGAAAATCCACACAAGGAGTTCTTTCTGAGTACTTCATCCCCTGGAAGATTATTGTCTATATAGGTCCACGATATCGTTTATCTCCAATATAACTGTACCTCCCTATATTCGGTATTCGTAATGGGTACTATTGCCTATGACAAAAAATTTCTTATGCAGACCCACGTCTTTGTATTGCCCCCATATAATGGTACATCCCAATATTCGGAATTTTGAAAATTTTAGCTACATTATTCAAGGATTTTTTTCAATTTTCGTATTTTAATATTGTAATAACTTATGACAAAAGTTGTCTATGCAGGTCCACGTCATCGTATAGACCCAATATAACAGCTATATTCGGTACTGGTGGAACAATGAACTGTCAAACCAATTTTGGAATTGAAAATGTTGAATGAAAAATTATTTAAATTTGTGAAAGTTATTGAAAAACACGAAATTTAATAACCTCCGAATGACGTCGTATAAGAAAAGATATAAAAATCAACTTATATTTGAAAAAACATTTAAATTTTTTTACACATCAATGCTCTCAAGAGTTGATGCATCTACCTGTATTCTTCTGCCATGGCAGAAATTGACAGGGTTTCAAATGCTAAAACTCTTGTAGTTAACAACAATGTTGTATTTATGGTAGAAGAATACAGGTAGTCAGTCAAAGCAATTTTAAAATTGAAGATTTTAAATGAAAAATTATTTAAATTCCTTAAAATTGTTGAAAAAAGCATATCAATGCAACCTCCGATTGGCGTTGTATACGAAAACATATTAAAATCTACTTATTTTTGAAAAAAAAAAAAAAAACAATCATTTTAAAATTTTTGACATATTAATGTTCCCTCATGTTCATGCAATTACCATGGTTGTGTTTTACGTTACTTGCAGTTAAAAATGGCAACAGCGTTGTATTTTCACGCCGAAGTCACGATTTAAGCTTTAATTTGTTTTTACCTTTATCCTGTGGACTACATAACATGGGGCGCAATAAAATCCAATTAATGCATAAAATAAAAACACGCATTCTTTCAATACAGATAAACTCGAAATATAAACAAGGAAGGTTTTATGTGAGGAAATTAAAGATAGAAGTTATAGAACGCTTCGGAACGAATCAGCATGAAAACTAAAATTACATCTATAATATGCTTATCTTTTAAGAAGAATGAATTGTAACATTTTGCAATTAATTCTTCAAATTATGGACAATAGGGTCCAATACCATGCAGTACAATTACGTGTCAAGTTGTTGAATAATACCATAATTAAGTACATAATCATAATGAGTGTCGTGAATAAATGTACCTATATTATTTTACTCAATGTTTTTAATCAATTTTGACAAATGTGTGATGTGATTTTGCTGGAGTTTATATAACTATACCCGTATTTGAATTATGGTCTAAAATTGATTTTTACTATCGTTTGATATATTCTGATTCGAAAAAAGGATTTTTTTGGCTTCCTCATTTCATTGAGCTTTTTAACGTGATGATACTCAAAATCGCCGTTCATTTGCTTCAAGACCATACAAGAAAAATGTTGTTGCTATTTTCAACACAATTTCAATTTATTCGAAATTAAGATCGCAATCTTAGCACTGATGAATGAACACTTTTGCTCATATTACCAAAAGTTTATATACATTTTTACAATTCTTTCGTTATTTATATTAAGATTTTAAATTGATATTTTAAAACCAAAAACTAGTTTTTGATCGAATTAATTTAGGTCTATTCTTTTCCTGAGTATTACAATAATTATTAATTTAAACTAAACGTACTATTATTTCACATCATCTCAAGACACGTGGCACATTAAAGTCTTGCAAATTGAGTTGATTTGAAATCTGATATGTAAACAGATCACAGTAGTAAATCTAATTGGAAAAATAAAAATGACGTACCTGATATTTACGCTGTTTGTGCTAACATTTCACTGAGTCTATTCAAAAAGAAGAAGAATAACATTCCATATGATATTGACATCTGTTGGAGTCATTCACAATAACTATTCGTACCCAACAAATAACAATCACAACCGGCCAGAGGGCGAAGCCGATGTAAAATTCTCGGCGGCGGCGGCTAAGCATAAAAAAGTCGGCGGCGGCTAAAAGTCGACTGCAGCCGAAAGAAAATCGGCGGCGGCGGCTAAAGCAATATACGGCCGGCGGCGGCTAAAAGTCGGCTACAGACGACGACTTTAACGTGAACAAATAATTTCGGTTGTTTTAATAACTGTCAATTCATTTAATTTAAAATAAAAATGAAAATATAAGTTTATATGCACATTTGTTGCTTATAGCACATTAAAAATTAATAAAAATACTTTAATTTGATAAAAATGGTTCGACGACTGCCTTGTTATCGTGAACAAACAATTGTTTCTTTACTGTTGCCGGATGCAGGCTGCTTCTCTTTGCATTTACACAATTCCCGGCATATGAAAATGCTTGCTCTGAAGATGCTGATGTGGCTGGAATTCCAAAGCACATATTTGCTACAGCAGCAACATTTGGAAAGATCTATAAAAAGTAAATGGTCAAAACGTAACCTGCTTAAAATAAGTTTAAGATGTGAATCTTTAACGTACTTGTTTGTTCTGTCGCCACCAATCTAGAGGCTCAACCGCCTCGACTTTCATTTCCAAATATTTTCTTATTTCTAACTCTACGTTATTTTGTACATTAGAAGGCGATGGTCCCATAAATTCCAACATTCTTTGACGACTAGCTGATATTTTCTGCAAGTAAAATATACATTAGTTAAGTTTACCTTTACATTTATTAAAACATAATACCTGTTTTTTTGCATTTGGTTCAGTGCTCGTTGATGGCTCATTTAATAATGTGTCATCGATTTCCTTTAATTTTTCAATTTCTTCCATAATCAAGTTCTCCTTGGAAATTGGAGACAGAACATCATGCACAAGTTCCAAGGAGTTTGGCGATTGTTTGGGTATCTGTAGTATATATTTATCTAAAACAGGCCAGTTTTTTTGGCATGGGTCCATAAGCGCAGCTACAACATACATTCTATATACTTTGAATCGCTTCGTAAAGTTTTGCACAGCGAAATTGCATAAATTGATTGTTAGTTCAAAAGACGCTTTTTCTTCTTCTTTCTTCAATGAGGACATAATGGATTCCTGAAAATAAATACACGAAGATATCGTCGGATAATCTTGGCCTTGAAGGTGTTTTGTGGCGTCCTCAAAAATTTTTAAAAACGTGCCAAATTCCGTTATAATTTGCATTTCCATTGTCCCAATCACTAACAGTTCCTTTTTAGCTTTAACTAATGCTACATTTATAGTGGATATATTATTCGTATAGCTTTGAATCATTGCAAGCAGAGAGTTCCAACGTGTTGCAACGGAATTTTTCAAAGAGGTGTGGTGCTTGACGTTTAAAGTTGCTTCATATTGTTCAGTAAAATAGTCATCTCCATGTGGAAATTGTTCGCAACTATCCAAACTCTCCAAAATTATTTCAACCTCTGTAAATATTTTTACTAAATCGTTTTGTTCCTCCATATTTTGAATATTTGATATTTCTTCATAGCTATACATTAAGCTGCCATAAATTTTTTTTAATTTTGATATTATGTTATTAATATTTTCAAATGACTTGTTGTTTAGTATATCTTCCATCAAAAATCTGTGTAAAACATGAGCCATACAACCATATCTTGGTATATTTTTAATTTTTAAAGCTGAAACGATGTTGCTTCCACCATCAGTAACAGCACATATGTTTTTTTCCAACAGATTAAATTCACATAAAGCTTCTTCAATTTTTTCTACAACTGCTAGTCCAGTGTGAGGTCGTGGAAAGATCTCTGTCTTGAGCGTTACAATTTGCATTTGAAAATTTTGGCAGAAATGCACTTTTATGTTTATGTAAGACAAATGCTTATGTTTATCTGACCACATATCCAATACAAGTGTAACATTTTCGGGCGACTCTTTAAGGCTTGTTTTTACGTGGTCCAAATATATGTTATAAACATCGTTTAAAGCCGTTGTAGCTATTGTCCTATCTGTGGGGAATATAGCCTTTGGGTTTAAGAAAGATACCAATTTCTTAAATCCTGGCCTTTCAACAATTTTAAACGGTTGCAAATCCCAACAGCACATTTCGGCGACCCGGCGAGCATTTTGTTGTTTGTTGTTACAACTTGTTGAGGATTTCAATGCATTTTGTGTCATTGTTGAACTTTTCAGGTTATTTAAAGATTTCACGTCCAAGTTATGTACAGCTCGTAGATGGTTCATATAATTTGTGGTTGATGTTGATTTTCCAAAACTAAAATCATAAACAATTACACACATGCGAATGGAAAAAATTAGAAATTCTTACCTTTTTAAATTGGTCTTTTCATCCAAACACAATTTGCAAAATTTATATTTTTGAAGTATATGCCTCTTTTTAAAATAGAGATCACCAAAATATTTCCAACACAATGATATACCACCTTCATTTACAACAACCTTTGCCAAATTTTTAAATTCATTTTTCTTTTTAAAAAGATCTTCATATTGAGATACATCTGCATATGGAGAAATATTGATTTCAGTATCAACAGATTCGTCAGAATCTGATTCTGATTTAGTCAAAACTGCTTGACCCTTTCGGTTAGCGGAAAAATAATTTTTAATATTCCTTTGGCACATTTTGCATTCTTTTCTTTGAACAAGCAAAAACACAACGAATCTTTGGCAAACAATATGGTTGCCACTCCATCAAAATTCGTAAGTTACAAAAGGTTGCCAAAGGTTTTGTGATAAAAAAAAACAAATCTACAAAGACATAATACCCTTACCACTATGTGCTGTAGGGTATAATTAATATAAATAGCCTACACGTTTTTGCCTCTCGAAGACGAGTGCACAATGTAAATTATCGTCCAATAATGAGCATTATAATATGTTAATTTATCGATAAGATTAAAAGACATATTTATACAAATTTGCTGTATAAATTTATATTTTTCAACGGCTTAGCCGACTCAGTCGGCTAAAAATTTGAGCCGATGAGAGCCGCATACATCAGCGGCGGCTCAGATCACTTAAAAAAAGTCGGCGGCGGCTGCACGCCGACTGCGAGCCGATCGGCTTCGTGCTCTGCAACCGGCTTTATTTTCTAGGCGTTTTCCACTCTTTTTGCACCAAGAAATTTATGGCATCCTTCTAATTATTATCAACGTCAAAATGCCACTTGCATTTCCCTCGATCTCCACCATATTGGGCATAGCCTTTCTAGGCTATATTGGTCATTCCATGTGGATGATGGCCCAACTCTTTACCACACTCAAATGCACAGACCTCCCCTGTTATAATTCCTTTCTTGCGAATCGACCACGTATGCAGTTGGCACTATGGACGTCCACCGCCCACAACCCAATATCAACCGAAGTCACCAAAGTGGATAGCATTAAGAACTTTGACTACTTGAAATCCTACGAAAAGGACTATGAGATTAAGGTGCCGGCGAAAACCAGACGAAACGGTACTTTGTACATGCAAGTTGTGTTGGCATTGCAAGGGGAACCATTAGAGTGGAAAACACTGAGGAGAGATGGACCAACTGTTATACACAGTTTGAGTATAACCGAATATATGGTGCCAAAGGCAGCCGCTTATAACCTTTTGTCTGATGTAAGTATTGAAATGTTGATATAGGTATATCAAAAGATTTAAACAACAAACTTTTTACAGAAGGAAAAGGACGCTGCCACTGCATCCAGAAAATCGCAGAAAGCTGCTAAACCATATGCCCACATCATGTCAGAAGTCCATGTATCGTTGTTAACTGATTTAATATCTTTGTCAGCCGCTGATGTACCACCAGAAATGGCTCCACTAATACATGTCAACAGACACCAGCAAATTTTACCCATCCTAAAAACAGACTTCTTCAATACTCGCATGAAGGATTTGGTTGAAGTGGACCGCAATATGACCACTTTTAAGATTAAATTCCATTTCCGTCCAATGGGCATTGGCCGATTGCGTCTAATGCTAATGATTGAGCATGCCATGAAAATGATGTATCAAATGGGTTTCACCAAAAACGATGTGGAGGAAATTAAATCTATGCTCTCAGACGCGAATTTGTATTTGCTTTTAGTCACCATATTTGTGGCCAGTATACATGTAAGGGAATTCTGCAATTTTTTGTAGTGTAATCATGAGTAATCTTATGTAACTGTTTCAGATGCTTTTCGATTTCCTGTCCTTTAAAAATGATGTAGCCTTCTGGCGCAAAAAGAAATCGTATGAAGGTCTTTCAACCCGTACAACACTTTGGCGTGCATTCTCCCAAATTGTTATCTTTCTGTACCTGATGGATGAAAAGACATCACTTTTAGTAGTTATACCAGCCGGTATAGGAGTACTAATTGAATTGTGGAAATGTAAGAAAATATTAAAATTGGAAATTAGCCTCAGTGGAATTCGGAAAAAAGAGGAAATCGCTAATAGTGCAGAATCAAGAAAGGCTAAGGCAGTTGGTTCTGCAGAAATGAAAACAGAAGAATTTGACAAACAAGGAATGCGTTATTTAAGTTACCTCTTGTATCCACTGTGCGTTGGAGGTGCTATCTATTCACTGATATATTATCCACATCGCAGTTGGTACTCTTGGACGCTGAATTCGTTGGTAAAAGGTGTATATGCATTTGGTTTCCTGTTCATGTTACCCCAACTGTTTGTAAACTACAAACTTAAATCTGTGGCTGCTTTGCCCTGGCGCGCATTTATGTACAAAGCCTTTAATACGTTTATAGATGATTTCTTCGCCTTTATTATAAGCATGCCCACAGCTCACCGTGTTGCCTGTCTACGCGATGACGTTGTTTTCCTCATATATCTCTATCAAAGATGGCTATATCCAGTTGACAAAAATCGTCTCGATACAGGATTAAGCATTGAAGATATGGCTGACAATGAGACTATAACAGAAAGCATTGCGGATGATGTTTCTAACGATGGTAAAGCCATTGAAAGTAAAAAACAAAAATAGATGTACTCACATGTGTAATTTTTAATAAAAAAAAATTAAACATTCCTTTTTACATGTAGACAAATAAAAAACTAATATTTTTAAAAATAGTTATGATTACAACACACTCATTGCATTTTCAAGTGCAAAATAAAGGAATATTATCCGTCTTTTGAAGGACGTTTACACACCAATTATTATCCGGTTTAAGCCTGATAATTGATTTTTCCATTCCGGGAATCTACTTTTCTCAGATTTTTGACCCGAAAGTCCGGGTTCAAGAGTTTTATATAGACAATATAAGTACCGTTTGAAAGGTTATGCGAATACAAAATGCCAAATTATTCCTACTTTTACAAAATGCTAAAATTTGTGCTAATACCTTTTTGGGTCCAAAGATATCAGTCGCGTAATTATAGCTTGCTTATTAAAGTTGGCTGCCATCATCAATACGGTTGCAATTAAGTGCACCAATAAAGCAAGCATATGAAAAACAAAAAAGTTCCATTAAAAGAAAGACGATGTTATCAAAGAGAAAAACCAAGTTAAACAAATAAATAGCAGTTAAGTTTGACCGGGCCGAACATTTTATATCCTCCACAATTTGGAAAGTAACTCAAAAATATTTATGTAATGCCGTAATTCCAGTATTCGAAGGGACTGTTTTTAGGAACAGCCATTCCAATTTTCAGATAATTTTGTAAACGAGTTGGCTTCAGACACCAAAATACCGAATATCAGGAGGATAAAGGCTATAAAAAAAATTTGAATTATATAGAAATTGTTCACTATTAGCAGAAGTATTCATTAAGGAATTCATAAACTGAATATTAAGTTAGAAAATGTCGACTTATATAGACAGAATATAGAATCCAATATGAACTCTATATATTGAATTTCTGGCTATTAAGTTAATGTTTTATTTTTAGATGTCCCGAACGGTATTTGAAGGGTCATAAAAGAGATGGAAGGTATACCTTCAGCCAGTCAATAAGAAAAGATCGCTTCCTAGAACGGTTTCCCTTGTCGACCTAGCAAAAATTGGCGCTTTCTAGTTTATGGTGCGGCAATTTGACTATAAGTTTGAAAATGGTAACCTATAATATTACAATATTATAAAAGTGATCGGCAAGGGTAGAATCTGCTCGGTTTTGAATGAATTTTGATCCAATACAAAATCGAGGAAAATATGCTGGCTTCCATTCGAGCGACATCGAAACATTGAGTTTGCTCAATTTTTTTTCTACTCTCAAATAGACTACCACACAATTTTTCACATTTTCAGTTGTCGGTCTTGGGCCGTGGCGATTTTCTCCGGCTACGCGAACAAACGCTTTTTTCTAAATTTTATACTTTTTTTCTGCTATGGGTATGTCCAATATTGGATAAGTGAACTAAAGATTTTTTGTATCGAAAACATCATTTTAATGAACTGATTCGAATCGATTCTGGACCCAAGGAAATATAATAGCTCATATTGTAGCATAGTGGAAAGGTAAAAATATCAGCATCAATTTTAATGAACCCCATAATTGTACTTTTTGGGAGTTTTATAAAAAAATGCGGATCGAAAAAATCGATAATTTAGCTAAAACTTCCGAACCGCTCATGTGACCACTTTCTGGATAAGTATTTTCAAAAACTTTTAAATTTACCTATATAGTCTACGTCGGCTAAGGGGGTCCGGGTCTAACCAGGCTGTTTAACCAACCAGCTTTACTTCCTTAGTGTACAAAGAATTTTAGTTGCCCGTGTATGTGTGTACAGAGACTCCATGAATGTAAAAAGTTGATCGTATACTTAATAACATGGTTTAAAATGCTAACGCCAAATTAGCATTAGCACGGAAAATTTTCAGCCATCAGTAAATATCAACACATTACAAAAATATTTAGCCGAGAGACCTAATGCTACTTGAAATCGTCAGCAAAGGCAAAATAGCAGTGATGGGCTGAAGCTAAAATGAAATTAGCCTAAGCATCAAAATAGCTCAACACCAAAAAAGCAACATGACTGCTGCTGCTTAGCTCTGTTTTTAGTCATATCAAATGCGATAAAAATCGCATTTTTATCCATTTGTTATTTTCATATGTAGACAATGTGCAAATGCTATTGAATCCTATAAATTTATTTTAGTTTTATGATATATTTTTCTATATATTTAGAAAAAATATTGGTAAGTTACAATTCAAAAATTAACTTAGATTAGCTGACGATCTCGAAAACATATGTACGTGTTTTATTAATTTGTACGTTGACAACACATTATCGTAAAAATATGTTTTCAGCTGCTCCTTCGACTAATACGAAAATAGCACCGAAATCCGAGCTATTTCTTATTTTGTGTGCTGAATTTTTGGCTTAATTTTCGGTAAGGGCTAAACAAAAATAGCTCGCTTATCAAAAACGAGCTATGAAGCTGTGCGCTGAGCTAAATAGCTGATCATGTACTATTTTAGCCGTGGATGTCCATATTTAATAGTAGTTTCACTGAAAGGCTAAGGCCAATTTCAATAAGTTCTAGCTTTAAACCCTGCTTAAAAATTAACTTGGAATAAATCATCATTTGAGGGCTGCACAACCAAAAATACAGATATTGTTTCCATATTATGAAAACTATAATTTCGATAGGTTAGGGTTAGGTTAAAGGACGCGCGGTTACCATATGGCGACCGCTCCACTCGGAGACCTATAGGACCATTGTGTTCATCCTAGAAGAATGTTAAGAAAAGAGGAAGAAGTTGTTTGTAGAAGAGATAAGAGGTAGAGTTATAGAGTGTGTGTGTGAGGAGTTTGCCGTGTCGTCTTTAGCCACTTGAATCTTCTGGCTAATTGAAGAAGACAGATCATGTGGCACTAGTTCTCCCACTAATCTGTGTCTCACATAATGAGTGCTGGCCAGTGGCAGAGCAAGAGTTAGACTGTCTTGATTTCTTCTTCATCTTGACAGATCCTACAGTAGTCAATGTCGTCGCTGTCCCATTTCGAGGTAATAGCCCTCACCTTAAAATGGCCTGTGATGATACCCACCACAAGTTTTAGATCAGGTTTCGACAATGACAGCAGCGACCTTGTTCTCTTCTCTGAGAGTGTGGGCCAGATTCTTTTGGAGATGGTGCATCCCATTTCGTCCAGTCATTTTTGTTGGATTCTCTCAGAGTAATTTTTATAAATGACCTGCAGGAAATGGTGTGGTGGTTTAACCGAGTTGTCTACTTCAATTGTAGTTGATTAGCATCCTAGCGTGGCCAATTCGTCTGCAGTCTCGTTACCTGGGATGTTATAATGACCAGGAACCCAACAGAGCTTGATGGACAACCCAGTGTTTTCCAAGGCAGTTCAAAAATAACATAAATTTCGATAACAGAAGTTTATAACCTCGTTTGCTATCTGTAATGTCATTTTGGCAATAGAATAAAAGAAAATAACGTTCCTTACATAATATTTATTATTTTGTTTTGGAGCTAAATGTTATATGGTAATTGTTTTGTTTAGAGAAATCTAAATGTGTTGTTGACAAATATAAAATACAAGAGAAGTTAATTTAAATGAGAATACCACAAGCATGATACAATGGAATTACAACCTCAGACGACAAAAGTATCTGAGAATTTAACCTTTTAATAAATATGCCATTCAGCCGTTTCGTATACCTAAGGCTTGTTCCAATTCGGCTCTCTTCTGATTGACTTTTGTAAAGAAATAACGTGAAACCGCCTCATGTGTCCATGGTTGATAGTAGAACTCGGCACGTCTTTCCTCTTCGGGATTTCCGGTAACATCTGTCATAGCCTACAAATACGAAGAATATAATTAGCAACTTATCGCTATAATATAGTAAAAAACATTTTACACACCTTTAGATCACGTGTTTGGCTGACAATCCATCGTTGAATAAAAGTTTGTGGATCCTTTGCAAAGCTTAGGAAAAATTCACGATTTGTCTTCATTTGGTTGATGGTGTCAACCGTTTCATGAATTTTGGCATCTAGACCTTGTATTTCCTGCTGACTGGCAGTGTTCATGAGGAAGTTGTTCATTTGGTTTTTAAGTGTGTCATCAACCTCCACATCAATGTCGTAACAGGCAGTCTGTTTATTCTCGGCCCCACTTTCGATGAAGTGATTGATAACAATTGGCTCGGGGGGATGCAGAAGGGGATTGAGACGTTGCGGAATTTCAGCAAATTTCATTCGTTGGCAACCGAAAATTTGCTCAAGATATTTGTCACAATTTATGTACTCTCTTTCATGGGCGTCTTGCAATTTGTGCGTTTTTATATACTGCCACAGTGCGGAGATTATTACCGGACGAGTTTGAGTATGAACGCCCAAAACACGTGCAAGTCTTGGATCAAGTTTAAACTGCAGCGGTTGATAGTCCAATAAAAGCAATATTGTGCAACGGACATTTCTATCGCCTGGTCTCTTTACCTGGAAACCATCTGTTTCTTGAGTAGTGTGAGTGCGATGCCACTCCACCAAGTGATTGTCTGGTCCATACAACTCTTTGTCCAATTCAATGACCAATGACTTGAAAAATGATGAAAACTTTCGTTTGATTTTGGTGTTTGGGTCACCTTTACCGTCCTCTAGCAGACGCCCTTCCACCCGCAATTCCCACGATGCGACAGATCCTTCGTCACCATCGTTAGTTGGTTCTTTGCTGGGGTAAAATGTGTTTGAGATAAATATGCGCAGTTTGCGCTTCTGTTTCATCGGTCTTTTAAGAGCTTCTTGAATGTCCAGACGTTTCCTCATTATTGTGGCATCCAGCTTACGTTCAAAAGTTAAGAGATCCATATAGGCTTGTGACTCCGGAACTAAGTCTCGCACCTTTTGTGGCAGTATTTTGTCGGCTAACTTCTTCTTCTTTTTTGCAGCAGAATTAAACTCGCTTTTGTTTTGGGCATTATTCATATTACGTGCTTCGCTTGAACGCTTGTTGCCGCCGCCACTTCCACTGCCCCGTAAACCACTTTGAAATCCAGGTTGCGGTGCTCGCTGGTGCAGTGGCGCTCCGACGGGCGAACTTGTGTTGCCAGCTACTGGTTGGCTGTTACTAGGATGCAAAGGAAATCCTCTTTGCTGTATAGAAAATCAAATTGGGAAAATTATTGTAAGCTTTGCATGTCGGCTTGGCAAGGCGATACTTACCGGAGGAAATCCTCCTGTACCCGCAGCATACGGACGCATACCGGCGGCCTGAGGTGGTGGTGGTTGATATCGTGGTTGACCAGGCACTGGTGATTGTCCTGGTTGACCAGGAGCAAACCTTTGAGACATAGTTTAGCAAAAAATCCCCAAAGTTTTTAAGAAAAAGAAAATTTTACACACATCAACCGACGCAAAAGAAAGTTAACAAATGTCGCCATTTTGTGTTAGGGATATGTAAGTCGTGCAACGATAAATCGATTTATCGACTTTTTGTATGTTGTTTACACGAACGTAAAATAATTGGTACCTTCCAAAACTGCAAGAATATAAAAGAGAAAAATTGCAAAAATTTTAGGTTCTGGAACAGACCAAATGATATCTGACATTTACACAAGAAATTGATATGTTCCAGAACTGCAAGAATGGGAATTTTTTTACAACAATAAACGGACGTGAAGAATGATAGCTGATATTTACACAAGACAAATTAACCCATTTTTTTAATTTTGCAATTTTTACTTCAAATGCTAGGAACACAATTGGAGCGAACGACGAATTTTTTCGCGGCGTATGTTCGTCGTCAAAAATAAAACACATATGTGTATATGGAAGTGCACACAATCACGGCACCGGCGAAAATTTCGTCGGTCGCCGCGAACTCAATTAGCTTTATTTCTATTTCATACGCCGGCGACCGGCGAACAAAACAGTACAAGGTGGCCATACTTGTACGAATTTTATGTGTTTTAGTAAATAAAGTTACTTTTTACTTTAAAATTTGTTATGGTCACTCTACTATCTGTTACTCGTATAAAAAAAACATAATTAATTTGTTTATTTTTTTGTGTACTTGCGCCTGAGTGAAGATGGATATCAGTGAATTTATAATAGAGAAGATGGACATAAGTGAAATTATAATAGAGAACGTAAAGAATTATGTGTTCTTGTATAATACATTGTAGTCAACAAATGAGCAAAAAGTAAACAACTTCATCAGCTGTTTTATAATTTCGTCGGTATTGTGTTCCATACGACGAATTTTCGCGGCTCATTTTGTCGCCGCGTAGGGCGAAATTCGTCGTTCGCTCCAATTGTGTTCCTAGCAAAACGCGTTGTTTTCGACAAAATAGCGGAACGTTTTTACTATTGCATTTTTTTAGTTTTTAGTTTTTTTCAGTAGGCAGGTTAAGATCGTAAATGGGCCATGTAGGTCCGTCTTCATATAGCTCCCATATAACGGTACCTCCCGATATTCGGTATTTTAAAGTTTTTAGCGACATTATTTACCGGAATTGTTTCAAATTTGGTATTTGAAGTTCGTCTTTATTTGTTTTAAGTTTAAGCAAGAATCTATGGTAGAATTAAGAAGGTAAAGTCATGCCATCATATGCTTTAAATTCCTTCCAAATTTTTCACCTGAGGACATATCATTGTCAACGTGTCTGTCTAGTTATTAATCAATTTGCTCTGTTCCAGAACTGCAGAATGTAAAACTTTTTACTACAATAACCGATTTTTCCTTTATGATAAAAAATGCAAAGCTAGGAGATTCTTGCAAGTACTAGAACAAAGTACTAGTGGGCTAATCTTCAACAGTATAAATTCGCTCTCATTCTTATTGCTAGGTAAAATATAATGCGGAACATTTATATAAATTGGACACTATTTTACAACAATAATTAAAACTACTATTATTTTCAGGTGTCACTAAATACTTTCCACAAACTACATTTTTCATTTAATGTTCCAGAAATTCGTTGGACGCTTCTTTATAGTAGGTTAAGCTTTGTATTGCTCTATTACATAGTTTTATAATAATTTTAAACGTAAATTACCATTGCATCAATAAAAATACCGTGCTGCACGAAGCGGGCCTAAATGTCATACTTTGGAGGAACTTAAAAAAAATCAAGAAACCTAGGGAAGAAAAATGCGGAAAATACATCGAGAAGGGTTTCCGTAATACAAAGGCGAATCTATAATGACATTTGTAAAATTAATATTATATATATATACTGATCTACACCCTTAATAATAAGCCAATAAGACAATTTTATGGTGGGTGGTACAAAAACACAAACAATCTTGGCTGCTTTTTATCTTTAAGCATTCTTGTTATGTTTTCCAGGTTTTGACACACAATTTCATTCAATGGTCTGCCCAATTTTGGCCTAGACCAAGCATATTTAAAATCCCAACAAAGTAAAGTAAAGCTGTAAGTTGTGTAACTTTAAATACCCTCCACCATTTGGAACGAATTTGGCAATTCTCAAATCATTAAACAATGAAATCCGTTAAAAATTTTGTTAAAATCTTAAAAATACCGAAAGTAGCTATTATATTACGGTCTATACGACGATATGAACCTGCGTACGTAACATTTGTCATAAGCCATTAAAATATTCAAATGCGAGACCTAAAAAAATCGGTTATAATGTCGATAAAATCAAAATACCGAATATCGGGAGGTACCATTACATAGGGGCTATACGAAGACGTGGACCTGCACAGACAGTTTTCTGTCGTAGGCTGTAGTATCCATTACGAACTTCAAATACCAAATTTGAAACAATTTTTGGTGGAAAAATATCCATAAAATCATTAAAATACCGAATATTGGGAGGTTCCGTTATATAGGGGCTATACCAAAAAGTAGGTACACGTTTTGGTATAGCCCCCATTTGCAATACCAAAAGTCCTGCAGACATAGCATACATTTCAGCAAAATTTTATCAGTCTACTTCAATTGGTTCAGAAGCTAGAGTGATTTCCACAGACGGACGGACATCGCTAAATCGACATAGAATTTTAGGCTGATCGAGAATATATATACTTTGTGGGGTCTAAAATGTGTATTTCGAGGTGTTACAAACGGAATGACAATCTTAATATGCCCTCCATACTATGGTGGAGGGTATAAAAAGAAGACAGTAGATGACTTAAGCCAGCCAGAAAAGCGTTTTATGCTAGGAACACAATTGGAGCGAACGACGAATTTCGCCCTACGCGGCGACAAAATGAGCCGCGTAAATTCGTCGTATGGAACACAATACCGACGAAATTATAAAACAGCTGATGAAGTTGTTTACTTTTTGCTCATTTGTTGACTACAATGAATCAGAGAATTGTAAAGTTTATTAAAATTGTTAAAATAATTAACATAATGTATATCATAGTAAAAGCTTATCTGCTTCTTCACTTAGGCGCAAGTTCACAAATAAATAAACAAATGAATTATGTTTTTGTTATACGAGTAACAGATAGTAGAGTGACCATGGCAAATTTTAAAGTAAAAAGTAACTTTATTTACCACAACACATAAAATTCGCACAAGTATGGCCACCTTGTACTGATTTGTTCGCCGGCGTTTGAAATAGAAATAAAGCGACCCATAGACCACACAAATTTTTGTGCAAATCGCTTATGTGTGTTAGTGAAATAAGGTTGTATGTGTCGCACGTACGAGTTTGTGCAAATCGATCTGAAAAATCAAAACCAAGGTAGATCAAACAGGTAACCGCATCGGCGAATTGCTACAACAAAGCAACTTTTGAGGTCCCCTCAAATGTCAAAATTGGCATCTAAGGCGAAAAACATAGATTCGCCATGACATTTAAAGTTTGCGGCAAATTTGTTTCAACCAATCAGAAACGAGGTGTTTGTTTACATTTTATTTTGTGTGCCTCTCGTCGTAAACGAACGTCGCAATAAAAGTTTTTATTGTAAAACAAATAAGAGTAAAATAAGTATTAATTGTAGTATTGCGATATTTTTTAAACCAAGAAATTTATAATGACTATATTTTACTGGTTTAAACCGAAAGTTTTCCGGAACTGCAAATGGCAAGAGTCGAATTCTTGCACTACTCCCCGTGATGTGCTTTGAGAATCTTAGATGTTGAGGCTAACTTAATTCTTAAATCTGCACTCCATTCTAATCTCCTTCCTTTATTTTCTTTTATTTTTTACTTGTTTCACTCTAAACTTGCTCTTAAATTATTTGAAATATAATAAAAATGTACTTTTAGGGAAGACAACATAAACAAATTTGTTGTTGCATTCATTTAGGGCGAATTCATCATTACAACAATTTGTTTTGACATTTAATGGTGCCGTCAGCTGGGATGATGCGATTACCTAGTACATCTACCTTGATTTTTCGGCTTGTTTGCGCAAATGTTTATGTGGTGTGTGGGCGTTTGCACTAAATCTGTTCAGTTCGTGATAAACAGTCAAGCATTACACAACAAAAAAAGAAAAAGAATAGAAGTTAATTTTTGACTTGCCGCCGTAGTTTTGTTTGCTTGATTTTTGTTTTTATTTTTTAAAAATGGAAAGAGAAGAAGAACAGAATTTCATTTTGGAATTTATTGAAGTTTACCGGTCTTTGCCTGCTCTGTGGGACATAAGGTCGAAGGAATATGCAAACCAAATGCCAAAGCGACGGCAATAGCTGCGTTCTCAAACATATTTCCGAATGACTTCACTCGCTGAGTACTTACTTCGAATGAAATTTGTTCAAACGTTTGCAACGTGTGTGTGCTAAATACGTGTGAATTTGCGCAAATAATTTGTATGGTCTATTTGCCGCTTAAAGCTAATTGAGTTCGTGGCGTCCGACGATATTTTCGCCGGCGTGAATGTGTGCATTTCTATGTACACATATGTTTTTTTATTTTTGACGACGAACATTCGCCGAGAAAAATTCGTCGTTCGCTCCAATTGTGTTCCTAGCATTATGTACACCCACCCATGGTAGAAGAATATAGGTAGACGCGTCGACACAGCTGCTGGGACTATGAACTGTCAAACCAATTTTGGAATTGAAAATGTTGAATGATAAATTATTTAAATTTGTAAAAATTGTTGAAAAACGCGAATTATAATAGCCTTCGAATGACGTAGTATAAGCGTTGGTGCATCTACCTGTATTCTTCTGCCATGCACCCACCTTAATCGTGTTTTCATGAAGTTTCACACTTCTCAAATATGGCGTCAATACATTATTATATAACATGAAATATAAATATTTGGCTTGTTCCAGAACTGCAAGAATGTAAAAGTTTTTACTACGATAACCAATTTTCCCTTTATGATATCGAAAAATATTTCAAAACTATTTGATTCTTTCAGGTTCTGGAACAAACCAGTTCCGTAAAGTTCTGTACATAATTAACATAAAACGATTTTTATACTGGCTTTTTCGAAAAAGAAGAAATGAGTGTAGGGCCTCTACGAAGTATCCAGACGATGTCAAAGACACCGGTCAAAAAGGTTTCTTATTAAATTAAAAGGAAAACTTTCTTACTTTATCGAAAGAATATACTAAGAACATTCTTTAATGACATATGTTAGTTCGTAGTATATGATAATAAAAAAAGATGAATACAATATCCTTGCTAATGTATTCTTTACAAAGTAAACATATTCAGCCTTTTTGATCAACTCTTTTCCATTTCTTGAATTTGACTTTGCAGCTTCTTTTTCTCCAGCAAAAGTTTTGAATTATTTTCAATTTCTTTCTCCAGTTGCAATGTAAGGTGCTTAACCTTAAGATCGGCAACCGTGTCAGCATTACATTTGCAAGCGGTAACTGTCTCACTAACTGGAGCAGGAGCCACAGTTTTTACTGAGTTTCCAACTTTTCGATCAAGAAATTCTTTGAGCACAGATATTTCTTTGGCTTTTAGCGCAAGCTCTTTAATGTGGTACTCATTTTGATTGGCAAGTCGAGAATTCTCTTGTTGTAAATCTCTTATTTTATTTTCGTGCTCTGATAGTTTTTGTTGCATTTGTTGTGCCAGTTCGCTTTCATCGGCTCTTCTCTTATCTGTCGAATGCAAAGATGCATTAAGAGTTAGAATTTCATTTTCTTTCTTTTTTATCTCTTGGGATTTTAGATCAAGTTCTGTAATATAACGGAGAATTTCCTCTTGTAGTGTCTTCACTCGATCCTCTGAGGCAGAATACAAAGAATGCATTTGGAGGAAATATTCATCTGTGATGGCTACTTGATCAATTTCCCTTTGCAGTTTTTTTCTCAGTTCCTGTTCCACAGAATACTGTTCCTGCATTTGTAAAAAGTTGATTTCATTCTCCTTCAATTGTTCTTCCAGCTCGAATATTTTATCAAAGCTTGACTCCAGCTTTACCTGTAGTTCCTCCCCAAAGTCTATAGATGGAGCCGAGGGTGAAACCTCTGGCTCATCGTTTAAAATTAAAAATATTTTATGGGAAGAAGGATTCTCTTCACGGCACTGGGGACAATTTGGGGCTCTGTAAAAAGAAAAAAATTAATGTGCAAGTTACTCGGAGAATGTGTTATTTGGATAAATTTCAATATTTACCGACTCTGCCACTCCTGCATGCACGACAAATGGTATAAATGTCCGCAGCTGGTGCTATGAATTTCGTCTGATTCGCAAAAATTATCGGTGCATATGGGACAAATTAACTTAAGGCCAGACATCTTTGTTTTGTGCTTATCAAACCGTTGTTCTTTTCTTTCTACGCTTTGCGAATGAATGAAACACCGGCTGGCTCATGATTAAGGCAGAATATTCATATATATCTACATAAAATATGGGTAAGTTACCGAATAACACTCAACCGCAAAGAGAAAGAAAATATTTTTATTTAGTAGACACCAATAAATTTGCGCACTACATTTATACAGTTAGCTTAGAAAGTGTTTTCGACGAGAAGCACGTTAGGTATAATCCCGTCGTTATTAGGTTTGTCTGGTAATTTGTATGCAGGAATTGTCCAGCAATTTTGAGAGAGTATGGTAGCACTATTCTCATTTGCAAAAAAATGAAGCACTCAAGAACAAAGCAATTTGGCTTACAATTTGCAAAAAATAAAACATTTGCTTGCCCAAAAAAAAATTGCCGGAAGGAGAAGAGTTGCAATTGATTGCAAGAAGAAATTTGTGCGGCAAGACTTTGTAAACACTCAGTAAAAGAACTGTCCGTTAATCCATGTCTGTTTGGCTCTATTGAAATTGTCTTTGTCGGATTTTTCCAATATCGAGTTCTTATATGGTTACTTTTTTCATCGCACGTATTTATTATCTTCAAAAGCTGTACACATGAATTTAAATTACATCAGAGCAGAGAAATTGAAAATTTATAAATTAAAAAAAAACAAGCAAGCAAAGGCTATAGCCGTGCGGGGCCGACCACGTGATACCCTACAATACTACAATATGTTGGAAGCCCCCTTATGTCCAAATCCTTTTTGGAAGATTTTGCTTTTGAAATTACAGAGCACTGCCCAGATATTACCCTTAGAATTTTGACCAGAGATATTTGCCCAATATTTACGCACTGAAGTTCGCCTCTTGTTTATTGCGGACATCTTTGAAAACAATAGGCTTAGTCCTTCTGAGCCTAACCCTACCCTACCCTCCGTGAGGATCGGACGATTATTGCAATCTGTATAAAATAACCCCAACCTGTGTTGTAAGGTGAAAAAATATTACAAAATGTACATTTCCATATTTTAAGTCTAATTGAAAAAATCGCATGCGATAAAAATTATGGAAAAATAAAAAATGTCGCAAAATCTATATCAATATCATTGTTGACATCTTTTTATGCGATTTTTTTTTAGATTTTATACTTTTATGCCAAGAGGGCCTTCTGAATTGACAACATTTGTCAAAATCGGTCCAGCCATTCTTGAGATATAAGCATTCTAGCTAACATCTCCTTTCTTTGTATATATACATTGTATATATTTCGCTATATATACCCGATATATTTACTATCAGCATCTACCTAACGGTCAGAATTGACCATTCGTCTACTTTTGATTTCCACGGAATTAAAAATATTCGTTTGTTTGTTAATTTCGCGTTTTATGAGCTTCATGGATATTCAAAATATTGAGCCTGCTGGAGTTGAACGATGTATCTCATCTTCACAGCAGATATTGTTTTAGTAAAAATAGTGGTATGTGTGAATCGTTTTGTTTATTCAAAATTTTCTCCCTTTGTGGGGTAGGTACTAGAAGGAATGGTCCGATCTTTACCACCTCTATAACATATCCTGTATTGACAGAAATATTGGGATGTGTCAATCCTAATGGAATCGGATGGTAATTTCGCGTTTTATGACCTACATGGATGTTCAATCCACCATGTTCCATCTTCACATTACACCCTGAATTTATAAAAATATTGCGATGGGTGTAATTTGAAGACAATCGTATTTTACAAGAGTTAAAATTATTCAATGTTTTGGTCCTTTGAGGGGAAGGTACTTGATGGAGTGGACCGATATTGTCAATTTTTGGATCTAACCTATCTCTGATGCAAATATTGGGATTTACAAAGTTGGAGCAATATCGGATCATCCTTTCACTTTCTGTGCAGTATTTTTTTTAATCGACTTTTTGTGGGGGGTTATCAGAAGGAGTGAAACGATATTGCCCATCTCCGAACTCGATCCAAGTTTGATGATAATATTACGGTGTTCCAAGTTTGGACCAAATCGGAGAACTTACACCGCAACAGAAAGAAAATAGACTCAAAAGAGCTGAAGTGTCGCTTCGCTTGGCCGAAAGCGGTTAACTGCCGAATTTGGTTTTCTCCGATGAGAAAACATTCGTTGTCCAGCAGTTTGTAAACAAACAAAATGTTCGCGTTTACTTGCCAAAGAGATCAGCTGAAAATGTTCACCTTCGGTTGGCCACCAGAACTCAAGCGTCGGCCATGGTGTGAGTCGCCATAACAGCCCATGGTCGCTCTCCGCTCGTATTAATCGACCGAGGCATCAGAATAAATGCCGAATATTATCGCGGAAATATTCTGGAGGGTGTATCAAAGCCTTGGGCAGGCAAACATTTTGACTCGGCACCATCGCACTCAGCACACGCCACCTAAGAATGTTTACAAAATAAGGTTTCTCGCTTCATTTCCAGAGCACAATGGTCACCAAAACCTCCGAATTCCAATTCGTTGAACTATTGTGTCTGGAGTATTTTGGAAAGCAAGGTTGGCACTAAAAAATACCAAAGTGTCGATCACCTCAAGCAAGCGTTTCGCCGGGAATATGCCAAAATATCGGAGAGCAACATTCGGGCAGCGTGTAACGGTTTCATTGGCCGTTTGAAGGCCATAATTCGTGCTAAAGGTGATCAATTCGAACAAACTTTAACTTATTCGAAAATTTGATGCTATTTCCGACATTTTATGCTTTCATACAATAAAATTAAAAAAAAGTAAAAATTATGGCGTTTAACTTTGTTGCAGTTTTTTATCTCACTCTGTAATGGTACCTTTCGACATTCGGTATTTCAATGGTTTTAACTACATTTTTCTCCAGCTAATGGTTTAGGGTATTTAAAGTTTGCCCCAGCCGAACACTTAATGTTTTTACTTGTTGTATGTGCTTCCTTTTTTTGTATAAAAGTTTCACAAGGTTCTCCTGTACGCGAACAGTTAAAAAAAAATGTCAAACTCGCACAATATAGAACTATAACGCAGGTTCTGGAACACAACTGAGGCTGCCATAAGAAAACATTTGATTTGATTTTATGGCCTACCTATGATTTATTTCACATAAATGTAGGGTATCAATAGATCCATCCTTTCCCTTTGTAATTTTATAAAAATGTTAGTTTTGAAGTGGAGAAAAAATGGAATATTTCACCAAAGTGTAAGGCATTCGGAGATAGCCACCGTCTCTTATCAATTTCCCTTGGTTTTTGTTGGGATATTTCCCTCCATGTAGTTCAAATTTCCAAAACTTCCACTACTCACAAAGTGCAGCTGGACCCAATGTCACGTTTCTAGGTTCAACCGTTTCATTGTTGAGTCATTAAATCAGCCTTCACATTTTTTTTGCGCAATATAGCAACGAATTCATTGATACTTTACGATTTCATTGGAAAACACAATGAAGAATGAAGTCTCAATTGATTAGCCGATTTGATATCGTCTTCGATATCGTATTTGATGTTTTATTTTTTATTTCATGAACGTATTTATTTAAATCATTAGAGTGCACTGTAAGTTTCAGAATGCCCTCTTGGCGTAAAAGAATAAAATCTAAAAAATCGTATAAAAAGATGCGAATAATGATGTTAATGTAGATTTTTTAGTATTTTGTGACATTTTTTTATTTTCTTCATAAATTTATCGCATGAGATATTTTCATTTTGACTTACAATATTGAATTTTACAGTTTGTAATATTTTTTCACCTAACAACGCAGGTTGGGGTTATTATATACAGATTGGAATTATCGTCTGATCCTCACGAAAATTATCACAATGGTAGGGTTAGGCTCAGAAGGGCTAGGCCTATTGTTTTCAAAGATGTCCGCAATATATTTAGGGACCAAATGAAATGGACCAACAACTAAAAATGTTCCTGATTTTGCAGCTGTTATAAAGGTCACAAATAGAAACCAAAGGACACGAAAGTTCGCATGAAGCTAGAGTTTAGGACAGCGGGTAGAATGGACCACTACTTTTGTGTGAAAAAATACTAATATTACGTACAGGCGATATCCGAAATACACAAAAGGCGAACTTCAGTTTTTCGTTGCTGATTTGGTTGACGAATACAGCCCAATATCGTAGACAAGCAAATCATATAAATGAGTCTAAATTTGGAGATATAGAGGGGCCTCTTGCTTTTGGAGATGATTGCAAAATATTTAGGGGTTCAAATGAACCAAAAAAAGAAAAAACTTTCTGATCACACAATTGAAGAGATTTAAGTACATCGAAGAAGTCTAGCATTTTGGAAGACCATTGGATTATATTTAGCTGTAAAATGGACCACAAGAACTAACGGCACGTCGAAGTGCGTAAATATTGGGCAAATGTTCCTGTTCAAAATGCTAAGGGTAATATCTGGGCAGTGCTCCGTGACAAAAGCGAAATCTTACAAAATGGATTTGGACATAAGGGGGCTTCGGATACATTGTAGTGTTGTAGGGTATCACATGGTCGGCCCCGCACGTCTATAGCCTTTGCTTACTTGTTTTAATATAATTCATTTAAAATGAAATGAGAATCAAATTTTATTTAAACGTGGCATATCTTAATATTCATATTATTCTCAGAACAGGTCAAAAATAAATTTCTAATTTGTTCACTTTTATACCCTACACCACATAGTTGTAAGGGTATGCACTAATATTTTATGTTTTTAAGTGCATTTGTTTGTAACATGAAGCGAGATAGACCCATAGTTACTTTTGAGGATCTTCATAAAATCACTTTCTGACTCGATTTATGCATGTCAGTCCAATGGCCAATATCTGTTCAAATGAACTGAAGCAGGTGCATCAAATTTAGAGAAAATCGGTTCAGATATAGCTATAGCTCCCATATATATGTTTCTTTCGATTTGGGGTTTAAAGTCCCTCACACTCGTAACATGCACTCCACAAGAATGATATTTAGTACCATACAACTTATGGAGCTCAAAAATGCCTCTGTCAAATTTAATCGGATCATATTAGGATATAGCTCCCATATATATAATTATCCGATATCAGGTTTATTGTACACAAAATGGCTAATATTAGGCCAAATGGATTGAATTTTACCCATTCCGACTCAATTCATCCTAGAAACAAGTACTTCAAATTTGGTGAAAATCGGTTCAGATATAGCTGTAGCTCCCACATATATGTTTCATCCGTTTTGGTGTTAAAGTCCCTCACATGCGTAATATGCTCTCCACAACAATGATATTTGATACCGGGCATCAGATTTTGTCCGAAAATAACCTTATCAAGATCGGTTCTGATTTGGATATAGGCGCCATATATCTTTATCTGATATCAGATTTTATCTGATTTCAGATTTTTTGTGGGTGAAAATTGGTCCAGATACAGCTATAGCTCCCATACATATGTTTTATCTGATTTGTTGTTACAGTCCCTCATATCCACAAGAATGATATTTGGTACCAGATATATTATAGAGCTCAGAAATACCTTTGCCAAATTTTATCGTGAACGGCCCAGATTTGGATATAGCTCCCATATATATCCCTTATCCGATTTTAGGTTTATTGTGCAAATAATGGCTAATATCAGCCCAAATGGAGTGAATTTCGGGACGTACGTTTTCATTTAGTGGAACTCTGCTCCGACATATTTGTTTAATATAATCCTTCTCGAAGTGATATCATGCACTCTATAGCAATGTTATTTGGTATAAAAGATAAAAATGTCTCCTTCAAATTTGTTTATAATCGATTCAGAATTGGATATGACTTCTACATATTAGTTCCCTCTGAAACCAACTTAAAATTGCTCTAAAGCCAAAGGTTGGTAGGTGGTATGATCTACGTCAAACAAATTCCCAATATAAATTCTTAAATTCCAATATAAATATGCATAGTGATGTAGGTTATCATATAGCCGGTTCCACCCGATTTTTTAACCTTTCCTTACTGGTTAAAAACTTGACAATTGACCGATGTAAATCAGGCGTTATACTAATTATTTACACATCTCCGTTTTGATCAAGGAACAGAGACATCTGCAAATAATAATTTAGATTAAAAAATGTGTATAACGGTTCATGTCTAATTGTGCCAGACAAACAAAGACATAAACCACAAACAAAATTACAAAAAAACTAAAAACGGATGGGATAGTTCATTGTTGTTATTTTTCGCTAGATGGCGTCGTTAGTGCGAATAAATGTTATGACATTAACAGAGTTAATTATCGAAAATGGTGATTTTTTAAGTGCTATGGAAAAGTTCTAATTTATTTGAATTGATGGTGCGGTCTATATAATTTTATTGTGGCTCAAATGGCCGATCTGCAACATTTGGGCCCGTATCTCTCAAATAAATGCTTATATGTTGTTTTACAATGTGACAATAAAAACGTCTTTATGGGCATGAACTTCACCATAGCCTCACAAAAAATAGCCTAAATACTTTATATATCAAGATCCAATTGGCCGGTCCCGAAGGTGAAATAAGTAGTTTGTTCCCGAACCGAAAGAATGTAAAATGATCACTTTATTCTGGTTCTGGAAAAGATCAAAAATGTTCGCCAAACTCACCTCTCAATAAGTTCATTCTTGTTGAAACCATATGTCATGCAAGTAAAGATTTAAAACAGGGATTCCACTTTTTCTAGGTGCATGGCATTCAAAATCGGCAATTATACGTGCCCATTGAGTCAAAAATGAGCTTCATCGATGAACACAAGAAGCGTGCGATGAACTTTCTTAACAGAGAAATAATTCGTGTATAAGGTGTTTAAACTAGACTTGTCTAGAAGACAATATCACTCTTTACAAGGACCTATCTGCAATTATATCATTCCAGTTGCTTTATTTCGTAATTTCCCGCCTTGTTGTGGAATTACAAAGATATATGGATAAAAGTTTTTAGCGACTACATTATTTTCCTGTTAACAAACTAGGTTTACCTTGTCTGTAATTTATGGACTCGAAACACGGTGAACAGATGTTCCTGAAAATTTCCAAATATATTACACCATCACCTGAAAGCGATATAGGCTATAAACCTTTTTATACCCTCCACCATACTATGGAGGGTATATTAACTTTGTCATTCCATTTGTAACTCCTCGGAATACTCATGTCATACTCATGTGAGATGCGTATTTGAAGTTCGTAATGGATGCTACAGCCTATGACAGAAAATTGTCTATGCTTGTCCAGGTCTTCGCGCTGCTCCGATATAACGGTACCTCCCTATATACGATATGTTGATGATTTTAGGTACATTATTCACCGTTTATTTCATGTTTTGAATTTTAATATGGCAATGACTTATGACAAACAATGCCTATGCAGGTCCACGTCGTATAGACACCAATATAACGGCTATATTCGGTATTTTTAAAATTTTAACAGAAAAAAATTTAATTTCCAAATTCGTTTCAAATGGTGGAGGGTATTCAAAGTTCGGCACTTTCGAACTTACTGCTTTTTAACTTTTTGAAATTCCACTTGGAACTAGAGATAGTGTACCAGAATCGGGGGTACCTTCAAAAAAGTTTGAATTTATGTCCACATATCAAATTTGAATAATTTTTTCAAATTATATTGAAGTCGATTTCATGTATACATGCACCAAACACGGTATGTGTGATTCCAATGAAATTTGAAATAAGTGACGGAATTTGGTACAAAAATAAAGTAATAAAATTATATGTGTGTCAAATTTTTCAAGAAGTTTGGAATGTGATTTGTCCTAACAATAAATTTGGTCAATTTATATCAAAACCGGTTAGATTCTGATATTATTTTATTAAGGAGCAAACTACACAATAATTTTATTGGTTGATGTATATTGGTGCGTCGAATTACAGTTTCCTGTACGGTTGGTATTTGCCATGACACTTAATAAATCAAAAAGTCAAACTCTTCGTTTATGCGGACTAAATATAGTATGTTCCTTCCTCGTGACGATTCCTGCTGATAATCGGTATTCCGATGCTTTAAGACTCATTATAACCTCCACCTTGAATTTTAACTGTGGCATTCCGTTTGTAACATCCCTAAATATTCATCGTAGACCGGAGAAAACCAAATTCGGCAGTTCACCACTTTCGGCCAAGCGAAACAACTCTTTCGCTCTTTCGAAAATTTTTACATTCTGGCTGTTATGGAACAAAGCAAATGTTATATTATGATATGTTCACATAGCATTTTTCATGCTACTAGCGCCATCTGGCGAAATATAACAACAATCAAATTGTTTGATATCGTGTTTGTTTTTTGTTTTAGGCCTTTGTAATGAGTTTAAAAACTAAAGCATACTTTTAGGCATAACTAAGATAGATTCTGTTATTTGTATCAAACAAGTTTGATGTTGCATTTCATGCTAACATTTTTATCCACGATGTGTGATGATGAATATATTTATTTGTGTATGTTTCAGTTTACTCTAAGGAAATGACAAAATTTAATTCACGAACGTTCATAAAAAGATGGTTTAATGTTAATGATAAAAGAATGTTATTTGAATGAGATTAACCTTTGCTATTGTGATAGGATCGGACATTGTTGCAGAGTAAAACGTGTAACCCTTACACTACATGTAGGTTATTTGACAAGTTTTATAGAGTAACAGTTTTAATTTAAAGCATCCTTTTTTCTAATTGTGTGTAAGGAAAGAACACTTTCAGAAGAGGGTTCTGAATCAAGCATCAAATTTCCTTCCTCAATCATTTCAATAGTAGTTTTCAAGGGGACAAATATATCAGATTAAAGAACAATTTTCATTAAGCTTCCTTTGGGTGGTGTTTTATCTTCTAAAATATATGAAGCTTAAAAATTATGACGACAACTACCCACTTTTCGGGTATTTAAGGATAATTCAAGAAAAAATAAATTAGAATTCAGATTCGAATCAAAGTTAAAACAAATGCATTTGACCGAAAAATTGCATTAGAAAAGTTACGCTTAAAATTTATGACGTTTGCAACAATTGGTAACATTTCATTTTGTGGAGAGAAAAGAGCTTATTTTATGCATGTCCGCAAATATTGATTGTTAAGCAATTGCTATTATGAGAAAAAAGTATGGATGGAATGAGTTCGGATGGGAAAACAGAGTTTGCTGGTCACATTTCAGGCCCAGCAGATCAGACCTTTTTAGAGATACCAATAGTAAATAAAATGGAAAAACGAAGTACATTCCTTGGACGGTTTAACAAATTTCTAATAAAGGATAATATAATATGATATTTATAAAAGTTATGTACATTTCGCTGAGGGTTTAACATAGATAGCCTGTCAGAAATTTTCCGAAGTTTCATACATACGTCGAAAAAGTCATAAACCTAGACAAATAATGAGAGTTTTTTGACAGAAGCATGGTGGTTGAATATTTGTCAAGCATTTTATAACTGTTAATGTCCGCATGTCTATCATCTGAGAAATCGCTCCTAAACGTTTACCAACCAATTTGGGATGTTTTATATGGGGTGTTACAATATTTTAGAAGTTTATGACATTTTATACTTTTTCTACGTTTTATACAGTTATATGACGTTTAAAACTTTTCGACAGTCGAAAACCTAAACCAGTAAATAAAGTCCTAAAGTCGGGCGGTGCCGACTTTATGATACCCTACACAACTTTGCTAATTTTGTAGAGCTCCATATAACAATTAAGAGATTTTATGGGAGAATTCAATCGTACACGCTATGATTATAATTGTAATTTAAAGTTCAAAGGACTAAATATGCCGAAACATTTGTATCTTTTAAATTCGGACTTGTATTGCCCATTTGGTGCACAATTAATTTGAAATCGTATAAAAATATATATGGGAGCTATATCCAAACCTGAACCGATCTCGATAAAATTTGGCAAAGATATTTCTGAGCTGTATTTGATATATTTCCCTGAAAATTGATGTTACGGAGTGCACATTACGGCTGTGGGTAACAAATACAACAAATCGGATGAACAATATATATGGGAGCTATAGCTATATCTGAACCGATCTTCACCAAATTTGACATACTAGCTTCTAGACTCAATTCGGTCGCATGTGCCAAATTCCATCCCATTTGGGCAAATATTAGACGTTTGGTGTAGAATAAGAGGGAAATCGGACGAAGTTATATATGGGAGCTATATCCAAATCTGATCCGATCTCGATAAAATTTGGCAAAGGTATTTCTGAGCTTCATTTGATATATTTCCACAAATATTGTTGTTACCGAGTGCATATTACGGCTGCGGAGGACAAAAATAAGAAATCGGATGGACTATATATATGGGAGCTATAGCTATATCTGAACCGATTTGATCAAATTTGGCATACTTATTTTTAGGCCTAATTTGGTTGTATGTGCAAAATTCCATACTATTCGGGCTGATATTACACGTTTGGTGCACAATAAAAGGAAAATCGGACGAAGATATATATGGGACCTATATCTATGTTTTTTTACCGATTATCTCCAATTTCAATAGGGTTCGTTCTTGGACCAAACAAATGATGTTTGCAAAATTTCATCTCAATCGGATGATAAATGCGACCAGCATTTTGTTCACAAGAATAAATGGACAGACGGACGGACGGACGGACTGACATGCATAAATCAACTAAGAAAGTGATTCTATGGAGATCCTCAAAAGTAACTATGGGTCTATCTCGCTTCCTTCTCCATGTTACAAACAAATGCACAAAGACATAATACCCGTACCACTATGTGGTGTAGGGTATAAAAAGGTGTTAAACGGACGATCCGTGGGGTCTAAATTTGAAATTGGAGATATAAAATTACCAAACACGAACGAGGAAGTAAATGGGGTATTCAATGGATTTTTCTCTGACATTAGTCATCAGATCTCCTCGAGGCAGAACATCAAGGTCCGCTGGAAGTCCATACCTGCAAGTAAAGCCGATAAGAGTATAGAGTATATGCGAGTCAGTATTTGCGAATGGCAAATGACCCAAATTATCTCGATCAAACTTCCAAGCCAACAATCATGGAATTTTTTTTTTTTTTGGAATCGAAATCTTGCATATTTTCCCATTATTTGGGTAAGTTGGAAAATTCGTTCTGAAACTTGGCAAATTTCGGATAATTATGAAATTGATAATAAAATAGGTAAAGGTTGGCGTGAATTTTAAGTTAACTGGACAATTAATTTATAGTTTCTTACTGGATAAATTACAATTTTCATTTTAATTTAGTTAAGTTACATATCGAGTATCAGAAAATCAGAAATTATCCAACAACAACGACGTACAAAAGTGAGTTAAAGAAGGCAAATGTAAATCTTTGGTCACCTTTTGTGAGTTTATAGAAATCTGCCAGATTTCGTAGAACACTGTTTAGGATCCCAAGTCCATAGGCAGTATACAGCTAGATGATGGTACATGGACCAGCTCTGTTGTAGATACTCACCATCTCTTATCAGGCACCCACTTCCCCGGTTGTGAGCATATTGGTAGTATTGAGGAATCACAACCACCCTTCCTACATAGCACAGCGGAAGATGAGAGACCTATAGGAATGATTAAAATGAGAATGATTATAACAAACTGCATCTGAGTCGGTTTTAGCTATCTTACAGGATATTTTTAAGACTTGTCTTATGTTATGCTTAGTAAAAAAGAGACTTGTCTTATGTTATCTGTGAAAAGAAGTAACGATGACCTATGTTTTCAAAGCCAGGAAACCTAGTCATACATTACCAAGAGACTACAAATCGGTTAGCCTCTATTCCTTTCTAATGAAGACCTTAGAAAGATTACTAAATAATATAATAAGTACATCACATTATGTATATGTCAATGGTCGATCAGTGGAGACAGTCCTATATGAAGTTGTTGGATGCGTTAGGAAAAACATGGAAAACTCCAACATTACTTTGTCCGCTTTCCTCGATATAGAGAGGGATTTTAACAATGTAAGTTGGAATAGATGAATAATGCTCTCTATGCCTCTGGTATCATCTATGGTCTATACTGATTGAATGAATTAATATTATGCTAAAAACAGAATAATCAATTCGAGCTTGGAGAGAGTTCCATTTGGAAAAAACAGCAGGGGACAACGAAGGGAGAAGTATTTTCACTCCTATATTAGCTACTGGCGACCATTGAACGAATAGACCAGCTTGGAATAAAGACAGTTATCGACTTCAATTACAATGATGTTACTATACCTGATAGATGTCTGGTATGTTAGCGATCCTCCTCTGGACGGTCTGGCCATATAAACAGATTGCTGGTGTATTCTGCCCTAACCCAATCATATAAGCTTAAAGACAATTGAAGTGTTCTCAGGCGAAAACTCTTCCAACCAAGAAGCCAGCCGAAATGGTAAAGGATAACAATTGTGCCAATATACTCGGGTTTGTCGGAGCAGCTCTCGCTCTTCAGCTGCGTTGAGTACTATGGAATATGTGAAGACTATGAAGAAGAGGTAGGACGATCGAAAATTTACTTCGCACATGTCCCATGTTATCGAAAAAGAGACATAGGCTATTTGCCAAAGCCATTCCCTGGCTAAGCAGATAACCTTCCTAGCTAAAGTTTTTTTTCTCCTTCTCTTCATCTATCCTATTCCTAAACTTATCATTTCTTCCTAGGATGAACACAATGGACCAAAGCTCTGCGAGCAAAGCAATTGTCGAACTCGTGTAGCTGCGCATCCCAAAACCAAACCAAATAGATAAATACTATTCAAATGGTTCAAAATTGGACCATGTAGGTCCAAATTGTCATGCAGCTCTCACAAAACATTACTTCCCAATTTAAAGTCTACCGATTGTTTTAAACATAATTTTTGCATTCTGGTCTTTCAACCAATAAAATTAATCCTACTGTTGTTGTTTTTTATTGTTGACCTGTATATTGATTCTTATTAACTTTATTTTGGCTTAAGGACAATTGAAAAACATCAGTGTTTTATTTTTATAATTTTGATTTTTATTTTCCGATATTTCGACTGTCTTCGACAGTCATCTTCAGGGAAAAAAATTTTTATTGAGAAAAGCAACAGTCTTGTTTCACCGTCTATGCTAAACCTACTATATATTTTTCGGAGCTGCAGGAAGTTTTATAAACACTTCCCTTTTCTTTGGACTTGTACGTATTTTCATATTATGGTCTATTAGGAGTTCATTAAAAATAACTGTGTACCTATGTATGCAAGTACCTCCCTAAAAGATAACTAATTTGACATTTAACGAGGAGCGTGCAGAATATCTTCTAAGCTAAATCAATATAAATTGCAGTAGCAAATGTTCATAAAGTTAATTTGGATGTTATCGGTGATTTTCGTTTGACTTAATGATAATTCATCACTGCGTCATCACTCACAAATAATGAGCCAAGGCGATTGGTGGGTGGGTAGGTGGTTGGTCTGGTGTAGGTGTTTGACTGGTACTTTGTTGCTGTACAAACTATTTTGCTGTCAAAATTACTCAATTTGTGGTTGACACGTAAACGTAATCATTCCCAGCCATTTGGTACAACACGTCAGGCTGAAGAATTGGATCCCTGCCTCCGAACAAGTGTGGGACATTTGTTTTCATAACACATTTAGTTGTTGTTGTTCGAAACTTTCATCAAATATTTGCCAGCTATTGGTAAATTGTTCTAATATTTCAATTCCCCTCCTCTCTCTATTACCACCACTCCATAATAAATATTTTTCTTTTCTCGAATGCCCAAGAAGATGATGGAACAACGAACCAAAATACGGCTGTACTTTAGGGTCATATAAATTCCATTATGGTTAGCCATTACCAAACAACGTGAGGGTAATTTGCTTTATGTTCTGGCGGTTTTGCAAGCGTCTCGAAGTGACAAGGGTTGTTTATGACCATTACCTGGGAATTAGTGAGTTTCCCTTACATTCAGACCAGAATAAGATAAAATCCTTCGTTTGTTTTTCTTTTCGCCGGAGTCTAAAGAAGGAGGCGTTTCCCCTGCCATATAGGGAACCTCCAAGTAATTAAGGCATTGCTCTCAAGCCCTCAAGCTATTTCCGCTCTAGATTAACATATTTGTTTGTTTGCTCATTTTCTGGAGCATTTAACCAACAGCCGGTAGCCAGTAGCAACCATCCTACCAAACAATCAAGAGTACCCAATACAGAAGCTACCCGAATTGAGCTGCTAATGTCGAAGAAGTTTAAAGTAATTACTGTTTTTTATTTACACATATTCTGTTGACATCTTAATTCTTTGTGACGGCTTGTCCAAATGACCGGCGGGCGAGCAAACGGACGAAACATCCATTTTGTGCAACCATCCATCCATCCAAGCATTCATTCATTCATGCATTTGCAATCATGGGTTTGTGGGCTGATGAATGTAGGTCTTGTTGGTAGGCCGACCTTTGCTTGAAGTTCTTGCCCTGGATCCGCCTTCTGTAGCATTGAGAGCCGTAAGCAATTCAGATGTGAAAAATGACCAAAAACGCAGTAGGGAAAAACCAACGCATGGAGTTCAAAAAACAAAGTGCCGCAAATGTATGCAGTTGATCAGATTTACATCTCTCGGTAAATGAATAAAAACGACAAACACTTGCCTACGGTAACGGGACATGAACACAGTGAGAAATTGGTTGGGCTTCGTTTCAATTATTCCATGTGTGACAATTTAACGAAATCAGAATTTTAGAATACGGTTTGGAAACTTAAATATTTTTTCTGTCGAAGTCAGGCGGAAGCTTTTAAATGCTAAACAAGTATAAAAGCACCGGGCCGAATTTTTAATACCTTGCACCATTTAAAAGAAACTTGAAAAACTTAAAAAAAATTGTCGAAAAATTCGGTTTAAATGAAGACCGTAATATCGGGGGTATACAAAGACGAGGACCTGTATACACATTTTTTGTCATAGGCTCTGGTACCAATTAAGACCTTCAAATACGAGATTTAAAACATTTCTGTTGAATAATGTCATTAATATCATCAAAATACCGATAAAGGGGTGTATGTGGGGTGAGAGATGTCGTTATATGGGGGCTATACGAAATCGTGGACCGACATGACTCACTTACGAACTTACCCTGCCTACTGCCACATGTGTGTACATTTTTAGCCTTTTATCTCAATTCGTTCGACAGATAGATAACACCCAGACAGACAGACGGACATCTCTAATTCGACTTAGAATTTTACGCTGACCAAGAACATATATACTTTGATGGATCTGACATAAGTATTTCGAGGAAACACAACAACAAGTAAAAAAACAGCCAAGTTCGGTCAGCCCGAATTTTTAATACCCCCCCACCTTTGGAAGGAACTTGCAATATGGAAAAAAACATTAAAATGTGCCGCTATAATTTTCAAAATTCCGAATATCAGGTTGTTGTAGCAGTTCCTACTGCTGTGGCCATCCCAAGGACAACCTCAGGAAATCCTTAATCCTTTAAATCCTTAACTATACTGGTGTTAGATGAAAAGATTTGGCTGGGCAGTGAAAGAGATGCAGCGTGTCATGTGTCAATCCGGTCCCAATACGAATTAGGGCGGTTGCCATCCGGATCACAATTGTGCCAAAACTACTTAGGTTTGTCGGAGCAGCTCTCGCCCAGCACATTCAGTGATAGCCTCATCTTAGATGTTAATGTGGTGAAAGTGTGACCGTCGATTTTATGATGGATATTTTCATATTCCTCGCAGTAAACAAGGCGGTTGTGCTGCTATAAAATTTTCAGAATCCGTGTCGATGGAGCTACTGGGAAACACCCTATAATGCTGGGGAGGAGCAACGCTCTTAAACATCTTTGGTAGTGGAGGCAAATAGAAGAGCCACTTTTGAGGAGTTTGGTAAGATACTCAACTCATGGTTCATCCCGTTGCTTCGACATTGCCATAGAGATTCTGTCTCGACCAAGCGCTTCTGGTGACACGTGCAACATCTTCCATAGTAAATTATGGTTATACCTCCTCGGCTAGGAAAGATTGTACATGGCGTAGGATCATTCTCTTGGCCCTGTCATTCTCGGGGCGCTCTACAAGTTGAAGGTTAAAATAATTTGCTCAACTCTTCGGATCTCTCACTTATTCACCGTTAAATGAGACAGATGACTTATCATCATTTTTTCCAGAGTTCGAGAGCGACTTAACCGTTGCCCACAATTTACGCGAAAATGGCAGATTTTCTAGCCATTTTCCGCTTATGCTGACTACAGAGTAAGCTCCCTAAATCTGGGATTCTTGGGTCTAATTAGGCGAAGCAAATCCTGCTGCCTCTGCCGTGAAATTTGGTCTTACTGCAGTTTTGATGATGTCCCGGAAACACCTTTTTGCTTCCTGAACATCAGATGAGTTCAACAGTTCCCTGAAGCGGCGAAAGACATATTCTTTGAATTATTATCAATTGGCTTTCACATGGTGCGGCGTTCAGAGACTATGAACTCGGGGGTTCTGTTGATGGCGGCGATAATGGGAAGGTGGTCTGAGCCTTAAGAAATAACCGATTGCCAGGTTACGTCTTTTTAGACATGGGGACACGATGGATATGGCAGTACCCCCTCATTCTGGTGGGTGCGCACTTATTCACTGTGCAAAACGTTGAGCCATCAATTTGCCTAGCCGGCGCCGCGCTTTTCTAATTGTTACCTAATTCATGATGAGCTTTCAATACCCAGCAAATCTTTTATTGGCTCATAAATCGGTTTGATTGGTATTGATGTGTACACAAAAACATTTTTTCAGAGTGTACAATACTGCATGCGTAAATTTGTACGTTCGCTTGCAATAAAGTAATTTACATTTACATGTTCATTTCAACTTCTGTCCTGCAAACAAATAAAAGAGGTGTCAACCAAACAATTCAAAGGCGAGTAGCTGCAGCGAAAAAAGAAACATAATTTGATTAATTTGCAATTGCGTCCAACCTTAATGATGGGAAAATCGTTTCTGTCGCTTATCGTCGCATATGGAGCAGTACCCCGCTCCATGTGGCTACTCGTCAAGATGATTCACAGCAGTCTTGAGTTGGAAGCATATCTCTGCATAATTACTAAAGTAATTAGGAAGTGGATGCAGTTGATTTTATTTTACTTTAAACAACGAAGATTATAACAAAAGCAATTTGGTCTCTTTGGTGCGACAGATGTCAAATGAATGTTATTATATGAGTGACGTTTGAGAGCCTTAATGGTGAAAGTCAATGGGTTTTGATAGATTTTTACAATATAAGAGAATGCCAGAAATAAAACAAGTAAGCAAAGGCTATAGTCGTGCAGGGCCGACCATGTGATACCCTACAACACTACAACATGTTAGAGGCCCCCTTATGTCCAAATCCCCTGCCCAGATATTACCCTTAGCATTTTGACCAGGGACAATTGCCCAATACTTACGCACTCCCTCGTGCTGTTAGTTGTTGTGGTCCATTTTACAGTTAAATATAATCTAATGGTCATCCAAAATTCTAGAATTTCTTCCTGTCCTTAATTCTCTTCAGACTTGTCGATTGGCTTCAATTGTGTGATCTGGCTTTTTTCTGTTTTTGGTTTATTTGAACTAACCTAATTTGTGACCTTTATAACGGTTTCAAAATCAGGAACATTTTTCGTTGTTGGTCCATTCCACCCTTTAAATATATTGCAAACATCTTTAAAAACAATAGGATTAGCCCTTTTGAGCCTTAACCTACCCTTATAAAAATTTTCGTGAGGATCGGACCATAATTGCAATCTGTATATAATAACCCCAACCTGTGTTGTAAGGTGAAAAAATATTACAAAATATACAATTCAATATTAAGTCAAATTGAAAAAATCGCATGCGATAAAAAATATGAAAAATGTCACAAAATACTACAAGATCTATATTAACATCATTGTTGGCATATTTTTATGCGGTTTTTTTAGTTTTTATACTTTTGGCCAAGAAGGCATTCTGAATTGACAAAATTTGTCAAAATCAGTCCAGCCATTCTTGCTATATACACATTGTATATATTTCGCTATATATATCCGATATATTTACTATCGACATCTACGTAATGGTCAGAATTGACCTGTTTGTCTATTTAAGATTTCGCCGGGTTAAAAAATATTCGCGGTTTAATGAAAAATTTGATTTTTGTTTAACACAAATGTTATGGTCTATTTCACCCACTAAATATTACCCGATGACCATCAAAATTGGAAGGCTTCGGCCCAGCCCTAAGTTGTAGCCCCATGCTAACTTCCGCGTTGATTGGTCTATAATTGCGACCTTTAGAGCAACTGCAAAATCAGGAATTTTTTCAGTTTTTGGTCCATTTCAACCCCTAAATATTATGCGATCATTTCCAAAAGGGTTTTATTCTGGCTCTAGCCCCATCTCCATTCTAAATTTCGTGAAGATCGGGCCATAATTGCGACCTGTAGAGTGATTACAAATTAACATGGACAGACGGACGGACGGACATACATAGCTAGATCGACTCAGCTCGGCGAGCTAGGAAGATCCATATATACTTTCCTATGTGGGAAACCAATATTTCGAGGTTTTATTTTTATATCCTACACCACATAGTTGTGAGGGTATTATGTCTTTGTGCATTTGTTTGTAACATGGAGAATGAAACAAGATAGACCCATAGTTACTTTTCAGGATCTTCATAGAATCCATTTTTGAGTGGATTTATGCATGTCAGTCCGTCCATCTGTCCATGTATTTTTCTGAACAAAATGCAGGTCGTATTCATTATCCAATTGAGATTAAATTTTCCAAACAATCTCTGTTTGGTGCAAGGACGAACCCAATTGAAATTGGTGAGAATCGCTTCAAATTGAGATATAGCTACTTGTGCACCAAATGTGAACCAAATGACCTGAATTTTAGCATATTCGACCGAATACATTCTAGGAGAAAACAAAAATAAAAATAAACAAGTAAAAAAGCTGTAAGTTCAGCCGGGCCGAACTTTGAATGCCCTCCACCATTTGGAACGAAAATTCTGTTAAAATCTTAAAAATGCCGAATGTAGCTATTACATTACGGTCTATACGACGACATGAACGTGCGTAGGTAACATTTGTCATAAGCCATAACAATATTCAAACGCGAGACCTAAAAAAATTTGGTTATAATGCCGATAAAATCAAAATACCGAATATCGGGAGGTACCGTTATATGGGGGCTATAAGAAGACGTGGACCTGCACAGACATATTTCTGTCTTAGACTGTAGTATCCATTACGAACTTCAAGTACCAAATTTGAAACAATTCGGGTGAATAAATTTGCTAAGATCATAAAAATACCGAATATCGGGTGGTACCGTTATATGGAGTTTATACCAAAACGTGGAACTATATGACCCATTTTAAACACTTAAAACACATCTGAGAATAATGTTGTCAACCTACTTCATTTCGTTCAGAGGCTGGAGAGATTTCCAGAGACAGACACACGGGCTGACATCGCTAAATCGACATAGAATTGTATGCTGATTAAGAGTGTATATATATTTCGTGGGGTCTAAAATTTATATTTCTATGTGTTACAAACGGAATGACATATCTTTTATATTATCTCCATTCTATGGTGGAGGGTATAAACAAATATTTTGCATATACTACCAACCCCGCAAAGAAATTCCAAAAGTTCAGGCAAATAACGAAATTTCACGCTTTTAAGTTCTCATTGTTATTATTATACCCGAGGGTGCTAATGATGCTGAGCATAAGGTGACCGACCCTGTGTCATACCTTGAAGTGTGTCAAGGATTGGGAAAAACAAATTTTACGCCTTTTGTTTGCAAAAATCTCAAAAAAATACCCACAACAGAGGCGTAAGTCACCCCCTCAAGACCACAAAGCAAGTGAAATTGAGTCGCACGCTCTGTGGAAGCAATGCAGACGACCTTTATATAAATTTAACACGCTAAAGGGATTTAAGGCTTCCAAATTCCATGATACAATCCAGGCAATCATTGTAACAAATCAGAAAGCAAGGAGCGAAAAGTGGGCTGACAAATAAGGTGGAAGTTTCTTCTAAGCCGTCATAATCCAAAGATGCCTGTGTGAAAATTGGGAAGGGCGGCATTGTGTAAGGCAAACGAACAATTTCCATTGCAATTTAATCAATCGAGACCGATTTGTCGGCTTAACATGTTTCCAATCGACTTCAAACAATTCAAACAGGGGTGCGTGTTCGGTGCGTGAGTATGACGTCCGTCTACAACATGTACGAACGCACAAAGTCGCACGAGCCAAAATGAATGGCTCTTGATCTCCGATCTAATGCCATAATAAATGTTAGTTAAACTCAATGAGGCTGGTTGTTTGTTTATATTGCAGAAAGGTTTGTTCTTGGTTTTCTAAGGAGATGTTGCACAGTGGTGCACTATAAATAAATATGGCAAAAGATAATCAACACAAAATTGCATGTCGATTAAGTAGTCTTATGTCAACTTTTGGTAGTGAAAATGAGCCAGAAAGGTCCAAGTTTTTGTATAGTCCCCATATAACTTTAACTCCTGATATTTAGTGTTGTAATGACTAATTTCCCACTTTTAACCAAAATTTCAAACTTGGAATTTGGAGTTTGCAAAAGGAACTCTATTTTCTGGCAAATATTGGGCCATAAAGGTCCATGTTTGTGTATAACCATATAAAAGCAAAACCTGAAATTTGGAACTTCTAAAATGTTATCGAACTTTATTAACTGAATTTGGAATTAAAAGTTCGTCCCGGCAGAACTTAGCTGCGTTTTTATTTCCGTTAGATTTAAGAGATTATACTCATTTTAAGAAAAACGTATGTAGTACTTTCGTATACCCTACACCACACTGTGACCAGGGTATTATGTCTTTGTGCATATGTTGGTAACATGGAGAAGGGAGCGACATAGACCTGTAGTTCCTTTTGATGAACTGCGTATGATCACATTCTGCATCGATTTATGAATGTCCGTCCGTCCGTCAGCCCGTGTATTTTTGTAAACAAAGTAAAGGCCGCATTTGTAGCCCCAAATGTGTAATATTAGTCCAAATATAATGGAATTTGGCACATACGACCTAATTTAGCCCAGAAACAAGTATGTCAAATGTACTAGAAATCGGTTCAGATATAACCATAGCCTCATTATATATTGCTCATCCAATTTGTTATGTTTGCCCTCTACAGCCGTAATATGCACTTCATACCAACGATATTTGGGGAAACATAACAAATACAGCTCAGAAATTTATTTAAATCTGTTCAGATACATCCAAATAGCCTCCCTATATATCCTCATCCGATTTCATTTATCGTGTCTAAAAAGCATAATATCAGCTCAAATAAGATGTACTTTGATAAATATAGGTTCTGTAAATTTAGTAGAAATCGATAAAGAGGAATATATACAGGGTGAGATGAAAAAACTGCAACCAACTTCAAACTTCCAAACCACTCGTCCGACAGCTGTTAAAATTATTCCAGTGACAGCTTATTATATTGTTTACAAGCGTACAAAAGCGTTTTAGTGAGAATTTCCAAGAAAAATTATTAGTTATTTTTGATGGAATACAAGCGTAGTAGTGTGATTTCTTTTATATATGGCTGGGGAACCACAGGTGGCTATCGTTAGAGCACTGCAGCATTTAAATGTGAATACAACTTTTGTGTCTCGTACCATCGCTCGTTATTGTGATTCTGGTAGCGTAGCCCGACGTCAAGGAAGTGGACGGAAGAAAATAGCAACATCAGCAGAAATGGTTCGAAAAGTAAAGAAAATGGCCACATATCGCAATATTCTATTCGGCTAGTATTGAAAAATGAGCTGAGAAAAATGAGTAAAGCCATTGAAATTCCAAAAAGTGCAAGAACTTACACCGCAACAGAAAGAAAATAGACTCAAAAGAGCTACAGAGTTGTCGCTTGGCCGAAAGTGGTGAACTGCCGAATTTGGTTTTCTCCGATGAGAGAAAACATTCGTTGTCCAGCAGTTTGTAAACAAATAAAATGATCGTGTTTACTTGCCAAAGAGGTTAGCTGAAAATGTGCACCTTCGATTGGCCACCAGAACTCAAGCGCCGGCCATGGTGGTGGTGTGGACCGCCATAACAGCCGATGGTCGCTCTCCGCTCGTATTAATCGACAGTGGCACCAGAATAAATGCAGAGTATTATCGCGAAAATATTCTGGAGGGTATATTAAAGCCTTGGGCATGCAAACATTTTGGCCGGACATTCCAACAGGACTCAGCACCATCGCACTCGCCAACCAAGAATGGTTACAACATGAGGTTCATCGCTTCATTTCCAGCGCACAATGGTGACCAAAATCTCCGGATACCAATCCGTTGGATTATTGTGTCTGGAGTATTTTGGAAAGCAAGGTTGGCACTAAAAAATACCAAAGTGTCAATCACCTCAAGCAAGCGCTTCGTCGGGAATGGGCCAAAATATCGCAGAGCAACATTTGGGCAGAGTGTTTCGGTTTCATTGGCCGTTTGAAGACCATAATTTGTGCCAAAGGTGACCAATTCGAACAAATCTTATCTTATTCTTAAAGTTGATGCTAATTCCGACATTTTTTTACTTTCATACAATAAAATTATTATTTTTTTATCCCACCCTGTATATTATATATTAGTTCGGTATTAAATTATATCTGCTTTAAAGCCATCATACACATTCAAAAACCATCATAAATCTTCTTCTATCTTCTATATATAAAAATCAATTGTTGTTTGTTGGTAACGGAATCAGTTGAAAACGGCTGGACCGATTTGCATAGTTTTTGGTACAAACGTTTGTCATACCCCGAGTTAGGTTTTTAAAGAAAAAAATATTGACCACGCCTACTCTTACGCCCACTCTTTCGATTTATCTAAAATCCTTATATTTGCCAAAATAATGAAGATATCGATTTGAGAATTATTACACAAGATGCTGTTGGCTTTCCATCCAACCCTAAGTACTTATTGAGGGGCTGAGGAACGCGCCTACTTTTAAATCTCTCTCTATATGTAAAAGAAAGTTGTGTTAGTTACTACGCTTATAACATAAAGACCGCCGGTTTGATTTTAACGATTCATATAAATTCGGAATTGCCTCTTGACAGAAAAGCATAAAATCCAAAAAAATCGCATAAAAATGTGAAATTTTGAACATTTTCATTTTGACTTTTAAAATGTACAATAGTAATGTTTTATTTTGCATGTTTTTTTTTCATTTTGACTTACTATTTTCGAATGTACATTTGTAGTGTTTTTTTATGTTTTTTTTTTAATTCTAATATGATGTGAATTTTTTTGGGTAGTATAAAGCGACAACGGATAAAACAGTTATTTATAGATTATATGTATTTATTGGGTAATACGAATAATATCATTTCAGAAGAGAATAAGATATGAATTTTCTAAAATCGGGAAAAATCGAAAATTTTTCTATGGAATCGAATTTCAAAATAATAGTACATTCTACAGACAAACTTCATAAGGACCTTTAAAAATTTGCCGTAAAAAAAATCAGCGAGCCAGTTGAAGATTATTTTTATTTTTTCAATTCTTTCTTCTATCTATATATATAAAAATCAATTGTTGTTTGTTGGTAACGGAATCAGTTGGAAACGGTTGGACCGATTTGCATAATTTTTTGTACAAACGTTCGTCATACCCCGAGTTAGGTTTAAAAAGAAAAAAATATTGACCACGCGTCATTTTACGCCCACTATTACGATTTATCTAAAATCTTTATAGTTTCCAAAATAGTGAAGATATCGGTTTGAGAATTATTACACGAGATGCCGTTGGCTTTCTATCCAACCCTAAGTACTTATTTAGGGGCTGAGGAACGCGCCTACTTTGAAATCTATCTCTCTGTATGTAAAAGAAAGTTGTGTTAGTTACTACTCTTATAACATAAAGACCGCCGGTCTGATTTTAACGATGTAGACAAATTCGGAATTGCCTCTTGGCAGAAAAGAATAAAATCCAAAAAAATCGCGTAAAAATTTGAAATTTGAACATTTTTATTTTGACTTTTAAAATGTACAATAGTAATGTTTTATTGCATATTTTTTTTCCATTTTGACTTACTATTTTCGAATGTACATTTGTAGTGTTTTCTTTTTTTTGGAATTCTAATATGATGTGTAGGTTTTTTGGGTAGTATAAAGCGACAACGGATAAAACTGTTATTCATAGATTTTATGTATTCATTGGGTAATACGAATAATATTCTTTTCAGAAGAGAATAAGATATGAAAATTCTAAAATCGAAAATTTTTCAAAGGACCTCTTAAAATTTTGAAGTGTACATTTCTTATTGTTTTCAATTCTTAATGAATAATATTAAAAAATGAAATGAGTGTGCAATACGATGTTAAATGGCGATCTTTCATGTATAAAATTGGCATCTAGCTTTCAACTCCAGGACCTTCAGCTGGAAGATGAAAATTACCGAAAAAGCGTTATGGGGTTCATTTCAAAAAGTGGACCTGCTTCTTTCATAAGGCAATAATTCGTCCAATAAGAACTCAAAATACAAAATACATTGGGACTACAATCAGTGAAATACCGACTATAAAGGACGCAAAATTGTAGAGCGAATTCCTTCCAGAAATTCTTCCTAAACATTCAAGATACCTTTAATCGCTTTGGCAGGTCATGATATGGGTCATAACCCCCGATAACGGAACAACCCGATTTCAAGTATATTCTACAATTTAAGAAAAAAACCATCCTTGCAAAAAATCATCACGTTTTGGTATCACCATCAAATGATTTAAGGTATTTTCGGGGTCTTGGCCACTTTTTCGATTTTTTTGGCCCTTATTTGACATCTTTGTTTCTAGAGGGAAGAAAACCTCTTCTCACAAAATTTTTGTTTTTCGGAAAAGGGCCCATCTCAGTCTTGAGGCTATCTGGTGTAAAAAACCCTGGGGTAGAAAACCTTCTTACAGATAATTATCCACATAGGAATTTATTTAAGTATAGTCCCCACATTAGTATACACCCAAGTCCACTTTCCCAACCAATGTGTGGTCAGAAAAGAAAATTTGGTATTCTATTGAATTTGTAAACCCCAAGAGAATATTGGTTGGGAACGTAGGTTTGGGATGTACGTCTATAGGAAATAAACTCCGAAATGTCAATCTGGGACTCATTCAGTCGGAAATTGTAGCAGAAACATCAAAAAAAAAAAAAAAATACGTAATTAGAAAGTAACGCGGGACCGAAAATTTTTTTAATCGTCATTGAATTATACTATGATGAAAAATGCGGACATTATTGGATCTCCACCGCACAATGACAAAAAAATTAATGCCCATCTTATGGCAATGGGAGCAAAAGAGTAATTTTTTGGCTATTCTGACAACATTCTGCTTTCAAGTATGTGGTGGACAAAACTAAATACCACGTAGTACAGGATTTTAAACGTTGGAAATACAAATTCCAAATTATAGATCATTTGAATGGGAATGTTAATTTTTTAACAATACAAAATTGAGCTGAATTTTCATATGGGGCTATTATAGATGTTCTTTATCACATAGGTATTTAACACAAAAATTTATTTCTATTTAGTCATGGAGTCATTGGCTTATAATCAAGTCATTACTTATAATCAAAATTGGAGTCATTATAATGAAGTCATTACTTAAAATCAAAATTGTGCCGCTTGCATAAGTGAGATCTGTGATTTATTAGGCTTTAAAAAATACGCATTAAAGACTAAAAGGACGGGCCGGCAACGCGGACCGGGCCAGCTAGTTTTTCTATATTGAAGTGTACATTTCTTATTGTTTTCAATTCTGAATGAATAATATTAAAAATGAAATGAGTGCGTAATACGATGTTAAATGGCGATCTTTCATGTATAAAATTGGCATCTAGCTTTCAACTCCAGGGCCTTCAGCTGAAAGATGCGAACACATTTATACAAACAAAAATAACCGAAAAAGCGTTAAGGGGTTCACTTCAACAAGTGGACCTGCTTCTTTCATATGACAATAATTCGTCCAATGAGAACTCAGTTTTTCCATTTTTGGCCCTTATTTGACATCTTATTTATTTATTATTTTTCGGAAAAGGGCCCATCTTAGTCTTGAGGCTACATGGGGTAAAAAACCCTGGGGTAGAAAACCATATTACATATAATTATCCACATAGGTATTTATTTAAGTATAGTCCTCACATTAGTATACCCCCAAGTCCACTTTCCCAACCAATGTGTGATCAAAAAAGAAAATTTGTTATTCTATTGAATTTGTAACCCCCAAGAGAATATTGGTTGGGAACGTAGATTTGGGATGTACGTCTATATGAAATAAACTCAGAAATGACAATCTGGGACTCATTCAGTCAGAAATTGTGGCAGAAACATGAAAAAAAAAATACGAAATTAGAAAGTAACACGGACCGAACATTTCTTTAATCGTCATTGAATTACACTACGATGAAAAATGTGGACTTTATTGGATCTCCACCGCACAATTTAAATGACAAAAAATTTATGCCCATCTTACGGTAATCGGAGCAAAAGTGTAATTTTTTGGCTATTCTGACAACATTCTGACTTCAAGTATGAAGCGGACAAAACTAAATACCACGCAGGACGGGATTTTAAACGTTGGAAATACAAATTCGAAATTATAGATCATTTGAATTAAAATGTTAAGCTTTTTACAATAATAAAAATTGTGCTGAATTTTCACATTGGGCTATTATAGATGTTCTTTTTCATAAAGGTATTTAACACAAAAAATACTTATAATGAAAATTGTGTCACTTACATAAGTCAGATCTGTGATTTATTATGCTTTGAAAAATACGCATTAAAGACTAAAAGTACGGGCCGGCAACGCGGCCAGGCCAGCTAGTTCCCTATAAAAACGTTTATTTGTAATGGATAGCTCTATGGAAGACTACCGGACATAAAATACAGCTCGAAAATACCGCTACCAAATTTTATCGAAATCGGTTCAGATTTTTATATACCTTAGATATACAACTTTATCCGATTTTACGGTTATTGTTCACAATTTATGTAATATCAGCTCAAATTGGTAGATTTTTCATATTCAACCGAACTTTTCTATTTGGTGAAACTCGGTCCGATATATCTATTGCTCCAATAAATATTTGTTAATATAATTCTTATAGAAGTCACATAATGCACAATATGGCAATGTTATTTGGTACTAGAGGTACAAAAGCCAAAGTGTTGAGTTCAGAGCCTTGATGCGCATTCAAATAAGGTTCATAGTTGGTATGACCTACTTCAAATAAATTCCCAACACAAACTTTTTTTCTTAAGGGAGCTCTACTAAATACGCATAGTGCTGAAGGGTATTATATAGTCAGCCCGGCCCGAGTGATTACCGAAGTTTTTTCAAAGCCATAACATGAGATGTTCAGCACCGTTTTATTAAAATTGTACCACTGTACAGCGTCGATGTTCATTTTTTTAATACATTTAACGATTGGTGTGGGCTCATCAAAAGAAGATGACACCCTTCATTCGCACATTGAATGAGGCATTCCGTTCTATTTAAACATCCCCGAATTGACGTTGCGACATACTCAATGGGAATGGGAAACGAACATGACTCTCGATGTAACTGGCTGTGTGTGGTGGGTAGTTGAGTTTGGTTTACCGATACCGATACCGACACTAACACCAGCATCGTCATCTCCTTCATTGGTATCGCTGGTCTTTGCCACACGTTGCGGCTTAATGTTGCACAACAATTTGTTGGCTTTCCGTAATCCTATTGAGGTGTTTGTTTGCTTTTTTTTGAAACACTGACAACGTTGATGTTGCCACAGATTTGTGGGACACAGGAATACATGTTTTACGCAGCTCCGGTTACTTTTGTCAAAGGACTTTTGATGAGCATTTATGAGAGTGTACTTCCTTCCACTTCCCATTGCTCAGATGGGTTTGTTGTGATAACAGAAATGAATTTAGTCCTTTTTTGTTCTGTGGTGTTGTTCTTTTGGCTGTCTGTTTGTCTGCCTTGTTATGTAGTTATTCATGTTCATCTCCGTATGTGTTTGTATGTAATTTGGGGTATGTCATCATCATTACAAATGGATTTATGTTCATTTATATCCCATACCATGTCGGCTACTGTTGCAGATTACCGGTTTTCGTGGTGGTAGTAGTGGTACCACCTTCTGCCTCTGCTGTGGTTGTCGAGAATTGTGTCATTGTTTTTTCAACTTTGTTTTGAAAATATTTCGAAAATTACTTGATTTCATCGCTTTATATGTATGGGTCGGTCGCGTGCAGTTTGATCTTCGATAAGACTTAAATAAATAATAAAATTTCGATAAGTATTCGGATTTCCATCATATTTGGATATGAATTGTTCAAATCTTTGGCAAGGATTTGATTTACCCATCTTTTATGAATGAGGACTGAATATTTTGGTATTGGGAATTAAATGAACTTGTTTTTGTCGGGCTTAAAGTTTTGGCATAAATTTACATGAGTATTCAATGGGTAGTTGGGAAATTTAAATGAGGAAAATTTAATTTTTTTTGTATAGAGCATATTTTCTCAGATAATGTTATCTATTTTTATACCCTACAACACAATGTGTTGAGGGTATTGTAAGTTTGATTGGGCCAAAAATTATGTTACACCTCGAAATATTGGTTTCGCACATAGACCATAACATTTGTGTTAAATATATATATATATATATATATATATATATATATATATATATATATATATATATATATATATATATATATATATATACTAGCTGGCCCGGTCCGCGTTGCCGGCCCGTCCTTTTAGTCTTTAATGCGTATTTTTTAAAGCCTAATAAATCACAGATCTCACTTATGCAAGCGGCACAATTTTGATTTTAAGTAATGACTTCATTATAATGACTCCAATTTTGATTATAAGTAATGACTTGATTATAAGCCAATGACTCCATGACTAAATAGAAATAAATTTTTGTGTTAAATACCTATGTGATAAAGAACATCTATAATAGCCCCATATGAAAATTCAGCTCAATTTTGTATTGTTAAAAAATTAACATTCCCATTCAAATGATCTATAATTTGGAATTTGTATTTCCAACGTTTAAAATCCTGTACTACGTGGTATTTAGTTTTGTCCACCACATACTTGAAAGCAGAATGTTGTCAGAATAGCCAAAAAATTACTCTTTTGCTCCCATTGCCATAAGATGGGCATTAATTTTTTTGTCATTGTGCGGTGGAGATCCAATAATGTCCGCATTTTTCATCATAGTATAATTCAATGACGATTAAAAAAATTTTCGGTCCCGCGTTACTTTCTAATTACGTATTTTATTTTTTTTTTTGATGTTTCTGCTACAATTTCCGACTGAATGAGTCCCAGATTGACATTTCGGAGTTTATTTCCTATAGACGTACATCCCAAACCTACGTTCCCAACCAATATTCTCTTGGGGTTTACAAATTCAATAGAATACCAAATTTTCTTTTCTGACCACACATTGGTTGGGAAAGTGGACTTGGGTGTATACTAATGTGGGGACTATACTTAAATAAATTCCTATGTGGATAATTATCTGTAAGAAGGTTTTCTACCCCAGGGTTTTTTACACCAGATAGCCTCAAGACTGAGATGGGCCCTTTTCCGAAAAACAAAAATTTTGTGAGAAGAGGTTTTCTTCCCTCTAGAAACAAAGATGTCAAATAAGGGCCAAAAAAATCGAAAAAGTGGCCAAGACCCCGAAAATACCTTAAATCATTTGATGGTGATACCAAAACGTGATGATTTTTTGCAAGGATGGTTTTTTTCTTAAATTGTAGAATATACTTGAAATCGGGTTGTTCCGTTATCGGGGGTTATGACCCATATCATGACCTGCCAAAGCGATTAAAGGTATCTTGAATGTTTAGGAAGAATTTCTGGAAGGAATTCGCTCTACAATTTTGCGTCCTTTATAGTCGGTATTTCACTGATTGTAGTCCCAATGTATTTTGTATTTTGAGTTCTTATTGGACGAATTATTGCCTTATGAAAGAAGCAGGTCCACTTTTTGAAATGAACCCCATAACGCTTTTTCGGTAATTTTCATCTTCCAGCTGAAGGTCCTGGAGTTGAAAGCTAGATGCCAATTTTATACATGAAAGATCGCCATTTAACATCGTATTGCACACTCATTTCATTTTTTAATATTATTCATTAAGAATTGAAAACAATAAGAAATGTACACTTCAAAATTTTAAGAGGTCCTTTGAAAAATTTTCGATTTTAGAATTTTCATATCTTATTCTCTTCTGAAAAGAATATTATTCGTATTACCCAATGAATACATAAAATCTATGAATAACAGTTTTATCCGTTGTCGCTTTATACTACCCAAAAAACCTACACATCATATTAGAATTCCAAAAAAAAGAAAACACTACAAATGTACATTCGAAAATAGTAAGTCAAAATGGAAAAAAAATATGCAATAAAACATTACTATTGTACATTTTAAAAGTCAAAATAAAAATGTTCAAATTTCAAATTTTTACGCGATTTTTTTGGATTTTATTCTTTTCTGCCAAGAGGCAATTCCGAATTTGTCTACATCGTTAAAATCAGACCGGCGGTCTTTATGTTATAAGAGTAGTAACTAACACAACTTTCTTTTACATACAGAGAGATAGATTTCAAAGTAGGCGCGTTCCTCAGCCCCTAAATAAGTACTTAGGGTTGGATAGAAAGCCAACGGCATCTCGTGTAATAATTCTCAAACCGATATCTTCACTATTTTGGAAACTATAAAGATTTTAGATAAATCGTAATAGTGGGCGTAAAAGGACGCGTGGTCAATATTTTTTTCTTTTTAAACCTAACTCGGGGTATGACGAACGTTTGTACAAAAAATTATGCAAATCGGTCCAACCGTTTCCAACTGATTCCGTTACCAACAAACAACAATTGATTTTTATATATATATATATATATATATATACTAGCTGACCCTGTCCGCGTTGCCGGCCCGTAGTTTTAGTCTATTATGCATATTTGTCAAAGCATAATTATTCAAAGATATGACTGTTATAAGTGTTCATGTCCTGGTCGATTAATTTTTAATTTTTAGTCAAATGAGCAGTAATTTGGAATTTACTGTATTTTGTACACCTCATAATTGAGGGCTGAATGATTTAAGAATAGCCAAAGTTAATTACTTTTTTAAACCAATTAACACCTCAAATTGTGCATTAGACTCCTCATATTCCGCCAAAAGGTGGACTTGAGGGGGTACTATTATATGGAGAAAATTCTAAAATTTGTAGATATGTTGAAATTTTTGTGTACGATTTTACGTTCTCTACGTACGCTCTCTACGTTCCCAACCAATATTCTCTTCAATAGAATACAAAATTTTCTTCTCTGACCACACATTAGATGTGAAAGTGGACTTGGGGATACTCCAATGTGGGGACTTTACATGAATAAATTTCTATGTGGCAATTATCTGTACGATGGTTCCTTACCCCAGGGTAGCATAAATACAATTTTTTAGTGGGCCCAACTCCGAGAATTTTCTACTCCCTTAGAAACAAAGATGCCAAATAAGGGCCAAAAATAGAAGAAAATGACGAAGACTCCAAAAAGAGCTTAAATCATACAATGGTTATTTATGATCGATATCATATTGCAGGTCATGCAAAAACGATTTAAGGTATCTTAAATGTTCGGGAAGAATTTTTGGAAGGATAGAAATCCTTTTCTTACTAAAAGTCCCATTCGCTCTACTATTTTGCACCCTTTATATTTGGTACTTTACTGATTATAGTCCCAAAAATTTTTGCATTTTGAGCTCTCATTGGACGGATTATTGTCACATGAAAGAAGTAGGTCCACGCTTTGAAATGAGCCCCATTAGTCTTTTTCGGTCATTTTTGTTTGTTTAAATGTCTGCGCATCTTCCAGCTGAACCACGATGTAGGCCCAGGAGTTGAAGGGTATATGTCAGTTAACATCCTATTTCGCACTTATTTCATTTTTTTGGTGAAAAATTGTATATAGTGAAAAATTATTCTTTATTTCGTTCACAAAAAATCCACTGAATTCAAAATGATAGTACAAATTGAAAAAAAATGTCAAAAGAATAATAACAAATTGAAAAAATCTTCAACTTGTTCGCTGGTTTTTTACAGCAACTGTTTAAAGATCCTTACAAAGTTTGTCAATAGAATGTACTTTTATTTTAAAATTCAATTTAATTGGAAAATTTTTTTTTCGATATTTTCCCGTTTTGAGAATTTTTGTAATCAGATCTCTTTTTTCGTAATTTTTTAGCGATTTTGAAAAGGTTATTATCTTCTATCTTTGGTGTGACCGCGTTAAATTATTTCGATATCATCTATTCCGTTTCGCCAACACATAATTCGGTACTACACTTCCATGTAACCCGTCATCAATTTCAGTTCTCAAGAAATCAAGTCAATTAAATAAATTGATATTAATATTCGAATTCAAAAATAAAATATAAAAAACACTACAAATGTACATTAGAAAAAAGTAAGTCAAAATGGAAAAAAATCATGCAAAATAAAACATTACTATTGTACATTTCAAAAGTCAAAATGAAAATGTTAATATATCACATTTTTACGTGATTTTTTTTTGTATATTATCCTTTTCGGATAGGATACAATTCCGAATTTGTATGAATCATTAAAATCAGTTCAGCGGTTCTTAAGTTATAAGCGTAGTAACTAACACAACCTTCATTTATATATATAGATGTATAGATAGATTAAAAAGTATGCGTGGTCAGTTCCTCAGCCCCCAAACAAATACTTAAGGTTGGATGGAAAGCCAACAGCATCTCGTGTAATAATCCTCAAACCGATATCTTCACTATTTTGGCAAATATAAAGATTTCAGATAAATCGTAATAGTGGGCGTAAAAGGAGGCGTGGTCAATATTTTTTTCTTCAAAAACCTAACTCGGGGTATGACGAACGTTTGTACAAAAAATTATGCAAATCGGTCCAGCCGTTTTCAACTGATTCCGTTACCAACAAACAACAATTGATTTTTATATATATAGATATATATATATATATATATATATATATATATATATATATATATATATATATATACTAGCTGAACCCGGTGCGCTTCGCTACCCCTTTTGATTTTATATGCATTCAAAATTTTATTTACGAATATATGTTGGTTAAAAAAAAAACAAATTTAAAAATTAAAAAAAAATTATTGCACAACTTTAATGCGAAAATAAACAAAACCTTTAGAAAAGCAGTAACATGACATACATATACGAAGGGTTTGTCCTTCGGATTTATTTATTTCATAGCAAATACCAAGCGTGCAGTAAACTGCAATCTTTTGAAGTTGAGTGGCATTTCTATTGCAAGTAGTGAATTCGAGATAGCAACATACTTCGCCGTAATAAGCGTATTTCAAATTAATTGTTGTGTTGTTTTTCATTGTTAGCCTAAGGCGTTGTGGGTCAAAAGTTCTTATTAAAATCATATCCCAATCTGATCCGATTTAAATATAATTTTAAAAAAATTACTTTTACACCAAATTCCGCCACACTTTTCATATTACATTGAAATTGGTGCGTCACATATGTGAAATCGGCCGATAATATATATATATATATATATATATATATATATATATATATATATATATATATATATATATATATATATATATATATATATATATATATATATATATATATATATATATATATATATATATATATATATATATATGGGAGCTATATCCAAATCCAAACTAATTTCCAATTAATTTGTCACATTTATTATTGTAACCAAATTCCGTCACGCATTCTGAATTTCATTGGTATCGGTCATATATATCATGTTTGGTGCATAACATATATGAAATCGGCCGAAATATATATGTTAGCTATATCCAAACCTCAACTGATTTCAATATAATTTGGCAATTTTTTTCTGGTGCCAAATTTCGTCTCTCTCGCTTTGGGTGCATTAAATATGTGAAATCGGCTGAGTATATATATGGGAGCTATAATCAAATCTGAGCGTATTTGAATATAATTTGTCAAATTTATTTTTGTACCAAATTTAGCCATTCATGCCGAATTTCATTGGAATCGGAAATACGTATCGTGTTTTGTGAATACAATACATGAAATCGGTCGAAAATATATATGAGAGCTATTTCCAAATCTGAACAGATTTTAATTTAATTTGACTAATTTATTTTCTAATCAAAATCCCGTTACACATTCCAAATTTCTTTGGAATCGAACATACTTATCGTGTATGGTGCATCAAATACATGAAATCGGTCGAAAATATATATGGGAGCTATATCCAAATCTGAACCGATTTCAATTTAATTTGACAAATTCATTTTGGCTCCCAATTCCGTTACTTATTTTAAATTTCATTACAATTGGAAATACATATCGTGTTTGGTCCACCAAATACATGAAATCGGCCGAAAATGTATATGGGAGCTATATCCAAATCTGAACCGATTTCAATATAATTTGGGAAATCAATTCTTTAGATAAAATCTATCACACGTTTCAAATTTCATTGAAATTGGGGATACATAGCGTGTTTGGTGCATCAAATGCTTGAAATCGGCCGAAAATATACATGGGAGCTATATCCAAATCTGAACCGATTTCAATTTAATTTGACAAATTTATTTTCGAATCAAATCCCGTCACACATTCCAAATTTCATTGGAATCGAACATTCATATTGTGTTTGAGGCATCAAATGAACGAAATCGGTCGAAAATATATATGGGAGCTATATCCAAATCTGAACCGATTACAATATAATTTGGCAAACTTATTTTTGTTCCAAATTCCGTTACGTATTCCAAATTTGGAGACTATATCTTCAACCAATCAATATATATGTGCATATAAAATCTAAATTTTTGGGAGGTACCTCCGATTCTGATGTTATATCTACAGTTCCAAGTGGAAATTCGAAAATGTATATAGCCTATGTTACTTTCAGGCGATGTTGCAGTATATATGGAAATTTTGAGGAAAATCTATTCAGCGGTTTTCGAGTCCATAAGTTACAAACAAACAAACATACAAACATATATAAAAGAGGAAAATGTTTGTACGTTTGTTTGTTTGTTTGTTTGTTTGTTTGTTTGTAATTTATGGACTCGAAAACTGCTGAATAGATTTTTCTGAAAATTTCCATATATACTGCAACATCGCCTGAAAACATAGGCTATATACATTTTCGAATTTCCACTTGGAACTGTAGATATAACATCAGAATCGGAGGTACCTCCCAAAAATTTAGATTTTATATGCACATATATATTGATTGGTTGAAGATATAGTCTCCAAATTTGGAATACGTAACGGAATTTGGAACAAAAATAAGTTTGCCAAATTATATTGTAATCGGTTCAGATTTGGATATAGCTCCCATATATATTTTCGACCGATTTCGTTCATTTGATGCCTCAAACACAATATGAATGTTCGATTCAAATGAAATTTGGAATATGTGACGGGATTTGATCCGAAAATAAATTTGTCAAATTATATTGAAATCGGTTCAGATTTGGATATAGCTCCCATATATATTTTCGGCCGATTTCAAGCATTTGATGCACCAAACACGCTATGTATCCCCAATTTCAATGAAATTTGAAACGTGTGATAGATTTTATCAAAAAAAATTTATTTCCCAAATTATATTGAAATCGGTTCAGATTTGGATATAGCTCCCATATACATTTTCGGCCGATTTCATGTGATTGGTGGACCAAACAAGATATGTATGTCCAAATTTAATGAAATTTAAAATAAGTAACGGAATCGGGAGCAAAAATGAATTTTTCAAATTATATTGAAATCGGTTCAGATTTGGATATAGCTCCCATATATATTTTCGACCGATTTCATGTATTTGATGCACCAAACACGCTATGTATGTCTAATTTCAATGAAATTTGAAATGTGTAGCGGAAATTAAAACAAATATACATTTGTCAAATTATATTAAAATCGGTTCAGATTTGGATATAGCTCTCATATATATTTTCGACCGATTTCAAGTATTTTATGCACCATACACGATATGTATGTTCGATTTCCAAGAATTTTGGAATATGTAACGGGATTTTGATTAGAAAATAAATTAGTCAAATTATATTAAAATCGGTTCAGATTTGGATATAGCTCCCATATATATTATCCGCCGATTTCACATATTTGATGCACATTTGACAAATTATATTCAAATACGCTCAGATGTGATTATAGCTCCATATATATACTCAGCCGATTTCACATATTTGATGCACCCAAAGCGAGAGAGACAAAATTTGGCACCAGCAAAAATTGCACAATTATATTGAAATCAGTTGAGGTTTGGATATAGCTAACATATATATTTCGGCCGATTTCATACATATTATGCACCAAACACGATATATATGACCGATTCCAATGAAATTCAGAATGTGTGGCGGAATTTTGTTATAATAATAAATGTGATAAATTAATTGGAAATTAGTTAAGATTTGGATATAGCTCCCATATATATATTCTCGGCCGATTTCACATATTTGACGCACCAATTTCAATTAAATATGAAAGGTGTAGCGGAGTTTGGTGTAAAAGTAATTTTTTTTAAATTATATTTAAATCGGATCAGATTGGGATATGATTTTAATAAGAACCATTGACCCACAACGCCTTAGGCTAACACTAAAAAACAACACAACAATTTATTTGAAATACGCTTATTACGGCGAAGTATGTTGCTATCTCGAATTCACTACTTGCAATAGAAATGCCACTCTACTTAAAAAAAATTGCAGTTTCCTGCACGCTTGGTATTTGCTATGAAATAAATAAATCCAAAGGACAAACCCTTCGTGTATGCATGTCATGTTACTGCTTTTGTAATGATTTTGTTTATTAACGCATTAAATTAGTGCAATATTTTTTTTAATTTTTAAATTTGTTTTTCTTTATCCAACATATAAAATCGTAAATAAAATTTTGAATGCATATAAAATCAAAAGGGGTAGCGAAGCGCACCGGGTTCAGCTAGTATATATATATATATACAGATTGATTTGTGCGAAAAATATCAACATAACTGATTCTACCGAAACGCTGAAAATCCAAAATACACAAAATACTAACTTCTGGCTTCTTAATGTTGATTTCGTTTACGAATAAAGTCAAATATCGTAGACAAGCAAATCATATAGATGAGTCTACATTTGGAGATACAGAGGCCTCTTGCTTTTGGAGATGATTACAACATTTTGGGGGTTCAAATGAACCAAAAGCAGAAAAAATTTCCTGATTACACAATTGAAACCAATCGACAAGGAATTTTGCATGACAAGAGAGTTAAGGACAGGGAAGAAGTCTAGCATTTTGCATGATGTCCCTGGTGAAAAAGCTAAGGCTAATATCTGGGGAATGCAAAAGGATTGGGACATAAGAGAATTTCGAACATATTGTAGTGTTGTCGGGTATCACATGGTCGGCCCCGACGGCTATAGCCTTTGCTCACTTGTTTGTTGTTGCAATTAATTAACAAAAAATATATTGATCGTAGTCGTTAATAATTGTATAAAAAGTTGACTAATAATATATACCATGGATAATACAATAAGAAGGTATAATAGTTTTATAAAACTACGGAAATGCGGCCTAGAACCTCTGTCCGTTTTCTGTCAAAATTATTCAAAACAAGTAAGCAAAGGCTACAGTCGAGCGGGGCCGACCGTTGAATGCCCTACAGCACTATAATAAACTATACAGTTTATATAGGCGAGATACTCAAGATATTGTGACATATAATAAAAGAAAACCATCAGGTTTCGTTCTCTAATTTTCGAATAATGGCAACTTAAACTAATTTAAATGGTCTTCCTAGATCTGGAGCCAATATTTCCCAAAGAACTATAATCTCTCAGAAGTGGCAAAAGATTAACATTTATTATTGGTTTTTGACTGAAACGCATCTATATGAGATACCGACATTTGACTATATTCTTCAACGAAATCAGCATTAACGAAATAGTCGGAAGTGCGTCTTTCCTGTATTTGTGAATTCTCCAAAAAGTCACTGGAATGGACATGTTCGTATTTTGTCTACAAAAGTTGACAAACTCCTTCACACATTGAATATTTTTGGATGGCCATCCAAAACTGCTTGGATTTTGCAATTTCCGGTAACCCCCATTCAAATGTGCGTGAGGATCGGTTGATAATTACAACCTGCTTACAATTTTGCAGTTTTTTGGTCCATTTCATCCCCTAAATATATGGCGATTATCTCCAAAAAGTGTAGGCTTCTATTCTGACCCTCATCCCCATGGAAAATTTCATAAGGATCGGGCCATAAATGCGATCTGTACATGATATCCTGATATCCTAACTACTTAGTTTTGTTAGCTGTAGAAATATTACCAAATATTTAATTCAAAATGAAAATATGCCAAAAATATGACAAAATGGAAAAAATATGAGAAAATTTTACAAAATCAATATTTTCATCTGTAGAGAGATATTTTTATGCGATTTTTTAGACGTTTTATGTTTCCTGCCAAGGGGCCATTCTGAATTAATGAGAACTGTTGAAATCAGTTCAGCTGTTCTCGACATATAAGAGATTTTTCAAGCATATCTTCTTTGATAAACATATATATCGCACATATTTTGCTATATATCCGTTTTGTTGGATGTTAACATCAATGTAAAGATCAGAAGTAACCTTATCATGGCTTTGGAATTTCGCCGGTATTTAAAATATTCGCGGTTTAATGAAAAATGTTGAATTTTTTCAACAAAAAAGATATGGTCTATTTTACCCGCTAAATATTATCCGATGACCACCCAAATTGGTAGGCTTCTTCTCCGCCCCAAACTCTAGCTACATGCGAAATTCCGCGTCGATTGGTCTATAATTGCGACCTGTATTGCTACTGCAAAATCCGACATTTTTTCAGTATTTGGTCCATTTCAACCCCTAAATATTATGCGATCATCTCCAAAAGAAAAAGGGTTCTATTCTGACCTAAGCCCCACCTCCATTCTAAATTTCGTGATGATCGGGCCATAATTGCGACCTGTAGAGTGATTACAAATTAACATGGACAGACGGACAGACGGACGGACGGACATACATAGCTAGATCGACTCAGCTCGGCGAGCTAGGAAGATCCATATATACTTTCCTATATGGGAAACCAATATTTCGAGGTGTTACATAAATTCTGGCCCAATCAAACTTATAATACCCCCAACACATAGTGTTGTAGGGTATAACAAGTTAAAGAGGTATGAGTCAATATTGTCCATTTCGTATAGGACCTAAATAAATATGATATAAATATTGCGGCGTGCCAGGTTTGGACTATATTGGTTACTTCCTTCACTTGTTATGAGATATGTGATAATATTTAGAAAACGTTAAGATGTGCGTGAGGTACCAGATATACTTAAGTAATTCATTTTCTTCATAACTCTTCATATACAGATAAAAAATTGGTATGGGTAAAAGTACAAGAAAATCGAACATTTATATCAAATTTTATGCGAAGTCATAAATTTCATATAGCTAGTTATAAAGAATCGCTGACTTGTTTCACAAGTTATGACAGATAAAAGTATTGAAAATTGTGACCCTTTATGGGTGAGGTGCCAGCAGGAGTTGGCAGATATATATTCTCTCCATAACAGATCTTGTATTAGCAAAAATATTTGGTTGTGTAAAATTTAAAGAGAGTTGGATGCTTATTTCGCTTTCTTTGAGCATTTTATTTTTCAAAATCTTAAACCCTATGTGGGGGAGGTACCAGAATAAATGGTCCGATCTCTACCATTATTATAACAGATGTTGTGTTAACGAAAATATTGAGATGTACCAAGTCTTAATGGAATCGGATGTTAATTTTGCGTTTTATGAGCCTCATGAATATTCGAAATTTCGACCCTTTGTGAGGGAGGTACCAGAAGGAGTGAACCTATATATTCCATCTTCACAACAGGCCCTGGGTAAATAAAAATATTGTAAAAATCGATGTTCTTCAACACATAGAAGACGATCGAACTCTTACATCCCATTTTATATACTTTTTTTCATAGGTACTAGTACAAATTATGAACTCTATATAATTCCGATAAAAAAGTAAGCACCCATTACGATCAAAATAACAAATTTCAATAATTCAAATGAAAAATGTGGCTAAAATCGTGAAAATACAGAATATGAGGAGGTAGTATTACATGGGGACTATTAGAAAACTTGATCCTTTATGGAGAGTCCTGCAAGGATGTTTCTTATATACAGGAAATACAAACTGCGAATTTAAAATTTTGACTAAAACACCAAGTCTGCAGGCACATTTGCATGGATCATACCAAAACGTTGACCTATATGGTCCATTTTTAATACAATAAATCCAATAGACCTAAAATACATCTGAGTAAAAATGTATAAAATTGCTCAATTTCGTTCGGAAGTTAGAGTGATTTCCACAGAAGGACAGACGAACTGATAGACAGACGGACTAACATCGATTTTTATGCTGATCAACAATATATAAACTGTGTTATAAACTGTATGATAAACATAAATCTCCAAAATAGTATGGCGGGTATAATAATATTAATAACAACAAAGCAAAGGCTAATACAACACTACCATATGTTGGATGCCCCCTTATGTCCAAATCCATTTTGGAAGTTGTCGTTTTCGAAATAATGTCATAGAGCTTCTTCCATGTCCGATTGATTTTCAATTGTAGAGCGATTGCAAAATACCCCTAAATATACTTCATCAAAAACAATCGGATTTAATTCTAACCCTAAATTTACAACAATGCAAAATTTCGCGAACATCGGACGATAATTGCTTTCTGTATATAATACCCTCAACGCATAGTGCAACGCAAATTTCAGAAAATGTACAATTCGTAGTTGTAAGTCAGATTGGAAAAATCGCGTGTAATAAAAAATATCATTTGGTACAAATTTTGACAATTTTTTTGAAAAAGTAAAATCCGTTAAAAATTCTATCTTAAAACAAGTAAGCAAAGGCTACAGTCGAGCGGGGCCGACCGTTGAATACCCTACAACACTATAATAAACGATACTGTTTACATAGGCGAGATACTCGAAAGAATTCCACAAGATATTGTGACAAATTATAAAAGAAACCCATCAGGTTTCGTTCTCAAATTTTCGAATAATAGCAACTAAAACTAATTTGCTCATTTCCAATTTATTTGTAGATGTTGCACGTAAATGGTCTTCCTAGATCTGGAACCAATATTTCCCAAAGACCTATAATCTCTCAAAAGTGGCAAAAGATTAACATTTATTATTGGTTTTTGACTGAAACGCATCTATATGAGATACAGACATTGAATATTTTTTGATGGCCACCCAAAACTGCTTGGCTTTTGCAATGTCCCGTAACCCCCATTCAAATGTGCGTGAGGGTCGGGCGATAATTACGACCTGCTGACAATTTTGCAGTTTTTTGGTCCATTATCTCCAAAAAGAGTAGGCTTCTATTCTGACTCTCATCTTATGCCCATGCAAAATTTCGTAAGGATCGGGCCATAAATGCGATCTGTATATGATATCCTGATATCCTAACTACTTAGTTTTGTTAGCTGTAGAAATATTAACAAATGTTTAATTCAAAATGAAAATATGCCAAAAATATGACAAAATTGAAAAAATATGAGAAAATTTTACAAAATCAATATTTTCATCTTTAGAGAGATATTTTTATGCGATTTTTTAGACGTTTTTTCTTTCCTGCCAAGAGGCCATTCTGAATTAATGAGAACTGTCGAAATCAGTTCAGTCGTTCTTGACATACAAGAGATCTTTCAAGCATATCTTCTTTGATAGACATATATATCGCACATATTTTGCTATATATTCGATTTGTTGGATGTTAACATCAATGTAAACATCAGAAGCAACCTTGCCATGGCTTTGTGATTTCGCCGGCATTTTTTCAACAAAAAAGATAGGGTCTATTTTACCAGCTAAGTATTATCCGATGACCACCCTAATTGATAGGCTTCTTCCCCGCCCTAAACTCTAGCTACATACGAAATTCCGCATCGATTGGTCTATAATTGCGACCTGTATAGCTACTGCAAAATCCGATATTTTTTCAGTATTTGGTCCATTTCAACCCCTAAACATTTGGCGATCATCTCCAAAAGAAATAGACATCTATTCTGACCCTAACCCCACCTCCATTTTAAATTTCGTGAAGATCGGACCATAATTGCGACCTGTAGAGTGATTACAAATTAACATGGACAGACGGACAGACGGGCAGACGGACGGACGGACATACATAGCTAGATCGACTCAGCTCGGCGAGCTAGGAAGATCCATATATACTTTCCTATATGGGAAACCAATATTTCGAGGTGTTACATAAATTCTGGCCCAATCAAACTTATAATACCCCAACACATAGTGTTATTGGGTATAAATACCGAAAGTAGCCGTATATTAGGGTCTTAACGACACTTGGACCTTCATAGGCAACTTTTGTCATAAGCTATTACGATATTCAAATGCGAAACTGGAAAAAATCTGTTTATAATGTATCTAAAATCATCAAAATACCGAATATAGGGAGGTAACATGGGGGTTATAAAACGTGGACCTGCACATACAATTTTCTGGCATAGGCTGTAGTATTCATTACGAACTTCAAATACCAATTTTGAAACAATTCCTGTAAATAATGTCGCTAAAATCATCAAAATACCGAATATCGGGAGGTACCGTTATATGGGGGCTATACGAAGACGTGGACCTACAAGGCCCATTTTCAATATCAAAAGTCCTGCAGACATAATACACATTTGAGTAAATTTTTATCAACTAACTTTATTTTCGTTCGGAAGTTAGAGTGATTTCCACAGACGGACAGACGGACGGACATCGCTAAATCGACATAGAAGGTTTAAGAGCATATATACTTTGTGGGGTCTAAAATGTATATTTCGAGGTGTTACAAACGTAATGACAAACTTCATATACCCTCCATACTATGGTGGAGGGTATAAAAATGTAACAAAAAATATTCACTTTTTTATTGTAATATTTTTACGCGATTTTCTTCGATTTTATTATTTTCTGGAAAGAGGCGGAATTGATGAGAAATGTGAAAATCTTTCCACTGGTGAAAATCATATTCGCGAAATTTTCGTATTATTTTACATAAAATGTATGGTCTTTCCATCCGCTAAATATTGTCCGATGACAGATTTTGTGGGCTTCTGTCCAGCCCTAAGTTCTAACTCCATACAAAATCCCGCGTCAATTGGTTTATAATTGTGGCTTGTAGAGCAACACCAAAACCAGGAAATTTTTCTGTTTCTGGTTTATTTCAACCCATAAATATTTTGTGATCGTCTCTAAAACAAATAGGCTTATATTCTGACCCTAACCTCAACAAGAGGATCGGGCCATAATTGCGATCTGTAGCGTAATCGACTCAGCTCGGCGAGATGTCGAGGACCAATATTTCGAGGTTTTTCATAATTCCGAGTGAAATCTTTTATAAAGACTGTTTGTAACAGGCAAAAGGAAACGAGATAGAATATCAGGACTTTGTCACATTCAACCTAATTCTGCCCAGGATCAAGTGTATTAATTTTGATGGAAATTGGTTCAGATATAGCTATAGCTCTTATATATATATATATATATATATATATATATATGTTTCATTTGATTTGGTGTGATACAGCCCACATTATTTGATGTAGAGCGTCAAAATTTAGCAGAGCAATTTGTATTGGGCCTAGGATGGTTGGTATTGAAAATGAGACACATCGGTCCACGTTTTGGTATAGCCCCCATTTAACGGTACCTTCCGATATTCTGTATTTTGTTGATTTTTTCCAAATTTTTCACAGATTTGTATACAAATTGGTATTTGTAGATTATAATGGGTTCTTGCTCATGTGGCGAAATATTGCATGTATATGCCCATGTTTTGGTATACCCCCATATAACGGTACCTCCCGATATTCGGTATTTTGATGGGTTTTGCCACATTTTTCCATAAATTTGTCTAAAAATCGGTATTTGTGGGTAATAATGGGTTCTAGCTCCGGTGGCGAAACATTGCATGTAAAGGTTCACGTTTTTGTATGGCCCCATATAACGGTACCTCTCGATATTGGGTATTTTCATGATTTTTGTCACATATTCCCATCAGATACTTTTATATAAAAATGATTCCGTTACCCTAAGGTGGAGGGTATTAAAAGTTCGGCCCGGCCTTTAACTTATTTTTTTCTTGTTTACCTTCTATTTAACAATTCCTCATTATGTCCTAAATCAATGACAGTTATTTATATTAGGGGAGCAAATAACATAATCGGATCTTATGACAACGAACATTGAACAAACAATTGTTTATTGTCGGCATTTAGCAACAATTTTTCTAATAAACGTCTATTAAGTTGTCAAATTATAAAAAAAGTAAACAACAAGAACAACTGCATCGGGCAAACATTGTGCTACGAAAATTACCCAGGCAATTTCAAACCAACGAGCGACCACGAAGTTCAAACATTTCAATTTTACAAAATGAAGATTGATTTTTAATAAAAAGGTAAATGCAACAAATACAAGACCTAAGCATACATTTGTGCTCCCGGCTTACATGGCCAACTGGAGTGGTGAGCTGTCTGGCTGATTGCTTGTTGTTCGTGGCCTGAACGGTGAATTCTCTTTTAAACCACTTGGACCAATGAACACTAAATGCTTAATCTCGAGCCAGAGCCAGAGCCAGAGCTAATGCCAGCTCTAACAACAACAACAGCACCATCAACAATCAAGTGGATACAAATTTACCGAGACATGGACGTGGACTTCGAAATGGTGGTAATGATGTTATTTGCAAAGGAATACACTCATTTGTGCCTTTCCGCTTTAAGTGTTGGCTTGTTGGTTGGTGTGACTGTCTGTCTGTCTGTCGGTCTGCCAACCCGCAGCTAAGAAATACAATCAAATGGACACGACTTCTTCTTTGTGCCGAGAAAGATGTTAAATTATAACACCTCCATGGTCATGGTGCAGCACGATTTTGCCAACACTTGTAAGCTGCAAATTTCCATAGTTTGCAGACTTCTGGAGGAGCAACGAACGAACAAATGGCAACTTGCCGAACATGCCATAGCAATGTTCAGGCCAAATCAATTGAAATGCATCCACAATTTAACTCCAATGCCCGGCTGAAATCCTTTGCCAGTGACCAGACCAGAGACCGACAGAAGAATTTAGCCAACTTGCAATCACATCAACTGGACGGGATCAGTTTCGTTGGTCGGACTGCCCAGCCATCGCATCCATCCATAAAATGTGTTATTATGCTAAATGCCTATAAAACTCACGTTTACAATTCATTTACACGCGGCTAATAACAAAATCACTCGCCGTCCGACTTAGCCCACAGCCACAACCAGAGTAAGAGCAGTCAGGAGGCAAGTTGTTTAAGCATTGGACCCAAGTCAACCGTCGATCTCTTGCACTGGCAACGAGCCGCACTGTCTGGTAGAGAACACCGTTTGGACTGTCTATGTAATGTTGTTTATGTTCGCACGCTTAATTGAGTTATCTGATCTTATAAGTGCACTTATAAACAATAATAAACGGATCTTAAGTGCGCTGTATTTAGCTGGGCTTCAGGTAAATGGTGGTTCTAAGAAACTTTTTTTGTCCATGACCATGCGATGGCAAAGATAAGAACTGACCAATGGTATAGCGGATTTTTTTTTGGATAATAAATTTGCCACTATATTATTGATTGTTGTGGGTTTTATTGGCCTGCAATGGAAATAAGTTTGAGTTTCTTTTTTTTAATGCTAAGAACTTGGTTATGGCAGTTAATGTGAAAGTTTAACACTTTGTGTTGGGGGTATTATAAGTTTGATTGGGCCAAAAATTATGTAACACCACGAAATATTGATTTCCCACATAGGAAAGTATGTATGGATCTTCCTATCTCGCCGAGCTGAGTCGATCTAGCTATGTATGTCCGTCCGTCCGTCTGTCCGTCTGTCCGTCTGTCCATGTTAATTTGTAATCACTCTACAGGTCGCAATTATGGCCCGATCTTCCCGAAATTTAAAATGTAGGTGGTGTTAATGTCAGAATAGAACCCTATTTCTTTTGGAGATGATCGCATAATATCTAGGGGTTGAAATGGACCAAAAACTGAAAAATTTCCTGATTTTGCAGTTGCTCTATAGGTCACAATTATAGACCAATCGAACCGAAAGTTAGCATGGGGCTAGAGCTTTGGGCTGGGCAGAAGCCTTCCAATTTTGATGGTCATCGGGTAACATTTAGTGGTTGAAATAGACCATAGCATTTGTGATAAATAAAAGTCAAATTATCCATTAAGCCGCGAATATTCTGACCGTTACGTAGATGCCGATAGTAAAAATATCGGATATATATAGCGAAATATATGCAATGTATATATACAAAGGAAGGGGATGCTAGCTAGAATGCTTATATCTCCAGAATGGCTGGAGCGATTTTGACAAATTTTTTAAAATTAGAAAGCCCTTTTGGCATAAAAGTATAAAATCTAAAAAAATCGCATAAAAAGATACCAATAATGATGTTAATATAGATTTTGTAGTATTTTGTGACATTTTTTTATTTTTTTATATTTTTTTATCGCATGCGATTTTTTCAATTTGACTTATAATATTGAAATGTATATTTTGTAATATTTTTGCACTTTACAACACAGGTTGGGGTTATTATTTATATACAGATTGCAATTATCGTTCGATCCTCACGAAATTTTTGACAAAGGTAGGGTTAGGCTCAGAAGGGCTTCAAAGATGATATTTAGGGGTTGAAATGGACCAGCAACTCAAAATGTTCCTGATTTTGCAGCCGTTATAAAGGTCACAAATAGAAATCAACGGACACGAAATCTTGCATGAAGTTAGAATTTAAGACAGCGGGTAGAATGGACCACTACTTTTGTGTGAAAAAATACCAACATTACTTACATGTGATATCCGAAATACACAAAAGGCGAACTTCTAGCTTTTTTATGCTGATTTCGTTGACGAATATAGTCAAATAGCTTTTGAAGATGATCGCAAAATATTTAGGGGTTCAAATGAACCAAAAACAGAAAAAAATCCTGATCACACAATTGAAGCCAATCGACACTCCTGAGAATATAGTTAAGCACAGTGAAGAATTCTAGCATTTTGGATGACCATTGGATTATATTTAGCCGTAAAATGGACCACAAAAACTAACAGCACGACGGAGTGCATAAATATCGGGAAAATGTCCCTGGTCAAAATGCTAAGGGAGACATCTGGGCAGTGCTCCGTGACATAATTTCAAAAGCGAAATCTTCCAAAATGGATTTGGACATGAGGGGGCTTCTCACATATTGTAGTGTTGTAGGGTATCACATGGTCGGCCCCGCACGACTATAGCCTTTGCTTACTTGTTTTCGAGATGCATAAGCTTCTTTCAAATAAATGTTTTTCCGGCGAGTGTTAATCTAAAAATAAAGAGGCATTCCTAATCATTTTTTGACAATCGTAACTACTTACTGGAGAGAGTCGTGAATCGACGGATTCCTATTTACACAGAAGGCTCGATAATAGGGACTGGGACTTTTTTTGAAGAACCTTATACAGGGTGAAGCGAAAAAACTGCAACCACTTCGGACTGCTGTCATTTAAATTTTAAAATTATTTCAGTGACAGTTCATTATATATTTCTTATAAGCGTACAAAAGCATTTTGGTGAGAATTTTCCAGAAAAAGAGTAATTCGTGATGGAATTCAAGCGTGGTAGTGTGATTTCTTTATATTTTGCTGGAAAACTAAAATTGACTATCGTTAGAGCTCTCCAGCATTTAAATGTGAGTTAATCTCTTGTGTTTTGCACCATCGCTCGTTACCGTGAAACTGGTAGCGTGGCCCGACGTCAAGAAAGTGGACGGATGAAGACAGCAACATCAATGTAAAGAAGCGTCTTGGTCGAACCCCGCTTCGCAGTGGCCGAAAAATGGCTCGTGAGCTGAACGCTATATTTCATTCGGTAAATATTGAAAAATGAGCTCGGGGTGAAACCATTGAAATTTCAAAAAGTGCAAAAACTTACACTGCAACAGTAAAAAAATAGACTCAAAAGAGCTAAAGAGTTGCTTCGCTTGGCCAAAAGTGGTGAACTACCGAACTTGGGTTTTTCCGATGAGAAAACATTCGTTGCCCAGCAGTTTGCAAACAAACAAAATGATCGTGTTTACTTGCCAAAAAGGTCAGCTGAAAATGTGCACCTTCGGTTGGCCACCAGAACTCAAGCGCCGCCCATGGTGATGATGTGGCCCGCCATAGCAGCCGATGGTCGCTCTCCGCTCGTATTAATCGACCATGGTATCAGAATAAATGCCGAATATTATCGCGAAAATATTCTAGAGGGTGTATTAAAGCCTTGGGGACGCAAACATTTAGCCGCAGATCTTTCACATTCCAACATGCCTCAGCACCATCGCACTCAGCACGCGCCACCCATAAATGGTTACAAAATGAGGTTCCTCGCTTCATTTCCACTGCACAATGGCCACCAAAATCTCCGGATACCAATCTGTTGGACTTTTGTGTCTGGAGTATTTTACAAAGCAAGGTTGGCACTAAAAAATACCAATGTGTCGATCACCTCACACAAGCGCTTCGCCGGGAATGGCTTAAAATACCGCAGAGCAACGTTCGGGCAGCGTGTGACGGTTTTATTGGCTGTTCGAAGGTCATAATTCGTGCCAAAGGTGACCAATTCGCACAAATGTAAACTTATTCTAAAATTTGATGCTATTTCCGACATTTTGTGTTTTCAATCAATAAAATTAAAAAATGTAAAAATTATGGCGTTTGACTTTGTTGCAGTTTTTTTATCTCACCCTGTTTTTGTATTTTTTTTTAAATATGACTTAATTAAAAGTATTTCAATTTAGCACAGCATGCTGCCTAATTATTTCGAAAACAAAATAATTAAGTCATACGAGGAACATATCTACACGGCAAATATAAAAAATACACCTTGAAAACACATTTAGATACTCCCACTTTAAAAGTATGTTTGAAAACCGTGTTTTCTGTTGCCCCAATGCCCTCTTTCCATTCTGCCTGCATTCCCAAAAAATTACAAAGCGTTTTCCAAAAGAGAAACAAATTAACTAAAAATGTAAAAACAACACCAAAGGTCAAAGGAATACAACATTATTAACAACTTTTAATTATGGTCTACCTTCTCAACAGCCCCGAATTAATTAATGTACACCTACACTTTGATAAATTAAGACATTAACACCCCGAAAACTTAAATGACAACTTAATTTCCGTTTTGAAACAATTATTTCCAAACGAAAAACGAAAACTGGAAAATGAAAACACCTTTTGGCTGTTACTGTGGTTGGTGGCGGTGTTTTGAGAAATTAGATTTCGAATGCAAACACTTTCATCTGTACGTTTTTTCTCTATGTTCGCCGTAGCCACTGTCTGCCGACATTTTCATATCATTCATTTTGTTCCAGTGCAAAAATCCTTTATCGAAAATACAGAACATCTTGCTGAGATCCTCTGCTTAACATTCCGTCGGCGTTTAGTAAATGCAAGAGGAATATCATTAATCAAATGGAACATGCCCAGGCGCTTAGAGTGTCTCTTGCCCAATACCCATGGAAACGTTGATATTTTCATTTTTCAACTTTTTCCGAATGAACCAAAAAATCACCTGTGTGCACTGGAGCAGGGGGTGTTTTCAATTTCAATCCTTGTTGAAAACAGCATGACATGAAGTTGTTGGTGATGACCACAGTATCGGCATCAAGCAGAGCAGAGTAAATGTCGACTTTTTTAAATAGATTTGCTCATTTCGATTCGATTTGAAATAAATGATGAATTGTTAAAATTGAAATGACATGCAAAACTTATTCCGAGGAGTTTACTCTTTGAAGGCATCAATGAAACAAAAAAAGGAAATTAAGGTTAGGAACTTTAGGACCTAATATCAATGGTCCATGTTTATATTTGGGTATATTAAAAAAAAGGATTTTTCCACCTTATAAGTTTTAATGTTATAAAATTTACCAGATTCACTCGAAAGGCGGATTTTCATTCCACGAGAACATTAGCTTAGGTTCAACACCTTAACAGGGTTAATTGGGTTCAACACCCCGAAAACGGGGAAGGGTTGATGGCCTACATGAAAAACAGTAGATTTTCCTTGTAAAATCTGCAAAAAATATTCAGAAAACTAATAATTTTGAAGAGAGCTCTTACCTCTAGGCCACCCCTACGCCCCTGGGAGATGTCACCATATGGGTGCTAGACCGTAATACAGGTTTAGCATTAAAATCTCGAAAAGTGTACAATTATTGAACATTTTCCGGATGGAGAGTTTATATCTGACATCCGAACTGGTTCTCTTATTAACCTATTACCAATGAATGCAACTCTGTCTAGGAAACTTAGGAACGCTAGTCATAAGAAATTTATATATTGGCTGAAGTCGATTGATTCATATAATATCCTGTTGGCAGGTTAACGCCAAGTTCCATCTTCTCCCTGGGTTCGCTTTTAGCACAAACAGGACCTACGAATTCGCCTGTCTCTCTGAAATGCGTAGCCTCCCAAACCAAATAGGAAAGGTATATGCAATTAGTGGCCTTATTATCAGTATGTGGATAAGTTATCTGTTTGCAGATAAGTAATCTAATCTTAACAGTCATCACTCCAGTAGCATATATAGAACGTTGATAGATCAAATAAATACCCTTGACTTTTCTAAGTATATAGTCAATATGCCTAACAAATTCAAAGTTGCTATGCAATATAATGCCCAGATATTTAATCTAATTTGGTTTAACGTCCACATATTTTAGTTCGAGCTTAGTAATGTTGAATGGCCTGGCCTGAAATCAAATATGCTGTCAGGTACAATTTCTCAATCTTCCGAGACTTCTTTAATGTCTGAATGTAAGAAATATTCAAATAGCTTCTCAAACGCTGGGAATGGGCTAATTTAGTCTGTAGCTATTGCAATGTGTTGGGTCCTTGCCAGGTTTCAGGATGGGTAGGTTTCAGGATGGGTCTCTGTACTGCATCCTGTGCTGTTATGAAGTAGGGATGTGATTGTATAGATGAGGTCTAAGTCCTAATAAGTAACAGTCTGCAAGGTTTGATGTCAGTATTTCGTTAACCATCATTTTTTTTAAATATTGTGCTGCTGGTGGCAATACCAATACACAAATAAAATCGAACCAATATAAAATAAAAAAACGAAAAAATTGGAGACTATGTAAATTGCTCTTCAGTTAATCTAAATCTGAACCGATATTTAAAACAAGTGAGCAAAGGCTATAGTCGTGCAGGGTCGACCATGTGATACCCTTCAACTCTACAATATAAAAGAAGCCCCCTTATTTTTAAATTCATTTTGGAAGATTTCGCTTTTGAAATTTTGTCATGGAGCACTACCCAGATATTACCCTTAGCATTTTGACCACGGACATTTACCCAATATTTACGCTGTTAGTTGTGGTGGTCCATTTTACAGTTAAACAATATTCAATGGTCAATCAAAATGCTAGCATCAACTCTCTTCTCATGCAAAATTCCGTGTCGATTGGTGTCAATTGTGTGATCAGGAAAATATCCAAATGCAAGAAATTTCTCTGTATCTCCAAATTTAGACTCATCTATATGATTTGATTGTTTACGATATTTGGCTATTTTCGTCATCGAAATCAGCATAAAAAGCCAGAAGTTTGCCTTTTGTGTATTTTGGATTTGGCCCGTAAGTTATTTCCAGCGTTTCGGCAGAATGGAAATGTTGGTATTTTTTCACACAAAACAAAAAATTTCGTGAGGATCGGAGGATAACTGCAATCTGTATATAATAACCCCAATCTGTGTTGTAGGGTGAAAAAATATTACAAAATATAAACTTCAATATTATAAGTCAAAATAAAACCAGTAAAGAATGTCTTAAGGTCGGGCGGGGCCGACTTTATTATACCCTACACCACTTTGCTAATTTGGTAGAGCTCCACATACCAATTAAAAGTTTTTATTGGAGAATTCAATCATACACGCTATGATTATAATTATAATTTAAAGTTCAAAGGACTAAACATGCCGAAGCATTTGTATCTTTTAAATTCGGACTTGTATTGACCATTTGGTGTACAATTAATTGGAAATCGGATAAAGATATATATGGGACCTATATCCAAATCTGAACCGATCTCGATAAAATTTGGCAAAAATATTTCTGAGCTGTATTTGATATATTTCCCTGAATATCGTTGTTACGAAATGCATATTACGGTAGTGGGTGACAAATATAACAAATCGGATGAACAATATATATGGGAGCTATAGCTATATCTGAACCGATCTTCACCAAATTTGACATACTAGACGTTTGGTGCACAATAAAACGTAAATCGGACGAAGTTATATATTAGAGCTATATCCAAATCTGAACCGATCTCGATAAAATTTAGGAAATGTATTTCTGAGCTGTATTTGATATATTTCCTTAAATATTGTTGTAAAAGAGTGCATATTACGGCTGCGGACGACAAAAATAACAAATCGGATGAAAAATATATATGGGAGCTATAGCTATATCTGAACCGATTTCGATCAAATTTGGCATACTTATTTTCAGGTCTAATTTGGTTGTATGTGCAAAATTCCATATTATTCGGGCTGATATTACACGTTTGGTGCACAATAAAAGGTAAATCGGACGAAGATATATATGGGAGCTACATCTAAATTTTTACCGATTATTTCCAATTTCAATAGGGTTCGTCCTTGCACCAAACAAATGATCTGTGCAAAATTCCATCTGGATAGGGCGAAAAAAATTCTATCTGCAGATCATAAAAAGGAACTATGGGTCCCTCTCGTTTCCTTTTGCTTGTTACAAACAAATGCACAAAGACATAATACCCTGACCACTTTGTGGTGTAGGGTATAAAAATCGCATGCGATGAAAAATATGAAAAAATAAAAATATGACTCAAAATCTATATTAACATCATTATTGGCGTCTTTTCATGCCATTTTTTCAGCATTCTAAAAGCAATCTAGCTAACATCCTCTTACTTTGTATATAAACATTGTATATATTTTGCTATATATATCCAATATATTTACTATCGGCATTTACGTAACGGTCAGGATTGACCTGTTGGTCTATTTCACCAACTAAATATTACCCGAAGATCATCAAAATTGGAACGCTTCTGCCCAGCCCTAAGCTCTAGCCACCTGCTAACTTCCGCATCGATAGGTCTATAATTGTGACCTGCAGAGCAACTGCAAACTCAGGAATATTTTTGGTACATTTCAATCCCTAAACATTATGCGATCATCTCCGAAAACAATAGGGTCCTATTCTGACCCTATACCCACCTCCATTTTCAATTTCGTGAGAGTCGGGCCATAATTGTGACCTGTAGCGTGATTACAAATTAACATGGACAGACGGACGGACATAGCTAGACCGACTCAGCTCGGCGTGGTAGGAAGATCCATATATACTTTCCTATGTGGGAAACCAATATTTCGAGGTGTTATAGTGTCGTAGGGTATAAAAATATTTTTGTTCCCTTTCTTTATTTTGTACCATGGTTTATTAATTTTGGACCATGATTTTAATGCACCGCATAGTGGTTAGGGTATTATGTCTGCAACATGGAGAAGGAAGCGTGATATACCCATAGTTACTTTTGAGGATCTTCATAGAAACACTTTCTTAGATGATTAATGCAGTATAATGCAGAATCAGAGTTAGATATAGCTCCCATATATTTTAAACCAATTTCGGGTTAATTGTGCATAAAATGACTAATATAAGTCTAAATGATCTGTATTTTGGCACAACCCAACGAATTCTGTCTAGAAGCAAGTAAAACTAATTTGGAGAAAATCGCTTCAGATATAGCTATATCACCCATATATATATATTTTATCCGATATGGGGTTCTAACTAAGTCACATGTGTAATATACGCTCCAGAAAAATTATATTTGGTACCGGACATCAGATACTGCTCGAAAATACCTTTATCAAATTTTTTCGAGATCGGTTCAGATATAGCTATAGTTCCCACATATATGTTTTATCCGATTTGGCGTTTTATGTCCCTCACAAGCGTAATATGCATTCCACAAAAATGATTTTTAGTACCAGATATCAGATACAGCTCTGAAATAAGTTTATCAAATTTTGTTCAGATTTGGATATAGCTTCCATATATATCCTCAACCGATTTCAGGTTAGTTGTGCACCAAATGGCCAATATCAGCCCAAATGGACTGAATTCTGGCCCATCCAACCGAATTTGGCCTGGAAGCAAATACATCAAATTTGGTGAAAATCGGTTCAGATATAGCTATAGCTTCCATATATATGTTTCATCCGCTTTGTTCCTCAAATTCGTAAAATGCACGATATAAGAATAATATTTGGTGCTAGATATCAGATACAGCCAAGAAATAACTGTTTTCAATTTTATAAAGATCGCTTCAGATTTAGATATAGCTTCCATATATATCATTATCCGATTTCAGGTTTGTTGTGCACCAAATGGCTAATATTAGCCCAAATGGAGTGAATTTTTGCACTTCCAACCGAATTTAGCCTAGAAGTATTAAATTTGCTTCCATATATATGTTTTAACCGATTTGGTGTTTAAATCTCCCACTTTCGGAATATGCACTCTACAATAATGATATTTTGTACCAAATATCTCATAGAGCTCAGAAATGCCCAATATTAACCTTCTTACGCGAGCTCTACTAAGTATGCATAGTGGTGTAGGGTATCACATAGTGAGCCCCGCCCGACTTTTGACCTTTCCTCAATGGTTTTTATTTTTGTTTTGTTGTACAAGGACCCGGCAACACTGTGCATCATGCCCCTTTGTTTATTACCCTGGACGAAATCCGATAATTCATATTTGTTAGTCATCGGATATGTAACGCTGAGAAAAACTATTTAATGGCGAAATATATATTTCAAATTCTATGGTGGTTTAATGCCCACTTTCGGAATATATTCCCACTTTCGGAATATGCACTCTACAATAATGATATTTTGTACCAAATATCTCATAGAGCTCAGAAATGCCCAATATTAACCTTTTTACGCGAGCTCTACTAAGTATGCATAGTGGTGTAGGGTATCACATAGTGAGCCCCGCCCGACTTTTGACCTTTCCTCAATGGTTTTTATTTTTGTTTTGTTGTACAAGGACCCGGCAACACTGTGCATCATGCCCCTTTGTTTATTACCCTGGACGAAATCCGATAATTCATATTTGTTAGTCATCGGATATGTAACGCTGAGAAAAACTATTTAATGGCGAAATATATATTTCAAATTCTATGGTGGTTTAATGCAGTGTTCTCAGTTTATTGTCCACCAGGAGAATTTGGAATTATGGAATAGACAGTATCATCTGAAGTATGTAGGCAGAAATTCTTTAAATACTCAGTACGAAAATTGTTGCTAACGACCTAAGCAAATTCAAGAGACCTTACTACCGTTACTCAATTCCTACATACTTTCGTAGATACCTTCGACAAAAGCCGGTTCGTATTTCAAGTGCTAAGTTATTACCCGATGAGTTATTCACTCACTTTTCTGATATGATTCTAGCCAACCCGTTTGCTTCGTATGCTTTATATGGCCAAAGAAACTCTGACCGAGGCAACATTAGAGAAGAAACCACAGATAGAGGCATACCACCACCAGCAACAACTACATCAGCGAAACCCCAAGAATGAAACAGCATTTTTAACTTGTTTGAAGGCAACTACATAGAACAACACAGAGAATACCGCGTGCTTCTTATTAACTGTATTACAACCCAGCAGGTAATTCACACCTTGTGCACCCCATGGAGAGCGTGTCTGAAACGACATTACCGGCATTTTTAAACTTGAGATCTTAATAAACGCTCCTCAGATCAACTCAGCTCGGCTCAGCTCAATTCAACTCTGGCTGGACAGGCATATTACAATAAGTAATGATATTACCAATGAATTGCCCAACCAAAAATGGCCACTTTCACGGCTGACTTTGAAATGGGAATTGAATTGTGGTGCAACGAAGGCATGGGTACTGAGCGCTGCAATGCAATCTGAGAAGTGTGAAAAGCACTGCCGCTGCAACATAAAACTAATTGTGGCCTCAGGAGCGTTATTTAAATATTAATTGGCATATTGTAGAGCTCTCTTATGCGATCTGCTCGTTTTGATAAGCATATCTGTTCGACTGTCTGTCTGTCTGTCTGTCTGTCTGACGAAAGAATGACTGGATGCGCTGGCAGCTCCAAGGCAGAGTGTAATAGAAATACGAATGTGTAAATTTCATTTGCGGGCATTACTGTTTGGTTTTGGTTTGACTTTGCATTCGGACGCTTTCTTGTTGCTTGAAATTAATTGCCCTGCCATGATATGACGAAAATTACAGATCCATTTCAAAAGTGTGATGTTGTCTCTTTTCTTCTAAAGTTGGCAGTCATTTTTTTTTGTTTTTGACTTTTGACTATGACGCGTTTATGATTGCCCCCACTGGCCGACCAACTGACAAGAGGGAGTTTGTGTGTTTGTGAGCTTTTTGTCTGTGAGCTGGTTGTTTGTACACATCATTTGTCGGCATTATGGCTCTTTACATTACCTGAAATTGTGCGGGAGGAGGGGGCCAATTATGATATTCCATTCCGCCATTCAATTGGCTTCACGATGATGAAAATGGTTGGCGGTGTTGTTTCTCAAGTGTTGTGGATGGAGTTGGATTGGAGCACAATGTGCATGTCAAATTAGAATAATAAATAATGAATTTTATTGTCCAATTTTAATTAAAGTTTTCTTTCGAAGTCGTATTTCTTTTTGTGGCCAAGTACTTGTTTTTATTCCTTGGAGCAAATTTTCAAATTATCCCAAAATTGGAGCTGAAAATAAGTTTGCTGTCAAAAGGCCAAACAAAACAACGTCTTGGCGTTGATGATAAAGTGCAAATGGGAATTTGGGTCATAATTATCATGTCGGACAGGGGTATGCAGGCGTGTAGCAATTTGGAATGTGAAACAACTTTTGTAGAAAAAATATTTTGGGAGTAGGGACTATTTAAGGCAGGTATTTAGTTGTTATTCTATGAAATAACATGTTTCAGGATCGTATGGTTTTAATGGAAAAGTTGTAAGTATAGATCAATGTTTTAATAATGGGACCCATCGATTTGGGACATTTAAAAGGATTATATTTTTTTTGTAGATAGAAAGTAACTCATAAAAACATATAAACAATAAAAAAACAAGTAAAAAAGCTGCAAGTTCATCTGGGCCGAACTTTGAATACCCTCCACCATTTGGAAAAAATTTTGAAATTTTCAAAAAAAAAAAAATAAACAAATAAAAATAATGTATATATAAAAAAAAAGTAGTAAGTTCGGCCGGGCCGAACTTTGAATACCCTCCACCATTTGGAACGAATTTGGAAATTTTCAGAAAATAAAATCATTACAACATTCAGTTAAAATTTTAAAAATACCAAATATAGGCATTATATTGAGGTGTATACGATGTAGGCCTACATAGGCATTGTTTGTCATAAGCTATTACCATATTCAAATTCGTAACTTGAAATAAACGGTGAATAATGTTGCTAAAATCATCAAAATATCGTATATAGGGCAGTACCGTTATATCGGAACTGTACGAAGGCCTGGACCTGCATAGACAATTTTCTGTCACAGGCTGTAGCATCCATTACGAACTTCAAATACCACACCTCAAACAATTTCGGTGGGTATTGTACCTAAAATCGTCAAAATACCGAATATAGGGATGTACTGATATATGGGCCCTATACGAAGACCTGAACCAGCATAGATAATTTTCTGTCTTAGGGGGTAGTATTCAATTCGAACTTCAAATACCAAATTTGAAATAATTCCGGTGAATAATGTCGCAACAATCATCAAAATACCGAATATAGGGGGGTACCGTTATATAGGGGCTATACGAAGATGTGGACCTGCACAGACAATTTTCTGTCTTAGGTTGTAGTATCCATTACGAACTTCAAATACCAAATTTGAAACAATTTCGGTGAATAATGTCGCTAAATTCATTAAAATACCGAATATCGGGAGGTACCGTTATATGGAGGCTATATGAAGACGTGGACTTGCACAGACAATTTTCTGTCTTTGAGTGTAGTATCCATTTCGAACTTTAAATACCACATTTGAAACAATTCCGGTGAATAATGTCGTTAAAATCATTAAAATACCGAAAATGGGAGGTACCGTTATATGGGGGCTATATGAAAACGTGGACCTACATGGCCCATTTACGAACTTAACCTGCCTACTGGAATACTAAACATGTGTGCAAAATTTTAGCCATCTATCTCAATTCATACGAAAGATAGCGTGATTACAACAGACAGACAGACGTACAGACAGACAGACGGACATGGCTAAATCGTCTTAGAATTTTACGCTGATCAAGAATATATATACTTTGTTGGGTCTGACATGAGTATTTCGAGGAGTTACAAACGGAATGACAAAGTTAATATACCCTCCATAGAATGGTGGAGGGTATAAAAAGCGTAAAAATTTGAAATTTGAACCTTTTCATTTTGACTTTTAAAATGTACAATAGTAATGTTTTATATTGCATATATTTTTAAATACTTTTCGAATGTACATTTGTAGTGCCTTTTTTTGAATTCTAATATGATTTTGGTAAGTATAAAGCGACAAGGGGTAATTTAACAAGTAAAAAAGCTGTAAGTTCGGCCGGGCCGAACTTTTAATACCCTCCACCATTTGGTACAAATTTGGCAATTTCCAAAAAAAAAAAAAAAATAAATAAATAAATAAATAAAATAAAAAAAAATCCTTTAAAAATTCTGTTAAAATCTTAAAAATACCGAATGTCTATACGACGACGTATACATGCATTGGCAACTTTTGTCATAAGTTATTACAACATTTAAATGCGATCATGTTTCGCAGAAAAATTTGTTTATAATGTAGCTAAAATCATCAAAATACCGAATATAGGGGGTACCGTTATATGGGGGCTATAGCAGGACGTGGACCTGCACAGACAATTTTCTGGCATGGGCTGAAGTATCCATTACGAACTTCAAATGCGAAATTTAAAACAATCCCGGTAAATAATGTCGCTAAAATCATCAAAATACCGAATATCGGGGGGTACGGTATATGGGGCCTATACGAAGACGTGAACCTACATGGTCCATTTTCTGTTTTCTGCTGCAGTATCTATTACGAACTTCAAATACCAAATTTGGAACGGTTCCGTTAAATAATGTCGCTAAAATCATCAAAATACCGAATATCGGGGGTACGGAATATGGGGGCTATACGAAGACGTGGACCTACATTGCCCATTTTCTGTTTTCTGCTGCAGTATCTATTACGAACTTCAAATACCAAATTTGGAACGGTTCCGTTAAATAATGTCGCTAAAATCATCAAAATACCGAATATCGGGGGGTACCGTTATATGGGGGCTATACGAAGACGTGGACCTGCACAGATAATTTTCTGTCTTAGGCTGTAGTATCCATTACGAACTTCAAATGCCAAATTTGAAACAATTTCGGTGAATAATGTCGCTAAAATCATCAAAATACCGAATATCGAGAGGTACCGTTATATGGGGGCTATATGAAAACATGGACCTACATGACCCATTTACGAACTTAACCTGCCTACTGGAAAAATATACATGTGTGCAAAATTTTAGCCTTCTATCTCAATTTGTTCGAAAGATAGCGTGATTACAACAGACAGACAGACAGACAGACGGACAGACAGACAGACACACAGACAGACAGACGGACATGGCTAAATCGTCTTAGAATTTTACGCTGATCAAGAATATATATACTTTGTTGGGTCTGACGTGAGTATTTCGAGGAGTTACAAACGGAATGACAAAATTAATATACCCTCCATAGTATGGTGGAGGGTATAAAAACGAGGACCTACTTCTTTCTTATGAATAAAGTCCGTCCAATGAGAACTCAAAATGCGAAATTCATTGACACTGCAATCAGTGAAATACCGAATATAAAGGGTACAAAAATGGTAGAGCGAATTGGATATTTAATAAGAAAACGATTTATATCCTTCCAGAAATTCTTCCAAAACTTTCAAGATACCATAAAATGGGCTTTGCAGGTTATGATATGGATCATAACTCCCGGATAAGGATACAACCCGATTTCAAGTATACTTTACTTTTTAACCATATTTTTCACACTAATTTTGGCAAATTACTAACATAATTTGAGAAAAATGATGGTATCACCTTCATATGGTTTAAGCTACTTTTAGGGTCTTGGCAACTTATTTTTTTCTGTCCCTAATTTGGCATCTTTGTTTCTAAAACCTCTTGGCATAAATTTCAATTTTCAGAGATGGGCCCCATCTTGGCCTTGACTTCATTTATCAATTGATTTGGCTAAAAAATGAATTTAGGTTACCTTGGGGTTGCGGACCATCTTATTGATAATTATACACATTTATTTAAGAGTAGCCCCCACATTAGTGTACCTCCAAGTGTGGTCAGAAAAGAAAAAATTGTAATCTATTGAATTTGTAACACCCAAGAGAATATTGGTTGGAAACGTAGATTTTGGGTGCACGTCTATACGAAATGTCAAACTGGGACTCATTTAGTCGGAAATTGTGACAGAAACATAAAAAAATTACGAATATTAGAAAGTAGCAAGTGACCGAACATTTGGAAAAATCAATTATGAGGCGGACAAAACTTAATACCACACTGACCGGGCCAGCTAGTAATAAATAAATAAAATCCATTTAAAATTCTGTTAATATCTTAAAAATACTGAATGTAGCCGTTACATTAAGGTCTATGCGACCACGTAAACTTGCATAGGCTCCTTTTTGTCATAAGCCATAAAAATATACAAATGTGAAACTTTAAAAAATTTCGGTGAATAATGTCGCTTAAATCACCAAAATACCGAAAATAGGGATGTACCATTATATGGGGGCTATGCCAAAACGTGGACCTACATGGCCCATAGTCTTGCAGACATAATATACATTTGAGTAAAATTTTATCAACCTACTCATTTCGTTCCGAAGCTAGAGTTATTTTCACAGACGGATAGATGGATAGAGGACGGACATCGCTAAATCGACATAGAATTTTAGGCTGATCAAGAATATATATTTTGTGGGGTCTAAAATGTATAGGTGTTACAAACGGAATGACAAACTTAATACACACTCCATAATATGGGGGAGGGTATAAAAATAGCCCACTTTAAAAATCAACATTGTCCAAAACTCATTTACCTTATAGAAAGCGATGGGAGTATCCGAATTTTCAATTTATAAAAACAGACTGGGACAATAGGCATTCAGTGGTTGTTAGAAATATTCCTTTATTTCTTAGCTTACTGGTAATGCAGAGGGTATGTCGTTGTCATTACAAGTTATTCTAAAAGTAATATGTGTTACCACCGAATTTTTGGTGTGATGAGAAATGACTCAAGCATGTCCCATGCCAAAGTCTACCAGCAAAGCGAAAAATGTGGTAGTGCCAATTTAAGCATTACTAGTAATGACAACATCCTCTCCTATTCCTTAGTAGGCAAAAATAACAAAAGGCAGAACATACTCATTGAAGTCGCATATTCTTGTAGTGTGCTACTACAGTTGTTGTAGTTACCACTGATACAATGAGTGCATCAATGGTGACAACAACAATAGTGATAGTAACAAGGCCGAACTTTTTATACCCTCCACCATTCGGGAGGAACTTGAAAATTAAAAAAAATCGGTCGGAAAATACCGCTCAAATAAAAACCTTTATTTGTGGGCTATACGAAAACGTGATGCTGGATAAGTGATTCTCTGTCATAGGCTGTAGTACCGATTCCGAACCTCAAATACGAAATTCGAAACAATTCCGGTGAATATTGTCGTCATCAAAATACCGAATAAAGCTAGGTACCGTTGTATGGGGGCTATACTAACACGTGGACCTGCATAGACAATTCCATTCAAAAATATTTTTAAAATCATCAAAATACCCAATATCGGGGATACCGTTATATAATAGCTATACGATATCGATATAGAAAATTCTCTTCCAGAGGGTAAAGTACTCAGAAGGAACTCCTTGTGCGTATTTTAAGCCAATTCCATTAAAAAATGTGACTAAAATCATCAAAATACCCAATATTGGGTCACCATTGTATGGGGGCAATACGTTATCGTGGACCTACATAGTCAATTCTCTTTCAGGGGATAAAGTACTCACAGAGAACTCCTTGTGTAAAATTTCAGACAATTCCATTGAAAAATGTGATTAAAATCATCCAAATACAGAATATCGGGGCGTACCGTTATATGGGGGCTATTCGATATCGTAAAACGAACTTCGAACTTAATCTGCCTGCACACGCAAGACTGATCTGTGCAAAATTTTAGCTTCCTATCTTAATTCGTTTGGACTCTAGCAGGATTACAACAGACGGGCGCACGCACAGGGCTAAATCGTCTTAGAATTCTTCGCAGATCAAGAATATATGTACTTTGTTGGGTCTTAAATTATTATTTCGATGAGTTACAAACGGAATGACGAACTTAATATACCCTCCATACGATGTATGGTGGAGGGTATAACAAATCGAAAGAATAGCTCTCTCGCTCACCCATGAACTGAACTGAACGAATCCGTTTCCTGGACATCTGCTCCCGAACATGACCATAGTGAGCTGCCAAACCCGAAAGAATCCTAATTCGAAAGCCTGTACAGCTGCTCCCCAACATACCTACCGTGAGCTGTCAAACCCGAACAACCTAAGATGACCTGGAAATCTTCTACAGTCAATTGCAGTCACCGAATACCACGATTTCCCAAACCAGTTTCAGATGCTCTGGACATCAACATCCCAAACACCAACTTCGTAAACCCTGATTATCATTCAACCTGTCGACAAGCGACGACCATGAACCAAAGTTCCCGACCATAAACCAAAGTTTCACCATCCCGAACGCAGCGTTACGCCGAAAACAAGCATCGTAATTTCTGATCTTCCTTATTTTTCAACATTCGACGATCACCCACGAGTTTCCGATCACCTTCGTCGGCTAATCACACCTCACATCAACCATCGAAGTACCAAACGGGTACATCCCGACATCGCTACAGTTTCCAACTGTCCACGAGTAGTTCACCCTCTTGCTTACGAGATATCGTAAACGTCGAATTCCTGAGCATATCCGGAGTCCATTCCCTATCCAATATTCCATAATCATCTTAACGTATTTTTAGTGTTTAAATCAATAAACATCTGATTTACACGCCCAGGAAAGCGAGGATTATACTCTTCTTATTTCAGAAAGTTTAGTGTGTCCTTATGGAGATTCTGAGTACAGTTGAGCTTATCCCAGTCGAATAAAAAACGCGTTAGATACCCTATGTATTACCAATGATATAAAAAAAATGTGTTAGTCTTAAACAATTTGTAAGGAAAAACCAGTAAAGGAAGTCTTAAAGTCAGGCGGGCCGACTTTATGATACCGTACACCACTTTGCTAATTTATGGGAGAATTCAATCATACACGATATGATTATAATTATAATTTAAAGTTCAAAGGACTAAATATGCCGAAGCATTTGTATGTTTTAAATTCGGACTTGTATTGCCCATTTGGTGCACAATTAATTTGAAATCGGATAAAAATATATATGGGAGCTATATCCAAATCGGAAACGATCTCGATAAAATTTGGCAAAGAAATTTCTGAGCTGTATTTGATATATTTCCCTGAATATCGTTATTATGGAGTGCATATTACGGCTGTGGGTAACAAATATGAAAAATCGGATGAACAGTATATATGGGAGCTATAGCTATATCTCAACCGATCTTCCCCAAATTTGACATACTATCTTCTAGACTCAATTCGGTCGTAAGTGCCTAATTTCATTCAATTTGACGTTTGGTGTCAATTCAATATTTGACGTTTGGTGCACAATCAATGGTAAATCGGACGAAGTTATATATGTGAGATATATCCAAATCTGAACCGATCTCGATAAAATCTAGCAAATGTATTTCTGAGCAGTATTTGATATATTTCCCCAAATATTGTGGTTACAGAGTGCATATTACAGCTGCGGAGGATAAAAATAACAAATCGGATGAACGATATATATGGGAGCTATAGCTATATCTGAACCGATTTCGATCAAATTTGGCATACTTATTTTCAGGTCCAATCTGATCGTACGTGCAATTCCATACTATTCGGACTGATATTACACGTTTGGTGCACAATAAAAGGCAAATCGGACGAAGATTTATATGAGAGCTATATCTAAATTTTGACCGATTATCGTCCTTGGGCCAAACAAATGATTTGTGCAAAATTTCATCTGGTTAGGGCAATAAATGCGAACTGTACTTTGTTTACAAAAATACATGGACAGACGGACGGACGGACGGACGGACGGACAGACGGACGGACGGACATGCATAAGTCGACTCAGAATGTGATTCTATGCAGATCATCAAAAGGAACTATGGGTCTATCTCGTTTCCTTTTGCCTGTTACAAACAAATGAAATGAAGACATAATACCCTGACCACCTTGTGGTGTAGAGTATAATGACTTCCTTGTATCATACCGAAATCTATTCGCTGCTTCGAATCTACGTGTCAATAAAGACACAAAAAACATACGTAGAGATGTAAATTCAACAATTAAATTCTGTGTGCTTAACTAATCAAAATAACAAAGAATAATGTGTGGTGAAATTAAACACGATCTCAAATCTAGTATTCTAGAATAGAGCAACTGCTGTGGCTTGGTGGCAGATAAATACTTCCTTTTCGTGTCCATGTAGGGGAGCTGGGATGATGTTTTGCAAGCATTTACTGCTCCCAAAATGAACTTTTATTTAATTATTTAGGGATGTGAATTTCTGCTGAATATCACTTTGATTCTTTGAATTGTTGTTTGTGGTAATCATTGCTTTCGAAAACAGTAAAAAAATCTTAACGTACACGATGTCAGTCTAAAGAGGCAACATTTTATTTTGACAAAACTGAACCCTATTATTAATGCAATAAAATGTTGCAATAATCGTCAGCAGAAACTATAATTTGGTCACATCCGATTTGCAATTACAAATCCATCAAAAGCGACTCGAAACTATTTCGGCTTTGCCAACATCAGCAATGCAAAGGTGACGCTGCTGTTTTCATATTCTTCTTGGCCACAATTAAAATGTCCGCCAGGAAAGCGCAATTTCACCATTAGGCCTGTGAAGTGGCAATCAGTGGCGTAATCGAAAACATGACAAATGACAGTTGGAACAAAACATTACCGTTCTATTAAAACAACATCTTCCATCCATGAATGAATGAATGACTGAATGAATGGAACATCGACCGGAATGAGCCAAACAAGTGGAGGTACAAAACATAAAACACAAATTTCCAAAGAATAAATTGTTCACGTTACAATTACAATGTCGTTCGTTGTGTCCAACGGAAGGACATGCCATTTAGTTTGGGGGAGGAGGAGATGGAGGGGTGATGCTCCAACACAACGTATGGACAGTGTCACACGTAGAGCTAACTAACTATTGACCATTCCAATTCGTTGGTGCTGAACGTATTCGTTCATGGCGTCCAAGTGACATTTTATTGGTTTTTGTGGCATGCTTCGGTTTTGGGCCTCATTGAGTCCCATCCAACAAACGGAATAAACATGGCTATCCAATACAAGGAACAATTTTAAGGGAACATAGTGGTTGCAATATCCTACAGTTGAAGGGCCTTTTTGTATGAAAGTGAAATATTGGCTGTAATGCTTTGCTAAAAATACCAAATATGGATACCAGTATATCGGTAATTTAAAGCCATTACGAAACCATTGCTGATTCCAAATACAAGATTTAAGACAATTTCATTGAATAATCAGATTAATATTATTGAATTTACCAAAGGAAGTGATAAAATATTAATAAATCCTAATACCGTTTTCCAGACAATTCCACGAAAAATATGGCCAAAAAGATCTGTTATTTGGGTCTGTATTTAACGCGAACCTATCAAAAGTGAAAACGTCCAACTACAAGACCTAAGAACCGTTATTTGGTATTTCGAGTTCCAGTACAGAATGAAATTCGCTCGAATTTGAGTGAGAGTACTCCTGCGCATTTCGGGGCTATGAAGCAAAGCCGGACCATGTGATAACCTACACCATTTTCAGTTACACATTTCAAAATGGCTTTCCTTTGGATTATTAAAGAAGATCTTTTCTTTAATCTTATTACTCAAGAAAATCTTTAGTCTTACTATTTGCAATGAAAGCAGAAGGAGTGGGCACATGAGTCCCATATTCACACTAGATCTAATGTTGGTAGAAGTATAGCATATCTATGAAATATTTTTTTTTTATTTTATGAGTATAATTATTTAAAATGTTGACTCTTTATGGATGAGGTATCCGACTGAGTGGACCGAAGTTCTCCATATTCACATTATACCTATGTTTGCTTACTGTGTTGAGATATTCGAAGTTTTGAAGCGAATCGCTGAGTTGATTCGCTTTTTACAAGATTACAATCAGACTTACCAAAAACTAGATTAAATAAGAATAATTCGAGTAAAAGGGAAAGTCGCTCAAATTTAAGCGGAAGCACTCCTGCGAATATTCGTTTTAGAATCGAGTATTGTCGAAATGTTACTTCTGCCGAGCACTCTTAATTTTGCCAACCCACAGCTGCAAACAAAACAGAGCCAAATGAGTTGAATAACACTGTCGTCAACCTTTGCTTTTGTTGTTTTTATACATATTGCTCGTTTTCTCTTGGGAGTTAAACTTGCTCGCGATCGGGAGTGCTCGAAGAGTGGGAGTTTTATACGGAGTTTACTCTTCACATTTCCGTTTTCAAAATCGTTTCTGTTTGCCAAATAATAGGGGGGAGGCTAATCGATCGAAATAGAGTTAGAGTTCGCCCTAAGAGTAAATTAAAAAAAAAACAGTTTGATGTACAAAAACAACAACATCATCATATGCTTTGTTGGAGCAGAATGGCGACAATATTCTTGAATGTATTTGTTTTTTTTTTGTCTGCAGATGCTTGACAAAAACATACAAATACAACAATGGTATGAAAAAATCGAAAGAGTTGTCGGCAGCAATTAAATCAACTCGATTTCAAGCAAATTTTTCTCCTTCTTCTCTTATTCAAAATTGAGAATGTTCGATTTTTTTCTACTCCCAGGGAACTCCAGCTCGAATTTAAAAGGGTTTCACTTTTTACTCGAATTCTGCCGAGTTTTTCGGAACTCTTTCCCGCTGAATCACACACACAAACAGTTCACTGCAACATCAAGAACGTTTTTTGTTATACACGAACAAACTCGATTCCGTAATCGCAATCATTTTTCAAACAGGATTGTCTTGGGAACACTCTTACATGAAACATAGGAGTACAGAGTAAACTCCGTATTAAACCCCAACTAACCGGCAAATTTCAATCCCAAGTAAAAACGAGCAAATCGGTGCACTGGCTTTAATTACTCAAAATGTTGAGAGATACTAGAAGGAGCGGTCCGCCCATATCCCACCTTAATAAAAAAGTCTTTTGTTGGTACAAGTATTGGGATGTGTCAAGTTTGAAACGAATTGGATGCACATTTCGGATTTTGAGCGTTATGGGAATTCAACATTTTGAACCGTTATGGGAGGGTACCAAAAGGAGTGGTCTATTTTATTCTACCTTCATAACTAATCTAAGGTTGATATAGAAATTTAGAAACCACCGAACTCCTACCTCATATTTTTTAAGAGTTATGAATTTTGTACCGATATATTGAACCTTCTGTAAGTTAGGTACCAGTAGCAGTGGATCTATTTTGCACATCTCCCAAATCGATCTAAGTAAAATTATTATACAATGTGCCAGGTTTGGACTGAATTCGATACTTTCTTAGAGAACTCTCGTGAGCATTAGCCAGACGGGCAGACGAATGGACACAGCTAAATCGATTTCTAGTGCTCAGAAAGGGATTTCGTCCAAAAAACGTTATTTTGATATTATACGTTTTTGTCGAATTAAATGATGTCCTGTGTAGCCATAGAACTCAGGGCATAAAAAGAAAAAAAATTAAACTGATACGAATATTAATTGATGTTTAACGACGTGCAAATTCTTCGGTTTTATGTTCCTTAATTGTCAAATTTATATTTTGTAGTTCTTCCTTAAATATGAGAGTTTTTCATACCAAATATTTTGTTATTTTTATGCCTGATAGAGGGTATAAAAATCAAGTAAGAATATCATCTAAAACAGAATATGAGAATATTAGTCCGATAAGTCATGTAAAACTTAAATTTGGAGTGGTTGAATGAAACCAACCCAAAGGAAAGGTATGAATATAGGCAAAAGATTCTCATCTCTCACTTTTAGTCGAATTGGCATTAAATGCGTTACAAGAAATTAATGTAACAGATATTGTAAAGATTTTGGCAGCATTTTTTAGCTGGCTGTTCTGCGGATTAGATCCTTGAAGGCGGACCTAAAATAAAACTTCATTTGGGTTTGAAATATTTATCTTTATACGTTTAAGTCCAAAAAGAGATAAATAAATTTTGTATTCCTGAGCTATGGAATGTAAAACTGTTTTTACGTGCCAAGAAGCGCCGAAAATAAAAGAACATTTATTATTTTTGTAAAATCTGGAACAGGTAATACGAAAATATTTTTGATATGAAAATAGATTTTATTGGAAAAATGACAAGGTCGACTTCGTCAGAAAGGGGTTGCCATATTCAATTTAGCAATTGAGTTTACGTTTATTGTTTTGTCATAGCCTGCAGTAAACAAGTATTGAAAAGTTCCGCGTTAGTTCATCAATATTCGTTAAGATGGAAAGAGGAGTATCTTAAAACTTTACACATGTGGCATAAATGAAAATAACCGCACCGAAACGCCCAAAAAGATGATACCGTCGTGGTTAGACATGAAAACTTCCTCCCGCGTCGTGGACATTAGGTAGGATCGAAAACGTCTATCCCGGTCCAGACGGTCATACTCGCGTCGCCGATCTTCGTATAGAGAATAGCATTGTAACGCGATATATTACTGTAATTTATATTCATATCGCGTCGCCTAGTGGATGTTCATTCTACAGGGTTGCCCATATTCGACGGACCCATCTGGCAACGCCATAACTTTTGACAGAGATGTCACCTCGCTTAATGACATACCGCGTTTGAAGCGTCAGTCCAAGCAGATTTTTACCATGAACCAATAAACGCCACGCGAGCGCTCTGAAATAGTTGAAATTTACAAGAAGTCAATTGTGAAAACTCAACGCTTTTAAAACATTAAAAAATGTGAGAAGTGCGCCTTCTAAGAACACCATTAAGCGGTTATACGAAAAATTTTCGACTGGTAAGGCTCTTTCTAATCCGAACAGGCCATATAAAAGTCGACCAAGGCGATCGGCCGAGAACATCGCTGCCGTACGAGCCAGTGTTGGGAGGTCCCCAAGAACATCCCAAAAACGTCGTTCTCAGCAGTCCACTTTACAACGGATTATTCGCATTGATTTGCATTTGTTCCCGTACAAAATTCAATTGACGCAAATAATGTTGCCTGCGGACAAGCCTCGTCGATTGGAATGGGCCCAAAGGTCCGTGGAATATGGGCAACCCTGTATTACTATCGTTTAAAACTAGGGTGGCCGTAATAAAATCAATTCCCCTTTCAGTTGGAACTATGGGGTGCAGTTTTGGCTTCTAACTTCTAAAAACTGTTGTTAATGAAATTAGTATCGAGTAGGGCGAAATCAACTATATTTCTTTCTTGGCTGCGAAAAACTCCATCGACTTGGACTACGATTGTGGTCCAGGGACATGTTCATTCTGTGCCGCCAGTACTCAGAAAGAGAATTTAGCTCTCCCATGATATATGCTACGGTGCTTTGGAAGGCCCTCAATACACCGCTACTCTCCAATAAATTATGTAGTGAAAATACCCGTTGCTTTCTCTGTTGCCAAGTTGCTCCTTTAAAAGCACTACCAATGGGCCAAAATACTCCCCACAAGAATTTGTATACTAAGGGTGGTTTGGGCATGGTCTACGAATAGAATTTACGACTACATTTTCTATTTCGTTTCGTTGGAATAGTTGTGGCTATTTCAGATTGATTTTCGATTTGTTCTTTTTGGTGTTGTTGTTGCTGCTGCTGTTGTGGTCCTTGTGGCGCATTGGGGCACAAATATCGGCATTGAGTTTATGCCTCAACGGTAACCGTTCACCGTTCCAAGGGGTGGATGGTCAAACGAATGGTTGTACCGACTAATGTTGTTAAGGACTCCAACCCACAATGGATGGCTATATAAATTGGCTCGTAATTTGTGTTGGTATTCCTGGTTGCGGTAACAACGAACTCATTTCTCTTAATTCCGCTTAAAGTGGTGGCTCTTTAAGGCCTATGAATCCAATGAATGCTTGTCGCTGGCAAGTGTTTTCTACAACACGGTTACGTTTTTGTTTAAGGGTGGGTGTGCAGGAAAATGGTGGGCGGGGGAGGTCGGAGAACATTCTTGTGGTGGTTGTTGCCAAGAATGGAGAAGAGCCGCCGCCTTGACTTTATTTCATTTGGAGTTGATGGAGTGTGAAAAAATGTGAACAGATTGTTGTGTAATTGAGTTTTTGGGCAGCTATTTTATTTCGCATTTGGAGCGGTTTTCGGTAGGTCTTTTCCCCCGTTTTGTTAACCATAATTTTCATAGTTGTGGGCTTGTTTGTTATATAATCCCATTACATGATGTTGTTGTTGGCGATGTGGCCGAATGGAATCATGATGGTGTCAGTTTTTTTGTCTTTATACGAATTGTATTTTCTTGTCCTTTTTGCTTTGAATCCTTTTTATTTCGCTTCAGAGATAGTCATTTTTGTGAGGGGGTGGGGTAAGGGGTCGCTTTGAAATATTTATCCTTTGTGGCAAATGGCAAAAATATTACTATTCAATTATGTACGGTCGAGTGAACGAGCCCACATGAATGGCATGCCTGGGGAAGGCTGATCTAAAACTGAAACATATTCCACCTAATCAGGGTTAAATCATTTCAAATTGAAAGGATTAATTCAGGAAGGGCAATTTGGTTTTGCTCGATTGAACAAATACCAATGTGAATATCGTAATGGGATTTGATTCAAAAACTATTCGATTTTATTATGAGAAAGCGTTTTACTCGGTATGACGATCGAAAGAGAATGAAAGAAATAAGTTGGTGGTAAATATTTTAAGGAAGAACTAGGTTTGAAGATATATTATTATGTCAATTTGATTTCGAATGAAAAACATGAAACAAACGTCAATTGCGGCCGGACCGAACTTTCAATCCCCTCCACAGGAACATTTATAAATAAAAAGCAAATGCCAGTGAGATCGGCTGGAAAATGCAGTTAAAGTTTTCAAAATAACATAAGGTTTATGATACCGTTGTAGGAGCAATGTATCACAACCACAACTTACGTATAAAATTTCCAACTACAGGAAATGCTATACATTTCGAGCTTTAAACGTCAAATTTCTGGCCATTACGTGGAAATTGTGGCTGAGATTATTAAAATATCGAGTATCGAGAAGTTTCGTAATTGCGAGCTACAAATATCCGAATTGTAGAAAAATCTGTTTGAAGAGTTTTTTTAAATCGACAAAATACAGAAAAACGAGAAGATATATAAGGGGTTATATAGAAGGACGTGGACTTATCTAGTCAATGTTCTCGTACCTGAGGCAGAATCTGTAACAATCTCTATATACCGAAGTTGTAACATTTTTTTTTTTTGGAAAATGAGGCTAAGATCATCAAAATACCGAAAAACAGATAGTACCGTTATATGGGGCGAAAGGAAAACTTCGGACCTATATAAATAATGTTCTGCCACCGATTGTAGAACCAATTACCAATTTGCATATACCGAATTTTAGACATATCAGTTTGATAAGGTGGCTTAAATCGGCAAAATACCAAATATCGCTAAGTATCGTCATATGGGGCCTATAAGAAAATGTGTACCGATACAAATCGAATATTTGTCATATTGGATACAATACTAACTATTGTGCCAAATTTTTAAGCTCTATATCAAATAATGTAGGCTATATTTTGATTCCAACACAACTCTATTGCGAAATATACATTTTGGCAATCTGATCTGACCTTGAAGCAACCCATGCAAAGTTCGAGTACTCATCGAACATTAAATATTTTGTACATTTTAGTACTCTTCGGGTCCTTGCAAAGTGGTTTTTTCTTCGGCTGAGGTAAGTTCAGCTGAATTTAGTGTCTCCTAAAACCTTATGAAATAAGAGGATGTATAAATCAGATATTTATTGATTTGAACACTAAATTACAATCCACTCGTGTTCAAATACGTTAAAATGGTTATGGAATATTGGATAGCGAATGAACTCCGGAGATGCTCTGAAATTCAAAGTACAGTTCTTCAGTTGATGATCTACGGTTACGATATCTCTAGGGGAACATGATTGGTTGGGGCTAACGATTCATTTTGTTTTGTACGTGGTAGGGATGTTGAGGTCCAGTTTTTCGGAGACAGGTTGGGGACCCGTGGTACAATCGTTCGGCGACAGCCGTCACTTGGAAGAACATACCCATATCCTACTAGGTTGTTTGGTAGCTCACGAAAATATGTTCGGGAGCAGCAGAAACGGCTACAACTCGCGGTATAATCGTTCGGGGGCGGTGGTTTACTCGGGAAAGATACCCAGATCGTCTTAGGTTGTTCGGGTTCGGTAGCTCACGGTAGATATATTCGGGAGCAGCTTACTGTGGATATGTTCGGCAGCAGAGTGTCTAGGCCTTTGCAGACGAATCGGAACTTCTCGGTACCGGCAGCTCACTGTGAGTATGTTCGGGTTTAGCTGTTTAAGACATCTACAACGTTTAGGAAAGTATTCTAGCACTACGGTGTATGACTACCTCTAGTGTTTACGCTATGATATGAAGCAACGAGTCGAGGCTCCTGTATAACAACGAGACGAAGCTCCTTCAGGACAGGCGAAACTCCTGCAGAATGCGAAGCAAAGCCGATGTGTAAATGAATTACAGAAAACTCAACTTAATAAGAGAATCAGTTCAATAAAAATATTCGAAGGACGGAAAATGATTCAGACAATCACTAACTACGCTTCGGCGAGCCCCCAGCAAGCCTGTCTCATCGTAATTCAAAAACCAAGCACTTTGAACAGCGGTATTACCAATTGAATGAGAATTATTTGTCTTATAGGGTAAGTGTGCCTAAGTTCGGCATGTCCCAGTAGTCGGCACTTTTTATTTTTAAGCCCAAATAAATGAAACTATTATAACTAAATGTATTTTGTTTACTTCAAATATATTGTCTGCTATCTTTGTGTACAATTTCGCTAAGAAAAGATGATTTATTCTAATAAAAATTAATTTTTGTCCGTGAAGGTCCTCAACAATCCATATTCTTAAGAAAAGTACAATGAAGACGTCGAATCAGTTTAACTAAACAAAAATATTATATTTTAATGAATTGATTTATTATTATTATTCACTATTCTTACAAAAAAATTGGTATGCCGACTATTGGAACATGCCATACCGACAATTAGCAAGTGGTGCCGACTACTGGCAAAAAAGCATTGTTTTAATAAAACTACAAATTTATTAAATTTAATAAAAATTTATTAAAACTTTATTTATTATTGCAAAAACTATAGAGAATTTCGAATCTGAATAAATTAACTTTGTAATAATTGAAAAGTTCCACTCAGAATGGTGAGCTATTAAAAACGCGAAAATCCTAAAAGTGCCGACTACTGGTACACTTACCCTATTCTGAAAGGCATATTGCTGAAAGTTGAATTGTCCCTTATGCGGCTAACGAATGCTGGGTTCACGTATGCTGGGATAGGTATGAAATCCTGCACTCACGCATGCTCTCATCCATCGATCAATAACAATGTACCATCTCTCTGCATCTTTGAAAACAATTTGTGCGATTTGGAGAACATATTCGTTATTTCGGTATGTGTATTCACAATTTCAATGTTATGTCTTTTATTGATAGCGCAATAATAATGCTGTATAATTTCTACAACAGTGCTGTACCTCTAAGTACTTTGCGTACGCTTGATGTAGGAATTTTAAAGAAACCTCACTTATATACAACAAGCAAACTTTCAAATTCCTAGTTGTTACTGAGAGCCTATTGGCAACGTTGTGACATAACGTACTCTTTAGTACGTTCGTTCCCTTGAAGTATGAATATTCAGAATTTGACCCCATGGAAAATTTAAGAAATGTAGCTCTTCCCCTCTGCTTTTTATACCCTACAGGGTATTATAAGTATTATAAGTTTGATTGGGCCAGAATTTATGTAACAACTCGAAATATTGGTTTCCCATATAGGAAAGTATATATAGATCTTCCTAGCTCGCCGAGCAGAGTCGATCTAGCTATGTATGTCCGTCTGTCCGTCTGTCCATGTTAATTTCTAATCAGGCTACGGGTCGCAATTATGGTTCGATCCTTACGAAAATTTGCACGAAGGTGGGGTTAGGGTCAGAATAGAAGCATTTTTCTTTTGGAGATGATCGCCAAATGTTTAGGGGTTGAAATGGACCAAATACTGAAAAAATGTCGGATTTTGCAGTAGCTATACAGGTCGCAATTATAGACCAATCGACGGAATTTCGCATGTAGTTAAAGTTTAGGGCGGGGAAGAAGCCTACCAATTTGGGTGTTCATCGGATAATATTTAGCGGGTAAAATAGACCATATCTTTTGTGTTGAAAAAATTCAAAATTTTTCATTAAACCGCGAATATTTTAAATCCCGGCGAAATCACAAAGCCATGACAATGTTACTTCTGATCTTTACATTGATGTTAACATCCAACAAATCGGATATATAGCAAAATATGTGCGATATATATGTCTATCAAGGAAGATATGCTTGAAAGATCTCTTATATGTCGAGAACGGCTTAACTGATTTCGACAGTTCTCATTAATTCAGAATGGCCTCCTGGCAAGAAAGATAAAACGTCTAAAAAATCGCATAAAAATATCTCTCTAAAGATGAAAATATTGATTTTGTAACATTTTCTCATATTTTTTCAATTTTGTCATTTTTTTGGCATATTTTCATTTTGAATTAAACATTTGGTAATATTTCTACAGCTAACAAAACTAAGTAGTTAGGATATCAGGATATCATACACAGATCGCCCGATCCTTACGAAATTTTGCATGGGTATAAGATGTGGGTCAGAATAGAAGCCTACTCTTTTTGGAGATGATCGCAATATATTTAGGGGTTGAAATGGACCAAAAAACTGCAAAATTGTCAGCAGGTCGTAATTATCGCCCGATCCTCACGCACATTTGAATGGGGGTTACCGCACATTACAAAAGCCAAGCAGTTTCTTATGGCCATCCAAAAATATTCAATGTGTGAAATAGTTTGTCAACTTTTGTAGACAAAATACGAAAATGTCCATTCCAGTGACTTTTTGGAGAATTCACAAATACAGGAAAGACGCACTTCTGACTATTTCGTTAACGCTGATTTCGTGGAAGAATATAGTCAAATGTCTGTATCTCATATAGATGCGTTTCAGTCAAAAACCAATAATAAATGTTAATCTTTTGCCACTTCTGAGAGATTATAGGTCTTTGGGAAATATTGGTTCCAAATCTAGGAAGACCGTTTACGTGCAACATTTACCAATAAATTGGAAATCAGCAAATTAGTTTATGTTGCTATTATTCGAAAATTAGAGAACGAAACTTGATGGTTTTCTTTTATTATTTGTCATATAAACTGTATCGTTTATTATAGTGTTGTAGGGTATTCAACAGTCGGCCCCGCTCGACTGTAGCCTTTGCTTACTTGTTTATTACAAAACTTTACGATTGTTGAAAGCGATTTGGCCAAAAAAAATTTTTGCTTTGCCAGACAGAGCTAAATATAAAATATCATTGTTCTGGCTCTAAATGTTCAATATTTTGTACTTTTTTCCCCCTTTTGTAGTACGAGTTGCCACAAAACATCACCTTATCGCCCACCCATCTGTGGATCTATTTTAGTGCAACAACTCAGTTTTTGGTGCATTATAGTACGCATTTCCAATTGGACCGTACTGGAATAAATGACAACTATTATTCTTCACTCACGAAAGGTGTAAATTTTAATGTTGTCGAAATTTACGTTTTTTTTTTTGGGGGGATTTATCATTCGTGTTGGTAGTTAATTACCTTTACCTTTTGTCTTCTTTTATTTTTGATTGGCAATAAAAAATCATAACAGAATGTCTTGGCCCAACAAAAAAGGGATGACGAACATAAAAATTTTACTGCCACAGAGGCACTGATAGCCCAGATTGACAATGATGATGGTCCCTTGGTTGTGGTTGGTGGTGGTATTGCGGTGAGGCTGGCTCACGTACCTCGGAGGATATTAAAAGAAACCCACAATGCCCACAATGTTGTAACGCGTCTTTCATCCGATATCAAGGAGGGGGAAATCGTCGTGTTTACGTGATTTTATTTTATTGCCCCGATTGACTTACGGAATAGGAAAAATGCGGTTTCGGGGGATGATTTGCGAAAAACAAACAAACAAAACAAATGACAATCGGCACTTACAATGGGTGATTGCTCTTTTTAACCAACCCCCCTCCCGTGAACACAATGTGACAAACAATAACCACGACAAATTGGTTATTTGTGGTTAATTTTCATATTTATTTCATGTTCTGGTTTTTGCCTGTGTTCTGCTGGAAAAAAAGAATCATTGGCAATTTAAGGTGAAAGGACAAGTGGGCGTGTCACATTAATGTTGCAATAATACGAAACTCAAGCCTTTTCAGACATTGACAGTGCGTGAGGTGAAAAATTCCCTGCCTATTCTACAGCTTCTGGGGAGGAGTGGACAAACACATGCTACTCTTGATGTTTGCACTGATCTTTCGCGTCGCTTTCACTCGCTCCTCGAGTTGCAGCAGTTGTGGCATGAACTGATTTGCTATGTGGCACGTTACACGGTGCATGTGTTGTTTGGCCACATCCGAGGTGTGAGATGTCTAAGTGAGTGTGTTAATGCGACAATTATACACCATCACAAACAATGCATGTGTGTTTGCGTAGTTGTTGTTGTTGTACTTTGCGATACGAGATTGCAACAAATTGTGGTAATTAACACGCTCGTTATGGTTTAATTGAAAAGCCAACTGTCGCGTGTATTAACATCAAAAAGTGATTTGTTTTAATGATGAATAAAATGCGAACAACAACGAAATTGCAACAAAGACAATGTCATAGAAGCGTTCCTTTGCCACAAGCAATGCAATTGAAAGCAGGAACAAGTTGTGTAAATTGATGCACCAAAGAAATTTTAAAATTCGAAATCGTATTGGTTTAAACTCTTTGAAATAAATGGAAGGAATTTATAATCGGTCGTTACTGCTGTGTAAGGCTTACACACTCCAGCTTCTAAATTTGTTCTCTGCAAGGATGTTTCCCACATACTGGGAACACATACTCTCAATTGTCACTAAAAGACCCAAAGAATCTAAAATCTGCGATAAACTTATATGGGGCTGTAACAAACTGTTGACCTAAAAAGTCAATTTTCAATACTAACAAGTAAGCAAAGGCTATAGTGGTGCGGGGCCGACTATGTTATACCCATGGTACAATGAAGAGAAGGTAGGTCAACTTTGAATTGCAAGTATAGAAATTGCAAATATAGAGGTCTACCTGTTTGGCTTGTAATGTCAGAATTAGTATCAAAACAATAAAAAATCAAACAACTTGTTGCATTTATTTTGAATAAATAATTAAAAACCGCGATAACTGAATGAAAGGCCAACACTTCTTTTCAAAATCATGTACTATATGTCTCTAAAGGATTATTTCGCTACAAAACTCTAGATTTTGTCGATGCATGCGTTGAATTGAACATTTTGAAAACACCCGCATTTGAATGTTTTCTGAACAATTTTTTTGTTATTGAGAAGAAAACACATACATAAACAAAAAAAGATGGCGTATTAGGCCAAGAAAATAAAAATATTGAAATCATATGGTAGTTCTGCCCTACCTTGATATCATTGTACCATGGTTATACCCTACAACACTACAATATGTTAGAAGCCCCCTTATGTTTAAATTCATATTGGAAGATTTCGCTTTTGAAATTAGGATTTTGACTAGGGACATTTGCCCAATATTTATGCACTCCGTCGAGCTGTTAGTTGTTTTTACAGCAAAATATAATCCAATGGTCATCCAAAATGCTAGAATTCTTCCCTGTCCTTAACTCTCTTCACAGGCGTGTCGATTGGCTTCAATTGTGTGATCGGAAAAATATTTCTGGTTTTTGTTTAATTTGAACCCCTAAATATTTTGCAATCATCTCCAAGAGTAAGAATTATATCATCTATATGATTTGTTTGTCTACGTCTTTGGCTATATTCGTCAACGAAATCAGCATAAATAAGCCAGAAGTTCGCCTTTTGTGTATTTCAGATATCGCCTGTAAGTAATGCTGGAATTTTTTTCACACAAAAGTAGTGGTCTATTGTACCCGCTGTCCTAAACTCTAACTTTATGCGAGATTTCGTGTCCTTTGGTTTCTATTTGTGACCTTTATAACGGCTGCAAAATCGGGAACATTTTTAGTTGTTGGTCCATTTCAACCCCTAATATTTTGCGGACATCTTTGAAAACAATAGGTCTAGCCCTTCTGAGTCCAACCCTACCCTTATGAAAATTTTCGTGAGGATCGGACGATATTTGCAATACTTATATAATATCCCCAACCTGTGTTGTAAGGTGAAAAAATACTTCAAAATATTAAAAGTCAAATTGAAAAAATCGCATGCGATAAAAAAAATGAAAAATTAAAAAATGTCACAAAATACTACAAAATCTATATTAACATCATTATTGATACCTTTTTATGCGATTTTTTAAGATTTTATTCCTTTTGTGTCAAGAGGGCAATCTGAATTGACAAAATTTGTCAAAATCGGTCCAGCCATTCTTGAGATATAAGCATTCTAACTAACATCCCCTTCCTTTGTATATGCACATTGTATATATTTCGCTATATATAACCGATATATTTACTATCGGCATCTACGTAACGGTCAGAATTAACCTGTTCGTCTATTTGTGATTTCGCCGAGATTTAAAATATTCGCGGTTTAATGGAAAATTTGACTTTTATTTAACACAAATGTAATGGTATATTTCACCTACTAAATATTACCGAATGACCATCAAAATTGGAAAGCTTCTGTCCAGCCCTAAGCTCTAGCCCCATGCTAACTTCCGCTTTGATTGGTCTATAATTGCGAACTGTAGAGCAACTGCAAAATCAGGAATTTTTTCAGTTTTTGGTCCATTTTAACCCCTAAATATTATCCGAACATCTCCAAAAGAAACAGGGTTCTATTCTGACCCTAGGTCCACCTCCATTCTAAATTTCGTGAAGATCGGGCCATAATTGCGACCTGTAGAGTGATTACAAATTAACATGGACAGACGGACGGATCGACACAGCTCGGCGAGATAGGAAGATCCATAAACACTTTCCTACAGTTGAGTAGAATTTTAGTAACCCACTTTTGTTCGGAAGCTAGAGTGATTTCCCCGGACGGATAGATAGATTGACGGAGATCGCTAAATCGACATAGATTTTATTCTGATCAAACATATATATATATATATATATATACACTGAGGGAAAAATCCCGTTGCGAAATCAAGCACGTATGTTGTCATTTTCGCAACGACCCGTTGTTATATTTTTCAACAACGGCTGTTGGTGAATTGTGCACGAACGTGCTCAAATTGACACCGAGACGTGGTCAACTTTCGGTACCAACAACAGCCGTGCTTAATTTGTCCATTTGTAATATTGGTAATTGCAGCCGATTACACACGAGTAAAAAATGACAACGGTGGTGCATGATTCACACACGGTCGTTGTCAATATGACACCGGTCGTGTATGAATTATGCACCACCACCTGCATAATGATGCACCACCGTTGTTACTTTGTACACCGACGTGCATGAATCGTACACGATCGTTGCCATTTTAGCAACTACCGTGTATGAATCATGCACCACCGTTGTCATTTTTTTACTCGTGTGCAATCGGCTGCATATTTACCATTTTTTTCCGTGTTATTGAAAGAGAAAGGACGCATTGTGCAAAAAATTTATTGAAAATGAATAATAATTCGCAAGATCCTCAAAATATCATTGGTGAGTTGTTAGAAATCGATGGCAATATTGTTGTGGTTCGCGATACAAACCATTGCAGCAGTCAAGATGCGGAAAACAATGAGGACGATTATATGTTAAGGGAGTTCTTAAAAGGAATAAATATGGAGTCGCTTTTTGAACAATTAAAAGGTAAGTAAATAAAAATGAATTTTTCAGTTAATCAGTGTAATTAACAAAGAATTTTCTTTTTTGTTCTTTTAGCATCACATGTAACATTTCGCAGCTTGCAGTACTTGAAAAAAGAAGATTTAAAGGAAGCAGTGCCACCATTGGGACTGCGTGTTGAATTCAGAGAAAAGCTCTTTGCTTGGAAAAAACGAAAGGTACGTATTATTTGTTTTACAGAGTTGAACTCAGTATTAATATTGTCATAACAATAGCTCGGGATTGATGACGAAACTATGTCAGTTCCATCTAAAATAGGTGAATGGTGGAAACGCAACGAGACACCTGCAAGTACTCCTGGTACTCCCGACACTACAGGTTCGAACTGCTCAAAAGCCAAAGGAATTTTGTCAGAGGTAAGGTAAGAGTAATATTTGTGTAAGCATAGTTAATGTAGTTTTTTTATTTAATATAGGATCTAACGGAATTGTTAACACATACCTCGAAGGGGAAACTAGCGCTTGAATGTAGTAGCGTTAATAAGAAATTAAGTGACGAGCAAAGAGATGATATAATTAATATAATTATTGAAGATATTTTAACCAACAATGTTACTCTTTACACTCAAGACTATATGCGCATATTGGATGAAATTTGTTCCGTTTTTCCTCTTGAAAACGAAATGAGGGTAAGATTAACAATATAAACAACGTATCTGATTATGTAGTTTCTTAACTTATAATATGTCTTTATTTTTAGGATTATTATTACATTTCAAGAAAAGGAAAGAACAACGCAAGCGGAAAACTTTATGCCAAGTATAGAAACAAGAAGTCCAAAAGAATAAAGCTTTTGATTTCCGAGCCTAGCACAAGCAAAGCAGCAACTCACACATCTCCTAATTTTTGTAACAAAGATGTTCCCGAAATTGATGAATCAGTTGAAAATTCATTGAAAGCTTCCTTACTAAGAGAATGTAATGATTGGGGATCGATCTGCGAAAAATGGAAAAGATCTTTTAACATACGGCAAAGAGATATAAAAAATTTAAGTAGCCATACATTTCTCCTTGAATGGACGAAGTTGTCCGATGCAAGAGCTTCAGAATTGGTAAGTAGCCATGAGCTATTTATTTGTATATGGATACTAATGTTTCGTTTTAGGTCAACATTGATTTCGATATTATGTATCCACAGAAAGGCAATCTTCTACTTTCTAAATGGGACCAATTTAAGAAAAAAATTTACAATTATTATGGGAAAAATATTCATAACGAACATTGCAAACAACTCTTCGCAAATGTTTTGACGGCAAGCAGCATAGGTAAATTTTAATTCCTGATTTATCATAAACATTAAAAGTAATATTTATTTTATATTTCGGTTGCAGATGCTCAAGATTATATATACGCAATACTGTTGAATTCAGTTTTACCATCACCTGCTAGGTTTAAATGTGGAAACGGTAAATTACGAAAAAAAGTAACAATAGCTGATTCGCAGGAAAGTTTCGTACTGCGACTACCGACAATTAACGATTATAAAAGGCAAATTGATACAGTCACTGAAAAGTATTACAATGCTGGATTAACTATACAGCCATTTATAATTGTGGAGGGTTTGTCCGATTTCAATATAAAAGGTTTTTATGTTTTTTTTAACCACAATTTGTTAAAATTTCAATCGTTCCTCGAATGTTTAGATACATGTTTTAAAATTTTTCATGCACTTTCTTTAAAATATCCAAATGCCTGCCAAATTCCATGGATTTTTATCCAAAAATATTTTTATGAAATTAATACTGTATATGATATAAAATCAGTTAATTTGACTTCACTTATTAATTTCTGCAACAATAATTAAAGTACAATTCAAAATGTATATTTGCTTTCGTTGCCGTAAGCATTTTGATAAGGCAAATCTTTTAATAGCTCATTTGAAAACAGACCATTTAATGTCCACTAAATTTTTAAAAGTACAATGCGTTCAGGACAACTGTAAGCAAACATTTACAAAATTTACGTCATTCAGAATTCATTTAGAAAAACTTCACAAGAATCACACAAAAGCTCCACCAATGGTTAAAGCCATTAATGTGCCAGTTGAAATGTCATCATCAAAAGAAAATGATTATACAAACAGTGAAACTGTTATTAACAACAATACAATAGAAAAGGATTTAAATGTTTTGAAAAAGAAAACCTTATATCTGTCTTTACAATTACATGGTCAAAGCTATATGCCTAGAAATCATGTTATAGAAATACAACATTCTGTTTCAATTCTGCTTTCATCCATTTCATGTACAATTGAAAAATATATAACTGATCATCCAAATTATGAAGACTTAAGGTACTTACTAAACTTTTGTAAAAATCCTTTCGAAGAAACTAGAACGGAATATAGACTTTTAAAAATTTTAAAAGAACTAAACTTTTATGATGATCCAAAGGTTTATGTAATTAGCAATCAAGTCTCGGAAATTGTTATCAGCGGAAATCCCAGTTTAGGTCCAAAGTTATCCAATATTTATATAATGCCACTGAAATTCATGATAAGTGCCCTTTTTAAAATTCCAAATCTCTTAGATTTGACATTAGAAAACTCCAAAAAATTCCTAAATTCACCTGTTTTACAAAATTTTACAAACGGTGAGTTATATAAAACTAAATTATTAAAATATCAGTACAATTTAGTTATTCCCTATGTCCTTTACATGGATGATTTTCAAATTAATAATCCTCTTGGAACCCATACATTTTCCATATGTGGTTGTTATATTAGCTTTCCTTCAATGCCACAGCACTTGTTGTCAAAACTTGATTATATATTAACTGCTGCGTTTATACCATCAAAGGATTTAAAAGAACGTGGAAATGAAGTTTCATTTCACAATCTTGTAGAAGAGTTAAAAATTCTAGAAGAAGGGGTTGAAATTTGTGTTCAACAAAGTGTTCAGAAGGTGCATTTTATTTAGGTGTAATTATTGGAGATAATTTAGCAGTTAATAGTATTTTAGGCTACGTGCAATCATTTAACTCTAAAAGATTTTGCCGGGTATGTAGAAGAAAAAAGTCCCAAATGCAATTCGACGCAATTCAGCATTTAGATAGTTTAAGAAACCAAGAGAATTACAACTCAAATGTATTGGAAAATAATTTTCAAGAAACAGGTATTAAAAACAAGTGTATCTTCGAATCTTTACCAAATTTTAACGTCACTGAAAATTTTTGTTTTGATATTATGCATGACATTTTCGAGGGCATATGTGTCTACGATATGTCTAATGTAATTCTCGGGCTGATTCAAGAAAATATTGTTACGTTAGATTGTATTAACAGCAGAAAATCTTTATTCCAATTTGGAGAAATTGAAGTGGGAAATAAATCTGGACCACTAGATTTATGTAGATTGAAAAACTATAACTTAAAAATGACAGCTAGTGAAACTATGTGTTTTACTAATTTTTTACCTTTAATGGTAGGCGATTTAATTCCTTTCTCCAACGATCACTGGAAAGTTTTTATAATATTATTACAAATAATCGATTTACTTTTAAGACCAAGTTATATAGAAGACGATTTAATAAAATTGGAAGAATTAATTAGAGATCACCATTCACTTTATATAACATTATACGGTTCGTTAAAACCGAAACACCACTTTCTTGTCCACTATCCCACAGCTATCCGAAAATGTGGTCCCCTTAAATATCTCTGGAGCATGAGATTCGAAGCTAAACACAAGGAAGCAAAAGCCTATTTAGGAAATACTACATCAAGAGTAAATCCCTGTCGTTCATTATCTATTAAGTCTGGATTGAAATTTTCCAATTTTTTATTAAAACACGAAGATAACTTAGAACCAAATGTTATCATTAATACGCATACCATCGAAGATTTGGCAAAAGAGGAATATTGTTACAAAAAAGTAAGCCAGTTTTAAATTACCAAAATTGCAAAGTGTCTGATGACATTTTTTTTAAGGGAACTAGGTATAAAAAAAACTATTATTTAGCAACAAATAATGCCGCAATTGAACTTTTCAAAATTAAACATTTAATAATTGAAAATGAAAATGTTTACATTTTATGTAACCAAGTAAAAGTTAAAAACTTTGATTACCATTTACAATCGTATGAAGTTGGTTCTCTGAATGAGGATACAATTTTTTTAATACCAATTTTAGATTTTATTACTTACCCATTTCACTTATATCCTATGAATAATGGAAAAGTTTATTTCAGATTTAAGTTAATTTAATTTGTTTCTATACATTGAATATATGTAATTCGAATTGTTTTGTTAAATCAAATATGTATTTATATTGAATTTATGTAATTGGTTTCGTTCAATAAAATACTTTTCAAAAAATGTCGTTTCTTCTACTAAGGGTATAAAATGGAAAAGGAACGGATATCAAAAAATGACCACCATTGATTTCAATCTGACAACGGGCGTTGACAATCCGACAACGGAGCGTTGACAATCTGACAACGAAGCGTTGACGATCTGACAACGAAGCGTTGACAATCTGACAACGGGGCGTGCTCGAAATGACCACGTATGTGCTCATTTCATGCACATCTGTTGTTGAAATCGTTGCCAAAATCTCGGTGTCAAAATGACAACAGCGTGCTCATTTTGACACCAAACGTGGTTGATACACTATCATACACGGATGTGGTCATTTCATACACGGATGTTGTCATTTTTTCTCTGGGTGTATATATATATATATATATATATATATATATATATATATATATATATATATATATATATATACTTTGTGAGGTCTAAAATATATATTTTAGGGGCTACAAACGGGCCACACTGTGCTCATATACACTTATCAAGGGCCTTTGATACGGTCAATCATGCCACGTTGTTGGAGGACTTTGAGAATACTGCCATTCGGCCGTCGTTGAAACATTATATGTGCCGACTCCAGTCGTACGTAGAATTCTAGAACAAGAAGTCCAAGCCTCTTAAAGTGAAGTAGGAAGGTCCCCAAGATGCGGCGATATTTTCGGTACTGTTTAACCTCTCCGAAATTCTGTGCCCTAAAGACGGCAGGGATGACTTTACGATCATTGCTTCCTGTCGTTGATGGCAGGTGTGTCTATCTTACGGAGCTACTCGGCTCTTCCATGCGAGGAATATGAAAATATCCGCCACAAAATCAACGGATTGCGGAAATGAGAATACACATGGAATGCGGAAATGAGAACACAGCTGAATGTGCAGGTCGAAGGGCACATAATTCCGATCACTGACTACATCAAAATCTTGGAGTCACATTTGACAGCAAGTTCAAGACGTTCGCGTAAGCCACAGCTGTCTGCGATAAATTGAAAAGTAGAAACAAGGTCCTAAAGGCGATAGACGGCAGCACTTTGGGAGCGTATGAGAAACCTCGTTGACCTCTTATAAAACGATAGCTAGGTTTGAGTGTAGCAATGCGGCACCATTGTGATCTGCATTAGTATGAATTCACTAATGCAGTCACCGATGGAGGTAATGAATGCCATCCTCGGAGTGGTCTTAGACCCTAGGACTCGTTGGACGAAATCGGTTTCGATATCGAAATCGATAACTCTAGAAGGGAGTATCCGATTTTGTTCAAACTTTATACATCATAATATTTTTATCAAACTGAGATCGAGTTCGAAGATGGGAAATATCGGAGCATTCTTTTCCTCAAACGATCAAAATGTTCAAAGAAAATAATTTACAATTTTTGAGTTTTGCCTTGTTAGGGCGAAGATCATTTGTTTAAGATTTCGCTTCAAATTTCCAATCGTTTGCTCGATTCGAATGGGAAATATACATGATCTTCTGAGCCTGGGTGGGATTTGAACAATGGATCGCGGTGAGCAGCCAACTAGAAGTTGCCATCTCAACGTTCAATACATACGTAAATGCTTAAATGCTGAGGGTATATATCTGTTGGCAAACCGAGTGATTTCTTATACGATTGCCAGACTGTGATTCAGGATATTATGTCTTTGTGCATTTGTTTGTAACATGCAGAAGTAAACGAAATAGACCCATAGTTCCTATTGATGATCATCGTAGAATCACATTTTGAGTCGATTCATGGTTGTCCGTCTGTGCATGTATTTTTGTAAACAAAGTACAGGTCGCATTTATTGTCCGATTACGATGCAATTTGGTGAGAATCGGTCCAAATTTAGAAATAGCTCCCACACAGATTTTCGTCCGATTTCAGTTTATTTTGCACCACATGTTTAATATTCGTCCAACTATTTCGGTGCATCCGACAGAATTCAGCCTAGAGGCAAATACTTCACATTTGGTGAAAATCGGTTTAAATACAGGGTATGATGAAAAAACTGCAACCATCTTCTTCAGACTGCTGTCATTTCCAAGCCACTCGTCCGACAGCTATTAAAATTATTCCATTGACAGCTCATTATATTGTTTACATCTTTCTCCGATGAGAAAACATTCTTTGTCCAGCAGTTCGTAAACAAACTAAATGATCGTGTTTACTTGCCAAAGAGGTCAGCTGAAAATGTGCACCTTCGGTTGGCCAGCACAACTCAAGCGCCGGCCATGTTGATGATGTGGGCCTCCATAACAGCCGATGGTAGCTCTCTGCTTGTATTAATCGACCGTGGCATCAGAATAAATGCCAAATATTATCGCGAAAATATTCTGGAGGGTGTATTAAAGGCTTGGGCACGCAAACATTTTGGCCGCAGACTTGGACATTCCAACAGGACTCAGCACCATCGCACTCAGCACGCGCCACCCAAGAATGGTTACAAAATGAGGTTCCTCGCTTCATTTCCAGCGCAAAATGGCCATCAACATCTCCAGATACCAATCCGTTGGACTATTGTGTACAAATTATTGTACATGTAACCCAAAAGGCCTGCATCACATTTCGCAGTTCTATCTTAAATTTTGCGAAGTATCTAGCAAAATATGTGAGACCCTTTGGCTAATGATATATATATATATATATATATATATATATATATATATATATATATATATATATATATATATATATATATATATATATATATATATATATATATATAAAAGTTCGATCTGGGAACCCAAAACTCTTTTGGGATTTTTATCCCCACAGATTTGCACAGTGTAATTAGCATACAAATAGTTACTTGACAAAAAATCTTATTACTGCTCTCAATTTAATATTTCGTTTTTATTTGAAAACCACAGAAACAAAGTGCAACTTATGTATCTTATATATATTTTACGCATATATGTACATATTTTACACACAAACTTTCAAAAACAACATCAAGGTATGCTTATTTTCTGATGTAACTTACAAGGACAACATCAGCAGGGCAAACATAAGACATTATATCCTTGTGGTATATTCATTTACGGAAGAGAAACCAAGCCAACCAAACAACAACGACAACAAAATACAAAATTCTTAATGTCATTAATAAAATTATCACTACGACGGTACACACCAATTAAGCAACCTGCCAACGTTTTCAACATTTGACACCACCGCCACCCGCAAACATCAGACCACAGAACGGTAACATGTAACGCAGTCAACTTAGACAAAGCTCCACCATAACCAAACAAAGGATGCTATGTGGAAATTTGTTGTAGGATAAAAAACACACACACATAGTCATATAGTTGTGTGAGACACTCTGTACATAAGGATATACTTGCGGCTGTACATAAACATGGAAGCCGTTTTGTGCAAAACAACCTCGAGTAAATGAAAAATACAGACAAAGTTTTTGTCTCTGGTCTATGGACTCTTAACATTCGTCCTTCCCCATTTCGCCCCACGTTCAAGGACCAACTTTTGATGGCAACTTCAAGCACAGCCGTTGTTGTGATGTTGTTGTTAAGTTGGAGTTTAATGTTGTTGCTGGTGTATTTTTAATTTTGTATCGTAGAAGGCATCAGGGCCAACGAACCATCCAACTCAGGGAAACTAGAAACGCTTCTGTCGCTACAGAAACAACACAAATTGGCCAAATTATGTTGTAAATGTATGGTTGGTGGTACTGGTTGCCAAAAAAAAAGCCAACTTAGAATGTGGTGAAAATTGAGCGTTGTTTTTATTCCTGTCTTTTTGAGAAATGCAATTATTTTATTTCACTCAGACACGACACGAAATTCATGATTCTTAAAATTTATTTATGCAAGGATGTATGGTGTGGGATAAACAGTGACTATGATCAGAGGAATTTGTGTCATATATACAGGGTGAAATAAAAAAAAATGGAACAAAGTCAAATGCCATAATTTTTACATTTTTTTTTAATTTTATTCAATGAAAGCAAAAAATTTTTTTCGCGATAATATTCGGCATTTATTCTGATGCCACTGTCGAATTATACGAGCGGAGAGCGATCATCGGCTGTTATGTCGGCCCACATCATCACCATGGCCGGCTGTTGAGTTCTGGTGGCCAACCGAAGGTGCACATTTTCGGCTGACCTCTTTGGCGAGTAAACACGATAATTTTGTTTGCATACAAACCGCTGGACAACGAATGTTTTCTCATCGGAGAAAACTAAATTAAGCAGTTCACCACTTTCGGCCAAGCGAAGCAACTCTTTAGCTCTTTTCAGTCCATTTTCTTTCTGTTGCGGTGGAAGTTCTTGGACTTTTTGGAATTTCAATGACTTTACCCCAAGATCATTTTTCAAAATTTGCCGAATGGAATATTGCAATATGTTCAGCTCACGGGCCATTTTTCGGCGACTGCAACGCCGGTTTCGATCAAGTCGCTTCTTTACTTTTCCATCTATTTTTTTGCTGATGCTGCTGTTTTCATCCGTCCACTTCCTTGACATCGGGCTACGCTACCAGTATCACGGTAACAGAATCATGGCACGAGACACAAAAAATTGTTTCACATTTAAATGCTGCAGTGCTCTAACGATAGCCACTTGTGGTTTTCCAGCCAAATATAAAGAAATTACACTATAACGCTTACATTCCAATTCACAGCAAAATGCTTTTGTACGCTTGTAACAATATAATGAGCGGTCACTGGAAAAATTTCAACAGTGTCGGACGAGTGGCTTAGAAATGAAAGCAGTCTGAAGTTGGTTGCATCATCTCACCTTCTCAAAGGTCGCCATAAATGTAAACAAGAGCCATGAATAAATAGATACTAAGAGGAATGCATTAAAGCAAGAGATTTTTATATAATCCTCCAATTTTTTTTACTAATTTTTTTCTATATGCAATTTGATAGTAAACATTCCAGATGTTGTGAAAACATTGAAACATTTGATCGTGACGTCTCCTTAAAGACTTAATATATAAAAACTCAACAAATCCTAGTCCATTGTTCCTATACCAAAACCAGTAAAAATCTATATACAAAATGTGGAATATTGTGTGGAATTGTTCTACAACGTCCAATAATGCCTTTCAGATGAAAAAAATCTTTGTGGAAAACTCAATAAATTTCGATAGAAACTCGAAATGGTGAAAATTTTCATCAATCTGGCATGGTTTGTTGACAGAAATGTATAAAAAAAAAAATGCTTAACAATAAGCCATCAGAAACGTAAAAAATTTTTTAATATATATTTCCTGTCATATTTTATATCGCATGACTTTTTTCAATTTGACTTTCTATATTGAAGTAGATGGCCCAGGCCGCGTTGCCGGTCTGTAGTTTTAGTCTTTTACGCATAGTTTTAAAAGCATAATAATTCACAGATCTGGCTCACATAAGTGGCACAGTTTTTAGTATAAATGATGATTCGACTAAGTGAAATAAATATGCATTTCAAAAATGTCAATATACGTTCGAGTACCGGGCGATTTGTAGTGTTTCAAAAAATCTGATCCTATTTTTCAGCCAGAGGTTTTAATTTGAGAGTTGGAAACCCAGATAATATAGCACATATATTAAACAGTATACTGTATACATCATCTGTTTACAATAGTCCCATGTAAGATGGTTTTCTACCCTAAACACACATTTCAAACCGATACGAAATATTGAAATTTTCCCCGAAGAGTCTTCTATCCCTTAGAAACCAAAATTAATTGAAATTGTGACCAAGACCCTGTAAATAGTAGAAATTAGCCGATGTCTTCATATAATGGTTATACCAAAGCTTGGTCCTATACTTATAATTATTTGAAAGAATGTTTTGTTCTTTCTAAAATTCATTTAAGGAATTAACAAGTAAAAAACATTTGGAACGAATTACAAAATTTTCAAAAAATAAATCCATTAAAAATTCAGTTAAAATCTTTAAAATATCGGAAGGTGCCGATATATGGGAACTTATATAGACAATTACCTTTCAGGGGTTAAAGTGCTCACAAAGAACTTCTTGTGTGGATTTTCAGACAATACCATAGGAAAATATGGCTAAAATCATCAAAATACCGAATATCGGGGATACCGTTATATGGGGGATATGCGATATCGTTAACCTATATAGAGAATTCTCTGTCAGGGTATAAAGTACTCACGATGAACTCCTCGTGTGGAATTTCAGACAATTCCGTTGAAAAATGTGGCTGAAATCATCAATATACCGAATATCGGGGGATACCGTTATATGGGGGCTATACGATATCCTGGACCTATATAGATAATTCTCTTCCGAGGTATAAAATACCCACAATGAACTCCTCGTGTGGAATTTCAGGCAAATCCGTTGAAAATGTGGCTAAAATCATCAAAATACCGAATATCGGAGGGTACCGTTATATGGGGGCTTTACGTTATCTTGGAACTATAAAGATAATTCTCTTCCGAGGTATAAAGTACCCACAAGGTATTCCTTATGTTGATTTTCAGACAATTCCGTTGAAAAATGTGGCTAAAATCATCAAAATTCGGTATTCGGGTACCGTTATATGGGGGCTATACGATATCGTGGACCGATATAGCCCATCTTCGAACTTGACCTGCCTGCAGACAAAAGAGGGATCTGTGCAAGATTTTAGCTTCCTATCTTAATTCGTTTAGACTGTAGCGTGATTACAACAGACGGACGGAGAGGGCTAAATCGTCTTAGAATTTTACGCTGATCAAGAATATATATACTTTGTTGGGTCTAAAATGATTATTTCGATGAGTTACAAACGGAATGACGAACTTAATATACCCTCCATACTATGTATGGTGGAGGGTATAAAAAGGGGCTATATCGCAATGTAGACCAACCTGAAACATATTTTGTACAAATAATTCCTTATGTAACCCATAGGACTGCATCAAATTTAAAACTCTATCTTACCTTTTGCGGAGAATACAGAAAAATATTTGAGGTCCTTTGTGTATGGTTAAGGTATATAAAATGGACCTTAAAAAAGTTTGACCCCGGAACCCCCTCTTTTGGGATTTTTATCTACCAACCAAAAAAATTTCCCAACCTCATGATTGGCTGCGGCGCAGTGCAATTAGTGACGATAGCACATAGTCGCCTCTATGACGTTACCTGTGATTTGAGGTTACGGGTTCGTTTAAGGGTTCAAAAGAATTTTACGATGATATGAATCCTTTTCTTACTAAATTTTCAATTCGCTCCTCTATTTTGTATAGTACGCATATAACATTGCATCTTCAAACCGGTCCAGCCGTTCTCAACTGATTCCATTACAAACGAACAACAATTGATTTTTATACCCTACAACACTATGTGTTGGGGGTATTATAAGTTTGATTGGGCCAGAATTTATATAACACCTCGAAATATTGGTTTCCCATATAGGAAAGTATATATGGATCTTCCTAGCTCGCCGAGCTGAGTCGATCTAGCTATGTATGTCCGTCCGTCCGTCTGTCCGTCTGTCCGTCTGTCCATGTTAATTTGTAATCACTCTACAGGTAGCAATTATGGCCCGATCTTCACGAAATTTAGAATGGAGGTGGGTCTTAGGTCAGAATAGAACCCTATTTCTTTTGGAGATGATCGCATAATATTTAGGGGTTGAAATGGACCAAATACTGAAAAAATGTCGGATTTTGCAGTAGCTATACAAGTCGCAATTATAGACCAATTTCGCATGTAGCTAGAGTTTAGGGCGGGGAAGAAGCCTACCAATTTGGGTGGTCATCGGATAATATTGAGCGGGTAAAATATACCATATATTTTGTGTTGAAAAAATTCAAAATGTTTCATTAAACCGCGAATATTTTAAATACCGGCGAAATCACAAAGCCATGACAAGGTTACTTCTGATCTTTACATTGATGTTAACATCCAACAAATCGGATATATAGCGAAATATGTGCGATATATATGTCTATCAAAGAAGATATGCTTGAAAGATCTCTTATATGTCGAGAACGGCTGAACTGATTTCGACAGTTCTCATTAATTCAGAATGGCCTCTTGGCAGGAAAGAAAAAACCTCTAAAAATCGCATAAAAATATCTCTATGAAGATGAAAATATTGATTTTTTAAAATTTTCTCATATTTTTTCAATTTTGTCATATTTTGGCATATTTTCATTTTGAATTAAACATTTGGTAATATTTCTACAGCTAACAAAACTAAGTAGTTAGGATATCAGGATATCATATACAGATCGCATTTATGGCCCGATCCTTACGAAATTTTGCATGGGTATAAGATGAGGGTCAGAATAGAAGCCTACTCTTTTTGGAGATGATCGCCATATATTTAGGGGTTGAAATGGACCAAAAAACTGCAAAATTGTCAGCAGGTCGTAATTATCAACCGATCCTCGCGCACATTTGAATGGGGGTTACCGGACATTGCAAAAGCCAAATTGGAAATGAGCAAATTAGTTTAAGTTGCTATAATTCGAAAATTAGAGAACGAAACCTGATGGTTTTCTTTATTATTTGGCACAATATCTTGTGGAATTCTTTCGAGTATCTCGCCTATATAAACTGTATCATTTATTATAGTGTTGTAGGGCATTCAACGGTCGGCCCCGCTCGACTGTAGCCTTTGCTTACTTCTTATATATATAGAAGACTATTATAAATTTTGTAATATGTTTGTTTTTGCGTTGAAAAATTGAAGCAAATCTAATTAGTGCACAATAAGATGGTTGTTGTAGGTAATATTAAAAAGATCATTTTTTATTTTCGTAAGGCAAAATTTCATCCAATAAGAAAACAAAATGCTAAATTGCAGCCATTTTAGTTGGAAATTGGGATTAGTGGAGTGTCGGATATCACAAGCGATATCAACATATGAGGGCCACGACAAACAGTGCATTCATATCCTCTTAGAACGTGAATTTCTAAAATATTAATTTTTATTTGTTTCTCAAAGCATCAAATACCTAAAATCTGCAGGGTCCAATATATGCGGACTATGTGTACAGATAGATAATAAAGAAACTTTACTGAACTCAAAAGATTTCAGCAATTACCCAGAAAACCAGAACAATATCAATAATTTGTAACCGGCAATACCGGCAGTTTGATATACCGATCGCAGCTGAAAGCCGATATATGTTTATACCCTACACCACATAGTGGTAGGGATATTATGTCTTTCTGCATTTGTTTATAACATGGAGAATGAAGCGCGCTAGACCCATAGTTACTTCTGAAAATCTTCATAGAATCACTTTCTGAGTCGATGCATGTCAGTCCGTCCGTCCGTCTTTCCGTCTGTCCAAGTGTTTTTGTGAAAAAAATGCAGGTCGTATTTATTATCCAACTGAGATGAAATTTTCCAAACAATATTTGCTTGGCCCAAGGACGAACCCTATTGACATTGTTGAGAATCGGTTCAAATTTACATATATCTCTCATATATATATTTAACAGATTTCGGGTTAATTGTGCACCAAATGACCAATATCAGTCCGAATGACGTCCGACCGAATTCAGTCCAGAGTAAGTATCAACTTCAAATGAATTCAGCTTAGAAAAAAAATACTTCAAATTTAGTGAAAATCGGTTCAGATAAAGTTTCATATATAAGTTTCATCCGATTAAGTCCCTCACATGTGTAATATGCACCCTCAACAATGATCTCTGATTCCAGATGTCAGATACAGCTCCGAAATAAGTGCCTACATTTTTTCAAGATGGGTTCAAATTTGGATATAGCTCCCATATATATCTTTATCCGATATCAGGTTTATTGTGCACCAAATGGCTAATATCAGCCCAAATGAACTGAATCTTACCAAAATTAATCTTAGAAACAAGTACTTCAATTTTGGTGAAAATCGGTTCAGATAAAGCTAAAGCTCGCATATATATGTTTTATACGGTTTTGGGTTAAAATCCACACATGCGTAATATGCACTCCACAACAATGACATTTGGTACCATATATCGTATAGAAATATCTCTGCCAAATTTTATCGAGATCGGTTCAGATGTTTACGGTTATTATTAACCATATATGTAATATCAGCCCAAATTGAATTGATTTTTTCATATTCAAGCGAATTTTTTTATTTGCTGAAACTGGGTCTATTGCTCCAACAAGAATTTTTTAACATAATTGGAACTACGGGTACAAGAGCCTACGTCAAACTTGTTGAAAATCGATTTAGAGTTGGATATAGTTCCCAAATTGTGACTACTCTAAAGCCATGGCAGGTATTCAAATAAGGTTCATAGTTGCTATGATCTACTTCACATAAATTCCCAATATAAACTTTTTTTGTTACGGGAGCCCTACTAAGTACGCATATTGGTGTAGGGTGTCATATAGACGGCCTTTCCCTACTTTTGGAAATTGTGACTGGAATTTTCAAAGTATCAAAAATCTCGAAGTACCATTATAGCTCAACAAAATTATGAAAACTCATTCAATCTGAATTTCTCTTAAAATTAATTACTACCAAATATCCTTCACATAAATTAATTTGTTTATAATAAATCATCGAAAGATTGGTCATAAAAATTCCATTAGAATTAAAAATAATTAAGTTTAATAAATATGTTGTGTATTTCGGCAATTTGTTACACATAACAAATTCCCAGATGAGTTCCCAATTTTATAATGTACTCTTACATTATTTTTTGTTTCTATAAATCCATTAACAGCTATCAGCTGCCATAAAATCGTCCATAAGACATGGCAATTCACTCGCTCACATGCCATTGGATTGCTTGTTGCCTGCTATGCCGCTATCGTTTTAGCCACAAGTAAAAAGCCCCCAAAATAAATAGAATATCAATCAATTAATGCCATAATGAACATTTAAACAAAATTCAATTCAAACCAATTTGCGGCAATAAACCTGTGGTAGTGGGAAAGAGATAGTTATAAAGAAAGAGAAAGAGCTATGAAATAATGAAGAAACAAAAAAAAACAAGAGTCACACTACTCTTGGCCAAGATTGTTGGGCAAAATGCCAAAAACAAAGAGAGAGAGACATTGAAAGTTTTACATAAATTGTTGTGGTATTTGTGGGTACATACACACGTAGTCGTCTGAAATAAATGGAGTATATATTTGTGTACAAAACAAAACAAAAAAATTGGCCCCAAAAACACCCACAATGGCTTTGCTTCTTTGTACCGTTTTGGTAGAAAATTTAAGACTTGGCCCAAGAGAACAGAGGAGAGAATTTATAGCAGCACAAATGCACACAAATAATAATTTTATGAGCTTAAATTGAAATAATCATGAAAACTCCGCCCTACAGTCAACGCAACGTTATGGCCAAGACAAAGCTGAGATGGTAAGCAAAAAGCACACAACTAAAAAACTTAAGGAGAAAACAATTTGTGGGAACGTTTATTCTTCCTCTCTGCAGCAACAAATTATGTAAAAATTGATAAATTAAAAGGCCACAACAGGGCAAACACAAGCTAAAAACCAATTTCCCACTATTTTTCGTTTGGGTGAAAAAGAAAGAGAAATCTTTTTTAATTTCTAAATATATTTATCTCTTTTTCTCCTCCATCGTGTTTCCCTAAAATCTTCGTCAGCCATATTGTTCGTTTGCTGCCAACAATGAGAGCCTCACGCTATCTCTCCCGTATGAGAGAGAAAGAGAGTAAAATAACGTCAATTGATTTTATTCAGTAATTTATGAATTATGCATGGCCAGAGAATTCATTTACCTTTGACTCTGCCCGGTTGACGCCAACGACAGACAAAAGTTGCACCGGCCGAGCTGAAGAAAACTTCAACAACCAACTCCCATTGACAAGACACACGGACACACACACACGAATATTGTCGTCGCGAGCAATCGTAACTTTTTATAGAGTTGAGTGTTTGTTAAATTGAATGTACGACGCCTGAGGAATAAAATTAAATGTTTTTGGTTTTATGAATTTTTGTCTCTTTCGCTCTTCAAGCTCTATATAACTAACTCTCCCTTTCCTACATACGAGTCTTGTGACGGCAGCACAACAACCTTAAGGCAATGTGAAGTTTGAATTTCTGCTTACCGTAAGATAGCTGGCCATTTGAGTGAGTTTGTGTGTGTGCGTGTGTATGACAATCATTGGAGGGTTTGTTTCTGGGTATGCAGCAACAATGGCAACAATCGTCTACACCACACCCCATTCTCGGCAACATCCAACTACAACAATGCCAACAACAACTGCTAAATACTCTATAACATCATTGCTCCGACTGCGCTGCCTCTTAAATAATCTACACTGCCATTCGTTTCAATAACTCAGCTCTGGTGGTGGTGGTTTTATTTCTTCTTGTTCAACTTCTGCTTCTCTCACGCTATGCCATAGCCTATTTGGATTCCTGGCTGATGATGGAGATGGGTGTTTTTGTTTTGTTGGCTGTGGAGGAAACATTGGCGGTGGTGTTGTTGCTTTTGTTCGGCCGGTTGGTTGGTTGGCTGGTTAGTGGTTGGTGGTTGGACACATACAATTTGTGACTCGCTTACTTGGCTGAATGGTGTCCGCTGCAGCTCTCAGTTCAAATTGAATTTTCATTGTGAATGTTTGTTATTCATTTAACGGCTCGAAACTGTAAATTTCTTTTTACCGTCGGCGGTTAAGTCCAATAAAAACAGCTAAAGAAGAAAGAGAAAAGAAAAACAAAAACAAGTAACTGCGAGTGTTTTATCTGCTCTTCGAATCAAGGTTCTTATTGGAATCCGGTTTGAAACCAACCCACCCCGCCGTAACAATAAAACCAGAAGGAATACCAAACCATCATCAGCTTCTTTGGCTGTTAGTCGAATAAAACAAGTTCAAGCATAAAGAGTGTTTCGGCAGAGCGCGCGGTGTGATGTGAAAAAAAGTTTTATTGAATTCAATTTATTGCCACTGAAAATATTTATGACAAAATTCGGAATTTTGGTTGTGGCTGAAAATAAAAAAACAAAACGCATTTTCAATGCATGGAAGCTATTGATTAAGAACAGCCATAATATTTTGATGGACTTCACACGTTAATGGAATTTCATAATTTTATTGCAAATTAATTGAAACTGCAGGAAGTTCCAAAAACCGGAAGTTTTGCCAAAAAATATATCAATTTTGTGTTGAAAATTTAAAAGAAAGTGAATCTTAAAAAAATCCCAAAATAAGTTTATGTGTTATCTTGAAACGTCGTTGTCCACCCATTCCATATTGCTGCAACAATAATGGTTTTGGAACAACAAACTCAACAACCAGCAGCACAGCAACATCCTCCCTCACCACAACATCATCCAAATATTCCGCAATTACATCACTCGCCCTTGGCCCGACAATTGTCACCCGTGTCGCCGGCCAATCCTTCCAACAACGGCAATAGCAGCAACGGTATTGTACCGCCTAATATGCCTTCGGAAGCATTGCATCCCACCGCTGCCCTACAATTGTATGCTGCTGCCGCTCAATTGGCTCCCGGCGGTGTACGTGTACCGCCATGGAATCCTTTTTTGCAATTCGGTGTGCCTGGCGTTTTTGGGGGCGCTCCGTTTTTGGGTCGGCCCCGTTTTGAGGCGAATGGACCACAAAATGCCGCCGCTGCCGCTCAAATGGCTGCAAGTAATGCCTTTGCCAATTTAACCGGTCTAAGTGCGGCAATGCGAAATGTTTCGGCCGCTCAAACAACGGCTGCAGCTGCTGTGGCCTCGGCAGCCATACAGCATCGTCTTATGATTGGAAATCGTCAGAATATGCCACCGACGGGACCACCAAGCGAAGGATCAAATGATGATGCGGGTAAGTTGAGAAGTTGTGGGAACTTAAAATGTAGGGAGAGGTTTTAAAGCCGAGTTCTGTTGAAAAAAGCAACGACAAATTGTACGGCCGATGAGCTTTTGAGTGGTTTAGAAAAGTATATGGACAGAGACACATTAAAGAGTATTGAATAGAAATATTTTGGTTCACAAAAATTCAAATTTTCATTACATTTGCAAAGTTTCAGAACAAGTTTTCTCTTCCAGAACTGCAAAAATGTAAAAGTTTTCTTCTACGAAAACTGATGTTCCCTTTGTGATATCGAAAACAAATTGAAAAACTAGTGAATTCTAGCAGGTTCTGGCACAGAGCAAAGAAATGTATTGAAAAAGAAAGCATAACAAATATTTGACTGGACACATTGTTCTGCCGATGAACTTCTACATGTGGATATTTGAGTAGTCATTGAAAAGTGTTTGACAAAGTTCCAAAGTGTTTATGAAAATAAAATTACTTTTTTTTCTCCAAAAATTCCAATTTTGGATAAAAATTTGGCTGACCGGCGCTTACGTTTTTGTGGCCAACCGAAGGTGCACATTTTCAGCTGACCTCTTTGTCAAGTAAATAGATCATTTTGTTTGTTTACAAACTGCTGGACAACGAATGTTTTCTCATCGGAAAAAATCAAATTCGGCAATTCACCACTTTCCGCCAAGCGAAGCAACTCTTTAGCTCTTTTGAGTCTATTTTCTTCTGTTGCGGTGTAAGTTCTTGCACTTTTTGGAATTTCAATGGCTTTACCCCGAGCTTATTTTTCAATATTTCAATGTACAAAAATTCTATCGAAGATGTCCCCAAACGATTTGCTTGTTTCGTTTTCAAAATTGCTGTCTTTTCATAAATTTCGATTAAATTCAATAAAACCAGTAACGGCAAAGCCAACGCTCCCTACCAAATTTGATGCTCAGCCTAATCTCTGTCTTAACGTGGGGTTACGCCCCACCTAAACTTCAGAACTCTTGAAATTTCGAATTTTTTTTTTACTTATTTGGTTAATTGCTTGGCTTAAGGTCATTAAAAAACAATGTTTTTTATTTTTGAATTTTTCCTATTTTTATTTATCCAATATTTCGATTTCCTCCGGAAATCATCTTCAGGGATATTTTTAAAGTAAAAGCTTGTCCATTGAGTTTAAATGTCACTATCAAACTATTTTATGTAACAGCTACTCATTATTGCTCTGGAAGAGTGCACGTTACAAATCTGGTTACCAACCCATGACTAAATATTTAGATATATGTTGGCCACTAAAAATTCAGTTAAATAAGTACTAATTTAACGAATTTAGCCACAAACAATTGTTCTATAAATACAAAGTTATTGACTTTTACTGGTTAGAAAATACTACTTCTATCTTTAAAATAATGGGTTGGTGCTAGTGGTGGGGTATAATTTGCAAAGCTCAGTTATAGATAGGACTAAGTCTGAGTGTCAGTATGAATTTATTAAACAATTTATTCACATTGAATCTCATTAGAAATCCAATTCCTACTGACTTTATATTGAGACCATAGGTTACAGCAGCCATGCCGCTCAACTGATAATAAAGTGCATAATATAGCGAAAAGAACAATTTCAATGTCAAGTTCCATTAATATTAAATACTTATTGAAAAGTGTGTGTGTGTGTGTGTTTTTTCAATATAGTTTTTTTGTTTTGTTTTTGTAATTAATAATGCAAACAATGTCGCGTCTCACTGATGTAATTGATTAACAATTTATTACATTCATTGACAACATTTTGTGTACAAATCAATTACATATTAAAATTAATTAGGAAACAACAAAATAAATAAATGAAAAGAAAAATAAATTGATTGATTAATCAAGTAGTATAGCACATAATCTTCTTAATACAAATATGTAATACAACTGTCGGAAATTCAAAGGGGTTTCAAAACATTGTTAGAATTAGTTAATATTAAAAAGTATAAGAAGACCACGTGGAAATTGGTTGCTGATGCAAATTTAAGTTTAAATGGAATAAATTTAAATATATATTTTTCAATGTACATATCAGCTGGGATGGACTTTTTGAAATAAGCATCATAAAGGCTGGCGAATCTCGACAATTTTTCCTAAATTTCCACGACCAGAAAGAAATGCCGTGTTTTAAATAATGCTGTGCAACAATCATGCTCGAGTGCAGTGTTAAGGAGAATTACAACTACAACATGAGTTGATTGGTCCAACGCGCAAAGTAGCTCTTATATATATAAAAAAAACAATTTCTTCCTTAGACGAAAATTTTCTTCCTTATGGAAAAATAAAAATATAAGTAAACAAGTAAGCAAAGGCTTTAGTCGTGCAAGGCTGACTGTGTGACCCTGCAACTTTGTAATATTTTGGAAAACCCCCCTTTTGCCCGATTTTTATACCCTCTACCATACTATGGAAGGTATATTAGCTTTGTCATTCCGTTTGTAACTCCTTGACATATTCATGATAGACCCCATAAAGGATGAGCGATGTCCGTCTGTCTGTTTGTTGTAATCACGCTATCTTTCGAACGAATTGAGATATAAGGCTAAGATTTTGCACACATATGTATTTTGCCAGTAGGCAGGTTAAGTTCATAAATGAGCCATGTCGGTCCACGTTTTGTTATAGCCCCCATATAACGATACCTCCCGATATTCGCTATTTTGATGATTTTAGCGACATTATTCACGAGAATTGTTTCAAATTTGGTATTTGAAGTTAGTAATGGGTACTACAGCCTATGCAAAAAAAAAAAAAAAACTCTTTGCATGTCCACGACTTCGTATAGCCCCCATACAACGGTACCTCCTTTTATTTGGTATTCTGATGATTTTTGGCGAAATTATTCGACGGAATTGTTTCAAATTGTGTATTTGAAGATCTTAATGGGCACTACAGCCTATAACAAACAATTACTAATGCAAGTCCACGACTTCGTATAGCCCCCATATAAAGCTCATCATTTTAACTGTATTTTTCGGATTTTGTTGAAATATTTCAAGTTCCTTCCAAATGGTAGAGGGTTTTAAAAGTTCGGCCCGGCCGAATGTTCATTCAAAATGCTAGGCTTCTGCTCTGCCCTAAATTGTAACCTCATGAAAAATTCCGTGAATAGTGGTCTTTACTTGTGACCCGTAGAAAAAAATCAGGAAAATTTAATATTTTTAGTGTATTTCAACCAAAAATTTCTATTTGACCCTAATCCCAATTTGGTGAACATCGGACCACAATTTGTAGGTCGCGTGATTACAATTTAACATGGACAGACGGATGGGCGGTACCCCTCCAAAATGTTTACAATACTGAACTTCTTTGTACTTTTGCATTAAAAAATTTTAATTTTTACACGTTTGGCTTGTCTTTGACTGAATAACTTGTAATTCAAAAGTGCTGTCCAAAGACTTCTAAATATTGCTTTTTTTACATAGCGAAATTTGCACCCCCATCGAAATGACAGCATAGATTTTATGTAGATAACGAATTCGTTGTCCTGCGGTCTTTTTTCTGCATCTGTTTGCCTTGCAGCGGTTTTACCCTCGAAACTGTATTGGATCTCTTTATTTACTTCATATCCATTGCTCCAATGCACTGTAATAATGGAGGGCTTATTGAGTCTTACATCTTTAGATCAGATTGCCATATGACAATATTCGCCAATCAATTTTCCCCAGTATTTGAATCCCTCAGTATTTGATTTTCAGTCAATAAAGGCTTGATTCCCTGTATAGGTAAATAGATCGCATATTAGCATATGAGTAGAAAAAAGTAATGAGTATCTCATTGTTCTTAACTTCTTGACCAGGCTGCTGTTTTTTTTAGGTATTCACTTCTGGCAAAGATAAACGGATGACCGTGAAACATAATTTTGGGGCGACATTTGATTGGGAAATCATATAAAGGGCCTGGTTTTACCTTGAAAGTTTGGAAAAGGTTTTTTTTTATTTTAAAATTTTAATATCATAGCCAATTCAATGACGTCAAACTGTGCGGGATTGTCAGATCTAAGCTATAAAATCTATGCAGCCGGAAAGGCTTTGGAGTATTCAGCGAAAACCTTAATCCCAATATTTAAGTAAAGTCTTCGATATTTGACAAAATTGAGAATTGTTGGTACTCAAAGACGTATGAAAGAAGAAGGGAGGGGGAGGCGGTTGTATGCATCTCTGTTGATATTGAAAATGTATCATATCATTGCTGTCCCCATATTAGGGTGCAGCATAACACCATATACATTGTGGTCTACGATTTTAAATGAGCACAGGCAGTTCTTTAAATTCTGCATGAAAAAATTGAAACCTTGCTTCATCTTTTGTAATTTGGGTTTTATTATTAGAAGCCTTTTCGGCCAAATGTAGGGACGCACACGGAAATTTATTTTGAAACCAACTGGAAAAAAGTAACTCTTCTATAAAAAATGTCAGAAAATAAGTAATTTTCAAGAAAACCACGGCTCCAGGGTTGCGAACGTCTGTAGATATCACATTTCTTTTGTAAAGAGGAGAAGCAATTTCATTTATTTTTCAGAAAAAAATTTTTTCTATATATTCTAATTTTTCTATATAAACATTTGTTTTCAAATTTTTGACAGGCTATGGAACAGTTTCTAAGGAAAACAATAAAATTTTTCCTGTTACCAATTCTCATTTGCATCTTGATACTGAATTTACGAGAACCAGAACCGCTTTAGTTTATGCAGATGGAATTTAAATCTTGACGTCCATTTTTTTTTTGTTTTTTCCTATTTTCAATTCCAATACAACATCGTCGCATTATTTTTGTTTTGGTCCATTCATGTATATTGAAATAGTAATTAATGAACTGTGTTAAATATTGATTAAGTTGTAGAAATAATATTAAAACGAATGTGGTCAGCGTGAGATATTTGTAAACTTTTGTATGCATACTTTGCGTTCGACACAAATCCGATTAAATCAATAAAAAAGACAACACAACATATTTGCCAATAATAAACGTTCTCTACACATGTTTTATACAACTTTCAATAAATTGTTATTTTATTGATTGTTTTTCATGACAAAAAAAAGAAAAAGAAAAATACAAAATTAATGATATTTCAATAAGCTGTTATTAACACCAATTTCTACTCACTCGCACACACACGCGTTCGTGGGAAACCAGAAAAGTTAATAAAGCAGGCTTAACGCTGTGATTTGTTTATAAAACATAGACAAAAGTTAATATTTTTGGATGAGAGTTTTTTTTGTGAAATAGAGTAATAAACAAAAAACATTTTTAGGAGTGTAAAAATGTCTGCAAACATTTTCATTTATGCGTTTTAATCACTCTGGTCTTTTGAATTGTTTTCACATCATGCCGCCAGCCATTAATCATTCTTGAAAATAAATTTTTGCACACACGAGGTACCAGGCAACGAATGCACAGCAACGACAACAACAATGTATTTGGGAAAAATTGAAAATGAAAATTATACACACGCAGCCATAGATTTTTTTATGAAACTGCCATGGATGGTGGGATGAGAAAAATGAGGAAAAATCATCAGCTATCAAACCTACGCAACTTCAAAGTCTATGCGTTTGTAACTTGGCTTGAGACCGCCCACTGTCAAGTGAAAAGAAAAGTTTGTCATAGAGCTTAACCTGAGCATGATGACAATGAAGGGGCGGGGTTGAGCAAACAATCCGTTGACACCTCAGCACACCACACCACTATGCTTTTCATACCAGTCCATGCTTCTCATATTGATGATGATGACATGAGTGATATCCAAATCCTCAGTTTCCTACATAAAACCATTAATTTTTTTTAATGCTCGAAATCGAAAAGATCGCTGGAAAAGAAAGCCAAAAGGAAAAATCATATACCTGTTTGGCTTAGCTTTTGAAGTCATCTATTTGTTTCCCTTGTTATCGAAATTCATGTTGCCTTCGTTTTTCTTCTTCTGTGCTTCGAACGGAAATGAGAAATGTCATAAATTGAACGAATTCATTCATCATTCGTTTGGGTGTGATTTGGTTTGAATGAATGTCCATGGCCATAATTGCAAATCATCAGAAACGAAACAGGAGAGAGAGAGTGTCATGAATTTTTAATTCGTGTTGGCGAATGGACATCAATCATGAGGTAGATTTTGTCAAAGTTTTGAAAAAAAAACCAGGACTGCTGCTCGAAAAAACTGGGTCGATATTCCCTAAGATTTCTCTATTTCCTAAAAATTACAAAAAACAAATTGCAGATAAAACTACAAATTCGAGTCAAAATGTTCTTAAAATATTAGGAAAAATCTGCAATACAGGGTGAGATAAAAAAACTGCAACCGACTTCAGGTTGTTGTCATTTCTAAGCCACTCGTTCGACAGCTGTTAAAATAATTCCAGTGACAGCTCATTATATTGTTTACAAGCGTACAAAAGCTTTTTTGGGGAGAACTTTCCAGAAAAAAGTTATTCGTAATGGAATTCAAACGTGATAGTGTTATTTCTTTATATTTGGCTGGAAAACCACAAGTGGCTACCGTTAGAGAACTCCAGCATTCAAATGTGAATAAATCTTTTGTGTCTCGTACCACCGCTCGTTACCGTGATACTGGTAGCGACGTCAAGGAAGTGGGCGGAAAAAAAAACAGCAAAATCAGCAGAAATGGTTCGAAAAGTAAAGAAGCGACTTGATCGAAACCTGCGTCGCAGTAGTCGAATAATGGACTCGGCACCATCGCACTCAGCACGCGCCACCCAAGAATGGTTACAAAATGAGGTTCCTCGCTTCATTTTCAGCACTCAATGGCCACCAAAATCTTCGGATTCCAATCCGTTGGACTATTGTGTCTGGAGTATTTTGAAAAGCAAGGTTGGCACTAAAAAGTGTCGATCACCTCAAGCAAGAGTTTCGCCGGGAATGGGCCAAAATACCGCAGAGCAACATTAGGGTAGCCTGTGACGGTTTCATTGGCCGTTTGAAGGCCATAATTCCAACGATGACCAATTCCAACAAACCTAAACTTATTCTAAAATTTGATGCTATTTCCGACATTTTTCACTTTCATTCAATAAAATTAAAAAAAAAAAAATGTAAAAATCATGGCGTTTGACTTTGTTGCAGTTTTTTTTTATCTCACCCCAGATCTCGAAATTATCAGCAAATTTTTTTAATTTTAAACATCATAAAATTTTCTATTTATTTTTCCTTAGTTACTAGCTGATCCGTCTTGCTATAATATTTCTGGTTAGCTAATTTTAAAAATACATGCTGTTCCATAGAGATATCTTGCGAAATTTCATTCATCAATTTTTTTAGAAAATTTCACAAATAATAATTAATTCGATTATGTCCAGAACCATGCGTTATATTCTAAAATGAAATTTGGCCAAAATTAAGGAAATTCCCCCAAGCATTAATTCATTCACAATCCACTTCCGAGTGCAATGACTTGACTGCGGGATTTCATTAGCAGCGGTTATTCATGGTGTATTAGACGCCAAATTTCCACAACGAGTTTTTGCATGAATGGATGAAAGTGGCAGTTTGGTATAGGCACTAGTTGCCGGAATAAAGAATATTGATAATTAATACAGCTGACCCTCTTTGCTGTTTGGCTTATCCTTTCTCCCTTTATTCTTGGCAGCACATTTTACAAAGCTGGTAATTATGTTATAAACATTTTTGTGTTTATATAGTCGATGTTCTGCCGGTGTTCTTGTTGGTGATTATAATTAAAAAAATCAAGATAAAATAGTGGCATAATTGGAAATGATTAAAAGCTTCACTCCTTTCTAAAAAAGCAAACGACCAAAAACATGGTTCATATTGTTTAGCAACGAACTAATTGACCCACGAACATAACACCGACCCTCTAAACACTGGGGCAAGGCACCACAATGTTGGCATGTGGAAAAGTCATTTTCCTTGCCATTAAGTCATTTGACACTCCTGCATGCAATGTCTGATTCAATATCAAAAGCAAAAGCGAGAATCAAACAATTTCACTGGAATTCATTTTGGAGTTTTTGCGAGGTTGCAGTTTGAGAAAGTTTGAATGTGTTGCATGTTTGACTCAATGCATATTTATGTGGGGTGCGTGTGTGTGTGAGTGATTGTTGTACACTGTCATATATTGAACAATATGGGTTTGTTTACACATTTTCCAAAAATAAAAGAAGAAAAAAATCTAGAGTGTTAATTGTTTAAATTTGTGAATTAAATTCAAATGAAATGTTTACTCCAGTTATTCTATAAGAAAATAGCAATGAAGAAAGCATATAAATGAAGAAATAATATAAATTAAATTATTTTGAGGTTTGCACGACTTTTGTTATTTTAAAGTGTCCAACGCCTTTTTTACATTGAATCGGTAATTGATTGGAAATTACGAAGTCTTTACGTCTTAGCATATGTCAGCTCAATTTATTCAACTTGCCACCATTCAAAATTCTAAATTGTAAGCAAAGATTGAACGAAGATTTTTGATGTTTTGGAGATGTATACTACATTTTCTAACTCCTCCTTAACTCTTTCTTGCTCTTTCTCTCTCCTCTCTCTCTCTCACACACTCTTTATTTGTACCTTGATGCATTTTTGTAATATATAACACAATAACAATAAATTTCAATTACCTTTTGGTAAGACTTGGGAGAAACATTATACATGCTGCGTCTGCCAATCTACATTACCTTCCACACCACTAGTTCGAAGGCAAAAGCTCATTCATAATATTGAGAATTAGTGTTTTTATGATGATGCATGTCTAGTTCGGTCGTTAGGCAATTTGATTTGTGGGTAACTGCAAAATGCAATTGCTATGCAGTTAAGAGGCGGAGAAGCATTGCAACATAGCATGTTGCAAATGCAACAACATTTTTGGGTTGCTTACTAAGGTTGGCACACATGTGGGCAAAGGTTTATGGATTTCTATTGTTTTCCCTCTCCTTTGCCAAGCAATTCGTAAAAATTATCGGTCTCTTGGGAGGGGATGTACCAAATATTTCAACCAGTGCTGGACGTTAAGGCATGCTTTTTGAGTCAGACTGATGATTGCATTTGAAAAGTAAAGCAAATTTAGACTTTGAATCGCATTTGTCACATCACATGTGATTTTCATTTTATATTGGGCGCCACTGTAAAATTATAAAATGAACAATTTCCTAACAGTGATACTAAAAGCATATTTCCTTCTCACAGCAAATTTCAGATAATTAAGCTCGTCTCGAAAGAGAAATAAACGCATAAATCATAAACATATGATCTTCGCCTTAATAAAGTAAAACTAAAAAATGGATACCTTTTTTCATTGGGCACCACAGTAACATTCCAAAATAAAATTGTAAGAAATCCTCCTGGCAGTTATGTCAAAATATATATTCTAAATATTTTCATATTATTTGTGCGCCACGGTGCTAAAATAAACTGGTTAGATATCCTCTTAGCCGTTTGTAAAATTGTGAGCTAAAACTGAAACAAACAGGCCCCACATACCAGTACCCAGTACATAATTCAACGTTTATTTCAAGTTTCGAATTTGAAGTTTCGAATTTGAATATTTCATGAGTAACAAAGCCTATGTAGGTCCATGTCGTATAGACCCCAATATAACGGATATATTCGGCATTTTTAAGATTTTAGCAGAATTTTTAATGGATTTTAATTCTTTGAAAACTTCTAAACTTACTACTTCCAAACTTACTGATTCGTTCCAAACATACCGCTTTTTAACTTGTTTGTAAATATTTTAATTTTTCATTGGGCGCCGGTGGAGAATAATAAAAAGAACCTGTTTGATTTTATGCCAGAGATTATTCTCCAAATAATTGTGTTTTACAAGAGGTAACATTGTGGACCAAAATCCAAATGGTCATATTTCGGGTTTTGAAAGTAAAAACCGATTTTGCCATATCACGTGAAACCTTTAAATATTTCCATTTTTCATTGGGCGCCACTGCAAAATTTTAAAAAAAAATTATTCCAAAATGTATTCTCAACACGAACAAAAATTTGAACCTTTTGACAGTGAATGCCAACAATCGCTACAAAAATTGTTAGCCTAAATCCAAATTAGTTATCTATTTGAGGAATGGGGTTTTTTGGGCTTTGAGGCGGTAGGGAGTTAACCTGGTCTCTTGGTGCGTATACAAAACGTTGGGGTAATTAAAATGTTGTTGCTATGTTTGTTGTTACCAAATAAACAACCAAACCGAGCGGCCGTTTGCCATGGTCACACATGTTGAGGCACACACACCTTCACCCCTTGCCATTGGCTTCAAATGGGCCAGCACTGCCACAACACCCCTAATGTAGATAATTGAAATATGTGATTATGAATATTTATTATTGTCGAGTGAATGTGTGTGTGTGTGGGGGGGTGTGTGTGCAAGCATGCTAGAGGGGCAATTAAAATCAAAATAAATGTGTACAAGGAACCCATTCCAAGTGCCATTCGGGATAGTCAGTCAACAAGGGACCACTGTAGTTGGTTTGAAATCACCACGCCAGCTACGTTTGATATGTAAATTAATGAAATGTTCTTTGGAATTGTTTACGAATGTGCTGTTGTTGTAGTCACTGCTGTTACGAATTCAGGTTATTAATTGAGTTTTGTAGTTTTGTTTATTTTTAGCCTTTTGAAGTGGGAATTCGGTTGTATATTTTTGTTGTGAACCTTGGCCCCCAAAATGGGAGCGGGGGGTGGGCAATGGCATCCATTGCATCCATAATAGTTTGTTGTTTTAGTATTTAATTAAAATGAATATGTTTTGTTATCAACTCCTGAATGTGGTTATTAATTTTCGTTTCGTTTCTGCCTTTTCAGGATTTTCTGCCGATGGCGACGATGAGAGCAGTGCTGCTAAACGTCGCCGTTCTCGCACCAATTTTAATTCATGGCAACTGGAGGAATTGGAGCGAGCCTTTTCGGCCAGCCATTATCCCGATATTTTTATGCGTGAGGCTTTGGCCATGCGTTTGGATTTGAAGGAGAGCCGTGTTGCGGTAAGTTTAGTTTTAAATGGATGCTTAAATTTTGGATTTTATATTGAAGGGATATTGGGTCGGGTAGCATTGTAATATTAAAGGTAGCATAGCTTACATTTTTGGGAGTAAATTTTTTGGGTGATTCAAATGAACAGACTGATAAAACTAAACCCCCTTATTGTAATAAAACACCTGCATCTAAATCGATTTTTTTGTGGAATGGTTGAAGTGATTGGAAACACTTAATATCAAAAAACCAGGCACAGGCACAGTTTTGAAAAGATTTTTTTTTGTTACGACCCTATTTGCCAAATTTTTAATTTTTTAAATTTACTGTAACTTGGAATAGTATCAAATCAAACAACGTCGTTTTGTTTTTTTTTCGTCCAATATGTAATTGAGAATCTTCATAATCAATATCCCGGTTCCGTAAAGAGAAGAAGACAAAAGACTGTGGTTCCTTAATTTTGCCCACAGTTTATAGTATTCTTGGGATACCGGGCGGGGTCTTTTTCACCATTCCAATTCAGTTTCCTTTTTTATTTTTATTTTTAATAAAATCAAAAACTTATACTTATACGTATTCTTAAATAAAACTAGTTTTGATGTACTTCCTTCCTTTTTTTTAAGTTTTTAGTTTTAGAGTATAGGGTAGGTACCTGCGAAATAGTAACCTTAAGCCATTTAGTTGTAAATTATCCACCATATCTTTATGCTTTTCTAATATTATACGCTTTGTTTCAGATAGGTATGGTTCCAGAATCGGCGTGCCAAAGTTAGAAAACGTGAGCATACCAAAAAAGGACCCGGTAGACCTGCCCACAATGCCCAGCCCCAGACGTGTTCTGGTGAACCAATCCCGCCCAATGAACTTAAAGCTAAAGAAAGGTAAGATTATTAATTTAAAATGTATTATTTTGAGGTTTCCTATCTAAGGGACTTAAATTGGAGGTTTGTTTGTTCAAGGATTTTTACAGACCTTTTTCTAAAGAAAAGTTCTTGAGAAATGTTCTGTTTGTAAATGCCACTAGAGCAGCTTAATCCATAGCGGAATATTCACTGATATTGTTTTGAAATAGGTTCTAAATAGGCCCTTTCCTAGAAAAATCTGTTCCATGCATTCACTGCAACCGAAAAAGAATAAAATAAAATTGACATACGTTTTCATAACATTGATGTAATATTTCATTACTTTAATGCAACAATTCATTGCATTCAGGCAGCTTTCCTTAACTATCATAAATTTTTATAAAATTATCAAAATATTTTATCACATTGATGGAACAATTCAATACATCAACGTAAAACATCATAAAAGCCCTTCGATGATGTAATTAGCAGAATTTTATTGTCTGTTTGGCAGACACCTTATACTTATTTCGAGATAGAGGATGTGTTTGATGCAGACCTCGGAAAAACTTGCTCGAATTTGTACAAAGAGTGACACTTTTCCTAGTTTTTGAGTGGGAGCAAAATTCGTTTAAAATTGAGTAGATTCTGCTCTTAACGAGCATTCTTTTAGTTTTGCCATACGGTTGTGGTATTCCTATATTTGTATATTTTCTGTACAAGTTTACCCCTTCACCCCGCCTTCCTTCACCTTTTTATCAGTTTTTTATTTACAGATTACCTGTTATATATCTTATATTTCAGGAAGATCCTTTAGAGGTTTTATATTTTTAGAAATCCCCTTTGGAAACCTCAAATAATAGAAGACATTTATCTTTTTAAGTTTCTAAAAATTGTTCTATTTCTATTTGCAAGAGGTTCTTTAGAGTTACTCAATCTTCACAAGCCATATATTTTTTTATTTGTATTTTAATTGAATTGAGTTACGCAAAAAATTGAAGCGCTTCTTTAATATTTCTTTTTTTAATCCAATTGTTATTTTCTTTCTTTTCCGCAGAGCACGACGTCGAAAGAAGCTTGCCAAGGCAATCGATCGACAAGCCCGCAAACTACAAGCCAAAGGCATTACCGTCGATTTGGAAGCCCTCAAGGCCGAATACATATCTCAGCACAAAGCTAATGGAACATTTTCCGACTCGGATCTCGAAGATGATAGCATACAGATCGATGTTGTCGGCGGAACCGAAAGTGATGATGAATGCGACGATTTCGATTTTCGTAGTCCGCGTGGCAGTGATATGGCCAACAACAGTTATTCGCCCAGTGGCAGTCCCAACGGTCTCGGCAGTCCCATGTCAAATGGTGGCGGCATCGACACCTCGCGAGACGAAGACAACAACAGCAATCACCAACAGATGCACATGCAAATGCATTTGCCCAACGGCAGCGAAGGTTGTGACGTGAAGCCATTCCTATTTCCCGGCAGAGCCACAAATTTCCAAATAAAATTACAAAACACCTCATCATCGTCATCCTCACCCTCGCCCAATCACCACCAGCAGACCTCACCGATTAGCATAAGACGCAGCAATCCGTTTAGCATAGAATCACTGCTCTTCAACAATACGTGAGTGCTATAAGGCGGAGGTGGGAGGAGCCAGGTACATATATTTTTAGCAAAAGAACCAAAAAACTAAAAGAAGAAAAAATCATGCAAAACACTTCGAAATGGTTGGCATTTAAAATGAAAACACACCTCTAATTTTGTCGGGTGACAAATGGTGGCTCATTAACATTGCCGCAGTTAGTTATTATGCCAACGGTAGAATGGAAAAAATAAGCATTAAGAGCAAGCAAAACAACAAATTTACCAACATGTTCCTTTTTTTTGTATTTTAGACGTCTTTCCCAGTTTAAGGCTAAAAAAAACATATTAATTTAAGTGTTTTATTTTTTTCGTTTTGTTTTATCGTTTCGTGCACTATCGAAATTCCTTTTCAATGTTTAAAAAGGTAATTGCATTGTTTTAAAGTTAATGTCTTCTTTCGGGGCATATCGTTAATGCCTACCTACCGTAATTCAAGACAGCATCTCTTGTAAATGTGGCAATATTTTCAATATCAAAAAACTCATCGAAACATTGTCGAAAAAATCTGATAGTTTGCTATCGTTATTTTTAATGACATGTAAATGCCAAACAAATTATGTCGTTATTAAGAAGCAAATTTATGATGACTTATTTCAAAATCAAGAGCAATTTAGTGATAATATAAGAAAATGAGATCAGAAGTATGTGACGAGAACTGAAACGGTGGGTTGATAGCTTTGAAATGTGCGTTTTTGTGATTTCTCCACAAGTAATTGTGGAAGTGTTGTTGAGTATATTTGCACAGTCCGCATAAACTTTGAACAATTCCAGAGTCGTCTAGGATCAAATCTCGATTCATTGCGATTAACAACCGTTTCCTGATTAAAGAAACGTTGTGCAAGATGATGTATCAGTGAACGATTAAAACCGATTCTTGTCAATGAAATAATTAAGTCCTTGTTAGGGCTGCATGAGTAACGCCAGAAGAGTATCGTTGGTCTCCCCACCAAATATTTTCAAAAGATGGCTTTTAAAATATTATATTCAATTTTACTGGCAATATTATTGGATTGAAAAATTGTATACATTCCAAACTAAGATTCTAAATTTTTTAAAAAATTAAAAAAAATCAATTGAAAATTAAGAACGGCGTTTTTAATTAAATATTCAATTGACATTGACACAGTAAATATCGTATCGTTGCCTGCTGTAACCTGCCGCAAAACTTATTGAGAATCTTTGTTCATAGTCTTTTAGAATCCGACCGGGAGTACTCTTGAGAGTATGCTTTACTCGTTCCTATTTGCCTATCTTTACATGAGAGTCAAAAGTATTCGCCAGTGAAATTACTTGAAGAGTAAGAGAAGAAGTTTCCCATCCTCCACCCATCGTTCTTTCCGCCCATTTGTTTTATGTGGCAAGTACTCCTTTTTGAAAAGTACTCCCTTTTGAAAAAATAAGAGTGAGGCGAGCACTTTTTTGTTGAAAAAATTAAAGTGAGTTTAAAAATGTTTGAAATGTTTACTCCAAAGCATGGTAAAATTAAGGAGGTAAAGTCATTTCAAATGAGACTATCCTTCTCTTCATATTCCGTAATTTACCTTGTCAAATTTCACTAAATAAAAAACAGGGTTCTATCTCTGATTTCTGTGTATACAATGGATTTATAAATATAAATTTTGACAGCCAGATGTTGTCAAATGAATAATTTAAAAAAAAAAAATTGTAAACATATAATTGCATGACTTTACCTTCTTAAAATGGAAAAATAAATGTAAATATTCGGTGATTTGAGGGTAGTAGCACACAACAATTTTTGATATTGCTGTGGACTGTGGAGAAGATGGTGTACAAAGAGAGAGAGAGAGAGAGAGAGAGAGAGAGATAGAGAACAGAATGTATTGCATTCGCTTTCGGAAAAATATCCATACACAGAAATAAAACAATGGCATTACAAAAGCTTAAAGACTACACGAAAGAAGTTGCATCTACTCAATCTCGAGCTTATTTTACCCCCACTCTATAAAATCATATGCGTTCTTATTAGAGCGGCTTCGATAAATAGAGTATACCCGATTTCTTTTTTACCTCCAGCTACATTCCTGCGTAGTACAACACAATTGTCATTAGTAAACGTATTTGTATTGTCTTTACAAATAAATCCTCCCATGTAAGTAGGATGTGAAGGTGTAGTAAGCCCAAACCATATATTTGGCACTTCATCTTCTGACTATCACCGATTATTTTTTCAAATATATTCTAAAGGGAATGGTATAGAGAACATTACCTCAATTTTGTGATAGGTATAGAAATCCGTTTAGCTGGTAACCTCTTGGAAACCCCAATTTTGGACACAAAGTTCTCGAAGAAGGTTTAAGTTTGGAAAAGGTATGCCATAGGTGCGGCTTGAAATAATATTCCCGAGTGTTTTCCTTTCGCAAAAAATTTGGGGAATTCATTTTTGAAATAATAAAAATATGTTTTTTTCTTCCACTGTTCAAACGTGTATGTATGTCTACACATCTTTGGTTTCTATACATGTTACATGGCCAAATTAGTTGGATATTTAATAAATTGGCCATAAAGTGGGTAATAACTAATTTCATTACAACAAAGCTACAAATGAGACAATTAAATATGGAAAACAACAACAGGTGCAACTAACAAAATATAGGTGGTGGGTCAGGTGTGTGTTTTTATTTTATTTTGTTCATCCACAATGTTAAGAGTAGCACACACTGACAAGAGCACTTTTTGTCTCTTTTACTCTGTAGTTACAGATATGTATGTAAATGTTGGCTAAAATACCATGCAAGCCATGTTGTATGTTGATCAAGGCTATAGATGGTATACAAAATATGGCTGAAGTTCGATGGGTAGGAAACAGTTTGACACTTTTTCAACAATGCATAATATTACCTTCATTAAGCCACTGATAGAGGGAGAAAGAGATGGAGAGATGTAATTGCATTTATTTATTAATTGTTTTAAAATATTTTTTTTAGAATTTAAATAAAAAGCCAGCGAAAACATTTTAATGTTTCCTCATTTTCACTAATTGTTTGATTCAGAGACTTAATGGTTTTATGTTTTTTCTGTGAATTTTCGAAACTTCAAGAAAAGTGTAAAATATTCTGTAGCTCTGTATATTTAAAAAGGCGCTCAATTCTATTTTTATTTAATTTCAATTTAGGCAAATAATACACTATGCTTTATTAAACTAATTTCTTTTGTTTGATTGTAAAGTGAAAAAAATTTTCGGTTGCTTATGTAAAAATTAGTAAATAGCAAAAACCTAACTAGCAATTTAGGAAATTAATGTTAATTTTACTCTTTCAAAGACTTTCCCAACAGCAGCAATGTTTCCTATTAATTTGTATGTATGTATCTTTGTATTTATTGGCGCAGTCTATGTATCCCTACGACTATGTACTGCGCATTATCATCAATAATTATATGTAATTGTAAATTTAATTTATGTCCTAAGATGTGTACATTAAATAAAATATTAAAGAAATAACTTAAAATGAAAATTTAAAAAAAAAATAAAAATAAAAAGAAATATATCAAATATAAATTGTGAGTTTTATTAAAATACTTTTATAGGGGAAAATAACATAACAATGTTGGTTAACATTTAGATCAAGGTGTAAAAAAAAAAAAACAAAAAAAAAATGATTCCATCAAAGAAATAATATTTTCTCATTCGCACACACACACACTTTCATCTGGTTTCATTTTAGTCTAACTTGATTTAGATTGTTGACACCGGTGAAGAGTTCCAAAGTATGTAAATTTTATCCGTGAAATATAAACTTGAAGATGACATTCAACAACGTAGAGTCTGTATATAAGCAAACTAGCAAGAGACCGCTACTTCGCCAGCGAAAAATCCACCTTAAATTTTACATTCGTTCCACTAGTTCATTTTAGTATTCATTATTTCTTGGACAAATTTTCCAAAAAAAGCTTTATACATAGAAAAGTATAACCGAAAAATATTTTTTTTCAAAATCTTTCGTTTTGAAGTTTACCAAAGAGAATATCAGTTAAACGCATGCACAATGGTCCCACATCGAATTTTTCTGGCCAATTCTATTTCAACGTCTTTTTATAATAAAAATTTACCATGGTGGTCTTAATCCTAGAAAGCAAGAGGCTTCTAGCTCCATACATTCACTCAACGGCAAATGGTACTACCATTTTGTACAGGGTTGCCCATATTCGACGGACCTTTGGGCCCTTTGGGCCCATTCCAAGATCCTTACCAGTCGAAAATTTTTCGTATAAACGCTTAATGGTGTTCTTAGAAGGCGCACTTCTCACATTTTTTAATGTTTTAAAAACACGATGAGTTATCACAATTGACTTCTTGTAAATTTCAAGTATTTCAGGGCGCTCGCGTGGCGAGTATTGGTTCATGGTAAAAATCCGCTTGGACTGACGCTTCAAACGCGGTATATCATTAAGCGATGTGACATCTCTGTCAAAAGTTATGGCGTTGCCAGATGGGTCCGTCGAATATGGGCAACCCTGTACTTTTCCAACAATCATAGTACGTATTCTCCAAACCACCACCTTCACTCCATATTTTATATTTCCAATCACCCTGCGGTACATTTTGTCGTCAATGCAACCACCTGCTCTCAAAGAGACACCAACAGTAACCTCAATATCAAACTTCCAGATTCCAGCTCTATTCTTTCAGCCAAAACGAAATATATTCCGTACTTTTCGTACTATTACACATTTCCGGAACCACCTTCTTATCTTAAACACAGACATCTATATCAAATTTTAGGATTTCAGTTCCATACCTTCATCCAATACTCAGAGACCAACAGAGCTTGACTATCAAATTTGGCGATTACAGCTCTATATCTTCTTCAATGTCAAATATAGTACCATTCAGTACTTTTCGCACAATTATAGAACACATTTCCGAAACCACTTCCACATGTCCAGGCTACACATGAACACCTACCTTAATACCAAATTTCTGATTTCAAGCACTATCTCTTCACCCAATACAAAATATGTACTAATTTGTACTTTTCGTTCACTTGTAGTACCCATTTCCAAAACCGCCTGTCTGTCATAAACTAACAATCAAAAACCACCAACCATAAACATTTCTAAATTCCAGCTTCACCCGATCACCCTAAATCATACTGTTCAAAATTTAGTACCATTTAATACAGTTCACACACCTAGTACACATTTCCAATACTATTATATATAAAACTTACTTTCCATACCAAACCTCATTTTTAGCTATATCTTTCAAAAGCCCTGATCATGACGTAGTCTTGCTGACAGATACAGCCAAACTTCAACTTAAGACGCTAGCCCTCTCTAAGAGAGAAGAGCCCTTTCTAAGACACTGCGCGTGCGAATGCTATAAATAAGGACGTTCATCCAGACAAAATTAAAAGATGAATTGTATCTCGATGAGAATCGCTCTATAATCGGATTTAAAGCAGCGGATCATTGACTTAGTTTTCCCTGCTGCAAGACCTACGCCGAGAGTATGCAAAAAATCATTAACAAACTCTCAAACTATTATATCTGAAGGGTTCGTCGGCTGAAAAAGCTTCTACATTGGACCAATACTGAAGAAGGGCAGATATTCCTCTTCCCCCGGTATCGACTTCCGCATTGAGTCATAAGGTGTGTTTCGCGTTTAGCACTTCAGCAACTTTAAGATCGTGAGCAAGCGATTATCGATATAAAAAAATTAAGAATATGAAGAGCCCACCGAGTCTTCAAAACCTCGAGACACACAACTCAATGTCTCTAGAATAAATAGAGACCTTTTCTGACGGAAAAATATCTTAAAACATGATTGCAGTGCCCACTGCGGATTGTCAATCAAAAATCCTGTGAAAGAGGAGGATTTTGGACAAAATTTCGGAAAAACCCGTCAATTTAAAGCAAGATAACAAGTAATTTAACTTTGAATACCCTCCACTATTTGGAACTAATTTGAAAAGTAAAAAAATAATAAATAAAATAACTATTAAACAATTTAAAAATTCTGTTCCGTTATTTTGGGGTCAATACGAAGACGTGGACCTGCATAGGCAATTTTTTGTCACAGACTACTACACAGACCATTACGAAGTGCAAATACGAAATTTAAAACAATTCCGGACACTAATGTAGCTAAAATCATCGAAATACGGAATATAGGGAGGTACCGATATTTAGGGGCTATACGAAGACCTGAACCTGCATAGAGAACTTTCTGTCATATACTGTAGTACCTATTAGGAACTTCAAATTCCGGTGAATAATGTCGCTGAAAACAGCAAAATACCGAATATATGGAGTACGGGTATATGGGATCTATACGAAGCTATATGCATATGCAATTTTCTGTCATAGGATGTAGTACCCATTACAAATTTCAAATGCGAAATTAGGCACAGATCTGGTGAATAATGTCGGTAAAATCATACAACACCGAATATAGGGAGACAGAGCAGACAGTCAGACGGGCGGTCATCTTTAAATCGACACAGAATTTTGATCAAGAGTATATATACTTTGTGGGTCTCCACATAAAAACGGGAACACCAAAAACTAGAGCAAATGAGATGTCCTCGAATTCTTTAAATTAATAGACGACTAATATCTTGGGTCGCTTTCGGACATCTGAAGAGAATTAGCAGGTTGGTGCCCTTCCTGGGCGAGCTGCAGCATTTGATAACACAGCATGTGCCACAAGGCCCTGTTCTTTGCTAGCCCGCAGAATTCTTCCTCGGTCCGGCAAAATTAAAGCCTTTTAATTTGTGTTCGTAATTCTGCGTGGGGAACTTTTTAAATGTTTATTTTTTATTTTTTGATTTTTTTTAGTATAGCCAAATATTCACATCGCTGAACCGACAAACATGAGCATTAAGAAGCCACAACTGTAAACAATAAAAATTAAATCCTACGATATGGGTAAACAATGATATACGCTTTCAAATCATTAAGTGACCTTTATTAATTTCGGAGACGCGATGCTGTTTCAGATCAAAACGCTAATCCAGATGTGAAAATTGAGCAAAAATGGCTGTGCTGTTGCTGTCTTAGAACTACGGGCACACAGGTAATTTTGTTTGGACGATGATGATGTCTGTCCATTTGCTTTTTGCTTTTTTTATACCCTCCACCTTGGAAAGGATGGTATATTAACTTTGTCATTCCGTTTGTAACATCCCTAAATATTCGTCGTAGACCCCATAAGTATATATATTCATAATCAGCATAAAATTCTGAGTCGATATAACGATGTCCGTCTGTCTGTCTGTTCGTCTGGCCCCATATAACAGCCTCACTCACTTTATGTTTTTATACCCTACACCACATAGCAGTAAGGGTTTTACGTCTTTGTACATTTGTTTGTAACATGGAGAAGAAAGCGAGATAGACCCATAGTTACTTTTGAGGATCTCCATAGAATCACTTTCTGAGTTGATTTATGCATGTCAGTCCGTCTGCCCGTCCGTCCGTTCGTCTGTCCATGTATTCTTGTGAACAAAATGCAGGTCGCATTAATTATCCGATTGAGATGAAGTTTTCCAATTTGCCTGCAAATGTGTATGCCAAATTTGATCGAAATCGGTTCAGATATAGCTATAGCTCCCATATATATTATTCATCCGATTTGTTATTTTTGTCCTCCGCAGCCATAATATGCACTCTGTAACAACAATATTTGGGGGATATATCAAATGCAGCTCAGAAATACCTTTGCTAAATTTTATCGAGATCGGTTCAGATTTGGATATAGCTCCCATATATAACTTCGTCCGATTTACCTTTTATTGTGCACCAAACGTCTAATATTTGCCCAAATAGGATGGAATTTGGCACATACGACCGAATTGAGTCTAGAAGCTAGCATGTCAATTTGGTGAAGATAGGTTCAGATATAGCTATAGCTCCCATATATATTGTTCATCCGATTTGTTATATTTGTTACCCACAGCCGTAATATGCACTCCGTAACAACGATATTCAGGGAAATATATCAAATACAGCTCAGAAATATCTTTGCCAAATTTTATCGAGATCGGTTCAGATTTGGATATAGCTCCCATATATATCTTTATCTGATTTCAAATTAATTTTGCACCAAATGGGCAATACAAGTCCGAATTTAAAAGATACAAATGCTTCGGCATATTTACGCCTTTGAACTTTAAATAATAATTATATTCATAGCGTGTATGATTAAATTTTCCCAAAAAAATCTTTTAATTGTTATGTGGAGCTCTACTAAATTAGCAAAGTGGTGTAGGGTATCATAAAGTCGGCCCCGCCCGACTTTAGGACTTTCCTTACTGGTTTTGATATGTTTAACTCCATATCTGGCATATGAAGTTTAAAGTGAAACACGTTTTAATTCAGATACGTTTATATAAAAATGTTTCCTTTACCCTAAGGTGAAGGGTATTAAAGATTCGGCCCGGCCGAACTTAATGTTTTATTTTTTGCTTGTCTCATCTGCTTTAGTCAGCCTATCCTCAAACGAGTTCTTTTTGGTGGCAGAACGCCTGCAAATGGCTTAATCGAATTATTAGCAACAATAATAAAGATGAACAAATGTTCTTTTATTGAATGTCCAACATAGGTGATTTACAGAGGCGAGCGAAGCCAAGTCAATGCTGCCCATATTGATGCCAATGAAAATCCTCATAATAATGTCGATGGTGATTGTCATGTTCTCTGTGGTGTGGTTTTCGACTTGTTTGTGTTATACCCAGGCTTAAACTAAATGCGTGAACGTAAAGAAAAAAAACAGCGTCGATAAAGCTGCAACCACCGAACAACACGGGCAACACAAATTGAGACAGCATTTTTTGAGAACGGATGGTTAAACCGTAACGAAAATAATTTCCTAACCAGCGGCAATACCAAACAATCGAGGTCGATCATATTCCTTGAAGAATAGGAAGAACAATAACAACAAAGCTGCCACTACAACAACAATAATTGTTTGTATGTTTTGATTTATGAACATAGGTCCTCCAAGGTAGCCCTTTTTACACTTTGACTGCCTCCGAACTGATTTCAATTGCCTTTGGAAGGAACACCGATTGTGGTTTAACAAAAACGAAACTACCAACAACAAAATCACATTATCATTACCCCAAAATAACTTCATTTCTTTCGGTTTTTAGGCTATTGTTGAAATTGGAAATTGACGGTATTTTGTTGTTGTTGTGGTCTCTAAATAAATATTTTCATCTTGTTAATTATTTCGTTTATTTAGTTGTAAAGGCCGCAACCCACACTGATTATCTTCTACTTCAGTAGGATAGTCCAATCAATTTGATTACAAAATAATCAGCCGAAACATTTGAATTGATTTTTGATTACCTTTACATTAGAAATCAGTTACGCTTGGCCACGCACCGAATTGCTGGGAAATAGGGGGGTGATCTACAGATGTTTTTCTTCCAAAAGAAAATTTTTATTTTAAAAGTTTTTTCTATTGCTTGTATAATATGGATTTGTCATAAAAAGACAAATGAATTTCAAAAATTATTATTCATATTTCATAAAGCAATTGAGGTTATTTTCATAGATAAAGATAAAACTGCAATACATAAAGGGGATGAAATTTGTTTAATTTGTAAGTTCTTGTTCCGACTGCAGATTCTATTAGCCTCAGCCTTATGGCTACGCATAATAAATAAGAATTTTAGAATTATATGAATTTAAAAGCAAAATTACAGCGAATGCAATTTAACAATAAACAACTGTACAACGAGAAATATTTTGTATTGGAGAAAAATAACATTTAAATCCTTACTCTCTAATTAAAATTATTGTTTAAAAAGCATATTTGGACGAGAACTAAACAAGTAAAAATAATAGGAATACCCTCCACCATTTGGAACGAATTTGGCAATTCTCAAAAACCATAAACTCCGTTAAAAATTCTGTTAAAATCTTAAAAATACTGAATGTAGCTGTTACATTGGGGTCTTTTCGACGACATGGACCTGCATAGGTAACATTTGTCATAAGCCATTACAATATTCAAATGCGAAACTTAAAGTCGGGCGGAGCCGATTTTATGATACCCTACACCACTTTGCTAATTTAGTTGAGCTCCACATAACAATTAAAAATACACGCTATGATTATAATTGTAATTTAAAATTCAAAGGACTAAATATGCCGAAGCATTTGTATCTTTTAATTTCGGACTTGTATTGCCCATTTGGTGCAAAATTAATTTGAAATCAGATAAAGATATATATGGGAGCTATATCCAAATCTGAACCGATCTCGATAAATTTAGGAAATGTATTTTTGAGCTGCATTTTATATATTTCCCCAAATATTGTTGTTAAAAAGTGCATATTACGGCTGCGGAGGACAAAAATAACAAATCTGATGAACAATATATATGGGAGCTATAGCTATATCTGAACCGATTTCGATCAAATTTGGCATACTTATTTTCAAGCCTAATTTGGTTGTATGTGAAAAATTCCATATTATTCGGGCTGATATTACACGTTTGGTGCACAATAAAAGGCACATCGGACGAATATATATATTGGAGCTATATCTAAATTTTTACCGATTATCTCCGATTTCGATAGGGTTCGTCCTTGGGCCAAACAAATGTTGTTTGGAAAATTTCATCTCAATCGATTAATAAATGCGACCTACATTTTGTTCACAAGGTACCGTTATACTAAGACGTGGACCTGCACAGACAATTTTCTGTCATTGGCTGTAGTATTCATTTCAAACTGCAAATACCAAATTTGTATTTCCGATGAATATTGTCGAATATTTGCAATTCCGATGAATATTGTCGCAAAAAATCATCAAAATACCGATATCGGGAGGTAGCGTTACGTGGGGGCTATACCAAAACGTGGACCTACATGGCCAAAAGTCATGCAGACATGGTATACATTTGAGTACAATTGAATCAGTCTACTTCAATTTGTTTGGAAGCTAGAGTGATTTCCAAAGACGGATAGACGGACGGACGTCGCTAAATCGACATAGAATTTTATGCTGATCAAGAAAATATATACTTTGTGGGGTCTAAAATGTATATTTCGAGGTGTTACAAACGGAATGACAAACTTAATATACCCTCCATACTATGGTGGAGGGTATACAAATTAGGAATATACTACGAATATTTTGAAACATATTATTTTCCAATTGGAATCACAGGACGATTGCTAAATACCCATGGTACAATAAAAAGGTAAGGTAGAGCTACAAGCTGATTAAAATATTTTTTCTAAGTGTGCCCGACTTCTGCCAATTTTGTGTATGTATTTATAGTTTTGAAAAATAAAAACAAAATATTTTCAAAATCAAGGATGGAAAGTCTGTTGAAATCACGATACAGCACACATTATTTGACGTAGAGTGCCAAAATTTAGCAGAGCAATTTGTATACATCGGTCCACGTTTTGGTATAGTCCCCATATAACGGATCCTCACGATATTCGGTATTTTGTGAATTTTTGCTCCATTTTTTCACGGATTTGTCTGAAAATGGACATTTGTAGGTCATAATGGGTTCTAGCTTCTATGGCGAAACATTGCATGTATAGGCCCACGATTTGGTACAGCCCCCTTATAAAGGTGCCTCCCGATATTCGGCATTTTAATGGTTTTTGCCACATTTCTTCGCGGATTTATCTAGAAATTGGTATTTGTTGGTCTTAATGGGTTCTCCACGTTGTTGTATAGCCTCATATAGCCGTATTTCCCGATATTCGGAATTTTGATGATTTTTGGCACATTTTCCCATGAATATGTCTAAAAATTAGTATATGTGGGTCAAATTGGGCTCTAATGTTTCCTTTACCCTAAGGTGGAGGATATTAAAAGTTTGACCCAGACGAACTTAATGTTTTTTACTTTTTTTTTAAAATTTTATTGAATAAAAAAAAATTTCGGAAATAGCATCAACTTTTAGAAAAAGTTTAGATATTTTCGAATTGGCCCATTCCCGGCGAAGAGCTTGCTTGAGGTGATAGACACTTTGGTATTTTTTAGTGCCAACCTTGCTTCCCACAATACTCCAGACACAATAGTCCAACAGATTGGTATCCGGATATTTTGGTGGCCATTGTGCGCTGGATATGTAGCAAGGAACCTCGTTTTGTAACCATTCTTGGGTGGCACGTCCTGAATGCGATGGTGCTGAGTCCGAGTCCTGTTGGAATGTCCAAGGACTGCGGCCAAAATGTTTGCGTGCCCAAGGCTTTAATACACCCTCAGGCGATAATATTTATTCACTTTAATTGTTGGAGTGCTCTACCGATAGTCATGCTCTATCCAGGCAAATATAAAAAATCACACTATCACGCTTGAATTCCATCACGAAAACCTCATTTTCTGGAAAATTTTCACCAAAAATCCTGTTGTACGCTTTTAAACAATATAATGAGCTGTCACTAGAATAGTTTTAACAGCTGTCGGACGAGTGGCCTAGAAATGAGAGCAGTCTGAAGTTGGTTGCAATTTTTCATCTCACACTGTATATTATTTCAAAGCAAAGAAAATGAAAACTACATTTAAAAACTAAACATTGAATTGACACAGATTATTCTAAATGCCACAGGTAACAAATACTTCGACGGATGTATGAACTACATTCTGACACTCGTTTAGAACCTTGTCCATTGACAAGACAATGGATGTGAGATTTTTTCCCCAAATGTTCCTGCTGAAAAAGGTAGGATGTAGCCAGATTTCACAACGGTTTGAGCAACATTAAATTGTATGGCATTCCTTTCGGGTTTCACGCTCATCAACTGAATCAAAGTAAAATTAAAGAAAACTCATGACCGCTGATCGCTTCATAAGTTTAAATTCAGTATCCAAGTGGGCAAATAAAATTTTAAATATGACAGCTTTTATAATTAAATATTTATAAATTCAGACGGTTTAATTTTTCTCGGCCCTAGAGTAGTACAAATCTATAGAAAACAACAAATTGATTTTGAAAATTCGTTTAGAGTAACGAAACGAGTTATGGTTATGGAGTTATCTTAAATTTGATACCAAATTGAAGGCGGTGTTGACAATATGTGAAAATCGTTTACAATAAAATCACTTTAAATAGTTGGAGCATCTTGTAATTATTTTATTTTATTTATGAACTATTATTTGAATATTTAAAAACGTTTCGGACATTAGTAGTGTTAAGAGTGGGTTTTCGTTATTTAACCAGGGCCGATGAAAATGAGAAAATTGTGTTATTGTTGTAGCAGTAACATCTATTTTGTGTTTAAAATATGCTAATACGGTTCTGCCTCTTTGGTACAATTTAAAAAGATCAGCCACTCTGAAAGTCTTAGCCAAAGATATTCGGGAGTGAGTTGGGTTGGATTGTCGGGGCAACTGGAATCATACTGGCCTGTATCACATGCTGGACAGACATTTTGTACATTCTGATCATCAAATCGCGCCCAATACGAATTGAAACGAATGCGCCATTCTGAACATAATTGAACCAAAACTCCTCTGATTTGTCTAGGCAGCCGACGTTCTTCAGCTGCAATGGATGGGAGTGAACTCTAATGACGGCATTCATACTATACGATTGAAAGCATCAGTGAGTGCATCAGTATAAATGTTATTCAGACTTGTCTAATTTAAAGGTTCTCTCTAATGTCGGTGGGTATTTGGCAGACCCCTGTTAACACGCCTATGCTGATGATCGGCAACTGGATAACAACAAAAGCGAAAGTGACTACTGTCCTATCATCCTTTTTTACTCATATTTACCCATATTAGTACCAGTTAGTTACCAATATCGACTAAAATGAAAAATAAAACTGGAAACTTATTTGACCCGTATGAAACTGCAAAGTCTACTAAAAATGTTTGACAGAAAATCGAAAAAAAAAAACGTTGAGCTGACAGCAAACCAGCAAACTGAATAGAACCGACTGTATCAGCCCAAAAATATTAACTTTGTTCAAATCTGGAGAGATATTACACACACTTACTAGGGAAAAGTTTACATTCATATAAACCGATTAAAAAAATTATTCGTTCTGTATCTTTGGTGTAATTTTATTGGATGCATTTCCATCTTTGACATATATCGACTCCCAGGTTGCAAGCTCTATCCCCTTATCGTGGTACTTCTAAAGTTACTTCAATAATTTGTAATTGTCTTATCTCATTTCCATGTTTATACCCTACACCACATAGTGGTAAGCGAATTATGTCTTTGTGCATTTGTTTGTAACATGAAAAAGGAAACGAGATAGGCCCATAGTTCCTTTTAGTGATCAGCATATAATCACATTTTGAGTCGATTTATGCATGTCCGTCCGTCTGTCCATGTATTTTTGTAAACGAAAAGCGGGTCGGATTGATTATTCGATTGAGATGAAATATTCTAAAAACATTTGTTTTGCTCAAGGACGAACTCTATTGAAATTGGTGAAAATCGGTCCACATTTAGTTATAGCTCCCATATATATCTTCATCCGATTTTAAGTTTCTTGTGCACCAAGTGGCTAATATCAGTTCAAATGGTGTGAATTTTGCTACATAGGACCGAATTCAGCCTACAAGCATGTGCATCAAATTTTTTCACCAAATAGCTATATAGCTATAGCGCCCATATATATGTTTCATGCGATTTGGTGTGAAAATTCCTCACATTCGTAATATACACCCCACAAAAATGATATTTAGTACCAGACATTAGATTCAGCCCAGCAATAAATTATTCAAATTTTATCAAGATCGGTTCAGATTTGGATATAGCTCCCCTATATATCTTCGTCCGATATTATGTTTCTTGTGCACCAAATGGCTAATTTCAGCCAAAGTGAGTAAATGTTGCACTTCCAAGCGAATTCATTCGGTTCAGATATAGCTATAGTTCCCATATATATGTTTCATCCGATTTTGGCGTTTAAGTCCCTTACATTCGTAATATACACCCCATAAAATGATTTTTGATACCAGATATTAGATTCAGCCTAGCAATACATGGTTCAAATTTTATTAAGATCGGATCAGATTTTATATAGCTTCTGATTTTAGGTTTCTTGTGCACCAAATGGCTTATTTCAGCCCAAAGTGAGTGAAAAGTTGCACTTCCGAGCGGATTCATTCTAGAAGCTAACATTTAAAACTTGCTGAAAATCGGTTTAGATATAGCTCTAGCTCCATATATATGTTTCATCCGATGTGGTGTTTAAGTCTGTCAAATTCGTAAAATGCACGATATAAAAATAATATTTTGTACCAGATATCAGATACAGCCGAGAAATAGCTGTTTTCAATTTTATAAAGATCGGTTCAGATTTGGATATAGCTCCCATATCATTATTCGATTTCAGGTTTATTGTGCACCAAATGGCTAATATTAGTCCAAATGGATTTTTACACTTCAACCGAATTTGGCATAGAAGCAAGAATTTCAATTTTGCTAACATATATATGTTTCATCCGATTTGGTGTTTAAATCTCCAATTGTACTCTACCATAATCATATTTTGTACCAGATATCTCATAGAGCTCAGAAATTCCCAATAAAAATTTTTCTTTTACGAGAGCTCTACTAAATATGCATAGTGGTGTAGGGTATCATATAGTCGGCCACGCCTGACTTTTGAGCTTTCTTTACTGGTTTATGTATATCGAACTTCTAGCATTTATCGATCACTTAATAAGAACTATTTGTACGCTTTACCATAAAAAGCGTGAGGCGCTTACCTTGTAGTGCATTACCCTTAAGATTTTTTCGTACTGTTAAAACTTGAATTTCACTCTTCGGCTCCAAGGGTACAAATAATGAAAAAGTTTCAAAATCCCACCCCTTATCGATTACTTTTTAACTTTACCGTACGATTTTGAACATTTTGGGACTCTTCGTATTCAGAAAGTTAAGATTTATGAAAATATCGATCATTCCTTTAGTCGTTCACAGCTAATTTATTCAATCTCCTAACTCCTTTTTTAAAGTCAAATTTAATTTAAAATAGATCTTTAAAGAATTTAATACTTCCGATATTGATTTTATCTCAAAATTAGAAATACACCATCAAAATTAATCTCTTATTCCTTTATTGTGTATATTATCGGAGACAATTATCATCTATCTCTTTTGTTATTTCAATATTTCACAATAAGTCGTCGAAATGTCTGGCATTTTTCGGATGTATTCTCATTATTTTTAAGCGGCATTTCTCCTAACTCCAATCACAACTCATTTCCCATGTTCATATTGATTTTTATTGACTGAATTCCAGTTTGAAAAGCTAAATAAAACTATTCTATTTCAAATAACAGATCATATCTTTTCGTGCAAGAATGAAATCTACAAATAACACAAGCACTTTAATACGTTCGACAAATATGTATGTATAAGGTGGGTAAAACTTTTTAATGTTGACCGAGTGAATATCAGTGATCCCGTAGATCTGCTCAGCGTGATATTCAAGAGATTCATGGGAATATTAATTTCATGGTAATTTTATTGGTTATTTGTTTTTTGTTTTTAATATTTCCACAGGTTTTTTTTCACTAACACTTGAACAAGACTTCAAAAAATTCTCAACTGTATGGCGTGTGTCTGTCGGCTGAAAGTGCGTAAATGTAGTCGATGACTTTTGATTTTAGTGGCTCTAAATAGGTCGAGATTCAAACAAATAAAAGCTAATTTTCTTTCCCCTTAAAAGTGTTTATTGATTCTGTTGGTTGAAATTGTCCGTCTTCCTCATGTACAGTGGTATCAAATATTATTGATTGCGATGAAATGGGATTTCACACTTGAAATGCGAAAATAAAAGTTCTAAATAGCAAATATAGAAGATAGGATAAGTGAAAAAATACACTTTTGTGGTGCCGAATTTTGAGAGAATACTTGCTGGCATTTCAGGTTCAACTGTAATCATTGTCGCGGCAAAGTCGATGAAGGAAGTTGCAGTGGTATCGAAAATAAGTGTTTCATGAGCAAGTTTACAACATAAAATGCAGTAAAAGTCAATAACAGACAAAAGCCGGGAGGGACCGTTACCCATCCCTTCACCTTCAGTTTTTTAGTGGAGCTACCCGTGACAAGTAATCGTTTATATTTGGAATTTATGTGTAGTAGATCAACGAACTATGGAGCTTTTTTGAATGCCTATTATGACTTTAGAGCAGTTATAAATTGGAATCAGACGGATCTTATATATGGAAGGCATACAGGGTTGCCCATATTCGACGGACCCATCTGGCAACGCCATAACTTTTGACAGAGATGTCACATCGCTTAATGACAAACAGCGTTTGAAGCGTCAGTCCAAGCAGATTTTTACCATGAACAAATACACGCCACGCGAGCGCTCTGAAATAGTTGAAATTTACATTCAACAGAAGAAGTCAATTGTGAAAAAATGTGAGAAGTGCGCCTTCTAAGAACAACATTAAGCGTTTATACAAAAATTTTCGACTGGTAAGGCTCTTTCTAATCCAAAGAGGCCATATAAAAGTCGACCAAGGCGATCGGCCGAGAATATCGCTGCCGTACGAGCCAGTGTTGAGAGGTCCCCAAGAACATCCCAAAAACGCCTTTCTCAGCAGTTGGGCATGACTCGGTCCACTTTACAACGGATTATTCGCATTGATTTGCATTTGTTCCCGTACAAAATTCAATTGACGCAAAGAATGTTGCCTGCGGACAAGCCTCGTCGATTGGAATGGGCCCAAAGGGCCTAAAGGTCCGTCGAATATGGGCAACCCTGTATTTAACTCTGAATCGATTTCAATCAAATTTGATGGATGGATGATGATTCGTATCAAATAAAATTTCTATAGAGGGCATGATAATACTTCGAGAAGGATTATGTTAAACAATATAGATAGCAAAATATCTATGGGAACCGAGTTTCACCAAATGGAAAAATTGGTTTGAATGTGCAAAACTCCATCCAATTATTACATATTTGGAGAAAAAAACCCTGAAATCGTATCAAAATATTTATCCAAATCTTTTTTTCTATCTTTTCTGGCTGTTTCTGATATCTGATACCCAATATCATTTTTGTGGAGTGCATATTACAGATGCAAGCAAATCGGATGACATATATGTATGGCTGCTATAGTTATATCTGAACCGATCTTCAAAAACTTGGAAGTACTTTTTTCTAGAATGCACGAAATCCATCCCATATGTACGAATATTACACATACGTTGCACGATAAAATTGAAATCGGACGATAATATATGTACAGGGTGAGATTTAAAAAACTGCAACCAACTTCAGACTGCTGTAATTTCTAAGCCACTCGTCCGACAGCTGTTAAAATTATTCCAGTGACAGCTCATTATATTGTTTTCAAGCGTATAAAAGCATTTTGGTGAGAATTTTCCAGAAAAAAGTTATTCGTGATGGAATTCATGCGTGATAGTGTGATTTTATATATAACCACAAGTGGCTATAGTTAGAGCACTCCAGCATTTAAATGTGAATAAATCTTTTGTGTCTCGTACCATCGCTCGTTATCGTGTTACTTGTAGCGTAGCCCGACGTCAAGGAAGTGAACGGAAGAAAACAGCAACATCAGCAGAAATGGTTCGAAAAGTAAAGAAACGACTTGTTCGAAACCCGCCTTGCAGTGGCCGAAAAATGGCTCGTGAGCTGAACATATCGCAATATTCCATTCAGCAAATATTGAAAAATGAGCTCGGGGTAAAGCCATTGAAATTCTAAAAAGTGCAAGAACTTACACCGCAACAGGAAGAAAATAGACTCAAAAGAGATAAAGAGTTACTTTGCTTGGCCGAAAGTGGTGAGCTGCCGAATTTGGTTTTCTCCGATGAGAAAACATTCGTTGTTCAGCAGTCTCTAAACAAAGAAAATGATCGTGTTTATTTGCCAAAGAGGTCAGCTGAAAATATGAAAATATGGTTGGCCACCAGAACTTGAATCTTTGGCACGCAAACATTTTGGCCGCAGACTTTGGACATTCCAACAGGACTCAGCACCAACGCACTCAATGAGGTTCCTCGCTTCATTTCCAGCGTACAATGGCCACCAAAATCTCCGGATACCAATCCGTTGGACTATTTTGTCTCGAGTATTTTGGAGCAATGTTGGCACTAAAAAGTACCAAGGTGTCGATCACCTCAAGCAGAGCAACATTCGGGCAGCGTGTGACGGTTTCATTGGCCGTTTGAAGGCCATAATTCGTGTCAAAGGTGACCAATTCGAACAAGTCTAAACTTATTCTAAAATTTGATGCTATTTACGATATTTTTTGCTTTAATTCAATAAAAATTAAAAAAGGTAAAAATTATGTCGTTTGACTTTGTTGCATTTTTTTATCTCACCCTGTATATGTCCACGTTTTGGTATTTTGGTTATATGTGTCACACTTTTCACCGGAATTGTTTCAAATTTGATATATGGAGTTTGAAGTGAGTACTACCTGCTATGATGGACAATTGGGTCCAAATTCACGTCTTCGCATAGGCCCCATATAACGGTACCTCCCAATATTCTGTATTTTGATTTTAGCCAAATTTTTCGTAAAAGGCACCACCTTCACAGATGACTGTAGAGATCTACGTTTTCGTAGGACCACATATAACTGTAACACCTGATATCCGGAATTTTTAAAGAATTATTTTTTAACTTTCTTTTTTTAATTTGTCTAGTTCTTTCGAAATTTGAGAGGGTATTAAAAGTTCGACCACGCAGCTTTGTTTATTTGAATTAAAAAAATCGAGCTTTTAGATTAAGTGGTGGGTCTAGTCTTCTAGAACATAAAAATATGTTTAACAGGAACAAACAGACAGTATTTTATAAATTGTATCTTTTTATACCCTCCACCATAGTATGGAGGGTATATTAAGTTTGTCATTCCGTTTGTAACACCTCGAAATATACATTTTAGATCCCACAAAGTGCATATATTCTTGATCAGCATAAAATTCTATGTCGACTTAGCGATGTCCCTCCGTCTGTGGAAATCAGTCTAGTTTCTGAACGAAACGAAGTAGATTGATGAAATTTTACTCAAATGTATATTATGTCTGCAGGACTTTTGGTATTGAAAATAGGCCAAGTAGGTCCACGTCTTCGTATAGCCCCCATATTACGGTACTTCCAGATATTCGGTATTTTGATGATTTTAGCTACTTTCTTCACCGATTTTTTTAAGTTTCGCATTTGAATATTGTAATGACTTATGACAAAAGTTACCTATGCAGGTCCATGTCGCCGTATAGACCCAAATATAACAGTTACATTCGGTATTTTTATGATTTTAGCAGAATTTTTAACGGATTTGATTGCTTTTGAGAATCGCCAAATTCGTTCCAAATGGTGGATGGTATTTAAAGTTTGGCCCGGCCGAACTTACAGCTTTGTACTTGCTAATTTTATTAAAATTAGTTTTTCTTTGTTAAATATGCAACTGAAAATGAACTACAAGTCTCTCCTTAAAGTAACGTTACTGAATAATTCGTCTGTTTATGAAGCCTAATAATAATACTTGGACCCTCATGATTTACTGACACACTAGTACCAATGTCTCCAAATGACTCTCCATGGACTACTGACTCACTAATTCGAATGTCTCCATGTGCTCCAGTAAGAACAGAAAATGCCACTAGGGACTTTTGAATAACAAGCTCATATGAAATGTCTATCGGAAAAAGCATGGCTTGTCGACACTTGATCAGTAGTACTGGTGACCAATTCTGTAGTAAGTCAGTAGTTATTGACTGCCATAAATTCCATTTTTTGGCCTAATGAACGCTGAAAATTCAAGTTAGGTCCAATATAAATAGTAAAGCTTCTACCATAAGTCCCTCCATAAATTTTCAATATTTTTTTATGGTAATGTAAAAATGAAGGGTTTTTTAACCACAGTGATCGTAAATACTGTCTTCCATAATTTTTTAATAAAGTCATAAACGAATGGAACGAAACTGACAAATGAAACGTGTGGAACGGTGTCGACTCATGTCGAGAATTTGAGTTCAGCTCAAATTGACTTGAGCTGAGTTAAGGTGGATTGAGTCGACATAAAATTGACCGAAATGAAATCTGTATGTAAGGCGGAGTAGAGTAGTGTACCCAACACAACAACGTGGACTGGATACGAACGAACCCCTTTGAGTTAAACGCCGAACTGGTTAAACTAATAGTGTTATGATACGATTGTTAATATTTTATTGTGATTATGAATTCAATATGTGTGAGTTTCGTGATATCGACTTACTAACTCCTCATTCAACGTACTACAGACATGGACAACATGAAAGCAAAAAAACAAAGATCACCTGGATGTCTGGGCGGATCACTACCCACTGGGGGGATCATAAGCTAGGAAATGTTGTTCTTCTGCTAATTTTATTATTCTTTTCATGCCACTTTGGCTGAGATTGAATCGAATGATGAAGAAGAAATCTGTAGCCAGATTGAAATGTATTTTGGATAATTGTGCGTGACTTGTGAACCTTTGTTGTTGTCGTCATTGATTGTCTACCTCTTTACATTATATTATTTTCTTTTCATCTTCTATGTTTGTATGACGTAGTATTTTGTTGGTTTCGGAATTTTTGTTGTTGTGCATTTTATTATTGTTTGATTTGTAACATTGAGATTCATATTCAAATAAGTCCCTCGGGTTATTCAGAAAAATTGGTTATTTCACACGTTTATTATTTATTGTTTTGCCAATTGTATAACGATTAATAAAGACATCAACTTATAAATGATTAAAATTTTAACAGATTTTTTCCTTTATTAAAAGATAATTAACGTATGTTACAGAATGTATATAATGAACAATTTTTTATGTACTCAATCTTATTCTGAGAAAATCAACATTGTATGTTTCTTACTCTTCATAAGAATGGATTAAATTATTAAGCCACTAGAAGTGAAATATATATATTCAAGACATTGTATTAAAATGGTGCAAACTAGTAAAAAATTAAAGAAAGACTAGACTTCGAATTCTGCACTTTGATATGAGGGCCTTATTTAGTGAACAGGGTTAAGAATAAATTTTTTGACATTAAAAATGTTGGAAAATGTTTTTAAGGTACTGAATGTTTCACCAATGATACTGAGTTGTCGCGAAAAGCATCAAATTCGAATTGGTAGGTTTATCTATGAGGAGGTTCATACCAAAAGGTACAATCGGAAAAAACACAGAACTTTGATGTTTGAAAATGCTTAAAGAAAACTACTGAATATTTTCTCAACATAATTTTTTTATTTCAAAGTACAATCTATCCAGCTAATAATGGAAAATAATTTCAGTTGATCTCTAAAAAGTTGATCTCTAAAATCGAATTAAACCAATAAATGGGTAAGTTTGATGGAGGTAATGCTTTTAGTACCAAATATAATTGCTATAGAGTTCATATTATGACATTGAGATGCCAGAAATGGGAATTATTTCCCATTATTAATCTAGTCGAAACTTGATCGAATGATGTACTATATGTATTTAATAAGAGGGATATACAGGGTGAGATGAAAAAAACTGCAGCCAATTTAGACTGCTGTAATTTCTAAGCCACTCGTCCGACAGCTGTTAAAATTATTCCAGTGACAGCTCATTATATTGTTAACAAGCGTACAAAAGCATTTTGCTGAGAATTTTTCAGAAAAAGTTATTCGTGATGGAATTCAAGCGTGATAGTGTGATTTCTTTATATTTGGCTGGAAAACCACAAGTGGCTATCGTTAGAGCACTCCAGCATTCAAATGTGAATAAATCTTTTGTGCCTCGTACCCTCTCTCGTTACCTTGATACTGGTAGCGTAGCTCGACGACAAGGAAGTGGACGGAAGAAAACAGCAACATCAAAGTAAAGAGCGACTTGATCGCAACCTGCGTCGCAGTGGCCAAAAATGGTTCATGAACTGAACATATCGCAATATTCCATTCGGCAAATATTGAAAAATGAGCTCGGGGTAAGGCCATTGAAATTGCAAAAAGTGCAAGAACTTACACCGAAACAGAAAGAAAACAGACTCAAAAGAGCTAAAGAGTTGCTTCACTTGACCGAAAGTGGTGAACTGTCGAACTTGGTTTTCTCCGATGAGAAAACATTCGTTGTCCAGCAGTTTGTAAACAAATAAAATGATCGTGTTTACTTGCCAAAGAGGTCAGCCGAAAATGTGCACCTTCGGTTGCCCACCAGAACTCAAGCGCCGGTCATGGTGATAGTGTGGGCCGCCATAACAGCCGATGGCCGTTTGAAGGCCATAATTCGTGCCAAAGGTGATCAATTCGAACAAATCTAAACTTATTCTAAAATATGATGCTACTTCCGACATTTTCATGCAATAAAATTAAAAAAAAATGTAAAAATTATGGCGTTTGACTTTGTTGCAATTTTTTTGTCTCACCCTGTATAGGGGAGCAATGTGTAAAGCTGAATCGATGTGTAGACAGTATTTGATACCTTGTACCAAATATAGTTGCTATTGAGTGCATATTACGGCTTTGAGGGGCTTAATTGTCAATTCGAATGAAACATAAATGCGGTAGCTATGTGTAAATTTAAACCGATTTTCACACAGATTCATAAAATTACTTCTAGGCTGAATACAAAAATACACGGGCAGACGGACGGACAAACGGAAATCGGGATGTGATTCTATTCTGATCACGAAACAAACAAGTAAAAAAATAGTAAAGTTCGGTTAGGTGGAATTATTAATGCCCTTCGCCATTTGCAAAGAACTCTCGCAAACATTAAAAAAATATCGTTGGAAGTTATTAAAATACCGAAAACCGGGTGGAATACATATATGATGGTTATATGAAAATGTTGGTCTGTATAGCTAATTATCTGCCAGGGAATGCGGTGAATATTGTGAATTCCAAATACTTATTTTGAGATAATTACGACAAATAATGTGGCTAAATCGGCAAAGTACCGAGTATCAGAAAGTATCATAATATGGGGGATATACAAATATGTGGGCCTGTATAGTTCCTTTTCTGTCATAGGAGTAGCATTTACAAACTCCAAATACCAAATTTGAAACAATTCAGTGAGAAGTGTGACAATCATCAAAATACCGGATATCTGGAGGTACACTTGTGGACTTCTATAGCCAATTACCTACCAGAAATAATTCTGTTGAAAAATGAAACTATAATCCTTTAAATATTGCGTGTCAACATTTCTGTCATAGGATGTAGTACCCATTACGAATTTAAAATACCAAATTTAAAACAATTCCGGTGAAAAGTGCAGCTAAAAATCATCAAAATACCGAATATTTGTGAACAGTTCTCATGAAGAATAATTCCGACACACTGGGAACATAAGCTGCCTGAGTGAAACACCCAAAACATCTTCATTCTAACAGTGCAGTTATATGGGGACAATATGAAAACGTAAACGTATATGGTCGATCTTTTATAATCCTACTTCATTCCGATCAGATGCTAGAGTGATTTCTGATCAAGAGTATATATACATTGTGGAGTCTAAAATGTAAATTTCACTTCATAATATATATTCGGGGGTGTAAAAATGCGTAATGACATAATGAACCACAGTGTGGCGTGGGGCACAGATATGGAACGATATACACTTCAACAAAGAAATGACTGAATCTAATTTAAACAAGTAAAAAATTATCGGTCGGTTTTGCCGACAGATGTATACCCTCAGCCAATGTTCAATCATTAAAAAATATTTTGACTTCTGTTATGATTATTCAAATGTTTAGCCCATTATGCAGTAGGTTCTGAAGAAATGGACTAATATTGGACTTAAATAAATATGATATAAATATTGCGACGTGCTAGATTTGGACTGTGTTGTGTTAATAGACATTTTGGGATAAACCAAGTCTTGAATAGAATCGGATGTCAATTTCGCTTTTTATGAGCTTAATGGATATTCAAAATTTTTGAGCCTTTTTGGGGGAGATACCAGAAGGAGTGGACCGATATATTCCACCTTCACAACGGATTTTTTGGTTATTCAAAACTTTGACCTTTTGTGGGGGATATACCTGGAGGAATAGTCCGATCTCTATCGTTTTTTTAGGATCCTGTGTTGATAGAAATATTCAGATGTGCCAAGTCTAATGGAATCCGATGGTAATTTCGAGTTTTATGAGCTTAATGGATATTTAAAATTTCGGCCTTTTGCGGGGGAGGTACCAAAAGGAGTGGACCGATGTATTCCATCTTAACATCAGGTCTTGGGTGTATGAAAATATTGCGATGTGTGAAATTTTAAGACAATCGGATTTTTACATCACATTTTATGAGAGTTGTAATTATTCAAAATGTTGACCCTTTGTGGGGGAGGTACTTGATGAAGTGAACCGAAATTATCCATTTTCGCTACTGACATAGCACTGATTAAAATATTAGGATTTGCAAAATTGGAGCAAAATAGGATTATCGCTTCTCTCTCTGTGCCAAAAATATTTTTTGAAATTTTCGACCAGAAGGAGACCTCCCCCACAAAAGGTCGAAACCGATACATTCCATTTTCACACCAGACCTTAGGTTAATATAAATATTGGGATGTGTGAAATTTCGCACCAGACCTAGTACTGACGCAAATATTAGGATTTGCAAAATTGGAGCAAAATCGGATTATCGTTTCTCTTTCTGTGCAAAAAAATATACATTTTTTTGAAAATTTCGACCATTTGTGGGGGAGGTACCAGAAGGAGTCGACCGATATTGCCCATCTCAACACCAGACCTTGGGTTAATATAAATATTGGGATGTATGAAATTTGAAGACAATCTTATATCGCATTTTATGATAGTTGTAATTATTCAAAATTTTTACCATTTGTGGGGGAGGTACTTGATGGAGTGGACCGATATTGTCCAATTTCAGACCTGACCTAGCACTTACGCAAATATTAAGAATTGCAAAGTTGGAGCAAAATCGGATTATCGTTTCTCTTTCTGTGGAAAAAAATATATATTTTGAAAATTTCGACGTTTTGTGGGGGAGGTACCAGAAGGAGTGGGCCGATATTGCCGATCTCCGAACTCGATCTAAGTTTGACAAAAATATTACGATGTACCAAGTTTGGACCAAATCTTGAATCATCTTGGAGGATGGTGGTACAGAAATAGGTCCAATACTTCGAGCTGTTGGGACAAGTTAGTGTTGCGTAGAGTAAAACCCGCGCACGTTTCTCAAGAAAAACTGATAAAATTGATGACGTATCCTAAATTATTGAAGAAAACTCAAGTTTTTCCATTCATTGGACACTGTATTTTGCGTCAAGACTTATCAAAAGAGCTCAATTTGGTCGTTGCTAGTGGAGTCTTCGAAATGCATGAAAATGATCCGGAATACCGTCAAAACATAACGTTTACTGAATAGACCTATTTACTCCCCAGTAGTTACGGTAACAAGCCAAACTGTCGCATCTGGGGAGAGAGTTATTTTTGCAATTGTCCGACGAGGTCGTTCGACTTTAATTTTTCAAAATGAGGTTGGATTACGAGGAAGGTGATCTTTATTAGCCGCCGAGATCTTGTGAATTCAAACCTTTCGAATTTTTCCTTTCTACTTTAAAGATCCAACCGATTTCACAGGAAAATAAATCTCGAGACTTAAAGGATTTTTAAGGGTTTTAAAGGATATCTTTACGTCTTTTAACTTGTTGATAACTATCGAACGTCTAGTTTTTTGTAGCAAAAATATAAAAATGGAATGATTAATTTTTAGAATACCTCACTTGGAAAATATAAGAATGCAATTCGGTATGGTCTCTTGCCAGAAAAGGATAACATCTAAGAAAATCGCATAAAATACGACAATCAAAAAGTGAATATTTTTGTTACATTTTTTTTCAATTTTTGCCATATTTTTTATCGCATTCGATTTTTTTTTTAATTTGACATACAATTTTGAATTGTACCTTTTTAAAATTTTTTCTACAACCCCCCAACACTATGTGTTGAAGGTATTACATACAGGTCGCAATTTTTGTCCAATCCTTACGAAATTTTGCATGCGGTAGCGTTAGGGTCAGAATTAAAGCCTACTGTTATGGAGATTTAAATTCAGGCGTTCAAATGGACCAAAAAAATCAATTTTCTTGATTTTGCAGCCGCTCTACAAGGAGAGAGAGAGTTAGGGACGGGAAAGAAGTCGAGCATATATATTTAGCTGTAAAATGGACCACCGTTTTTTTCGAATACATATCAACACGGCGGAGTGCGTAAATAAGGGTAACATCTGGGCCGCCCTCTATGACATAATTTCAAAAGCGAAATCTTCCAACATGGATTTGGATTTAAGGAGGCTTCCAACATATTGTAGTGTTTTAGGGTATCACATGGACGGCCCTGCACGACTATAGTCTTTGCTTACTTGTTTTTTTTTTATGAAAATGAGCAACTGAATAGTTTCGCCTTTTGCTTTACACATATAAACTTCAGCGTATTCCTGCAATGACACATCTCTGAACCTGAGACACAAGTTCTTAGTGTGGATAATTTTCAAAATAATTTACAATATTTAAATATTCACATTTGTGTTGAGTTTTTTCAATAATAATTTTATGATTATTTCAAAGACTTCTTCAAAGACTTATCTTCAAAACGCTTTAAATTATAATCAGTTTTCCCCATAATATTTTCGTGCGGTGATTAGTAAAACAGATCTCATGCCATGTGCTCCCATAAACCTAGGGGTCGAATGTCTCATTTGAATTTGATTTTATTGAAATCATTGGTTTTTTATGGCCAACACCTTTAATAACTGAATGTTGTCAGCTTTACCGAATTAAATTAGGAGATATTGTTAAACATTTGAAGCGATTAGTGTTTGACCAACCACCAATGGATATGTGTCCAATAAAATGTGTGTTTTATGATTTAATTAATAGATGCTGCTAGACAATGGGTCTTTATTGAGCGACATCATTGGCAGCGAATGGGTCCACATCAAACTGAGATCTTTGTTCAGCGCTGATGGGTGAGCATCAATGAGAGAAGTCAGCTCAGCTGGAGATGACTATTTATGAGTTGTTAACTGAATGTGTTTCCATTGACAACAACCTGCCCCCTAAACGACACACCTTGTTTGGATGGGAAAGTGCAGAGGTGTTTTTCGTTCACACCAGACAGAGTGAAGACAATCTGGCCATTATTTGTTATAATTTTCGACATTTCAATAAAAACATTGTCTTTTAGTTAACAAAAAAATAAAGAAAAAGATTTTTTTTTCGTATTTTTGGTATTTGTCTAAATTTGTATCAATAAAGGGATGATTTTTGTGAATGAAATTCCTTTCTTCTATTTAATCAATGAATATTTTCCATTTAAAATGGAATTGTGGCCATAGATGACAAGTTTTGGGAGCTTTTAAACAACGAACGAAATTACACATTTTGAAGCAATGCGAGTAAAAATAAATTTGAAGGTATTAAAAAGTACGAGAAACAGTGTTTTTTTTTTTTTGGGCTAAAATTCTATACTTTTAGGACTAGAATCATCAAATTCCGCATATAGATTACTATTGAAAAGAGATTTCAGATATGGGGTTGTTTTTGGAAACCTGTAGTAAATATGGTCTAATTTTTCCACATAAATCTTTACTGATGCTACACTTTAGATAATATTGTAAATTGAGTATTAAAAGGTACTTTATACTGAACTGGTACAGCTAAAATTCTAAAATTTTGTTTCGATTTAGGAAGTCGGGCATTTTTTAGGTGGCCGGTGATCCAAGGTGACAATAAACAACCCTAAAAGTATCCGAAAACCCAAAATTCGACATGACAATTATTGATGGTGAAAGGGGTGACGTAAGGAAGGGGTTTTGAAAATCCGTCTAAAAGTGTATGAAAAGGCTGAGTTGTCAACTCCTTGCCATGGTATGGAGACCATGCCAATATCCTCCACCATTTGGTACAAATTTGGCAAATTCCAAAAAAAAAAAAAAGAAAAAAACCGTAAAAATTCTGTTAAAATTTTAAAAATACCGAATGCCTATATGACGTCCTTTACCTGTATAGACAACTTTTGTCATAAGTTATTAGTATATTTAAATGCGAAACTTGAAGAAAAATCTCTTTATAATGTAGCTAAAATCATCAAAATACCGAATGTAGGGGGTACCGTTATATGGGGGCTATACGAAGACGTGGACCTGCACAGACAATTTTCTGGCATGGGCTGAATTATCCATTACGAACTTCACATGAGAAATTTGAAACAATCCCGGTAAATAATTTCGCTAAAATCATGAAAATACCGAATATCGGGGGATACGATATATGGGGGCTATACGTAGACGTGGACCTAAATAGCCCATTTTCTGTTTTATGCTGCAGTATCTATTACGAACTTCAAATACCAAATTTGGAACGATTCCGTTAAATAATGTCGCTAAAATCATCAACATACCGAATATAGCCCCAATATAACGGTACCTCCCGATATTCGGTACCGGTTCGATACCGGAATCGTTTCAAATTTCATACTGGGTACTACATCCTAAGAGAGAAAATTGTCTGTGTAGGTCCACGTCTTCGTATAGCCTCCATATAACGGTAACTCCAAATATTCGGTATTTTAATGATTTTAGCGACATTATGGTTTTGTTATGGGTACTACAGCCCATGACAAAAATTTTTATATGCAGGTACACGTCTTGGTAAGGCCTTACATAACGGTACCTCCCGATAGTCGATATTTTGATGATTTCAGTAACATTATTTACCGGAATCATTTAAAATTTCGTACTGGAAGTTCCTAATGGGCACTACAGCCTATGGCAAAAAAATTCATATACAGGTCCACGTCTTCGTATAGTCCCAATATAACGGTTTTCCTTTAAGTGGTAGTTTTCGGATTTTTTTTTTTTGAAAATTTTCAATTTCCTTCGAAATGGTGGAGGGTATTAAAAGTACGGCCCGGCCGAACTTATTTTCTTTTTTACTTGTTTATCAATTTAGAAGTATTTGATGGTTAAAATTATTGTTTTCTATTTTCGTTAACATAAAATAGCTATGTCCAAATCTATGTTTATTGCAGTAAAATGTTAATAATATATTTATAATAGATTAATTTATCTCTTCATTAGAAAATTCTTTCGTTAATAGTTACTAATTACAAGGATCATCTCTTAAAAGAGGGTTGTTGTTTTAAAAGCAGCAGTTTCTGATTTTGTCGGGGTGATTACCAATCAGTTAATCTTCTAATGTATGTAATTATCAACTGATTTTGTCATTATGCCAAAAAGGCAATCTCAAATAGGAGACAATAGGCAATGGATTAAGGATATGTTATTACAACAATTACAGGATTTTAAAGCACTAACATAGGATGTAGGAATACATAGTTCATCTTGTGACCATTGTCAACAAGCGTCGTTACCCAAATGTTCTTTAGCCAACACAACTATTACTTGTTCATGTCTCTGCATGATACCATACGAGACAACAGAATGATTTGTGCCTTCTTTGTCTGTGGGTTGTTGCACTACATGTTCCATGAAAACTTTTGTCCCACAAGGGATGGAATGGAAAATGTCCCGTGTACGTTTTTGTTCGTGTCGCATTTACACTTGGAGTTGAAACGAAAACACGAAAAATTTGAACAGATTGTGGCAATTGACTTTGTCTCCCCCTCGCCGGTCCTCCTGCCATGGAACGGTGATATACTTGTGGTTATAATACAACGATGATAATTATGATGCTGCCGCCGCTGGTGGTGATGATGACAACGAAACTGCTCCTTCCATACATCATTCAAAGGACTTTGTTCATTAAGCCAATCTCTTTTTTTTGGGGGGGTGGGCATTTTAATTTACTTTTCCAACCGCAAATTTCGCCGCAGCAATTCTCAAGGGTAATACACATACACTTGTGATTTACAATTGAAAACAATTTTGCAGGCTGTATGGGTAAATATGTATGTGAGTATGTGTAAATATTTTATGATGACTTTTTGTGACAAATGAAAAAAAAAACAGTAAAGAAAGTCTTAAAGTCGGGCGGGGCCGACTTTATGATACCCTACACCACTTCGCTAATTTAGTTGAGCTCCACATAACAATTAAAAGTTTTTATGGGAGAATTCAATCATACACGCTATGATTATTATTATAATTTAAAGTTCAAAGAACTAAATATGCCGAAGCATTTGTATCTTTTAAATTCGGAGTTGTATTGCCCATTTGGTGCACAATTAATCTAAAATCGGATAAAAATATATATGGGAGCTATATCCAAATCGGAACCGATCTCGATACAATTTGGCAAAGATATTTCTGAGCTCAATTTGATATATTTCCCTGAATATCGTTGTTACGGAGTGCATATTACGGCTGTGGGTAACAAATATGACAAATCGGATGAACAGTATATATGGGAGCTATAGCTATATCTGAACCGATCTTCACTAAATTTGACATACTAGCTTCTAGACTCAATTCGGTCGTATGTGCCAAATTTCATCCAATTTGGGCAAATATTAGACGTTTGGTGCACAATCCAATGTAAATCGGACGAAGTTATATGTGGGAGCTATATCCAAATCTGAACCGATCTCGATAAAATTTAGCAAATGTATTTCTGAGCTATATTTGATAAATTTCACCAAATATTGTTGTTACAGAGTGCATATTACGGCTGCGGAGGACAAAAATAACAAATCGGATGAACAATATATATGGGAGCTATAGCTATATCTGAACCGATTTCGATGAAATTTGGCATACTTATTTTGAGGTCCAATCTGATCGTACATGCGAAATTCCACACTATTCGGACTGCTATTACACGTTTGGTGCACAATAAAAGGCAAATCGGACGAACATATATATGGGAGCTATATCTAAATTTTGACCGATTATCTCCAATTTCAATAGGGTTCGTCCTTGGGCCGAACAAATGATCTGTGCAAAATTTCATATGGATCGGGCAATAAATGCGACCTGTACTTTGTTTACAAAAATACATGGACAGACGGACGGACAGACGGACGGACGGACATGCATAAATCGACTTAGAATGTGATTCTATGCAGATCATCAAAAGGAACTATGGGTCTATCTCGTTTCCTTTTGCCTGTTACAAACAAATGCACAAAGACATAATACCCTGACCACCTTGTGGTGTAGGGTATAAAAAACATTTTTAATACAAATTTTAATTATTTCTGAGATAAGAGATAAATCTAATATTTCCATATGAGAAAGTTACGTGGAGTTCCTTAAAATTAGTTGTTCTAAACGAAACAGGAATTTCTTCTAAAATCAGACACTATTAATCTAAAATATCACGTTTTGGAAACCGCTAAAGCTGGAAGCTGAAATTCGGCATGTGAATCATTAAGGGTGTGTAAAGGTAAAATAAGGCTGGGTTTAAAAACAGTCAAAGCAAAAGGGGGTCGAAGAGACGAAGCTGGACACACATAGGGGGCACATAGGTCACACTGATGGCTCTAAGATGTCTTGGCAAACACTAATGGAAATTCGATGACCACTATAGTGTATGAAGTCGAACTACGGAGGCATTCGTGGAAATTTTGAAGTAAGATGGAATAAAAGCTCCAAAAGTAAGACAATGGGCTAAAACTAGAATTTTAATTTCAGCTAAGGTCTTTTAAAAAACTATTGAACTAATTTCTTTCCTTTGGCTTCAAAGAGCGATATATAAATTCCCGGCATATTAGGAAATTCAAAATACAGGGTGAGATAAAAAAACAGTATCAAAGTCAAACGCCATAATTTTTACATTTTTTTTAATATTTTATCAAATTTTACAATAAGGTAAGATTTGTTTGAATTGGTCACCTTTGGCACGAATTATGCCCTTCAAACGGCCAATGAACCCTTCACACGCTGCTCGAATATTGTTCTGCGGTATTTGGGCCCATTCCCGGCGAAGCGCTTGCTTGAGGTGATCGACACTTTGGTATTTTTTAGTGCTAACCTGGCTTTCCAGAATACTCCAGACACAATAGTCCAACGGGTTGGTATCCGAAGATTTTGGTGGCCATTGTGTGCTAGAAATGAAGCGAGTCCTGTTGGAATGTCCAAGGTCTGCGGCCAAAATGTTTGCGTGCCCAAGGGGTTAATACACTCTCCAGAATATTTTCGCGATAATATTTGGCTTTTATTCTGATGTCGCAGTCGATTAATACGAGCGGAGAGCGACCATCGGCTGTTATGGCGGCCCACACCATAACCATGCCCGGCGCTTGAGTTCTGGTGGCCAACCGAAGGTGAACATTTTCAGCTGACCTATTCGGCGAGTAAACACGAACATTTTGTTTGTTTACAAACTGCTAGACAACGAATGTTTTCTCATCGGAAACAACCAAATTTGTCTGTTCACAACTTTCGGCCAAGCGAAGCAACCCTAGCTTTTTTGAGTATATTTTCTTTCTGTTGCGGTGTAAGGTCTTACACTTTTTGGAATTTCAATGGCTTTACCCCGAGCTCATTTCCCAATATTTGCTGAATGGCATATTGCGATATGTTCAGCTTACGAGCCATTTTTCGACCACTTTTTCGAACCATTTCTGCTGGTGTTGCTGTTTTCTTCTGCCCACTTCCTTGACGTCGGCCTACGCTACCAGTATCCCGGTAATGGGCGATGCTGGAGTGCTCTGCCGATAGCCGCTTGTGGTTTTCCATCCAAATATAAAGAAATCACACTATCACGCTTGAATTCCATCATGAATAACCTTTTTCTGGAAAATTCTTACCAAAATGTTTTGTACGCTTGTAAACAATATATTGAGTTGTCACTGGAATAATTTTAACAGCTGTCGGACGAGTGGCTTAGAAATGACAGCAGTCTGAAGTTGGTTGCAGTTTTTTCATCTTACCCCGTATATACTTACATAAAATCTAATCCAACGTTTATGGCTCCTCATATGTGTACGTGTTTGTGGCAGGGTGTGATATATACATACATGTGTTATTTATGTATAACTAGCTGGCCCGGTCCGCGTTGCCGGCCCGTAGTTTTTGTCTATTATGCATATATTCCCAAGCATAATTATTCACAGATATGACTGATATAAGTGTTCACGTACAGGTCGATTTAAAGTGTTTTAAAATACCTGTACCCATTTTTAACCAGTGGGTTTCAATATTTAAACCGTGGGCTTCAACTGTGTGGATGTGCTATACAAATCTATTAAAAAGTATATATCAATCTTATCGCCATATAAGGGATCAAATTAATTTTTAATAGGGTAAAAATGGTAGCAAAATCTACCAGTCAAATGAGCAGTAATTTGGAATTTGCTGTATTTTGTATACTACATAATTGAGGGCTGAATGATTTAAGAATAGCCAAAGTTAATTACTTTTTTAAACCCATTAGCAACTTAGATTGTGCATTAGAGTCCTCATAAGTCCCCCTAACCATGTCAGTCTGTTTGTCCGCCAAAAGGTGGACTTGAGAGGGCATTATAACATGGATAAAAATTCTAAAATTTGTAGATATGTTGAAATTTTAGTGTAAGATTTTCACCCCCCTAATACGCATTATTAGCCAAATTCTTTGAAATGTGGTTAAATTAGGAGGTACCTTCTTTATATGGGCACTACTCCGAAACATCGACCTACATTGAAAACTTTCTTCTACCCCTTATAATCCAAGATGACAAATAGAGGCCAAATCAAAAATATAGCAGAACAATATAGCATGTCATAGCATTTCGCGTGACTTAAATAAGTAAAAATAGTTTTATCCACCTCATAATTGAGGGCAGAATGATAAGATGGGAATTAATTTTATTTGCCATTTAAATTGTAAGTTGGAGACCCCTTAAAGTCCATATTTTCATCATAGGATAATTCAATGATGATTAAACAAATATTCGGTCCCGTGCTACTTTCTTATATTTGTAATTTGTTCATGTTTCCACAATTTATTTCATATGGATGCACATCCCAAGTCTACGTTCCCAACCAATATTCTCTTGGGGGTTAAAAATTCAATAGAATACAAAATTTTCTTTTCTGACCACACATTAGATGTGAAAGTGGACTTGGGATACTCCAATGTGGGGACTTTACTTAAATAAATTCCTATGTGGCAATTATCTGTATGATGGTTCCCTACCCCAGGGTGGCATAAATAAAATTTTTTAGCCAAATCAATTGATGAATGTGGTCAATACCAATATGGGCCCTACTCTGAAAATTTCAAATTTTATGCGAAGAGGTTATCTACCCCCTTAGAAACAAAAATGTTAAATAAGGGCCAAAAAATGAAAAAAGTGGCCTGCCAAGACCCCAAAAATAACTTAAATCATAGATGGTTATATAAATATGAAATCGGGTTGTTCCCTTATCCATGAGTTATGATCGATATAAAGACCTGCAAAAGTGATTTTAGGTATTTTGAATGTTTGGGAAGAATTTCTGGAAGGATATAAAACCTTTTCTTACTAAAAGTCCCATTCGCTCTACTATTTTGCACCTTTTATTTCAATATTGGTATATTACTTATTATTCTCCCAAAAAATTTTGCATTTTGAGCTCTCATTAGACGGATCATTGTCACGCTTTGAAATGAGCCCCATTAAGCTTTTTCGGTCATTTTTGTTTGTTTAAACGTGTTCGCATCTTCCAGCTAACCCACGATGTAGGCCCTGGAGTTGAAAGGTAGATGTCAGTTAACATCCTATTTCGCACTTATTCAATTTTTTTAGTGAAAAATTATTCTTTATTTTGTTCACAAAAAAAATTGACAAAAAAAAGAATAACAAATTGAAAAAGTCTTCAACTTTTTCGCTGATTTTTTACAGCAAATGTTTTAAGATCCTTCCTTACAAAGTTCGTCAATAGAATGAACTATTACTTTAAAATTCGATTCCATTGAAAATGTTTTTTTTAGATTTTTGCAATGAGATCTCTTTTTCATGATTTTTCAGCGATTTAGAAAAAGTCTTTATCTTTTTTGGTGTGACCGCGTTAAATTATTTCGATATCATCTATTCCGTTTCGCCACCACATAATTCGCTACTACACTTCCATGTAACCCGCCATCAATTTCAGTTCTCAAGAAATCAAGTCAATTAAATAAATTGGTATAAATATTCGAATTCAAAAATAAAATATAAAAAAACACTACAAATGTACATTAGAAAAAAGTAAGTCAAAATGGAAAAAAATCATGCAAAATAAAACATTGCTATTGTACATTTGAAAAGTCAAAATGAAAATGTTAATATATCACATTTTTACGCGATTTTTTTGGATATTATCCTTTTCGGAGAGGAGACAATTCCGAATTTGTGTGAATCGTTAAAATCAGTCCAGCGGTTCTTAAGTTATAAGCGTAGTAACTAACACAACTTACATTTATATATATAGATAAACTACCAGCCCCATTTCAAACTCTCGCCCCTCAGTACTCTCAATGACAAGTGTTTGTGATGTTTGGTGTCGGCAAAGAAAGGCCTTAGGGCGAGGGTAGAGACATCGGAGAGATGTCTGCCAAGATGAAAATATGAGTTTCATTGTTCACAACAATTGCCATGTGGGTATATGTGCGTGATTATAGCGTCTCCGTCACTGGTCCTTGGAGATGTTGTCTCTGCCCTATTGTTGAATGGGGATGGCGAGGACTGTGGTGACGTTGCTACTGCAGCCCTTTTCACAACACCATCATTATTCGTCGTACGGAGATTATCTATTTTTATTGTTATTAATGATCAACAATTTATTAATGCAATAAATGTTCCAATTCATATAAAATGCTCGTTAGGTAAATAAAATTCTATGTGTCCATGAGGGGTGGCACATAAACTTATTTGTAGTTATTTTCATAATTGTAACGTGTTGATGATGACAGGTCGTTCGAGCCGTAGATAAATAGGCTATTGTGTTCAAAACCTTTAGAACGTCTTTGAAATATTATTTTCAATACATATTTTGTTCTTTTTTCTTTGTTTATTTTATTCTCTTCTAGAAATATCTTGTAGCATAAATCAAACTATATAGAAGAAAAAAAAAATAATTTCTTTCGATATATCAAGGATTTATCGTAACAATATTTATAACAAGTAAGCAAAGGCTGTAGTAGTGCGGGGCCGACCGTGTGATACCCTGCAACACAACAAAATATGGGAAAACCTCATTAGGTCCAAACGAATTTTAGTCCATTTAATTTTAAAATAATTCCACACCTTCCAGCACAAATGTTACCTTTGGTTTTTCACTGGGGCATTACCCTATATTTACCCCTCTATGTCGTGCTGATTGGTATTAAAAACAATTTCCTAAATGCTAGTCTTCTGCCATGTTCTTAGCTCGCTCTTCATGCTAAATTCTGTGTCGATTGGTTTTTAATGGTGACCCGTAAAGCGAATTATCAAAACAATAGGCTTCTGTTCTGACCCTGATCCTACCTCCATGCAAAACTTTCTGATGTTCATAAAGGTCCATAAATGCGACCTGTAGCGTGATTACAAATTAACATGGCCAGACGGACGGACGGACATACATAGCTAGATCGACTTAGCTCGGCGAGATAGGAAGATAGGTTTCCTATGTCGGGGACCAATATTTCGAGGTGTTATATAATTTTTGGACCAATCAAATTTATAATATCTCCAACACATAGTGTAGGGTAGAAAAACCAATGACCGGCGCGTTGGAAAACCAGCAAATAATTAGAAGGTAGACGTGGATATGTGTTCAAATAACACCTAATTACTTATTTCTATTTGACACTTTATTTCTATGAAAATTCTTTTGTAACACCAAACAAGATTTTCATGGTAAAATTTTGAACTGGGCATTTTACAATCAGGATTAAATATTACATTATTGATATTGGTGATAGTTGATTGTAATTTTGATTTTTGGTACTCTATTCGTACAAAGTTGCAAAGTCAAAGATTAAACCACGATAATACAGGGTGAGATGATAGGGTGATTCCTTTTTATTTGGCTGGAAAACCACAAGTGACTATCGTTAGAGCACTCCAGCATTTATAGGTGAATAAATCTTTTGTGTATCGTACCATCGCTCGTTACCGTGATACTGGTAGAGTAGCAGGACGTCAAGGAAGTGGACGGAAGAAAACAGCAACATCAGCAGAAATGGTGAGCTGAATATAAGCCTTAAAGCCATTGAAATTCCAAAAAGTGCAAGAACTTACACCACCAAGAGTTGCTTCCCTTGGCCGAAAGTGGTGAACTGCGGAATTTGCTTTTCACCGATGAGAAAACATTCGTTGTCCAGAAGTTTGTAAACAAACAAAATGATCGTTTTTACTTGTCAAAGAGGTCAGCAGCCTTCGGTTGGCCATCAGAACTCAAGCGCCTGCCATGGTGATTGTGTTGGCCATCATAACAGCCGATGGTCGCTCTCCGCTCGTATTAATCGACCGTGGCATCAGAACAAATGCCGAATATTATCGCAAAAATATTCTGGAGAGTCTTGAGCACGCAAACATTGTGGACGCAGACCTTGGTCATTCCAACAGGACTCAGCACCATCACACTCAGCACGCGCCACCCAAGAATGGTTGCAAAATGAATAGTCCAATCCAATCCAATCTATTGTGTCTGGAGTATTTTGGAAAGCAAGGTTGGCACTAAAAAATACCAAAGTCTCGATCACCTCAAGCAAGCGCTTCGTCGTGAATGGGCCAAAGTACCGCAGAGCAACATTCGGGTAGCGTATATAATTCGTGCCAACGGTGACAAACCTAAACTTATTCTTAAATTTGATGCTATTTCCGACGTTTTTTTTTTTTGCTTTCATTCAATAAAATTTAAAATAAAACCAGTCCTAAAGTTGGGCGGGGTCGATCTTATGATATCCTACACCATTTTGCTAATTTAGTTGAGCTCCAGATAACAATTAACAATTTTATGGGAGAATTCAATCATACACCCTATGATTATAATTATAATTTAAAATTCAAAGGACTAAATATGCCGAAGCATTTGTATGTATTGTCCATTTGGTGCAAAATTAATTTGAAATCAGATAAAGATAGAAATATATGGGAGCTATATGCAAATCTCAACCTATCTCGATAAAAATTGGCTGAGATATTTCTGAGCTGTATTTGATATATTTCCCTGAATATCGTTGTTACGGAGTGCATATTACGGCTGTGGGTAACAAATACCACAAATCGGATGAACAATATATATGGGAGCTATAGCTATATCTGAACCGATCTTCAACAAATTTGGCATACTAGTTTATAGACTCGGTCGCATGTGCCAAATTCCATCCCATTTAGGCAAATATTGGACGTTTGGTGCACAAAAGAGGTAAATCGGACGAAGTTATATATGTTAGCTGTATCCAAATCTGAACCGATCTCGATAAAATTTAGCAAAGGTATTTCTGAGCTGCATTTGATATATTTCCCCAAATATTGTTGTTAAAAAGTGCATATTACGGCAGCGGAGGACAAAAATAACAAATCGGATGAACAATATATATGGAAGTTATAGCTATATCTGAACCGATTTTAATCAAATTTGGCATACTAATTTGGTTGTATGTGCAAAATTCCATACTATTGGGGCTGATATTACACATTTGGTGCACAATAAAAGGCAAATCGGACGAAGATATATATGGGAGCTATATCTAAATTTTTAAATTTTTTTTAAATTATCTCCAATTTCAATAGGGCTCATCCTTGGGCCAAACAAATGTTGTTTGGAAAATTTCATCTCAATCGGATAATAAATGCGACCTGCATTGTGTTCACAAGAATACATGGACAGACGGATGGACGAACGGACGGACGGACTGACATGCATAAATCAACTCAAAAAGTGATTCTATGCAGATCATCAAAAGGAACTATGGGTCTATCTCGTTTCCTTTTGCCTGTTACAAACAAATGCACAAAGACATAATACCCTGACCACCTTGTAGTGTAGGGTATAAAAAAAATATGGCATTTGACTTTTTTGCAGTTTTTTATCTCACCCTGTATGTCAGTATATAGATAATAAGGTGCTTTGAGGAAGCGGACCTGCTTCGAGCTCGGAAACATTTACCATCCGTCGGCCTTTCCGGGCTGAACGAGCTGGACTTGGATGGATGGGGTTCTTCTGTTCTCTCATAGAAAATTTCTAGCCTCGGATTGTTGTAGCCTGGTGTAAACCACAGACCATCTCACTTAAGTTAGGTTAAGTAGTTTTAAGGGTATTTCATTTAATTCTATTATTGAGTTTATAATACTTTCATAGCCCTTTTTAATGATTCTATTTTTCGGGGATAATATAAGTTCTAGCCTTAAGGCATAATAGTGGCTGGTTCTGGCGCCATTTTGTTGATGTAAATCAGGCGTTGCAAAAATACATGTTTATTTATAGAAAAGTTAGATTAAAGCCATTTAAGCCAAGATTTGAATTAATAATATGGCCACAGGCTAAAATTGAAACTATAACTGGAACTGCCTATGCATAACAATTTGTAGTCTTTACAGCCTCCGGCAACAATGCATAATTTTTGTTTTTAAATTATATTGTCAGCAATAAAAATAATAAACAATTGCGAAATAAAATTCAAATCAATTGAAGCAAACCGAATAAAATCGAGTTGTCTTGGATCAAGTTTGTTTTGTAATGCCCATCCATGATAAGAGAACAAGCCACAAATGAATTCCCTTTCAAACGAGCGGAACATAATAAATATTATTTTTAATAAATCCAATTAGTCTCGGACAAATTATTGACAGAATATAAAATATAATCGGCGCATAAAAAGACAATTTTAAGACAATACAAAGACATACATTTGCATACACAAACATGTTGTTCATGCGTCGAAATAAAGTTAAAGACAACTCTGGCGTTATTTATTCTTTCCCGAACCAGATAACCCCATAAACGACAACGTTAAAGAGGAGTCTTTGCAAAGAAATGGGGAACATTTAACAAACAACGACTGGCACGACTTGTTTATGTGTTTCAGATTGTTGACATATAAATGATAAGAATGCTAAATAAATAGATGTGAGTCGCTGCACTTAATCCATAACAAAGTATATAATCGAATGGTACTGCAGTGGGTAAATATCCCAAGTGATGGACACTTCGTTTATTTTTAAATCTAAAATGCCATACTTGTAATAAATGTCTGGGATTTTGTACGTTTACAACTTTTACCGGCTCTCTCTCTCTCTCTGTACATTTTTATGCCCTACACCACAAAGTGGTAAGGGTACAATGTCTTTTTGCATTTGTTTGTAACATGGAGAAGGAATCGTGAATGACCCATAGTTACTTTTGAGGATTTTCATAGAATCACTTTCTGAGTCGATTTATGTATGTCAGTCCGCCTGTCTGTTCGACCGTCCGTCTTTCCATGTATTTTTGTGAACAAAATGCAAGTCGCATTTATTATCCAATTGAGATGAAATTTTCCAAACAATATTTTTTGGCCCAAGGACGTAATTGGTAATAATCGGATCAGATTTAGATATAGCTCCCATATATTTTCAACCGACTTCGGGTTAAATATGCACCAAATAGCCAATATAAGTCCAAATGACCTGAATTCAGTCTAGAAGCAAGTAGATTAAATTTGGTGAAAATCGTTTTAGATATAGCTATAGCAACCATATATATCATTCATCCGATTTGGTGTTTAAGTCCCTCACATTCGTAATATGGATTCGACAACAATGATATTTGGTACCAGATTGGATTAGCTTCCATATATCCTTAATCTGATTTCATGCTTATTATTATGCCATTATTTGGCTAATATCAGTCCAAATGAAGTGAATTTCGGGACGTATGTTTCCATTTTGTGGAACTCGGCTCCGAAACATATTTTATTATACCCTCCACCATAGTATGGAGGGTATATTAAGTTTGTCATTCCGTTTGTAACACCTCGAAATATACATTTTGGATCCAGTATAGAATTCTATGTCGATTTAGCGATGTCTGTCCCTCTATCCGTCTGTCCGTATGTGGAAATCACTCTAGCTTCCGAGCGAATTGAAGTAGATTGATAAAATTTTATTCAAATGTATATTATGTCTGCAGGACTTTTGGTATTGAAATTGGGCCATGTAGGTCCACGTTTTGGTATAGCCCCATATAACGGTACCTCCCGATATTCGGTATTTTGTTGATTTTAGCGACATTAATAACCGGAATTGTATCAAATTTGGTATTTGATGTTCGTAATGGATGCTACAGTCAAAGACAGAAAATTGTCTGTGCAGGTCCACGTCTTCGCATAGCCCCCATATAACGGTACCTCCCGATATTCGGTATTTTGTTGATTATAACTCCTTTATTCACCGATTTTTTTAGGTTTCGCATTTAAATATTGTACTGGCTTATGACAAAAATTACCTATGCAGGTCCATGTCGTCGTATAGATCCTAATATAACAAGTACATTCGGTATTTTTAAGATTTCTACATGAATTTTTAACGGATTTTATTGTTTAAAGTTCGAACTGGCCAAACTAACAGCTTATTTACTTGTTAATATTTTAAATATAATCCTTCTTGAAGTGATGTTGTGCACTCTATAGCAATATTATGTGATATAAAAGATTAAAAATTTAGTGCAAGTCGATTCAGAATTGGATATGCCCCCCATGTATTCGTTCCTTGGAACCAAATTGTAACTGCTTTAAAGCCAAAGGTTGATAGAAGGTATTATCTACTTCAAATAATTTCTGTTATTGTGGGAGCTCTACTTAATATGTTTAGTGTGTATGGTCGGCCCCGACCAACTTTTGACTTTTCTTTACTGATTAAGCACCGATATGTATAGTGTCAAAATGTTGGGACTTCCTTAATACTATATTGGATTTACTTTTATGTACCAATAACTGCTTATTAAATAGGATTTTATCTTCATTTTATTTTTAAATATTTTAAATTTTTTGATATTTTTAAAAATTTTTGGCGCAAATTATTTTTTTTTTAAATTTCTGGAACTATTATTCCCATTTTAAAGCTCTTTCAATTTTAAGGTTCCTACATATTCTCTACTAAACCGTATAAACCCTAGAGCATTTTGCAATGACAATTGTTACAATTATAGTAGAACATTACCTTTTTGATTAAATTCATCTTTTTTGTCTGTGTATTATATGCTCATACATGTGTGTGTATGTATTTAATTTACAACTTGTATTTTAACTCATGTCTTTACATGCAATTGTCAATGAAATGGAACAGTAGAATCGCATCCTACTTGAACTCAAACAGCTTCCATGCATCTCAAATTATTGTTCCGGCTATTGAGATTGTCATTGTCATTGCTGTAAATCTTCGCTGTGGTTTGCTACAGACTTGTCCTATGTCGTCTCAATACAGTTTATTTTATTGATATGATCCATAAAGGGATCAAATTTATGAAATAAATTAACAGTAACCAGAGATTATTTTAATCAACGACAAATGAGATAATTGGAACTGCGATTTATGGGGGGAGCCAATCGTTCGACATGTGGACACAACAAGAAAGGGATTACGACGTCAAACATTTAGGAATGAACTCTCAAACTAGACTCTGGGGAATTTAGGCAACATCTTTAAATGTCTTACAGTGGGAGTGACCAAACAAGTGTGTGCATGGCTCTGAGAAAAAAAAAACCGAATGTGGAGGCATCAAACTGGTTTCCGAAAAGTATATTTACTACAACTAAAAAACACATAATATTATCTAATGGTCACATACACATAATATTATCAAAAGAATGGCTATTTAAAAAATGAAAATATTGTGAAAGTTATTATATTGTTTATAAACATCTGTAAGTGAATGAGAAGAGAAAGCCAACCGAACGGTTAGGGTGTTGTTTCAATTCTAATTTTATTTCTAAAATATGTTCCTTACGTACTACTGAAACTAATCTAACTTAACCTAGTCGCAGCCACACAATTGTTCTTATCTATTCTAATACTGAATGGAGAACATTGCAGGGCTGCTTGACATCTCATTCAAGTGGTCTTGTGCATCTACTGAGCGCATCGATATCTGTGCGTGTGGGTCATAACCTTTATTATCTCACACATTATCGTATGCGTCAGCGCACAAGATCACTGAATATTTCACATGTGATATTTTATGGCGGCTGGGAAATATTTAATTTTAGAATATTTATTGTTTATTGCTAGATTTTCCCAGCGCCTCAACCGCACTCAAAAGTATGTACAAAGTATTTTGTACAGTAAGTATAAATTGAATAATATCGAATTAAGGAGAATGTGATTTCATTATTTGTATCGAGGACCTCAATCAAACAACTTTGGTCAAAGAATTATATGCAAAAGTAGTAAATTATGTTAATATGTTTTTTTGTAAAATTTACTACATAATAATAAGGTCCCGCCGAACAGCTTTTTTTAATCAAGCGTAGACTCGGCTTATGGCACGTTTGGCCGTCCTGTTGAAATCGAATGTTGCCAATATACTCTCTTCAATTTTTTTGAACAAAAATTCGTTCAACCTGCCATGATAACGTAACGGCCACTCCTTGCTCATATTCGAAGAAAACTCCCTAATTATGCCTCTAGACCAAAATTCGCACCAAATAGTGACTCGTTTTGGGTGCATCGGCTTTTCAATGTATGCTTACGGGGTTTCTGTTACCCAAATTCAACAATTTTGCTCACGATGTTTCTCTTCTTCCAAAATCCATGAACAATTTTCAACACATTCTGCAACATTACCTATTTCCAAAGTATACGCTACCATGCATATTCACGGTTATATTTAATTTTCGATTCAATGTAATTGTAGTTTTTGGTAGATTTCTTACATTCGGCTTGATAAGGCAGTCGCTACATTAGGGTTATTGTTGCGAGGACCTTAAAGTGCCAAGTTCAAGCCTGCATGCTAACAAATTAAGCGAAAGAATCCTTATATTTACCTTGGAGAAGGTATATAAAAATCTGAACCGAACTCGATAAAATTATGCTAAAATCTGAACCGATTTTCACCAAATTCGAAATACTTGTTTCTTGGACGAATTTTGTCGGAATTGACAATATTCAGATCATTTGGCCTGATAGTTGTCGTTTGGTACACAATAATCATAATATTGAATAAAGATATATATGGGAGCTGTATCCAAATTTGATTCCGATCTCAATAAAATTTTACAGAGGTTTTTCTGGGCTGTATCTGCTACCAAAGATCAATGTACTGCATATTACGTATGTAAGGGACTTAAAACCCCAAATCGGATAAAACATATATATTGGAGCCATAGCTATATTTGAACGGATTTTCACCAAATGTGAAGTACCTGTTTTTAGGATAAATTCTCCTAAAATTCAGGTAATTTTGACTGATATTAGAAATTTGGTGCACCATTGACCCGAATTCGGACGAAGATATATGGGAGCTATATCTATATTTTCGACCTGCATTTTTTCACAATAATACATGGACAGACACACTGACATGCATGAATCAACTCAGAAAGTGATTCCATGAAAATCCTCAAAAGTAACTATGGGTCCATCTCGCTGCCTTTTCCATGTTACAAACAAATGCACAAATACATAATACCATTACAACTATGTGGTGCTGCGTATAATTATCTCTAGTCCACGGTTATCGATAGAGTTGAAGAGACTAGGGAGATACAAATCAAGAGAGATACCTGAAATGGCTAGGAAGATACAAATCACGAGAGATACCTGAAATGGGAAATGAAAATGGAATTAACAGCGTTACCTGAAATTCGATGTAGCGTACACAAATATTCAATTTCCGCACTATGGTAAAATGTTTTGTACATCCAGATTACCCAAATACGGCAGGTCCATATTTTATAATCTAGTAACTTAAAACGTTGTAAAATGGATACTTCTTTCAAATTCAACCAATCGAATTTTTTTCCAATTACAAAATTCACATTTTTGGATTAATCATTCCTATTTTCAACACCAGTAAACAAGTTTTAAAGTCGGGCGGGGCCGACTTTATGATACCCTACACCACTTTGCTAATTTAGTAGAGATGCGCATAACAATTAAACGTTTTTATGGGAGAATTCAATCATACACTATGATTATAATTATAATTTAAAGTTCAACGGACTAAATATGCCGAAGCATTTGTATCTTTTAAATTCGGACTTGTATTACCCATTTGGTGCACAATTAATTTGAAATCGGATAAAAATATAATAAAAAATATATCCAAATCGGAACCGATCTTGATAAAATTTGGCAAAGATATTTCTGAGCTGTATTTGATATATTTCCCTGAATATCGTTGTTACGGAGTGCATATTACGACTGTGGGTAACAAATATGACAAATCGGATGAACAGTATATATGGGAGCTATAGCTATATCTGAACCGATCTTCACCAAATTTGACATACTAGCTTCTAGACTCAATTCGGTCGTAAATGCCAAATTTTATCCAATTTGGGCAAATATTAGACGTTTGGTGCACAATCAAAGGTAAATCGGACGAAGTTATATATGGGAGCAATATCCAAATCTGAACCGATCTCGATAAAATTTAGCAAATGTATTTCTGAGCTGTATTTGATGTATTTCCCGAAATATTGTTGTTGCAGGGTGCATATTACGGCTACGGAGGACTAAAATAACAAATCGGATGAACAATATATATGAGAGCTATAGCCATATCTGAACCGATTTCGATCAAATTTGACATACTTATTTTCAGGTCGAATCTGATCGTACGTGCAAAATTCCATACTATTCGGACTGATATTACACGTTTGGTGCACAATAAAAGGCAAATCAGACGAAGCTATATCTAAATTTTGACCGATTATCTCCAATTTCAATAGGGTTCGTCCTTGGGCCAAACAAATTATTTGTGCAAAATTTCATCTGGATAGGGCAATAATTGCGAACTGTACTTTGTTTACAAAAATACATGGACAGACGGACGGACAGACGCATGGACGGACATGCATAAATCGACTTAGAATGTGATTCTGTGCAGATCATAAAAAGGAACTATGGGTCTATCTCGTTTCCTTTTGCCTGTTACCAACAAATGCACAAAGACATAATACCCTGACCACCTTGTGGTGTAGGGTATAAAAAATTAATAAATAAATTGTTCAAATGTCAATGTTGAGAATGTTCGTTCTACTTTGAAATTTTGAACGCCCGACGTATATCGGTGACATTCATATACACACATACATTCAATACATGTTTTTTACTTATATGATGGTACGTCGACCTAGTAAGTCGAATTTTAGGTAACACAGTAATGGATTATGGATTTTTTATTTTAAATAAACAGACAAATAGACAAATCAGAACGAGTATAATTCTACAAACTCCCGTGGCGGATTGGATATGTTCAGAGGATGGCATTCACATGGTTGTAATATGGTACAATAATGAGGTAGAACAGCTTCGTGAAAATGCTGAAATAAAGGCCTGAGGATATGTCCGTATTCTGTCAGAACCGCCCCACCATAAGCATTACTTCTAGTCAAATTTTTATTTTGAACTTTGTATTATGTGTTGACAAAGGTACTATCTTCTCTGATAGAAAAATGTCTTCGTAGGGATATATTTTCGTATAACCACATATAACTTCACCTTCCAATATTCGGTATTTTGCCGATTTTATTCATATTTTTCAACGGAATTTTCTCAATATTGGCATTAGAAATTCGCATTAGACACCGCATTTTCTGCCATATAATTGGCTATACATGCCCCCGATTTTGTGATTTTGTATAGTCGGCATATAACTGTACGACCGTATATCAAAAATTGTAACGCCATATTTTCAACACAATTGTTTGGAATTTTTCAAATAAAAAATTCGACACGGCAGAACTTAGCTGCCGCCGTGAAAGAATTCAAGAGTTCATCTCATTTGGCCTAATCGGAAATGGTGACATACAAGAGTAGAGTGGAAGTGGCAAACAGTCGATGACAGTACCGATATGCATTTTATGTGTCTACATCGATGAATACTTTTTACAGACGAATAATTTCGAAATACTTTTACTTTATAAACAAAAGTTAATTTTATATCAAGGAAGTTTGATATTAAATGCAGAATAATTTATACCATATGCCTCTCGATATTCGACATTGAAGGTTAAAGTGAAATATCCAATTGAATTGCTCCCAACCAAAATTGTTCAATATATATCTAATATTTGCCATAGTCCGCATTTAAGGTGTGAATTTGTAAAATATATTTTTTGAGAGAGCATTAAAGACCCTACATTATCTCTGTAGTATAGCGTCCATAAAACGTCCATTTGCTCCTCATTTTGTATAGCTTCCTCATATACACAATGGTTCCTCATGATTTTGGGTATTTAGAATATTCCTACCAGATTCTTCAACCAAAATAATTGAAAAATTATATTTCAGGTTCTCATTTAGTATGTCCAATGCCTGGTGACCAATATCTTCATCATGCAAACGAAAGATCCACTCTCCCTTATCGAAATCTGGCACACAATTTGTGGTGGACAAAATTATATATCACTCCAGTAGATGATGTATGGATGAAGAAGCTTTTTATACCCTACACCACAAAGTGGTCAGGGTATTATGTCTTTGTGCATTTGTTTGTAACAGGCAAAAGGAAACGAGATAGACTCATAGTTCCTTTTGATGATCTGCATAGAATCACATTCTTAGTCGATTTATGCATGTCCGTCCGTCCGTCTGTCCGTCCGTCCGTCCGTCTGTCCGTCTGTCCATGTATTTTTGTGAACAAAGTACAGGTCGCATTTATTGCCCGATCCAGATGAAATTTTGCACAGATCTTTTGTTTGGCCCAAGGACGAACCCTATTGAAATTGGAGATAATCGGTCAAAATTTAGATATAGCTCCCATACATATCTTCGTCCGATTTGCCTTCTATTGTGCATCAAACGTGTAATATCAGCCCGAATTGTATGGAATTGAATGGAATATACACTCAAATTAGGCCTGAAAATAAGTATGCCAAATTTGATCGAAATCGGTTCAGATATAGCTATAGCTCCCATATATATTGTTCATCCGATTTGTTATTTTAGTCCTCCGTAGCCGTAATATGCACTCTGCAACAACAATATTTGGGGAAATATATCAACTACATCTCAGAAATACATTTGCTAAATTTTATCGAGATCGGTTCAGATTTGGATATAGCTCCCATATATAACTTCGTCCGATTTACCATATATTGTGCACCAAACGTCTAATATTTGTCCAAATGGGATAGAATTTGGCACATGCGACCGAATTGAGTCTAGAAACTAGTATGCCAAATTTGGTGAAGATTGGTGCAGATATAGCTATAGCTCCCATACATATTGTTCATCCGATTTCTTGTATTTGTTACCCACAGCCGTAATATGCACTCCGTAACAACGATATTCAGGGAAATATATCAAATACAGCTCAGAAATATCTTTTCCAAATTTTATCGCGATCGGTTCAGATTTGGATATAGCTCCCACATATATTTATATCCGATTTCAAATTAATTGTGCACCAAATGGGAAACACAAGTTTTGAATTTAAAAGATACAAATGCTTCGGCATATTTAGTCCTTTGAACTTTAAATTATAATTATAATCATAGCTTGTTAATTGTTATGCGGAGCTCTACTAAAATAGCAAAGTGGTGTAGGGTATCATAAAGTCGGCCCCGTCCGACTTTAAGACTTTCTTTACTGGTTAACATTTGAGATACCACTACACAGAAAGTAAGATCCAGCTTCCAAAGCTGAAGATGACCCAATACAAAACTTCTTGAAAAGTTTAATAAGATTTAATATTAATTCACTCCCATTCCCCTTCGCCAACTATTTATACCCCCTTAGGGCTACAAAGTGTATATATGGTTAGGCCAAAAGTTTTGTACCCTACAACACAAGGAGGTCAGGGTATTGTGTCTTTGTGAATTTGTTTGTAACAGGCAAAAGGAAACGAGATGGACCCATAGTTAATTTTGATGATCTGCATAGAATCACATTCTGAGTCGATTTATGCATGTCCGTCCGTCTGTCCATGTATTTTTGTAAACAAAGTACAGTTCGCATTTAATGCCCTATCCAGATGAAATTTTGCACAAATAATTTGTTTGGCCCAAGGACGAACCCTATTGAAATTGGAGATAATCGGTCAAAATTTAGATATAGCTCCCATATATATCTTCGTCCGATTTGGTTTTATTGTGCACCAAACGTGTAATATCAGTCCGAATTGTACGTACGATCAGTTTGGACCTGAAAATAAGTATGCCAAATTTGATCGAAATCGGTTCAGATATACCTATAGCTCCCATATATATTGGTTATCCGATTTGTTATTTTTGTCCTCCGCAGCCGTAATATGCACTCTGTAACAACAATATTTGGGGAAATATATCAAATACAGCTCAGAAATACATTTGCAAAATTTTGTTGAGATCGGTTCAGATTTGGATATATCTCCCATATATAACTTCGTCCGATTTACCTTTGATTGTGCACCAAACGTCTAGAAGGTAGTATGCCAAATTTGGTGAAGATCGGTTCAGATATAGCTATAGCTCCCATATATACTTTTCATCCGATTTGTTGTTTTGTTACCCACAGCCGTAATATGCACTTCGTGACAACGATATTCAGGGAAATATATCAAATACAGCGCAGAAATATCTTTGCCAAATTTTATCGAGATCGGTTCCGATTTGCATATAGCTCCCATAAATATTTTTATCCGATTTCAATTTATCCAAGTGGACAATATAAGTCCGAATTTAAAAGATATAAATGCTTCGGCATATTTAGTCCTTTGAACTTTAAATTATAATTATAATCATAGCGTGTATGATTGAATTCTTCCATAAAAATTGTTATGTGGAGCTCTACTAAATTAGCAAAGTGGTGTAGGGTATCATAAAGTCGGCCCCGCCCGACTTTAAGTCTTTCTTTACTGGTTTTTTTCTGGGGAAGGGAATATCCAATTCAGTGTATACTTTGTACATATTAATCGTTTTGTTAAGCGTAGATCAATCAGATAAAAAATGACAACATTTGTACACTTCTTGGAATACAAATATTCCGAAAAAAATAAATTTTAAATATTCAGACAATTATAAATCTCGAATAAATTTTTAGGAGCATTTGATTTGGTACACAGTAATATTTATTTCAAACTTAGGTCGGACAACTACTTTTCTTCCAGCAATGTTCAAATTTTTCGAAAAAAAAAACACGCTTAAAAAATTCTACCAGCACTATATTTACGGTCAAGATGGGATATTCCGGTCGAATTATTCAGGTATCTTCTCCACAATACATCATGATTTTGAAAAATAAGGAAAATAATAGTTTTTAGAAAGACTTCAACTTCGCACTAGAACTTTGCAATATTTCTACTTATGGGGTCAACTTTTTTAGTACCTCCCCTCCAAAAGTTCAAAGATTTTCCAAAAACAAACTTAGGTCAAACTATTTGCTGATCTATCTGCCGGCAAAAAGATTTGATTCTTTCTAACATGCCATACCAATTCTTTTCCCGCCTGAACCTCTACATACTATCCTTTGCATAGGATTTCTACTCTTTCAGTATATCCTCTGTACAGCATATGTATATATGTACATTTTAAGACATTTTATGGAGCATTACCTATAACTCATAACCGAAATATACTATCGCTGTTAAAATACCAATTTTATTGACCATCAGTCACTCCAACCAATAATCATGAAGAAATAACACGATCATGTTGGAATGTTCGAACTGGTCTCCACCACCACTTGCTCACCGTCTATGCACGAATATAACGACCATAAATGACATACGATAAGCAATTCCTGCAGTTGTGTAGCAGCTGGTCAGGCTAACGAATGTTGGTAAGGTTGAGCATACTCTTTCACACTCACACATACATACACACCAGAACTTGCATTCCTAGTGCATAAACTTGAATCATTTTGGAGCAGGACAGCAAACATACCAAAAATGCAGCTATCAATGGAATGTCAGTCAGTCAAACCGGGCAGGTTATGCAACGAGACCCCTTCCAAAATTTCTACCACTCCATAAAATGGAGAATCGTTGGATAAGGAAGTGGAGTAGAGGCATTGCCAATGTGGTCGTAATGGTGCAATATTATTAATACGTTCGCTCGTTATCAAATGGGCTCTTCATGCAAAATGGACACGGCCATGTTTCTCCCTGCCGTTTACATTCGCATTTGTTGCATATTTTTTGTGCATTCAGAATTTTTGCCATTTCTTTGATGGACACATATGCCAGACTCAAAATTGTATTCGCATCTCCAATGTGAATGTATGTTGGTGTTGTACTATCCAGTTGGTTGAATCAAGTCTCCCGAAAAGAATACCAAATGCATGGCCATAATCCAATCGAATCTGGTTGGCAATGGTAAATATATCCAATAAAATTGTAATGTCCGAAAGACATATGAATTATGAGTTTAGATTTACACGGTATTGGATGGTGATATCATCTTGTGTCCCGACCCATTCCGCCATTGTAGAGCGGTTACGAAATATTGTTGTATTCGCATACAAATGATGTTTCACCGTGTTAGTTACGCTTTGGCAGTAAGAGGGTTCGAAAATAAAATAAAATTTCACATCCAATAGGACATTGGTCTGTACAGTTTGTTCACATTTTATAACCCCCTCTAATATACACCTGCACATAGGATGCAAACTATCATCGATAAATGTCATGTTATTTGGTTGTCAATTATTCCAACATGATTCGGCGATGATGACCGTCATATATATTGAATATCACATGAAAACAAAAATAGAGTGCAGTGTCACATTTCGTTAATAGGGGTTTTCCAAAAAAGAAAGCAACACCTTTTTATTGCAGATCACTGTCAGGGGAAATATTGCAATATTTTTGAAACTGTGAATCATTTAAGTGAAAATAAAAAATAAAAATATAAGGGTTTTATATCTATAGATTTCGATTATATTTTCTACTTCGTTGGAGAATGTAAACGACATGAAAAAAAAGAATTTAAACCAGTAAAGAAAGTCCTAAAGTCGGGCGGGGCCGATTTTATGATACCCTACACCACTTTGCTAATTTAGTTGAGCTCCACTTAATAATTAAAATTTTTTATGGGAGAATTCAATCATACACGCTATGATTATAATTATAATTTAAAATTCAAAGGACTAAATATGCCGAAGCATTTGTATCTTTTAAATTCGGACTTGTATTGCCCATTTGGTGCGAAATTAATTTGAAATCGGATAAAAATATATATGGGAGCTATATCCAAATCTGAACCGATCTCGATAAAATTTGGCAAAGATATTTCTGAGCTGTATTTGATATATTTCCCTGAATATCGTTGTTACGGAGTGCATATTACGGCTGTGGGTAACAAATATAACAAATCGGATGAATAATATATATGGAGGCTATAGCTATATCTGAACCGATCTTCACCAAATTTGGCATACTACCTTCTAGACTCAATTCGGTCGTATGTGCCAAATTCCATCCTAATTGGGCAAATATTAGACGTTTGGTGCACAATAAAAAGTAAATCGGACGAAGTTATATATGGGAGCTTTATCCAAATCTGAACCGATCTCGATAAAATTTAGCAAACGTATTTCTGAGCTTTATTTGATATATTTGCCCAAATATTGTTGTTACAGAGTGCATATTACGGCGGCGGTGGACAAAAATAACAAATCGGATGAACAATATATATGGGAGCTATAGCTATATCTGAACCGATTTCGATCAAATTTGGCATACTTATTTTCAGGCCTAATTTGGGTGTATATGCAAAATTCCATACAATTCGGGCTAACATTACACGTTTGGTGCACAAAAAAAAAGCAAATCGGACGAAGATATATATGGGAGCTATATCTTACCGATTTTTATCGATTATTTCAAATTTTAATAGGGTTCGTCCTTGGGCCAAACAAATGATCTGTGCAAAATTTCATTTGGATCGGGCAATAAATGCGACCTGTACTTTGTTTACAAAAATACATGGACAGACGGACGGTCGGACAGACGGACGGACAGACGGACGGACGGACATGCATAAATCGACTCAGAATGTGATTCTATGCAGATCATCAAAAGGAACTATGGGTCTATCTCGTTTCCTTCTGCCTGTTACAAACAAATGCACAAAGACAATACCCTGACCACCTTGCGGTGTAGGGTATAAAAATATAATATTATACAACAAGTAAAAAACATTAAGTTCGGCCGGGCCAAACTCTCCACCTTAGGGTAAAGGAAACATTAGAAGAAATGTGGCAAAAACCATTAAAATGCTGAATATCGGGAGGTACCGTTATATGGGGGCTATACCAAAACGTGGACCTATAATTACAATGACTCGCCACACGAACTGGGACCCATTATGATCTACAACTACCAATTTTTGGACATATCCGTGAAGAAATGTGTCAAAAATCATCAAAATACCGAATATTGGGAGGTACCGTTATATGGGGACTATACCAAAACGTGGACCTATACATACAATGTTTCGCCACACGAACTAGGCCCACAAATACCATTTTTAAGACAAATCAGTGAAAAAATGTGGTAAAAACCATCAAAATACCGAATATCGGGAGGTACCGTTATATGGAATGACAAAGTTAATTTACCCTCCTTTCCAAGGTGGAGGGTATAAAAAGTTAAAATAGATGTTACCACCATGCAAAAAGAATAAAATTATTACTCTTTTCGATCGATTAATGACAATGTTGTAGCTTTTAGCCTTTTTTGTCCTCAACTCTAATGGTACTTTGGATCGAGATATCAAACAACAATGTTATATCATTTTGTTCAAATCAGTATTTTTGTACCCTTAAATGGTAAGGATGCGAAGGTTACCCTCGTGAAGTCTGAGCATTAGTTAAATTTCAATGTTCGAACTCGAGTTTTGAACAATTTTGTGAAGCTTCGGCTCGGAGCTATGACTTTGTGCTACGAAAAAAAACAGTAGAAAACAAATAAGCAAAGCCGTGCGGGGCCGACCATGTGATACCCTACAACACTAAATATATTAGAAGCCCCTTGTGTCCAAATACATTTTGGAATATTACCTTAGCATTTTGGCCAGGGATATTTGCCCAAAATTTACGCGCTTCGTCGTGCTGTTAGTTGTTGTGGTCCATTTTATAGCTAAATATAATCCAATAGTCATCCAAAATGCTAGAATTCTCCTTTTTATTACTCTCTCCTCATGCAAAATTCCTTGTCGATTGGTTGCAATTGTGTGATCAGGAAATTTTTTCTAAATATTTTGCGATCACCTTCAAAAGCAAGAGGCACATCTGTATCTCACAATTGAGACTCATCTATATGATTTCCTTGTCTACGATGTTTGGCAATATTCATAAACGAAATCAGCATAAACAAGTTAAAAAGCTGTAAGTTCAGCCGGGCCGAACTTTGCATACCCTCCAACATTTGGAACGAATTTGGAGATAAAATCCTTAAAAAATTTGTTAACATTTTAAAAATATCGAATACAGCCGTTATATTGGTATCTATACGACGTGGACCTACATGGGCATTGTTTGTCGTAAGACATTACCATATTCAAGTTCGAAACTTTGAATAAACAGTGAATAATGTAACAAAAATCATCATAATCATTCTGCCATAGGCTGTAGCATACATTACGAACTTCAAAATACGCGTCTCAAACAATTTCGGTGGGTATTGTACCTAAACTCGACAAAATAGCGAATATACGGATGTACTGGTATGTGGGGCTTACACGAAGACCTGGACCTGCATACACAATTTTCTGTCACAGACTGTAGTTCCCATTACGAACTCTAAATATGTAATTTGAAACAATTCCAGTGACGCTAAAATCATCAAAATACCGAATTTAGTATCGGTATGGGGGCTATACGAAGACGTGGACTTGCACAGACAGTTTTCTGTCTTAGGCTGTAGTACACATTTCGAACTTCAAATACCAAATTTAATACAATTCCGGTTAATAATGTCGCTAAAATCATCAAAATACCGAATATATGGAGGTACCGTTATATGGGGGCTATACGAAGACGTGGACCTGCACAGACAGTTTTCTGTCTTAGGCTGTAGTATCCATTTCGAACTTCAATTCCAAAATTTATGCAATTCCGGTTAATAATGTCGCTAAAATCATTAAAATACCCAATATATATGGGGGCTATATGAAAACGTGGACCTATATGCCTACTAGAAAAATAGACATGTGTGCAAAATTTTAGCCTTCTATCTCAATTGTTTCGAAAGATAGACATAGATAGAAAGATAGACTGACAGACGGGCATGGCTAAATCGATTTAGAATCTTACGCTGATCATGAAAATATATACTTTGTTGGGTCTGACATGAGTATTTCGAGGAGTTACAAACGGAATGACAATGACAGTTAATATACTCTCCATAGTATGGTGGAGCGTATAAAAAGCCAGAAGTTCATCTTTTGTGTGTTTCGGATATCGCCTGTAAGTAATGTTCGTACTTTTTTACACAAAACAAGTAAGCAAAGCTACAGTCGAGCGGGGCCGACCGTTGAATACCCTACAACACTATAATAAACGATACAGTTTATATAGGCGAGATACTCGAAAGAATTCCACAAGATATTGTGACAAATAATAAAAGAAAACCATCAGGTTTCGTTCTCTAATTTTCGAATTATAGCAACTTAAACTGATTTGCTCATTTCCAATTTATTGGAAGATGTTGCACTTAAATGGTCTTCCAAGATCTGGAACCAATATTTCCCAAAGACCTATAATCTCTCAGAAGTGGCAAAAGATTAACATTTATTATTGGTTTTTGACTGAAACGCATCTATATGAGATACAGACATTTGACTATATTCTTCAACGAAATCAGCGTTAAGGAAACAGTCAGAAGAGCGTTTTTCCTGTATTTGTGAATTCTCCAAAAGTCACTGGACATTTTGGTATTTTGTCTACAAAAGTTGGCAAACTCCTTCACACATTGAATATTTTTGGATGGCCATCCAAAACTGCTTGGCTTTTGCAATGTCCGGTAACCCCCATTCAAATGTGCGTGAGGACCGGGCGATAATTACGACCTACTGACAATTTTACAGTTTTTGGTCCATTTCAACCCCTAAATATATGGCGATCATCTCCAAAAAGAGTAGGCTTCTATTCTGACCCTCATCTTATCCCCATGCAAAATTTCCTAAGGATCGGGCCATAAATGCGATCTGTATATGATATCCTGATATCCCAACTACTTAGTTTTGTTAGCTGTAGAAATATTAATTCAAAATGAAAATATGCCAAAAATGTGACAAAATTGAAAAAAATATGAGAAAATTTTACAAAATCAATATTTTCATCTTTAGAGAGATATTTTTATGTGATTTTTTAGACATTGTTTCTTTCCTGCCAAGAGGCTATTCTGAATTAATGAGAACTGTCGAAATCAGTTCAGCCGTTCTCGACATATAAGAGATCTTTCAAGTATATCTTCCTTGAAAGATATATATATCGCACATATTTTGCTATATATCCGATTTGTTGGATGTTAACATCAATGTAAAGATCAGAAGTAACCTTGTCATGGCTTTGTGATTTTGCCGGGATATAAAATATTCGCGGTTTAATAAAAAATTTTGAAGTTTTTCAACACAAAAGATATGGTCTATTTTACCCGCTAAATATTATCGGATGACCACCAAAATTGGTAGGCTTCTTCCCCGCCCTAAACTCTAGCTACATGCGAAATTCCGCGTCGAATTTCCGTTCTAAATTTCGTGAAGATCGGGCCATAATTGTGACCTGTAGAGACAGACGGACAGACGGACGGACGGACATACATAGCTAGATCGACTCAGCTCGGCGAGCTAGGAAGATCCATATATACTTTCCTATGTGAGAAATCAATATTTCGAGGTGTTACATAACTTTTGGCCCAATCAAACTTATAATACCCCCAACACATAGTGTTGTAGGGTATAAATAGTGGCCCATTCTACCCGTTGTCCTAAACTCTAACTTCATGCGAGCAACTGTAAAATCAGGAAAATTTTCAGTTTTTGGTCCATTTCAACACCTAAACATTATGCGATCATCTCCAAAAGCGATAGAGTGATTACAAATTAACATGGACAGACGGATGGACATCAAGATCCATATATACTTCTCTATTTGGGAAACTAATATTTAGAAGTGTTACATAATTTTTGACCCAATCAAACTTATAATACCTCCAATAACTACAAATACCATTAAAACCATTTGGATTAAATTTTGATAAAAAACAACAAAGTGGGTGAAGCTGTTATATAGGACCATACCAAAACGGGAACCTATATAGACAATTTAATACCACAAGAATTGTTATCTATTGCGAGTCTTAAATACCAAATTTGAAACAATTTTGTGGGTAAATGTGAAAAGGATTATCAAAGTACCAAATATCGGGAGTTACCGTTATATGGAGGCTTTACCAAAACGTGGACTTATACATACAATGTTTCGCCACCAGAGCAAGAACCTATTACGAACTACAAATGCCAATTCTTGGACAAATCCGTAAAAATGTGACAAAAACTATTAAAATACCAAATATTGGGATCTATATATCTCTCGTAAATCTGATACAAATATTACGATATGCGAATTTTTAACCACGATTTATATGAGATTTGATATCAAAAAAATAAATAACAAGTGGAAGGAATGGGAATTCTGAGAAATCTCCCACAGAGTAGTAAAGAGCATATTTTTGCCTTTATGTGGCCCCATACATACATATATACTTAACCAGACCAGATATATACAGGGTGAAATGAAAAAATTGCAACCAAATTCAGACTGCTGTCATTTCTAAGCCACTCGTCCGACAGCTGTTAAAATCATTCCAGTGAAAGCTCATTATATTGTTTACAAGCGTATAAAAGCATTTTGGTGAGAATTTTCCAGCAAAAATTTATTCGTGATGGAATTCAAGCGTGATAGTGTGATTTCTTTATATTTGTCTGGAAAATCACAAGTGGCTATCGTTAGAGCACTCCAGCATTTAAATGTGAATAAATCCTGTCTCGTACCATCGCTTGTTACCGTGATATTGGTAGCGTAGCCCGACGTCGCAATATTCCATTCGGCAAATATTGAAACATGATCTCGATCGCCATTGAAATTCCAAAAAGTGCAAGAACTTACACCGCAACAGAAATAAAATAGACTCAAAAGAGCTAAAGAGTTGTTTCGCTTGGCCAAAAGTGGTGAACTGACGAACTTGGTTTTCTCCGATGAGAAAACATTTGTTGTCCAGCTGTTTGTAAACAAACAAAATGGTCGTGCACCTTCGGTTAGCCACCAGAACTCAAGCGCCGGCCATGGTGATGGTGTGGGCCGCCATAATTTGAAGGCCATAATTCGTGTCAAAGCTGACCAATTCTGTACTTATTCTAAAATTTGATGCTATTTCCATATTTTTTGCTTTCATTCAACAAAAATGTAAAAATTATGGCGTTTGACTTTGTTGCAGTTTTTTTATCTCACCCTGTATTGTTGGCAGTACATCGATTGGGGTTTATTGAAACGTTAATCTTATGCTGATGTGATGTTCCCAACAAGCCAATTTGACGCCTTTTTGTGCCGAAAAAAGGTTTTTTTATTTTTTATGACTTGAATGGAAAACGGCGTTCAAAGTGTGATGATTATGAGTTTTTGCAACGAAAGCAAAAAGTCTCAAAGGTGTGGTTTTGTCTTTCCACACTTGACTGCAGTATCTTTTTTATTCACTCAATTGGTTACCACCCAGGGAATACCAAACGGAAAGGTATTGCAATAATTCGATTACTTTTATTTGTATGGTATTTTTTTTTTTTTTTTTTTTGCAACGATTGGTCACACATGAAAAGGGTTAAATTGGAATTACTTATATTCGGTTTTCTGTTTGTCACTCTACAATAAAGTGCGTGAATATTTAGTTTGGGGCATTCAGACTCGTATTGATTGAACTATGGAAGTTTTATACAATTTTTGAAAGGATTGGATCACACTATTGAGATTGAAGTTGGTACTAATTTTAACCCCAAACATCCTTTAATATTGTTAGTTCTATCGACTAACAGACATGACTTAATCGAATACCTTTTGTTCTTGTCCCACGAATAGCCAATAACTTCACCAAAGTCAATAATATTAGCCTCGCTCTTGATACAAATTGTGATGTGCAAATTCTTCCCTTTGCATCCACCTGTGTCCTTCCATTTATCAATACATTTGTTGTCTACAAAATATGGTGGTAATGTTGAAATGTGTTTATGTAAATGATGGTGGCATTTCTTTTATTTCTATCTTGAGCATTTTTTTGTGTCAAGGGTCCTAAAGTTCAATTTCACTTTTATTTGTTCTTTTGTTTTTTCATTGTTCAATAATATTGTTGTCACTGACTGGTGTCGTTTTTATTTTATTTTTTTTTTTTCGTTTTTAATAACATTTTGCTGACATTTGCAATATTTAATTTTATGACCCAAGCATTCTTTAAATGCGACAAGAGTAAAATTTGTTAAAATATTCACACATACTTACCTCTGAGCTCGCATAAAATGTTCTTTTATTGTGTTTAAAGGGGTTTACTCTTTGATTTTATGGCTCTTATTTAGAATCCTTTTAGGATTCAATCCTTTTTGGCTTGGTTAAATTTACATACAAATAAACAAACCATATACCCTTAATGTTCCTTTTACTTTAACATCGAAAGAGGAGCTTTACGACGGGACGATTCGAGTGATAAACAATTTGTGTCATTTTTATTTGCATTTGACAAGAAAGGATTGTTGTCAATTTTGTGTCTCCATTTGATAATGACCACTTGTAATAAAATTTATGTAAACAATTTTTGGAGTATAAAGGTTACATTTTCTAGAAACATGTAAGGGCATAATAGCAAATAGTATTCATATCTTTAAAATTTAATTGCATATTGTTATATTGCATTGTTAATCATCGCTATATAACAAAATTTAGAATATTACCTGAAAATCTTTTAATATTATGCTAAGGGGTAGCTGGCAAGAATGGAAAAAAGAATGATAATAAAAACTATATGCCACAAAATAAAACAAAAGAAAAAAAAAATAAAAACAGTAAAGAAAGTCTTAAAGTCGGGCGGGCCAACTTTATGGTACCCTACACCACTTTGCTAATTTAGTAGAGCTGCGCATAACAATTCAACGTTTTTATGGAAGAATTCAATCATACACGCTATGATTATAATTATAATTTAAAGTTCAAAGGACTAAATATGCCGAAGCATTTGTATCTTTTAAATTCGGAATTGTATTGCTCATTTGGTGCGAAATTAATTTGAAATCGGATAAAAATATATATGGGAGCTATATCCAAATCGGAACCGATCCCGATAAAATTTGGCAAAGATATTTCTGAGCTGTATTTGATATATTTCCCTGAATATCGTTGTTACGGAGTGCATATTACGGCTGTGGGTAACAAATATGACAAATCGGATGAACAGTATATATGGGAGCTATAGCTATATCTGAACCGATATTCGAAATTTGACATACTAGCTTTTAGACTCAATTCGGTCGTAAGTGCAAAATTTTATCCAATTTGGGCAAATATTAGACGTTTGGTGCACAACAAAAAGTGAATCAGACGACGTTATATATGGGAGCTATATCCAAATCTGAACCGATCTCGATAAAATTTAGCAAATGTATTTCTGAGCTGTATTTGATATATTTCCCCAAAAATTGTTGTCACAGAGTGCATATTACGGCTGCGGAGGACAAGAATAACAAATCGGATGAACAATATATATGAGAGCTATAGCTATATCTGAACCGACTTCGATCAAATTTAACATACTTATTTTCAGGTTCAATCTGATCGTACGTGCAAAATTCCATACTATTCGGACTGATATTACACGTTTGGTGCACAATAAAAGGCAAATCGGACGAAGATATATATGGGAGCTATATCTAAATTTTGACCGATTATTTCCAATTTCAATAGGGATCGTCCTTGGGCCAAACAAACGATTTGTGCAAAATTTCATGTGGATAGGGCAATAAATGCGAACTGTACTTTGTTTACAAAAATACATGAACAGACGGACGGACGGACATGCATAAATCGACTCAGAATGCGATTCTATGCAGATCATCAAAAGGAACTATGAGTCTATCTCGTTTCCTTTTGCCTGTTACAAACAAATGCAGAAAGACAGAATACCCTGACCGCCTTGTGGTGTAGGGTATAAAAAATACATTAAGAAAAAGAAAATAGTAAAAAGAAGTTTAGTTCGGCTAGGGTGAACTTCTTATAACCTCCACAATTTGTAAGTATCTTATGTAAAAATATGCCTGTAAATTCGGGGGTTTGCGTCACATCCAAATTTCAAACAGTTCTGTAAAAAAGTTTTCTACAATCTTCAAAATACCGAATATCGGGAGTATAGCAACAATATAAAAAGGTTGCCTTATATAGAAATTGTTCTGTATAAGCAGAAGAACCCATTACAGAATCCAAATGCTGAATTTGTAGTAATCCTGTCAGAAAATGTGGCATGGGGGCTATAGAAAATCATGGTCCTATATAGGTAATGTTCTGCCACAAGAGGTGCAAAATATAATGATATCTAAATACGGAAATGTGTAGCTAAAATCGCCAAAATATCGGGAAGTGCAATTATTATATCTAAATACGGAAATGTGTAGCTAAAATCGCCAAAATATCGGGAAGTGCAATTATTATATCTAAATACGGAAATGTGTAGCTAAAATCGCCAAAATATCGGGAAGTACAATTATTTGGGGGCTATTCGAAAACGTTGGCCCATAAAGCTCATGTTTGAAATTCACTAGACTGTAGACAAAAGACAACTCTATGCAAATTTTTAGCGACCGATCACATGTCGTTTCGAATCTAGCGTTATTATATCTGTCCGACCAACGGATGGAGAATATATATACTTTGTTGGGTCTTAAGTGATTATAGTGATGAGTTACAAATAAAATGGCAGATTTAATATACACTCCGCACTCTGTACATTTCTAAGCCACTAGTCCGACAGCTGTTAAAATTATTCCAGTGACAGCTCTTTATATTGTTTACAAGCATTTTGATGATAATTTTCCAGAAAAAAGTTATTCGTGATGGAATTCAAGCGTGATAGTGGGATTTCTTTATACTCTAGCATTTAAATGTGAATAAATCTTTTGTGCCACGTACCATCGCTCGTTACCTGATACTGGTAGCGTAGCCCGACGTTAAGGAAGTGGACGGAAGAAAACAACATCAATAGAAATGGTTCGAAAATGGCTGGTGAGTTGAACATATCGTTATATTCTATTCGACAAATATTGAAAAAAAATTGTTCGGGGTAAAGCCATTGAAATTCCAAAAAATACCTTTTGGTATAGCTCCCATTTTCGAAATAATTCAACTAATTTTATAATTTGAGTTTTTAGAAATTAGAAAACATCCTTCCAAAAACTTATAAGTATAGGCCTACTTCCTTAAAGTTATCACCTGATTTCAGTTATTTCCTGCGTCTTAGCCACATATTTCAATTGATTTGCCCTTTGGGCCATGTCGCAGAACATATTAATTGTATGTTAATAGCGCCCATATGAAGGTACATCTCTATTTTTTGTATTTTGAGGGTCTTGACAACATTTTCTAATCTAAATGCGTATTAAGGCTACATTAGAGATAAAGAACAATCATATAGAAAAAAATTCAACATACATATTTTGGTATAGCCACCTGATACAGTACCACCCAGGTACGTCGATCTATAGTGATTTTAACAGATTGACATTGAAACAGACGGACATTGCTTAATCGTCATTAAATTTAGCTTTTAATAAAATTATTCACGTTATGGGGTTCTAACGCACAATTTGAAGAGTTATTGTAATGGGTGTAAAGGAGTTATAAACTTTGACTATTCTGAAATCATTCTGCCCTAAATTATAAGGAGGACAAAACTAAATTCTCTCAGCATGATTTATGAGGATCTACTCCAACTATGATCATTTTTGAATGCATTTTATGGCTTAGGAACATCATAGAGTGGAACGTATATCCTTCTGTGAATCGGTTTCCGCTAAATTAGACGAAGACATTTGTGACTGAACCGATTTTCACTAAAATACATCCTATCGGATGTATATATGACGTGAAGTCGGATGGCGATATATACTGTAGCTATCTCCATAAAAGTAGGCAAAGGTATTTCTGAGTTCTGTTAGATATCCGGTACTAAATATTATGGTCATAAATTGCATATTTAAGCACCAAATAGGAAGAAACATTTATATGGAAGCTATAGCTATATCTCAACCGATTTTCACCAAATTTGATGAACTTACATCTAGACTAAATTCGTTCGCCACCTTGTGGTGCAGGGTATTAAAATTGTGTCAGTTATATGTGTCAGATCTGAGAATTATTACACTTTAAAAATATGCATTATACACTAAAAATACTACGACCGGGCTAGCTAGGTCTTTATACATTTCATAGAACGATACCAAAATTTGATATGATGATCTTAATAATCAATGCCAATTTTCTTAATAATATTTTAATTAAAGAATTAATAAATAGTTAATCTGATGGAGTGTTGTGTATTCAATGAAACTTGATATGAACACATGATAGACGATTTTGGATATGTTTGCTTTTTTCTTACATGGAAAAGACATCGATCAGAGTATTTCATGCCGCCAGGCGTGCGTCTAACATATATAAACATTTAAGTATTTATTGATAAACACATCTTAGCCGAATCTCTTCTTCCTTTCCTCACATTCATTTTCACCAAATTAGTAGTGGAATCTCTAAACCATTAAATCAAAAGCCAAAGATGATGAGTGTAATCTAATTATACCCACGCTAACGTGTATTACAAAGGAAACAATGGTGAAAAGAAACTGAACCAGCAACCAGATAGCTTGTCATCCATCCAACTATTCGCAAACATACTGCTGAGGAGGTTTTGAATTGCAAAGCCAAGATAAATATCAACTCATTACATGGAACGTGAGCGTGTTCTCTGCAGACAAAAAGAAAAAGCGTCAGCATACGACAGAATCCGAAAAGTTACAGTTTTGTCCAAGCAATTAATTATGTCTTTTGAGCAAATCTAAAAACTCTATGTCTGTTTGGGTACTTTTGAAAATATGTTTCTTATATCCCAACATATACTATTTTTCAATCGCCTTAAAACACTGTGCGGTAATTTTATGTTTAATATTGGTTATATTGGCTATGGATTGTGGTAAATTTAGAAACACCATGTACTATGAGGATACTCCATGTGCGTGTGTCTGTTTGTATTTCTATTGATGTTGTTATTGTCATTGGTTTTCAAACAGTGCTACATCATGCATCACATGTGCCTACTCAAATGTCAATAGAGATTGTGTGCGTGTGCGTGAATGAATATTCATCACCTCCCCTTATAAGACTCGGTGCTTTGACAGGGGTGTTAATTTATCTAATTCAAATCTGTAAATTGCTTTTACTGAAATTTTACACATTGGAACAAAAATATGATTTCGGTATGAAAGTGAATACAATTTGATGGAAAAGATAACTAAAATAGATTTTGGATATGAGTTTTTAATTACGCTTAACAAGAGAGGTTGAAATTAATTTTTTTTTAATTCTTTCTTCCTTCCTTTCTTATTTTACTATTTGGTTGACGTGATTGGTGTGGTAATAAATTAAAAAATTCACATTGTTTCCCATAAAAAATTTCACTTGATATGGCAACTTCTTAAAAGAAAGATTTAATAAGCTGTTAGAGTCATGTGTGGTGGACTCCAATCCTATATTTACACGTTTGTAGGATATTTGAATTATACTTATCTCAATCGCAGCAAAATTACTCCTCTGAAAACGAAAACTTATTTTAATTACACTGTGAAACACAAAAATTATTACAGAATGAAATGGAGAAGGAGGTGGGATAGACTTTTTGGATCTTCATAGAATCACTTTCTGAGTTGTGTTATGCATGTCAGTCCTGTCATGTATTTTTGTAACAAACCCTATTGAATTTAGTGAGAATCGGTTCAAATTTAGATATAGCTCCCATATATACAGGGTGAGATGAAAAAAACTGCAACCAACTTCAGACTGCTGTCATTTCTAAGCCACTCGCCCGACAGCTGTTAAAATTATTCCACTGACAGATCATTGTATTGCTTACAAGCGCGCAAAAGCATTTTGGTGAGAATTTTCCAGAATAAAGCGTGATAGTTTGATTTCTTTATATTTGGCTGGAAAACCATAAGTGGCTATAGTTAGAGCACTCTAGCATTTAAATGTGAATAAATCTTTTGTGTCTCGTACCATCGCTCGTTACCGTGATACTGGTAGCGTAGCTCGACGTCAAGGAAGTGAACGGAAGCAAACAGCAATATCAGCAGAAATGATTCGAAAAGTAAAGAAGCGACGTGTCAGTGACCGAAAAATGGCTCGTGAGCTGAACATATCGCAATATTCCATTCGACAAATATTGAAATATGAGTTCGGGGTTAAACCATTAAATTCCAAAAAGAAAATAGACTCACTTGGCCGAAAGTGGTGAACTGCCGAATTTGGTTTTCTCCGATGAGAAAACATTCGTTGTCCAGCAGTTTGTAAACAAACAAAATGATCGTGTTTACTTGCCAAAGAGGTCAGCTGAAAATGTGCAATTTCGGTTACAAAATGATGTTCCTTGCTTCATTTCCAGCGCACAATGGCCACCAAAATCTCCGGATATCAATCCGTTGGACTATCGTGTCTTGAGTATTTAGGAAAGCAAGGTTGGATACCAACGTGTCGATCACCTCAACATTCGGGCAGTGTGTGACGGATTCGTTGGCGTTTGAAAGCCATAATTCGTGCCAAAATCTAAACTTATTCTAAAATTTGATGCTATTTCCGACATTTTTTGCTTTCATTCAATAAATTAAAAAAAAAATCTAAAAAATTTTGACGCTTGACTTTGTTGCAGTTTTTTTATCTCACCCTGTATATATCTTCAACCGATTTCAGCCAATATCACCAATTGGCCAATAGCAGTCCAAATTACCTGCATTTTGACACATCGGATCGAATTCAGTCTAGAAGCACATCAAGTTTGGAGAAAATCGATTCGGATATAGCTATAGCTCCCATATGTAGATTTCATCCGGTTTGGGGTTTTAGGTCCCTCGCATGTACTTCACAAGAATGATATTTGGTATCGGGTATCAGATACTGCTCGGAAATACGTATGCCAAATCTTATCGAGATCGGTTCAGATTAGGATATAGCTCCCTTATATATCCTTATCCGATACCAGGTTTATTGTGAACCAAATGGCTAATATTGGACCAAATTAACTAAATCTTGGCAATTCCGATTGAATTTATCTAAAAAACAAATACTTAAAATATGGTGAAAATAGGTTCAGATATAGCTATAGCTTCCATATATGCTTCATACGATTTGGAGTTTTCAGTCCGTCACATGCGTAATATTCACTCCACAGCAATGATCTTTGGTGCCAGATATCAGATACAGCTTAAAAATAAGGGCCTTTTGTCAAAATCGGTTCAGATTTGGATATAGCTCCCGTATATGTATAGTTTTATCCGATTTTTGGTACTTCCGACGGAATTCAGCCCAGAAGCAAGTATTTTAAATTTGGAGAAAATCGGATAGCTGTAGCTCCCATATAAAGGTTTCAGCCGATTTGGTCTTAAAGTCCCTCACATGCACAACAATGATATTTGATACTGGACGTCAGATACAGCTCGAAAATACATCTGCCAAATTTTATCAAGATCGGTTCAGATTTGTATATACCTTCACTATTTATATAATATCAGCCCAAATTGGTAGTTATACCCTACAACAATTTGTGTTGTGGTTGAAATAGACCATAGCATTTGTGATAAATAAAAGTCAAATTTTCTAATAAACCGCGAATACTTTTAATGCCGTCGAAATCACAAATAGACGAACAGGTCAATTCTGACCGTTACGTAGATGCCGATAGTAAAAATGTCGGATATATATAGCGAAATATATGCAATGTATATATATAAAGAAAGGGGATGTTAGCTAGAATGCTTATATCTCCAGAATGGCTGGACCGATTTTGCCAAATTTTGTAAATTTAGAATGCCCTTTTGGCATAAAAGTATAAAATCTAAAAAATCGCATAAAATGATGCCAATAATGATGTTAATATATATTTTGTAGTATTTTGTGACACATTTTTATTTTTTCATATTTTTTTATCGCATTCGATTTTCAATTTGACTCATAATATTGAAGTGTATATTTTGTAATATTTTTTTACCTTACAACACAGGTTGGGGTTATTATATACAGATTACAATTACAGTCCGATCCTCACGAAAATTTCCACAAGGGTAGGGTTAGGCTCAGAAGGGCTAGACCTATTGTTTTCAAAGATGTCCGCAATATATTTAGGGGTTGAAAGGGGCCTACAACTAAAAATGTTCCTGATTTTGCAGCCCTTATAAAGGTCATAAATAGAAACCAAAGGACACGAAATCTCGTAGTTAGAGTTTAGGACAGTGGGTAGAATGGACCACTACTTTTGTGTGAAAAATACCAACATATCCAAAATACACAAAATGGTGAACTCCTGGCTTTTTATGCTGATATAGCCAAATATCGTAGGGAAGAAGTCTAGCATTTTGGATGATAATTGGATTATATTTAGCTGTAAAATGGACCACAACAACAAAGAGCACAACGGAGTTCGTAAATATAGGACAAATGCCACGTCAAAATGCTTGGCAGTGCTTCGTGACATAATTTCAAAAGCGAAATCTTCCAAAATAAATTTGGATATAAGAGGGCCTGTAACACGTTGTAGTGTTGTAGGGTATCACATGGGCGGCCCCGCACGACTATAGCCTTTCCTTACTTGTTTTTTATATGCAACCGAAATTTTCAATATTTTTTAACATAATTTTTATCGAAGACATAAGGTCAAATTTGTTGAAAATCGATTTAGAGTCGGATATAGTTCCCAAAATGACTACTCTAAAGCTATGATACACATTCTCATAAGGTTCATAGTTGGTATGATAAGTAATATAAATACCAATATATATATTTTTTGCGGGAGCTCTACAAAATACCCATTGTGGTGTAGGGTATCATATAGTCGGTATTTTCTTACTGGTTGAATACTAGAACCTTATTATCAATTCAAATATGTATGCACTGTTCCAGGACTGCAAGAATGTAAAACTGTTTTCCCTACGAAAATCCATTTATCTTTTATGACATCGAAAAAAATTGCAAAACTAGTAGATTCTTGCAGGTTGTCAATTTTCATAATTCCATTACATTACCTCTCTCCACAGACTATTTCCACATAGATGAACAATTCGTTACGGTTGACTTCTTTTCGTGGGCTATTCGTAACAGATTAGATTGCCTACTTAGCACAACTATTACTTATGTCTCTTCTATTTTATTAATTGTGTTTTGAGTTTATAATCACAACCAAATACGATAATTAAATGAAGATTTGGCAGGCGAGCGACGCACAAAACGACCCTTCACCCACCGTGCTGGAGGTTATGAACAAATCCCTGTCGATGCAAAATGATGGAATGGCGTTTGGTGAGTGGCAAAATACTCCTCTCACCAGCCTTTGCAAGGACACGTGTACGACAAGCGTCATTGGTATTAAGACTCAATTTGGCTCTTATCAAAGCAAACAAATCAAAATCTCGTTTCGCTCAATGTTGCCATACCAATATTTGGTCAGTTTGAAACGCGACAACATCTTCTTCCCCCTCTTGCGGGGAAACCAGCAGCATATGACATTTGAAGCATTCAGATTTTCAGAGGGTTTGACACGAACAAGGGGGTGGTAGTCTAACATACAAAGAACGAATGAATGATGTATGGATATTTTGGTTGTTGTTGCTGCTGGTGCTCGTGTGTGTGTGTGTGTGTTTGTTTAATATGACATTTCCAAAAAGATACAAAGATAGTAGATACACAAGCATACCAGGCTGTCCGTGGAATGAGTTGAGGTTTTTGAGAGCATAGAATGTGCAGTCGGGCAGTCATTTAGCCAGCCCTTTATTCACGCTCTCGTTATCAAAAAAATCTGATTTATTTTGCCCTTTTTGTTCTAGTTGATGGTTTTAGCATGGGGGAGGATGAGAGGGGTGACTCTAAACAACAACGAAATTTGATTATGTTTCGAACAAAACGATGGGAATTTATTTCGTTGAGTGTTATCTTTTAAAAGGATGAAATTAAATAAGTCCAAAGAAATGCACCTAGAGAAAAATTCGATTTAGAATTAGAAAAATATAAAAGAAAATTTTTTAAAACGCCAAGCAGTGGCAAATATGTGTCATTAGACATTGATGTCCACCCTTTTAAAATTCATTCAGTGAAGACCACCAACCTTCTTTGATTATTCAAAACAGACATATAATTTTTTCCCCATCAGACTTAATATATATATATCAATTCATCGTATAGTTTTCACAGTGTATGGAAAACCAAAAGCATATTTATTTTGCTGTGTATGTATGTACGTATATTTCCATATAAACATCCATGTCAAATTGGAATGGAATTATTTTATTTCATTTTATTTTATTTAATGTCATATTTATTTGATTTGATGTGATTTTATCACACAGTTCAAAATATCATTATTTTGATGGAAATAATTTTAGGTTTGTTTGTTTTTGTTGTTTTGCTTCTCAATTTTGACAATGTCATACAACGACAATCACCAGTCAAATCAATATGAATATCGGTGACATTATGACAAATCCATCATTTAAATGTAATCAAGCCAAATGCGAGTTAGAATTAATACCACATATGAGAATTGTCGCACCGGGAGGGGACAGGTAGTGCAAAGCAGTTGGAATTCTATTCCCTTCCAATGGATTTATTATTAAAAGCACTCGTGGAGTAATCAAATCAAACGATTGTCTGTCAGAGTAAATTGAACAAATTAAAAATGAATTAGTTTATCATTGATATCGTGTCTATTTCTGGAATAGTGGATAGAAAGACATGAATTATATATTTAGGTGGCTATTCAAAAACCAAAATTTCGGAAAATCTATTCAAACTCAACTATCCTCCAAAATATTTAAGTTTTGGGAGAAATTCGATTTTATAATTTCTATTCTATGGATCTCAAAATAAAGGAAAACTGTTTTCGAGCTGCATTCAATTGTTATTAAAGTCGAATTTATTTTAATTTTCAATATAAACTAACATTTGGAGGAAACGTCCACATAGTTTTGTAGAACTCGGGTAATTATATCCTACACCACAAGGTGGTCAGGGTATTATGTCTTTTTGCTTTTGTTTGTAACAGCAAAAGGAAACGAGATAGACCCAGTTCCTTTTGATGATCAGCATAGAATCGCATTATGAGTCGATTTATGCATGTCCGTCCGTCTGTCCACGTATTTTTGTAAACAAAGTACAGGTCGCATTTATTGCCCGATCCAGATGAAAATTTGCACAGATCATTTTCCTGGCCCAAGGACGAACCCCATCGAAATTGGATAATCGGTCAAAACTTAGATATAGCTTCCATATATATCTTCGTCCGATTTGCCTTTTATTGTGCACCAAACGTGTAATATCAGACCGAATATTATGGAATTTTGCATATACACCCAAATTAGGCCTAAAAATAAGTATAACTATAGCTCCCATATATATTGTTCATCCGCTTTGTTATTTTTGTCCTCCACAGCCGTAATATGCACTCTGCAGTAGCAATATTTGGGGAAATATATCAAATACAGCTCAGAAATATCTTTGGCAAATTTTATCGAGATCGGTTCAGATTTGGATATAGCTCCCATATATAACTTCGTCCGATTTACCTTTTATTGTGCACCAAACGAAATTTCTCTAAATTGGATGAAATTTGGCACTTACGACCGAATTGAGTCTAGAAGCTAGTATGTCAAATTTGGTGAAGATCGGTTCAGATATAGCTATAGCTCCCATACTGTTCATCCTATTTGTTATATTTGTTACCCACAGCCGTAATATGCCCTCCGTAACAACGATATTCAGGGAAATATAACAAATACAGCTCAGAATTATGTTTGCCAAATTATATCGAGATCGGTTCAGATTTGGATATAGCTCCCATATATATTTTTATCCGATTTTAAATTATTTGTGCACCAAATGGGCAACACATGTCCGAATTTAAAAGATACAAATGCTTCGGCATATTTAGTCATTTGAACTTTAAATTATAATGATAGTCATAGCTGTATGATTGAATTTTCCCATAAAAACTTTTAATTGTTATGTGGAGCTCTACCAAATTAGCAAAGTGTTGTAGGGTATCATAAAGTCAGCCGCGCCCGACTTTAGGACTTTCTCTACTGGTTTTATTTGTTATGGTTTTATCAACACATTTCAAGTGAATTATTTCGAAATTGGTGTTTAGAATTCATTATAGTAACCACTTTCACTGGCAGATAATTGTATGTAAAGGTCCACATTGTAATTTTTCAAAGATTTTTTTTAACTTTGGCCAGTTTCTTCCATTGAAAATTTTAATGTCACATAGTCCTACAAATATTTGATCTTTGGTGCAAATCTTCGTGGCATTTGCCTTATATTTATTTCCTGTATCTCCATTATTTGGCTATACTCTTCAACGAAATCAGTATCAATTTATAGGTCTGAGTTGGGCCTTTCAGTTATTTAGTGATTTCGTTAATTTTGGTATTTTCTACACAAAATTGTGGCTCATTAGGCTGGATAAATATTATCCGATGATCATCCAAAACGCTAGGCTTCAGCTCTTTCTTAAACTCTAACCTCATAAAAAAACTCCATGTCTATAGGTCCTTAGTTGAGAACGGTAGGACGATTGCAAAACTCAGACAATTTTTGAGTTATTAGTCCATTTTAAACACTAAATGATTTGCGAACATCTTCTAAAACAAAAGACATCTATTCCTATCCTAATCATATCCCCATCGGACGACAATTGCGACTCGAAAATAATATCTCCAAGGAGAAAAAAAATACTACAAAATTTACAATTCAAAATTTTAAGTCAAATCGAAAAAAAAGTCTCATGTGATAAAAATATGACTAGATTTTATTCTTTTTAGGCAAAGGACCATTCTGAATTGTTCAGAATAGACAAAATTCGTGCAGCCTTTCTTGACTTGCAATTTTTTTGAAAACAAAGTTAAGGTGTATTTCATCAGCTAAATATTATGCAATGTCGTTAATACCATCAAAATGCCGAATAAAGGGAGATACCGTTATATGAGGACTATACGAAAACGTGGACCGACATGGCCCATCTACGAAATTAACCTGCCAAATGCCAAAATACACGCTTGTGTACAGAAGGACAGACAGACAGAGACAAATTTTTACAATCGCTGATCATTGTTTAAGAAAGAAAATTATGGTTTATTTCGCCTGTAAGAAATGGAGAATCGACCAGACCACGATTTGTTTTATGATAATAATGTTCTTAACATGAAATGTCTTCAACTGATGAAAGATCAATTAACAATAACCGACATTCATAAGGTGGAAGAGGTTCAGAAGGGCCCCAATTTAAGCCACGCAAAGCGAAAATTAATTACTGCATTTTTAATGATTCAATATTATCAGAGTAAAATTTATAAAATGGGATCCACAATATTCGGTCATATTCTATACTGGACGTAAACATTTTGGAAAAACGAATTATGTTTGGAAGATAATTCAGGTAAAGAACAAATGGTGATGGACCCAAGTGACGTACGTATGGTAAACCAGATGAAACAATGATATTCTTTGAAGAAAAATCATTGAAAATAACTTTTTGAGTATTATGTTCTAAGTAAGATCTTCTAAGTAGGAGGATAACCAGCTTAACAAGTATGTCGTGAGACCCATTAATTTTAGTTAACGGAGCAATAGCTTATGAACTACCATATCAAAAGCTTCGCTTAAATAAGCATATATAACATCATTCTATTGCTTATGCACAAAACAATTTTGAACATGACCAACAAATTCTAAAATATTGGAAATAATATATCTACTTTTTATGAAATCGTGTTGAAAAGATTAAATTATACTTTTTAAGTAGTTTGTTCAAAGAATTTGGGAACGGCGCTTAATTTAGCGATACCCCTATAATTGTCGACGATACTCCTATATCCTGACCTATGCAGGTGGATAACAACGCTCGATCGCCAGTAGCATGGAAAATATACAATGGAACATCATCAGGACCTGGGGATGACGTGGAACGTAGTGTTCATAACCAAGAAAAAAAACATCCTCTCTTAAGGTAGTACGAGGAAAATGGTTTAATTTTTCGATATTATTGTTATAAAAGCCACTAAAAGTGTTATGGGTGTAAGATAGTTGAAAAAGTCGACAAAATAATAAGCAATCACTAAGTTATCATAAGATACCAAGTTTCATGCCGCTGGGAAATTTCTGTGCCCTCCTTTTGGAATTTACAAATTTAAAAAAAATTTGGGTTTATGCAACAGATTTTGTCTCATCTTTATTAAATGTTGAGAATAAAATTCAGAGTTTTCAGAGTTGTATCTATTCCTTGAGGTTATTCCTCAAGGAATAACCTTGAGGTTATTCAGTATAATATTCGAGATTTAAAATTTTTTTTGTTACAAAAACTTCTCAGCGCAGTGGTAAACTAAGCAGGACACTGATTTATATTTTGTTTAACTGTAGATCATAAAATGTTAAGACACATAAGTCAATGTCGTTTATAAGGCGGCATAAAGTGCTCGATAAAAGGGAGCATAAAAATCGTGAATTTGACTTAATATTAGTTTTTACATTATTGGAATGGCTTAATATATAGGAAGCGTTTAGAAAGAGTATTGCACTGTGCATAATATAATATTGCGTCCTCTGACAGAGTATATTTCAGTTTTAGTTTTGTTTCCACTTTTGTTTACACACCTAATACGAAATGAAGCAAGTTAAAAAGGAGTAAGTTCGTCCGGGCCGATCTGAAGAATTTAGAAATTTTCTAAATTTAAAATCCGTTAAAAATTCTAATAAAATATTAAAAAAAAACCTACATACGCATTGTTTGTCATAAGCCGTTACCATATTCAAATTCGAAACTAGAAATAAACGGTGAATAATGTCGGTAAAATCATCAAAATACCGAATATAGGGAGGTACTGATATATGGGGCATATACGAAGACGTGGACCTGCATTGACAATTTTCTGTCACAGACTGTAATTCCTACTACGAACTCTTAATACGTAATTTGAAACTTCTCCGGTGAATAATGTCGCTAAAATCATCAAAATGCCGAATATTGGTAGGTACCGTTATATGGGGGCTATACGAAGATGTGAACCTGAACAGACAAGTTTCTGTCTTAGACTGTAGTATCTATTACGAACTTCAAATACCACATTTGAAAAAACGGTGAATAATGTTGCTAAAATCATCAAAATACCGTACGTAGGGAGGTACCGTTATATGGGAGCTATACGAAGACGTGGACATCCAAAGACAATTTTCTGTCTTAACCGACTTAGATTTTTTTCGGTCTTGTTTGGTTTCGTTCTTTGAGAAACTACAGAACGAAATGATTGCAAACGTTTCATATAGTTTATTATCGTATTTTTGCCATGCCACACAACGCGATTAACAATGAACTTATTAAGAGGCGAGTTCGGTGAACATTTTATTTCAAGATCGGGACCGGTCAATTAGCTTCCTTGATCGTGCGTTTAAACACCTTAACAGTATTTTCTGAGGGGCTATGTTAAAGTCCATGTTTAAGGGGCTATAGTAAATTTCATGTTAAAGAGGGTTTAACCCTTTTGATTCGATCAAAACGTGCTTCATCTAAATAATAGTCTAAGACCCTAGGACGAAATCGTCCTCTTTGGACGAAATTCATGGCAGGACATTTGGAGTCGACCTAGATTTGTCCGTCCATCCGTCTTTCTGACTGGTGTGCACAATAACTCCTGAAGAGAACATCCGATTTCGTCCAAACTTAATATATCGTAATGTTATTATAAAATTTGGATCGAGCGTGGAAATTAACAATATCGGTCCACTCCATCTAGTACCTTCCCCACAAAATGTCAAAATTTTTCAAAAAATGATTTACCTTATACACCAAGATAGAGTCATCGCAATTTGTGAAAATTTTGCAAATCCCAATATTTATATCAGTGCTAGGTCAGGTGCAAAAATAGACAATATCCTTCCACTCCTTTTAGTATATCCCTACACTGGGTCAGAATTTTGAATAATCACGCCGCATATAAAATATGAAAGACGATTCTTCATATTTCGCATGTCTCAATATTTGTACCAACTTTAGATCTTGTATGAAGGCGGGATATATCAGAACACTTCTTTTGGTACCTCCTCCGCACCAGTTCTAAGTTTTGAATGAACATGACGCTCATACAATGCGAAATAAGCATCCGATTAATTCAAACTGAGCACATTCTAATATTTCAATCAAAATAAGATGATCGATATCGGTCCACCCCTTTTATCTCTTACAACTTACCGAACAAGTCAGCAATTCTTTTCAAACTTGGTATATCTAAGTATTTCTCTAAAATAAAATTCTTATGAAAATATTTCTCAGCGCTGTAAAATTTTGATTTACAAATAGTCGCATAAAATAGGAAATAAGTATTCAGTTTTCGGCAATATTTCCAATATTTTTATCAGTATTAGATGAATGCAATTTCTCTGCCCTCTATACCTGATACACAATCCAAATTATCACGTATCTTTGGAAAATAAAGGAAGTGAATGAAGTGGTCGAAATGATCAAATCTAGCACCATTTATTATGTTGACCATAAACGGATCAACAGCTTGAATGATCATAATGCAACTCAAAATATATATAAATACAATGATTCAAATTAAAATAGTTTCACCATAAACTCGACGCAAATAATCATTGAGAAATATGTTTGACAGCATTAAGATATCGTAACAAGATCGCCGGCCAACAACTTTTATTGTTCAATTTTTTTTTTCGTTTGCGGTGCGTTTCCAAGTTTTTTTTTTTTTTTATTTCCAATAATTTGATTGACATTTAATGAAAAACTATTCATATTAATTACCTTTATTAAATGTGTACCTGCTCACACTTTCGTTTCAATATGGAAGTCGTTTGTATGACAAATGACATTTTTCCAATTACAAATATCCTCACACGCACATGTCCATTTATTGAAACACGGCAATTTATTTTCATACCAGAATTCTGTTGGAATTTTCCAGACATATATGTATATGTCTTCATATGTGTGTAGAGATGTGCATACATATGTACGATTGTGCAGACCAATAGCATACGCACGTTTCGTATATTAATTACAATTATTTGTCTATCTTGTCAAATTGACAATGATCTGATATTTTAATTGGATTTTAATTCTAGCTATGATTTCCATTTTCAATTGTCTTTGATTTGGTTGGTTGGTTGGTTTGTTTTATTTATTTTGTTTTTGTCATTTGATGAAGTGATTTTTGTTATTAAATATCGATAAATATTACCTATCAGAAATGAACAATATTGATCTTATGAAAAACTGAATTTAATTGCTTTAATAGATGAGTGCTAATGGCGGAATATATAGTTTTGTCCTTGAACGTGGTCAATTGTCAATAATGGATTATGACAGTAATTTAATGGTATTTAATATTAGAATTACATTATTGTTTACAAAACATAGAATATTCTGCATGGTTTTCAGGCCCTAAATTATTCTATACTCCAATAAGTTGGTGTGTATATTTTGAAGGATGCCGTTTTTCCAGAAAGTTGTTAATCGCCCTAAAAAATCTTTCGGAAAATTGTCATGGGTTGAATACGTTAGAGAATGTTTTATAACATAAGCCACCTGCTTGCTTTTCCGGATCAGTGTGACCTAGTATAACCTGAATTTCAAGTAGGTCAGCCTAAACTTCTTTGTTATTTTACGAAATACATTTGGTGACTTATAGAGAGACTCATGTCTTCAGCTGATCCACGTTGCACCATGATTAAAACTATCTAAGTTCTCCGATAATATTTTACGATTCTATACTCATCGTTTACCACGCCTATGGATATTTTTTTTTCCGAAAATTTCTCTTCAGTGATGAGGCGCATTTTTTTTTTGAATGGATATGTCAGGAAGCGAAGTTCAATAATAAATGTTATTTCCGATGAAAGTTATTTCTGTCATGAGGAAGGACGTTACCGTGAATGGAAATAGATATATAATCAAGATCAATGAATTTAGATATGGACAGATATGGAACTCAAATCCATATATAAGTTCTAACTATAGTTAGGGTTTATGGCACGCTAATAACCCACATTGATGAAATTCTTAGCAGCAGAATCATTAATTCCAGCATTGCTAAGGTATCCATTAGGAGATCAGTAACCAGAGGAACACTGGAAGGAGAAGTTTTATAGCCGCTGTTGTGGCTTCTCGTTGTAAACAATATTCTACGGAACTTCGAATAAACAGACAGAAAGTTGTTGTTTATGTCGACGACGTTGGGGTGTTAATTAGGGGACATTCTTGTCTACTATATCAGGGCTTATATAGTGCGCACTTACAAAGCTGTCGCGATGGACAAACAGGAAAAAAAGCTCACTTCTGATGCGAAATATCTAGGCACAATTTGCGGAACGGGTGAAGGAAGGCTTTATTGCAATGTACTCCTGCAAGAATAGAAAAAAGCTGGCGACTCTCTTCCGCTGACATAAGCTGAATGTACAAAGCTATGGTTTGCCCCATTTTTCTATGGAAGTCTTCCCGAATTAAAATCAAAATAAAAACAAGTAAGCAAAGGCTACAGTCGAGCGGGGCCGACCGTTGAATACCCTACAACACTATAATAAACTATACAGTTTATATAGGCGAGATACTCGAAAGAATTCTACAAGATATTGTGACAAATAATAAAAGAAAAACATCAGGTTTCGTTCTCTAATTTTCGAATAATAGCAACTTAAACTAATTTGCTCATTTCCAATTTATTGGTAGATGTTGCACGTAAATGGCCTTTCTAGATATGGAACCAATATTTCCCAAACACCTATAATCTCTCAGAAGTGGCAAAAGATTAACATTTATTATTGGTTTTTGACTGAAACGCAACTATATGAGATGCAGACATTTGACTGTATTCTTCAACGAAATCAGCGTTAACGAAATAGTCAGATGTGCGTCTTTCCTGTATTTGTGAATTCTCCAAAAAGTCACTGGAATGGACATTTTCGTATTTTGTCTATTTTTCACACATTGAATATTTTTAGATGGCCATCCGAAACTGCTTGGCTTTCGCAATGCCCGGTAACCCCCATTCAAATGTGCGTGAGGATCGGCCAATAATTTCGACCTGCTGATAATTTTGCATTTTTTTGCTCCATTTCAACCCCTAAATATATGGCGATCATCTCCAAAAAGAGTAGGCTTCTATTCTGACCCTCATGTGATCCCCATGCAAAATTTCCTAAGGATCGGGCCATAAATGCGATCTGTATATGATATCCTAACTACTTAGTTTTGTTAGCTGTAGAAATATTAACAAATGTTTAATTCAAAATGAAAATAGGCCAAAAATGTGACAAAATTGAAAAAATATGAGAAAATGTTACAAAATCAATATTTTCATCTTTAGAGAGATATTTTTATGCGATTTTTTAGACGTTGTTTCTTTCCTGCCAAGAGGCCATTCTAAATTAATGAGAACTGTCGAAATCAGTTCAGCCGTTCTCGACATGTAAGACATCTTTCAAGCATATCTTCTTTGATAGACGTTTTGTTGGATGTTAACATCAATGTAAAGATCAGAAGTAACCTTGTCATGGCTTTGTGATTTCGCCGGGATTTAAAATATTCGCGGTTTAATGAAAAATTTTGAATTTTTTCAACACAAAAGATATGGTCTATTTTACCCGCTAAATATTATCCGATGACCACCCAAATTGGTAGGCTTCTTCCCCGCCCTAAACTCTAGCTACATGCGAAGTTCCGCGTCGATTGGTTAATAATTGCGACCTGTATAGCTACTGCAAAATCTGACATTTTTTCAGTTTTTGGTCCATTTCGACCCCTAAATATTATGCGATGATCTCCAAAAGAAATAGGGTTCTATTCTGACCCTAGCCCCACCTCCATTCTAAATTTCGTGAAGATCGGGCCATAATTGCGACCTGTAGAGTGATTACAAATTAACATGGACAGACGGACAGACGGACGGACGGACATACATAGCTAGATCGACTCAGCTCGGCGAGCTAGGAAGATCCATATATACTTTCCTATGTGGGAAATCAATATTTCGTGGTGTTACATAAATGTTGGCCCAATCAAACTTATAATACCCCCAACACATAGTGTTGTAGGGTATAATTACGAAGCTCCAAACGTATAGGGAGAAGTACAATTTTAATCACAGGCGCATTAGGAAATACCTTCCAAGTAGTCTTAAACGTGATGCTAGACATCGTTCCGGCCAACCTTTGTATATAGTACTGTAGTAAATGCTGCGTACTGAACGACATGGTCATGCCAACTAGCTGGACTTTCTAATAACTGAAATGCTCTTTAAATGTTAACCCTCATGACTGGAACACCGATTGCATATCTCCAACCACATATCACAATGGACCGAAAAGTCTCTGTGAGGTAGTAGCAATTTAAATTGTAACTACACACACTCTAACCTAACCCAATTCCGTGTTGGTCCATGTCTTCGTATAGCCCCCAAATAACTGTTCCTCCCGGTATTTTCGGGATTTAAGCCACATTATCAAACGGAATTGTTTCAAATTGGATATTTAGAGTTCCTAATGGGTTTTACCTTCTTTGCCAGTTGTCTATATATGCAGGGTGAGATGAAAAAACTGCAACCAACTTCAGACTACTGCCATTTCTAAGTCACTCGTCCGACAGCTCTTAAAATTATTCCATTATATTGTTTACAAACGCACAAAAGCATTTTGGGGAGCATTTTTCAGAAAAAGCTATTCGTGATGAAATTCAAGCGTGATAGTGTGATTTCTTTATATTTGGCTGAAAAACCACAAGTGGCTATCGATAGAGCACCCCAGCATTTAAATGTGAATAAATCTTTTGTGTCTCGTACCATCGCTCGTAACCGTGATACTGGTAGCGTAGCACGACGTCAAGGCCAAAAATCGCTCGTGAGCTGAACATATCGCAATATTCCATTCGGCAAAAATATATAAACCAAAAGAAAAAAAAAATCAAACACTGCAAGAACTTACACCGCAACCAAAGAAAATAGACTGAAAAGAGCTAAATAGTTGCTTCGCTTGGTCGAAAGTAGTGTAATGCCGAATTTGTTTTTCTTCAGTGAGAAAACATTCGTTGTCCAGCATTTTGTAAACAAACAAAATTATCGTGTTTACTTGCCAAAGAGGTCAGCTGAAAGTGTGCACCTTCGGTTGGCCACCAGAACTCTAGCGAGGGCCATATTGTAGGCATTATGGTGTGGGCCGCCATAACAGCCATGGTCGCTCTCCGCTCGTATTAATCGACCGTGGCATTAGAATAAATGCCGAATATTATCTCGAAAATATTCTGGAGGGTGTATTAAAGACTTGGGCACGCAAACATTTTGGCCGCAGACCTTGGACATTCCAACAGGACTCAGCACCATCGCACTCAGAACGCTCCACCCAAGAATGGTTACAAAATGAGGTTCCTCTCTTCAGTTCCATCGCACAATGGCCACCAAAATCTCTGGATACCAATCCGTTGTACTATTGTGTCTGGAGTATTTGGGAAAGCAAGGTTGGCACTAAAAATACAAAACTGTCGATCACCTCAAGCAAGCGTTTCGCCGGGAATGGGCCAAAATACCGCAGAGCAAAATACAGGCAGAGTGTGGCCGTTTGAAGGCCATAATACGTGCCGAGGTGACCTATTTGAACAAATCAAAACTTATTCTAAAATTTGATGCTATTTCCGACATTTTTGCTTTCATTCAACAAAATTTAGAAAAAAAAAATTGTTACAGATTTTTATCTCACCCTGTATAGGTTCCTATAGCCCCATATCCTGATATTTGACATCGGATGACTCTAACCACATTTGCTAAGGGAATTGTTTCAAATTCTGCATTTAGGTTTTGAAATGGGTTCTACTTCTGTAATGGATCCTACCACACACAGATCATTGGATGTATAGGCTGTATAGGTTCAAGTTTTTTTTCTAAAGCGCATATTATGGTACCTATCAATTTTTTGTATTCTGATGATTTTAGTCACATTTTCCGAGGAATCGTTATGTAGAATTTATAATTGGTTCTGTTTTCTGTGGTAGACCACTGCTGGAATAGGCCCTTCATCTTATACGACCTCGTCGTATGTTTGGAATGTTTGGAATTTTTCAGCAGCAGAATTTTTGGCGTTTAAAACTCGCAATAATACAGCGTTTTTAAGACGTTTCATCAACCCATTTCACTGCACAGGGTAGTCTTTAAGATATTAAAAGTTTGGCCGTCTGCACCCAATGGGTTTTTATTGTTTCCTTCTTACTTTTCCACTTGTTAAGTCCTGATTTGTATGAGATGCTGTTATAAAACATTAGCCTTTGAATATTTCCCAAACATTTTAAAGCCGAAAGTAGCTGACATAACTGTCCTAACTTTCCAATTGTGAGTGTTATATCAATAACTCCTCCAATAATTTGTCATCATGAAAAAATGGATTTCCTTCAAAATTGAATTAGCATTATCTAGTCCGGGAAGTAGATTTTAATTGATTAGCAATCCTTCACCCAGGTCAGTGACAAGTTTCGGCTAAAATCCGTAACCTCCTCATAATTGTGACATACCCAGGAGTCGGTTATTTTGCACGACTTTTATTTTTAAAGCATATATTTTTCCAATAAAATATCACATTAAATCGATTTATAGCCACCATCGAGACCATGAAAATTCACTTAACGACAATAACCAACAACAAGCTGATTTCGAAATCATTCAAATTCAATTGAATGTTTTCCACCATTTCCAAAAATATACACACACACACACTCACTTTCCTAAAGTACATGCATACATACACAGTTATACAAAATACATGCGCGTAGTTTTAATTAATTTTTTAATGAACATTTACTTGGTTTTTGTAGATTGAAAATCCAACAAAATCAGAAAGTACACACACACGCACATACACGCACATACAAATACAAATGAAAAAGCGATAAAATTTTAATTTCATTTTATATCACACATTACACATTATTTAAATGAGACACAGACGCTGTGTATATGTATAAAACTTTTCTATACGTATATAACACAAAGAGCAGTTCATGGTTTCAGTTACAGTGTTTCGAAATTAACAGTCCTGTTCAAAATAATATCATTAAAAATTTCACTTTTAAACTATGAACCATTTACACCATTCGAAATTTTACATTTTTCTTTATTTCTTTATTGTTATTGATTTAAAACAGCTGCAAAAAATTTCGATTTTTAATTGTTTCGTAGTAAAAACACAATTGCTATTTTATTAGCATCGCTGTAATATTATAGCGTTGTGTTATTATGTTATAATGTGATGTGTATACACACCCATTTCAGTTTATATGTGAATACATAGATAAACATACGAGTATGTATATACACTCACTCTATACCAATAGCATGGATACTCTGGGAATAGACGCAAAAAATAACTGTGTTTTCAATCCTACAATGCCACAAAGGGAAGTCAACGAACACACACACAAATCCTTGACAACAACAAAATAACAGAAACGAGTCGATGAACGAAAATTTAATAGATTTTCTCAACTTTGTGGAGAAATAGAAAAATGCTACAAATAAAACCATATTAACGATGAAATTAAATGAAAGGACGACACACACACATACAAAAACCACTATACATATATATGCCAACTTGAACATAAACGCCAACAATAGAGATATATACATATATTTGTAGAGCATGGATGAGGGAGACATAACCACAGCACAATAACATCTGTGTGTATGTGTATTTCACACCATAGCAAGTGTGTAAATGTATGCATTGGTTTCTACCTTAGAATCAGGAAATGGAAAGGATCCAACTTCATTGTGGATAGCTAAAATCCAAAATGACTGTGAGCCAAGTAGATGGTTGTTTTGACAAGCCCAAGTTTTGCCCGATGTCAAACTGTCTGTAAACAATGGCAAACAAAACGCAAAATGTCTAGGGGGTGCAGGTAGACTGACAACAGTGAAGTGAGCGAAAATTAATTGAATTGAGAATGCGTTCTTTCTTCTCTTGAATTTCCAAGCATTTCAAAGCACACTCCCACTCCTTGTTGGGAGACACAAAGATTCCTGGCAAATGATAATGGAAAACAAATTATTTTCAATGTCTCTGTGTGTGTGTGTGGGTGAGCATTTGAATGAATTTATATTACCTTGTGTATCTATACATATTTACGCAGACGAACTAATATACACACAAAATGAAAACAAATATGGCGACGACGGTCGTTTTGGGGGTCCTAACACAGCAACAACATTTTAGCATACATCCTCTAGCCCATCTAACCCACATTTACCACCTAAACAAACAAGCACACGGCACATTGAGGTGTAAATTAAGAAACATTTTGAAAGGAGATTAAACGCACATAAAAGAAACTCATGGCACAGGGAGTGAGGGGGGAAGTAGAAGAAAGCTTAACACTTCTTCAGCGCAAAATGTGTACATGATGCATACGAGGCTGTTGGAAAACTTTGGTATGCTTTACGGGCTCGTAAATCATAGTTAAATACCATCCCAGCAACAACGATAACAGGCATCGCGCACATATAGCTCAGGCATTCAAAGAGTGTCACATCTAAAAAAGTTAACTTAGGGGGAAAACGCGGTTAAAACTATATATTATACAAAAAGTAATTTAAATACATAGACGATTTTTACAAAAGTGAACGTCAAATATCAGTCCTAAATTCTGTATAAAATCTGTCATTCCTCTACATATATCTATTTCAGAACTACAATAATGTTAAAGTTTATACTACCATAATCGATTTTCCCATTATAATATCAAAAAAAAAAAAAAGGAAAAACGTTAGATTCTTGCAGGTTTAGGATCAGTGCAATAATTAATAGATAGATAGATAAATGAAGTAAGTTTAAAAAAATAGAAATGTATAATTCATATAAAAAACATTTTTAGAGTTATGTCACTCTTTAAGTAAATGACCATATATTTTCCAAAACGCTTTAAAACTATATTTTTTTTTAAAAGCGAAGAAACAGAGCAGAGTTTGTATTTTTCTACAAAAAAAAATCATACTATTATTAATATTAGTCAAAAAATCAAGAACAAATTAATGTCAATAAGTATAAAGCGTTTAGTTAAGCTAGGTCCAACATTTCATTTCCTCCACCATGAGGTAATAATACAGGGTGAGATAAAAAAACTGCAACGAAGTCAAACGCCATAATTTTTGCATTTTGATACCCTCCACCATAGTATGGAGGGTATATTAAGTTTATCATTCCGTTTGTAACACCTCGAAATAACATTTTGGACCCCACAAAGTATATATATTCTTGATCAGCATATAATTCTATGTCGATTTATCAATGTCCGTCCGTCTGTAGAAATCACTCTAGCTTCCGAACGAAATGAAGTAAGTTGATAAAAATTTACTCAAATGTGTATTAGGTCTGCAGCACTTTTGGTATTGAAAATGGTTTATGTAGGTCCACGTCTTCGTATAGCCCCCATATAACTGTATCCATCGATTTTCGGTATTTTGTTGATTTTAGCGACATTATTTACCGGAATTGTTTCAAATTTGGTATGTGAAGTTCGTAAGGGATACTACAGCCTATGCCAGAAAATTGTCTGTGAAGGTCCACGTATTGTACTTCCCTATATTTGGTATTTTATTAATTTAAGCTACATTATAAACAGATTTTTTCAAGTTAAGCATTTGAATATTATAAAAGCTTATGACAAATATTTCCTATGCAGGTTCACGTCGTCGTATAGACCCTTATATACGTTATTTATAAGATTTTTACAGAATTTTTAATGGATTTTATTTTTTGAAAATTGCCAAATTTTTACCAAATGGTGGAGGGTATTCAAAGTTCGGCCCGGCCGAACATACAACTTTTTTACTTGTTTTTTTTTTAATTTTATTGAATAAAAGCAAAAAATGTAGGAAATTGCATCAAATTTTAGAATAAGTTTAGATTTGTTCGAATTTGTCACGAATTATGGCCTTCAAACGATCAATGAAACCGTCACACGCTGCCCGAATGTTGCTTTGAGGTATTTTGGCCCATTCCCGGCGAAGCGCTTGTTTGAGGTTACCGACACTTTGGTATTTTTTAGTGCCGACGTTGCATTCCAAAATACTCCGACCATCAGATGTTATGTTATGCACTTATGGAATTTCAATGGCTTTCAATATTGCGATATGTTGAGCTCACAAGCCATTGCGACGCGGGTTTCGATCAAGTCGCTTCTTTTCTTTTCCAACCATTTCTGCTGATGTTGCTGTTTTCTTCCGTCCACTTCCTTGATGTCGGGCTACGCGACCAGTATCACGGTAGCGAGCGATGGTACAAGACACAAACGATTTATTCACATTTAAATGCTGGAGTGCTCTAACGATAGCCAATTGCGGTTTTCCAGCCAAACAAAAATAAATCACACTATCACGCTTGAATTCCATTACGAATAACTTTTTTCTAAAAAATTCTCACCAAAATGCTTTTGTACGCTTGTAAACATTATAATGAGCTGTCACTAGAATAATTTTGAAAGCAGTCGGACGAGTGGACAGCAGTCTGAAGTTGGTTGCAGTTTTTTCACTCATCCTGTATACTTGTCAGGACGAATGTTTGAGAGAGACAGTTTTTTTCTGAGAGTATACAAATTCTTGCCGGACTTATTTATTTTTGCAATTACTTGCAACTATTCTTCTTCGCCTTCCGATGATTTATATTTGGACAAGCAATTTTAAAGCGCCACTTTTTCCGAAATCTCTTTTGTTTTTCGTCTCATTTTTAATTTTAAATATGCATGAACTTTTATGACTGAAAATATGTTTTGTTTTGTCAAATAAGCTGACTGCTTGCTAGTTTTTTGCCGGGATCACGTCTGTTTACATTTCACTTAAAAAGAATAAAATAAATAACGATAAACAATAAACGCCTGTTTTTGTATGACGAACACTATTCCAAAAATATTTTTCAAATTTTAAATTTAATTCAAAAAAGTAAAAAAGCTGTAAGTTCTGCTAGGCCGAACATTGAATACCATCCACCATTTGGTACAAACTTAACAATTTTCATAAAAATAAAATCCGTTAAAAATTCTGTTAAAATCTTAAAAATACCGAATGTAGCCGTATATTAGGGTCTATACGACGTGGACCTGCGTAGGCAACTTTTGTCACAAGCTATTACAATATTCAAATGCGAAACTTGAAAAAAATCAGTTTATAATGTAGCTAAAATCATCAAATTACCGAATAGAGGGATGTACCATGGAGGTTATAAAACCTGGACCTTCACAGACAATTTTCTATCATAGGCTGTAGTATCCATTAGGAACTTCAAATAGAAAATTTGAAATAATTCCGTTAAATAATGTCGCTAAAATCATCAAAATACCGAATATCGGGAGGTTCCGTTATATGAGGGCTATAAGAAGACGTGAACCTGCACAGACAATTTTCTGTCATAGTCTGCAGTATTCATTACGAACTTCAAATACAAAATTTGAAATAATTTCGGTAAATAATGTCGCTAAAATCATCAAAATACCGAATATCAGGGGATACCGTTATATGGGGGCTATACGAAGACGTAGACCTACATGGCCCTATACCAAAAGTCCTGCAGACATAATACACATTTGAATAAAATTTTATCAACCTACTTCATTTCGTTCGAATGCTAGAGTGATTTTCACAAACTGATGGACGGACAGACGGATGGACATTGATAAATCGACATAGAATTTTATGCTGATCAAGAATATATATATACTTTGTGGGGTCTAAAATGTATATTTCGAGGTGTTACAAACGGAATGACAAACTTAATATACCCTCCATACTATGCTGGAGGGTATTTGGAGGAATGGTATTTTTCTTTCGAATTTATTTTCATATCGTCATATAGGAAAATGCCCTAATTTTTTATTTTATTGGCATTTTTGTTTTATTAACTAAGTTTTAGCTTGCAATAAATTTAAATAATAACCTTCTGACGTGTAAATAAAATTAAAATCTATGCATATGTATTGTGCAAACTACCGACATTGTGTTAAAATTGAAACACATTCATATCTTTGAATATACTTCCCTTCATTATTGTGTATCGTTTGTGGTAATAAGTAAATATAAGGACCCTTTTCCAAAAAAACTTACTATTTAATGAACACATAAAGCAATCAATGCCTCCTCGGATACTCTTCTAATGAAATATATAGAAGGAGTGTGTGGAACCGACAATGTAAACAAGCTTCGTGGAAAGTTATTGATGCCATTCGGTACAAATTCAAAAATGTCCTTAAAAGTGAATAAACCATCAACAAGTAAATGGAAATAAGCTATCCTACAAACATATACACTTACCTATTGATACATGTATGTATACTAGCAATGGTCCGCTACTTCCTACGCGGACAAGGGAATTCATATTAAGTGAATTTATGAGTGTTTTGTTTACCCAAACTTATAGCATTTAATAAAATACCACTATGTCATGATTTCAAGCCAAACATTGAACTACTTATTTTATTGTAATACAAAAATACAATGATAAGTTCATAAAAAGGGTATTTTTATACAACACATTATATATATTTTAATACCAAGATACATTGCATGAATGCAATAGTTTTGCTACGATAACAGATTTTCCCTTTTTTAGCAGGTACTTGAGCAGAGCATTAATAAACATTTTCAAAGTCACCTCCTTATATTAACCCCATTTTCTAAAGAAGATGTTATTCGTTCTCATAGTTTAATATGGTACCAAATTAAGTCTAGATTAGTACTTTTGGTACATTTCTTGTTCGAATTCGGTATGTTTTTTTTTTTGGATTGGTATGTCTATCATAAAAAACACCAAATACCCTTATTATAAATTTCTAAATTTCCTAAATTCCAAATGTCGTAACATTTGGTACTTTTCGTATTTCGCCTTATTCTCAACCCAACATACAAATATAAACATTTCAAAATGCCAGCACCATCCTTTCGCCCAAAACCCAAATTGTACTAAATTTTGTACCATTTAGTACAGTTCTTACACTTAGTACACATTTTCAAAGCCACCTCTTTCTCCAAAGCCATTTCTAATATAAATAATATTTTAATTTTTACATTAAATCAATTTAAATACAGTTACTTACCTCCATCAAATTTTCTGGAAGTCGATTCAGAGTAAGATATGCCTCCCATATTTTTTTCCCTCCGATTTTACATTTTAAACGCTCTTGAGGAGCTATAAGTTTTCAATAACGGTATAATTGACTTTATACACATTTTACTTCATACAAATAACCATGTGGTGTTGACCCGCCCGATTTATGTCCCATCCTTACTTGTTAAAATTATATATGTGCATTCTATGATATATGGTTAAGTAAATGAGGATAAAACCAGTGACAACTGAGAGTACATAACATACTCTCGCTCTGCTGCAATGTGTCTTGATAAGAAGATGAAATTTCTCATGCATTATATGAGACATACATAAATATTTTGTGCTTTCTTAAATGGGTAATAACCACTCATAATAACTTTTACACCGAGTCCCCAATCGAAGGACACTTGACATTACGTACAACTTACAATGTTTTAATTACTGGGCGTTTGTTCTTCTCGAGCATGTTTGTATGTGGTTACGTGCAAGAATAATATTTCCCCAAAAATAAATAAACAAGACAACCAACATTACCCATCACACTTACAATTACTTGAAATATATATCCCTTTTGTGGTGTTGTTTGTAATGGCAGTTACTTTTTCATTATCCTTTGCAACACAACGAAATTTCATTTCTTTTCGGAGTTCATTTAACAGTAAAAAACAACAATTTCCCAGTATTTCATGTGGGAAATAATAAACCACACCCTTAACTAAAACTCCCATTCTGTTTATCTATTTGTTATATATCTATCTTGCTTTTTCATTACCAACACAATAGGTCAACCAAAACAAAAACCGTTTCATAGACGAAGTCATTGAGTGGCTTGTTCGCTCATATCTTCGGAGAGTTTGTCTTCTCTTCGCTCCCTCTCATTTTTGTTTGTTGTTATTGATTTTCATAAGGCTGCAGCTGCTGCTATGTTCATACGTATGTTTGTTGTGTTTAACTTAAGTGTTGGCGTTAAGTGAAACCATTTTTGTAATAGAATTTTACTCATATTTTATTGCCATTACTCTGTTGCGCAAAAACAATTTGCGCAAAACAATAATGCTCCACTGCTTGTACTCTTTTATCTTTAAATAAAACAAGAATTAAGATTGCAGAGTGAATGTCTGAGACGAAAGCAAGTACGAACAAGTGTAGGATGTACATGTGGGAGTTTAATAAATACGACGATTTCTATAAATAAATAAATGGGAAATCAAAATTGCGTTCAATTGAAATCAATAAAAATTAATTAAAAATGAAAATGTGATGTGGATTCAAATTTCCGTCTGCCTGAACTTAACGTATTTTTTGTTCGTTATAATAAAGCTACTTTCTTCGACAATTTTATTCTCACATATATTTTAGCTAAAGGAAAAATGAATAGTTAATAAATTCGAAATAAATACTACTTTCCTGAGAACGGCCCTTGTAAGCCATCATCCACACCAAATATGCCTGAAAAGCAGTTTAACCAACGGCGAAACACGTCGCACATTGGCGAGTGTGAGATAGTGTCTATCTGACTTACCTTTTCACTGCAAATTTCCGAACGTTCAATCATGAACAATTGATCTTCGCCTTAGCAAGTCAAAACTCAAGTAAAAAGCGGCCGGGCAGAGCTTGATATACCCTCCGCCAATCGGAAATTGAACATTCTCAAAAAAAAAAAAAAAAAAAATCCTTCGAAAAATACCGCTCAAATTAAAAACTTTATATAGGGGCTACACGAAGACGTGGTGCCGGATTAGTAATTTCATGTCATAGGCTATAGCAACGATTCCGAACTTCACAAAATTCGAAACAATTCCGATGAATAATGTCTCGAAAAAAAAAAAAATAGAAATACCGAATATCTCGGGTAGCGTTACATGGTTGCTATACTAGAACGTATAGACCTATATACACGATTCTCTTCAAGGGGTAAAGTACTCAGAGGGAACTCCTTGTGTGGATTCTTAGATTATTCCATTGAAAAATGTAGCTTAAATCATGAAAATACCGAATATCGGGGGGCACCATTGTATGGGGGCTATACGATATCGTGGACCAATAGAGAAAATTATCTTTTAGGGGGTAAAGTACTCACAGGGAACTCCTTGTGTAGAATTTCAGACAATGCCATTGAAAAATGTGATTAAAATTATCAAAATACCGAATATCGGGAGGCACAGTTATTTGGCGGATATACAATTCTCTTTCAGGGAATAAAGTAATCAGAAGGATCTCCTTGTATGGATTTAAAGTCAATTCCATTGAAAATGTGCCTAAAATAATCAAAAAACCGAATACCAATTGTATGGGGGCTATACGATATCGTTGACCTATTTAGACAATTCTCTTTCAGGGAATAAAGTAATCAGAAGAAACTCTTTGTGTAGAATTTCAAACAATTCCATTCAAAAATGTGGTTAAAATCAACAAAATACCGAATATTGGGAGGTACAGTTATATGGGAGATATATAATATAGTGGACATATATAGACAATTCGTTTGCAGGGGGCAAAGTAGTCACGGGGAACTCCTTGTGTAAAATTTCACATAATTCCATTACCAAAAATGTGGTTAAATGTGCCGGTTGTTTTGTCCCTAACGTGGTTACAACAGACGGGCGGACAGGGCTATTTATGATGGAATTCAAGCGTGATAGTTTGATTTCTTTATATTTGGCTGGAAAACCACAAGTGGCTATCGTTAGAGCACTCCAGCATTTAAGTATGAATAAATCTTTTGTGTCTCGTACCATTGCTCGTTACCGAGATACTGGTAGCGTAGCCCGACGTCAAGGAAGTGGACGGAAGAAAACAGCAACATCAAAGTAAAGCAGCGACTTGATCGCAACCCGCGTAGCAGTGGCCAAAAATGATTCGTGAGCTGAACATATCGCAATATTTCATTCGGCAAATACTGAAAAATGAGCTCGGGATAAAGGCATTGAAATTCCAAAAAGTGCAAGAACTTACACCGCAGTGGTGAACTGGCGAATTTGGTTTTGATGATGAGAAAACATTCGTTGTCGAGCAGTTTGTAAACAAACAAAATGATCGTGTTTACTTGCCAAAGAGGTCAGCTGAAAATGTGCACCTTCGGTTGACCACCACAGAACTCAAGCGCCGGCCATGGTGATAGTGTGAGCCACCATAACAGCCGATGGTCGGAATATTATCGTGAAAATATTCTGGAGGGTGTATTAAAGCCTTGGGCACGCAAATATGTTGACCGCAGACCTTGGACATTCCAATAGGACTCAGCACCATCGCACTTAACACGCGCCACCCAAAGAATGGTAACAAAATGAGGTTCCTCGCTTCATTTCCAGCGCACAAGGGCCACCAAAATCTCCGGATACCAATCCGTTGGACTATTATGTCCATAGTATTTTGGAAAGCAATGTTGGCCCTGAAAAATACCAAAGTGTCGATCACCTCAAGCAAGCGCTTCGCCGGGAATGGACCAAAATACCGCAGAGCAACATTCGGGCAGCGTGTGACGGTTTTATTGGCCGTTTGAAGGCCATAATGGCAAAGTCATAGTGGCAAAGGTAACCAATTCGAAAAAATCTAAACTTATTCTAAAATTTGATACTATTTCTGACATATTTTGCTTTTATTCAATAAAATTTAAAAAAATATAAAAATTATGGCGTTTGACTTTGTTGCACTTTGTGGGCCCGGCAAATGCCCGGCCCTGTTCCTCTCAAATTAAAGACTGTACAGTGCACATAAAATAATAGTGGACACCATTGAAAATATGTTTCTCTTTACACGAAGAAAGTTTTCGCTTGATTGCATCTTTTTTGTCATGTCATCTCTTTCACTCCGAACTAACTACATTTATGGTTGTTCTTCACAACAAAGAGGGGAAAATAATTGAGTACTATGCAACAAACAACTACAACTACCCAGCGAACAAAATGTCGGGCGTTCGACATGTCCGCTCAATGTCTGACGGACGTATGTCTGAATTCTGTTTAATTTATTTAAGGGATTTTTTTTTTGTTGTAGAGCTTTTTCTCTTCTGTTTGTAGTGTAATATTTGTTGTAAAGGAGCAAGAATAAATCCGCGACTTCGATTCGAAATTCTGCGAAAAACTCAGGTTATTAATTTTTCGGTACGACAACACTTCAACCTTTAACTTTCGGTCGGAAGTATTAGCCCAGCTAACATTTTTCAGAATTCAGCACGATTTCCGATTCTGATGTAGAAATCGGAACGAGATTGCCAAAGATTCTGAAATTTTTATTTGGAAAAAAATTTACATTTTCTATGATTTCTCCGAAAGTTGGAAAAGTTTTGATGATTGTAACTTGATCTAAATTTTATACCGTTGTTTGTTAGTATTCCATTCAATCTTTTGTTTTGTATAATATAAGAAAAACGTAACTATTCAAAATATAAGAAAGATAACAGGTAAAAAAAAAAAACATTAAGTTCGGCCGGGCCAAACTAAGGGTATAGTAAACATTAGAAGAAATGTGACAAAAACCATTAAAATGCCGAATATCGGCAGGTACCGTTATATTGGGGCTATACCAAATCGTGGACCTACACATACAATGTTTCGCCACACGAACTAGGACCCATTATGATCTACAACTACCAATTTTCCTAGAAATTTTTGAAAAATGTGTCAAAAATCATCAAAATACCGAATTTTGGGAGGTACCGTTATATGGGGGCTATACCAAATCGTGGACCCATATATGCAATGTTTCACCACCGAAGCTGGAACCCATTATGACCATTTAGTTCCAATTTTTAGACAAATCCATGAAGAATGTGGCAAAAATAACCAAAATACCGAATATCGGGAGGTACCGTTATATGAGGGCTATACCACAACGTGAACCCATACATGCAATGTTTCGCCACACGCACAGGGACGCGTTATGACCTACAAATACCAACTTTCAGACAAATCCGTGAAAAAATGTGGCATAAATCATCAAAATACCGAATATCGGGAGGTACCGTTATATGGGGACTGTACCAGAACGTGGACCGATATATCTAATTTTTAATACCAACTATCCTAGACACAATACAAATTGCTCTGCTAAATTTTGGCGCTCTACGTCAAATAATGTGGGCTGTATCGTCATTTCAACAGACAGACGGACAGACAGACAGACGGACTGACGGACAGACAGACAGACAGACGGACATCGTCAAATCGACTTAGAATTTTATGCTGATTATGAATATATATACTTTATGGGGTCTACGACGAATATTTAAGGATGTTACAAACGGAATGACAAAGTTAATATACCCTCCTTTCCAAGGTGGAGGGTACAAAAATGTGCCAATGTTGTATTGGTTTTTTTTTTGGTCGATTCATTATGATGTATATAAATACCAAGCTAGCTTGGTTCGCTGGGTACCTACCAAATCTCCTTAATTTCAATATGTTTGTTTATTTCGATTAGTGGAGGGGAAGTTACGTTGCCGGATTGTAAATTAAAAAGTCTGTGGCAACACGAGCTGTACGTGTTAATTGCCGTTGTAAACGATTATGGCCCGCCATGGTTCTGCTCGCATCGCTGCCGACTGAATCAAAGCGCAGAACGGTTTTTAGTAACAAGCAAAAACTGTAATTTGCGGCCAAAACAAAGTGTGTGTGTGTTTGTTTTTTTTTTTTTTTGTATTTTATGCCAAGAAATATTAAAAGAAGAGAAGAGAGAAATTTTTCTGAGATTCTGCGCTCTGCATTAGCTGGTGTTGTGGGGGCGATTGCGGGAGCTTGTGTATATGAGTAACTTCCTAAACAACAACTAACCACTTAAAACGACTTGAGAGGGACCACTCCTTATGGACTGCCAGAACCAAAGTGTATAGTGGCAGAGTGGTCAGTGCAGTGCCTCGAAAAGTTATTGTTTTCGGTAGTATTTCTTGTATTTTCGTGGCCCAGACTGATTGTTACCCTCGAATCGACTATTTTTCTACGTCTTCTGTAGGTTACGTCCGGCTAGTTGTTCCTTGTATGATTGTTTTTGAAAAGTGGATAATTGTAATTTGAATCAATGTATAATGGCAACGAGCGGAATTTCTGCTGCCTTGTTAAGATTAGAAACAGCTGAAGCAGCATTAAATGCCATAATTTCCTTAAATTGTCCTTAGATCAGAAGTAACTCTCATCATGTGCTAGTGCTCATCCACTCGTTCAAATGAATGCATACAATAGCGACTCGTTCGAACCCTGCTCATAATTCATTGGTATCGATTTGTAAATGGCAACCAAGGTAGCTTTTTAAAATGGGTGTACTTCGTAATCAGAAAAATTTTAAAACAAAAAAAAAAAAAAAAAATTAAAAAAAAAGAAAAACAAATAAATAAAAAAGCAGTTAAGCTGGCGGCCGAACTTTTGATACCCTCCACCACTAGGGGAAAAAATATTTTTTTTTATATTTATACCCTACACCAAACTGTGGTCAGGGTATTATGTCTTTGTGCTTTTGTTTATAACATAGAGGAGGAAGCGAATTAGATTCATAGCCCCTTTTGATAATATGCATAGAATCACATTCTGACTTATGCATGTCCGTCCTTCTGTCCATGTATTTTTGTAAACAAAGTACAAGTCGCATTTATTACCCGATCAAGATAAAATTTTCCACACAACATTTGTTTGGAGCAAGGACGAGGCCTATTGAAATTGGAGATTATCAGTCGGAATTTAAATGTAGCTCCCACATATATCTTCGCTCGATTTGCCTTTTATTGTGCACCAAATGTGTAATATCAGTCCAAATAGTATGGAATTTGGCAATTTGGTGGAAATCGGTTCAGTTATAGCTATAGCTCCCGATTTTTTTAATTTCCCAACCACAGCCGTAATATACATAATAATATGCACAATATATATCTCAGAAATAATTTTTCCAAATTAAATCTAGAGCGTTTCAGATTTAAATATTGCTCCCATACATATCTCTACTCGATTTCATGTTTATTGTGTGCCAAATGGTTACTAAAAACCCGAATTGAATGCATTTTGGCACATACAAACGAATTTAGCCCGGAAGAAAGTGAATCAAATTTTGTGAAAATCGGTTAAGCTATAGCTGTAGGTCCCATATATATGTATCATTAGATTTTGTATTTCAAAAATGATCTCCACAACAACGATATTTTGTGCTATAGAAATACCTCTGCGATATTTTTTAAGAAATCGATTCAATCTTGGATTCAGCTCCCATATACATCTTTACCCGATTTTTCGTTTTTTGTGCCTTAAAAATTGTGTAATATTACCTCAAATAGTATGGATTTTGGTGAATAATACGCCTTCAAAAACGATCATATTTGGTATGTTTTAATTCTCATAAATTCCTGATAAAAGCGTTTATTAATTATATGTAGCTCTACTATATATGCAAATTAATGTATGGTACTATAAAGTCAGCCCAGCCCGACTTTGGCCTTTATTTACTGGATTTTTTATATATTTCTTAAAATATCCATTTCAAATGGCAAATTTGAAAAATATAATCCAAATAGATCCATTATTGTAGGATGATTATTGTTGTTTAAGATTATATATTGTTTATTCGTCAAAACGTCGAACATTAAGGGGGTACCATTATATAGATTTGAGGCAATACTTGGACCTACATGTACAGTTTTTGGATAGGGGAAGACAATTCCATACAAAAATTTGACAAAATCATGAAAACATACTTATCAGATTGATAAGGGCATATTAGGAACTTCACATATCGAATTCTAAACAAAGTAAAATACCCGATATAAACTTCATGTACAGAATGTCTGATATTTATATTGAAAAATATGGCTACAATCACTAAAATACCGAATATTTGGGGTAACACCTCGAAATATTGATTTCCCACATATGATAGTATATATGGATCTTCCTAGCTCGCCGAGCTGAGTCGATCTAGCTATGTATGTCCGTCCGTCCGTCTGTCCATTTTAATTTGTAATCACTCTACAGGTCGCAATTATGGCACGATCTTCACGAAATTTAGAATGGAGGTGGGTTTAGGGTTAGAATAGAACCCTATTTCTTTTGGAGATAATTGGATAATATTTAGGGGTTGAAATGGACCAAAAACTGAAAAAATTCCTGATTTTGCAGTTGCTCTACAGGTCGCAATTATAGACCAATCAATCGGAAGTTAGCATGGGGCTAGAGCTTAGGGCTGGGCAGAAGCCTTCCAATTTTGATGGTCATTGGGTAATATTTAGTGGGTGAAATAGGTCACAACATTTGTGTTAAATAAAAGTCAAATTTTCTATTAAACTGCGAATATTTTTAATCCCGGCGAAATCACAAATAGACGAACAGGTCAATTCTGACCGTTACTTATAATATTGAAGTGTATATTTTGTAATATTTTCTTACATTACAAAACAGGTTGGGGTTATTATATACAAATTGCAATTATCGTCCGATCCTCAGGAACATTTTCACAAGGTTAGGGTAAGGCTCAGAAGGGCTAGGCCTATTGGTCCGGCCAGCAATATTTTTAGTGATTGAAATGGACCAACAACTAAAAATGTTCCTGATTTTGCAGCCGTTATAAAGGTCGCAAACCAAAGCACACGAAATCTCACATAAAGTTAGAGTTAAGGGCAGTAGGTAGAATGGAGCACTACTTTTGTGTGAACAAAAACCACCATTACTTACAGGCGATATCCGAAATACACAAAGGGGAACTTCTGGCTTTTTTATGCTGATTTCGTTGACGAATATAGCCAAATATCGTAGACAAGCAAATAATATAGATGAGTCTGAATTTAGAGATACAGAGGGGCCTCTTGCATTCATAGATGATCGCAAAATATCTAGAGGTTCAAATGAACCAAAAAACAGAAAAAATTTCCCGATCACACAAATGAAGCCAATCGCCACCTCTGAGAAGAGAGTTAAGGACAGGGAAGAAGTCTAGCATTTTGTCAGTTGGTCAAACTGCTAAAGGTAATATCTGGGCATAATTTCAAGAGCGAAATCTTCCAAAATGGATTCAGACATAAGGGGGCATCTAATATATTGTAGTGTTGTAGTGTATCACATGGTCGATCCCGCACGACTATAACCTTTGCTTACCTGTTTTATTATAATGTTTTTGGTCAGATCCATCCTACTATGAAAAGTGTGGCTAAAATTATCAAGATGCCGAATATCGGAAGGATCGTTATATGGGGGCTGTACGATATTGTGAACCTATATAGCCCAACGGGTAAAAGACGGATCTGTGCAAAATTTTAGCTTCCTATCTCAATTCGTTTCGACATTAGCATGATTACAGCAGGGTGACAATTCTGAATTCTTAGAATTTTAGACTGATTAAGAATACACCCTTTTTCGTTGTTGTACTCTATTCCGCATTGCGTCATTACAGACTACCATATCCTTGTCTAGTCATTTGTAACGTGCAAAAGGAAACGAGATAGACATGTAATTCCTTTTGCTGATCTGCTAGGAATCACATTCTGAATCGATGTTTGCATGCTCGTCCGTGCGGTTTGCTCTACTAAATATACACACTAGTTTATACTAATACTAGGCCATATATGTGTATATGTACGAAATTCGATATTCCAATGATATCAAGCACATTTCTCAATGGAATTGCAATTAAGAGATTGTATTAGAATCTTCCTCCATTGTTTACAAGGGTTTACATTTTTCTGTATAACCCTTATCCTGAACCTACCGATGTTCAGTATTTTGATGAGATTAGACATTCCCGCTTTGGAATGGCCCCTAAATAACGGTACTGACAACTTTATGATATTTTGAGGATTTTACTACATTCTCCTAGCAATTTCGCTAGGATTTGCAATTTTTAAATGCAGCCCATTTGACCATTGACTTCCACTAGTTTTTTTTTTGTTAGGCGCTTTATTCACTTCCTGTGTATGGTACTAATTTTTATACCCTCCAGCATATGGAGGGAGGATATATTAAGTTTGTCATTCCGTTTGTAAACCTCGAAATATACATTTTAGACCCCACAAACAATATATATTCTTGATCAGCATAAAATTGTATGTCCATTTAGAAATGTCCGTCCGTCTGTCCGTCGATCCGTCTGCCCGTCTGTGGAAATCGCTCTAGCCCCCGAACGAAATGAAGTAAATTGATAAAAATTTACTCAAATGTGTATAATGTCTGTAGGAATTTTGGTATTGAAAATGGTCCACGTCTTCGTATAGCCCCCATATAACGGTACCTCCCGACATGCGGTATTTTGATGATTTTAGCGACATTTTTTACAGTAATTATTTCAAAATTTGTATTTGAAGTTCGTAATGGATACTACAGTCTAAAAAAGAAAATGGTTCATGTAGGTCCATGTCTTCGTATAGCCCCCATACAACGGAACCCCCCAATATTCGGCATTTTGATGATTTTAGCGACATTATTTACCGGAATTGTTTCAAATTTTGCATTTGAAGTTCGAAATAAATATTACAGCCTATGGCAGAAAATTGTCTGTGCTGGTCCACGTTTTATAACCCCCATGTTGCCTCCCTATATTCGGTATTTTGATGATTTTGGCTACACTATAAACAGATTTTTTTTTTCAAGTTTCGCATTTGAATATTGTAATAACTTATGAAAAAAGTTGCCTATGCAGGTCCACGTCGTTGTTAAAACCCTAATATACGACTACTTTCGGTATTTTTAAGATTTTAATAGAATTTTTAACGGATTTTATTTTCCTGAAAATTGCCAAATATGTACGAAATGGTGGAGGGTATTCAAAGTTCGGCCCGGCCGAACTTACAACTTTTTAAATTGTTTTTATTTGTTAATTTCAGGCCTTTAAGGATATTCCCTGATTTTTTGGTTCATATTGAAAATTGTTCTTACTAGTTTGAACTGGTTCAATAGTATTTCTCATATATGTGTTTTTTTTGCCAGAACAAACTTATTTGTCGAATTAATTCCATTCCAAAAAGGCAAGGTAATTTGTTTATTAAACTAAAAAAACTTATCTTGGTTTTTTTTACATAACACCCCACCAAACCATTAATTCAAACTAAACCCCTCCAAAGCCAAATGAAATTATTGTTTTACAAATTGATGGTCATAAATATGAATAAGTTAAGTACTGGAAGTTGAAATTGGTTCAAAGTGGAAATTATATGACTATAGTGAAGTCCACCTAATGTGGGTAAATAATAGTAGACGTTGCTGCTTAACTTTTGTTTTGTCTGCTTGCCACGTTTTTTTCCTCTTTAGAAAAATATTTATTTTGATAACTGTTTTGTGTATGGCTCAAAGCCAACCAAATTTCTTTTTCTTGATGATAGAAAAATTATACCAATTAAAACTTTACCACCGATTTAATAAAAAAAAACATAGGGCTTCTTTCATTACTCCTATTTCCCCCCATCTCTATCGTTAACGAATTTTGTAATTAGGCTGGCAGTGGCGCAGTCGTATAACTTTTTCCTACTGCCAAAAGAAAATAGAGCCATCAAAAAATGATGAATGTTGTGGTCGTTGTGGAAGGGAAGTCATCATCATTGGCTGGCTTTGATTGAAAAACATTAGAAAACGGGAAAAAGTTAAGTGAGACAAGATGCGACCAAATAAGAGCACTATGACCCCTTGAACCGTGGCCAAAATAATAACAATGCCTGTTTAACTAACTGTCAGTAACTTCCAACATTGGCGGCGGCAGCATCAATTACTGTGAGATATTTCCCCCTTTTTTTCTTCGTATATGCAACCATGTTCCGAAACTCATTTCAATCACCAACAAAATATTGTCGATGAAATCTTTTAAGGCCATCATTAGACATGTGATGAATAGCCAAAATCTGTCTGATGGCGGAGCCCATCGACCATAAAGAAAATTCGATTAGATGTTCAAAAAAAACATGGTTAATTAAATTTTACTCGCACAGTGTTGCGTATTCTGCAATCCAATAAGGGGGTTAGGATTTTAAGTAACCCATTTAATAGCTAGATGCAAGTAATTACAACCATAAGCTTGGGCGTTGAAAGACTTAAAATATACCTTAATCGATTACAAAACGATAATCAATAACAAAAATATTCAATAAGTTAAACTAAACTTTTCAAATACAAAGTAATACATTTATCGATTGTTTAATGGCCTTTGTGCCTTATAAGAGGAATTTTCTAAAATTGGAACAATATTGAAAATGGCTCGTGAGCTGAACATATCGCAATATTCCATTCAGCAAACATTGAAAAATGAGCTCGGGGTAAAGCCATTGAAATTCCAAAAAGTGCAAGACCTTACACCGCAACAGAAAAAAAAACCATTAAAGAAAGTCTTATAGTCGGGCGGGGCCGACTTTATGATACCCTACACCACTTTGCTAATTTAGTAGAGCTGCGCATAACAATTAACAGTTTTTATGGGAGAATTTAATCATACACGCTATGATTATAATTATAATTTAAGGTTCAAAGGACTAAACATGCCGAAGCATTTGTATCTTTTAAATTCGGACTTGTATTGCCCATTTGGTGTACAATTAATTTGAAATCGGATAAAAATATATATGGGATATCCAAATCGGAACCGATCTCGATAAAATTTGCAAAGATATTTCTGAGCTGTATTTGATATATTTCCCCAAATATTGTTGTTACAGAGTGCATATTACGGCTGCGGAGGACAAAAATAACAAATGGGATGAACAATATATATGGGAGCTATAGCTATATCTGAACCGATTTCGATCAAATTTGGCATACTTATTTTTAAGTCCAACCTGATCGTACGTGCAAAATTCCATACTATTCGGACTGATATTACACGTTTGGTGCACAATAAAAAGCAAATCGGACGAAGATACATATGGGAGCTATATCTAAATTTTGACCGAATATCTCCAATTTCAATAGGGTTCGTCCTTGGGCCAAGCAAATGATTTGTTCAAAATTTCATCTGGATAGGGCAATAAATGCGAACTGTACTTTGTTTACAAAAATACATAGACAGACGGACGAACGGACATGACTCAGAATGTTATTCTATGCAGATCATCAAAAGGAACTATGGGTCTATCTCGTTTCCTTTTGCCTGTTACAAACAAATGCACAAAGACATAATACCCTGACCACCTTGTGGTGTAGGGTATAAATAGACTCAAAAGATCTAAAGAGTTGCTTCGCTTGCCGAATTTGGTTTTCTCCGATGAGAAAATATTCATTGTCAAGCAGTTTGTAAGCAAACAAAATGGCTTTGTTGCAGTTTTTTATCCCACCCTGTACTAAGTTCAGCCACCTGTACTAGAACTCATTAAGAACAACAAATACCAATTTTTAGAAAATTGGAAAATGCCGCAAAAATGATCAAAACACTGAATATCGGGAGATATGTTTCGCCAACGGAGCTAGAACCAATTATGACCTACAAATACCAATTTTTAAAATATTGCGTGGAAAAATTTACTGAAAACCATCAAAATACCAAATATCGGAAGGTACTGTTATATGGCGGCTATACTAAAAGGTGGACCGAAATATCTCGTTTTCAATACCAACCATCCTAGACGGTACCTCCCAATATTTGGTATTTTCATGATTTTAGCGACATTTTTCACCGGAATAGTTTCAAATTTGGTATTTGAGGTTCGTAATGGATGCTATAGCCTAAGACAGAAAATGGTTCCTGCAGGTCCACCTCTTCGTAAAGCTCCCATATAACGGTACTTCTCGATATTCTGTATTTTAGTGATTTTAGGGAAATTTTTCACCAGAATTGTTTCAAATTTGATATTCGTAATAGATACTATAGCCTACGAGAATTGTCAAATTCGTCCCAAATGGTGGAGGGTATTACAGCTTTTTTACTTGTTTATATTAACATGGTCCTGTCATGAGCTGTTATTCTAGATAGTATAGATACAAACCATTTGCTCAGAATGCATTTTGTGTAGTCTTAACCATTTTAGGTCTTTGCCAGGTCTTCGTATAGGCCCCATAACATATCGTAACTTCTCTATATTCGGTATGGAACTTTTTTTCAAATTTCGTATTTGAACATTGTAATGGTCTATAAAGTAATGGTCTATAAATATTAGGTATTTTTAAGATTTTAAGAAAATTTTGTATCGATTTTTTTGAACATTTCCAAATTCTTTCCAAATGGTGGAGGGTACCTTTTTACTTGCATTATCTTAGATATAGTACCAGTTTTTGTACTAAACCTTTGTTAAATAAATGTTACATCTCCTTCTGTGGCATTTACCTTTTAAAACAAAACACTGTGCAACATGGATCAAGATCTTAATTAATTTTTACTTTCTTGGTAACCTCCTTCTCTTCGCATACTTGTAACAATTTGATTTAACTGCTACTGCCTCTTTTTTCTTACATGATTTCTGATGCGGCATTGTTTGTTTATTTTTTTTCTGGCCCAGTTACAAATGATTTCGACGGCTGTAAAGACTTGTCGGAGGAAAATAAATGATTATTAAAATGGAAACAACCCGACAGTCAACATAACACACGTACATATTGTTGCGTACCGAAATGAGCACATTTCTAAATTATTTCAACTTAATTATGGACCACTAAACATTTTGGATCTACGCCGCACCATAGCCCATCTTCTCAAATTAGCCGTATTCTAAATTACCCAACAAATGACTAATGGTAGATAATTTCCTCTTTTTGCTCTGTTGCAGTCTTCTATTTTTGTTTAAACTCAATGAAGAAGACATCAACAAAGTGTATTCGACGTTGAACCATAAATGGTATGTTTTGTTTTTTTCCCTTCTGGATCGTTGGGGGCGTGTTTGACGTTGAAAAGGTGTTTGTATTCTAAAAGGCGTGTTTCGGTGGCGGCAACAAGGTCCGTAACCAGCTGTGTTAAAATTGTCTTTTGTTCGAAATAAAAACCTTCTGCAAGACAATTTCTTTTTCAACCCATGAGTTTATGTAGCAACGGGATTTTTGACATACAGTACAAAACTAAGATCCTCCCTCATATAGTGTCAAATTTGAAGCAGCAAACAATGTAAGCAATTGAAATGAAAATTGACATTTTTAACACAAATATAGCAAATGTGTGGAAGCTGTATGAACTCAGTAGCCCAGTAGGAGGTAATGTAAACAAACAAACTTTGACATTACCAATAGGTTGATAATATTTGGTTATTGTTCAGAACATACACAGAAAAATAGAGTATTTTTTGCATTGTTAAGAAATGAGTAACGTCGACGCAGAGAATGAACGCCCGTCTGCTAAAATGACGGATGTGTGTCCGAGACCAGACGTCAGTCATCGAAGATCAATATGAAGTAATGTTAATGTAGATATAAGACTAGAAAATAACCTTGATGTTCGTATCCGTCGCGCAGTGTGAAGAAAGTTTAACTGCAAATCATAAGTTCAATACCAAATTAATACCAGTAAAGAAAGTCCCAAAGTCGGGCGTGGCTGACTTTATCATATCCTGCACCAACTCATATATTTAGTAGATCTACCCATAACAAATAAACGTATTTACGGTAATTGATGGTCGCTTATGAATGCGTATTATGACTATAAAGCATATATTTCTGAGCTGTATTTGATATATTTCCCTGAATATCGTTGTTACGGAGTGCATATTACGGCTGTGGGTAACAAATACAACAAATCGGATGAACAATATATGGGAGCTATAGCTATATCTGGACTGAGTCAATTCGGTCGTATGTGCCAAATTCCATCTAATTTGGAAAAATATTAGACGTTTGGTGCACAACAAAAGGCAAATCGGACGAAGTTATATATGAGAGCTATATCCAAATCTGAACCGATCTCGATAAAATTTAGCAAAGGTATTTCTGAGCTGCATTTGATATATTTCCCCAAATATTGTTGTTAGAGAGTGCATATTAAGGCTGCGGAGGACAAAAATAACAAATCGGATGAACAATATATATGGGAGCTATAGCTATATGTGAACCGATTTCGATCAAATTTGGCATACTTATTTTCAGGCCTAATTTGGTTGTATGTGCAAAATTCCATACTATTCGGGCTGATATTACACTTTTGGTGCAGGCAAATCGGACGAAGATATATATGGGAGTTATATCTAAATTTTGACCGATTATCTCCAATTTCAATAGGCTAAACAAATGTTATTTAGAAAATTACATCTCAATCGAATATTAAATGCGACCTGCATTTTGTTTACAAAAATACATGGACAGACGGAAAGACGGACTGACATGCATAAATCAACTCAGAATGTGATTCTATGCTGATCACCAAAAGGAACTATGGGTCTATCTCGTTTCCTTCCACATGTTACAAACAAATGCACAAAGACATAATACTCTTACCACTATGTGGTGTAGGGTATAAAAAAATGTCGCTGTCGAAAAATACCGCTCAAAGGAAAACCTTTACATTAGAATAATTCCGGTAGAAAATCTCGCTAAAATCATCAAACCTAATATCGAGGGGTACCATTATATGGTTTTCTATCACTTACGACGGGAATGTTCATCCGAACTTGAAATACCCTCTATCATTAGAAAAGGAAAACATTTTAAATGAAAGTATCTGGATTCAGTCGTGTTCCACTTTAAACTACAAATACCATTAAAGTTCTTAAAAAATAAAATGGGTGTGGTCTGGATTTTTTTCTACGTTGAGTCTTAAATTCATTTTCATGGAAAATCTTACTAGAAATATCAAAATAATATCGGTGGGTACTAATATATGTAAACCGTGCACCAATATGGATAATGTTCTTATATGGGGACTATACGAAGACGTGGACCTGCACAGACAATTTTCTGTCTTAGACTGTAGTATCCAATACGAACTTCAAATACCAAATTTGAAACAATTCCGGGGAATAATGTCGCTAAAATCGTCAAAATACCAAATAAAGGGAAGAACCATTATATGGCGGCTATACTAAAACATGGACCTACATGGACCATTTTCAATAACAAAAATCCTGCAGACATAACATGCATTTGAGTAAAAATTTATGAATCTACTTCATTTCGTTCGGAAGCTAGAGTCATTTCAATAGACGGACGGAAATCGCTGAATCGACATAGAATTTTATGCTGATCAAGAATATATGTGGGGTCTAAAATGTATATTCCGCGGTGCTACAAACGGAATGACAAACTAAATATACCCTCCATACTATGGAAGAGGGTACACAAATTATAAGTATAGGCCCACGTTTTGGTATAACCCTCATATGAAAATATTCCTTGATTTCAGTTATTTCCGGGGTCTTGGCCACATTTTTCAATTGATTTGGTAACTTGGGTTCTAAGAGGGTAAAAAACCTCTTCCTAGATAATCTTCAATGTGTATTTAGGCTACTCCGGGATAAAGAACAGCCTTACAGAAGAATTTCAACATAGGTACATATTTTGGTATAGTCCCATACAACAGTACCTCCCAGGTCCACCGATCTATAGTGATTTTAACCGATTGGCGAACAAACAGACAGGTTATTGTGTGATCGTCATTAAGTGTTACTATAATCGAAAACATTGACTTTATGGGGACTGTAACGTATAATTTGGGGTACTATGGTATAGGGGGTAAAGAGTTATTAACTTTGACTATTCTGAAATCATTATGAGCACCTCAATTATGAGCACGATTGTCTAAACGTTGCAAATTCCAAAGTACATGTTGCTATGCTTATTACAATACTAAACAATTAACTTGAGCCTTAATATGGGGCTATTATTAACATTTCCTTTTAAAAAGATGTGCTATATCATTTAGGTTTGAATTATTATTATTTTTGAATTATTATGCTTTAAAAATGTGCGTTAAGAACTAAAAGTACGGGCCGGCAACGCGGACCGAGTCAGCTAGTATCTCTATATCTACAAAAGAGGAAAATCTTTGTATGTTTGTTTTTTTTGTAATTTATGGACTCGAAAACCGCTGAACAGATTTTCTTGAAAATATCCAAGTATGCTACAACATCGCCTGAAAGTAACATAGGCTATACTAATTTTTATACCCTCCACCATACTATGGAGGTATGGTGACATAAAAATACTCATGTCAGACCCAACAAAGTATTTATATTCTTGATCAGCGTAAAATCGATTTAGCGATGTCTGTCTCTCTGGCAGTCTGTCTATCTGGCTGTCTGTCTGTCTTTTGTAATCACGCTATCGTTCGAACGAATTGAGATAGAAGGATACAATTTTACACACATGTTTATTTTTCACGTAGGTCCATGTTTTCGTAAAGCCTCCATATAACGGTGCCTCCCTATATTCGGTATTTTGCTTATCTTAGCGACATTATTGACCGGAATGATTTCAAATTTGGTATTTGAAGTTCGTAATGGATACTACAGCCTATGACAGAAAACTGTCTGTGCAAGTCCACGTCTTCATATAGCCCCCATATTCGGTATTTTGATAATTTTAGCGTCATTATTCACCGGAATTGTTTCAAATTACGTATTTGGAGTTCATAACGGGAACTACAGTCTGTGACAGAAAATTGCCTATGTAGGTTCAGGTCTTCGTATAGGTCACATATATCAGGACCTCCCTATATTCGGTATTTTGACGAGTTACAATACCCACCGAAATTGTTTGAGATGTCATAATTGAAGTTTGTAATGGATGCTATAGCCTAAGACAGAAAATTGTCTATGCTGAACCAGGTCTTCGCACAGCTCCGATATAACGGTGCCACCCTTTATACGATATTTTGATGATTTTAGCTACATTATTCATCGTTTATTTCACGTTTCGAATTTGAATAGGGTAATAACTTCTGACAAACAATGCCTATATAGGTCCACGTCGTATAGACATCAATATAACGGCTATAATCGGTATTTTTAAAATTTTAACAGATTTTTTTAAGGGTTTTTTTTTAATTTTCAAATTCGTTCCAAATGTTAGGGGGTATTCAAAGTTCGGACCGGCCGAACTTATTGTTTTGTAACTTGTTGAAATTCCACTTGGAACGGGAGATATAGCATCAGAATCGGAGGTACCTCCCAAAAATTTAGTTTTTATACGCACATATCTACTGATCGATTACAGATACAGTGTCCAAATGTGGAATGCGTAACGGAATTTGAAAGAAAAATAAATTTTCCAAAAAATATTGAAATCGGTTCATATTTGGATATAGCTCCCAAGTATATTTATAGCCGGTTTCATGTATTTGGTGAATTAAACACGCTGTATACGCCACATTTCAATGAAATTTGGAAAGCGTGATGGAATTTGGTAAGGAAATCAGTTTGGCAAATTATATTGAAATCGGTTCAGATTTGGATACATCTCCCATATATATTTTCCACCCATTTCGTTTATTTGATGCAACAAACACGATATGTTTGTTCGATTCCAATGAAATTTGGAATGTGTGACGGGATTTGATCCAAAAATAAATTTGTCAAATTATATTGAAATCGGTTCAGATTTGAATATAGCTCTCATATATATATCCGGTCGATTTCACATATTTGGTGCACCAAAGACGATACATATGCCCGATTTCAATAAAATTCGGCATGAGTGACTAAATTTGGTACAAAAATAAATTTGTCAAATTATATTTAAATCGGTTCAGATTGGGATATAGCTCCAATATATATTCTCGGCCTATATCGCATATTCGATGCACCAAACACGGTATGTACCTTCGATTTCAATGAAATATGGCATGTAAGACGGAATTTGGTGTAAAAGTAAATTTTGTCAAATTATATTGAAATCGGTTCCAATTGGGATATGATTTTATTAACCTTTAACTTCTGAGGTGACATATTTTATAACGTGGTGGTAAATTTTACCCCTCTAAATATTACAGAAAAATACTTTGTTAAAAATTTTATATTTTATATTTTAAATTACAATAAGTAAAAAAAAAAAACATTTTTTATGTAAACAAAATTTTTATTCATTGTAATAGAATAGAGAATTTCAAGAAAATGTGAAGGGAGGGTAAAATTTACCACCACCTCAGAATTTAAAGGTTAAGAAGTATTGACCCACAACGCCTTTGTAATTGTATTAAGCTAACAGTACAAAACTACACAACAATTTAATTGAGGATACGATTATTATGGGGAAGTATATTGCTACCTACACGCTTGGCATTTGCTATGAAACTAATAAATCTGAAGGACAAAGCCAAAGTATGCGGACAAAATTGGGCATGTTGCTGACATGTTCACGCGTTGGTAGACCGAGCTATTTGTTTGTTTTCACATAAAAGTATCACAATAATTAAGTTTTTTTAAATTTGTCTTTTTTTAACCGACAAATATTTTTATATAAAATTTTAAATGCACATCAAAACAAAAGGGGTTGCGAAACGCACCGGGTTCGGCTAGTTCATTATAAAATACCTCTTAAGTAGAGTTTTTCCCATTATACATGTATTGAAAATTAATTTCTTGAACAATCTTTTTGTAAAATCCCCGTTTCGGTAGTGTTTTATTATTTTCTACCTCTTACATATTTTCATTTTTTCCACTCTTTTTAAAAGAGACTAACAAGGCCATATGAATGTGGAACTCCCTGTACAAATCTATGTACATATATAGGCGTTACTAGATATTTTTGGATGTATGGTTCATTAATTTTTTAACTTTTAAAGTAATATTTTGATTTGTATATAACAAAATGTAAGCTTACATTTATAGCAAATGTTAAATGGTCGATTTTTCTGTGTATTAGTTTTAGCATAATTTACAAATAATGGTATTAAAATCTAAACATTACATTTGTTAAAATTTAACACAAATTCGCATACATATATGCATTGTTATAATCCTCAATTTAAATGAAATGTTATGTGTGGACTATTGAAAAGCTACATTAAAATAAACAAACATACATGCGGGTTTATTAATATCAACACACAAACTAACGCGCAGTGCAAAAACATACTAGGAATGTAAGCATGTGCAAGTATGTCCATATGCAAATTTAATGTAAATTCAATCCAGTCAATTGGAAAATTACGATAATTAAATGAAAACTAAATTTCGCTTTAGCTATAATGTACACTTCAAAAAATATTTGTAAAATCTCAGTGAAAGTTTCAAAATGCATAAATTCGTAAGGCAGCTTCTTATTGCGAATAAATTTTATGGGGGACCTATAATGAAGATTTGTTGAAGATGTAACCTTTATACTGACTTTTAACTTTTACTAAAATCCCAAAATGGGAAAAGATGTGCTATTTGGGTCTTAATGAAAATCGTTACAATCCATTAACACTGATTTAAACAGATCACACACATTTTCTTTTTATACCCTCCACCATACTATGGAGGGTATATTAATTTTGTCATTCCCTTTGAAACTCCTCGAAATACTCATGTCAGACCCAACAAAGTATACGAATTGAGATAGAAGGCTAAATGGATGCTGCAGCCTAAGACAGAAAATTGTCTGAGCATGTCCACGTCTTCGTATAGCCCCCATATAGCCGTACCTCCCAATATTCGGTATTTTTATGATTTTTGGGGACATTATTCACCGGAATTGTTTCAAATTTGGTATTTGAAATTCGAAAAGGATGCTGCAGCCTGAGACAGGAAATTGTCTGAGCAGGTCCACGTCTTCGTATAGTCCCCATATAACGGTACCTCCTGATATTCGGTATTTTGATGATTTTAGGGACATTATTCACCAGAATCCTTTAAAATTTGGTATTTGGAATCCGAAATGGATACTACAGCCTAAGACAGAAAATTGTCTGAGCAGGTCCACGTCTTCGTATAGCCCCCATATAACGGTACCTCCCTATATTAGGTATATTGATGATTTTAGCAACATTATTCATTGGAGTTGTTTAAAATTTGGTATTTGAAGTTCGAAATGGATGCTGCAGCCTATGACAGAAAATTGTCTGAGCATGTCCACTTCTTCGTATAGCCCCCATATAACCGTACCTCCCAATATTTGGTATTTTGATGATTTTGGCGACATTATTCATCAGAATTGTTTAAAATTTGGCATTTGAAGTTCATAATGGATACTACAGCTAATGACAGAAAATTGTCTGTGCTGGTTCACGTCGTCGTATAGCCCCCCCCATAACGGTACCTCCCAATATTCGGTATTTTGATGATTTTAGCGTCATTATTCACCAGAGTATTTTAAAATTACGTATTTAGCACTTGAGAACATTGTTCCTACTTTCCATTTGGTTGCAGATAGCTGTGGCTTGCGCGTAAAAACATACTATCGAATGTAACTCCTAGCATCTTGGAGTAGTTCGTTGTCGGAATTATATTTCCATGGCCTGCATCTGTCCATCTCAACAGGTCATGTGGTAAAGAGGGTGGCCGTTCATTTGGTGGCAGATACTTGCATATTTCTCCCGTGAAAGTAGAGATTGGAGTTAAACAGGTCCGGAGGTATCACCCCACTTTGGGGAACTTCCTGTTTCACTCAACGGGATTTGGACCTGTTGCTCCGGAATTCCACCTACGACTAACATCCTAGTTGATTATATTTGATGGTTGAATTGGCCGGAGTGTAATACCCTCTCCATCCTCAAAGAGTTTAGCTTAGTTGACTGTTTCAAACGCCCTTGATAGGTCAAGAGCTATAAACCCTGTTATATGACACGGCTTGTTTGCTTTGGTGTATGCATATGGCTTATACTGCTGTTGTGGTGCTGTGTTGTCGACGGAAACCGTGTTGATGGTTAGCAACTGGATAGTTTCCTCTGATGCTGGGGAGGAGTAAAGCTTAAACTGTGATGGTGCCTTCTCGACGTAGTACTCTCCGCTTCGGACCCTTTCGCTCTAGGGGTGCTCGGCAAATTGTCGGTTAAAATATCTAGCGCAACTCTTCGGATTAGGTATCGTTACATCGTTAAAAGTGGTTGAGTTACTATTATCCTCATTTACAGTGTTCAAGAGCGATTTTACCGTTCCCAAAGCTTACTTACATATCAGTTCCAATGTTGCAACAGTTCTGCGGTGGAGTTCCGTACTTCGACGATAGGGGGCTCGGTGGGGCCTACTTTGCTGCAGCACGTCACAACACAACCCTTTTCGATAAAGTCACGCTACAGACTTAATAAGGAACAATTTCTGAAATGCACCCATGCTCTGCATTAATTACATCGCTTGCAATAGATCTGCTGTAGATGACATTCTGACAAACCGAGCAGAACTAAGGCCGGGAGCTTACTTCGATCCGCGCACGAACCAAAGGAACCCGGATCAAGCATACCGGGATATGATGCTTCCAAAGCAGGAAAATTAACAAACCTCGGTGGGCAACTGCTGGCCGAAACTGAGATGTTGTTGTTTCCGGTGAATCCGCCATCGTATAACCCGTTGCCATGGAATTCACGCACATTTTGTGTTTTATTTCACTGTCAAACATTTTCATTAAATCGTCTTACAAACGAATTGTTTTATCAAATCTCGCTGTATTATCATGCGTGCTGTATCAAAAAAGTCCATCGCGTTGTTCTTCCATTTTGCGACGAAGCTTAATCTAATCGACACCACACAGGGTATTATGTCTTTGTGCATTTCTTTGTAGCAGGCCAAAGGAAACGAGATAGACCCATAGTTCCTTTTGATCGGTCCAGATTTATATATAGCCTCCGATCTCAGTTCTAATGTGCACCAAATGGTTAATATCAGCCCAAATAGAATAGATTTTGGCAAATACGACCTAATTCTGCCAGGAAGCTAGTGTTTCAAATTTGGTAAAAATCGGTTAAGTTGAAACTTCCATATATAAGTTTCATCCGCTTTGGTGTTTAATTTCCCACATTCGTAATATGCACTTCATAACAAGGATATTCGACACAAGATATTAGATACGTCATAAAGAAACATTTGCCAAGATTTGTCGAGATCGGTTCAGATGTGAATGTATCTAACATATATTACTCTCTAATTTGATGTAAATAATACATCAAGGGCGCTACATTTGACGAAATAATTTTATATGTAAGTATTTTGAAAGTCATTTATTTAGTATGTCAAGTAACATAGAAAATAAATTTACCTCAGTCAAGTAAGGTGGAAATCGATTAAGATATTGCTTTCATAGGTTATATTTAACTTATTTCAAATTTAATCCGCTGTAAAGCCTTAATACGCATTTAATATGTAAATTGCTAATATGAACGTTTATTTGCTATAGGTTTCTCTACAAAATATTCATTATGGTGTTGGATATACAAAATTTGGCACCCCCGACATTATTCTTTCCTTACTGGGTTTTAGTGTACGAAAATAATCAGAATTGTCGATGTTGGAGTAAACATCAGCCAGAGGCATTGCAAAAGCTACCAATGAATTACAGTTTGGCTAGTGGCTGTCCTTCTTGAAATATGCTGCTTATCATGACTACAGTGAGCTGATATTCAATCTTTTTTTTAGCCAAAAAAGTAAGAGTTTGACTTGCATGACATGTGTGCGATTAATAATCGATTTATTGAGAGGTGAGTTCAGTAAATATTTTATTTCACGTTCACGATTGGTCAATTGGTACGGCTATGTTAAAGCTCATGTTAATACATACAAGCCCGCTTCAATTGACGCATTGGAAGACAACATTTAAGCATACCTGTCGAAATATTGGAAAGTTTATGTCAAAATTGGACTAAGCGGATGGAAAATTTCAGACGAAACATTTGCATAACCGTACTATCAACTCAAATAAAGATTTCATTCTTTTTACACCCTCCACCTTGGAATGGAAGGTTTGTAACATCCCTAAATATTTGGTATTTTGGAATTGGTATTTGCAGTTCATATTTTTGTATTTTGTAGCTCATATCATATGTATTGCCCATTTGGTGCACAATTAATTTGAAATCGGATAAAAATATGTATGGGAGCTATATCCAAATCTGAACCGATCTCGATAAAATTTGGCAAAGATATTTCTGAGCTGTATTTGATATATTTCCCTGAATATCGTTGTTACGGAGTGCATATTACGGTTGTGGGTAACAAATATAACAAATCGGATGAACAATATATATGGAAGCTATAGCTATATCTGAACCGATCTTCACCAAATTTGACATACAATTTGACATTTGCTTCTAGACTCAATTCGGTCGTAAGTACCAAATTCCATCCCATTTGCGCAAAAATTAGACGTTTGGTGCACAATAAATGGTAAATCGGACGAAGTTATATATGGGAGCTATATCCAAATCTGAACCGATCTCGATAAAATTTAGCAAATGTATTTCTGGACTGTAATTGATATATTTCCCCAAATATTGTTGTTACAGAGTGCATATTACAGCTATGGAGGACAAAAATAACAAATCGGATGAACAATATATATGGGAGCTATAGCTATATCTGAACCGATTTCGATCAAATTTTCAGGCCTAATTTGGGTGTATATGCAAAACTCCATACAATTCGGGCTGATATTACACGTTTGGTGCACAATAAAAGGCAAATCGGACGAAGATATATATGGGAGCTATATCTAAATTTTTACCGATTATTTCCAATTTCAATAGGGTTCGTCCTTGGGTCAAACAAATGATCTGTGCAAAATTTCATTTGGATCGGGCAATAAATGCGACCTGTACTTTGTTTACAAAAATACATGGACAGACGGACGGACGGACGGACGGACGGATATGCATAAATCGACTCAGAATGTGATTCTATGCAGATAATCAAAAGGAACTATGGGTCTATCTCGTTTCCTTTTGCCTGTTACAAACAAATGCACAAAGACATAATACCCTGACCACCTTGTGGTGTAGAGTTTAAAAATGTTTAATGTTGAAAATTATAGAAATACCTGATTTTGTCATCGGCTATTCCAAATTTGTGGAAAAATATATTCTATATTCAAACACTATCGCTGAATGGATATCTTGTTGGTTTTTGTCAATAGATTATATTAATATATGACATTTGTTTTTTAAATTGTTTAATGCTTATATTTTTTCTAAGTGTTCCTGTTTGCTGGAAAAAATTTCGGGCTATAAAGGGACAACGAGTTCGTAAATAACCAATGATATAAATGCTTTAGCCATTGTGGATGTGGTGGTATCAACAACGGCAGTTTTCTCCCGCCCAACTACGCTCTTATTGAATGACAATAAACAATAAAAATTTAGTTGGCAACAATAAAATTTCAGACAGGCAGACCAGCAATATCCACATTTGAGCGCACACACACATACACACAAGTAAAGGAGAATAACAGCGATTTTCAATTTACTAATAAATGTTGAAATCGCTATTTTAATCAATTCGCCAATTAAAATGTTCGCCAAACTACAACTTGCTTGCTTTTTACACATGAAACAAAACGAAAAAATGTCGATGCCGAGAGACCGCGGTAAGCAAAACAAAAATTAATACAGGGCGGTTAATTAACAATCAAGTAGAGACTACTCTCATTGAGTCGTAAAATAAATATTGAATGTTAATTAAAAATGACATAATTATATCAGATGACTATCAGTCGAAACAGATTCATTTAATCAATGACAGAACGTGGTAATTGACTTAAGTTACTGCATAAGGCAATTAATCGTACATTCCGTAAATCGAACAAAAAGTGTTAAATTATAAGATATTTAAAAAAAAAAAATTGATTAAAAATCCACCTGCAAGCAGTACTGTTTAACAAGCATTGCTCGCTGACCAAACGCCAACATTTGGAAGTTCCTTGACAAACATTGAGTAGTGATATAGAAAGAAGTTCAAACTTATAAAATCGAGAAAGATTATAGACTCTATACAATTATAATCAATGATAACGTTTCTGTAGACATCCCAAGACATTACCGGACAAACTAAGCAAACTGTATTTTGTTATATTCCTACTATAATAAATGACTCCACGAGACAATTAAAACAAAACAAAAACCAGTAAAGAAAGTCTTAAAGTCGGGCGGGGCCGACTTTATGATACCCTACACCACTTTGCTAATTTAGTAGAGCTCCACATAACAATTAAAAGTTTTTATGGGAGAATTCAGTCCTACACGCTATGATAATAATTATAATTTAAAGTTCAAAGGACTAAATATGCCGAAGCATTTGTATATTTTAAATTCGGAATTGTATTGCCCATTTGGTGCACAATAAATTTGAAATCGGATAAAGATATATATGGGAGCTTCATGCAAATCTGAACCAATCTCGATAAAATTTGGCAAAGATATTTCTGAGCTGTATTTGATCTATTTCCCTGAATATGGTTGTTACGGAGTGCATATTACGGTTGTGGGTAACAAATATAACAAATCGGATGAAGTATATATATGGAAGCTATAGCTATATCTGAACCGATCTTCACCAAATTTGACATACTAGCTTCTAGACTCAATTCGGTCGTAAGCGCCAAATTTCATCCCATTTGGACAAATATTAGACGTTTGGTGCACAATAAAAGGTAAATCGGACGAAGTTATATATGGGAGCTATATCCAAATCTGAACCGATTTCGATCAAATTTGTCACACATATTTTCAGGCCTAATATGGGTGTATATGCAAAATTCCATACAATTCGGACTGATATTACACGTTTGGTGCACAATAAAAGACAAATCGGACGAAAATATATATGGGAGCTATATCTAAATTTTGACCGATTATCTCCAATTTCAATAGGGTTCGTCCTTGGGCCAAACAAATGATCTGTGCAAAATTTCATCTGGATCGGGCGATAAATGCGACCTGTACTTTGTTTCCAAAATACATGGACAGACGGACGGACGGACAGACGGACGGACGGACATGCATAAATCGACTCAGAATGTGATTCTATGCATATCATCAAAAGGAACTATGGGTCTATCTCGTTTCCTTCTGCCTGTTACAAACAAATGCACAAAGACATAATACCCTGACCACCTTGTGGTGTAGGGTATAAACACGATGAAATTTTACATTTAATTACAGATGCCCCATGATGAAACTAAATTAAATTATTGTTTTAAAAACGGATGGCTATTTTTACGAACAAGATATGTACTGGAAGGTAGAACTTTTCCTCTTTAGGAGATTTTTTTTTTGGTAGCTGTAACTTTTTTTTATACCTTATACCACAAGGTGATCAGGGTATTATGTTTTGTGCATTAGTTTGTAACAGGCAAAAGAAAACGATATGGACCCATACTTCCTTTTGATGATCTGCATAGAATCACATTCTGAGTCGATTTATTCATGTCCGTCCGTCTGTCCATGTATTTTGTATTTATTGTTCGATCCAGATGAAATTTTGCCTAAATCATTTGTTTGGCCCAAGGACCCTATTAAAATTACAGATAAATGGTCAAAATTTAGATATATTTCCTATATATATCTTTATCCGATATCAGGTTTATTGTGCACCAAATGGCTAATATCGCCCCAAATAAACTGAATCTTGACAATTCCGACGGAATTCATCCTAGAAATAATGTGATTCAAATTTGGTGAAAATCGGTTCAGGTATAGAGAAAGTTCCCATATATATGTTTCATCCGATTTAATCTCTTTATTGTTGTTTTTATAAAAACAACGTTTGTTTATTAGTGGTTAACGAGAACGAGAGAACAACAAACATTGTTTTTATAAAAACAACAAAAAAAAAAACAACCATTTTGCAACAACAAAATACTTTGGTATCCCGAACAAACAAGCCAACACGGTCGACGAAAATGTTTTTGTTGTAACAGACAAAACCAATTTAAGATTTAGAAGATTTTCCAACAGAATTTTAGTTTTATCTAATTCTTTGGTTCCTCTTCTATTGAGCTTACGATCTCGCCACTGGGTAAAAAAAGTTTTTTTGTCATAGAAGTTATTTTTAAAATAACTTCTGGGGAAAATACCCTAGTCAAAAAACCAGTAAAGAAAGTCCTAAAGTCGGGCGGGCCGATTTTATGATATCCTACACCACTTTGCTAATTTAGTTGAGCTCCACATAACAATTAAAAGTTTTTATGGCAGAATTCAATCATACACCCTATGATTATAATTATAATTTAAAATTCAAAGGACTAAATATGCCGAAGCATTTGTATCTTTTAAATTCGGACTTGTATTGCCCATTTGGTGCAAAATTAATTTGAAATCAGATAAAGATATATATGAGAGATATATCCAAATCTGAACCGATCTCGATAAAATTTGGCAAAGATATTTATGAGCTGTATTTTATATATTTCCCTGAATATCGTTGTTACGGAGTGCATATTACGGCTGTGGGTAACAAATACAACAAATCCGATGAACAATATATATGGGAGCTATAGCTATATCTGAATCGATCTTCACCAAATTTGGAGTACTACCTTCTAGACTCAATTCGGTCGTATGTGCCAAATTCCATCCCATTTGGGCAAATATTAGACGTTTGGTGATAGGTAAATCGGACGAAGTTATATATGGGAGATATATCCAAATCTGAACCGATCTGGATAAAATTTAGCAAAAGTATTTCTGAGCTGCATTTGATATATTTTCCCAAATATTGTTGTTACAGAGTGCATATTACGGCTGCGGAGGGCAAAAATAACAAATCGGATGAACAATATATATGGGAGCTATAGCTATATCTGAACCGATTTCGATCAAATTTGGCATACTTATTGTCAGGCCTAATTTGGTTGTATGTGCGAAATACTATACTATACTATTCGGGCTGATATTACACGTTTGGTGCACAATAAAAGGCAAATCGGACGAATATATATATGGGAGCTATATCTAAATTTTTACCGATTATCTCCCATTTCAATAGGGTTCGTCCTTGGGCAAAACAAATGTTGTTTGGAAAATTTCATCTCAATCGGATAATAAATTCGACCTGCATTTTGTTCATAAGAATACATGGACAGACGGACGAACGGACGGACGGACAGACGGACTGATATGCATAAATCAACTCAGAAAGTGATTCTATGCAAATCATCATAAGGAACTATGGGTCTATCTCGTTTCCTTTTGCCTGTTACAAACAAATGCACAAAGACATAATATCCTGACCACCTTGTGGTGTAGGGTATAACAAGTTAACGGATGAGGATTGGTTGCTCTTTCCGAAACCTAGATATTCCCTGCCTTACCCCCTGGTAAACATTAACATCGTTCTCCACTAATAAACCAACGTTGTTTTTATAAAAACAACAATAAATGGATTAAGCCTGACCATTGTGCAACAACAACTATCATATCCCGAACAAACAACCCAACAGTGTTCTCTCAAATGTGTAGTATGCACTCCATAACAATGATATTTGATACCGGGCATCAGATACAGCTCGAAAATACCTCCCAAATTTTATCGAGATCGTTTTAGAATTGTATATACCTTCGCTATACATTTTCATCCGATTTTAAGGTTATTGTCCACCTTATATGTAATATCAGCCCAAATTGGATAGATTTGCTCATTTTCAATCGAATTTTTCCTTTTGGTGACAATAAATGTTTTTTAACATAATTCTTATCGAAGTAATATCCTTCATTATATAGCAATGGTATTTCGTGCTAGAGGTGCAAAAGCATCCGTCAATTTTTTTGAAAATCGATTAAAAGTTGGATATAATTCCCACATTGCGACTACTCTAAAGTCATGGTCGGCATTCAAATACGGTTCCTAGTTGGGAACTCTACTAAATACTTTTGACGTTTCCTTACTTTGTTTTTGATGATTAATTTTTATACCAATTATAACATTACTAACGATTTAATCACAAAGACTGGGTTTTTTAGTATAACTCTAATTTCCCCTATCACAATATTTCCAGTTGGTGTGGCAATGGCGCAGACGTACAATCGTTTCCTACTGCCAAAAGAAAATAAAGCCATCAAGATATGATGAATGTTGTGGTCGTGGTGGAAGAGAAGTGGTCATCATTGGTTGGGTTTGATTAAAAAATGAAAACGGGAATAAGTTAAGTGAGATAAGTTGCGACCAAACAAGATAATATGAACCCTAGAACCTTTTGTATTTTTTAACAAAAGCACAAGTCGCATATATGCCAAAGTCTTTTGTATTTGGGGCAGATCGATTTAGGTATATTCCTATATCTTTTTAGGTAATTCAAGTTTTATGCTATTGAAAGCCGTAACATGAACCCGATATCAATGATAATTGTTACGAGGCATCGTATAAGCCCTATGAATTTCTTTCCCACGAAATTATTATTATTAAATTTATCTATTCTTAAATATGACTGTAGATGAATATGTTTAGTTTTGAATGTTGGATTATGGAAATTAAAAAATTTTAAAGAAATTCTTTGGTTATTAATCATATTCTTGATAACCAATAATTAAAATTTAATAAGCAACCTGAATAAAATTTAATTTTCTCTTAAGAAAGCCACAAGAACTCATATCACATGTAAATTTGAAAATAATTACTTAATTTAAACAGAAGTTATAATTTCGTATTGTTAACCTCAATCGGAAGTTGAATACATATTTAAATGTTTCCTTAAGGCGGTATATAATTTTAAAGTCATTTTTGTTGCTTTGGAAAACTTGTATTTCATTATTATAATTAAATGTTATTTCAACAATGAATAAATTATACAGTAATGAATTTATCACTCATTTTTATACCCTACACCACTCGACGAGATGTGATACATGATGGACCGGACAGTTTGTAACACCTTTAAATGTTGATCCCAAACTCACTATGTAAAACACTAAAATGGTAATATTTCACTTCCTGTGACATGTCCAACCAGGCAACTATACCAGTGCACTATGCATTAGGTCAGAAATAGTTGGAAGAAATCTACCACTTATCAGCACCACTACGTCATCGACATCCTAACTGCCTATAAGCTGGTTAAAATTCACAAGTATTTCGTTAATCACCAAAAGCCAAAGCAGCGAGAGAACTCGTCCCTGCGGTATCAATCTGCTGACTAATTTCCTAATGGAATTCTCCTCCAAGCTGGAATTAATTATTCTGATTTTTAGCGTACTATTAATTCATTCAATCAGGATTAAAATTAAACACGAGAGGCATAGAGTGCATTATGGATCGATTCCAGTTTCGTATTGCTAAATGCCCTCTCCATATCGCAGAAAGCTACCAAAGTACAGTTGCAGGTTCTATGTTTTTTCAATATATCCCATAAATTCTTGCAGGACTGTTCCTACTGAGTGACCCTTGGCATAACATGCTGCGATGTACTTATTATATAAACATTTAAATTTGAACAAATTTCCTACTACTAATGGATTTGTAGTCTTTAGGTAATATGGGACTAGGTTTCCAGCTTTGAGAATATAGATCACCGTTACTTCTTTCCACAGACAGAGCACAAAGCACAACATAAGCCAAGCCTTAAAAATCTCCTGCAATATACCCAAAATCGACTCAGATATATTTTGCCATTAGGACCGATTGTTATGCTTTTCATAAGTCTCTCATCTTCCGCTGTGCAATGTAGTTAGGGTGTTTTTGATTCCTCACTCCAATTCTACTAGCGGGAAAATGGGTGCCTGATAAGAGGTTGAAAGTCTCTAGACCAGAGCTATTAACTTGGGATCCTTAGACAATATTTTACGAAATCTGGCACCATTATCTACACCCTCTATAGAATTACAAAAGGTGCTCCAAGGTCTATGTTTTGACTTCTTTAACACTCTTTTGCACTTGTTAAAGTCTGCCTTATAGCCGTTCCAATCAGTGCTAAGATTGGTTTTGCTGGTCCTGTTACATGAGTCCTTACCGTTTTACGAAGCATGGGAAGGTCCTTAGTCCACCAAACCTGCTGGGATTCCTTTCGGGGTAGAAATTGGACAACATTTCTCATATCTCGAAAGGACACTTGTGACGATCATCACTACTCTTTTGACATCATTGGTTGATTCCAGAACTCGAGGACGCAGTTTTAACTCTAACTTAAGGGATCTAACATTTAAATTTGCCCCAGCGTTTCCGTCTTAGGTTCCTATAACATTTTTGTCTGACATTTGCAATATCACCTTGTGGTTTGAGAAGGACCATTTCACAGCTAAACATAATCCGATGTCATCCAAAATGCTAGAATTCTTCCCTGTCCTTAACTCTCTTCTGATGCGAAATTTCGTGTCGATAAGTTTTCAATTGTGACCTATAGAGCGACTACAAAATTAGAAATAATTAATTTTTTTAGTCCATTTGCACCTCCAAATGTACATCCTAAGAACAATAGGCTTTAATTGTGACCCTAACTCTACCGCCATACAAAATTTCATGAGAATCGGACGATAATTGCGACAAGCATTTAATACCCTCAAAACGTAGTGTTGGGGGGTGTAAAAATTGAGAAAATTTACAATTCAAAATTGTAAGTCAAATTGAAAAAATCGCATGCGATAAAAAATATGACAAAAATTGAAAAAAATTCGACAAAAGACATTCACTTTTTTATTGGTATATCCTTCCGCGATTTTCTTAGATTTTATCGTTTTCTGGCTAGAGACCATTCCGAATTGATGCGAATTGTGAAAATCGGCCCAGCGGTTCTTGATTTATAAGCAGAATAAATAAGATCAATTCTTTTACATATATATTGTACCTATTTTGCTATATATCCGATTTCTTGGCTATTAGCATCACTGTAATGGTCAGAAGTGATCTTTTAATGTATTTGTGATATGGCTGGGATTGAAAATGTTCGCGGTTTAGTGAAAATTTTCCTATTTTGTTACATAAAAATTAGGGTCTATTCTCCCGCTAATTATTTTCCGATGGCCAAATTGGTAGGTTTCTGCCCATTCCCATACTCTAACTCCATGTAATTTTTTTTAATTTTTGTTTAATAATTGTGGCCTATAGAGCAACTACAAAATCAGGAAATTTTTCTATTTTTGCTCCACTTCAACCCCTAAATATCGTGCGATCATCTCCAAAAAAATAGCGTTCTATTCCGACCATAACCCCACCTCCATTTTCAATTTCAATTTCGTGAGGATCAGTTCATAATTGCGACCTGTAGCTTGATTACAAATTAAATAGTATAATCAGATCCACATCTTCGTATACCCGATATATACCTGTACCTGCCTTTTTTGGTATTTTGATGACGATTGAAAGTCCTAATGGGCACCACAGCTTATTACAAAAAATAACGTATGCAGGTCTTCGTCTTCAGTTTTCATTTAAACGGCATTTTCCGCCAATTTTCTGTTTTAAGTTCCTTCCAAATGGTTGAGGGTATTAAAAGGTGTATTTTACTTGTATTAATTTTATACTATTTACTGGATCGCAAGTGCGCACTCATTCGATTAATGATGGGGTTAATTGATTATATTGTAATTTTTGGAAACCTTCTACATGAGTTCAATGAAACAATCGTCCTATTTTTAGATCAATCTTTATCACGCTTAATTTTTGGTAATTGTTTAAGGACTTGTATGTGCGTCGGCAAACTATTCATGTATTATTTATTTTTTTTTGCTAGTACGGATACAGAAACCAGCGGCCTTTGGTGCATATTGAGTAATGGTCGAAAATAGTAAAGTCGGTTCATATATAGATACATTCCATATGAAACAAATAATTTTTTTTGGAAAATATATTTCGATTGCAGCTAAATGCTATGAATTCGTTAGTGCGGCTTTATTTTATTTTTCTTGCAAACTGTAACTCAGATTAGCTATAAAGCTTCGACCATCAGTTTAAAACAGACCGTTAGGGGAATTGTTTTCATACCATCAGAATTTGCTGTTGCATGCAACTTTAAATGTTTGTAGCCGTTGCCTTCGACCAACCACCCGGGCGAGGCACTCAACTAGTATAGACATTCAACATGTTCAGATCGTTGTTGCAACTATCCAACCAAGCCTAATTTTTGTTCTCTTTTTTTTTTGCACATTTTTGCCATTCGCCATGCTTCCATCCCCAGAGCAGCAACAATTTAAATGCAAAATTAATTTTTAACACGATAACAATTTTCTCACTCCATTGTTGAATTGTTTTTGGCGTTGTTGTTGCTATTATACTTAACGCTATTATTTAGCAGCCGGTATTAATGTTCATTTAAATGAATATTAATTGAAACATTAGATGGCCAGAGAGCCAGATATGAAAATATGCAAACAAGAAAATAAAATAAAGTCCGTTAATTAATTGAAATAAAATGTGTATAAACTTTTTTTGCACACAGAGATTTTGGGATTGGCAGCACTACATTGATTGGACCAAACAGTTTGTAACTTCACGGCGGAATTAAAAAGGCATGAAATGGGTTGGGATATATAGTCTGTTATATAGTCTGTTATTAGAGATATAGCAAAATATGCACAGGAATCTCGAATATTGTTTTAAGTTCCCATTGGTTTGACAGAACGCAGAAATAAAGGGCAAACTTCCTTATGACTATACGCCATTATATTGAGTGAAAAATGTGCTAAAAAAGAAAAAAAATTCATGAAATACCTGAAACTTTCTTCAAGCGAATATTGGTTTTTGGATTGTATTTGTGTTAGTTTTATGAGAATTGTTCGATGGGAGAAACATAAACATGTAACATCCGACCCATAATTTGGAAGTTAATAAATACATTATTTAATGTCTAAAATTATAAACCGAACCGTGATATTGTAACCTGATTAGTCAGAACGTACTTCCGCATTCATTCTATCAATAGTAACAAAAACAACGGCAGTAGTAAAAGCAACACCACAAGAACATGCCACGATAGCGATGAGAACAGCACCGACTAACAACTCCAGCATTCGTTTTCCGCGTAACTGACAATTCAGCTTTCGATAATATCCCTTTAGCCGCACAAGTCAAATAATTCTCATTGACTTGGTAATGTTGGTTACATATAATAATCAGTGTTGTTTACGAAGAAAGAGGATTAGTATTAAATAGCTTTAGAAAAATAAAAATCGTTAGACATTATTTCTAGGAGAACATAATTATAAGTATGTATGTGTTTGATTATATCCACCATCTTAAAAAGGAGGGTATATTAACTTTGTCATTCCGTTTGTAACATTCCTAAATATTCGTCGTATTCATGATCACTATAAAATTCTAAGTTCTAACTTGTCTGGTGAAACATTGTATATATAGGTCCACGTTTTGGTATATCCCCCATATAAAGGTACCTCCCGATACTCGGTATTTTATTGATGTTTGCCACATTTTCCACCGATTTGTCTAAGAATTTATATTCATAGTTAATTGCTCTTGTGGCAGAACATTGGATATTTAGGTCCACGTTTTCCTATAGCGCACATATAACGATATCAACCGATATTCGGTATTATGATAATCCTAGTCACATTTAACCGTAAAATTGTTTCAAATTTGGTATTTTAGAAGATTTGATAGATGATAATGCTTGAAGTATACAATTGTATATAGAGGTTCTCGTTTTGGTACTGCCATATATAACGGCCTCACTCACTTTATATTTTTTTTTGCATTATCCAAACGGTCTTACTGGTATATACCACCGATATTCGGTATTTTGATAAGCCGAGTCACACTTAAGCACATAATTATTTCAAATTTAGTATTTCAGAAGATTTGATAGATGACAATCCTTGAAGTATAAAATTGTCCATAGAGGTCCAATTGTCCAAGTTTTGGTACGGCCCCATATGACAGCCTCATTCACTTTATTGTTTTTTGATAAGTTTAACTGCATTATCCAAACGGTCTTACTTGTATATGAAGTTTAAAGTAGAACACACATTGGAATTCAGATACTTTTATATAAAAATGTTTTCTTTACCCAAAATATGGAGGGTATATTAAGTTTGTCATTCCGTTTGTAAAACCTCTAAATATACATTTTAGACCCCACAAAGTATATATATTCTTGATCAGCATAAAATTCTATGTCGATATAGCAATGCCCGTCCGTCTGTCCGTCTATCCGTCTGTGGAAATCACTCTAGTTTCCGAACGAAATGAAGTAGGTTGATAAAATGTTACTCAAATGTGTATTATATCTTCAGGACTTTTGGTATTGAAAATGGGCCGTGTAGGTCCGCGTCTTCGTATAGCCCCCATATAACGGTACCCCCGATATGCGGTATTTTGATGATTTTATAGACATTATTTACCGGAATTGATTCAAAATTGGTATTTAAAGTTCGCAATAGATATTACTGCTTAGGGCAGAGAGTGGGCCATGTAGGTTTACGTCTTCGTTTCGGTATTTTGACGATTTTAGCGACATTACTTACCGGAATGGTTTCAAATTTAGCATTTGAAGTTCATAAGAGATTCTATAGCATAAAACAGAAAATGGGCCATGTAGGTCCACGTCTTCGTATAGCCCCTAAATAACGGTACCCCCCGATATACGATATTTTGATGATTTTTGCGACATTATATACCGGAACTATTTCAAATTTAGTATTTTAAGTTCGTAATGAATATTACAGCCTATGACAGAAAATTGGCTGTGCAGGTCCACGTCTTCGTATATTCGGTATTTTGATAATTTTAGCGACATTATTAATCGGAATTATTTCACATTTTGTATTTAAAGTTCGTAATACAAACTGCAGCCTTTACCAAAATATTGTCACATCTTATAGCCCCCATGGTACCACCCTATATTCGGTATTTTGATGATTTTAGCTACATTATAAACCTATTTACATTATAAACCGATTCCGACGCCAATTCGCCTTCCTAGTAAAATGTAATTTATTACTCAAATCAATGAAACATCTGATTTGCACACCCCGCGGGAATGGGAGAAATTTACTCTTCTTATACCATAATGTTTAGGGACCATGTATTCGGTTGAATGTACCTTAGCTGACGTGAAAATCACGTCATTTAGATATAGTTTTTAGTCAAAAAAAAAAAAGTATTTCAGATCTATATAAACGTTATTGCAATTAATAGCTAGGGTATAGAAATTATCGTTTAGCCCAACTATTAACGCTCAGTGTAGAATTCTAGCTAGACTTACCCATCTTGGTCTGTCGGTTTATCTATTCAATGTGTGTACTTACCGTAGCATACAAACGACTTGATATAGGAATCTAAGAATACATACAGTGATTTTTTTGTCCAAGGCGGATCATTCATACAATGTTACCCACAAACATCCGGTGTTTTAATGACATTTGTGGCATTTTCAACGAAATTGTTTGATATTTATTACCTGAAGTTCCCAATATCCGACGGAATCCTTTAAAAATTATAACTTAAAGCTTGTAATTGATAAAACTTCCTTTGGCAAATACTTGTCTCTATAAGTCTATAGAGGTATCCAATATAATGGTATATTGATTATTTTCGCCATAGTTTCTGATCGAATTGTTTCGTACTAAGAATAATCCTTTTGGAAAACAAGTTTCTTCATAGGTCCATAATTTAATATATATTCGCCATCTAAGTGTATTCCCATATTTGATATTTTGATGATTTTTTTACTTGCATGAAAATAAGATTTATTTTTTTGCATCAACGTTGATTTAGTTGGTTAAATTATGTCAAATTTGAGGATGTTTTTGCGTCGGTTATTGCTTGCATATCAAGTGTAATGCTAGGTCATATCTTACATTTTTTGGCTTTTGAAAGTTCCTCTTCAAATCCCCGGTCTATACAATTCTTCAATTAATTTTTTAGAAAAAAAAAAGAATCAATACAAATATATTTTGCGTGTATATAATATGTCCAATTTCCATGAACACCATATGATTCCGCCGTTTCTATAAATATTCCCAATTACATTGCAATGCATTTTAATTTGTTTTTTTTCCTATTCAAATCTTTGTACGCTATCTCTTTTCAATAAAAGACACAAAGTTTCATTCACATGACTAACGGACTAAAGGAATCATTGCTTGTTTAAATATTTAAATTAAATCTGTAAAATTCAATATAAAGTCAATTACATGGTTTATTTAGCTGGCTAATGTCATCGTCCGCAACATACACTCCTAAATAACCAATATGGTTGAAAACAAGACCCGACCCAAACAAGGCCATACTGAATGGGTGGTTTGCGATTTGAAGTGGAAATCTCTTTGGAACATCCCAACACCCAAACACCCCTTCATTGTCATCATCAGTAAATGTGAGAGAAGTTTGCGCTGATTCCACATGAAATTATGTAAAACTTAAGTAAAAGACGAATTATGACACTCTGGGGAATGTACAAACCAGCCACAACAACACAAACAAAACCGTTACCATCCTCATCGTCCTTGTTGAAACATTGCTGAATGTTGTTGCTATTTTCCTTGTTTCGCCAACCCTCAACGACTTTTAACCAGGCAAGTGGATGGTGCTGATGGTGAGGAAGACTGGTAGCCGAAATCATGAATAGATTTTTATATCCTTTTCATTCAGTAAAGCAAACACCCTCCATAAGAAAATATTGTTTGTACTGAGGACATTTGATGATGTTGCTATTGCTGTTGCTGCTGTTTGTCCCTCAAGAATATCAACACTTATGTTCGTTTATATTGAAACAGATTGCAATTCCTAAACAGCATTGTGGTCTACCATTGAAAATAAATGACTAACCGAAAGACACTAACTATTCTGGCAACAAAAGAACACCCCAAAATAAAATCTCCGAATACCGTCCATAGCTGTTGGTTGGATTGGATGTTAGAAAATGCATAACACTGGTTTCTTGAGTTGAGGAGAGAATGATTCTTTGGATTGTTGATATCCGGTAGACAAGGGTATTTTAGACCTTAGATACCTTATTTTATACAGTTTAGTACTACCACAACGAGGTGGAGGGTATATGTAATTCCGTTTGCCGATTTAATAATGTTCGTCCATCTTCCACTTCGCCTATTGAAATCAAGAGACTTTTGGAGTACTCCTAAGATGATTAGTATTAGCCCCGTAGACCCTAATTTTCGGTATTTTGGATTCTACCTCATGGGGAATAACATTGTCTACATATGTCTACGTTTTTATGTAACCCCCACAATACCTTCGGATATTGTTTTTAAGTATATGTATTCTTGATCAGCATAAAATTCTATGTCCATTTATCAATGTCCGTCCGTCTGTCCGTCTATCCGTTTGTCCATCTGTCCGTCTGTGGAAATCACTCTAGCTTCCGAACGAAATAAAGTAGATTGATAAAATTTTATTTCAAATGTGTATTATGTCTGCAGGACTTTTGGTATTGAAAATGGCCCATGTAGGTCCACCTCTTCGTATAGCCTCCATATAACGACATTATTTACCGGAATTGTTTCAAATTTCGCATTTGAAATTCATAATAGATACTACAGCCTATGACAGAAAATTGTCTGTGCAGATCCACGCCTTCGTATAGCCCCCATATAACGGAACCCCCAATAGTCGGTATTTTGATGATTTTAGCGACATTATTTGCCGGAATTATTTCAAATTTTGTATTTGAAGTTAGTAATGGATTAAAATCGACCGGTTCAAAATTTATGGCACATATGTCAAAACAGAGAACTATGTTGACTTTTAATGATGGGGACTGCGACATGGGGAAATTTTAAGACCAATCATTTTGGGAGTACGAAATGTGTATATTTCATTAATTTATCTTAATTGTTGTGCCTTTGGGATAGATGAATGGAGAAGTTCACAACTGTTAGATTAATTTCATTTACAAGCTATCATTTTTATTAAAATGTATTGCCTTCAAGCTGAAACATAGTATCATAAAAGAAAATCAAAAACAAAAAATTAAAACAAACTCAGCTAATAATACATCAATTCTGAAAGTTAGTTCTTAGAGTTCGCAATATATACTACCTTTTTTGTAGATAAATACCTACATACTGTTCTGTCGGTGATCGGTATTTTCATGATTTTAGTCAGAATTGTTTATTTAAATTTAGGGTAGCCTCTGAAACAGATAATTTATTTAATAAATTATTTTTTTTTTTTGTTTAACGATTTATAACTCTTTCAGTGCATTTGTCTCGACGCTTATTATATCTTCTTACAACCTTCAACAAGGCGAAAACAAACAATTTAATAGACAACCCTTTCAAAGCGAAAGGGTACGAAGAAAGATGGTTGAGACTTGAATTGTTAAATTGCTTGTACTTAAAACAACAACAGCAATCCAACGACGATTATCCCTTGGTCTAATTAATGTTAAACACCCAAAATCTTTGTGTGGAGGTTGGTGATTATTTTGGTGCATTATTATTACGCCCTGAACAATAGCACCAACAACATTTCTAGGGCGTTTACAAAAACAACAAAAGAAAAACAAACAAATTTGACTTTGTTTTATTTGTGAGACTTCAAGAAAATAATAGAATCTTTTACAGCGATTTGCATAAACTGAGGAAGTGAGGCGTTACAATAAGCCAACCTTGTACAGCCCATCATTGTGCCATTTATGCCAAAGAAATCCCTTAGAAAAATAGAAAACAACAGTACCATAGCAGAAACTTCAACAGAGCAACAACCCTCAAGTAAGCCATGGCATAAATGAATGGTATGAATGGAATTGGAAAACATATGCGCTTGCCAGTCGCTCTGCCAGTCTGGCCGACGGTTGTTCCTTTGAGTTTTATCTCTTCTCTGTAGTCTCTGTGGAAATTTCACAAGGGCGCAGTTATAAAATAATCCATCCGCTGATACGCGGTAATGAGTGGCTAAAAACAACTGGCATTACAAATAGACGTGCAAAGCCATTCGACCGACTAAAGTGGCAAACAAACATGCCGACAAATCCGCTGAACAAGAGTCAAAAGGTTAACACAACAAAGAAGTAAATCGTTGTTGAGTTAAGAGTCATTTATGTCCGAAACACAAGACACACACACACACACTCGAATACAACCAATTTTATTTACTGTGTGCCCCAGACTATAAGCCGAACAAAATACAGGCAATCCAATCAGCAAACTTAACAACCACTCAGTCAGCCATTATTTCTTGTTTGTCCCTGCAATCTGAGTGTTGTCAATCTGGAATTTATATTATGTGAATTTGTGAGTGGTTTTTTATACCCTACACCACATAGTGGTAAGGGTATTATGTCTTTGTGCATTTGTTTGTAACATGGAGAAGGAAACGAGATAGACCCATAGTTACTTTTGAGAACCTTCATAGAATCACTTTCTGAGTCGATTTATGCATGTCCGTCCGTCTGTCCGTCCGTCCGTCCGTCCGTCCGTCCGTCCGTCCGTCCGTCCGTCCGTCTGTCCATGTATTCTTGTGAACAAAATGCAGGCCGCATTTATTATCCGATTGAGATGAAATTTTCCAAACAATATTTTTTTGTCCCAAGGACGAACCCTATTGAAATTGGTGAGAATCGGATCAAATTTAGATATAGCTCCCATATATATCTTCATCCGATTTCGGGTTAAATGAGCACCAAATGTCAACTATCAGTCCAAATTACCTGAATTTTGGCACAACCAACCGACTTCGGCCTAAAAGCAAGTATATCAAAATTTGAGAAAATCGGTTCAGATATAGCTATAGCTCCCATATATATCTTTCATCCGATTTGATCTTTAAGTCCCTCACATTCCTACTATGCACTCCACAACCGTGATATTTGGTACCAGGTATTAGATGGAGCACAGAAATAGCTGTTTTAAATTTTATCGAAATCGGTTCAGATTTGGATATAGCTCCCATATATATCTTCATCCGATTTCGGGTTAATTGACCACCAAATGGCCAATATCAGCCCAAATGGCCCGAATTTTGGCACATGTGACCGAGATTAGCCTTAAAGTAAATACAACAAATTTGGAGAAAATCGGTTCAGATTTGGATATAGCTCCCATATATATCTTCATCCGATTTCGGGTTAATTGTGCTCCAAATGGCCAATATCAGCCCAAATGGACTGAATTTTAGTACATCGGACCAAATTCAGCCTTGAAGCAAGTATATCAAATTTAGTGAAAATCGGTTCAGATATAGATATAGCAAGCATATATATGTTTCATCCGATTTAGTGTTTTAGTCCCTTACATTCGTAATGTTCACTCCACAACCGTAATATTTGGTACCAGATATAAGGTACAGCCCAGAAATAGCTGTTTGTAATTTTATCGAAATCGGTTCAGATTTGGATATAGCTCCCATATATATCTTCATCCGATTTCGGGTTAATTGTGCACCAAATGGCCGATATAAGTCCAAATGGACTGAATTTTAGTACATCGGACCAAATTCAGCCTAGAAGCAAGTATATCAAATTTAGTGAAAATCGGTTCAGATATAGATATAGCAACCATATATATGTTTCATCCGATTTAGTGTTTTAGTCCCTTACATTCGTAATGTTCACTGCACAACCGTGATATTTGGTACCAGGTATTAGATGGAGCACAGGAATAGCTGTTTTAAATTTTATCGAAATCGGTTCAGATTTGGATATAGCTCCCATATATATCTTCATCCGATTTCGGGTTATTGACCACCAAATGGCCGTAATAGCAACAATTTTGGCAAATCCGACCGAAACCAGCTTAGAAGCAAGTACACCAATTTTAGTAAAAATCGGTTCAGATATAGCTATAGCTCCCATATATATATTTCATCCGATTTCGTCTTTAAATCCCTCACATTCGTAATATGCACTCCACAGAAATGATATTTGGTACTAGTTATCAGATAAAGCCCAAAAATAGTTGATTTTAATTTTATTAAAATCTGTTCCGATTTGGATATGCCTCCCATATATATCTTCATCCGATTTCGTGTTAATTGTGCATCAAATGGCCAATATCAGCCCAAATGGCATGAATTTTGGCAAATCCGACCGAAACCAGCCTATAGGCAAGTGCACATATTTTAGTAAAAATCGGTTCAGATATAGCTCTAGCTCCATATATATGTTTCATCCGATTTGCTTTTTAAGTCCCTTACATTCGTAATATACTCTTCACAGGAATGATATTTGGTACCAGATATCAGATAAAGCCCAAAAATAGTCGATTTTGATTTTATAAAAATTGGTACATCAAATTTAGTGAAAATCGGTCGGATACAGCTATAGCTCCTATATATACCTTTCATCCGATTTGTACTTTAAGTCCCTCAAATTCGAAAAATGTACGATACAAGAATAATATTTGGTATCAGATGCAGCCAAGAAATATCTTCTTTTTCAGTTTTACAAATATCGGTTCAGATTTGGATATACCTCCTATATATATCTTCATCCAATTTCGTGTTGATTGCGCACCAAATGTCCAATATCAGCCCAAATGTCCTGGGTTTTCGCAAATCTGACCGAATTCAGCCTAGAATCAAATACATCAAACTTGGTGAAAATCGGTTCAGATATAGCTATAGTTCGTAAAATGCACGATAGAATTAGATAGATTTTGATTTTGTACCAAATATCTCATAGAGCTCTGAAATGCTCTGTATAAACCTTTTTACGAGAGCTCTACTAAATATGCATAGTGGTGTAGGGTATCATATAGTCGGCCCCGCCCGACTTTTGAGCTTTCCTTACTGGTTTAGCCCTAAATTTCATATAATTAATTGAACGACTATTATAACACACATCGAAAATAGTTAATTTTATATGCGCTAAGTTGAGCAAAACCGTACTTTTCTGCCTCTATCGTTAGCTAAAATACAAAAAGACGTTACCAACAAAAATATAATTGCGTAGTAGAAGCAAGAAACTTTTTTAACTGTAAATTATAAATATGTCGAATGAAGATTTTTATACCCTACACCACAAGGTGGTCAGGGTATTATGTCTTTGTGCATTTGTTTGTAACAGGCAAAAGGAAACGAGATAGACCCATAGTTCCTTTTGATGATCTGCATAGAATCACATTCTGAATCGATTTATGCATGTCCGTCCGTCCGTCTGTCCGTCTGTCCATGTATTTTTGTAAACAAAGTACAGTTCGCATTTATTGTCCTATCCAGATGAAATTTTGCACAAATCATTTGTTTGGCCCAAGGACGAACCCTATTGAAATTGGAAATAATCGGTCAAAATTTAGATAGAGCTCCCATATATATCTTCGTCCGATTTGCCTTTTATTGTGCACCAAACGTGTAATATCAGGCCGAATGGTATGGAATTTTGCACATACAACCAGATTAATAAGTAAATTTGATCGAAATTGGTTCAGATATAGCTATAGCTCCCATATATATTGTTCATCCGATTTGTTATTTTTGTCCTCCGCAGCCGTAATATGAACTCTGTAACAATAATATTTGGGGAAATATATCAAACACAACTCAGAAATACATTTGCTAAATTTTATCGAGATCGGTTCAGATTTGGATATAGCTCCCTTATATAACTTCGTCCGATTTACCTTTTATTGTGCACCAAACGTCTAATATGTCAAATTTGGTGAAGATCGGTTCAGATATAGCTATAGCTCCCATAAATACTCTTCATCCGATTTGTTATATTTGTTACCCACAGCTGTAATATGCAATCCGTAACGACGATTTTCAGGGAAATATATCAAATACAGCTCAGAAATATCTTTGCCAAATTTTATCAAGATCTGTTCTGATTTGGATATAGCTCCCATATATATCTTTATCCGATTTCAAGTTAATTGTGCACCAAATGGGTAATACAAGCCCGAATTTAAAAGATACAAAAGCTTCGGCATATTCAGTCCATTGAACTTTAAATTATAACCATAGTGTGTATGAACTTTTAATTGTTATGCGGAGCTCTACTAAATTAGCAAAGTGGTGTATGGTATTATTAAAGTCGGCCCCGGCCGATTTTAATACTTTCTTTGCCGGCACGTACTTTTAGTCTTTCATGCATATTTTTTAAAGTATAATAAATCACAGATTTGACTTATGTAAGAGGCACAATTTTTATTAGAAGTAAAGACTCCATAGTAATTTCTAAATTGAAATAAATATTAATGGCAAAAATTATAATAGATGTTCGTCTACCGTTGATTTTAGGTATTTTGAATAGCCTGATATTTTTTTCAGTCTTAGGCTTTAATTTGTCTGTTTAAAACCTTTATGATGAATAACATCTATAATAGACCCATATGAAAATTCAGATCAAAATTTTTATATAAAGGGCTTAGAAATATTTTCCATTCAAATGAGCTGTAATTTGGAATTTCTATTTCCAACGTTTAGAATACCGTGTTGCGTAGTATTTAGTTTTGTTCACCCCATAATTGAGGGCAAAATGATTTCAGAATTGTCAAAGATAATTACTCTTTTACACCCATTACCGTAAGATGAGAATTAATTTTTTGTCATTTGAATTGTGCATTGGAGACCCCACAAACTCTATATGTTTATACCCTCCATCATAGTACGGAGGGTATATTAAGTTCTTCATTCCATTCATAACACCTCGAAGTATACATTTAGACCCCACAAAGTATATATATTCTTGATCAGCATAACGAAATGAAGTTGGTTGATAAAGTTTTATGAAATATATATGTTAGCTATATCCAAATCTCAACTGATTTCAATATAATTTGGCAATTTTTGCTGGTGACAGATTTTGTCCCTCTCGCTTTGGGTGCATCAAATAAGTGAAATAGGCTCAGTATATATGGGAGCTATAATCACATCTGAGCGTATTCGAATATAATTTGTCAAATTTATTTTTGTACCAAATTTAGCCACTCATGCCGAATTTCGTTGGAATCGGAAATACGTATCGTGTTTTGTGCATCAAATATGTGAAATCGGCGGAAAATATATATGGGAGCTATATCCAAATCTGAACCGATTTAAATATAATTTGACTAATTTATTTTCTAATCAAAATCCCGTTACATATTCCAAATTTCTTTGGAATCGAACATACATATCGTGTATGGTGCATAAAATATATGAAATCCGTCGAAAATATATATGAGAGCTATATCCAAATCTGAACCGATTTTAATATAATTTGACAAATTCATTTTGGCTCCCAATTCCGTAACTTATTTTAAATTTCATTACAATTGGAAATACATGTCGTGTTTGGTCCACCAAATACATGAAATCGGCCGAAAATGTATATGGGAGCTATATCCAAATCTGAACCGATTTTAATATAATTTGACAAATTTATTTTCGGATTAAATCCCGTCACACATTCCAAATTTCATTGGAATCGAACATTCATATTGTGTTTGAGGCATCAAATGAACGAAATCGGTCGAAAATATATATGGGAGCTATATCCAAATCTGAACCGATTACAATATAATTTGGCAAACTTATTTTTGTTCCAAATTCCGTTACGTATTCCAAATTTGGAGACTGTATCTTCAACCAATCAATAGATATGTGCATATAAAATCTAAATTTTTTGGAGGTACCTCCGATTCTGATGCTATATCTCCAGTTCCAAGTGGAAATTCAAAAATGTATATAGCCTATGTTACTTTCAGGCAATGTTGCAGTATCTATGGAAATTTTGCAGGAAAATCTATTCAGCGGTTTTCGAGTCCATAAATTACAAACAAACAAACAAACATACAAACATTTTCCTCTTTTATAGATATAGATGATTCAATGACGTTTAAACAAATGTTCGGTCGCGTGCTATTTTCAAATATTCGTAATTATTTGCATGTTTCTGCCAGAATTTCCGAATGAATGAGTCATTTCGGATTATATTTTATTTAGACGTACTTCCCGAACCTACGTTCCCAACAAATATTCTCTTGGGGGTTACAAATTAAATAGAATACAAAATTTTCGTTTCTGACCACACAAAGTTGCGAAAGTGGACTTGCGGGTACATTAATGTGGGGACTATAAATAAATAAATGCTTATGTGTACAAATATATGTTTGATGATTCTCTACCCTAGTGTAGCCTTAATATAATTTTTGTAGTCAAATCAATTGATGAATGTGGTTAAGACAAAGATGCGTCCTATTCCGAAAATTGAAAATCTTATGCGAAGAGATTTTCTAGCCCCTTAAAAACAAAGATGCCAATTAAGGGCCTAAAAATTAAAAAAATGTGTTCAAGACCCCGAACATAGCTTAAATCTCTATATATGATGGTTATACCAAAACGTGATCAGTTTCTGCAAGAATGGTTTTTTTCTTCTCAAATTACCATGATACCCTACACCACTTTGCTAATTTAGTAGAGCTCCACATAACAATTAAAAGTTTTTATGGAAGAATTTAATCAACACGCTGATTATAATTATAATTTAAAGTTCAAATTACTAAATATGCCGAAGCATTTGTATCTTTTAAATTCGGACTTGTATTGCCCATTTGGTGCAAAATTAATTTGAAATCAGATAATGATATATGGGAGCTATATCCAAATCTGAACCGATGTCGATAAAATTTGGCATAAATATTTAAAAAATGACAAATGGGATGAACAGTGTATATGGGAGCTATAGCTATATCTGAACCGATCTTCACGAAATTTGACATACTAGCTTCTAGACTCTTAAGTTCCAAAATTCATCCAATTTGGGCAAATATTAGACGGTTGATGCACAATAAAGGTTAATCGAACGAAGTTATATATGGGAGCTATATCCATATCTGAACCGATCTCGATAAAATTTGGCTAAGATATTGCTGAGCTGTGTTTGATATATTTCCCCAAATATTGTTGTTGCAGAGTGCATATTACGGCTGCGAAGGACAAAAATAACAAATCGGATGAACAATATATATGGGAGCTATAGCTACATCTAAACCGATTTCGATCAAATGGCATACTTATTTTTAGGCCTAATTTGGATCTATATGAAAAATTCCATACTATTCGGGCTGATATTACACGTTTGGTACACAATAAAAAGCAAATCGGTCGAAGATATATATGGGAGTTATGTCTAAGTTTTGACCGATTATCTCCAATTTCAATAGGGTTCGTCCTTGGGCCAAGCAAATGATCTGTGCAAATTTTCATCTGGATCGGGGGTTATGAATTATATTGGTATATTCAAGTAATATTTTTGTGCCACGATACCATTCCGAAATTGTATGAATTGTCAAAATCCCTCAAGTTCTTGAGTTGCAAGCACAGTAACTAACATAATTATCTTTTATGCGTTGAAATTAATCTTTATTTTGGTCACAAAAAAAGCTATTGAATTCAATAAAAGTCAATTTTAAAAAAAACATACATTATATAAAATCGACACAAAAAGAAATATTAATTGAAAAAAATCTTCAGGTTTTTCGCTGATTTTTTACAGCAAATGTTTAAAGGTCCTTAAGAAGCAATTTTCAAATTTGACATTTTAACTAGATTTTTGTAAGGATTCTATCCTTTTCTGCCAAGAGAAATTCCGAATTTCTCTGATTCGTTAAAATCAGATCAGCTGTTCTTGATTTATAAGCGTAGTAAATAACACAACTTTCATTCGTATATGTAGAAGATTTGTAATTTCAGTAAACTGTTTTCCATTTCCTCTTTATTGGCAACATTGGAAAACCCCCTGCATATTCAGGCTATTTCCTCGGTCATGAAATTGCCAGACCAACATTGTCAGGCATCTAAACTACCACAGATAGGCGTTTTGTTGGCTAAACTTAAATTGAAAACATTTAATAAAGGATCTGATCTGGAAAAAATATTTTCTTGTTTCTTTGGCACTTTTCTGCTATTTTGCTTTCGCAACTTTCGTATGATTTCTTTATTTTCCGTCGCTGCCTTTTATTACTGTCTTACAACCCTTGGCAGCAGTCTGTAGGAATGTACTTCATGTTGTGTTGTGCCATACTTTTGAAGATTTTCAATAGAGATTATTTTGATTTAATGTTATGTCTTTTCTGCGTTTTGGTATTTCCAACTATGCTTTTGCTCGTTTTTTCCCCGTTACTCGGAAACATTGCTTAGTTAAGCTGAATTATTAAGATGTCCCACGATAATCAGTTAAATAGCCAAATTACTTTAAATTGCTTGTTTTGTCGCATTTTACCAACATTTGCTGTGGTTGATACCTCATACCGAAGGCGTTGTTAATTAAACGATTAGTGGGGATCTCATCAATTAAGATTGGTTTGTGGCATGGCGGGCTGGCTGACGGTTTCGTAGTTAATTAAAATACAGGTAATTTCATAGACAAAGAAAATTACTGAATGAACAGAAGATTATCTTGGGGCATATTAAAAAATCAAGCAATGTAACGTAAATAGAGGCAGAAACTTACCCGAATCAGTCATCAGATAAATGTATTTAGTACCCAAAACATATTTGATGAATTAAGTTCGGCCGGGCCGAATTTTTAATACCCTCCACCATTGGGTAAATTAAACATTTTTATATAACAGTATTCAAAGTATTCCATTTTAAACTACAAATACCTGTAAGACTTTTTGGATAATGCAGTTTAACTTTTGAAAAAAAAAAAAAAAAACAAAGTGGATGAAGCCATTATATGGGTTCATACCAAAACAGAAATTTATGCAGACAATTTTATACTAATAGGACTGTTCTCTATTGCGAGTCTAAAATACCAAATTTAAAGCAATTTCCTGGATAAATGTGACTAGGATTATCAAAATACCGAATATTGGTGGGTACCCTTGTATATGCGCTATAGGAAAACCTGCACCTAGATATTCAAAGTTCTACCACGGAAGCTACAACCCTTACGAACTACAAAAAACATTTGTTAGACAAATTTTGTTGAAAAATGTGGATAAAGCCATAAAAATACCGAATATCGGGAGGTACCGTTATATGGGGGCTATACGAAACCGTTGACCTAAATGTACATGTTCCGCCACCGGAACAAAAAAGCCACCGAATTACAAATACTGTTTGTTAGACAAATCCGTTGAAAAATGTGTCGAAAATGGCCAAAGCACCGAATATTGGGATACCGTTATATGGGGGCTATACGAAAACGTTGACCGATATATCTCATTTTCGACATCAACCATCCTAGATTCAAAATAAATTATTATGCCAAATTTGAAAGTTCTACGTCAAATAATGTGGCTGTATCGTGATTTCAACAGATTAACATTGTTAAATCGACTTCGAGTTTTGTGCTGATCATGAATATATACACTTTATGGGGTCTAGGACGAATATTTAGGGATGTTACAAACGGAGTGGAAGGTATAAAAATATGAAATCAAATACGAAAAATGTTGAGCACTATTACAAAAAATGTGTCAAAATGTGTCATACTAAAAACTTTGTTTACATCCTCAGCCATACGAGTATGGCTAGAGAGGGTATTAACATTTAATACGGTAAAAACGTCTGTCTGGCTGTTGCGCACGATAACCTTTGAAGGTGTGTGAGTGTTCGGTTTGGTCCAAACTTGGTATATGGAAATATTATTATCAAACAATGTCGGTTCACTTCATCTGGTACCTCCATCAAGTACCTCCCACACATAGGGTCAACATTTTGAATAATTATACTCTCAGCAATATGGCTGTATATCATTTAATAAGAACAAAACGAAACTCATCGAAATTCACCGCTAAAATTATTCCAGTGATAACTCATTATATTGTTTACAAGAGTACAGAAGCATTTTGGTGAGAATTTCCCAGAAAAAAAGTTATTCGTGATGGAATTCAAGAGTGATAGTGTGATTTCTTTATATTTGGCTGGAAAACCACAAGTGGCTATCGTACGAGCACTCCAGCATTTAAATCCGAATAAATCGTTTGTGTCTCGTACCATCGCTCGTTACCGTGATACTGATAGGGTAGCTGGACGTCAAATAAGTGGACGGAAGAAAACAGCAACATCAGCAGAAATAGCTCGAAAGTGAGCTGAACATATCGCAATATTCTATTCGGCAAATATTGAAAAATGAGCTCGGGATAAAGCCATTGTAGTTACAAAAAGTGCAACAACTTGCACCGCAACAGAAAGAAAATAGACTCAAAAGAGCTAAAGAGTCACCTCGCTTGGCCGAAAGTGGTGAACTGCCGAATTTGGTTTTCTCCGATGAAAGAGCATTCGTTGTCCAGCAGTTTGTAAACAAAATGATCGCTTTTACTTGCCAAAGAGGTCAGCTGAAAATTGCCACCAGAACTCAGGCGCCGCTTATGGTGATGGTGTGGCCCACCATAACAGCCGATGGTCGCTTTCCACTCGTATTAAACGACCGTGGCATCAGAATAAATGCCGAATATATATATATATATATATATATATATATATATATATATACGGACATCGCTAAAACGACATAGAATTTTATGCTGATCAAGATCAAGAATATATATGCGTTGTGGGGTGTAAAAAGTAGATTTCGAGGCCTCCATACTAGGTGGAGTGTATAAAAATATCGAATATTTATATTATATTTTATGCGAATACTTGTTAATCAAATATAAATGAGTGGGCCAATAAATCCCATATTCACATCAGATCTCCAGTTTAAATATTTAGACATATCGAATTTGAAACGTATCGCTAAATTGTTTCAGAAGTTATGTGAGATATAAGTAACGACAATTGTCACTCTTTACGGTAACATTGCGCTAGAAATATTGTGATAGCCGAGTTGGAAAATAATTGTATGTCTATTTTGTTTATTATCGTTTTGGTTATTCAAATTTTGAACCCTTGTGGGGGAGGCACTACTCAGGTCCAAAGAATATAAAACGTACTAAATACTAAAAAATATTAAAAGTTATTCAAATTCTTTTTAGACGATACGTATTTAACAAGTATGAGATCATAAAAAATGTAGCACTACTGCCGGAAAGTGGCGATGATTTTCTTTATAAGGATCACTGCTACGTGGGCTATATGAGAACAAGTAAAAAAACATTAAGATCGGCCGGTCCAAACTTTTAATACCCTCCACCTCAGGGTAAAAGAAATATTAGAAGAAATGTGGCAAAAACCAATTAAATGCCGAATATCGGGAGGTACCTTTATATGGGAGCTACACCAAAACGTGGACCTATAATTACAATGTTTCGCCACACGAACTAGGACCCATTATGACCCACAAATACCAATTTTTAGACAAATCAGTGAAAAAATGTAGCAAAAACCATCAAAATACCGAATATCGGGAGGTACCGTTATATATGGGGGCTATATCAAATCATGGACCCATGCATGCAATGTTTCGCCACCGAAGCTGGAAAACATTATGACCAACAAATACCAATTTTTAGACAAATCCGTGAAAAAATGTGGCATAAAAAACTAAAATACCGAATATCGGGAGGTACCTTTATATGGGGGCTACACCACAACGTGGACCTATACATGCAATGTTTTGTCACACGATCAGGGACCCGTTATGACCTACAAATACCAATTTCCAGACAAATCTGTGAAAAAATGTGGCATAAATCATCAAAATACCGAATATCGGGAGGTACCGTTATATGGGGACTATACCAGAACGTTGACCGATATATCTCATTTTCAATACCAACCATCCTAGACATAATGCAAATAGCTCTGTTAAATTTTGGCGCTCTACGTCAAATAATGTGGGCTGTATCGTGATTTCAACAGACGGACAGACAGACAGACAGACGGACATCGTTAAATCGACTTAGAATTTTATGCTGATTATGAATATATATACTTTATGACCCCATAAAGTGTTATGAATAATTATGAATAATCAGCATAATCAGACGAATGTTTAAGGATGTTACAAACGGAATGACAAAGTTAATATACCTTCCTTTCCTAGGTGGAGGGTATAAAAAAATCATAACATTGACGGTGAGTGTTTAGATCTAAAGCTTTGCATGTGGGTTACTAGTGTTGAGATGGGGCGATTTAAGTGATGATAAATGTTACAAAAAGTGCTAAAATTTGATGCAAAGGGGAACAAATACGTCTACGTTAGATCTACATAACAATATTATTGAGCGGACACGAAATATCGGTAAGAGCTACAACGTTAAAAATCAACATTGGGATAAATTTTTACTCAGAGGAATGGCACACGACTAGATTTTATGCAACGAGACTAGAACGTAGTAAATGCAATACTCGTTTGCATAATATTCTGTTTGCCTAGAAGTGATACTAGTTTTCAAATAAATGTTTTCTAATTTGGTAAAAATTTCATGTTCTTAAACATAAAGAAACCGGAATCAATGATAAAAATCAATGAGACTATATTTTCGATTTCTTTATTGTTTGTATTTTTCAATGAATTTTCTTAAATGAATGATAATGAACATTTTAATAGAATCTCATTTACAGTAAACAGAAAAAAATCAACACCGGAAATGCTACTCAATTTGCTTGAACTGAATCCATAATCTATATATATAAAAATCAATTGTTGTTTGTTGGTAACGGAATCAGTTGAAAACGACTGGACCGATTTGCATAATTTTTTGTACAAACGTTTGTCATACCCCGAGTTAGGTTTTTAAAGAAAAAAATATTGACCACGCCTCCTTTTACGCCCACTATTTCGATTTATCTAAAATCCTTATATTTCCCAAATAAACAAGATATTGGTTTAAAAATTATTGCACGAGATACTGTTGACCTTCCATCCAACCTTAAGTATTTGTTTGGGGGCTGAGGAACTGACCACGCATACTTTTTAATCTATCTATACATAATAGAAAGTCGTGTTTGTTACTACGCTTATAACTTAAGAACCGCTGAACTGATTTTAATGATTCATACAAATTCGGAATTGTCTCCTATCCGAAAAGGATAATATCCAAAAAAAATCCCGTAAAAATATGATATATTAACGTTTTCATTTTGACTTTTGAAATGTACAATAGTAATGTTTTATTTTGCATGATTTTTTTTTCCATTTTGACTTACTTTTTCTAATGTACATTTGTAGCGTTTTTTTTTATATTTTATTTTTGAATTCGAATATTTATACCAATTTATTTAATTGATTTGATTTCTTGAGAACTGAAATTGATGGCGGGTTACATGGATGTGTAGTACCGAATTATGTGGTGGCGAAACGGAATAGATGATATCGAAATAATTTAACGCGGTCACACCAAAGTTAGAAGATAATAACCTTTTCAAAATCGCTAAAAAAAATTACGAAAAAGGAGATCTCATTACAAAAATTCTCAAAACAGGAAAATATCGAAAAAAAAATCCAATGGAATTGAATTTTAAAATAAAAGTACATTCTATTGACAAACTTTGTAAGGATCTTTAAACAGTTGTTGTAAAAAATCAGCGAACAAGTTGAAGATTTTTTCAATTTGTTATTATTCTTTTGTCATTTTTTTTTTTTTTCAATTTGTATTATCATATTGGATTCAGTGAATTTTTTGTGAACGAAATAAAGAATAATTTTTCACTATATACAATTTTTCACCAAAAAATGAAATAAGTGCGAAATACGATTGTAACTGACATCTACCTTTCAACTCCAGGGCCTACATCGTGCTTCAGCTGGAAGATGCGCAGACATTTAAACAAACAAAAATGACCGAAAAAGACTAATGGGGCTCATTTCAAAGCGTGGACCTACTTCTTTCATGTGACAATAATCCGTCCAATGAGAGCTCAAAATGAAAAATTTTTGAGACTACAATCAGTAAAGTACCAAATATAAAGGGTGCAAAATAGTAGAGCGAATGGGACTTTTAGTAAGAAAAGGATTTCTATCCTTCCAAAAATTCTTCCCGAACATTTAAGATACCTTAAATCGCTTTTGCATGACCTGCAATATGATATATGATATCGATCATAAATAACCATTGTATGATTTAAGTTATTTTTGGAGTCTTCGTCATTTTCTTCTATTTTTGGCCCTTATTTGGCATCTTTGTTTCTAAGGGAGTAGAAAATTCTCGGAGTAGGGCCCATATTGGTCTTGACCACTAAAAAATTGTATTTATGCTACCCTGGGGTAAGGAACCATCGTACAGATAATTGCCACATAGAAATTTATTCATGTAAAGTCCCCACATTGGAGTATTCCCAAGTCCACTTTCACATCTTATGTGTGGTCAGAAGAGAAAATTTTGTATTCTATTGAATTTGTAACCCCCAAGAGAATATTGGTTGGGAACGTAGATTCGGGATGTACATCTATATGAAATAAATTGTGAAAACATGAACAAATTACAAATATAAGAAAGTAGCACGGGACCGAATATTTGTTGAATCGTCATTGAATTATATTATGATGAAAAATATGGATTTTATGGGGTCTCCAATTTACAATTTAAATGACAAATAAAATTAGTTCCCATCTTACGGTAATGGGAGTAAAATAGTAATTATATTTGACTATCCTGAAATCAGTCTGCCCTCAATTATGAGATGGATAAAATTATTTTTACTTATTTAAATCACGTGAATTTTTTCAGTTTGACATGCTGTGTTGTTCTGCTATATTTTCGATTTGGCCTCTATTTGTCATCTTGGATTATAAGGGGTGAAGAAAGTTTTCAATGTAGGTCGATGTTTCGCAGTAGTGCCCATATGAAGGTACTTCCTGATTTTACCTTATTTCAAAGGAATTGGCTAAAATGTGTATTTGGGGGGTGAAAATCTTACACAAAAATTTCAACATATCTACAAATTTTAGAATTTTCTCCATGTAATAGTACCCCTTCAAGTCCACCTTTTGGCGGACTTATGAGGACTCTAATGCACAATCTGAGGTGCTAATGGTTTTAAAAAAGTAACTAACTTTGGCTATTCTTAAATCAATTAGCCCTCAATTATGAGGTGTACAAAGTACAGTAAATTCCAAATTACTGCTCATTTGACTAAAAATAAAAAATTAATCGACCAGTACATGAACACTTATAACAGTCATATCTTTGAATAATTATGCTTTGACAAATATGCATAATAGACTAAAACTACGGGCCGGCAACGCGGACAGGGCCAGCTAGTCAGATATAATTATGTACAAAAGATGCCATAAATTGAAAATTATTAAGGCCCATCCCATGGACGTTATTAAATTTCAATCAATATCGGCAGACAGCAGCAGCAAGAAGAGAGCCACAGAAAATCAAGAAACTGTTGATATTTTATTTTTACAATTTTGTTTTGCGTTTTTATTTCTCCTTTTTATCAATGAGATCAGATGTATTCTGAGTGAGATGAATAAACAGTTTTTTATATTGGCAGTTAGTGATGGCATGAAGAAGCAAATAACCGAGTTTTTTCGTTGAGGGATAATTAGCTAATCTTTATTAATAGTTTTCAAAATATGCATAAATAATATTGTCAGTTCTTCTAAAAAATTACGTTAAGTTCAGATTATTCATCGCATGAAGTATTTGGATCCCGTACTTTGCAAAGTAACGGAATATAATTTGAGTTTGTTAGACATTATTTGAAATTACTATTGATGTGGATTGCTTGTTATACCACCATAGTATGGAGGGTATATTAAGTTTGCCATTCCGTTTGTAACACCTCGAAATATACATTTGTGACCCAACAAAGTATATATTCTTGATCAGCATAAAATTCTATGTCGGAATGTCCGTCCTTCTGCCCGTCTATCCGGCTGTCCGTCTGAGGAAATCACTCTAGCTTCTGAACGAAATGAAATAGGTTGATAAAATTTTACTCATAATATTATGTCTGCAGGTCATTCCGGAATTGTTTACTATAGTCTAGAGCAGAAAATTGTCTATGCAGGTTCACGTCTTCGTATTGCCCCCATATAACGGTATCTCCCGCTATTCGGTATTTTGATGATTTTGGCGTCATTATTCACCGAAATTGTTTCAAATTTGGTATTTGATGCTCGTAATGGATACTACAGCCAAGGACAGAAAATTGTCTATGCAGGACCACGTCTTCGTATAGCCACCATATAACGGTACCTCCCAATATTCGGCATTTTGATGATTTTAACTACATTATTCACCGATTTTTGTGCATTTGAATATTCTAATGGCTTATGACAAAAGCTTCCTATGTAGGTCCACGTCGTCGTATAAACGGCTATATTCGTTATTTTTACGATTTTAACCGAATTCATAACGGATTTTGTTTTTTGAAAATTGCTAAATTCGATTCACATTCTGAGTTGATTTATGCTTGCCCGTCTGCCTGTCCAAATACGACCGAATTCAGACTAGAAGCAAGTACTTCAAATTTGGTTTAAAACCTTCACTTTTGTATAATGCACTCTAAAACAACGATATTCGGTACTAGATATCAGATTCAGCCCAGAAATACCTCTGCCAAATTTTGTGGAGATCGTTTCAAATTTGTATGTAGCTTCCAAATACGGTATGTGGTGAAACTCGGTTCCCATAAATCTATTGCTCCGATATATATAGTATTTAATATAATCCTTCCCAAAGTAATATCATGCTCGCTTTCACATAAAATCTGTATATACTGGGTAAGACAAAAAACTGCAACAAAGCCAACGCCATAATTTTTTACTTTTTCTAATTTTTATTGAATGAAAACAAAAAATGTCGGAAATAGCATCAAATTTTGGAATAAGTTTAGATTTGTGTGAATTGATCACCATTGGCACGAATTGTGGCCTTCAAACGGCCAATGAAACCGTCACACCCTGCCCGAATGTTGCTCAGCTTGCTTGAGATGACCGGCGCTTGAGTTCTGGTGGCCAACCGAAGGCGCACATTTTCAGCTGACCTCTTTGGCAAGTAAACACGATCATTTTGTATGTTTACAAACTGCTGGACAACGAATGTTTTCTCATCGGAGAAAACCAAATTCGGCAGTTCACCACTTTGGGCCAAGCGAAGCAACTATTTAGCTCTTTTGAGTTTATTTTCTTTCTGTTGCGGTATAAGTTTTTGTACTTTTTGGAATTTCTATGGCTTTACCCCGAGCCCATTTTTCGAGCTCAGACGTATACATTATTCTTACGGTGATTTATCTTGAGGGAAGTATAGCAGTCCCCGTTTTGGTATAGCATATTGCATTTTGCATATTTCTGGCATCTCCGATTTTTTTGTTTTTTATTTTATCATTTATTCCAATAGACCATTCCGAATTGGTCTGAATCAATCAGATGAGCCGTTGTAACTTACACAATTTTTATTTATATATAGACTAGCTGGCCCGGTCCGCGTTGCCGGCCCGTAATTTTAGTCTTTAATGCTTATTATATCCCCCACCTTGGAAAGGAGGGTATATTAACTTTTTCATTCCGTTTGTAACATCTCTAAATGTTCGTCATAGACTCCGTCTGTATGTCTGTTTATTTAAATTACGATACAGCCCACATTATTTGACGTAGAGCTTCAAAATTTAGCAGAACAATTTGTACTGTGTATAGGATGGTTGGTATTGAAAATGGTCCACGTTTTGGTATAGTCCCCATATAACGGTACCTCTCGAAATTCGTTATTTTGACGATTTTTGTCACATTTCTCCTCGGATTTGTCCGCGTTGCCGGCCCGTAGTTTTAGTCTTTAATGCAAATTTAGCATAGCATAATATTTCACAAATCTAGCTCATAAAGGTGAATAAATTTTAATATAAATATTGATTCAACTAATCAAAATAATTTCTGAATAGTCAAAGTTAATTACGCTTTTACACCCATTACCATAGCACCTCAAATTGCGCATTAGAGTCCCCAAAAAGTCTATGTTCTTGTTCATAGTAAAATTCAATGACGATTAAACAATACCCGCGTTGTTGTCCGCCAATCGGTAAACATCACTATAGATCGGCGGGCCTGGGGACTATATGGGGACTGTACCAAAATATTTACGTATGTTGACATTTTTCTGTAAGACGGTTCTCTACTCACAAAGTAGCCTAAATACAGCAAATAATGGCCAAATCAGTTGAAAAACGTGGCCAAGACCACGGTCACAGCTGAAATCAGGGATACATTTATATAAGGGTTATAACAAAACGTGGCCCAACCAATATTCTCTTGGGGGTTACAAATTCAATAAAAAACAAAATTTTCTTTTCTGACCACCAATTAGATGTGAAAGTGGACTTGGAGATACTCCAATGTAGGGACTTTACTTAAATAAATTCCTGTGTGGCAATTATCTGTATGATGGTTCCCTACCCCAGGGTAGCATAAATACAATTTTTAGCCAAATCAATTAATGAATATGGTCAAAACCAAAATGGGCCCTACTCTGAAAATTTCAAACTTTATGCGAAGAGGTTTTCTACCTCCTTAGAAACAAATATGCCAAATAATGTCCAAAATATTAAAAAAGTGACCAAGACACCAAAAAAACTTAAATCATACGATGGTTATATAAATATGAAATCGGGTTGTACCCTTATCCGTGAGTTATGATCGATATCATGACCTGCAAAAGCGATTAAAGGTATCTCGAATGTTTGGGAAGAATTTCTGGAAGGATAGAAATTCTTTTCTTACTAAGGGTCCCATTCGCTCTACTATTTTCCACCCTTTATATTTGGTATTTTTCTGATTGTACATTGGACGGATTATTGAGACAGGAAAGAAGTAGTTCCACGCTTTGAAATGAGCCCCATTAGGGTTTTTCGGTAATTTTCGTTTGTTCAAATGTGTTCGCATCTTCCAGCTGAACCACGATGTCGGCCCTGGAGTTGAAAGGTAGATGTCAGTTAACATCGTATTTCCCACTTATTTAATTTTTTGGCGAAAATTTGTATATAGTGAAAAATTATTCTTTATTTTGTTCACAAAAAATTTACTGAATTCAATTAGATAATACAAATTGAAAAAAAAATTGACAAAAGAAGAATAACACATTGAAAAAATCTTCAACTTGTTCGCTGATTTTTTACAGAAAATGTTTAAAGATCCTTATATAGTTTGTCAATAGAATGTACTTCTATTTTAAAATTCGATTCCATTAAATTATTTCGACATCATCTATTCCGTTTCGCCACCACATAATTCGGTACTACACTTCCATGTAACTCGACATCAATTTCATTTCTCAAGAAATCAAGTCAATTAAATAAATTGGTATTAATATTTGAATTCAAAAAAAAAAAAAAAAATAATAAAAAAAAAAAAAACACTACAAATGTACATTAGAAAAAAGTAAGTCAAAATGGAAAAAAATTATGCAAAATAAAACATTACTATTGTACATTTCAAAAGTCAAAATGAAAATGTTAATATAACACATTTTTACGCGATTTTTTTGGATATTATCCTTTTCGGAGAGGAGACAATTCCGAATTTGTATGAATCGTTAAAATTAGTCCAGCGGTTCTTAAGTTATAAGCGTAGTAACTAACACAACTTTCTTTTATATATATAGATAAGATTTCTTTCTACAGCATTCTGTTTTTTTTCAATAGTCACACCCCCAAAATGTATTCGAATTTATAATTGATCGAATTTAAAAAACCGATTACCTGATAACTCTAATGCCGCATGTAAGCAAAGACTGTTGTCTGTAGCAATTTCCGTTGCCAATAAAAAATACTTTGTAAACTGATATCTTTATTAGTTCTATTGCGGGCTGGTCTGAACTGGCTACATGGCTATGAAAGTGTTTTCGAATCATGATGGCTGACGAAGCAAATGTCTGCCCATTAAACAACTATACCGACAACAACTGCTACCAAAACATGGCATTTGCGGCTACTCCCATACGTTAAAGCAATCCATGAAAATATTATAATTATATGTACACCCAGTTACGTACGAGGGTAGGATAGCAAGTTTACATTTTTATAATGTTTCGCACGTGAATTATGAACCTACCTTTGCTGGGCAAAACTCAAGCGATGAGTTTCTCAAAAGAAACTTTTATTAGCTCCACTAAAAATGCATGGTGCTGTAGTTTATCATAAAGTCGGCCACCCCCTTTATTTACTGGTTTGAAATACTAATTTTAGGCCACAGTGATTACATACATTCTTGCTCTAGAAAATTCTTGTACGATTTAATAGTGTTCAGAGGATAGGAAATCTTCTTGCAAACAAATATAACCGTCAAATATTCAGTATAACCGTCAAATATAGCAAGTATGAGCCAACTCTTTGGTACAGTCCCATATGGTGGTTGTAAATGTATACCAAGAGATAATTTTCTCTTGTTATTTATTGAGAGTTTTAAATAGTAAATTTGAAACAATCCCGTTAAAAACGATCGAACTTGACCTGGCTGCAGACGAAAAACTTATATGTGTAAATTGTTTTCTTCCTTTCAGCAATCGTATGGAGTTTAGCGTTATCACAACAGATTAACGGATAGACAGGCAGACGAAATGAATTGAAGGCCGTCAAGAATATATGTATACTTTGTGGGATCTAAAGTGGATATTCCCCATTTTAAATATACCCTACATACTATTTATGGTGGAAGATATAAAGAAATGATTTTCCGTTCCAATATATATCCCATATAGCATCCGGGAAAAGAATAAAAAAATTCTTATTCACACGAGTTCGTCAGTTCTACACCTTCAAAAAAATCATCAAAAGTTGCTATTGGTTCATTTGTTAAAAACAATGCATCTAATAAAAAAATGCATATACAGGTAATACCTTTAACAAGTATAAAAAATTAATAATAGTGGATACTCTCCTAGTTTGAAATGATATTATTTATGTTTGAAAATGTTTACCATTCTTGGTGCAGGCGCCTGGCAGAACTATTCAATACATTCAATCCTTAACTTTATATTTAGTTTAGAAGAAATATAAGACTATTTTAAGATGTACTCGCAAGTAAAAATGTACCACGCTACAACTCGAAGGTTCGACTCTCGACGAATCTATCCTTCGGATCTATCTATTTCGAGTGACAAGGCCTTGTTTTAATTATGTCACAGTTACCGATTTATAATAAATTTTTTTGTTGTGAAAATTCTTTGCTTTATTAATGTTCAAACCCAAAAGAAATCAATCCCATTTTTCCAAAACTTTCAAACTGTCTGACCAGCATTCGGGTATCCATGTTCGCACATAGGCACAATACGAGATACTCGTAATGTTTTTATTAATTGAAAAGTTAATTAAAAGCGCTAAAAATTACATGTACCACTGATTTTCTCGCCGCAACCACTCAATTGTTTTTGTTGGAACAAATACTGAACAACAACTGAGGCAGCAACAGAAACATAGAACCTGTTTTTTATACCCTACACCACATAGTGGTAAGGGTATTATGTCTTTGTGCATTTGTTTGTAACATGGAGAAGGAAACGAGATAGACCCATAGTTACTTTTGAGAACCTTCATAGAATCACTTTCTGAGTCGATTTATGCATGTCAGTCCGTCTGTCCGTCCGTCCGTCTGTCCGTGTATTCTTGTGAACAAAATGCAGGTCGCATTTATTATCCGATTGAGATGAAATTTTCCAAACAATATTTTTTTGGCCCAAGGACGAACCCTATTGAAATTGGTGAGAATCGAATCAAATTTAGATATAGCACCCATATATATCTTCATCCGATTTCGGGTTAAATGTGCACCAAATATCCACTACCAGTCCAAATTACCTGAATTTTGGCACACCCAACCAAGTTCGGCCTAGAAGCAAGTATATCAAATTTGGAGAAAATCGGTTCAGATATAGCTATAGCTCCCATATATATCTTTCATCCGATTTGGTGTTTAAGCCTCTCACATTCGTAATATGCACTCCACAAGAATGATATTTGGTACCAGATATAAGATACAGCCCAGAAATAGCTGTTTGTAATTTTATCGAAATCGGTTCAGATTTGGATATAGCTCCCATATATATCTTCATCCGATTTCGGGTTAAATGTACACCAAATGTCCACTATCAGTCCAAATTACCTGAATTTTGGCACACCCAACCGAGTTCGGCCTAGAAGCAAGTATATCAAATTTGGAGAAAATCGGTTCAGATATAGCTATAGCTCCCATATATATCTTTCATCCGATTTGGTGTTTAAGCCTCTCACATTCGTAATATGCACCCCACAAGAATGATATTTGGTACCAGATATAAGATACAGCCCAGAAATAGCTGTTTGTAATTTTATCGAAATCGGTTCAGATTTGGATATAGTTTCCATATATATCTTCATCCGATTTTGGGTTAATTGTGCACCAAATGACCGATATAAGTCCAAATGGACTGAATTTTAGTACATCGGACCAAATTCAGCCTAGAAGCAAGTATATCAAATTTAGTGAAAATCGGTTCAGATATAGATATAGCAACCATATATATGTTTCATCCGATTAAGAGTTTTAGTCCCATACATTCGGAATATTCACTCCACAGCCGTGATATTTGGTACCAGGTATTAGATGGAGCACAGGAATAGCTGTTTTAAATTTTATCGAAATCGGTTCAGATTTGGATATAGCTCTCATATATATCTTCATCCGATTTCGGGTTAAATGTGCACTAAATGGTTAATATCAGCCCAAATCACCAGTCTAGAAGCTAATACGTAAAATTTGGAGAAACCCGGTTCAGAGATAGCTATAGTTCGTAAAATGCACGATAGAATTAGATAGATTTTGATTTTGTACCAAATATCTCATAGAGCTCTGAAATGCCCTGTATAAACCTTTTTACGAGAGCTCTACTAAATATGCATAGTGGTGTAGGGTATCATATAGTCGGCCCGCCCGACTTTTGAGCTTTCCTTACTGGTTATTATTGTTTAAACGTTGTAACAAAAGAAACCCGATAAAAGAAAAAGAAGTAAATTTGTTAAAATGTCCATATCGTTAGTGGCTTTTGGATTGCTCCCTTTGATCCATAAACAACGGCAGGCGGTTAAATAAAAAAATAATGTAAATCTTAGACACGAAGACATATTCAGCTGTCTCATCATTTAATTGAATACCCTATAGAAACCAACTTTATGTTTAAAGTGAGTCATCGAATTCATTCCACAAAAATTTTTTAAACTTATTGAATGATGGAAAAAATTATGAATGAATTACGAATTGGTCGATAATCCCATTATTGTTTTTTTTTTTTATAAAAACAACGTTTGTTTCTTAGTGGAGAACGACGGTAATATTTAATTTCAATATCCGTAGCTGCAACAATGTACACACTTTAATAAAATCGTATCCTTTCATCAATGATATGCAAGACGAGGTGAAAAATATAGTCTTGTAGCAACGGTAGCGAAAGAAAGTGATATTCTGCTTACAACAGCAATAGGGTGATTTTTGAAACCCCTCAATCATCCATTATTAAATAATTAATTAGGAACACTATTAACAACCTAGGATGCAATGGGAGATCTAAATAGTCTGTTAAGTCGTCTTTGTCTTGAAGATTGCTTCCTTCCATTATTTTTCCAATCCATTCCAAGGGAACGTTGCTAAGCTCATTTTATAGGGGCAGGCCACGATTAAGAAAATGTGTTTTATATCAATGTGACGCCAGATGCCACTCTGAACTTCAGGGTACACTAGTTGTCCGATTGCTACAACACTTTGCTGAGCCCATTGCTTGCTCTAAGGAACAAACCCAAATTAAATTGACAGTAATCGGCTCGAATTCGGAATTTAAATCTTTCATTTTCATGGTACAAAATGCGTAACATATGAACAAATATAATAGGGGTTTCAATATGCTGCCGAATTCAGATTATAAAATTGGTAAAAATGGTTTCCCAAATAATTGTAACTCCCATATATATTTTTCATCGGATTCAATAGTTAAGATCTCTAAAGCTGTAGTTGAGCTCCATAACAATGATATTCGACACAAGAAATACCTCTGCCAGCATACAAAGATCCGTATACGTATTCTGCCAATAGGTACACACATCAAAGCAACGGAAAAAATTGCCGAGAGATATAACTTATGGACATGACTGCGTGCTTCCGTAACTACAGAGAAAAATAGGACTAATGTTGATTACTGCACACCTGTAATAATTTTTGAACAGCATTTTAAAGTTAAATTTCCAAACATATACGGCTAAGATGAACTGTGGAGCCGGCTCTGGTAACTGCTCGGAAGAATCAATCATGTATATAAGGGTGTTTTTCTAAGAGTTTGCTGATTTGAAATTTGAATAAAACACACACCAATACATTAAAAGGCCATACACAATTATTTGGTGCATTATTTATTGTCATTTAACATCTAAATATAATTTGGGGCATATGTTCACCACAAATATTTTGTACAAAGATCATTCTGGAGGTCCAATTTTCGACCACCTTTTAAATAATATAAATTTAAATAATATATAAAAACTCATAAAACACCCTGTACATTCACAAAACTTCCTGAACACTGCAGTGATTTTCTGTTGAAAATCTTCACTCTCTACTCCCTGCACAAATCCAACGAAGATTAAAAATTCAAGAATTGCATTTCCTACAAGATTTTTTGACAACAGAACTAGGACTGGGTGATTGTCTGAGGTTTCTCAATTCAACGGGCTGGATGTAATTACCATCATACTATAAAGAAATTAAAATCTCTATCCGAGTGGTGTGGTTTTCAAAACGGTATATTTAGCATACTAAGTGAGGCTATGAAGGTTATAGCAACCGAACAGAACAAACTTACTCCTGCCAACTATTGTCGATATCGGTTCAGATTTAAATAAAACTCACATATTGTTGTTGCAAAATGATCAGGCTTAATCCCTTTAATTGTTGTTTTTATAAAAAAAACGTTTGTTTATTAGTGGAGAACGATGGTAATGTTTACCAGGGGGTAAGGCAGGTAAAAAAAATGTTTTTTTGTCATAGAAGTTATTTTTAAAATATCTTCTGGGGAGAATATCCCTGCCTTATCCCCTGGTAAACATTACCATCTTTCTCCACTAATAAACAAACGTTGTTTTTTATAAAAAACAACAATTGAAGGGATTAAGCCTGATCATTTTGCAACAACAAAATACTATGGTATTCAAAACAAACAAGCCAAACACTGTTCTAAAACTCACATATATATTTGTTCTTTGATTATACCCTCAGCCTTAGGGCTACAGAGGGTACATACATTTGATATGGCCAAAATCTGTATCGAAATAATTTTTGTAGACTGTATGTATCTTTGGACCAACTCGGTTTCAGGACATTTAGGGTCGATCTAGTGGTGTCCGTCCGCCCATCTGTTTAGCTGGCTAGTGCGCACAACTCTGGAAGGGAGCATTATTATTAAACATAGATCGAATTCGGAGATGGGCAACTTAAACGCTCTACACAAAATCTGGTATGAAGATGGGATATATCCGTTCAATAACCTCATCGCACTCAAAGTAACCAAAACTCTCAAAAAGTGCGAAACATAACCTGATTCTTTTCAAGTTTTACAAATTTAAATAAATCTACAGGGTTGCCCATATTCGACGGACCCATGTTTTTTTTTCTAGTCAAAGAAAAAAATAAAAATTTGGCGGTTGGCAATGTTAATCATTTAATTTGTTCCAAGTAGATTTGTTTACATCAATTTTTGAATCTGATATCTCTCAAATGGCCGCCTCTGGCCTTGATGACGTATTGTGCCCTTTTTGCTGCATTTTCAATCGTTTTTTGCCAACATTTCGGCCGGAATAGCGGCTATTTCTTCACGAATGTTGTCCTTGAGCTCTTCTACGGTCCTTGGCTTGTTAACGTAAACCTTTGACTTCAATGTCCCCACAAGAAGAAGTCAGGCGGCGTCAAATCGGGCGAACGCGGTGGTCAGTCCAAATCACCACTTTTCGACATCAAACGGAACGGAAACAAATTCTTCAGAAAATCGATTGTTATGCGACTTGTGTGCGGTGGAGCGCCGTCTTGTTGAAACCAGAACTGCCTCATACGCTTTCGACGAATAATTGGCATCACAAAATTGGACATCATGTCGCGATAACGCTCCTGATTGATGGTAACAGCACGGCCATTTTCATTTTGGAAGAAAAACGGCCCAATGACCGTTTTCGCACTAACGCTGCACCAAACTGTGACTTTTTCGTCATAAAGAGGCACTTCTTGAATCTCCCGAGGATTTTCAGTGGCGTAAAAACGGCAATTTTGCTTATTTACGGTCCCATTCAATGTGAAATGGGCTTCATTGGACATGATCATTATGTCCCAAATTGCTCGTCATCTTCGGCCATTTCGATGACTCTTTGGGCCCATTCCAATCGACGAGGCTTGTCCGCAGGCAACATTCTTTGCGTCAATTGAATTTTGTACGGGAACAAATGCAAATCAATGCGAATAATCCGTTGTAAAGTGGACCGAGCCATGCCCAACTGCTGAGAACGGCGTTTTTGGGATGTTCTTGGGGACCTCTCAACACTGGCTCGTACGACAGCGATATTCTCGGCCGATCGCCTTGGTCGACTTTTATATGGCCTCTTCGGATTAGAAAGAGCCTTACCAGTCGAAAATTTTTCGTATAAACGCTTAATTGTGTTCTTAGAAGGCGCACTTCTCACATTTTTTAATGTTTTCAAAGCACGTTGAGTTTTGAAAATTGGCTTCTTGTAAATTTCAACTATTTCAGAGCGCTCGCGTGGCGTGTATTGGTTCATGGTAAAAATCTGCTTGGACTGACGCTTCAAACGCGGTTGTCATTAAGCGATGTGACATCTCTGTCAAAAGTTATGGCGTTGCCAGATGTGTCCGTCGAATATGGGCAACCCTGTACAAACGCTAAATCTTGTGTCAAGATGGTAGATATCGATCCACTTTGGTACTACACCCACAAAGGGTCAAAAGAGCACATCAAAATATTTTTATCAGTATTAAATTAAGTGCGAAAATTGAATAATATAGTTCAGTATATCTAAGTACCTCACACACATCCAAAAATTATCACATATCTCATGAAAAGTGAAGAATGAAATCAAAATTGAGAAATCTTGAAAATGAAATGAAACTCTAAAAATGCATTGGCTGTTTTTAAAGAAATTCTACTACAGTTAATGTAGAAATTATGCTTATATTTAATGGCCCAATATAGTTTAGATTTTGGTAAAAAGAAAAACAATGTGTTCTTGCAAATTTCAAAAACCAGATGTAATCAAAAAATGTGTTTACAGTTATTTGGATATTTGTTAATCTTTTGTTCTGCGTTTTCAATCACAATAACGCATTTGGGCTTTAAATTTGGTAGGGATCTTATAGTTTAAGCATGGTTTAGATACAAAACTGCACACGATCTACTGGCCGATGGACAATTAATGACAGCGAAGAGCTTGACAACATGTTTTCATTAAAGTTTGATGGTCCAACAACCAAGAAAATCAATAAGTTTTACGCATCTTGTTACCGGGTGCTTAACATTCCGTGCGTATAACGTGATCCCCTTGGATTGCAACACCAACAGCGATCATCAGAACGTCCAATTATCTATTCGAACAACCGAAGCCTCATCAACCATGGTAACACTCACCATCAAAAGTGCCAAATATGCCCAAGACGTTGGGGTTTTCAATCGCCTTGTTTTGTACATAAAATAAAAAAAAAACAAATCAAAAAGTATCAATTTTCCGCAAGACTGGATGAGGTAGTGATGATGGCCAGCATTAATGTTGTTGGCTTGGCAAGATGCGGAAGACAGTATTTGGTGCCTAAAGTACCGTCTTAATGTTTGGTTGTTTTAATAAAGACGTTTTAGCGAAAAACACACCCTATTGAATGTCCGACCCTCTGGTACATATTCAATGTTCGTGCTGTTGATGTTTTTCTTGTTTAAAGCACAGTGGGGTACATTGTTTAATATAGGAGACGATTTTTGAAATGTAATGAAAATTATCAATTCGAAATCTTCTCTATTCAATTTGTAATAGGTAGATGGTCTGCAAAAGTGGGATAGCTCTTGTCGGTCGATTGGAATGCCATTGATTTAGCCCTGTCCGTCCGTCTGTCTGTTGTCGGTCGCTAGATCCAAAATGAATAAAGATAGAAAGAAAAGCTAAAATTTTGAATAGATCAGTCTTTTGCGTGCAGGCAGGTCAAGTTCGAAGATGGGCTATATCGGTCCACGATATCGTATAGCCCCCATGAAACGGTGACCCCCCATATTCGGTATTTTGACGATTTTAGCGACATTTTTCAATGAAATTGTCTGAAAGTAAACACAAGGAAGTCCTTTTTGTGTACTCGCCCTCTGGAAGAAAATTGTTTATATAGGTTCACGATATCCTATAGCCCCCATACAACGGTTCCCCCGATATTCGGTATTTTGATGATGTTAGCCACATTTTTCAATGAAATTGTCTGAAAATCCACAAATGGATTTCCTTCTATGTACATCACCCTCTGGTAGATTATTGTCTACATAGGTCCACCATATCGTATATCCCCCGTATGACGGTACCTATATATTCGTATTTTGATGATTTTAGCTACATTTTTTAATGGAATTGTCTTTAAATCCATTCTAGAAGTTCTGGAAGAGAAATGTTTATATAGATCTACGATATCGTATAGCCCAAACGTTGGGTCTTCGTATAGACCCCAATATTTTTTTCGTTCTGTTATTTTGTTTGCCTGATGATGAGAGTTGAACTGGCAACCTTTCAATTGGCAATCCACCATTCACTCACCCAATTTTACAAACATTAGTTGGTGTTTATAATATGTGCGTCGATGTTGCTGATAATAAGTTTCGACCCAACGACCTAAGGTTTTGCAGTCGGACCGCCGACGTTATTTATTAGTTGGTATCATAAAAACAATTTATTTTGCGTTGTAAATTTTAAAGAAATTACTCATTATTTTATTGCATACTTTTAGCATACCTTTTTGGTCTAAAGTGTAAGGTAAAGGGCATGTAGTTGCCATTAATGGTAATGCGAAAAGTGGAATAGACTTCTAGCAAATTGATTCGGTCCGTTACGATTTTCGACTTTTTGATATGAGAGAATATTATATTTGATTATTGGAAGTATCCAACACTGTGCAAGCTGTTAACGCAACACAATAATGTTTGCCTTCGAACAATTTACAGAGCTGTTGGATTGCTGATTTGTTCGTGTGCAAAGCGATAGGCTGTTTGGACTGTTTGTAGCATGGCAGCTTTTGTTGCCTCATCGATGTTGCGTGTCGTTAATATTTTCTTTATTTTTCGTCCGATATTATCATCCTACAGTAGTTAGGTATTACAATATGAAAGATGTTTGACATTGAAAAATAATGTATGGACCCAAGAAAACTAGAAATGTGTTTATTTAATAAAATATTTGAAAACTCAATATTGATTTTTTTATCGTTTTACTATTTTTCTTTTACCCCAACAGGTTGTTCTACTCTACGCCGGTACAGGGTATTACGCATTTGTGCTTTTTAATATAACATAAAAAGGACGCGATATAGATAACTATAGACCCATAGTTACTTTCATGATAAAATACTTTCGGAGTCAATTTATGCATGTCGGTCTATCTGAGTTCGTCCGATTGAGACAAAGTTAACGCATTATTGTTTGACTAAATTTCGATTATTTAACTTTCCTGCTATTTGTCGAAATTTTAAGCGTTTGAAAAATTGCTGCCACCAATGATTGTCGTTTATTCTATATTTAGAGAATCACACGATAGGTTAGGTTATAGCTTTTTTATAGCTGTTTTTTTTTATGAAAATCTACATATATCTCTCATATTTATCTATGATATTTGGTACAAGATATCAGGTATAACCTATAAAGAAACAAAAAATGATAAAATCGAAATCGTCCGAAAATATATATGGGAGCTTTATCCAAATCTGCACCGAATTCAATATAATTTGACAAAATTTATTTTTAGACCAAATTTCATTGGAATTTGACATACATCGCGCATTTGGTGTATCAAATAAATGAAATCGGACGAAAATATATATTGGAGCTTTATCCACATCAGAACAGATTTCAATATAATTTTGTAAATTTGTTTTTGTACCAAGTTCCGTTGTCCATTCCAAATTTGAAAACTACATCTGCAACCGATATGTCACACAAAATCTAAATTTTTTGAAGGTTCCTCCGATTCTAAAGCCATATCTCCAGTTCCAACTGGAATTTCATAATTTTATGTAGCCAAATTCACTTTCAGGGTACATATTATCGATTCAAATCAAGATATAACTCCAATATGGTAGTTCCGTCCCATTTCAAAGCTGTAATGGAAAATTTATAGTCATTTGAAGCATTAGCATTTATTTCCAAAATAAAAATTCTGTGTCGTAAACCCTAGCATGTTTAACAGCAACTCCTTTGCTTTCCTTTCGAGAAAGAGAGAACTAAAGTCTAATAATTGTGGCAAGCCCCTGAGGTATAATTTACCTGATTGATTTACATAACGTTCGAAAATGATCAAGACATTATTTTCTTATTAACGTAGCCTCAAACCCAACGGAACAACATCGACCATAAACTAGGCAACCAAATTCTGCCACGCACTTAACCATCAGTTATGTCTACAATCCTCTACAACAGCAACCTATCAACCTTCCGCAACTATAATAAGTATTTGAAGCTTTCAATAAAAGATTGTGGATGTGGCTTGATTGAATTGTTCCAGGTAAGAAAAAAAAACTGCACACACACACCGACATTGTTTCCTTTGTATGAAATATTTCAATTTAATACCATCGATGGTCTTCTGCCTCCACGGCTGCCTCATCATCATCATCTTTAGCTGTACTTTTATGTATTTTAGACAAATATTGAGTGTATTTTATTGGAACTTATGGAAGAGTCATGAAGTCAGATTGACCAAACCACAGCTAATCGACAGTGTCTGTAGTTGGTGTTGCCACAGGTCTTGTTTAAACGCATGCGAGCACAGCAATTTTATTGTGATGAACAGTGGATCGATCATACACTATAGCACCATAAGGAGATAATTCAATTATATAAAACCACAACGTATGCACAGTTTACTTTGTTGACTTTTGTTGGTGTCGGTTAACCTAATAGTGGAATGAGAAATTTTAGTGCTTATACATTTTTAGAATTCCTTTCACAACTATATCCTGGTTTCATCAGAAGGTACCTCGAGAAAAAATCCTGTACGAAAGCATTTGGAATAATTTCGTTATAGTAGTATACACCAGAACGTATTATAGAATTGCTAGTAATGAGAGCCACATTTACCCTCTGCATTACCGGTATCCCAACAATAATAATACCTACATAAACTCTGCATTATCAGTGAGCTGAAAATTAAAATATTAAATTCGACAGGTAAAGAACACATTGTCATATGAAAGTATCCGAATTCAAACGCGTTAACATTAAACTACAAATACCAATAAGACCCTTGGGATAATGCAGTTAAACTTTTCAAGAAACCATAACCCATCTAGACCATTCTATGCCACAAGAATTGTTGATTACTATTGAGAGTCTTAAATACCAAATTTGAAGCAATTTCGTGGGTACATGTGACTAGGATATCAAAATACCGAATATCGGTGGGTACCGTATATGTGCGCTATTAGAAAGCGTGGACATAACCAATATTCTGCCACCGGATCTAGAACTCACTATGAACTGATTGGTATCCGGAGATTTAGGTGGCCATTGTGAGCTGCAAATGAAGCGAGGTGGCTTGGGTGACGCGTGCTGAGTGCTATTGTACTGAGTCCTGTGGGAATGTCCCAAAATGTTTGCGTGCCCTAGGCTTTGATACACCCTCCAGAATTTTTACTCGATAATATTCGGCATTTATTCTGATGGTCGATTAATACGAGCGGAGAGCGACCATCGGCTGTTATGGCTACCACAACATCACCATGGCCGGCGCTTAAGTTCTGGTTGCCAACCGAAGGTGCACATTGTCAGCTGACCTCTTCGGCAAGTTAACACGATCATTTTGTTTGTTTACAAACTGCTGGAGAACAAATGTTTTCTCATTGGAGAAAACCAAATTCGGCAGTTCACCACTTTCGGCCAAGCGAAGCATCTCTTAAGCTCTTTTGAGTCTATTTTCTTTCTGTTGCGGTGTAAGTTCTTGCACTTCTTAGAATTTCAATGGCTTTACCCCGAGTTCATTTTTCAATATTTGTCGAATGGAATGTTGTGATATGTTCAGCTCACGATCCATTTTTCGCCCACTGCGACGCGGGTTTCGATCAAGTTGCTCCTTTACTTTTCGAACCATTTCTGCTGATGTTGCTGTTTCCTTCCGTCCACTTCCTTGACGTCGGGCTACGCTACCAGCATCGCGGTAGCTAGCGATTGACACAAAAATTTATTCACATTTAAATGCTGGAGTGCCCTAACGATATCCACTTGTGGTTTTCCAGCCAAATATAAAGAAATCACACTATCACGCTTGAATTCCATCACGAATAACTGTCACTGGAATAATTTTAACAGCTGTGAGTCTGAAGTTGGTTGCAGTTTTTTCATCTCGCCCTGTACAAGCCATTAAACCACATTCAACGTTCGTTAAATATATAAATAAATAAATTAAGTAGTCTGACCGACCTTACGGCACCTCTGTGCTTATTATGCAGAGTAAATATTCTACTTTAGAACGGTTGAACTTTGAAATCAGATGGAACTAATATGTTTGAGCTATAAGTTTGTAAAAGCTGAGCAGTGGCAAAACAAATATTCAAAAATTTCATCTTCTTCTACGCATGTCCTGCATTTCCGTTAGTCTACTCCAACCAGCTTTACTTTATGATATCGAGACATTTGTCTTGACCTAGTTCTCTCGCTCTTTTTTGAGCCGTCCGTGAAATAGCAGCTTAGGGATGGCATACTCGCTACGCTTCAACGAGCTCTCTATTGAGTCTGTTTGATGGTATGTTGTGTGACCTATACAGATCACGTCTTCAATCGCTTTCAGCTTCTTAGTTGTGATGACTGCCTAATACCTAATCTGTATTCCTATTGAATGTGTACAGCCCGTGAGTCATTTTTTAATACCTTCCACTATAGTATGGAGGGTATATTAAGTTTGTCATTCTCGAAATATACATTTTAGATCCCACAGAGGGACAGACGGATAGACGGACAGACGGACGGACATTGATCGAGAATATATATACTTATTCTTGATCAGCATGAAATTCTATGTCGATTTATCAATATCCGTCCGTCTATCCGCCTATCCGTCTGTGCCTCTGTGGAAATCACTCTTGCATCCGAACGAAATGAAGTAGGTTGACAACACTTTACTTAAATGTGTACTATGTCTGCAGGACTTTTGGTACTGAAAACTTTTTGTATTTGAAGTTCGCAATGGATACTACAGCCTATGACAGAAAATTGTCTGTGCAGGTCCACGTTTTATAACCACCATGGTACCTCCCAATATTTGGTATTTTGATGATTTTACCTACATTATAAACAGTTTTTTTTTCAAGTTTCGCATTTGAATATTGTAATAACTTGTGACAAAAGTTGCCTATGCAGGTCCACGTCGTCGTTTTGACCCTAATATACGGCTACATTGGGTATATTTAAGATTTTAACCGAATTTTTAACGGATTTTATTTTTTTGAAAATTGTTAAATTTTTACCAATTGGTGGAGGGAATTCAAAGTTCGGCCCGGCCTAACTTACAGTTTTTTTACTTGCTTTTTTTTTATTTCGTCCCCATCTTCAACCTATTGCCCTTCTAACAGGTTGACCAGCATCTGTGAGCTTTATTTACTCTCTCGTTGATGGTGACGTTCCAGTTATTTTTTTTAACATGGATTACTCCTAGGTATTTGACTTTACTGGATATTCTAATCAGAAGACAGGTTTGTCTATATACCAAATTTGGTCGTCCTAGTGGAAAGACATAGCTCCGTGGAAAGACATAGCTCCGTTTTTGACTATCCTATAGTCAAATCATAAATTAATTGTCCGATTACCGTTATATGGGACTTAGCTATCACTGGAGAAAATGTTGCTAAAATCATTGAAATACCGAAAATCACGGGATATAGTTACATGAGTACTATACCAAAACATAGACCTATTTCAACACTTCTTTTCAATGATTATTCCTAAACGAGCACAAATAAACTATTTCATAATATTTTACAACAAAATTTCGTACAAATTTTAAATCGAATATATTCTTAATGTAAATGCGTCCCCCACTCCACACATATTCATTAACTGCAAAACAAGTCTCTGAGATTCATGGTCACTCCTCATTTATGGAACCGGTATTAAAACAATTACCCGGTATTAAAGTAATCAATTTTAGTTGCACTTTTGCGTATGTGTCCCGTTCCTTCGTCCATTTGGCTGACCGTCAGTCGATTTATTCGCACAAAATCGCGTATACGAGATATCGTTAAAATAAATTGCTTACAACACTTTTATGAAGCATGATTGAGTTGTCATATTTTATCCTCACAAATGACTACTTTGCGATGGAGATCAACTTCGTTCGTCATTGTGGTCAAGAGCACAACAACAAGACGCTGCACGGCGGCACGACTCCAAAGCAAGTTGATGCCGTCACAACATGCAACATGGCACATGTGATCCCACTTCTGGTCCCAGTTTACAAGTGAAGGATCATTTTGCGAAATGACTTTATTGGCTGAGCATAGTGCTCATTCGTGGTGGCGGGGTCGGCTTTGTCTCCAGCAATGAATTTAACCACCTCGAAAGCAAACAAACAGCGTAACAGTTTCAGATGTCTGCATGAAACTCAAAGGAGACCGCCACCTGTAAGCCTTTAAGGTTTGCTTTCATTTTATTTAAGTGGAAACAAATAAAGTCATCAAGGGCTCGTCTGCAAATTGATAGGTGTAAGAGGGACATTCCTAAAAAGTATGGCTGCCGCATGACTTCATGCCCTTTGCGGAACTTTCTCAGATTCCAGGTGATAATATGGCCACCATTTCTGTAATGGTAAGTAATTGTTGTTTATGCAGGTAACGAAAAAGGGCAATCGTTTTGTGGAACTAATGATTGCTCACTAAAATTTGGTTTTGAACACGGCTTAAAGAAGCGTGTTGTATTCAAAATTAATTGGATTAATAAACCAATCTGCACCAGATGAAAAATTATTTGGTTATTGAAAGTATTTAGCATTTTTCTATATGAGTTCATATCAGCAAAATCTATATTTGTGTAAAAAACCATTTAGGGTAATGTAAGCAAACTACATACTTTATCCATTACCGGTAGGTTGAACATAATGGGTTATTCCTTAAAAAAAAATACAAAACAAAATAATTTATTTTCTTCATTAAAAAGTATTGAGTAACATTGGCAAAGAGCGTGAACGACCGAACATAAAACCAAGAACAAACTAGTTACATAGTATCAGTTGGTTTAGCCGAAAGATGTAAACACTCAGGCTTCCGTAATGATTATTTAAACGGTTGACACTTTATGGTCATTTCGCATCTTACCTAAGTCTAATATAAATATTACAACTTGTCAGATTTGGGCTATATCGACTATTTTCTATTCTACTTATATGCTCAATTTTTGTGGGGAAGGTACCAGAAGGAGTGTGCCGATAGATTCCTCATTCACATCAGGTCAGATCAGATTTTTTCGTTTTAAAAATGTGATGTCTGGCTTGGGATTCGATCCAGGATGTTCTGAGAGCAAAACTAGCATGCTAACCACTGCACTAGACTGTCATATAATATTTATATAGAACTAGCTGGCCCAGTCCGCGTTGCCGGCCAGTAGTTTTAGTCTTTAATGTAAAGTTTTTAAAGCATAATAATTCACAAATCTGGCTCATATAAGTGGCACTATTTTTAGTATAAATGATGACTCGATTAAATGGAAATAAATACGTCTTTCAATAAACCTGATCCTATTTTTCAGTAAGAGGTTTTAGTTTGAGAGTTTAAAACATATACTGTTTATAATAGGCCAATGTAAAATGGAACTCTACCCCCAAAAGTAGCATAAACACACATTTTAAGTCAAATCGATACGAAAATATAATCATTCGAATTTAAAAATGTGGCCAAGACCATGGTAATAGTTAAAATCACCGGATATCTTCACATAAGAGTTATAATGAAGCATGGTCCTATACTTATAATTATTTGAAAGAATTTGTTTTTCTTTCTAAAATTTTGTTTTTTTTTTCAAATTACCAACATTTGAGGAATTTGAAAGAGGCTATATCATTTGAGGGGGCCTATATCATAATGTAGACAAACCTAATACATATTTTGTACAAATGATTCCTCATGTAACCCCTAGGACTGTATCAAGTTTAAAACTTTATCGTAACTTTTGCGGAGTATAGGGCAAAATATTTGCGGCCCTTTGTGTATGCTTAAGCTATATAAAATGGACTCTAAAAAAGTTTGATCCGGGAACCCCTCTTTTGGGATTTTTATTTACCAACCGAAAAATTTCCTAAACCCAAGATTATGTGCGGCGCGGTGTAATTACTGACGATAGCGCATAGTGCCCGTATAACGTTACCTATGATTTAAGGTTACTTTTAAGGGTTCGGAAGAATTTTCGGAGTATTTTCAATTCACTCCACTATTTTGTATAGTCCGGATATTACAGTGCCTCTTCATATTCGGTATTTCACTGATTGAAGTCCCAATGAATTTCCATATCTAATCAGAATTTAAAATTTGCGTATGGCAACCATGTATAGAAAATATGCAAAATTTCTCGATTTTTTTTTTGTTGTTTTCATAAGAATTTTCAGTTCCAAAAGGCATTCTGAAACAAGTCTACTCAAAATTCCATATCATAATAGGACAGTCAATTTTTTCGTTTCCGCGATTTATCTCAACATTTTCTTTCATGACAACGTTTCCACTGTAATTACAAATAACCAAAAGAAAATTTGAGTCAAATTGGCCCAGCCGTTCTCTACTAATATGTTACTATACTTTTTGCAATTTTTTACATATACATTTAAAGAAGTAGGTAGGTGTGGCCAGTTCCTCTGACCCCAAACAGGTACATAGGGTTGGAGGGAGAGAGTCAAGATTGCGTAGTATTCTAAATGTGGAAGAGATATCTTCATGATTTCGCAAATATTAGGATTTTAGATAAATCGAAAAATGGGCGCAAAATTGGGCGTGGTCATTTTTTCTTTGCATAAAAACTTAAATGGGGGTAGGACGAACATTTAAAAAAACTATCCAAATAGTTCCAGCCGGTCTCAACTGATTCAATTACCAACGAACAACAATTGATTTATATATAGATTAAAAAGTAGGCGTAGTCAGTTCCTCAGCCCCCAAATAAATACTTAGGATTGGAGCGAAAGTAAGCAGTATGTCGTGTAATAATTTTAAAACCAATATCTTCATTATTTATAAGCATTTTAAATAAATGGAAATAGTGAGCGTAAAAGTAGGCGTGGTCAATATTTTTTTCTTTAAAAACCTAACTCGGTGTATGACGAACGTTTGTACAAAAAAGTATGCAAATCAGTTCATCCGTTTTCAACTGATTCCATTGGCAATGAACAACAATTGATTGTTATATATATAGAAGATAAAGAATTATTTTTGTTCAGTTCGTAACTGACTGCAAACTATCGATGTTTTGTCCGATGGAAGTCACGACACGACACATTCTTTTACCTTCCTTGGCACCACAAAAGGCTAGTTATATATAATGTTTGGGTCAAATGTACCGCTACTTTTCCTACATTTATGTTAAACATTTTTATTACATACTTTAAGGCGTCTCACAAAATTTGTTAATTGAAGGGAATCGCTTTTTCGTATATAGTACCTATAATATATAAATATAATGTATGTATATTACATAGCATTGTACAGCATATGGTTTTTAAAGAAAAGCGTTTCGAATAAGTTTTAAAATTCTTGGGGACACTTAAAATACTGTTACAAAAATGTTTCAAATGATAAAAAAATACTTTATATATGACTCTAACAGAATGTGGAAACTGCCATTAAGTAGTAACTCTTTGACGATAGAGAGTAGACAACAGTAGTTTCGTTATTTTAAATTTACAAACAATCGCCTTTAGTAGGATAAGATGCGTCGCAGAAGTTGCATCTTAGAGAGGCAGTAAGAAACTCACTTCCAAATGCTTTCAGGGAAGCTTGTAAAAATAATTGGTTTAGGCTAGTTTCCACATCGTATTAGTGTCTTACATATGATTGTGTGATTTTTATGATGTGATTTTTTAACATTTTGTGATTAAAAATTTTGAATCAGAATTTTTAACGCTTTTTATCGCAGATGCATCAATAAGGGGTACTGAGCACTTTTAAAGCAAAGATTATACCGATAAATATGCCCTACAACTCTATATGTTGGGGGTATTATAAGTTTGATTGGGCCAAAAATTGTGTAACACATCGATATATTGGTTTCACACATAGGAAAGTATATATTGATCTTCCTATCTTGCCAAGCGGAGTCGATCCAGCTTAGTATGTCCCTCCGTCCGTCTGTCGATGTTAATTTGTAATCACGTTACAGATTGCAATTATGCCCCGATACTCACGAAATTGAAAGTGGTGGTGGGGTTAGGGTCAGAATAGAAACCTATTGTTTTTAGAGATAATCGCATAATACTTAGGGGTTGAAATGGACCAAAAACTGATTTTGCAATTGCTTACAGGTCGCAATTATAGACCAATAGACACGGAAATTAGCATGGGGCTAGTGTTAAAATTATTAAAATTATTCCAGTGACAGCTCACTATATTGATTACAAGCGTACAAAATCATTTTGTTGAGAATTTTTCCAAAAAAAGTTATTCGTGATGGAATTCAAGCGTGATAGTGTGATTTGTTTATATTTAGCTGAAAAACTACATGAGGCTATCCTTAGAGCACTCCAGCATTTAAATGTGAATAAATCTTTTGTGTCTCGTACCATCGCTGGTTACCGTGATACTGGTAGCGTAGCCCGACGTCAAGGATGTGGACGAAAGAAAACAGCAACATCATCAGAAATGGTTCGAAAAGTAAAGAAGCGACTTCATGGAAACCCTCGTCGCAGTTGCCGAAAAACGGCTCGTGAGTTGAACATATCGCAACATTCAATTCGGCAAATATTGAAAAATGAACTCGGGGTAAAGCCGTTGAAATTCCAAAAAGTGTACCGTAACGGAAAGAAAATAGACTCAAAAGAGTTGCTTCACTTGGCCGAAAGTGGTGAACTGCCGAATTTGGTTTTCTCCGATGAGAAAACATTCGTTGTCCAGCATTTTGTAAACAAACAAAATGATCGTGTTTAATTGCCAAAGAGAGTCATCGACAGTGGCATCAGAACAAATGCCAAATATTATCGCGAAAATATTCTGGAGGGGGTATTAAAACCTTGGGCAAGCAAACATTTTGGCCTCAGAGTCAGCACCATCGCACTCAGCACGCGCCATCCAATGGTTACAAATTGAAGTTTGAAGGACTATTGTGCCTGGAGTATTTTTTTGGAAAGCAAGGTTGGTACTAAAAAATACCAAAGTGTCGGTCACCTCAAGTAAGTGCTTCCACGGGAATGGGCCAAAATACTGCAGAGCAACATTCGGGCAGCGTGTGACGGTTTCATTGGCCGTTTGAAGGTCATAATTCGTGTCAAAGGTGAGCAATTCGAACAAATCCAAACTTATTCTAAATTTTAATGTTATTTCCGACATTTTTTGCTTTCATTCAATAAAACTAAAAAAAAATTAAAAAGCATGGCGTTTGACTTTGTTTCATTTTTTCTCACCTTATATAGCGAAATATATGCAATGTATAAATGCAAAGGAGAGGGATGTTATTTATATCTCAATAATGGCTGGACCGATTTTGACAAATTTTGTCAATTCCAAAGTCTAAATTTGGAGATACAGAGGGGCCTCTTGCTTTTGGAGATGATCGCAAAGTACTTAGAGGATCAAAAAAACCAAAAACGGAAAAATTTTCCAGATCACAGAATTGAAACCAATTGACAGGGAATTTTGCATGAGAAGAGAGTTAGGTACAGGGAAGGAATACCAGCATTTTGGATGACCATTGGATTATATTTAGCTGTAAAATGGACCACAACAACTAACAGCACGACGGAGTGCGTAAATATTGGGTAAATATCCCTGTTCAAAAAGCAAAAGCAGAGCAAAATCTTTCAAAATGTATTTGGATATAAGGGGGCTTGGAAATACAAATTTTAAGTTAATTCGATAAAAATTCATTCCTGCAAACGATAAAAATGGTGAAAACTGTATAAATGTTTTAGGGAAGCTTCCTTCCATTTTATTACATATTCGGCTTTATAACATGGTAATGCGTTAGAATTTAGGATAGGGCAAATGCCTACCATATTCGAGGGTCACCGGAAAATATTTATTTTTAGAATAATAAAGTTTCCATTTAACCGGGAAGATTGTCAGTTATTAAAATCACTTTCCGTTGAAATCACAAATAAAAAGGAAAACTACATTTGAATTTATGCTGATTTCGTTCAGGGTTATGGTCATGTATCGAAAATATAAATATACACACAGGAATCGATATTGCATATATTTTTAAAATGTCCATCAGCAGGAAAGAGGGAAAATGTCACGAAAATGTGCATGGTTTCGCCAAAAACCAATATTACCCTTTTAGAAGACTATATGACAAGATATAAAAAATAAAATGGGCCGGAATCATACATGGAGCCGTTTGCAGTTATGTACCTACTTCTTCAAATAGTGATTCTTTACTTTGGAAAATATTAGTGCTATATATTACTTCAAAGGAGGACCCAATTATCACAACTTGTGTTTTTAAAATTCCCTTACATTTTAAAGCCAACAAATGACATTATCTTCTTAAATTTTACAAGAACAAAACAAATTATTTATGCAAATTAAAACTCATTTTTTCGTGCAATGGATTGTACTAATCTCAAAGGTCGTTAAACAAACACACTGAAGTGGAACCGAATCAAAATAGCAGACGTTAATTCTTTATTACACAGCAAGATCCCAAAATCCCATTTCCACCACTAACTACACTCGCGTTCAGCCGGTATGAATGCCACACTTTATTGTGACTGTAGGCATGCCGCAGCTTCCAGTCACCATTTCCAGTGCCAGCCCTGTTTAAATTTTTTGTTTCTTCAGGAAAAAATAGCGTTAAAAATTCATTCGAAAACCAAAAATGCAAACCCGAATTATTCTCTACGTCCAAAGGTGAGGTGGAGCGGCGTTGTTATGGAAACGAGAATTTTTGTTGTTACCAACAAAAACAACCCTCAAATTTTGCTGACATATTTAAACTACGCACACCTAAGGACAATCAAATAAAAAAAATCAAAGAGTCTTTATACTATTCCAAAAGAAATTGACAAAAAATGCAAAATATGTGAATAAAATCCTAAAAAACGAGTACCCTAATTTTTAAGGACTTGCACAACGACCCACAATCATTGCTTCTTTAGTGTCATCCTCATCATTAATGTGGGACAGTTAGGGTCACATTTTTTCTGTTGTTTTTTTTATTATTATTACCCTGTGACAATATTGACTCTAGGGAGGGTTCATTAGACGTTTGTCACTTGATTTGAATAAATTCTCAATGATTTTTTGTAGTTTTTTATTTGATTTTTTTTTTTACTTTTTGAGTTGCACCGAACGGTGTGTGTGATATATATGAGACTAATTAAGCATTTTGTACACCTTTTTTGTGTGTTTTTTTTACGGGAAGAGATTATAAAACGTTTACTTTTTTGCTACTAATCACGGTGTGTGCCTGACACACGTTTCTATTGTGTTCTGGGCACATGAACCCTAATTCACCCCAGTCATTTTTTGTGTATTTTTTTTAGAGGCCACCTTGACTTCTTAAATCGTTTGTGATTGATGAGTGACTGGACCTAACTAAAAAGAGCGTAAAAATTCTATGTAACGCAAATGACTATTGAATTTTCCCTTTCTCGTGGGAAATCCTTTTTTCCAAAAGTCATTCTTGCAAAAACTGTTCAAAATGGATTTGCCAATTGGTTATGCACCCAGAAAATTATGTCAAAGTTTTAATGTATTAAAATAAACCTTTCTTCAAATTTTCATTACATTTCACTTTATGTCACCAAAGAAAAGAAATAATAATAAACATATTTTTGGTTTATATTTTCGGCAAATGTATCATATTTTTTTATGATTTCACCGTTTAGTTTTTTATACCCTACAACACTATGTGTTGGGGGTACTATAAGTTTGATTGGGCCAGAATTTATGTAACACCTCGAAATATTGGTTTCCCATATAGGAAAGTATATATGGATCTTCCTAGCTCGCCGAGCTGAGTCCATCTAGCTATGTATGTCCGTCCGTCCGTCTGTCCATGTTAATTTGTAATCACTCTACAGGTCGCAATTATGGCCCGATCCTAACGAAATTTTGCACGAAGGTGGGGTCAGAATAGAAGCCTATTTCTTTTGGCGATGATCGCCAAATGTTTAGGGGTTGAAATGGACCAAATACTGAAAAAATTTCGTATTTTGCAGTAGCTATACAGGTCGCAATTATAGACCAATGGACGCGGAATTTCGCATGTAGCTAGAGTTTAGGGCGGGGAAGAAGCCTACCAATTAGGGTGGTCATCGGATAATATTTAGCGGGTAAAATAGACCATATCTTTTGTGTTGAAAAGATTCAAAATTTTTCATTAACCCGCGAAATCACAAAGCCATGACAATGTTACTTCTGATCTTTACATTGATGTTAAGATCCAACAAATCGGATATATAGCAAAATATGTGCGATATATATGTCTATCAAAGAAGATATGCTTGAAAGATCTATTATGTGTCGAGAACGGCTGGACTGATTTCGACAGTTCTCATTAATTCAGAATGACCTCTTGGCAGGAAAGAAAAAACGTCTAAATAAATCGCATAAAAATATCTCTCTAAAGATGAAAATATTGATTTTGTAAAATTTTCTCATATTTTTTCAATTTTGTAATATTTTTGGCATATTTCCATTTTGGATTAAACATTTGGTAATATTTCTACAGCTAACAAAACTAAGTAGTTAGGATATCAGGATATCATATAGAGATCGCATTTATGGTCCGATCCTTACGAAATTTAGCATGGGGATAAGATGAGGGTCAGAATAAAAGCCTACTCTTTTTGGAGAAGATCGCCATATATTTAGGGGTTGAAATGGACCAAAAAACGACCAAATTGTCAGCAGGTCGTAATTATCGCCCGATCCTCATGCACATTTGAATGGGGGTTACCGGAAATTGCAAAAGCCAAGGAGTTTTGGATGACCATCCAAAAATATTCAATGTGTGAAATAGTTTGCCAACTTTTGTAGACAAAATACGAAAATGTCCATTCCAGAGACTTTTTGGAGAATTCACAAAAACAGGAAAGACGCACTTCTGACTCTTTCGTTGAAGAATATAGTCAAATGGCTGTATCTCATAAAGATGCGTTTCAGTCAAAAACCAATAATAAATGTCAATCTTTTGCCACTTCTGAGAGTTTATAGGTCTTTGGGAAATATTGGTTCCAGATCTAGGAAGAGCAAATAAGTTTAAGTTGCTATTATTCGAAAATTAGAAAACGAAACCCGATTGTTTTCTTTTATTATTTGTCACAATATCTTGTGGAATTTATTCGAGTATCTCGCCTATATAATCTGTATCGTTTATTATAGTGTTGTAGGGTATTCAACGGTCGGCCCTGCTCGACTGTAGCCTTTGCTTACTTGTTTAAAAACTAAATTGATAATTTTTTATACTATCAGCCATATGGCTACAATGGGTAAAATTTTTGAATAACCATGAAGCTTGTAAAATGCGAAATAAGCATCCGATTTCAAAGTCGGCCAACATTTCTATCAACACAAGATCTGTTGTGAAGGTGGACAATATCAGAATACTCCTTCTTGTTCCTCCCCCACAACAGGTCAAAATTTTAAGTAATAATAACTCTCAAAAAACGCGAACTTTTCAAAAAATTATCAAATATCTCATATAAAGTGAAGGAAGTAGCCCATATAAAATCCAAACCTGATACGTTTTAATATTTTTATCAGACTTTTGTCAGATACGAAATGGAAAACATTGTCCCACTACTTCGGAATCTCTTCTATGAAGGGTCGATAGTTTGAATAACCATAACGCTAGTCAAACTATATTTAAATAATAGAAAATTGGCTGAGGGTATACAGCTGTCGGCAATACCGACTGATTCCATTTAACATTATTAACATTAACACTATATTTATAATTATAACTATAAGTTTTGTGTAGAATATTTGGAGAATTCTGCATTAACTCACACTTTTGGACCTACAGCAGAATTTTATGCCTATATTTTGACTTGTTACGATCCTATTTAAAGGTGAACCAAAAAGTCCGAACTACAGATAGGATGAAATACAGGGTTGCCCATATTCGACGGACCCATCTGGCAACGCCATAACTTTTGACAGAGATGTCACATCGCTTAATGACATACCGCGTTTGAAGCGTCAGTCCAAGCAGATTTTTACCATGAACAAATACACGCCACGCGAAATAGCTGAAATTTACATTCAACAGAAGAAGTCAATTGTGAAAACTCAACGTGCTTTTAAAAATTAAAAAATGTGAGTAGTGCGCCTTCTAAGAACACCATAAAGCGTTTATACGAAAAATTTTCGACTAGTAAGGCTCTTTCTAATCCGAAGAGGCCATATAAAAGTCGACCAAGACGATCGGCTTAGAATATCGCTGCCGTACGAGCCAGTGTTGAGAGGTCCCCTAGAACATCCCAAAAACGTCGTTCTCAACAGTTGGGCATGGCTCGGTCCACTTTACAACGGATTATTCGCATTGATTTGCATTTGTTCCCGTACAAAATTCAATTGACGCAAAGAATGTTGCCTGCAGACAAGCCTCGTCGATTGGATAGGTCATGGGTCCGTCGAATATGGGCAACCCTGTACGTGGAAATTATCCTGCACGACAGATTTGATTTGATTTGAGTGGGCTATGTACTGTCAAAGGCCAAAAAGATTAATTACGCCTACCAGAGGCTATTTAAGATGCGAGGAGGACTGTCACCGGACATAAAACTGCTTATTTACAAGCAAGTTATCCGGCCCATAATAACTTATTCCTTCGCCGCTTGGACTGATATATCTTCAGCCCAAATGGAGAGATTATGGATATGGGAAAGATGGATCCTGGCATCGTGTTTAGGAATGAGGCCAACAATTGATGAGAATGGAATATATAGACGACAGGAACAACAGGAACATCTATAACTCCATAGAATTCAGCCGGAAAGAAGCCAAAACTTGTCAAATAGGATAGTGGAACAATTCCTGGACTACCAAGATTAAATCGCCAGTATGCAAAGAAGGAAGCATCTGCCACCCGCAGCTCTACTAAAACTACACGAAGACGTGGACCTGCACAGACAATTCTCTGTCATAGGCTGAAATATCCATTACGAATTACAAATACTAAATTTGAAGCACTTCCGGTGAATAACGTCGGTTAAATCGTTGAAATACCGAATATCGGGTGGTGCCGTTATATAGGGACTATACGAAGACGTGGACCTGCACAGACAATTTTCTGTCATAGGCTATAGTATTCATTACGAACTTCAAATACCAAATTTGAAATAGTTCCGGTAAATAATGTCGCTAAAATCATCAAAATACCGAATATCGGGGAGTACCATTATATGGGGGCTAACCAAAACGTGGACCTACATGACCCATTTTCAATACAATAAGTCCTGTAAAATGTATATTTGAATTAAAAGTTATCGACCTACTTCATTTCGTTCGAAAGCTAGAGTGATTTTCACAGACGAACAAACATCCCTAAATCGACATAGAATTTTATGCTGATCTAGAATATATATACTTTGTGGGGTCTAAAAAATGTATATTTCGAGGTGTTACAAACGGAATGACAAACTTAATATATACTCCGTACTATGTTGGACGGTATAAAAACACAAGTGTCCTAAAGTTCCACTTTCATCAAAGACATAGAATTATTAAGATAGGACAAGACATATTAAAAACATGGCAACCATGTGTGAACACCTCTGTTGTTATGATATTATGACAACATAGTTACCAATGTTAACTAATTTAAACCGCTAAGGTAGCATGCACATTTTTGGAAAGGTCTATGGAATAGAATTCTGAAACCGCATTTTTGAGTTTTTCAAACATTTTTTTTTCGTTTCTGATTGTGATTTTTAAATTGATATGCCTCTGTTATGTGCTGTTATTCAATATAGTAAAGCTATAAATCCTTTGCTCAGAATGCATTTTATCCAGTCTTTACCATTTCAGGTCTTTGCTTTCATATTCTATAGGGATTTCCCTGCAGTTATCGGAAAAATTTATTTTTGTCGCACAGTGTATTTTAAAACTTTCCCGGCAGATTCAGTAATACCACCCACTTAATGTACACTGGATTTTCTGCAAGTGCCTAATAAGTTCACTGAAGAACACTATTCATTAATGTTTGCCAAAGTAGACGCTGTCATGACCATAAATGTGTAAAGCACTTAGAAGGAAAATACGACCCTAGATATGATAATGTTGCCCTTGTTGCATTTAAAGCACACATATGTTAATCGATACACATATACATCGGTCTTCTACTTACCTTAGTCAAGGGGGGTAACGGTGGCGCCAGAACACTCGACGATGAAATTATACGACTCTATGGCAAGTAATTGCAGGCAATTTATATGCATTTATGCTAATTTAAAAGACAACAACAAATACTATTTTAACCGAAACCGTAACCCAAAATTATTTGATCCCAGCTAGAGTATATTCATATAAATGAGTGCATGTATTATTTGCTGTTATACCTTACACACATTGGAAAAAAATGTACACACACCTACATGTGAAATAATCTTAAAGTAGCATTATTTTAGGTGAAGTCTGTGGCTTTTATTCTCTTGGTGAGAAAAGTATCAAATTGAAATCTTACACATATTTTCACGAGGCATTGCAAAATTCCAAAGTGTTTCTGTTACAGTTGCGAAGTTGTGCAAAATGAATATTATGAGCGTATTGGGAATTTGACTGAATCTTCGCAGCCAGCCAGTTAACCCAGTGGCGGCAACTGCGCTCATGTTTCCAATCTACACATCATTTTTATCAATTATTGATGGAATCGACATCGTCTGGGCGTGAAAACCGCACCATGTAAAAAAGTGATTGAATACGTGATATCCATGCCAGCAATAGCGATTTAAGGCAATATCAAGTGCTCATAAGATCGGCTTCACAACAACCACTTGTCTTATCGGTGAGCTAAATGAGTGCTGGGAGGTGGGGGAGGGAAAGTTTCATGCCGAAATTCGTTGAAATAATAATTCTTGTTAACATAACATCTGTGATTTTTGTTCTTATGGGTTTCATTTCAAAGTATGGTGCAGTTTATATTGTCGGCACAGAAAACAATCCTACTCAACCAAATTTCTTTCAAGCATTCAATGAACAATTCATCCCCCTCTTCAACCCTCGCTAAGAGACCTCTTTATAATTGTTGGGGAGTTAAGGTTTTTGTTCACACTTCAAAAGTCAGCTTCTTATCCTTGTTTTTGGGTTTGTTTTGTTGGACATATGTAATGTATTATTTCACTATTGTTGTTGCCATTGTTGTTGGATGTGTCTCATCTGACTATGTGGTGTTTGTTGTTGTTGTTGTTGGTCTTGTAGCAGCCAGCCTCTGGGGTATAATAAATAAAATTATTTAAATAATCATTGCCCGTCACTGCTCAATTCTAGTTAATAGCGTTGTTGTTGTTGCTTTTGTATTTTGTCTTCAGTCTGCCACCGCTGGGTATGATGTCGTTTTTCTTCCCTGTCCCTTGGTAAAAACAAGTTAAATTCACATTCAACCCAATGGTTGTGTACGTATTTCGTTAAAATAATTTCAACTGATGATAATTAAAATCTTAAATTAATTTCATAATAATGTTTTCCCAGTCTATGGGGAAGAATGGTTCATTTATTGTTTTATTTTAAACTAGTTGGCATAGTCCGTTTTAGATTGTAATGGACCGTCCTTTTAGATTGTAATAATGATTTTTCAAATCAATCTTACAGTACGTTTATATATATGAGGGTTAACCCACTGGATTTGGATTTAAATTGTCATTTCCATTACTTTTACTTCAAATAAATCCTCTCAAAGTAGGTTAACCCTACAAAAAGTTCTAACGTAAACATGGCATTACAGTTGTTGTAATCGTTTCCATCCATTTATCTCAAAGGTACAACATTCAAGATAAATTAATGAAATATACACTTGTCGTATTTCTAAGCTGATTGGTACTGAAATTTCCACGTTGTAGTCCCTATCTGAAAAATTCAACATAGTTCTCTGTTTTGACATAAGTACAGGGTTGCCAATATTCGACGGACCCATGACTCTTTGGGCCCATTCCAATCGACGAGGCTTGTCCGCAGGCAACATTCTTTGCGTCAATTGAATTTTGTACGGGAACAAATGCAAATCAATGCGAATAATCCGTTGTAAAGTGGACCGAGCCATGCCCAACTGCTGAGAACGGCGTTTTTGGGATGTTCTTGGGGACCTCTCAACACTGGCTCGTACGGCAGCGATATTCTCGGCCGATCGCCTTGGTCGACCTTTATTGGCCTCTTCGGATTAGAAAGAGCCTTACCAGTCGAAAATTTTTCGTATAAACGCTTAATGGTGTTCTTAGAAGGCGCACTTCTCACATTTTTTAATGTTTTAAAAGCACATTGAGTTTTTACAATTGACTTCTTCTGTTGGATGTAAATTTCAGAGCGCTCGCGTGGCGTGTATTGGTTCATGGTAAAAATCTGCTTGGACTGACGCTTCAAACGCGGTATGTCATTAAGCCAAATATAAAAGTAGTACCATTTAGAACCTTCCGAATTTTTGTTGTACGAATTTCCAAAACCCCCTTCAAATCTTTATCCTAGACATTAACTGTGACTCTAATAACGAATTTTATTTCCAAAACAACTAATACCAATATTTCAAATGTCCAGCCCTATTTACCTAAAGCCAAATTGTATCAAATTTAATATCATTTATAACAATTCTTACACTTAGTACACATTTCCAAAACCATCTCAACATATTAACCCTATTTCCCAAATATTCCAAATGTTGAGATTTTAGTTCAAGTACCGAAAATACAAAAAGTACCATTATGTGGGCTATACCAAAGGGCGTTAAATATTTTTCTAAATATTTCAAGTTTTATATGGACACTAGCCGAGGACAAATAAAATCCGTTAAAAAATCTGTTAAAGTCCCAAAAATACTGAATAATGCCGTTATATTGGGGTCTTTACGACATGGACCTACATAAGCATTCTTTGTTATAAGCCACTACCATATTCTAATTCGAAACGTGAAATAAACGGTGAATAATGTAGCTTAAATCATCAAAATACCGTATATAGGGAGGTACCGTTATATCGGAGCTATACGAAGACCTTTACCTGCAAAGGCAATTCTCTGTCACAGGCTGTAACATCCATTATGAACTTAAAATACAACATCTCAAACAATTTCAGTGAGTATTGTACCTAAAATCGTCAAAATACCGAATATAGGGAGGGTATGGGGCCTATAAGATGAAGTGGACCTGCATATACAATTTTCTGTCATAGACTGTAGTTCCCGTTACGAACTCTAAATACGTAGTTTGAAACTACTCCGACGAATAATGACGCTAAAAACATCAAAATACCGAATATAGGGAGGCACCGTTATATGTTGGCTATATGAAAATATGGACCTACATGGTGAACTTAACCTGCCTATTGGCAAAATAAACATGTGTGCAAAATTGTACCCTTCTATCTCAATTCGTTCGAAACAAAGCGTGATTACGGACAGACAGACGGACGTCGCTAAATCGACTTAGAATTTTACGCTGATCAAGGATATATATGCTTTGTTGGGTCTGACATGAGTATTTCGAGGAGTTACAAACGGAATGACAAAGTTAATATATCCTCCATAGTATGGCGGAGGATATAATAATGTTTTATAGTTATAAAATTTACAATACAAAATAATTTACTTTTATCATACCAAGTAATGAGTAACGATGTCACAGAGTGAGTAAGTCTAACAAAGAAAACCTATGTTCACTGAAACGACATTTCATTTCAAATGAGGACCTGATATCCACAGTCTTTTTGTAAGACAATTGCAGTACGTTTACATATAGAAGGGTTAACCCACTGCATTTGGATTAAAATTGACATATCCATTGCTTATACTTCAAATAAATCTTCTTAAAGTAGGTTAACCATACAAAAAGCTCTAACACAAACATTAACCTCCGTTATATGGGAGACACACCACAATGTGGACCTATTGCACACAATTCTGTTGAAAAATGCTCCGAAATGGACGAAATGCTTAAAATGATGGGTACCGTTACATAGGAGCTACACGAAAAATTGGCCGGTAAAGCCCATCTTTGAACTTGATCTGAGTTCGCATATGTGCCAAATTTCAACACTCTATCTCAGTATCTTTGGAAGCATGTAAAAGGGAGCTCAAATCTTGCACAGAGTTGTCTTTTGTCTGCGGTCAGATCAAGTTCGCCCCCATATAATTGTACCTCCCTCCACATTTTCTAACGGAATAATTTAAAATTTGGTATTTAGAGTTTACAATAGGGTTTTCTTTATTTGATGCAATGTTGTGTATATATATCCACGTTTTCCTATTAGTATGACATCGAATAGAACTAACATATGAAAGCTGCATTCGATATCTTATACGAATTAACCGGAATTGTTTCAAATTTCGAATTTGTGACAGAAAATTCCCTATGCAGATCCAGCTCTTTGTATAGCCCCCTTGTAACGGTACCCCCCTATATTAGGTATTTTGAAGTTTTTGCTATATTATTTTTATTATTTTTTTTTCAAGTTTCGTATTTGCATATTATAGTGGCCTATGACAAAACTTTTCTATGCAGGTCTTCGTATAGACCCTAATATAACGGTAACTCATTACATTTTGTATTTTTATACCCTCCACCATACATAGTATTGAGGGTATATTAAGTTCGTCATTCCGTTTGTAACTCATCGAAATATTCATAATAGACCATTCAAAGTATATATATTCTGAATAAAAATTCTAAGACGATCTAGCGATGTCCGTCCGTCTGTGGAAATCACTCTAGCTTCCGCACGAAATGAGGCAGGTTGATAAAAATTTACCCAAGTGTATATTATGTCTGCAGGACTTTTGGTAATGAAAATGGGTGATGTAGGTCCACATTTGGTATAGCCCCCATATAATGGCGCCTCCCGATATTCGGTATTTTGGTGATTTAAGCGACATTATTTACCGAAAACATTTCAAATTTGAAGTTCGTAATGGGTACTACAGCGTATGACGTATGATATTAACAGAATTTTTAACGGATTTTTTTTGAAAATTGCCAAAATCATTCCAAATGGGCGAACTAACAGCTTTTTACTTGTTTCAATTTAAAACTTACTTCCAAATGGTGTATTCAAAAATTTGCCAGGCCGAACTTACTGCTTTTTACTTACTGGTTTAATTTAGATATATCATGGAAAATAAACACATACCAAATATCCACCAATAAATAGATTTAATAAAGCAGTCCTTTTATTTTTAGAACACCAGATTCAAATTTGTGTTAAATTAGATGTGATATATTTCAAAAGTTAGACATTATCTTCATTCGTGCAAGGTAGGCAAAAGTGGCGTGGGCTGCTATCATTAAGGTGTAACATCAGCGTTATCGGTTCCTACCGCTTTCGACTTTTTGACTTCATGAACCCTTACCACCTTGATTTCATAAGGGTGTGTGCATGTGTCGCTGTTTTGCAATGGCATTGAGAATTTAGTCAACTCTTTGTGGCACGAACACGTAATTAATTTTGATTCGCAATGACCTATTTTTAAAACAGTGCCGCCTGACAAAGGCAATTTCCAAAGTTTTCACTATATTTTCCAACGGAAACATTTATACAGAATTGATCCACTTGTTGGTGTAGCCCTCAGCGGTACCAATCGCAATGGAGCACCGACTCCTCTAAACTACTTAAATGGTATTTTAATTTCCTAGTGACATTTTTCAGCCGAGTTAGCTATATTTTTCTGCTTGATGACTGGACGAATAGGATATAGGTTTTAACAAGGTATTATCCATATGTTCTTTTGCGGGAAATTCTTGGCTTGGAATTGCACTTAAAATATAGATGTAACCATTTCAAATATTGTATTTTTTTTTTAATTCATACGTTGGTAAATGAGCAATAAAAAATTAGTATAGGAAATTGAATAATTATGGCCGTAAATGCGATTTGTGAAATGAGTTGCAATTACAATTAGAAAAGCAGCAACACACAATTGTTAAAAAGCAGCAGTTAGTCGTATGACATTCTGTCGTTCTGCTATTTGACATTTATTGTTTTGGCAAATTAAATAATTTCAATTCATTGTGGAAAAATTGCTGGCACTTTGTTCTTTATTCAATTCCATACTGCATGCCCCCCATATGTATTTGGAACTTACAAAAAAAAAAACAGCCCAATGCGAATGATGATTACTTGAATATCAAATACAAATGACTTCATGTCAGTTGTGATTACAGCAAAATGACATTTAAGTTGAAATTGTTTCTTGTCATGACACGCCATTACTATGCAGACATACAATATTCACTTTTATAGGGTATCATCGAAGCGAGTGAATATTTTTATACCCTCCACCATAGTATGGAGGGTATATTAAGTTTGTCATTGCGTTTGTAACACCTCGAAATATACATTTTGGACCCCACAAAGTATACATATTCCTGATCAGCATAAAATTCTATGTCGATTTAGCAATTTCCGTCCGTCTGTTCATCTGTGGAAATCACTCTAGCTTCCGAACGAAATAAAGTAAGTTGATAAAAATTTACTCAAATGTGTATTATGTCTGCAAGACTTTGAAAATGGGCCATGTAGGTCCACGTCTTCGTATAGCTCCCATATAACGGTTCCTCCCGATATGAGATACTTTGATGATTTTAGCGACATTATTTACCGGAACTACTTTACATTTTGTATTTGAAGTTTGTAATGGATACAACAGCATATGCTAGAAAATTGTCTGTGCAGGTCCACGTTTTATAACCCCCATGGTACCTCCTTGTATTTGGTATTTTGATGATTTTAGCTACATTATAAACAATTTTTTTTAAGTTGCGCATTTGAATATTGTAATAGCTTGTGACAAAAGTTGCCTATTGCCGTCTTTTAGACCCTAATACTTTTAACGGATTTAATTTTTTTGAAAATTTCCAAATTTATACCATATGTTGGAGGGTATTCAAGCTCACAGCTTTTTTATTTGGTTTTTTTTTTAATCAAATAAAAATTTTATAAAGAGCGAAATTTCAAATGAAAAAAAAATAAACAAACTATATTTTTTATGTCAAGTTCTCATAAAATAAGAATCATCAGATTTTATAAATAAATATAAATTGCCAATGAGTCAAACTTTAAGCACTTTCTAAAAACTGTGGCACCCTATTGCTTCACCCTTTTAATTAAAGTTTTAGAGTTTTACTACTGCCTCGCGTCTGTGACTACATGGAAAACAATTTACATATTTTTACACAAGACAGAAAGGAAATGCAAATTGGCAGAGAACTATTTTAATATTGAATTTAGTCATTACCTGAGTCTATTTCGAATATTTCATTTATTTATTTCCTTATTATTATGATGTTCAATTGACATAAAAAGGTAAGATATGTTTTTGCAACTAACACTGCGTAAGATTTATAGTATTAAAATGTATGTTCTACAATATGACGGAAGCCCCCTTAAGACAAAATCCATTTTGGAAGATTTCGGTCTTGAATAAATGTCATAGAGCCCTGCCTAGAGGATAGGTTTTTGATCGGGGGTATTTGTCCAATATTTATGCACTCCGTCGTGTTGTTAGGTATGCAGAACAATTTCGCACGAAAGTTGTGGTCCATTTTACAGCTAAATGAAAACCAATAGCAATCCTAAATGCTAGACTTCTTCCCTGTCCTTAACTCTCTTCTCTTGTAAACTTCCGTGTCGATTGGTTATTAGTTGTGACCTGTATAGCGACTGCAAAATCAGGAGAAAATGGTCTATTTGAACCCCTAACAAAACAATTCCATACAAAATTTCGTGAGGATCGGACGGCAATTGGTATTGCGGGGTTTAGCGAAACTTTAGAAAATGCAAAATTAAAGTTGTAAATCAAATTGTACTCAAAAAAAAAAAAAAATAAATAAATAAATAAATCTATATATATAAAAGAAAGTTGTGTTAGTTACTACGCTTATAACTTAAGGACCGCTGGACTGATTTTAACAATTCATACAAATTCGGAATTGTCTCCTGTCCGAAAAGGATAATATCCAAAAAAAAATCGCGTAAAAATATGATATATTAACATTTTCATTTTGACTTTTGAAATGTACAATAGTAATGTTTTATTTTGCATGATTTTTTTCCATTTCGACTTACTTTTTTCTAACGTACATTTGTAGTGTTTTTTATATTTTATTTTTGAATTCGAATATTAATACCAATTTATTTAATTGACTTGATTTCTTGAGAACTAAAATTGATGGCGGGTTACATGGAAGTGTAGTACCGAATTATGTGATGGAGAAACCGAATTGATGATACTGAAATAATTTAACGCGGTCACACCAAAGTTAAAAGATTAAGATTACTTTTTCAAAATCGCTAAAAAATCACGAAAAAGGAGATTACAAAAATTCTCAAAACGGGAAAATATCGAAAAAAAAAAAAAATTTCAATGGAATTGAATTTTAAAATCATAGTACATTCTATTGACAAACTTTGTAAGGATCTTTAAATAGTTGTTGTTATTGTTATTCCTTTTTTTCAATTTGTATTATCACATTGACTTCAGTGAATTTTTTGTGAACCAAATAAAGAACAATTTTTCACTATATTCAATTTTTCACCAAAAAACGAAATAAGTGCGAAATACGATGTTAACTGACATCTACCTTTCAACTCCAGGACCTACATCGTGCTTCAGCTGGCAGATGCGCACACACATACATAATCAAAAATGACCGAATAAGCCTAATGAGGCTCATTTCAAAGCGTGGACCTACTTCTTTCATGTGACAATAATCCGTCTAATGAGAGCTCAAAATGCATATTTTTTTGGGAGTAGAATCAGTAAAATACCAAATATAAAGGGTGGAAAATAGTAGAGCGAATGGGACTTTTGTAAGAAAAGGATTTCTATCCTTCCAGAAATTCTTTCCAAATATTCAAGATACCTTAAATCGCTTTTGCAGGTCATAATATCGATCATAACTCACGGATAAGAGTACAACCCGATTTCATATTTATATAACCATCGTATGATTTAAGCTATTTTTGGGGTCTTCGCCACTTTCTTCTATTTTTTGGCCCTTATTTGGCACCTTTGTTTCTAAGGGGGTAGAGAACCTCTTCGCATAAAATTTTCGGAATAGGGCCCATATAGGTCTTGATCACATTCATCAATTGATTTGGTTAAAAAATTGTATTTATGCTACCCTGGGGTAAGGAACCATCATACAGATAATTGCCACATCGGAATTTCTTTAAGTAAAGTCCCCACTTTGGAGTATCCCCAAGTCCACTTTCAAAGGTAATGTGTGGTCAGCAAAGAAAATTTTGTATTATTTTGAATTTGTAACCCCCAAGAGAATATTGGTTGGGAACGTAGATTTGGGATGTACATCTGTATGAAATAAATTGTGAAAACATGAACAAATTACAAATATAAGAAAGTAACACGGGACCGAATATTTGTTGAATCGTCTTTGAATTGTACTATGATGAAAAATTTGGACTTTATGTGGTCTCCAACTTATAATTTAAATGACAAATAAAATTAATTCCCATCTTACGGTAATGGGTATAAAATAGTAACTATATGTGACTATTCTGAAATCAGTCTGTCCTCAATTATGAGGTGGATAAAACTATTTCTACTTATTTAAATCACGTGATTTTTTTCCAGTTTGATATGCTATGTTGTTCTGCTTTATTTCTGATTTGGCCTCTATTTGTCATCTTGGATTATAAGGGGTGAAGAAAGTTTTCAATATAGGTCGATGTTTCGGAGTAGTGCCCATATGAAGGTACCTCCTGATTTTACCATATTTCAACTAAAAATGCATAAAAATTTCAACATACCTACAAATTTAGAATTTTCTCCATGTAATAGTACCCCCTCAAATTCACATTTTGAAGGATAAACAGACCGACATGGTTAGGAGGACTTATGAGGACTCTGATGCACAATCTGAGGTGCTAATTGGTTTAAAAAAGAAATTAAATTCCAAATTACTGCTCATTTGACTAAAAATTAAAAATTAATCGACCAGTACGTGAACACCTATAACAGTTATATCTGTGAATATCTGAAAAACTACAGGGCGGCAACGCGGTCCGGGCCAGCTAGTAAATAAATAAAAAAATCTCAAGAGATTTAAAAAAAGTAAAAAAGCAGTAAATTCGGCCGGGTCGAACTTGGAATACCCTCCACCATTTGAAACTAATTAGAAAATTTTCAAAAAAAAAAAAAAATAAATAAATAAATAAATTCCATAAAAAATCAGTTAAAATCATTAAAATACCTAATATCGAAAGGTGCCGATATATGGGGGATATACGATATTGTGGACCTATAAAGACAAATCTATATCTGGGTGTAAAGTACTTACAAGGAACTGCGTGTGTAGATTTCCAGATAATTTAATTGGAAAATGTGGCTAAAATCGTCAAAATACCGAATATAGGGGAGTACCGTTATATGGGGATATACGATATTGTGGACATATATAGACAATTCCGTTTCAGGGGGTGAAGTGCTCACAAAGAACTCCGTGTGTGGATTTTAAGACAATTCCGTTGAAAAATGTGGCTAAAATCATCAAAATACGATACCGTGGACCTATAGAGATAATTATCTTCCAGGGGATAAAGTACTCGAAAGGAACTCGTTGTGTGGAATTTCAGACAATTCCGTTAAAAAATGTGGCTAAAATCATTAAAATACCGAATATCGGGGGGAATCGTTATATGGGGGATATACGATATCGTGGACCTATATAGACAATTCTTTTTCAGGAGGTAAAAAACTCACAAGGAACTCCTTGTGTGGATTTTCAGACAGTTTCGTTGAAAAATGTGGCTAAAATCATCAAAATACCGAATATCGGGGGTACCGTTATATGGGGGATATACGATATCGATACAATTCTGTTTCAGGGAGTACAGTGCTCACAAGGAACTCCTTGTGTGGAATTTCAGACAATTCCATTAAAAAATGGGGCTAAAATAATCAAAATACCGAATATCGGGGGGTACCGTTATATGGGGGCTATACGATATCGTGGACCGATATAGCCCATCTTCGAACTTGACCTGCCTGCAGACAAAAGAGAGATCTGTGCAAAATTTTAGCTTCCTATCTTAATTCGTTTAGACTGAGCGTGATTACAACAGACGGACGGACAGGGCTAAATCGTCTTAGAATTTTACGCTGATCAAGAATATATATACTTTGTTGGGTCTATAATGATTATTTCGATGAGTTACAAACGGAATGACGAACTTAATATACCCTCCATACTATGTATGGTGGAGGGTATAAAAATTGAGAAAAATGTAACAAATATATTCACTTTTATGTTGTCATATTTTTACGCTATTTTCTTAGATTTTATCCTTTTCTGGCAAGAGACCATTCCGAATTGAATTGTGAAAAACAGTACATCGGTTCTTGGCTTATAAGCAGAATTACTAAGATCTATTTCTATTACATATATATCTTATCTTTTTTGCTATATATCCGATATCTTTGCTTTTAATGTTTTTGTGATTTGGCCGAAATAACAAATATTCGCTGTTTAGTTGAAAGTTATAGTTTATTTTACCCGCTAAATATTGTTCGATGACTTCTTCTGGGCTTCTGCCTAGCCCTATTGGTTTATAATTGTGGCCTGTAGAGCAACAGTAAAATCAGGTAATTTTTCTGTTTATGGTCCATTTCAACACATAAATATTTTGCGATCATCTCGAAAAACATTAGCCTTATATGCGGACCACCCTCTATTTTTAATTTTGTGAGGATCGGACGACCTGTAGCGTGATAACAAATTAACATGAACAGACATACGGTCGAACATACATAGTTAGTATAAAAATTCGAATATTTTTCATCAAAAATTTTCCCATTTTGATTCAAAAAATTCTGCAGCATGATTTATATACTTATACATGCGGTCATACATATTGTTGAAGTACTTTTTACACTCCGGCTATTAAACTTCAAAAACATTTTCTAGCAATGCAGATCGTTGGCCACGAAAGTTGTTGGTTTTACGACGTGTTTACCATCAACCGGTCAAAAAGGTTCTGCTTTGACTCGGTATGCAAGAGCGATCAATGGCATGTCGCAAAACTTCAGGAAAATAAATTGTTTTAAACTGCTCAGAATTGATCACCTATATCCACATGAGCAGTTTTGCCAAGGAATATTTTTCATGACCGCTCCTAACATAAGTTTGATATAGATATTACCACTGATCAAGTTTTGATTCCCTACTATAAAGGAATTATTATTGTTCAAAATGTTTACCAGTTGTGGGGGACTGTAGTGTCCCGAAGGATATTGTGTATGTTTTGCAAAGCTGATTTTCTTTTCACCGTAGAATTCATGAGGAGGAAGGACTGCGGGAGCCTTTGATTTTGCTAGCTATCAGTCGGGCGGGGAGGTTCGGTCCTTTTCCGCACAAATCTGTATCCACTACAAGTAAATGTTATAGACTCCCTATTTAGATAAAAACAAACATGGTATCTATTGATTCTAAATGGAACATAATGACTAACACAACTAAAATGCCCTAATGTCAGTCATTTAGAAGCAAAAAAAAGAAGAAAAATAAATAAATAAATATGAATAGGTACAAGTCTTTTCCAACATAATTCCCACGAGATTGTGTATGGGAAAGCGCATCGATTCCCCCACCTACCAATGTCCTATAAGCGCCAAGTAATTTTTATTAGGACCCCTAACGTACTTACATAATTTCTTCTTCACATCATTAGGCTAGAAAACATAAAAATATTTCTTTACAATTCCATTTCGTGGCAATCAAAATTCAATTTATTCAACTCATGGTATATATAGGTTATGATATACAGCTAAATAAAATATTACTAAAAATTATTAATTAGTTTTAAACAAAAAAAAAAAGGAGATACCAAAAAATATTTTTGTATCTCAGAGGATTAAGGTTTCAAGAAAAGATACAATTTCTGCTCCTAAAGCAAAAAAGGAAAAAAAAATAAACCTATGCAAAGCAGAAATAAAAAAATCTAAGCAATCATATAGAAACTGACATGATTATAAACATACATACATGTGAGTGCAGAATAATGTTTTTTTCTTTTTGTTGTGATCATATGTAATGAGAGACCACAAATCAATGAGAGCGATGTTTTGGTTCTTTAAAACTGTTATACAAATTTAACATTTTCACCACTTTTGTGAGTGTACCATTTGCTTTACGTCCTCTCATTACATATGGGTCATATCAATTCTGTGTAAGAGAAAGCAATAAAGAGATGTAAAAAAAAAATATCAGCTGTTTTGACTTACCACCAATATCACCATTTGAAGAAGGCCTCCTGCATACTGTGACTGATGGCTGCTGCTAAAATTTAATATGAATGGGGACAAAATCAAAATGCTGTCTCTTACAAAGATTATCACTCTTGCAGTAGATTCCTCTCAAATAATATAATGTAAGTGACAACTTCAACTATACGATGTTAAAAAAAAAATTACTTATATACGATGGTGTCTGGTATTCATGTTCAGTAGAGTTGCGATTGTCCGATGGGGATTACTGGGATGCATGTTGACCTTGCAACATGATAATATTTACGTTGGAATATTGTATCTTATGGAATCCTTGTATCTTGTGGGTAGTGTATTTGATAATAGGAGGAACCGGCGGATTTATTTTCATGGCCAAAATGGGTTATGGAAAAAGTTGGCAATAATACCGTGGTGATCCAAGATGATATTTCTCTACGGTAGCCTTCTCCACTATACGGGTTTCAATAATGCTACTCATAGGCAGATTCAAGTAGTTTTTAAATGGTAATGTCATTGGTCCAATTTGGTGACCAGGAATAAAAATGTGGACACGCTACCCTGTGGGCAGCGTGAATCCTGCTTAAGCAGTTTTTTTGTTGTCGCCGATTGTAATTTAGGGCTGGTTTAAAATATTTCCACATATATTTTCTCCTGTTTTTTTAAAGAAATAAGTTTGATGTGTAAACTAAATCATAAAACTTTTTAATATCCATTCTCACCTTTTGGAGTATAGATAAATATTCTCGAGCGTCTAAATATTGTGTTTTAGATAACACAATGTTGAAATATGTTCCCTTTAAATAATTTAGGATTGCAATGTAGCAAGTGGATCACTTTATAGACTTAGTATGATGTTAACACTTCAGATATTCGAGTAGAAAGGAAGTTGATATATGGACGTTTGCAACATGTTACCTTTGATATTTGGTTAAAATGACATTTGCTAAAACATCGAAAATTAAAAGGACAATGTTGCCACATTTAAGTTATTGATACATAGTTGCAACAACAAGTATCCACAATCCGAATCTTGAAGATAGCTATATTAAAAAGTTATGGACATAAAGAGGAATAGCAGCAGGCATTCATACAAAATTCATGTATGCATAATATTTCCTTACATTTTCTGGTTTTTCATTGGATTAGATTTTCGTTAGATATATTTATCAAACATTTATGTTTGATAAACAGATATTTAGTCCGGTAACAAACCATTTACGCTCTAGCTCTTCGCATTAAGTCACCACAACAAACATCAGATCAAAATATAATTACAAAAATATTAATAACTTTGATCTAACTGAGCTAACTGTCAATTTGTTTATCTTTCATCAACCTGTTCGTAAACATTCCGTTTAATCATGTTTGCATGCATTATCCATAAAAAAAATGTTGCATAGAATTTTGAAGGAATTATTTGATTCAAAAAAAAAAAAAATAATAGAACATAAGTGTATAAAAAAGTCAAAATGTTTTGTTATCCCTTAAATTGTCAGTGGCTAAACCCTCATTTAAGTGAAATATCGGAATTGAGGACATACAATATTTTCCACTGTGAATGTTCCAGTTAAAGCTAGCAGACGCTTGTCACCAACGAGCCCATGTGAACTTCTAGGTTACAATATACGCTTGGTAAATATATTTAATCTGCATGTCAGTAGAACTGAATACAATAATCGTTCGTTTTCAATGGACTACGTAGCAGTCTTCATAAATGTACATTACAAAACCGAGTAATTCGCTCAATTTTGATGGCGAATTAATAGGAAAACGTACATTTATGTGCGTATATCCTTCGCATGGAAAGTACCAACCAATTTTCCATTAATATCCTCAAGGACATAATAATGGCTTCCGAGTTTTTCACGGACTTTAGCCTTTAAGAAAACGGGTGCCAATTTGGCATTGAAATTCTTCTGCATATTCGATTGAGCGAAATTACGTCTATATACTTCCTGTCCAACGGAAAACGTTTGTTGGCGGGTACGGAGATTGTACTGTTTCTGGTTCTTTTCGAAAGCTTGTTTGATATGACTCCCTAGGTCTTGTCGAATAAGCTGCATTTGGTCATCATGCGTTAGCTTAACGGAGGGTTCGCTCAAAAGATGTAAGGATCTCAAAAGTTCATAGGTGGATGCATGCGTGACCATATCAAAACCGAACACAGCATGGTAGGGCGAACAGTCGATTGACTGGTGATAGGAGTTACGCAGCGCGCAGCTTATGGCTGATAGGTTTTCATCCCATTGCCTATGGTCACCTTTAAGATATGATCTGATTCCAGATATCAGAGATCTATTAACCCTTTCTGCAGCGTTGGCCTGCGGTGAGTATAAAGCCGTATATATATGGTTTATACCCAAGGACGTAAAAAAGGCGTTCAAGTCATTAGATCGGAATTGGCTGCCGTTATCACTGACTATGTATTCTGGAACCCCGTATATGTGAAAGATATGTTTTTGCAGAAAGTCTTTTATGGCTGCCGAATTGAACTTCTTCAGTGGGCAGAGCCAATGAAATTTTGTCAGATGGTCAAGAACGATGAATAACCCAATATGTCCTGTTTTGGTGCGAGGGTAAGGACCAAGGATATCAATGTACATCCTTTGAAAAGGACGAATAGAAACTGATGGATTAACCATAGGTGGCTTCATCACCATGTTAGGAGATTTAGATTGTTTGCATGTTTCACATTCTCTTACATATTTTCTAATATCTGAAACCATACCTGGCCAGAAGAAATGTCGCCTTAAGAGCAGAAGTGTTTTTGTCATGCCTCCATGGGCGGCAACTGGAGTGTCATGAGCAACTGAAATGACTCTATTTCTCAATTTCTGAGGAACCCATAACTTCCAGGCTTCCTGCTCTCGTATTTCATCTCCAGTATAATGTTGCGTTCTATAATAAACGTATTTGTCGACAATTTTCACGTCTGGAAATTTGGACGGATTTAGAGAAATTTTTTTTTAAGGTCTTTATAATCCTCATCTTCGAATGAGGGGGAATTTAAATCGATTTCTGGTACGGACATTTCAATGGTTGCAATTTCTTCATAGGGTATTCTGGATAAAGCGTCAGGGACTACATTATCCTTCCCTTTCCTGTGGCTTATCGTGAAATTATAGCTTTGAAGCTTGAAGACCCACCGTGCTAGCCGACCAGTTAGGTCTGGCTGCCGCATCAGCCATAGCAAACTTGAGTGGTCCGTTATAACCTCAAACTCCTGGAGTTCCAGGTAACATCGAAACTTTTTAATTGCCTCGATGGCTGCCAGGCATTCTCTCTCTGTCACGCTGTAATTACGTTGGGCAGTGTTCAACTTCTTGCTCATATAGGCGATGGGCTTCTCATGACCTTCGTTATTTAGTTGAACAAGAACTGCACCAATGCCGTAATCACTGGCGTCACAGTGGAGGTAGAATTTTTTCTTAAAGTCGGGATTAATCAGAACAGGAGCCGTGGTCAAAAGGAGTTTTATCTTTTCGAAAGCCTTTTGGGCTTCGTCGGTCCAATTAAATTTTTTCTTTGTGGACACCACGTCTGTGATAGGAGATACTACAGTTGAAAAATTCTGGATAAATCTCCTATACCATCCTGCTATGCCGAGGAACCCTCGAACCTGCTTGATGTTTTTTGGAATGGGCCACTGCATTATAGCTCTAATTTTCTCATTGTCTGTCATTATACCACCATTCCCTATGACATATCCTAGATAGTTCACTTTTGTCACACAAAAGTGACTTTTTGAAATATTTAGTGTGAGGTTTGCCTTACGGAATTGACTTGATATCGTTATTAACGTCTGTAGATGAGTTGGAAAATCTTCGGAGACTATGACCAAGTCGTCTAAGTACCCAAAGACGCTGTGGCGAAGATTGGGTGGAATTATTTCGTCCATGAGACGACACATTGTTTGAGCTGCATTACACAGCCCGAAGGGCATGACCACGAATTGGTACAGGGGCCTTCCCGGGACTGTGAATGCAGTCAATGGTTTAGACTTCTCATCCAACCCAATTTGCCAAAAGGCATCTTTTAAATCTAACTTGGATATTATATTGGCCTTTGGTAACCTAGCAAATATTCCTTCGATATTAGGTAAAGGATACGCGTCCTTTTCCGTTACCGAATTTAATTTTCTTGCGTCAATACAAAGCCTTACTTTATTGGGTTTCACCACCAACCTCATCGGAGAACTCCATGATGAGTTTGATGGTTCTATCACTCCCAGTTGTAGCATTCTGTCAACCTCAGCAAACATCAGTTTTTCCACTGCAGGAGATACAGGGTAAAACCGTTGTTTGATGGGTTGAGCAGAACCTACATTTATGCTGTGTTTTAAGAGGTTGGTCCGTCCTAATCCTTGCGTCTCGAAGTTCGGAAAAAGCTCTATTACGGCTTTCAACTGACGACGTTCGTCATCTGTAAGAGGATAAAAGTCAGCATTCGTTTCTTGGGGGCTATCAATTGTTTCTATCTTTGTAGTTATTGATGTACACGGAAATTTCGGTATTTGGCATTTCTCATTGATAGGACAATTGGAAGAAATTATATGATCGGAACCCATTATATTCGGAATAAGATCAAAACTTCGACAAAAGTCAATGCCCAAAATTAAGTTTTGCGAAATATTGGGTATAATAAATAAACGAAGCGGTTTTGTTTGCCCTTTAAAGGATATGTTAACTTCTATCCAACCATAAACTGCCTGTGCACTACCATCGGCTGTTCTCACAGAAGATTTTATTTTATTAAAATTTGAAAACTTAGTAAAATCGGTCAATGCTAGATCCGAACCAATACAACTTATGTTGGCACCAGTGTCAATTAGCCCAAGCTCATCAAAATTCAAAAAGGACACTTTTGCATAATACCGTAAGTCCTTCGGATTAGCAACTATTGTAGAAACTAGAAGTTTCGAGCATAGCTTTTTTATTTTAAAGTAAGTTCTGTATCTTTTTGTAGAACGTTTGGGTTTTTTGACTGGTGTAGAAAAAATGTCTGATTTATTGAAAATTTCGTCTCTTTTTTTGTGGTATAGTTGCCATCTTATATGGAAAGGCATTTTAGGGAATATGATTTTGTTAACATCGTATTCTGAATAAGTCTCGTTTGCTGCTGGTCTTTTCAAAATGGTAACTGGTTTCTGAATAAAGTCGTTTTTGGCAGAATTTGAATCTAAATGAAGTACTTGATTAGGGTTCGAGAGGGGTTCTGCAAGTTCTATACTGATTTGTCCATGTGAGGACCGAACGTTTTCAAGTTTTTTTGAACAAGTCTGTTTTCGATTTCCACACTTCATGCAGTTAGGCTTGTACGTGTTTTTAGTCCCACATCCGTAGCAGAAAATGCTACGGTCCTGAAGGCAATCTTGCCAGTGGTGACCCACAGCATCGCAGTTCCAGCAAGTGGACATGATTTCTGCCTTTTGCAATGCATCAATAGATTGTTCAATATTATCATTTAATAGAGTTGGGTCATTGCCACCTAAGGCTATTTCCGATATATTTCGACGAGGCATTTGATACTGAATGTTTCGACATGGTAATGTTTTCTTGACATATTCGTCATTAAAAAAGGTCTCTCGCATCTGCACGAGCTTACGAAGATGCGATAATGATGTAATGGGTACGTACAGTAGGTTCTGCCGAATATCTGGCCGAAGATTTCGGGCCAAAATTTCGATAAGTTCACCTTCTGTCATTGCTCTGGGCAGTTTGTCGGCCATGCTTGAAACGGCTTCAAAGAAAGATTCAAATGTTTCGTTTGGCTTTTGTTTTCTTGCCCGCATCTCTTCTTTTATATCATAAGAGGATTTAAATACTTTATACTGGTCTACCAAAGCTTCGCTAAATGACTCCCATTCTATGAACTTCACTTGCTTGTGGTAGCGCCAGTACCAGTCTCTAGCTTTTCCTGTAAGAAGACAATTCAAATTCTTACAAATGACGCTATAATCTCCATTAAAATAATCGTTCGTCAACGATCCTAGCCTATACAAAAAGTCATCAACACCTAAGCCATTTGAGGACCCATCGAACTTAAGGTTCCAGTTCTGAATTATGGACGTTATTTTATCAAATGGCATGCCATTAGTTGCACTCATTGGTAGATTTGCAGAGCAATTTAAACCACTAGGATTATTGATATTCTGATTATAACATTGTGGGTTACCTTGAAACACTCTCTGTTGATTAATGTTATGAGTATCATTGTTTAATTGTAGAAATCGTAAATTCATCCCCGGAGGATTTAATTCAGATTGATTATTAGGATTGGCTAGATTTTGACTTAAACTCGGCCCATTTAAATACACCTGATTTTGGGCGGTATTGTTAGCTCTACTTCTTAGAGGCAAACTAGAAGAAGGTTGACTATTTTGAGTTACTTGCTGTTGTTGTGATTGCTGTTGTGAAGATTTAGCTGGGTGATTGGTGTTGTCATTAGGGTTAACGAAAGTATTGTTGCAAATATTATCACTACTCCTAGGAGCTAAATTCATATTTTGAAGAATTTTTATTAGGCTTGCTTCAACTATTTTATCTATTTCATTCGTATTAATGGAATTATTGGGATTTACATTTTGTATGGGCGAAAATATTCGTGGAGATACTTCTGTATTCCTACTAGGTGTTGGTAAGTTTTCACCAAAATACGTTACATTTGGGTTTTGTTCTGAACAGGAGTTATCATTAAATAAGTTTCGAGAAGCATTCCTCGTGTTATAACGTTTCGACATTGCCCCCCTTCCTTTACCTCGAGCGCCAGTTGGTTTATGTATTGAAGTAGGTTTGGTTTGTAAAACACCGTCTCTTAACTCTACATGTTCACAGGACCTTTTGCAAATAGGACATTCTGTTGATGTCGTCAAGTGATTTTCGATACAAGATCGATGAAAAGTGTGTGAACATTCTTTTAAAACAAGGCAATCCTCACTTTCTGTCATAATTTCTTTACAGATGGTACATATCGGAGGTACAAGAGAGGAGGCTGCCGTGGAAGGCAGTTGTAAAGAGGGTGGTGGAGGAGAGTTTTGCACCGGCATCTTGAATAATTCTTGAAAATATTTTGTTTAAAAATTAATTTTAACCCACAAATAATGGATATATTAATAAAAATATTTTATTAGATCAAATACTGAAGTTACAAGAATCAGGATAATACAGTCTGTCTATACATATGAATATACATTTTAGTTTAAAGTGAAAATATAATAGTTATTAGATTGTTGATCAAAGTATGTGCTTTGCCATAAACGAACTTTCACTTCCATAAAACGGAAATTAAATAAATTGAAATAATACATTGAAAAATAGAGATGAGTTCGCATTCCATAATATACAATATTCTAAAAAAGGATTAATAAAATGTGTTTGTAAAATTTAAATATATATTTAAGCTGTTATGTTTTCTTGCCATGAAATCAGTGAAGAAGATATGTGCGATGTTGAAAAAGACAACAAGTATAGGAAACAAAATTCTGGGCTATGGAACATTGTTAAATACAGTCAAAATCTATAAAAAGGAGCAAACCAACAACATTTTTTTCTGTCATGTATCCTTTCATAACAGTGGTCACTAAATTGCCATTCCGCTAAAATAATGAAATCCTTGCTGTAAGGAAGGGTATTGATATCTCAGCTCACTTTTAAATTTTCACTTATCTAACAAAAATTTCAAATAGAATTCTCAACATGTGCTTGTAACTCAGCTTTACGAAATGGCTGTAGAATTCAGTCGGTTAGCTATTCCGGACTTAATACACCAGAATGCCAAAATGTCCTTAAAGAAATCTGCAGCTATTCGTAAAGGGGGTCCCAAGTTCATGAGATCATTCGATCTGAAATTAAATGAAATCTAAACATGTTAGCTAAATTAACAAGAAAAATAAAAATAGAGCCAAATGATGAGCAACATCGTTTCGCAAAATACTGTAGTGTCCCGAAGGATATTGTGTATGTTTTGCAAAGCTGATTTTCTTTTCACCGTAGAATTCATGAGGAGGAAGGACTGCGGGAGCCTTTGATTTTGCTAGCTATCAGTCGGGCGGGGAGGTTCGGTCCTTTTCCGCACAAATCTGTATCCACTACAAGTAAATGTTATAGACTCCCTATTTAGATAAAAACAAACATGGTATCTATTGATTCTAAATGGAACATAATGACTAACACAACTAAAATGCCCTAATGTCAGTCATTTAGAAGCAAAAAAAAAAAGAAGAAAAATAAATAAATAAATATGAATAGGTACAAGTCTTTTCCAACATAATTCCCACGAGATTGTGTATGGGAAAGCGCATCGATTCCCCCACCTACCAATGTCCTATAAGCGCCAAGTAATTTTTATTAGGACCCCTAACGTACTTACATAATTTCTTCTTCACATCATTAGGCTAGAAAACATAAAAATATTTCTTTACAATTCCATTTCGTGGCAATCAAAATTCAATTTATTCAACTCATGGTATATATAGGTTATGATATACAGCTAAATAAAATATTACTAAAAATTATTAATTAGTTTTAAACAAAAAAAAGGAGATGCCAAAAAATATTTTTGTACCTCAGAGGATTAAGGTTTCAAGAAAAGATACAATTTCTGCTCCTAAAGCAAAAAAGAAAAAAAAATAAACCTATGCAAAGCAGAAATAAAAAAATCTAAGCAATCATATATAAACTGACATGATTATAAACATACATACATGTGAGTGCAGAATAATGTTTTTTTTTCTTTTTGTTGTGATCATATGTAATGAGAGACCACAAATCAATGAGAGCGATGTTTTGGTTCTTTAAAACTGTTATACAAATTTAACATTTTCACCACTTTTGTGAGTGTACCATTTGCTTTACGTCCTCTCATTACATATGGGTCATATCAATTCTGTGTAAGAGAAAGCAACAAAGAGATGTAAAAAAAATATCAGCTGTTTTGACTTACCACCAATATCACCATTTGAAGAAGGCCTCCTGCATACTGTGACTGATGGCTGCTGCTAAAATTTAATATGAATGGGGACAAAATCAAAATGCTGTCTCTTACAAAGATTATCACTCTTGCAGTAGATTCTTCTCAAATAATATAATGTAAGTGACAACTTCAACTATACGATGTTAAAAAAAAATTACTTATATACGATGGTGTCTGGTATTCATGTTCAGTAGAGTTGCGATTGTCCGATGGGGATTACTGGGATGCATGTTGACCTTGCAACATGATAATATTTACGTTGGAATATTGTATCTTATGGAATCCTTGTATCTTGTGGGTAGTGTATTTGATAATAGGAGGAACAGGCGGATTTATTTTCGTGGCCAAAATGGGTTATGGAAAAAGTTGGCAATAATACCGTGGTGATCCAAGATGATATTTCTCTACGGTAGCCTTCTCCACTATACGGGTTTCAATAATGCTACTCATAGGCAGATTCAAGTAGTTTTTAAATGGTAATGTCATTGGTCCAATTTGGTGACCAGGAATAAAAATGTGGACACGCTACCCTGTGGGCAGCGTGAATCCTGCTTAAGCAGTTTTTTTGTTGTCGCCGATTGTAATTTAGGGCTGGTTTAAAATATTTCCACATATATTTTCTCCTGTTTTTTAAAGAAATAAGTTTGATGTGTAAACTAAATCATAAAACTTTTTAATATCCATTCTCACCTTTTGGAGTATAGATAAATATTCTCGAGCGTCTAAATATTGTGTTTTAGATAACACAATGTTGAAATATGTTCCCCTTTAAATAATTTAGGATTGCAATGTAGCAAGTGGATCACTTTATAGACTTAGTATGATGTTAACACTTCAGATATTCGAGTAGAAAGGAAGTTGATATATGGACGTTTGCAACATGTTACCTTTGATATTTGGTTAAAATGACATTTGCTAAAACATCGAAAATTAAAAGGACAATGTTGCCACATTTAAGTTATTGATACATAGTTGCAACAACAAGTATCCACAATCCGAATCTTGAAGATAGCTATATTAAAAAAGTTATTGATATAAAGAGGAATAGCAGCAGGCACTCATACAAGATTCATGTATGCATAATATTTCCTTACATTTTCTGGTTTTTCATTAGATTAGATTTTCGTTAGATATATTTATCAAACACTAGCTGGCCCGGTCCGCGTTGCCGGTCCGTAGTTTTAGTCTTTAATGCAAATTTTGCATAGCATAATATTTCACAAATCTAGCTCATATTAAAATTTAAATATTGATTCGACTAAATAGAAATAAATAACTATGGAAGGAGGGCAAAATAATTTCTGAATAGTCAAAGTTAATTACGCTTTTACACCCATTACCATAGCACCTCAAATTGCGCATTAGAGTCCCCAAAAAGTCTATGTTCTTGTTCATAGTAAAATTCAATGACGATTAAACAATACCCGCGTTGTTGTCCGCCAATCGGCAAACATCACTATAGATCGGCGGGCCTGGAGACTATATGGGGACTGTACCAAAATATTTACGTATGTTGACATTTTTCTGTAAGATGGTTCTCTACTAACAAAGTAGCCTAAATACAGTAATTAATGGCCAAATCAGTTGAAAAACGTGGCCAACACCACGGTCACAGCTGAAATCAGGGATACATTTATATAAGGGTTATACCAAAACGTGGCCCAACCAATATTCTCTTGGGGGTTACAAATTCAATAGAAAACAAAATTTTCTTTTCTGACCACCAATTAGATGTGAAAGTGGACTTGGGGATACTCCAATGTGGGGACTTTACTTAAATTAAGTCCTATGTGGCAATTATCTGTATGATGGTTCCCTACCCCAGAGTAGCATAAATACAATTTTTAGCCAAATCAATTAATGAATGTGGTCAAGACCGAAATGGGCCCTACTCTGAACATTTCAAACTTTATGCGAAGAGGTTCTCCACCTCCTTAGAAACAAAGATGCCAAACAATGGCCAAAATATTAAAAAAGTGACCAAGACACCAAAAATAGCTTAAATCATACGATGGTTATATAAATATGAAATCGGGTTGTACCCTTATCCGTGAATTATGATCGATATCATGAACGGCAAAATCGATTTAAGGTATCTTGAATGTTTGGGAAGATTTTCTGGAAGGATAGAAATCCTTTTCTTACTTAGAGTCCCATTCGCTCTACTATTTTCCACCCTTTTTATTTGGTATTTTTCTGATTGTACATTGGACGGATTATTGTGAAAGGAAAGAAGTAGTTCCACGCTTTGAAATGAGCCCCATTAGGCTTTTTCGGTAATTTTTGTTTGTTCAAATGTGTTCGCATCTTCCAGCTGAACCACGATGTCGGCCCTGGAGTTGAAAGGTAGATGTCAGTTAACATCGTATTTCCCACTTATTTCATTTTTTGGTGAAAATTTGTATATAGTGAAAATTTTTCAATTAGATAATACAAATTGAAAAAAAAATGACAAAAGAAGAATAACACATTGAAAAAATCTTCAACTTGTTCGCTGATTTTTTACAGCAAATGTTTAAAGATCCTTATATAGTTTGTCAATAGAATGTACTTCTATTTTAAAATTCGATTCCATTAAATTATTTCGACATCATCTATTTCGTTTCGCCACCACATAATTCGGTACTACACTTCCATGTAACTCGCCATCAGTTACATTTCTCAAGAAATCAAGTCAATTAAATGAATTGGTATAAATATTTGAATTCAAAAATAAAATATAAAAAACACTACAAATGTACGTTAGAAAAAATAAGTCAAAATGGAAAAAAATCATGCAAAATAAAACATTACTATTGTACATTTGAAAAGTCAAAATGAAAATGTTAATATATCACATTTTTACGCGATTTTTTTTGGATATTATCCTTTTCGGAGAGGAGACAATTCCGAATTTGTATGAATCGTTAAAATCAATCCAGCGGTTCTTAAGTTATAAGCGTAGTAACTAACACAACTTTCTTTTATATATATAGATTTATGTTTGATAAACAGATATTTAGTCCGGTAACAAACCATTTACGCTCTAGCTCTTCGCTTTAAGTCACCACAACAAACATCAGACCAAAATATAATTACAAAAATATTAATAACTTTGATCTCATTAGCTAACTGTCAATTTGTTTATCTTTCATCAACCTGTTCGTAAACATTGCGTTTAATCATGTTTGCATGCATTATCCATAAAAAAAATTTTGCATAGAATTTTGAAGGAATTATTTGATTCAAAAAAATAATGGAACATAAGTGTATAAAAAAAGTCAAAACGTTTTGTTATCCCTTAAATTGTCAGTGGCTAAACCCTCATTTAAGTGAAAAATCGGAATTGAGGACATAGAATATTATCCACTGTGAACGTTCCAGTTAAAGCTAGCAGACGCTTGTCACCAACAAGCCCATGTGAACTTCTAGGTTACAATAAACGCTTGGTAAATATATTTAATCTGCATGTCAGTAGAACTGAATACAATAATCGTTCGTTTTCAATGGACTACGTAGCAGTCTTCATAAATGTACATTACAGGACTTGACCAATATTTTTCATTTTCGATCCTGGACTATGTATTTTCTAAATATTACGATCATAAACTAATGGATATATACACAATGGAATTGGTTTTTGTCTTTTTATCCAGATAGCTTTGCGCCAATATCGATTGATTGTCAATGTCGATCAGCCCGACTTTATAAAACACATTTACAAAGACATAGCAGTATAAAGATGGAGCAAATCTATGTTTTTTGTTTGAATTATTTCGAACTTTTAGGAGAGGTACGAGAATAAGAGAATGTACATATTTGCTTTTGATATTTGCTCTGACGCAGGCCAGAATGTTGGGATGTGATGGGTTTGAAGAAAATAGGATACCGATTTAACACATTATGACAATTATTATTATTCAAAAGGATTTACTTTTGTGGGTGAGATACATGAAAGAGTGGGCCAATATTGTGTTGTCTAAGTGACCTAAATATTATCTATACATTACGATGTAACTGAAATATCCGCCATCTTTCACTTGCACAAAATGAGATTTGCCTGTTTATACCCTCCACCATACATAGTATGGAGGGTGTCATTCCCTTTGCAACTCATCGAAATAATAATTTAAGACTTTACAAATATTCTCGATCAGCATAAAATTCTAAGACGATATCGCCCTGTCCGTGTTTTGTAATCACGCTAGAGTCAAAACGAATAAAGATAGGAAAATTTTGTCTTTTGTCTGCAGGCAGGTCAAGTTCAAAAATGGGCTAAATCCCCCGTATGACGGTACCCTCACTACACAAAGAGTTCCTTGTAAGCACTGTAGGTCCACGGTATCGTATATCCCCATGTAACGTAACGTACCTTCCGATATTCTGTATTTTGATGAATTAGGCCCTTTTTTAATGGAATCATCGGCAATTCTACACAAGGAGTTCTCTGTGAGTACTTCATCCCTGAAAGAGAATTGTCTATATAGGTCCACCATTTCGTATAGCCCCCACAAAATTGTACCACCCGATATTCGGTATTTTGATGATTTTAGTCACATTTTTAATGGAATTGTCTGAAATTCTACACAAAGAGTTTCTTGTGAGTACTTTACCCCCTGGAAGAGAGTTGTCGTTTTAGTACAGCACTCATATAACGGTACCCCCAAATATTTGGTATTTAATTACATTATTCACCGGAACTGATTTAAAATTCGTATTTGAAGTTCGTAATGGGTACAGCCTATGCATGTCCACGTCTTTGTATAGCCCCATTAAACGGTACCTCCCTTTATTCGGTATTTTGATTATATTAGCGACATTATTCACCGAAATTGTTTCAAATTTCGTATTTGAATTTCGGAATCGTTACTACAGCCTATGACAAAAAAATTACTCATGCAGCACCGCGTCTTCGTATAGCCCCATATACAGGTTTGATTTGAGCTGTATTTTTCGACGGATTTTTCCTTCCTTCCGAATGATGGTGGGTATAAAAAGTTCGGCCCGGCCGAACTTAGCTATTCTTTTACCTGTTAGTTTTTAAAACGCTAATGCCGAACTCGATCAAAGTTTAGTAAAAATATTAAAATGTACCAAGTTTAGACCACATTGGATACTCCTAGCAGAGACGCTTTTCAATCGCCTTAGATTTAGTTATGCCATTAAACAATTTCTGAAAAATAATTTGTCAAATTATGTGCCTTGGTTATCTATAGTGTCAAGTGCCAAAACATACGTGAGAAGACAATAACAATTCCCACATAGTAGAAAGGCATTATTATGTCCATCTATAAATTTAAAATAGTTTTAACTTTTTGAATATCAATTATAACAATAAATATCCCATTTGATTATAGTTAGTGGTACAACGACCTATCCCCACACAATCACATCCAATTGTAATTGAATGTGGAGTGACGGTAGGCCTTAATTTCCTCATTACTATAAACTTAAATGAATTCAAATTGTTCTATGGCACATGACAATAACGACAACAACTATGTAATTTCCATAATAATTGGAGAAAAGCACACCATGACAAATTGCTCGATTTAAAATAATCACTTTCAAACACAACAACGAAAACAACTAAAATTGATAGTTATTATTTTATCATTAACGTTTTGAATAATTCAGCCATTTGCTTATTTTTTAAAAATCGTTTTATGAAATGCTTTGTGCCAACCCCCCATAATTGGTTTTTAAAAATTTATTAGAAACAAGTAATAAAGCAGCTAAGTTTGTCTGGGCTAAATTTTTCATATCATCGCTATTATACGTCCATCTATTAATTTGAAATTAATTTACCTTTATTGTTATTCGAACGATATTTTTTACCCTCTACCATATTTTGTTATTCCGTTTGCAATACCTCAAAATATTCGTCGAAATATGAAGTATATACAGTCGAGAACAGCATAACATTTTAAGTCGATGATGTTTGCAGTACACCTAAGATGTGTGATATTCAAATTATCAATCCACATTAAGGTATATAGCGATCCACGTTTAGGTTTTGGTTCTAATTTAAAACCAAGGCAACTGTAATTCGATAATTTTTTTTTTGACATTTAAAAATTTTCGGAATTTAAACATTTTTTTCAAAGTCGCGTGGGTCGACTATATGATACCCTACACCACTATGCATATTTAGTAAAGCTCCCGTAACAAAACTATTTATTTGAAGTAGATCATACCACCTATCAACATTTGGCTTTAGAGCAGTTATAGTTTAGTTTCAGAGGAAACTAAGATAGGGGATACAAATCCAATTCTGAATCGTTTTCTACGAAATTTATCGGAGGCATTTTAACCTTTTATACCAAATAACATTGCTATAGAGTGCATGATATCACTTCGAGAAGGATTATATTAAAACATGTAAAAAAGCTGTAAGTTCGGCCGGACCGAACTTTGAATACCCTTCACCATTTGGTACAATTTTGGCAATTTTCAAATAAATAAAATCCGTTATCCTGCATAGCCAACTTTTTTCATCAGCTATTACAATATTGCGAAACAAATGCGCTACTTAAAATAAAAATCTATTTATAATGTAGCTAAATTCATCAAAATACCGAATACAGGGAGGTACCATGGGGATTATAAAATGTGGACCTGCTCAGACTAGCCTTTCTAGCGCAGGCTGTAGTATCCATTACGAACTTCAAATACATAATTTGAAATAATTCCGGTAAATAATGTAGCTAAATCATCAAAATACCGAATATCGGGGGTACCGTTATATATAGGCTATACGAAGGCGTAGACCTTTACAGACAATTTTCTATCATAGGCTGTAGTATCCATTACGTGGTGGAGGGTATAAAAATATGTATATTTTGGGCTGATATTAGCCACTACATGCACAATAGACCTTAAATCGGACTAAGAATATATATGGTAGCAATATACCAATCTTAGGCGATCTCGATAAAATCTGGCAATCTCGATCTCAAAAGATATCTGGTACCAAATATCATTGTTGTCAAATTTTTATTACGAATGTGAGGGAGTTACCACCAAATCGAATGAAACATATATGGCAGATATAACTATATCTGAATCGATTTTCACCAAATTTCATTTACTTGCTTCTAGACTGAATTCGGTCGGATGTGCCAAAATGCAGATAATTTGGACCGATATTGGCCATTTGGTGCACAATTAACACGAAATCGGTTGAAGATATATACAAGAGCTATATCCAAATCTGAACCGATCTTGACAAAATTAGATACACTTTTTTGAGAGCTGTATCTGATGTCTGGTATCTAAGATCAATGTTGTGGAATGCGTATTACGCGTGTGAGGTACTTTAAACCCCAAACCCGATGAAACATATCTGATCCGATGTACACCAAATTTCAAGTACTGGTTTCTAGGATGAATTCAGTTGTAATTGCCAAAATTCAGTAGATTTGGACTGATATTAGCCATTTCGTGTACAATAAACCTGATATCGGATGAGGATTTATATGGGAGGTATATCCTTATCTTAACCGACCTCAATAAAATTTGATAGAGGTATTTTCGATCAGTATCTTATGTCCGATATCAAATATCATTCTTATAGAGTGCGTATTACGCATGTAAGGGACTTAAAACTCCAAATCGGATGAAACATATGTATGGGAGCTATAGCTATATCTGAACTGATTTTCTCTAAATTTGATGTACTTGCTTCTGGACTGAATTCGGTGGGATATACCAAAATTCAAGGCATTAGGACTTATATTGGCCATTTGGTGCACAATTAACCCGAAATCTGTTGAATATATATGGGAGCTATATCTAAATCTGCTCCGATTATCACGAATTCGTCCTTGGGCCAAACAAATATTGTTTGTAAAATTTCATCCCAATCGGATAATAAATGCGACCTGCATTTTGTTCACAAGAATACATGGACGGACGGACGATCTGATATGCATAAATCGACTCAGAAAGTGATTCTATGAATATCCGCAAAGGTAACTGTGGCTCTATCTCGCTTTCTTCTCCCTGTTACAAACAACTGCACAAAGGCATAATGCCCTTACCACTATATGGTATAGGGTATAAAAAGCTGTAATTTCTCATTCCGGGTTGTCAAATAATTTAGTTCAATTCTTCACAAAACTTTCAATGTAGGTCTATTTTGGTATTGTGATAATTACCGACATTCTGAAGGTCCAATTTTACAATTTTTATACCGGGTTCTCAGTGAATGATTTAATTTTTCTAAAAAAGAAAAAAAAAACATTCAAAACAAGTTGTGTTCCAGAACCTGCAGTGTAGAATTATCGTAGACAAATGAATTAAGGTGTAGACGAAGAAATGCTCTCATTGACTTTGTTTGAATTGAGTTTAACGACCACACTGACCATTTTCAAATGTCAATAAATACAACACTATAAACTATTAAAAGAACAAAATATTAAAATTTGGTTACTTTTTATCGGAAACCTAATATTTGAATAAAAATATGCCGTAAATTAATGAGAATTTTTTTTCTCAGATATCGTCTTCAAATAATCCTTGAGTTTTTCTTCGTCCATACATTTATTTGTCTATGGTACTATATTTTACAATATTTGCAACTTTTTAGTTGAATGCCATTCACGTACCTGACAAATTGAGGAGAAGACACACACTCTCCTTTATTACTTTTTATACCCTACGCCACACTGTGGAACAGGGTATTATGTCTGGTATTATTATGCAAAAGAAAACGAAATAAACCCATAGTTCTTCTTGATGATCTTCATACAATCACATTCTGGGTCGATTTATGTAGATATGTCTGTCTGTTTATGTATGTTTGTAAACAAAGTATAGGTCGCATTTATTGAAATTTGTGGCAATCCGATCAGATTTGGATATAGCAATCATATATAGTATCGTCCGATTTCTTAAGTATTGTGCATCAAATGAGTAATATAAGTCCGAATCACGGCCTTGTTCAGTCCAGAAGTATGTCTGTCAATTTTGATGAATATTGGTTCAGATTTAGATGTGGAAATGTTAGATGTTCAATTCAATTTTATTATGTGTAGTTTTCGTCCAAATGGAATAAATTTTGCGACATCCGGTCAATTCAGCCTAGAAGTACTTCACATTTCGTGAAAATCTGTTCAGAAATAGCTGCTGCTATATATATGTTTCATCCGATTTAAGTCCCTCACATTTGTTTCATTTGGTTTAAGTCCCTCTCATTCGTAATATGCTCTCCAGAACAATGCCATTTGAAAACAGATTTAGGATATACATCAGAAATACCTCTGCAAAATTTCATCAAGATCGGTGTAGATTTGGATATAGCTTACATATATATTTTTATCCGGTTACCGTGCACCAAATATGTAATATCAGCCAAAATTGGATTTAGTTTTGCACATTTAACTGAATTTATTTTGGAAGCAAATACAACATTTGTTGGTTACCATTGCAAAAAAAAATATGTATTTTCATACCCTCCACCATAGTACAGAGGGTGTATTAAGTTTGTCATTCTGTTTGTAAAACCCACGAAATGTGCATTTTAGACCCCACGAAGTATATATATTCTTGATCCGTCTGTCTGCCTGTGGAAATCACTCTAGCTTCCGAGCGAATTGAAGTAGGTTAATAAAGTTTTACTCAAATGTATGCTTGGTCTGCAGAACTTTTGGTATTGAAAATGGGTTATGTAGGTCCACTTTTAGGTATAGGCACCATATAACTGTACCTCCCTATGTTCAGTATTTTGATGATTTTGATGACATTGTTTACCGGAATTGTCAAATTTGATGGAAATTGATTCAAAGTTTTGATGTGCCTCCCATATATTAGTTCCCTCTGATTTCAAAATATAACTGCTCTCAAGCCATAATATGCGTTCCCCTTTTATTTGTAAGGGTAGCTCTATTAAATATGCATAGTGGTGTAGAATATCTTAAAGTCCAGACAAAGACTTATGACCTTTTTTACTAGTTACTAGGTAAATTTCTATGAAATACAGTTGTCTCAGAACGAAATTATAAGTTACCTTGTGTGCTAGTTTTACTACTAAAAACGCATGGGAACACAACAATTGATAAAACATTATGTCACGGAATATAACCCCATACAAAGTGGAAGGTATAAAAGGTTCGGTGAGGCAACAGGTACCCATTTAGAACTAGAAAACACACTAACCAGAGGTCTATTGTTGAAAGTTATTGTGTACATATTCAAAAATGATCCTTGAAGTCAATAAATTGTTGAATATGACTTCAAGGAATTTATATACAATAGCATTCACCTCGCTTAGCATTGAAAAGTAAATGTTTAAATTTAAATTTGTAAATATTATTTTTTTTAAATTAATTGAATATTCTTTAAGTATGAAGAGGCAAAAATAATCTTATTGAAATATATTAATTAACTCAATGAAGATATCATATCTTTTATCTCTATCTAAGGTATTTACTAATTGCAATCAAATCGTTGCATCAAAATAATTCCACAAGTATTCTAATGATAGTAAAATTTAAATTAATATAAGTCAAAGTTTGCATGTCTTTGGCAGTAAAATTACACGTTTCCATTACAGATCACAATGCCAAGGTCTACACAAAAAGGATTACTTTTAAACAGTATCTTTCTTCATCTGTCCTATGAGTTCGAACAGGGGCGTATTGACTGACAGGAAAGTGCGATTTGACACGCAGAATCAGAAGGCCCCCTATTCAAACTCTCTATCAAGTGTGATAAAGTTAAACAAAAAGTCAACGATAGAGTTCTAAAAATAAAACGACTGATTTTTTTACTTATTTATTGAATCTTGATGGCAGTTTCTTAAGTATTTACTTCATATGACATACCCATGTAAAAATAAGGGTAACATTTCTGTTTTACCAAAATATTCTTAATTAACACACTTTTATTGTTGGGCATGATAGCTGTAATTAAAATTAAATACGATAACTACCAACATATATTGGCTTCGTCTAAATTTCAGATACCATGTTATGCTTTCATAATAATAGTATAAACTAAATCCTGAATATTTAACAGCTAAAAACTAGTCTCAAGGTGCACCTCCACAACCTTGGCCTTGCTCGATGTTCCCCTGTTGGGTTCATTAAAATATATAATTGTTTGTGTTTGTCTTTAAGGAGGATATGAAATGACTTAACAACACCTTAAGGTGATGATGACTTTGCACACAAAATCTTGATGAAGACATTTCCGTGGAATGATGCTGGATGCAGCCCGCTTTCCTCATAACGTAAATATACATGTATGTGTGGATAATCTGTGGCCACAGTCACCTTGCAACGTCGTTCCGACCTGGGGAATCGCCTTCGTCGTATTCAATCCCAAATATTCGAATGTTTGAAGCTGGCTCGCGTTTGTTACGGCACGTTAAGAACTGAAGGCGCGAAATTAATGAATCATTCACACCTGCATGACGGATTGCATGTACATTTTCATTATTGTTATAGCCATTGCCGAGGCAATAGCTGTAGCTGTCGCAGCTCGCGGCTTTCCTCATCCAAGAAACAATCCGACCGAAAGGGCAACATGCAACCTAATGAAATTGCGGCGAATGTGATTGTAAGGTTACCGGCCGTCGTTGCAAACAATGTTTGTTGGTTGTGATTGCTGCATGCACATATGTCAGACGCGTTGTGATGGTGTGCGAAGGAGTTACCTTCCCAATTTGTTTGGTTGATGTCTGTATTACGGGAAGTGCTTTTAATTTTGTTTTTCAAGCATTTTTACGATTTTTGCCCAGTCACTGGAAAAAAGAAGAACAAATAAATTATCATGGACGAGTAAGGTATGCACCAATCCTTCAAATATGAATTACTTGAATAACGCCGACCAAAAATAGCTGGAAAGTAGTTGAATTCAAAAGAAAGTGTCTGACGTCCGACGATGATGAGTGATTACTAAAATAAATGAGAGTTGAGTGAATGCTGAAAAAGTTTCGATACCTGTATAGGATAGTTAAAAAATTATAGTACCAAGTGGTGTATTATATATCTACAAAAGGGATATTACCCAGGGTCCAAAATTAAACGACAGCTTGATTCGAAAGCTAGTTTTCTTCCCCAAAAGTATGCCACTGTAATAAACCAAAGTTTGACACATTTACAATGTTTTTATACCCGAAATTATCTGGAACGCAACAATACTTCAAAAGCCGAAGAAACGTTGTTTTGGTGGTAGCATCAACGCTTTCGGCAATCTTCCAGCAGCTGTATGTAACGTGACCATTACATTTTGCCCTGTAAATAATATTCCAGTATTTACCTAAACCATCTTAATATACGCACCAGCCTAATAAACATAGTGAATTCACCTTTGGTCACATGAAAACACTCACTCCCATAGAGCTCTTGTAGTTGAATTTAAATTATTTCCCATTGGTGGGAAATAATTCTCATTCACTTCATTGCACTTCCCGGATAAGTAGTTCAGTTATTAACTCCAGAAGCGGAGTCGTACCGGTGTTAGACCGAGGATACACGAAGTTGACTTGTGGCAGTGTCCGCAGTCGGCCCGATATCCAACATAGCCGAAGACTTCCTGCGATCCGTTCGCTTCCTGCGATTCGTTCGCTTCCGCGATTCGTTCGCTTCCTGCGATTCGTTCGCTTCCTGCGATTCGTTCGCTTCCGCGATTCGTTCGCTTCCGCGATTCGTTCGCTTCCTGCGATTCGTTCGCTTCCGCGATTCGTTCGCTTCCTGCGATTCGTTCGCTTCCTGCGATCCGTTCGCTTCCTGCGATTCGTTCGCTTCCTGCGATCCGTTCGCTTCCTGCGATTCGTTCGCTTCCTGCGATTCGTTCGCTTCCTGCGATTCGTTCGCTTCCGCGATTCGTTCGCTTCCTGCGATTCGTTCGCTTCCTGCGATCCGTTCGCTTCCTGCGATTCGTTCGCTTCCTGCGATTCGTTAGCTTCCGCGATTCGTTCGCTTCCTGCCTTATACGATTGTTTCTCCTCATTTCAGATTGACTAAACCGAAGAGTCCAGCTACAGCCCTTCATCCGACTACTCAGCCGAATGCCACCGTCCCGAAGGCAAGAGCCGAACGCCAAGAGGACGACTTTAATAACCGAGTAGCAACGCCCGAATACAACAACCGAGTAGCAACACCCGAATACAACAACCGAGCGAACATACCCGAATACGACTGCCGCCCAAAAAAGCCGAATACCACCGTCCCGACGACAAGAGCTGAACACCAACAACACGACTCCAGCACCCGAACACCACAACTGAGCGAACATATCCGAACACGACTGCCATCTAACAGAGCCAAATACTGCAAGTCGAGTACCATTTAATCTAGTGCATCAAACAGAGCCTAATTTGAATCCAATCTGCATTCCGATCGCCATCGACTAGACTTTACGACGATTACCGCCCACCCTTGCATCTAGTCGGGTGACTCAAAACCGAATAACCTCGACATCATACCGATCACCACCATCCAGGCACTATCGAACCGACAGCTACAGCCTTATCACATCCCCTCCGGTGCTCTCGTTCAACTAAGCCCTCAACCCGAAGACCATTGTTGAGAAGCTAACAGTACAAATCCTCCCAGCTGAGATAAATCACCAACTTACTTAAACCTATACTGCATCACCTACATCCAAATCCACATGTTTATCATAATTTAGACACCAAGAAGTGATAATAAAGAATTAAATATTACCACACTCGTGTTTTGACTTAAGGTTTGTGGGTCCTTGAGTAGACCCTGGCTGCGACTGAACATACCTCAGCCTTAGATAAAACCACCCGTTATAAATGGCGCCCGAGCAGGGACCCGATAAGGATACGAAAAGCGGAAAACCAGATCCACCCGCCAGCGAAGACTTGTCGAGTTCAATGAAAAACATGTTAGGAGGATTGGGTGCAGAGGACTCACTGAGTCCCGAGTCACTCAGTTGGGTATATTTACTAAAACGCGAACAATTAATACATCACTGCCAGGATGCAGGGATTGCGACCGAAGGTTACACGGTGGAACATCTGAGAAAGCAACTCTGCAAGTACTTACGAGAGAAACGCACACGCGGCTCAGCAGAAGATCTGCTGCGGGAGTTGGAAAACGAGGTGAAATCTTCGGCGAGAGAATCATGCACGAACACGTCTATAGATGTTCCTACACCATCTCAGCGCACTGGAATGTCAGATTTGGAAATTATAAATATTGTCCATCGTTGGTCACTAAAATTTTCGGGAGAACACGATCTCGTGGAATTCCTCGAAAGATTTGAGGAGTTAGCCGAATGTCACAATATTCACTTTGACCGTCTTCTTCCTTCCCTACTCACTATCTTAGAAGGAAACGCATTAAAATGGTACCGTGCGAAAAGGAGCAACATTAAGTCTTGGACGCAGTTTCGAGCCGAAGCAGAGAGATTTTTCCTACCGAAGCGTTATTTAAGCCAAATCGAACATTCATTCTACAACCGAAGGCAGCAGAATAGAGAGCGTGCAAAAGACTTCATTTTAGCCATGCTGTCGACTTCCAGAAGACATCCACAGCTGAGGAATATGAATCATTTGGATCGTATTTACGACGGTCTACGTCCTGAGTATAGGCATTACGTTCGGCGTAACGACTTTGCGTCCTTGGATGAACTAATCGAATTGACGGATGATTTTGAATTGTTAAAACGAGATGAAGCTCGTCTAGAGAAACCACACACGTCTCATATGCTTCACGCTGCCGATGTCCCTTACTCCCGGGACACACACTGTTGGCGCTGTAAGGGGCCTGGCCATTCCCGATGGCAATGTAAGAAGAAGGGGCTATTATTTTGCTCACACTGTGGTAAGAACGGGGTTCTCTCACGGGAATGTGCCTGCAACAATAAACAGTCTCCGACGATTGAGGAGGAAATCACTGGTGGACAAGTTAGTCGGTACTTCATATCCGTTTTAATTGAGGGTATCCGAGTTAACGCTCTCATCGATACTGGGGCATCCATAAGTTATATAGATAAGGACATTAGGAAGGCGCTGCAGGCAAGAGGGGTGCAGCCCGGAAGAGCTAAGAGGATGATCCAGATGGCCGATCAGAGAATGACGAACTGCGAAGCGGGCTTACGTTTAGGAGTAGAGTATCGGGGTAAAACGACTCAGCTCTCGGTGACGGTAGTCCCGACACTGGCCGAACCACTCATTCTTGGGATGGACTTCTTGTCCGCACGAAACTGCCGTCTAATGCTGGATGATGAGGCAGTACCCCGAGTAAACATCGATCCGGGAGTGGATGTTGTACACACTATAACATCCAGTGCGTTCCTAAATGAAGCACAGAACGCTAGGTTAGACGCCGTTCTTAAGTTTCACACCGAGCGTTTTGCTAACAGTCCGGGTTATGTTCGGTAGCCACACATACTATCCGTTTAAAACACCAAAGGCCAATAAAGCAGCGATACATACCTCGCAACCCAGCGATGATGGCAATAGTTAATGAAGAGGTGGACAAGCTAATACTTCAGAACAAGATAGAACCGTCGTACAGTCCATACAGTTCACCAATAGTGTTAACACGAAAGAAGCAGGGAGGTTGGCGAATGTGTATACACTACCGACAATTGAACGAAGCCAGTCAGCCCGACGCCTACCCTCTGCCGCACATCAATGCCCTGCTAGACCAATTAAAGGAAGCCAAGTTTATATCCACCTTGGATCTTAAGAACGGATATTGGCAAATCCCACTGGAAGAGGCCTCCCGACCATGCACTGCATTTACTGTCCCAGGCCGAGGGTTATTCCAGTGGAAGGTAATGCCCTTTGGATTGCATGCCGCCCCCGCGACCTTCCAGCGAACTCTGGATGCGATAATAGGAGCCGACCTATATCCATTAGTGTTCGTGTATCTAGACGATATAATTGTTCTCGGACGAGATTTTACCGAACACTTGAAAACATTGGAAACCGTTTTCGAGAGATTACAGGCCGCGGGAATGCAGTTAAATATAGAAAAGTGTCAGTTCGTTCAAAGTTCCATGAAATATCTTGGTCATGTCGTGACGCCTGAAGGTATTCGAACCGACCCCGAAAAGGTGGAGGCGGTGCGGAAACTCCCCCCGCCCACTAACTTAACGGAGCTGCGAAGGATATTAGGCATGGCGTCTTGGTACCGAAGATTCATACCGAACTTTTCGAAAATCGTCCATCCGCTCACCCGACTTCTGAAGAAGACAGTGCAATGGGTCTGGGGCCCAGACGAAGCAGAAGCATTCAATCAGTTAAAACGCATACTAACCGAAGCCCCCGTCCTGAGATGTCCCGACTTCACTCTTCCCTTTTTCCTTCAGACGGATGCCAGTTGTAACGGCCTGGGTGTGGTCTTGTTCCAGCGACATTCGGAGCAAGAATCGGTCATCGCTTACGCTAGTCGGTCTTTATCTAACCCCGAAAAGAATTACACGACTACAGAGCAAGAATGTCTTGCAATAGTTTGGGGGATTCGAAAGATGCGCCAATACCTGGAAGGCTACCATTTTACAGTCATCACTGATCATCACTCTTTGAAGTGGCTACATACATTAAAAAATCCTTCCGGTCGACTAGCAAGATGGGTATTGGAGCTTCAACAATACGATTTTGCAATTGAATATAGGAAAGGCAGTTTGAACGTCGTGGCCGATGCACTATCCAGAGCTCCTTTGCCGAACATAGATGATTGTTTCGCATTAACCACCGCCACCAATGATTGGTACGAAAAGATGTGGACAAAGGTAACATCCAAACCCCAGGAATACCCGGATTTGCAAATTATTGATAACAGACTTTTTAAACATTTTCCTCGAAAAAATGCCTTCGATCCACGACCGGAATGGAAGCTATGTCTACCGGGTGATATGCGTTCGGATGTCCTACGCGATCAGCACGAGTCCCTCCACGCTGGGCATCTTGGCATGTATAAAACCTTGAAACGTATTCAAGAGAATTATTACTGGCCTGGGATGTCCAGAGATGTGAGGAAGTATCTCCGGACTTGTGAAACATGTGCCCGATACAAGGTGGAGCAGAGAGCTCCGTGTGGGTTTATGTACACAATGCAATGTAGTGCGCCGTGGGAGATCGTTTGCGCAGACTTTGTCGGTCCACTACCAAGATCAAAGCAAGGAAATACTTCGTTATTGGTGATTATCGACAAGTTTAGCCGATGGGTGGAGCTAATACCCACAAGACGAGCAACTGCCCAGGATGTCGTCAAAGCGCTTAAAGAGAGAATAATTTATCGGTTTGGTTGCCCAAAGGTACTCTTAACAGACAACGGCGTCCAGTTCACAGGTCACATACTGGCTTCACTACTAAAAGAACACCACATTGAACATCGAACAACTGCTTTTTATGCCCCTCATGAAAACCCCACTGAGCGCACTAACCGAGTCGTCAAGACGATGATAGCCCAAAATACGGGTGCGGATCATCGCCACTGGGACAAACATATACCCGAAATTTCCTTCGCTATAAACACAGCCGTAAATGAATCGTCAAAATACTCCCCTGCCGAAGTAATTTTTGGACATAATCCCGTCACTCCAAATACATTGTTGCTACCCTCCATCAACGAGCCAAAGAACAATGCACGGTACAAAGAGCTTTGGATGGATGTAAGAGAAAACAGCAAAAGAGCGTGTAAAAAGCAACAGCATTACTATAATCTACGAAGGAGAAATTGGACACCGGCAGTTGGAAGCCTTGTTTGGGTGAGAGAACGACAGTTATCTTCCGCTGTAGATAAATTTAATCATAAACTCGCTCCAAAATTCTCCGGTCCCTACGAGGTCTCATCTGTGATACACAATAACATTGTAGAAGTGAAAGATGAGAGAGGGAAAATAAAAAGAATAAACGTGCAAGACTTAAAGTCGTATAACTCCAGTAAACAAGAGTAGAAACAAAACCAACAACTTCAAATTCTTTTAAAGAGAGCATGCGTAGGTCTCTCGAACCCTCGATACTCTCAAGATTTACATTTAAGAAAAAAAATCTTAGAAACAGGCGAAAGAAAACGAGAAGGGAAAAGATTGCTAAAAAAGGAAAAAGCAAGTACCAAACAAAAAAAAGTGGCATTCATCTTGTGACAGTCAGCTAGAAAGGATGGAGCGCAAACCTACCAGACCGCGGCGAGTCGTCACCTCACCACAGGCTCCGAAACCATACATGCCACCGATGGAGGCTCGCCCTCGTATCATTTCGGATATTGTTTTGCCTCCACGACAAGTGAGTTTCCGCCAAATCACGAATAGGAGCCCTCCTCCATTAGCTCACTTTTATCAGCGTAACTCGCCAGCTACAGCCACAGCTCTCGTATCCCAGACAGCTCTTCCAAGAGACATGCCGGTTTTAGATGGACCGATGCAAGCTCGCTTAAATTATAACCAATCAAGGGCATCATCTACAATAGTCTCCTCTGTCACCAAGAATCAATCGGACCAGACCACGCCACCGCAGCCAGTGCAGAAACGTACTCGTACAAGCCGTAGTCTGTCAAGAGCATCAGCAACAACGTGCAAGCCAGTCACCAATAGTCAGCCGGTTCTGCCCTCGGCAGACCTACGTTCTTCTGCAGTAACCCTTTCACAGACGAGCCAAAATCAACAAGCGAAGGCGGTCTACGTCGTAAACCAGCCTGCGCAAAACGTCGGCAGTCACAAGCAGCCGATACCTTCGGCAACAGCGCTCAGTAACTGCGCCATCAATCAAACGACATCGGCTCCGCCAATCCACTCACAGCCGGAACAGTTAGCTTACATGCAGCACCGAACGCAGGCAGACCGAGAGCTACTCCAATGGATGCAGTCGTTGCGTATCCAGAGACCACGCGGTCGTCGGCACCAGACAGTGCTGTACTATGCTAACCGGCCAGCGGTGAAGGTGACCTTCATAAATGCCGACCGTGCTCGTCTAGTATGCCGAAACGTGGTTTGCACAGTGCATTTGATACCCCCCTCTACTCCTGTTTCAAAACATAATGTAGGCTAGGAGAGTAGTCATAAGGTTGTAGGACAGCCAATGTTTTTTTCATGGAGTACAAATCATATATATTTTTCCAACAAAGCTGTAGGACAGCCAATGTTTTTCATGAAGAACAAATCATATATATTTTTTAACAAAGCTGTAGGACAGCGATCGAATTCTGAGTTTAAATTTTAGAAATCAATTGCAAAGCTGTAGAACAGCTATATTTTTGTTTATGTGCAAAACATATATACAATAATAAAATACGATTTAACGCTAAGTTGACATGAGCTCTCTCTGTGGAGAGTGAAATGCACCTGCTTGCAGGTCGTGCGGGCCGAACGCCAAAACTCAGTCAACCAACAAAAATAGGTAGATGAAAGAAATTACTTAAATCCCAAGTAAAAATACTTTTTTTTCTTTGTTTTTTTTTTTTTTTTTTAAGTAAGGGAAGGATGTAACGTGACCATTACATTTTGCCCTGTAAATAATATTCCAGTATTTACCTAAACCATCTTAATATACGCACCAGCCTAATAAACATAGTGAATTCACCTTTGGTCACATGAAAACACTCACTCCCATAGAGCTCTTGTAGTTGAATTTAAATTATTTCCCATTGGTGGGAAATAATTCTCATTCACTTCATTGCACTTCCCGGATAAGTAGTTCAGTTATTAACTCCAGAAGCGGAGTCGTACCGGTGTTAGACCGAGGATACACGAAGTTGACTTGTGGCAGTGTCCGCAGTCGGCCCGATATCCAACATAGCCGAAGACTTCCTGCGATCCGTTCGCTTCCTGCGATTCGTTCGCTTCCGCGATTCGTTCGCTTCCTGCGATTCGTTCGCTTCCTGCGATTCGTTCGCTTCCGCGATTCGTTCGCTTCCGCGATTCGTTCGCTTCCTGCGATTCGTTCGCTTCCGCGATTCGTTCGCTTCCTGCGATTCGTTCGCTTCCTGCGATCCGTTCGCTTCCTGCGATTCGTTCGCTTCCTGCGATCCGTTCGCTTCCTGCGATTCGTTCGCTTCCTGCGATTCGTTCGCTTCCTGCGATTCGTTCGCTTCCGCGATTCGTTCGCTTCCTGCGATTCGTTCGCTTCCTGCGATCCGTTCGCTTCCTGCGATTCGTTCGCTTCCTGCGATTCGTTCGCTTCCGCGATTCGTTCGCTTCCTGCCTTATACGATTGTTTCTCCTCATTTCAGATTGACTAAACCGAAGAGTCCAGCTACAGCCCTTCATCCGACTACTCAGCCGAATGCCACCGTCCCGAAGGCAAGAGCCGAACGCCAAGAGGACGACTTTAATAACCGAGTAGCAACGCCCGAATACAACAACCGAGTAGCAACACCCGAATACAACAACCGAGCGAACATACCCGAATACGACTGCCGCCCAAAAAAGCCGAATACCACCGTCCCGACGACAAGAGCTGAACACCAACAACACGACTCCAGCACCCGAACACCACAACTGAGCGAACATATCCGAACACGACTGCCATCTAACAGAGCCAAATACTGCAAGTCGAGTACCATTTAATCTAGTGCATCAAACAGAGCCTAATTTGAATCCAATCTGCATTCCGATCGCCATCGACTAGACTTTACGACGATTACCGCCCACCCTTGCATCTAGTCGGGTGACTCAAAACCGAATAACCTCGACATCATACCGATCACCACCATCCAGGCACTATCGAACCGACAGCTACAGCCTTATCACATCCCCTCCGGTGCTCTCGTTCAACTAAGCCCTCAACCCGAAGACCATTGTTGAGAAGCTAACAGTACAAATCCTCCCAGCTGAGATAAATCACCAACTTACTTAAACCTATACTGCATCACCTACATCCAAATCCACATGTTTATCATAATTTAGACACCAAGAAGTGATAATAAAGAATTAAATATTACCACACTCGTGTTTTGACTTAAGGTTTGTGGGTCCTTGAGTAGACCCTGGCTGCGACTGAACATACCTCAGCCTTAGATAAAACCACCCGTTATATGTAGTCGTATGTAAAATCGTAATCAAAAGCATCTCCATTCAAATCTACAATTTGAGCACTCATATGTAGGTGTTGATGTAGATTTTCACGATGTTAATGTGGTCAATGCTCTTAGTAACGTTTGTATTTCTTTCTATGTGTTTGTGATAAACGAAGTCTGATCATACTAAATCTGTTCAGTTCTTGTTTTTGATTCCATGGGTAACACCTCGAAATATACCTATTAGACCCCACCACACAAAAATTCTATGTCGATTTAGCGATGCCCGTCTGTGAAAATCGCTTTAGCTTCCGAACAAAATGAAGTAGGTTGATAAAATTTTACTCAGATGTGTTTTTTTTTTTTTGGTCAGCTGGACTTTTAGTATTAAAAATGGGCTACATAGGTCCACGTTTAGGACCATATAACTGTGCCGACAGAAATATCGTTTATTGGGTGTTTTAGTCACAATTTCACACCAAATTTGCTGAAAATTGGGAATATGTGTAACCAGTGAGTAGGCAACATCCTTGCAGAGAACTGTGTACATCTTTTCAAGTTTTGGTATAGACCCCACATAACTGTACAGCCAAAAATTATTTGCTTTTTATACCCTCCACCATAGTATGGAGGGTATATTAAGTTTGTCATTCCATCTGTAACACCTCGAAATACACATTTCAGACCCACAAAGTACATATATTCTTGATCAGCATAAAATTCTATGTCGATCTAGCGATGTCCATCCGTCTATCCGTCTGTGGAAATCAATCTAGCTTCCGAACGAATTGAAGTAGATTGATAAATTTTTACTCAAATGTATGTTATGTCTGCAGGCCTTTTGGTATTGAAAATGTTCCATGCAGGTCCACGTTTTGGTATAGCCCCCATATAACGGTACCTCCCGATATTCGGTATTTTGATCATTTTAGCGACATTATTCACCGGAATTGTTTTAAATTTGGTATTTAAAGTTCGTAATGGATACTACAACTTAAGACACAAAATTGTCTGTGCAGGTCCAAGACTTCGTAGAGCCCCAAAATAACGGTACCTCCCGATATTCGGTATTTTAATGACATTTTTAAACGGAATTGTTTCAAATTTGGTATTTGGAGTTCGTAATGGATACTACAGCTTAAGACAGAAAACTGTCTGTGCAGATCCACGTCTTCGTATAGACCCAATATAACGGTACCTCCCGATATTCGGTATTTTGATGATTTTAGCGAATTTATTCACCGGAATTGTTTCAAATTTGGTATTTTAGGTTCGTAATGGATACTACAGCCTAAGACAGAAAATTGTCTGTGCAGGTTCACGTCTTCGTAGACCCCCCATATAACGGTACCTCCCGATATTCGGTATTTTGATGATTTTAGCGAAATTATTCACCGGAATTGTTTCAAATTTGGTATTTAAAGTTCGTAATGGATACTACAGCCTAAGACGGAAAATTGTCTGTGCAGGTCCACGACTTCGCTCCGATATTCGATATTTTGATTTTATCGATATTATAACCGATTTTTTTAAGTTTAGCATTTGAATATTGTATGACAAATCTTACCTATGCATGTTCATTTCGTCATATAGACCATAATACAGCTACATTCGGTATTTTTAGGATTTTGACAGAATTTTTAACCGATTTTATTGTTTTTGAGTATTGCCAAATTCGTTCCAAATGGTGGAGGGTATTCAAAGTTCGGCCCGGCCGAACTTACAGCTTTTTTACTTGTTTGTTGTTAATAATCAATTAAGATTGGTTAATGCAGTCCGTTTTCCCTAGAAGTAGCACTCAAAATTATGACTTTGAACTAAATTTTAAATGCTGGCATTTTAAATTATCCTAAAATGTATACAACCTTTTATGAAAAACAAAGTGAAATACTTAATTGTATATGATTGTTTTTCAGGGCGGGTCCCCACCAACCCTCATGGTACATTGGCGGTAGATTTAATAGGCAGAATATGTTGTGTCCTCAAAACATTTTTCATATATTTTATTTTCAAATTTTCATACAAAATTTTGGAACAAATTATAGAATATAAGTTTTTAGGAAAATTATCTTTTTAGGAAATTTACAAAATGCAAACCGCCAAAATACCAATGCTATCATTTGCATCATAAATAATCCATTCCATAGCTCACCAAAAAAGCTTTTCCATAACCCATATTCAGTATCCGGATTGTGATCTGATAGAGATGTCAGAAAGCGTGAATTAGCAAGAATGTCTTGAGTGAATCTGTAGAGGTGTTTCATGGGCACGAACACATTGGCTTAATTCTGGGAATGGTTTCATAATTTTTCAATTATCTCAAACTTCTATAGCAAGCCAGGTTTAGTGAAAATCCAAAAGTTTAAAAGGGGCGTTTGAATTGAAATCAAAATGTGCCCGAGTACCAACAATCATTTCTCGGCTTTGAGCCATGCAAAGACCAAAAACATAAACAGCAAAGACAGACGTTCCTTGGTTTGGCACTTGGAACGTATTGTGATCATCTTCATGCGATGCTCAGTTTCGGTAGGCGTTACCAAGCTTAATACATTTATTACAAGACCAAAACGGCTCAAAATCAACAACAACAAAAAGAAGCAGGACAGGGTATAAGAGGAGATGAACTAAAATAAATATGAGCCAGAAAGACGAAATACTAAAACGCTCTCAGTCTCCGTCTTCCTCCAGAGCAAAGTAATAATTATGCTGTACTTTGTTATCCCAATTTATGTCCAATATCCACGAAAAAAAAAAACAGGAAAATAAATTTTGTACAAAGGCGTTATGCCGAACCCGCAATGATGTCCAACATCATCATACCTTGTCCAATCTGGACGAAAAGAAGACATTCTCTGGTGCCTTTCTGAAAACTGTTTTGCTAATCCTTCAGAGTAATAAAAAACCGCTACAAGCGCTAATAACAAGGGCACGTCATTAAAAAGCAAAACAGACAGTCACAAACACTTCTGTCTATTTTTTGGTCATATTGTTGGTCGATGTTTTTTTTTTTTTTGTTTTTTTTTTTTTTGTTTTGCTTCTCTTGAGTAAGTTATGTTTACGATCTTTAAAGAGTACATATGTTTTGAGGAACAGTGTTTACAAAAATTGAAAAAATCGAAATATTTGGAAATCATTGGCAAAACTTTAGACATTGGATTTTAGCGTATTTGCATAATTTTAAATACACCAGATAAAAAAATCGGATAGTTTGATTTTATTGAATGCAGAATTGAACGACAATTACAATTTTTTTGCATTTAATGCAAATGATGCCTAATATTTGCTAAAATTGTAAAAATAATTTTATTGCTTATTATGGTCATGCTGTAACGTGACAGAAGCGGTTACATATATAAATACCTACAAAGGGCACCCCAGCAACAACCACGACCAACCACAACTCAATAACAACCAGTGCAACAACAATCCATAACCGCTGCTCCAAAAGTAGCCAAAACCGACATTGCACTCTAACAACAATAATCACACACAGCCCACCACGCATAGCAATGCAATAGAACGACGAACAATTCAACCGCCTTAAGCAGTGCTGACGCAGCTTATCATGGAATAGTTGCTCATTTGCCAACATCACTCCAACAACACATGCTAAATAATTCTCATTGGATTAACTATGGAGGTGACATATATAGTTTGTTTTTCGGTTTACGGATCAGGCTCCCTACTGTAGGGGGACCTGCCTAAAGGGTAAGTGGTGAAAAACTGTTAACTGGGAACATATTTTTCGGCTGGTTCTTATTGACTTGAGTGGACAGGAATGCAATGATACAGGCTGTCCCAACCGGTGGAGTTTCTGGCTTGCTTTTTCAACTAAAGTTTCGGGCTCGGATTTCCAACCGAAATCTATAATATTAACGTAGAAAGACAACTAGCTAAGCTTCGTGCACCAATACTAGTTCCCGCCCATCTACTCATCCTATGCGACATGAACACCTCTAAGCCAAACGCTTTTCACCCGAAGATAAAAATCATCAATCAATCTGACCGTAGTTCCGGATTATACCTGAACAGTAACAGGGTCCCAGACACCTAAAGTTCGTGCATCAGAGTTCCCGATTATCTTCAAATCACCTACACCTGAAGATCATCATCATAGACTATAACCCAAACGTCATCCCCGATTACTCACATCCAGACGTCGAGCACCAACATTGTGATATACGATTACCCGCCAACCTTCAAAAATCCATTACCGACGAATCGTCACTGGATCTCAATGTTATTATCCCCGTTCGCCGTTAGCACCGGACTCTCTTCAGCAGTTGTCCTGAGCAGTTATACCTATTGAATATCCAAGAATCAACAAAGTCAGTTTACTGATATATTCATGAAATTCTGCGATAATATGGATTTAATGAATATGTACACACGAGTAGATTTTAATCGAGTATTTAAATCAATAAAACGCCTTTTTTACCCCCAGCAAATGAGAAAATTCTACTTTGGTTCATTTCATAAGGCCCTACTAAGTCCTTATGGGGAATCTAGTTGCCACTGAGCCTGCACCAGCCGACGAGAAAACCACGTAACAATCCATAATTAAAAGTATATACTTTTATTAACACATATCATTTAATTATTATTGGGATTAAGCATTCCAGCTCCTGGCTCTAGTCATTGAGAATATGAACTTGCAAGGGAATGAATTTCCTCCAAAAGTCAAATCGAGTTGGAATTCTTTGGCACAGAATATTTTGTAAACGCGATTTACTTCTATACCTTCAACCATAGTATGGAGGGTATATTAAGTTTGTCATTCCGTTTGTAACACCTCAAAATATACATTATAGACCCAACAAAGAATACATATTCTTGAACAGCATAAGATTCTATGTCGATTTAACGATGGACGGTCGGTCTGTCTGTTCATCTGTGGAAATCACAATCGAACGAACGAATTAAAGTAGTTGATAAAATTTTACTCAAATGTGTTTCGTCAGGTGTGAAAATGGACAATTGCGGCCCACTGCATCAAGTAGATCCCCCACAAACGGTCAACATTTTGAATAATTTTAACTCTTATTAAATGTGTAATGGTGTAAGAGTCCGATTATCTTCAAATAACACACATCACAATATTTTTATTAACCCAAGGTCTGCTGTTACGATGGAATGTATCGGTCCACTCCTTCTGGTATCTCCCTCAAAAAGGATCAAAATTTTGAATAACCAAAAATCAATATTTTTATCAACACAACATATATTATAAAGATGGTAGAGAACGGAACATTACTTTTGGTACATCCCCCACAAAAGGATCAAGATTTGAATATCCATGAAATTCATAAAACGCGAAATAAACATCCGATTCCATTCAGACTTTGTACATTTCAATATTTCCATCAGCACAAGATCTGTTATAATGATGGTAGAGATCGGACTATTTCTTCTGGTACCTCCCTCACATGGCGTTTGCTAACATAAGATCTGTTGTGAAGATGCTATGTATCTGTGAACCCCTTCTGGTACCTCACCCACAAAGGGTCACAATTTTCAATACTTTACAACATGTTATATCTAAATATTTCTCTCAACCAGAGACCTGAAATGAATATAGGATTTATGGGTTGGCATACAATTGGGTGTAAATGTTCGATTTTCTTGTAATTTTGCCCGTACCAAATATTTTATCTGTATAAGATGAAGTATGAAAATGATATATTTAGGTCTACTGTATCTGTTTTAATATTTTATAAAAATTGTCACATATCTCAGTGAAGGACATAATGTCCAAACCTGGCACGTCGCAATAATTATATCATGTTTATTTAGGTCCGATATGAAATGGTTAATAGTGGCATATTCCTTCGGAACCTACGCCATAGAGGGTTAACAATTTGAATAATCATAACAGAAGTCAAAACATATTTAAATCATCGAACATTGGCTGAGGGTATACATCTGTTATTTTCTCTAAGAAACTGAAACGTTAAGATACGATTGGATTTGATTGGAAAATAAACTCAAAATATCAACATACCTAAAATATGAGACTCAAAACTAAACAGGTTTAGGAATTATGTATGCACCTGCGCTGCTTTTAAAGATCTATCTGTGATACTGAGATCTTTTTCATAAACTCAATGAACGTCGGACAGGCAGATGGATATATTTTAATTGACACCGAATTTTATTCCCTGTGACCCAAAGAATATTTTGTAGTATGACAAACTGATAGCTAAATAGTTCACCTCCATCTCTTGGTTTTGGGGTTGTGGTCTCTAAAGAGAAGTTAAGTTGAGGGGCCTCTTTATGCGCTCAATCATAAGTTAGTCAAAACTAAACACCATTTTTTAAGGTTATGAATTCAAAATTACAGCTTATTTGATAGAAAAACGTTCCACTTTATGGATCAGGTTACACCCATGTTGTTGAAAAATGTGCCACTATTTTTACTAAAATGGCATAGGCTTCAAGAAAACCATTCTTTTAGCTTATTATTAAGTGTGTGGCCTAGCGAACTTTTTCGATCAGTATCGCTTTCTAAAACACAGTGCGTCGTTGTCAGCAATATTTCGATCATTATTTAGTGCAATTCTGTTAATATTTGCCACACTGTCTGAACAAGAAGAGATTTGGAAAATTGATTTCTCACCTGGGATCACGTTTACATTTCGTTGCTTCTCAATAATGATTTTGTTCAACGTTCAGAATACAAAAGGTATAGTTCCATAACAGAGCCTTGTTTCTTGCGGAATTGTTGTAGTTGTTGCTATAATTAATTAATACTTAGCCGTTTATATCTTTGTTCTGGCATTAAGGACAGACACAAAAACGTGATTGTATGCCGTCGTCGTTGTACCTGCATCGTTTGTTTTGCTCCTATCCCTCTCTTCAGTTTCTTTTATAAAACGAGTCTTTTCCTCATCTAAATATCAGCCAGAGCAGATATTCTTGGGCGTTTGCAAAGAAATGCCTAAAGCTAATTCAGTTCATTTTAATTGTAAGGCAGTTTCAATTCAATTTTAACTGATCAAATTCAAGCACGTTCTTAAGCAATTTATACATTTTCTCCGCTGGATGGGCAATTAAGGGGCAATGAAACCAATGATTTAGCCGGGATTCTAAAAGACTCTATTTGGCATTGATTCAATTTTCAAAATATCTTTGCTGCAGTGTACACCAAGTGTTACGATGAATGATCGTACCCTTCAGGGTCATTTAGGTAAGTGTCACGTCATACTCCTGAATAAAAGGTAGAGACATAACTTAAAGTAATAAGCTTTGAAATTATTGTTATCCTATAGAAAAAGCCAAAAATAAAGATTTTTTAAAGTACTTTTAAGTTTCGGCGATTATAATTATTTGTTTTTCTCTAAGAAAAAGACAGTTATTTGCAAATGTTCCAAAATGAGCATTCTTACACCCAAGAGTTCAAAACTATACCACAAAACCATAGTGACGCTGTTCTTTTAGACAGATTTTAATATGATAAACTTGCAGGCATTATATATGTAATATATTAATTATATTATAACTATATATTATATTATAACTTGCTGGCCCAGTCCGCGTTGCCGGCCAGTAGTTTTACTCTTTAATGCATAGCTTTTACAGCATAATAATTCACAAATCTGGCTCACATAAGTGGCACAATTTTTAGTATAAATGATGTCTCGATTAAATGGAAATAAATACGTCTCTCAAAAAACCTGATCCTATTTTCAGTAAGAGGTTTTAGTTTGAGAGCTAAAAGCATTAACTGTTTATAATAGGCCCATGTAAGATGGATCTCTACCCCCAAAGTAGCATAAACACACATTTTAAGTAAAATCCATTCGAAAATATAATCAAAACCCTCGAAATAGGTAAAATCATCCAAAACATTGACATTGAAAAATATCGGAGAAGAGATCTTCTACCAGAAGCTAGATGCCAAATAAGGGCAAAACCAATTGAGAAATATGACCAAGACCATGGTAGTAGTTAAAATCACCGGATACCTTCACATAAGAGTTATAATGAAGCATGGTCCTATACTTATAATTATTTGACAGAATTTGTTTTTCTTTCTAAAATCTCAAATTACCAACATTTGAGGAATTTGAAAGAGGCTATATCATTTGAGGGGGGCTATATCATAATGTAGACCAACCTAATACATATTTTGTACAAATGATTCCTCATGTAACCCCAAGGACTGTATCAAATTTAAAACTTTATCGTAACTTTTGCGGAGTATTCTTATGTATTCTTAAGCTATATAAAATGGACTCTAAAAAAGTTTGATCCGGGAACCCCTCTTTTGGGATTTTTATTTACCATCCTAACCCCAAGATTTTCTGCGGCGCATTGTAATTACTGACGATAGCGCATAGTGCCCGTATAACATTACCTATGATTTAAGGTTACTTTTAATGGTTCGGAAGAATTTTCCGAGTATAAGAATCCTTTTCTTACTATACTTTCAATTCACTCCACTATTTTGTATAGTCCGCATATTACAGTGCCTCTTCATATTCGGTATTTCAATTTTCAATTCCAAAATCTGAAACAATTCTACACAAAATTCCATATCATAATAGAACAGTCAATTTTTTCAGTTCCGCGATTTTTCTCAACATGTTCTTTCATGACAACGTTTCCACTGTAATTACAAATAACCAAAAGAAAATTTGAGTCAAATTGGCCCAGCCGTTCTCTACTGATGTGTTACTATACTTTTTCAGGTTTTTTTTTTACATATAAATTTAAAGTAGTAGGTGTGGCTAGTTCCTCTGACCCCAAACAGATACATAGGGTTGGAGGGAGAGAGTCAAGATTGCTTGGTATTCTAAATGTGGATATCTTCATGATTTTGGCAAATATTAGGATTTTAGATAAATCGAAAAATGGGCGCAAAATTGGTCGTGGTCATTTTTTCTTTACATAAAAACCTTAATTGGGGTAGGACAATATTTAAAAAAACTATACAAATAGTTCCAGCCGGTCTCAACTGATTGAATTACCAACGAACAACAATTGATTTATATATAGATTAAAAAGTAGGCGTAGTCAGTTCCTCAGCCCCCAAATAATACTTAGGATTGGAGGGAAAGTCAACAGTATGTCGTGTAATAATTTTAAGACCGATGTCTTCATCTTGCAGTCTTGTTCGATGTTCGAAAAAAACATCCTATACATAAAAGCTTTTCCTTTCTATATGTAATGTTTTTCCAAAAGAAGGTGTAACTTTGGTAGAATATACCTTTTTTATTTTTATTTACCGTTCATTTCAAGTTTTGAATTTAAATTTGGTAATGGCTTATGACAAACAAAGCCTATGTATGTTCACGTCGTATAGACCCCAATATAGTGGCTACATTACGTATTTTTAATATTTTAACAGAATTTTTAACGGATTTTATTTTTTTGAAAATTTAACTTACTGCTTTTTTACCCTTTGTTACTCGACCCGTGGATTGTAACAAATCCGGTATAGCAGTCTTGGAGATAAATTTCAAATAATGTGAAAATTCTTAAGAACAAGTTCTAATTCAAAAACCTCAGCTTATGTCTGATAATAAAATATATTTTTGCTTAATTATGAAAAATGTTTACCCTTTCTTAGGATGGTAGCCAAAATTTTGTCCCTCTGTGGGTGAGGTACTAGAAGAAGTTGTCCTATATATTCCATATTTACAACTGACCTTTTGTAGATAGAAGTATATCTGATTTTTATTTCATATTTTATAAGAATTATAATTATTTAAAATTTTGACCCTTTGTGGGGGATGTACTCGATGGAGTGGTCTGATATATTCCGCATTCACACTAGATCTTATGTTGATATTACTATAGATATGCCGAGTTTGAATGAAATCAGATGCTCATTTCCCGTCTTATGAGCTTTATGTTTATTCAAAATTTTGACCCCTTGTGGGGGTTTAACCGATACCTACCATCTTCACAACAAATCTTTTGTTAGTATAATTATTGAAATGTTTGAAGGTTAGAATGAATAGGATGCTTATTTCGCATGTTATGAGAAAAATAATTATCAAAATTTTGATTCATTGTGGAGCAGGTACCAGAAGAAGTGGTTCAGATTTTATGTTCGTAAACATATTAGGATAGGAGACATTTGACGACAATCGGACTACTATTTCACATTTTATAAGAGTTGTGGTTATTAAATATATTGACCCTTTGTGAGGGAGGTATTTGATGGGGTGGACCAATATTGTCCACTGTTCAAATAATGGAAATTGCGCATTATGCAAATATTAGGAATTGCATAGTTTGAACAAAATTGGACGATCTTTTCTTATTTCAAGAGGTAAATTATTTTCTATGGACAAATATGAAAAATTGTGATCTCCTGAAGGGAGATATCAGATGGAGTGGACCGATATTGCCCATCTCCTAACTCTACCTATGTTTGACAATAATATTATGATGTACCAAGTTTGGACCAAATCTGATGCTCCCTTCGAGAGTTACTAGCCAGCCAGACAGAGACGGACGGACGGACACCTCTAGATCCACTCCTACAACCGTTATTTCGATGAGGCACGTTTTGGCCGTATCAACGATCAAACGATATATACACTCTGTAAGCATGTGGCTAAGGGTATAAACAATTATCGGAACTCCAACGGAAATTCTTTTTCATTTGCGGAGTCTAGCATTTTTAGAATAGTTTTTTTTTCTTTGGAAATTTATGGGTTAAGATGTAGATAAAGCTCTCATTTAAATTATCGTCAGATTTCATCTGTTTTGTGCACCAAAATACGTAGTATCTCTCTCTCGAACAAATGAAATTTCCCACACGGACTTTCATCATAATATGTTTGTTGACACTTGACCATATGTTACAATTGTTCCGTCTTTATCAATTCGATCCTCATCCTTCCGGACATCTATGTTGAAAGGAAGCAAAAAAAAAACATTATTATATTTCATATTCTGCAATCAATAAGTTAGTCCCTTAACTGATGTTATGAAACATAGTGACTCCGATATGACGTGCAAACTACAACAGGTGTTTCAATTTTCTTAATTTTATTTAACATTTATGCCGGATATTACTTTTAAGAAATTCGAACAGTTGGTCAAATTGAATTGTATAGAAATGTATGAAGTCATTTTTACTTATTTTGGAAGTTGCAATTTATTCGCGGGTATAAGTTAAAGGACCTAACATAGTAACCTTTATTGACAAAAAATTATTAAATTATTTTACAAAGGGAATGACAAACTTAATAAACCCTGCGTGTTATGGCATAGGGTATAAGAAGACTATACTGATGGGAATTCCAATATTCTATACTATCGAAAAACGAAATATTCTCTTTTTATACCCTTAGCCATATGGAAAAGGGGGTATAGATCATTTGATACAGTCAAAAGTTGCCTTATCGAAATATCGGTTTTAAACCCTAGTTTCGTTGCTTCTAGAGGTGTCCGTCAGTACGTTCCTATGAAGGGAGCATCCGATTTAATTCAAATCGATTTTATATCGAGTTCGGAGATGGGTAATATTGGTCCATTCCTTCTGGTATCTCCCCCACATAAGTTCCACAAAAACTGCTCATCCAATATTGTACAAATTTTTTAATTCCCAATAACTGTATCTGTGCTATATCATGTGCAAAAATTAACAATATCGACCAACTCCATCATGTACCTCCCAAACAAAGTGTCAAAATTTTGAATAATTATAACTTTAAAAAAAACGAAATAGGTTTCGGATTCTCTTCAATTTTCACAGATTCCAATATTTCTACTAACACATGACCTGGTGTGAACAAAAATTGTAATAATTATTACATATTTATACCCTTCACAATAGTATGGAGGGTATATTAAGTTGGTTATTCCTTTTGTAAAACCTCGAAATTTTCACTTTTGACCATACAATGTATATATACTTGATCAGCATAAATTTCTATGTCGATTTAACGATGACCGTCCTTCTGTCTGTCTGTCCGTCTATGGAAATCACTTTAGCATTCGAACGAATTCAAGTAGGTATAGCTCTATCATTTGGTATTTTGATGATTTTAGCAACATTATTCACCGGATTGGTTTCAAATTTCGTATTTGAAATTTGTAATAGGTACTACAGCCTATATTTATATCTATATTTAGGTCTTCGTATAGCCCCCATATAACGGTACCTCCCTATATTCGGTATTTTTATTATTTTAGCTACATTATTCAACGATTTTTTTTTCAAGTTTCGTATTTGAATATTCTTATGGGCTGTGATGAAATTACCTATGCAGCTGTACTCCTATGTCTACGAGTACAGTTCGGAAAATTCTTAGCCTAGCAAAAAATAGCACTATAAAGAGAAAACAATTAGTGTTTTGGAAACTTCCATCGCTATTATGAACGCATGTTAAATGTTGTTTCGATCTGGCAACTCCTTCATATAGAAACAGATATTCAAAAAAGACGCATCCGAAATTTATTTAAAATGGAAAAATTAGAAATGCGTGCAGTCATTCAATATTTATATAAAAAATGTTTATCGGGACAAGAAATTTATAATGATATGGTGAATGTGTTAGATGAAAGTGCTCCTTATGGTGAATGTGTTAGATGAAAGTGCAACAGTAAAAAATTGGGTTGCTGAATTTAAACGTGGTCGTACAAGAATTGAAGATGAACCATGTAGTGGACGTCCAAAAACAGCAACAGAATTTGTAGCCAAAGTACATGATATTGTATTAAATGATCGACGAATAAAAGTGCGAGAAATTGCAAATATCATGGGCATATCAAATGATCCAGTCCATTTAATGGGTTGTGCATTTGTTAACAGTCGATCAAAAACGCATAAGAATGAACATTTCCCAAGTTTGTTTGGATCGTTTTAAACGAAATCAAATGGATTTTAAGCTTCACAACTGTTGATGAGACATGGATCCATCACTATACTCCGGAGACAAATAATGGACTGAAGCTGGAGGAAGTGCCCCAAAGAAGGCAAAAGAATTCAATCGTCTTGTAAGGTTATGGCTACGGTTTTTTGGGACTTCAAAGGTATTTTTTTGAGTGAATATCTGCAAAAGGGTAAAACAATAAATGCAGAGTACTTTTGCAACCTTTCGGATCAATTAAATGTACAAATTCGAGAAAAACATCCTGGCTTACAACACAAAAAATATCTTTTTATCAAGACCGGCCGGGGCAAACTTTTAATACCCTCCACCTTAGGGTAAAGGAAACATTTGACCCACAAATACCGATTTTTAGACATATTATTGGGAAAATGTGGCAAAAATCATCAAAATACCGAATATCGGGAGGTACCGCTATACAAAAACTTGGACCTACACACACAATGTCTCGCCCCCTGAGCTAGCACCCATTATGACTAACAAATACCAATTTTTAGACAAATGCGCGAAGAAAAGTTGCAAAAACCATCAAAATACCGAATATCGGGAGGAACCGTTATATAGATGCTATACCAAAGCGTGGACCTATACATACAATGTTTCGCCACCGGAGCTAGAACCCATTATGACTAACAAATACCAATTTTTAGACAAATTCGTGGAAAAAGTAACAAAAACCATAAAAATATCGAATATCGGGAGGTACCGTTTTATGGGGACTATACCAAAGCGTGGACCTATACATACAATGTTTCACAAAACGAACTAGGACCCATTATGACCTACAAATACCAATTTTCAGACAAATCCGTGAAAAAGTGGCAAAATCATCAAAATACCGAATATCGGGAGGTACCGTTATATGGGGACTATACCAAAGCTTGGACTGACATATCTCATCTTCAATGCCAACCGTCCTAGACACAATACAAATCGTTCTGCTAAGTTTTGACGCTCTACGTCAAATAACGTGGGCTGTATCGTGATTTCAACAGACAGATAGACGAACAGACAGACAGACGTTCGTCTGTTCTAAGTAGTTAAATCTTAGAATTTTATGCTGATTATGAATATATACACTTTATGGGGTCTACGACGAATATTTGGGGATGTTACAAACGGAATGACAAAGTTAATATACCCTCCTTTCCAAAGTGGAGGGTATATGTTTTCGAAAAACTAACTATTCTCTTTCAGTGATAGGCTAAGAAGTTTCCGAACCGCCCTCGTATAACGGGTGTATTCGGTAATTCGAATATTATACAGAATTTTTAACGGATTTTATTTATTAATTTTTATTTTTATACCCTCAGCCATATGGCTACAGAGGGTATCTATCATTTGATACGGTCAAAACGTGCCTAGTCGAAATAACGGTTTTAGACCGTAGGTCTCTTTGGACCAAATCCGTTTCAGAACATTTGGAGTCGATCTAGCGATGTCCGTCCGTCCGTCCGTTTGGCTGGCTGGTGCGCACAATAACTCTCGAAGGGAGTATCCGATTTGGGCCAAACTTAGTACGTCGTAATATTTTTGACAAACTTAGATCGAGTTTGGAGATGGGCAGTATCGGTTAACTCCTTCTGGTACCTCCCCCCAAAAAATGCCGAAATTTTCAAAATAATTTTTTTTTTTCACAGAAAGACAAAAGGGTAATCCGATTTTGCTCCAATTTTGCGCATCCTAGTATTTGCGTCAGTGCTAGATCAGGTGTGAAAATGCCCAATATCGGTCCACTCGATCAAGTACCTTCCCCACAAATGGTCAAAATTTTGAATAATTACAACTCTTATAAAATGTGATGTAAGAGTCCGATTGTCTTCAAATTACACAGGTCCCAATATTTGTATTAACCCAAGATCTGGCGTTAAGATGGAATATATTGGTTCACTCCTTCTGATACCTTCCCCACAAATGGTCGACATTTTCAAAAATATATATTTTTTTGCACAGAAGGAGAAACGATAATCGGATTTTGCTCCAACTTCGAAATCAACATCCGATTCCATTTCAGACAAAGCACATCTAAAATATTTTCATCAACACACGATCTGTTATAAAGATGGTAGATATCGACATAGGGTTCAAATTTAAAAAAAAAAAACGCTCAAAGAAAGCGGAAAAAGAACCCAACTCTCTTCAAATTTCACACATACAAACATATTTGCTAACATAAGATCTGTTGTGAAGATGCTATATATCTGCGAACCCCTTTTGGTACCTCACCCACAAAGGGACACAATTTTCAATACTTTTATCTGTCCTAAGTTGTGAAACAACTCAGTGATTCTTAATAACTTGCTATAACTATGTCTCTCAACCAGAATCCTGAGATGAATATGAAATTTAATATTTCCTTTAAATTGGATAGAAATGTTCGATTTTCTTATATATTCATAATGATATTTATATCATATTTATTTAGGTGCGATATGAAATGGACAATATTGACCCATTTTTTCATTGGCTGAGGGTATATATCTGTCGACTAAAACGACCCATACTTTTTTATTTGTTTTTTAAGTTTCCAAATTCGTTCCAAATGGTGAAGGGTATTCAAAGTTCGGCCCGGACTAACTTGCTACTTGTTTACTTGCTATAATTATAAATTGCGAAATAAGCATCCGATTCTCTTCAAATTTCACACATCCCAATATTTCTATTAGCACAAGATCTTGTGTAAAGAGGATATATATCGGCCCACCTTTTCTGGTATCTCTCCCACAAAGGGTCACATATTTAAATTTATAGCACTTATAATTTGTAAAACAAATAAAAGATTCTTTTAAAACCTGGTGACCTGAGATCTGATGTAAATACAAGAATAGAAATTTTCCACAAATTATTACATTTCTCATGTAAAGGTGATTGAAGTAAATGGACAACATTGGCCAACTCTTTTAGAACCACCCCCTAAAGGGTCAACGTTTTAACAAATCATAACGTAAGTCAAAATATATGTATATTTAAATAATCGAACAGTGACTCGGGGTATACATCTCTCGGCAAAACCGAGAGATATTTTTTAAATTGTTCAGTTTTCTTTCACTGCTTACGGCTTACGAAACTCAAAGTCTTTGGCTATAAATACAGCTTGTTCAATTTAATTCGCACACTTTCATACACAGATATATATTATATGAAAGGATAACTTCAAAAAATAATAAACGCTCAAATCAAACGTAGATATACCAAATGCATTTGACCGAAAAATTGAATTCTACCACTGAAAAAGTTATATTTGAAATTTATGACCGCTGTTTAAATTGGTAACATTTTATTTTGTGGAAAGCATAGAAGTTTTGGGGAAGTTATTTTACGCTGGTCCAGAAACATTGATTGCTAAGATATTGTTTTTGAGAAGGAGCATGGATGAATGAGTTCACATTGGAAATGGAAAATTGTTCTGGTATTATTGAGTCCTACTCATTAAAATTCAAATAATGTCATGACATATTTGTTGTAGAAAATTTTTTCATGGGCATATAGGACTGGATTGTAAAAAACACCATACTCGTGTCTATTACTATACTAAAGTGATGCGATTCTATGCTCGATGTGATAATGGGACAATAAAATACAACTTGTAGTGAACTTAATCAGATTCTTTATATTTTCCTTAATATTTCGTATAGATTATGTCCATAGAATAATTTGCAAATACATTTTAATTTATTTAGAAATTCATACAGCTTTATGCACGGTATGTTTGAAATTAAATGTCTGTCAGACTATTACAGAATGCGTCGTTTCGGATAGGTTGATAGTCATACAACTCTATTTAATTTATGGTACTACGGAATCTTATATATCCTGAAAAAATTCATAGCTTTGGTGTTCGTTTCAATAAGAAATGACTTGTCGTTAAGAGTGTCGGCAAAAGCAAGCACTAAGATGACGGGCCGCATTAGCAGACTACCAGCATATTTGAAAGGTGATGCACTAAGAGCCATTATGGAGACACAGGAACATGTTGATTTCCGGCCTAGCTTTAAAACTGTCTTTCTATACCCCACAACACTATGTGTAAACCTTAGCTTTCATGTAAAAATATGAAAATTTTCACCAAACTGCGACATCACATATACATGTCGGGTACACCAACCAAAGGTAAATTTTTGCAAGAACGTTCAGCCTTATGAGAAGCGCACCAACCAGCCCGACAGACGGACGGACGGATGGACACCGCTAGATCGACTCCAAATGTTCTGAAACGGATTTTGTCCAAAGAGACCTAGGGTCTAAAATCTTTATTTGGACTAGGCACGTTTTGACCGTATCAAATGATATATACCCTCTGTAGTCATATGGCTGAGGGAAATTTTTTGTAGGAAAATTTTGAAAGTGGGCTATTCTATGGAGAGTATATTAATTTTGTCATTCCGTATGTAACTCCTCGAAATACTCGTGTCGGACCCAAAAAATATGTATATTCTTGATCAGCGTAAAATTCTAAGTCGATTTAGCGATGTCCGTCTCTTGTAATTACGAACGAATTGAGATAGAAGGCTAAAATGTTGCACACATGTGTATTTTGCCAGTAAGTTAAGTTCGTAAATGACCCATGTCGGTCCACGTTTACATATGGCCACATATAACGGTACCCCCATGCTCGGTAATATAATGACATTTAGCGACATTATTCATCGGATTTTTTTTTTTTTTCAAATTTCCTACTACAGCCTATGACAAAGAATTTCGTTTGCAGGTCCACGTCCTCGCATAGCCCTCACATAACGATACCTCCCTTGATTCTCTATTTTAATGATATTATCGATATTATTCAAGGGAATTGTATCAAACTTCGTATTTAAAGACCTTCATGGGTACTACAATTTACGACAGAAAATTGTTTATGAAGGGTTACGTCTTCCTTTAGCCCACATTTAATGGAACATCCCGATATTCGGTATTTTTATACCCTCCACCATACTATGGAGGGGATATTAACTTTGTCATTCCGTTTGTAACTCCTCCAAATACTCATGTCAGACCCAACAAAGTATATATATTCTTGCTCAGCGTTAAACTCTAAGCCGATTTAGCGATGTCCGTCTGTCTGTCTGTTGGAATCACGCTATCTTTCGAATGAATTGAGATAGATGGCTAAACTTTTGCATACATGTTTATTTTTCCCGTAGGCCATGTAGGTCCACGTTTTCATATAGCCCCCATATAACGGTTCTTCCCGATATTCGGTATTTTGATGATTTTAGCGACAATATTCACCGGAATTATTTCAAATTTGGTATTTGATATTCGTAATGGATGCTACAGCCTATGACAGAAAATTGCCTGTGCAGGTCCACGTCTTCGTATAGCCCCCATATAACGGTACCTCCCAAAATTCGGTATTTTGTAATTTTAGCGTTATTATTTAACGGAATTGTTTCAAATTACGTATTTAGAGTTCGTTTTGGGAACTACAGTCTGTGACAGAAAATTGCCTATGCAGGTCCAGGTCTTCGTATAGGCTCCATATATCAGTACCTCCCTATATTCGATATTTTGACGATTTTATCTACAATACCCACCGAAAATTTTTGAGATGTGGTATTTGAAGTTCGTAATGGATGCTACAGTCTGTGGCAGAAATTTGTCTGCGCAGGCCCAGGTCTTCGCACAGCTCCGATATAACGGTACCTCTCTATATACGATATTTTGATGATTTTAGCTACATTATTCACCTTTTTTTCAAGTTTCGAATTTGAATATGGTAATGGCTTATGACAAACAATGCCTATGTAGGTCCTAGTCATATGGACCCTAATATAACGGCTATATTCGGTATTTTTAAAATTTTAACAAAATTTTTATAGGAATTTTATTTTTTGAAAATTTCCAAATGGTGGAGCGTTACCATTCAAAATTTCGTTTCATTTATTCAATATACACTCCTTCTGTGGTGCTAATGGAAATTCAAAGTTTTAATTTTCTTTTATATTGCGCTATAAGCATAAATTTACAGATTAGGTATTATTACTACTATTTTGCCAGGATGCTATGTTCAAGATCAAAAATATTCACTGTCGAATCAAAACTTTCGTATTTTCACACAAAATTTATGGTCAATCGAACCCACTAAATATTATACAATGAACATTTCGAATCGATTTGGTTATAATTGTGACTCTACAGGTCTACAATATCAGGACAATTTTCCGTTTTTGTGAATTTCATCCCCTAAATATTTTGCAATCACCTCTAAAAAATGTATGCTCCTATTCCGACTCTAGAGGCCCGGACTACGTTGTTGGTATGCATGTATGCTTCAAAATTATGCTAATTTTGACGTTTTACGAATCACAATATCTCCAAGTAAATTAATACAAATTGCTATTGCAAATTCTCATAAGGTTCATTTTTTACGATATTCGATTGACTCCATGATGATTCATCACCTTGTCATCACTCACAAATAAGTTACCCAAAGTGGTAGGTGGATGGGTTTTTGGGTGGTATTTTGTTATTGCCACGTACATGTCAGGCTGAAGAATCTGCCGTCGAACAAATCGTTCAACCAAATGTTCGTCATTTGTTTTTATGGCAGATGTCTATTTGCAATTTTCTTAACACCGATTGGAATTTTTTACAATATTTTAGATGCCCATCTCCATTCTACAATGAAAATTATGGAAAACATTCATGATCATATATATTCCGTTGTGGTTAGCCATTACCAAACATTATGAGAGTAATTAGCTTTTTTTCAACGGATTGGTAGTCACTGGGTTGTTTACGACAATTCACTGGGAATTAGCGAGCATTCCTTACTTCGTCGTTAAACTAGCGATAAAATTAAATCCTTCGTTTGTTATTTTCTTTTCGCCGAAGTTTGAAGCAAGAGGTGTTTCTACTACCACACATGTCCTCCAAGTAATTAGGGCAATTCCTGCGAGCCCTAAGGCTATTTCCGCTCTAGATTAGCTCAATCTGTTTGTTTGTTCATATCTGTAGCGGTTCACAAACAATCCAGTGTACCCAATACAGAAGCCACCGGAGTCGAGCTGCTAATGTCGAAAGCTTTGAAGTAATTACTGTTTTTTTCTTAAAACATATTCTGGTGACATCTTCATGTTTTGCCATGGCTTGTCCAAATGACGGGCGAGTGAATTAACAAACCATGCATTTTCTGCATCCATCGAAGCATTCGTTCCATTATGCATTTGCAATTATGAGGTTGTCCTCTAATCGCTTGCAAGTCTTGTTCGGCCTTTGCTTGAAGTTCTTTCCCGCGATCCGCCTACTGAAGATATGGCAGTCGTTAGCAATTCAAAGTCGAAAATGACAAAAAGTGAAATAAAAAACAAATCGTAGAGATTCTTAAAACCAAGTGGAGCAAATGAATATTTACAGGGTGAGATGAAGAAACTGCAACCAACTTCAGACTGCTGTCACTTCTAAGCCACTCGTCCGACAGCTGTTAAAATTATTCCAGTGACAGCTCATTATATTGTTTACAAGCGTACACCATGCATTTTGGTGAGAATTTTGCACAAAAAAAGTAATTCGTCATGGAATTGAAGCGTAATAGTGTGATTTCTTTATATTTGGCTGGAAAACCACAAGTGGCTATCGTTAGAGTACATCAGCATTTAAATGTTAATAAACCATTTGTGTCTCGTACCATCGCTCGTTACCGTGATACTAGTAGCGACGTCAAGGAAGTGGACGGACGAAAACAGCAACATCAGCAGAAATGGTTCGAAAAGTAAAGAAGCGACTTGATCGAAATCCGCATCGCAGTGGCCGAAAAATGGCTCGTGAGCTGAACATATCGCAATATCCTATTGGGCAAATATTGAAAAATGAGCTCGGGATAAAGCCATCGAAATTCCAAAAACATTTCTGGATACCAATCCGTTGGACAATTGTATCTGGAGTATTTTGAAAAGCAAGGTTGCCACTAAAAAATACCAAAGTGTTGATCAACTCAAGCAAGCGCTTCGCCGGGAATGGACCAAAATACAGCAGAACAACATTCGGACAGGATATGATGGTTTCATTGGCCGTTTGAAGGCCATAATTCGTGCTAAAGGTGACCAATTCGGACAAATTCACAAATTATTCTAAAATTTGAGGCTATTTCCAACATGTTTTGCTTTCATTCAATAAAATTTAAAAATAAATGTAAAATTATGGCGTTAGACTTTGTTGCAGTTTTTTTATTTCACCCTGTTTATATGGGAGGTATATTCAAATCTGAACCGATTTCTATACAGTTTTTATAAATTCCATCACACATTCCAAATTTCATTGGAGGATCCAAATTTGAACCGATTTCAATATAATTTGGCAAATCTATTTTTGGTCCGTTACGAATTTCCAATTTGGAGACATATAGATATATGCGTCGATCAGTAGATTTGTGCTTTTAAAATCTAAATTTTTGTGATGTACCTTGATTCTGATGCTATTTAATTGATATAGCCTATGTTACTTTCACGCGATGTTGTGGTATGCTTGGAAATTTTGAGGAGAATCTGTGCAGCGGTTTTCAAGTCCATAAATTACAAACACACAAACATTTTCCTCTTTTATAGATATAGAAAATAAGAAGAATATGTGATAATTTTAAACAAGTATAAAAATGTGCCTGAAGTACCAGATACAGTGGACCGAAGTTTGGCACTTCAAGTAATACTGATTAAAATATTGTGGTGTGCAAAATTGTTAGAAAATTTAACATTTATTTCCAATTTTATGCGAATAATTTTAAATAAAATTTCAATTTTTTTTATTTTTTTTCTGGTTGGAGAAATATTCAGATATACCACGTTATGAGAGGTTATGAGAGATAATAATTGTGACCCTACATGGGGGAGGTTGCAGATAGAGGTAAATCTGGATCAAGATCTTGTGTCGGTATTTGGATGTGTGAAATTTTAAAGAGAATCAGATTCTTACTTCGTATTTTCTGAGTGTTTTGGTTTATCAAAATGTTGACCCTTTGTGGGGGGAGAGACAGAAGCAGTGGGCCGAGATCTACCGTCTACACAATAGATCTTCTGTTAGTAGAAATATTGGAATGTATGAAGTTTAGAATTAATCGAATTATGATTTCACATTTTATTCACGTTTTGGTTAATCAAAATTCTGGCACCTCCCCCACAAGGGAGTAGATCGATATATCCTATCTTGAATATTGCTACATTTAGCGATCTTCCCCAACACCGCTTGTCTATGGCACACGTTGTGGCTTATAGTTGCATAACAATTTAGTGCCTTCGTTAATCCTATTGAGGTTTTTTTTGAAAAACTGATGTTGTTTTTGTTGCCACAGTTTTGTTGCCACAGGAATACACAATTTGATGTGTAAAGATCTCAGATTACTTTTGTAAAGGGACTTTTGATGAGGCTGTATTAGAGCGTAATTTCCTCTGCATCTCATTGTTTAGATCGGTTTGTTGTGATAATGTAAACAAGTTCAGTCCTTTGCTGGTGGGGTTTTCCCTTTGTCTGTCTAGTTACGGTGTTAGCCTTTTTCTTCCTTGTCATCTTCATCTATGCGTATGCTTCAATGTAGTTTAGCGTGTGAGTGTGTGTCATCATCATTACAAATGGTTTTATGTTTATTCCATGTCGGCTACTGGTTGTGGTGGTGTGACTGTTCGCCCTCTTTTGCTGTTGTCGAAAATGTGTCATTGTTGTTGGTTTGTTTTCAAAATAATTTGAGAATCATAGAATCATCGCTTTTATATGGGTCGGTCGCGTGCACATTGATCTCCGATAAGCTTGAAATAAATAATAAAATGTTGCTAAGTATTCGGATTTCCATCATATTCGAACATAATTTATTTATATCTCTCTCATAGATTTAATTTACCCATCTTCTAGGAATTTATAAAAGAATCTGTATTTATCATAAATAAAGGGGATGAAATGGACCAAATTTTCAAAATCTAATGGTTCCTTTCGAACATGAAGTCAAGGTTGAAATGAGCCAAAATTGATCTACAAAAATTCTACCCAAATCTTAGCGGCCGGAACCGCCTGATTATAGTTTATTCCATTTTTATACCCTCCACTATACAATGGAGATTATATTAAATATGTCATTCCATTTGCAACTTCTCGAAATTAGGCACAAAGGTTTATATTATATCCAGGCTGATTTGCATCGGTAGGTGTGTTCTTTTTTTCTTGCAAAAAACGATACCTCCCGATTTTCGGTATTTGAAATTTAACATTTGGAGTTCTTCCTCTTCCTCCAAAAAGTATTATATACAGGCCCACTAAAAGGTATAGACCCCATATAACGGCACCTCCCGATTTTGAAGGTTGTTTGAAGGTTTCTGCCACAATTTCCAACTAAATTGTATGAAACTTTACAATTGGGGTTCCTATAAAGGTCTGTTCTCTTCTTCCTAAAAATGTTCGCTTCAGGTCCACTAATGGTTATAGCCCCCATATAACGATACATTCAGATTTTCGGTATTTTGAAGGTTTCTGCCACAATTTCCTACCGAATTAGATGATATGGGTTTCGGTATTTGGGTTATTTATTTATTTAAATTAAAATCGATTGATATTATAAAACGACATATTTTACTCATTTCATTATTTCATTTTACGTTGATAAGCACAGTTGTGGAAGGTAAAAAAGCTCGGCCCAATCGAACTTTAACTTGGAAAAAAATTGGAAAATTTAAAAATACCTAATATAGGGAGTTACTGTTTTATTGGGGTCTATACGAAGACATGGACTTAGGCCATTACAAAAGTGAAATACGAAATTTGAAAGAATTCCGGTGAAAAATGACGCTAAAATCATCAAAATACCGAATAAAGGGAGGCACTGTTATATGGGGGATATACAAAGACGTATAGCCCTAAAATTATCAACATACTTCAATTCCTGCGGAAGCTAGAGTGATTTTCACAGACAGGCAGACGGGCGGGCATCGTTAAATCGGCATAGAATTTTATGCTGATTGAGAATATATATACATACTTTGCAGGGTCTGAAATGTATATTTGGAGGTGTTACAAACAAAAATCATTAAGTTATAAAAATCTCAATAGGACACCTTGAAAATACATTTACATATTCCCACTTTTGAAAGTATGTTTGGTTATGATGTCTGTTGCTGTAATACAACCCTCTGCTTTCCACAATGATTTCGGCCAACAAAAAATAGTGTGTTATAAAGAACACAATTATTTAAAATATCATTAATTATCTCAAATACGAGCAAAGGCCGAAGGAATATAACATTATGGACTACTTTTAATTATGGTATACCTTCTCAACAGTTCCGAATTAATTAATGCACACCTATACTTTGATTGATGAAGACATTAACACCCAAAAACTTAAATGACAATTTAATTTCCGTTTTGAAACAAATGGAAAATATATTTTCGTTTTTGCGGCAGGTAGTCGGTTGGTTTCGTTGTAAAAAATATATTTCGAATGCCAACACATTCATCATTCGACTTTTCTTTATGTCCGTCTTAATGTCTGTCTGTCGACATTTTTACACCCTCCAGCATGCTATAAGGGTGTATTTAGTTTGTAACTCCTCGAAAGGAGAATTTTAAAATTCACAAAGTATGTATGTTTTTTGAACAGTACATTGTGTCGATTTAGTCATGTCCGCCAATTATATATTGAAGATTCGGAACATTTTAAGTTCGTTGAAAGTTTTGTACTGAAAATTCTATTTGTTGTAGCCCCTATATTACAATCTTTAAATGTTGCATGTTCATCAATGAGTTTTTGGAACTAATACGTACAAAATGTTGTCAATAATTTGGCACTGTTTAGCAGCAGCATTCATAAGAACGCATGAGAAATAATTTTCATTGACTTGACTATGGTGATGCCTGTTGCCCGTCTTCCATCTGACAGAATAGTTGATTGGGAATCTTTTTGGTTTAGGCTTTCATTTCTTAGAGTGACCAGTAATACATTGATACTCACTGTTCTACACTGTTCCAAGCGAAATCTACAGTAATTACGTAAAAGTAAACGTGGACCCGGCTAATTAATCTGCGATCGTAGTTCTTCGTACACGATGCTAACAACTGCAAACCGACCGTACACCCGAAGTACATTCGCCAGAGTTCCGGATTATCTTCAAAATTTCTACAATCCGAACAACAACATCGCAATATCTGGCCACCCAACGTCTAATCATCCGAGTTCCCAATTATCTTCAATTCGTCTGCAGCCTGAACATCGTAATTGTAATCCTCGTTTAACAAAAAATCGTCAACATCGTAATTCCTGATAAAACAATACTTCAACATCCGACGACCACACAATTTGATCACCAAGAACCAATCTGCTACTAGTATTCCCTATTGTCATAACATCGAATTCCCGGCGGAGATACCAGAAAGAGTGGACTGATGTATTTCATTTTCTCCAAAATTGGCAAAAATATTAGGATGTAAACAATTCATTCATTTTTCACTTTGAGGAAGATATTAATACAAAAACAAGTAAGCAAAGGCTATAGCCGTGCGGTGCCGACTATGTTATACCCTACAATACTACAATATGTTAGAAGCCCCCTTATGTCCAAAACCACTTTGGAAGATTTCGCTTTTGAAATTAGAAAATTTTTGAAATTAGGATTCTTTTGAAATTATTATTTGGAATGTCCCTAGTTATTTGCCCAATATTTATGCACTCCGTCGTGCTGTTAGTTGTTGTAGTCGATTTTACAGCTAAATATAATCCAATGGTCACCCAAAATGTTAGAATTCTCCTCTGTCCTTAACTCTCTTCACAGGCGTGTCGATTGGCTTCGATTGTGTGATCGGAAAAACATTTCTGTTTTTGGTTAATTTGAACCCCTTAATATTTTGCAATCATCTCCAAAAGCAAGAAGCCCCTCTGTATCTCAAAATTTAGACGCATCTATATGATTTGCTTGTCTACGATATTTGGCTATTTTCGACAACGAAATCAGCCTAAAAAAGCCAGAAGTTCCAGAATTAGTGGTCCATTGTACCCGCTAACTTCATGTGAGATTTTGTGTCCTTTGGTTTCAATTTGTGACAAAATCAGGAAAATTTTTAGTTGTTGGTCCATTTCAACCCCTAATATATTGCGTACATCTTTGAAAACAATAGGCCTAGCCCTTCAGAACCCAACCCTACCCTTGTGAAAATTTTCGTAAGGATCGGACGATATTTGCAATACTTATATAACCTGTGTTGTAAGGTAAAAAAATATTACAAAATATTATAAGTCAAATTGAAAAAATCGCATGCGATAAAAAATATGAAAAAATGTCACAAAATACTAGAAAATCTATATTAACATCTTTATTGGCACATTTCTCTGCGATTTTTTTAGATTTTATACTTTTATGTCAAAAGGGCATTCTGAATTGACAAAATTTGTCAAAATCTTTCCAGCCATTCAGCCATAACGGTCAGAATTGACCTGTTCGTCTATTTGTGATTTCGCCGGGATTAAAAATGTTGTGGCCTATTTCACCCACTGACCATCAAAATTGGAAGGCTTCTGCCCAGCCCTAAGCTCTAGCCCCATACTAACTTCCGCTTTGATTGGTTTATAATTGCGACCTGTAGAGCAACTGCAAAATCAGGATTTTTTTGGTCCATTTCAACCCCTAAATATTATGCGATCATCTCCAAAAGAAATTCGGTTCTATTCTGACCCTAGCCCCACCTCCATTTTCAATTTCGTGAGGATCGGGCCATAATTGCGACCTGTAGAGTGATTACAAATTAACATGGACAGATGGACGAACGGACATATATAACTAGATCGACTCAGCTCAGCGAGATAGGAAGATCCATATATACTTTCCTATGTGGGAAACCAATATTTCGAGGTGTTACATAATTTTTGGCCCAATCAAACTTATAATACCCCCAACACATGGTGTTGTAGGGTATAAATATTGTACAATATCATACCTTACGTATTTCTTATCTTAATATTTATATGCGCCAAGTTTTAACTATGTTAGGTACTCCTTTCGCTTTTAAAATTTTGTACCGAAATGAGTGGACAGATATTACCCATCTCCTAACTCGGTCTAAGTTCGGCAAAAATATTGCGATTTTCCACTTTTGGAAAATTTGATTATATCCTCTTTAGCTATATAGTCGCCTAACATAGATGTAATCAGGTGTATCGTTATATAGTTTCAACAGTAACACACGGACCAATATTGTTCGCACACATGTACAGGCATTTGGCATCTACCTCAAAAAACGCTCTATTTTCTATTTAATAAATTGGGTGCTATTTCATGCCGGGATAAGTCTATTATACAGGGTGAGATGAAAAAACTGCAACCAACTTCAGACTGCTGTCATTTCTAAGCCACTCGCTCGACAGTTGTTGACATTATTCCGGTGACAGCACAATTACAAAAGCATTTTGGTGGGAATTTTCCAGAAAAAAAGTTTTTCGTGATGGAATTTAAGCGTGATAGAATGATTTCTTTATATTTGGCTGGAAACCAACAAGTGGCTTTCGTTAGGGCACTCCAGCATTTAAAAGTGAATAAATCTTCTGTGTCTCGTAACATCGCTCGTTACCGTGATACTGGGAGCGCAGCCCGACGCCAAGGAAGTGGATGGAAGAAAACAGCAACATCAGCAGAAATGTTTCGAAAAGTAACGAAGCAACTTGATCGAAACCCGCGTCGCAGTGGCCGAAAAATGGCTCGTGAGCTGAACATACGCAATATTCAATTCGGCAAATATTGAAAAAATGAGCTCGGGGCAAAGCCACTGAAATTCCAAAAAGTGCAAGAACTTACAACGCAACAGAAAGAAAATAGACCCAAAAGAGCTAAAGAGTTGATTCGCTTCTTCGATGAGAAAACATTCGTTGTCCAGCAGTTTGTACTTGCCAAAGAGGTCAGCTGGAAAGGTACGATTGGACACAAGAACTCAAACGCTGGTCATGGTGAGGGTGTGGGCCGCCACAATAACCGATGGTCGCTCTCCGCTCGTATTAATCGACCGTGGCATCAGAATAAATGCCGAATATTATCGCGAAAATATTCTGGAGGGAGTATTAAAGCCTCGGGCACGCAAACATTTTGGCCGCAGAACTTGGACATTCCAACACGACTCAGCACCATTGCACTCAGCACGCGCCTCCCACCAGCGCACAATGGCCACCAAAATCTCCGGATACATCGAAAGCAAGGTTGGCACTAAAAAATACCAAAGTGTCAATCACCTCAAGCAAGCGCTTCGCCGGGAATGGATCAAAATACCGCAGGACAACATTCCGGCTGTGTGTGACGGTTTCATTGGTCGTTTAAAGGCCATAATTCGTGTCAAAGGTGACCAATTCGAACAAATCTAAATGTATTCTAAAATTTGGTGCTATTTCCAACATGTTTTGCTTTCATTCAATAAAATAAAAAAAAATGTAAAAAGTATGGCATTGTTGCGGTTTTTTATCTCACCCTGCATCTGATGAGTCTCTTATAGCTGTCAAACCCGACAGAAATATCGCTCGAATAATACAGGTTGAATTTATTTTACGGATCCAAAGTACAATGTCACCTTGTTCAATTATCCCATATGATTAGTCCATTCGTTGCCTCTGCAGATTCGAAATTTTAAATTGTGGTACAAAGTTATTACTCGGTGCTAGTCGGCGAAATATAACAACTATATTATGTTTCATCATTTTTACAAATACGGTTGCATCGTATTCGTGTCAAAGGAAACCGCAGATGGACAGACAACAACAGCAACTGATACCCACAATGAAACAGCATTTTCAACTTCTACCAACGCCGCTACATTCCACAACAGGCAATAACGCGTGATTCTTATTAACTGAATTATAGCCCAGCAGGTATTTCACACCTTGTGCACCCCATGGAGAGTGTGTCTGAGAGAACATTGCTGGTATTTCAAAACTTGAGATCTTAATAAATGCTCCTTAGAACACATTAGTTCAGCTCTGTCTGGAGAGGCGTATTCCAACAAGTAATGTTGATCACTTTTGCGGCAGGTTTAGAAATGTGGCTTGGACTGTAATGCAAAGAGCAGCAGTCAGACTTGAGAATAATGCGCTGCAACGCAAAGTGTGAAAAGCACTGCCGTTGCAACAGAAACTATTTGTGGCCTAAGGAGCGTTACTTTAATATTAATTGTTAAATTGTAAAGCTCTCTTCGGCGATCTGCTGGTTTTGATAAGCTTATACATATGTCTGTCGGTCTATCGAAAGTATGTCTGGATGCGCTAGCAGCTCAAAGGCATTTTGGAATGGAGTACGAGTGAATAATTTCTAATTTGTTGGCATTATTGTGTTATTTGTATTCATAAGGCTTTCCGTCGCTCGAAATTAATTGCTCTGCCATGATTGGACGAAAATTATATATCCATTTCAAAAGCGTAATGTTGTATATTTTCTTTTAATGTTGGCAGTCATTTTTTAATATATACAACTTGGCCAACTGACAAGAGGAGTTTGTGAAACTTAAGTCTTTTTGCCGAGTGTTTGTCCATATCTTTTGTCGGTGAGAAATAGGACATTATGATTTGGAGTTATATCGAAACAATTAATGCATTTTATACCCTCCACCATAGTATGAAGGGTATATTAAGTTTGTCATTCCGTTTGTAACACCCCGAAATATACATTTTAGACCCCACAAAGTGTATATATTATTGATCAGCATAAAATTCTATGTCGATTTAGCAATGTCCGTCCGTCTGTCCGTCAGTGAAAATCACTCTTGCTTCCGAACGAAATGAAGTAGGATGATAAAATTTTACTCAAATGTATTTTATCTCTGCAGGACATTTGGTATTGAAAATGGGTCATGTAGGTCCACGTTTTGGTATAGCCCCCATATAACGGAACCTCTCGATATTCGGTATTTTGATAATTTTAGCGACATTATTCACCGGAATCGTTTCAAATGTGGTACTTGAAGTTACAGCTTAAAACAGAAAATGGTCTGTACAGGGCCACGTCTTCGTATAACCCCCATATAACGGTACCTCCCGATATTCGGTATTTCGATGATTTTAGCGACATTATTCACCGGAATAGTTTCAAATTTGGTATTTGATGTTCGTAATGGATGCTACAGCCTATGACTGGAGATTGTCTGTGCATAGCCCCAATAAAACGGTATCTACCGATAAAGCTACATTTGGATTTTTTAAGATTTTAACAAAATTTTTGACGGATTTTATTGTTTTTGAGAATTGCCAAATTCGTTCCAAATGGTGGAGGGTATTCGAAGTTCGGCCCGACCGAACTTACAGCTTTTTTACTTGTTATTATTCGTTTTCAATTAAAGTTTTCTTTCTAGAAGGATATATTTAAATAAAAAACAAGTAAGCAAAGGCTACAGTCGAGCGGGGCCGACCGTTGAATACCCTACAACACTATAATAAGTGATACAGTTTATATAGGCGAGATACTCGAATGAATTCCACAAGATATTGTGACAAATAATAAAAGAAAACCATCAGGTTTTGTTCTCTAATATTCGAATAATAGCAACTTAAGCTAAATTTCTCATTTCCAATTTATTGGTAAATGTTGCACCTAAATGGTCTTCCTAGATGTGGAACCAATATTTCCCAAATACCTATAATCTCTCAGAAGTAGCAAAAGATTAACATTTATTATTGGTTTTTGACTGAAACGCATCTGTATGAGATACAGACATTTGACTATATTCTTCAACGAAATCAGCGTTAACGAAATTGTCAGAAGTGCGTCTTTCCTGTATTTGTGAACTCTCCAAAAAGTCACTGGAATGGACATTTACGTATTTTGTCTACAAAAGCTGGCAAACTATTTCGCACATTGAATATTTTTGGATGGTCATCCGAAACTGCTTGGCTTTTGCAATGTGCGGTAACCCCCATTCAAATGTGCGTGAGAATCGGGCGATAATTACGACCTGCCGACAATTTTGCAGTTTTTTGGTCCATTTCAACCCCTAAATATATGGCGATCATCTCCAAAAAGAGTAGGCTTCTATTCTGACCCTCATCTTATCCCTAGGCAACATTTCGTAAGGATCGGGCCATAAATGCGATCTGTATATGATATCCTCATATCCTAACTACTTAGTTTTGTTAGCTGTAGAAATATTACCAAATGTTTAATTCAAAATGAAAATATGCCAAAAATATGACAAAATTGAAAAAAATATGAGAAAATTTTAGAAAATCAATATGTTCATCTTTAGAGAGATATTTTTATGCCATTTTTTAGACGTTTTTTCTTTCCTGCAAAGAGGCCATTCTGAATTAATGAGAACTGTCGAAATCAGTTCAACCGTTCTCGACATATAAGAGATCTTTCAAGCATATCTTCTTTGATAAACGTATTTTGCTATATATCTGATTTGTTGGATGTTAATATCAATGTAAAGATCAGAAGTAACTTTGTTATGGCTTTGTGATTTCGCCGGGATTTAAAATATTCGCGGTTAAATGAAAAATTTTGAATTTTTTCTACACAAAAGATATGGTATATTTTACCCGCTAAATATTAACCGATGACCACCCAAATTGGTAGGCTTCTTCCCCGCCCTAAACTCTAGCTACATGCGAAATTCCACGTCGATTGGTCTATAATTGCGACCTGTATAGCTACTGCAAAATCCGACATTTTTTCAGTATTTGGTCCATTTCAACCCCTAAACATTTGGCGATCATCTCCAAAAGCAATAGGGTTCTATTCTGACCCAAACCCCATCTTCGTGCAAAATTTCGTAAGGATCGGGCCATAATTGCGACCTGTAGCGTGATTACAAATTAACATGGACAGACGGACAGACGGACGGACGGACATACATAGCTAGATCGACTCAGCTCGGCGAGCTAGGAAGATCCATATATACTTTCCTATATGGGAAACCAATATTTCGTGGTGTTACATAATTTTTGGCCCAATCAAACTTATAATACCCTCAACACATAGTGTTGTAGGGTATAATGACGCTCTAAAGAAATTGTAAGAAGCCGAAAAAGTCAATCTTAAATATAAGAAATGGAATTGGTTTCAATAGGGCATTGTTAGTATTGATCAATATTTTAAAATACGACATGCAGCAGTGCTTATCGATTTGGGAAATTAAAGGGGTTTGATTGTAAATTAACCTTGTAGTATGGACCCATTTATTGAAATTCCTTTCATAGCGATTAAGTGACAGATATTGCTCAAAAATATATTGTTATTTGGAAAATTTTAAAAATGGTTTTCTGGCCCTGGTTTCGTGGAATTTAAAAAAAATTGATCTTTTCTAGAACCTACAAATATGATTTATAACAATTCCATCTTCTTTGAATCAATGCAGCTAAGATGGTTGAAAACTGCATCCGTAATATCATATCTCCCCGAGTTCTGCCATGTACTTTACGTAGATAACAAGCCAATATGAATATTTAAAAAAAAAAGATAAACTCAACCACACATTTGTGAATTTAATATACCAACTACATCCTTTTAAACTGCAACTGCCGGAGGAATGGTGAGTGGAATGCTTTTTTATTAGGGGATTTGATGCTGAAAGAAACAAAAATAAAAAACAAGCCATTACTTTTAAATTTAAACTAGTTTTGGTGGTTATTCAATAACTTATTTTCTTTATAATTACCATAGTTAATTTGTCGTGAGACTTTAGAACTTTGACTTCTAGACGATCGGAAGTACCATTATATTCCGCCACCAGTGGTAATTATACCCTACTACACTGTGTACACTAGTTGGTTATTATATACATTACATAGCACCTCCAAATATTGGTCCTGCAAATAGGAATGTATATATAGAACTTCCTATCTCGCCGTATTTCGTATGTCCGTCTGTCCATGCTAATTTTTAATCACATTGCAGGTCGCAATTGTAGCCCGAATTCAGGATGGAGATATGGTGTAGATGATCGCAAAATATTTAGGGGTTGAAATGAACCAAAAAACGGAAAAAATCTTATTTTGCAGTTGATCTACATATATCCAAACATAAACATCCATTCAAAATATGTGGTCTTTGAAGGGATTTGTATAAAAGAAAAAATAACATTGTGTGTTTTATTTTACACCGTTAGAAGCATGCAAGTCTTTGTATTATAGAAATTTGTCTAAAGAGAGCAGAGCATTGTCAGACCATTTATAGTAACTGAGATAAAAATGTTATGGGCTTAAATTGAAATAACCATAAAGACTCCGCCCTGCAGTCGACGGCGAAAAAAACTTGCCAATGCTAGACAACCAACATTCCTATTAACTTAAGAAGTAAAAAAGTGTGTTAGCAAAAAATTGAGTTAAAATATAAATTAAAGAGCAGCAATAAGGAAAATTCCCAGTATTTTCCATATTGACATCACAACAAGTACAAGACATTAATAGCCGGCTCACCAAACTTATTTTTCTTCCAATTGTAAGGCAAATGGCGGACAAATAGAATATTTGGTTTCCGTACGTAAATAAATAAAAAGAGCTTTTTTCTATAGGCAAATTTTGGTTCACCTAACTCCACCATGCCAAAGTAGACAATCAAAAAATATCAATCGTTCATTCGCAATATTTGAGCAAAGTAAAATATTGTCTTTGAAAATTGATATTTCACACAAAAGCTATGGTACATTTCATCCGCTGTGCTGTCGATCCCAATAGGTGCGCTTCTTCTTTGGTCTCAACTCTTACCTCTTGCAAAATTAGGCGCAAAAACTACAAAATGGTCCATTACACGTCCTATAGGTATTTATTCTGATCCTAACACTGACTTAACGCCTAATTTCGTGAGGTTTGCGTCATAATTGTGACGTGTAGCGTGACTACAAATAACAAGTAAAAACGCAGTAAGTTCCCTCCACCATTAGGAACGAATACCCTCCACCATTAGGAACGAATTAGAAAAATTTCAAAAAAAAAAAAAAAAATACATTGAAAATTAAATCTTTAATTTTTAAAATGCCTAATATCGGAAGGTGCCGTTTTATGGGGGTATATACGATTTTGTGGACCTATATAGACAAATCTATGTCAGGGGGTGAAATACTCATAAGAGACTCCTTATGTGGAATAAAATAATATCATCAAAATACCTAATATCGGGGGGTATCGTTGTATGGGGGCTATTCGATATCGTGGACCTATATAGATAATTCTATTCCGAGGTATAAAGTACCTATAAGGAACTCCTTATGTGGATTTTCAGACAATTCCGTTGAAAAATGTGGGTAAAATAATCAAAATACCGAATATCGGGGGGTACCGTTATATGGGGGCTATACGATATCGTGGACCAATATAGCCCATCTTCGAACTTGTCCTGCCTGCAGACAAAAGAGAGATCTGGGCAAAATTTTAGCTTTCTATCTTAATTCGTTTAGCCTGTAGCGTGACTACAACAGACGGACAGACGGACGGATGGACAAGGCTAAATCGTCTTAGAATTTTACGCTGATTAAGAATATATATACTTTGTTGGGTCTAAAATGATTATTTCGATGAGTTACAAACGGAATGACGAACTTAATATACCCTCCATACTATGTATGGTGGAGGGTATAAAAAAAGTGACAGACGGACACACATAGCTAAATCGACCCAGCTAGGAGATACAGGTAGATACATATGTAAAATCGTGGGTCTAGAACTAATCTATCGAGGTTTGTAGCATAACCTAACGTTTGGCGGATTAGGTTGATATTTTCGCCAACCCCATTTATACTTTTATTTGAAATGGAAAATCCAAAAACCGGCACCCGGACTAATCCCCAAGGTCTCAATCCCCATTGCAATTATGGGGATTATGACCTTTTTTTCGGTGATAATCCCCATAATCCAAATATTAAAGTATGACCGTTTGCTGTGTGGACTATGTACAATTAATTTTAGAAATCCTTGATTCGCGATAGCCAGTGTCAAACATATCCCGAGGGAAAGTCTTTGGACATACCCATTATTATGGGAATTTTGTCCGCTAATTTCCAAAAAATTGAGATTTTTTCCTGCACCCAAATTTCATGATTCTAGTAAGTAGCCGGCCTTTGGCCGGGGCTTGAGATCTTCTCCTCTGAGCGTGTCCTTCACCGGCTACCGCGAATCTAAAATTAGAACAGTGTTGGCTTTGTTTGTTCGGGATACCATAGTATTTTGTTGTTGCAAAATGGTCAGGTTTTATCCCTTTATTGTTGTTTGTATAAAAACAACTTTTGTTTATTAGTGGAGAACGATGGTAATGTTTACCTGGTGGTAAGGCAAGGAATACCTAGGTTTCGGAAAGAGTAACCAATCCTCATCAGTTCCTTGTTTTTTGTCTGGGATATTCTCCCCAGAAGTTATTTTAAAGATAACTTTTATGACAAAAAACATTTTTTACCCAAGTGAAGTGATTTCTAAAATTAATTATTTTTATAAGTAGTCCACAAAACAAACGGTCATACTGCCCATGGGGGTTGTGTCTGTGTTGGAAGCGGACACTATCCCCTACGGTCGTAAAATCCATCGTGAACTACAAATACGGAATTAAAAAAAATCAGAAAAATGTGACAGAAATCGCAAAAATACGGAATGTCGGGAGTTTTCGTAATATAAGTGCTAAAGGAAAACATTGACCTACATTTACAATGTTCTACCACCAGATGTAGCACCCGCTACTAATTTCGAACAACAAATTTGGAACAATCATCAAAATACCGAGCATCGGGATATACCGTTATATGGGGGCTATATGAAGACGTGGATCGATATATATCATTTTCAATGCCAACCATCCTAGAAATTAATGCTGATCATGTACATGAAGACGTGGATCGATATATATCATTTTCAATGGGTGGCATTGAAAATGATATATATCGATCCACGTCTTCATATAGCCCCCATATAACGTATATGTGTTACAAACGGAATGACAAAATAAAGCAAGAAAGGAAAAGACAAAAGCCGGGCGCGGCCGACCATATGATACCCTACACCACTATGCTTATATTCAAATTATTATATTAAAAAAAATATATCGGAGCCGAGTTCCATGTGACAAAATGCAGGTCATTTTGACTGATATTGGCCGTTTGGTGCACAATTAACCCGATCGCGTGAAGATATATGTTACAAACAAATGTACAAAGACATAATACGCTTACCACTATGTGGAGTAGGGTATACGAGTTGCGGAGGGTATAAAAACGAGGCGAACTCTAACTAACAAATATGTGTCTCTCTTTATCTCTAAACTAGTTTTCCCCGCAAAAAAATCGAAACAATGTTGCTTTTTATGTGCAACATATCTCTCAGATGTGATGTGGGGGCAATAGGATGGAAAGATTTTTATGCAGTCATTTATAAATCGCATATGACAATAGAATTCTACCACCTTTGATTCTGCTCGTCTTATATCAAGGATAAAAGTTTTCACTCCACCTATGCAAGCCATGGTACGGGTTTAGCTCAAGAATTCTTGAACAACAACCTCCCTTTGGCGGAAATCTTAAAACTTAATAAATACGAACACGGGCGTAAGCAATGGAAATTTGTTATAGATTTGAGTGTTTGTTAAATTGAAAGAACGACGCAGTAGGAATAAAATTAAATATTTGGGATCCTAGAATTCTCTTTTTTTTTTCTTCAGTAATTAATCTAACTATCTCTCCCTTTCTCACTCATAAGCCACTTGACTACAACAAAACCTTAAGATAACAGCCTGTTTACATTTCTGGCCAGCGCCAGAGAGCTGTCAATATCAGTGTTAAGTGTGTATTGTGTGGGTATGCCACAATAATGGCAATAATCTTTACTCAACTCCATACTCCACCAAATACAACAAAATTCCATTGCTGTAGTGGTGGCTGTGTATCTTCTCGTTAAGCTTCGCCTTCTCCCACTCTCTGCAAAAAAAAAAACATTTGGGCGCCATGTTAGTTCTCGTTTATGATGGAGACGGGTATTTTTGTTGTTTTTTTTTGTCGGTTGGTTAGCATTGGTGGTTGGTCACATACAATTTATGTGCGTGTGTGCGACAAGCTCACTTGACTGAACAGAGCTTGTTGCGGCTTTTAGTTCAAATCGAAATTTTCATTGTGAATGTTTGACATGCATTAACCGGTTCGAATATTTGAAATTTAATTTTACCGTCGGCTGTTAATTCAAATAAAAAGACTACAAACAGAAAAGAAAAATCTCAAGAACATATTCAATAGAAAAATAATAAAAAAAAACTTATTAGAAGCTTTGGGTGCCAATCAATAAAATAACCTTAAAACGTACGTGTTGTGCAGTGATACATGATTTTCCATAACTTTCAGACATTGAAATTGCAAATGAAAAAAAAAAAAAAAAAAAAGTTGAAATGGTTTTGGCTATCAAAACCTAAAGCGGATCCTCAATTCAATGATTCTTTTAATTAAGGGCACCAATATTTTGAGGGATTTTGTAATGAAATGTATATATATTTATTGCAATTAAATTGAAACTGATTAACACCACGGAAATTTCAAATCGGAGGTGATTGTAAAAGAAACAAAATTGTAATAGAAATTAAAAAAAATCTACAAAAGAGTTTGCGTCTTCCGTTACGGCGACGTTTTCTTCCTATTCCATATTTCTGCAATAAAAATGGCTTTGCAACGAAAAACTCAATGATAAGTCTTGCTACCACACAAAACAAACGTACCTCAATGGCATCATTCTTCCGCTTGTAACACGACTAATCTTCCCAACAACAGAAAATGCATCGCTTTTGTACCTCCGAATATGCCGTAGGAAGTTTACACACCACCACTGGTCTATAACTGAATGCTGCCGTCTCAAAATAGATATCTTGTTCTGTACCTGTTCTTCAATGGAAGCCTTTTTTGCAAATTGGTATACCCGCATTTTGGACTGTTCGAGATTTGAGACTAATGGGCAAAAATATACAGCCACAAATAACAATAACTGCACCTGATGTCTCCTCAGCGACAATGCAGCATCGTCAAAGGATTGAAGGCAGACTTAAAATGCAACCGACGGGACAGCCCTGCAGAGGATAAGATAATAACGCTGGTATGTGTATATAAGTATTTTTAATTTTGTAAAATAAGAAAATGATTAGGATATAAAGCAATTGGAAAATAAAAAAATATAGGAAAGAAATACCAACGTACTTAAACTAATTAACTTAACATAAATTTATATTTATTTATTTTTGTTCGACAATAAGTTTGTCAGCGTTCCCAATTTTTTTTTTAACAATTTGTAAACAAAAAACTTGGTTTGCCTTACAACCTAAAAGTTCAGCTAATGCGTATAAACAATATTTTGTTTTGGCACTTTGGACAGTGAGAATGCCTGTAATTTAAGAAGAAATTTCGAAAATCAAGTGGGATCGTATTTGGGGACTATATCAAATCAAAGTGAATCTACATTGATGTGCTAATCACTTATGTGTATACTTGTATCGAAATAATGATTTTAGACCCAAACAAATTAAAAAGCAGTAAGTTTGGCCGGGCCGAAATTTGAATACCCACCACCATATGGAAAAAATTTGTAAATATTCCGAAATTCCGAATATAGGGAGTTGGGGCAATTTTTGTCATAGCCTATTACGATATTGAAATACGAAACATGAAACAATACCGGTGAATAATACAGAATGTGGGAGGTACGGTTATAGGGTACTATAAGAAGATAGGCATTGACAATTTTCGGTAACAGGCTGTAGCAAACATTACGAACTTGCAATACGAAATTTTAAACAATTCCGTTGGATAATGTCGCTAAAATTATCAAAAATGCGCATATAGGGAGCTACCGTTATATGAGGGCTATACTTAAACGTGGAACTATTTTCAATGAGAAAAGTCCTGCAGACCTAAGGCACATCAAAGCAAAATTTTATCAACTTACTTCATTTCGTTCGGAAGCTAGAGTGATTTCCACTGACGGAGAAACGGACAGACATACTGACGGACATCGGTAAATCGATATAGAATGTTGTACTGATCAATAGGATATAAAATTTATATTTGAAGGTGTTACAAACAGAATGACAAACTTAATATTCCCCCCATGCTATGGTGAAGGGTATAAAATATGTGTGTATTCTTGATCAGTGAAAAATTCTGTCCGTCCGTTTATAAGCCCTTTGTAATCTCGTTGGAGAAACAAATTGTTTGCTGTTGAGCATGATTTTAAAGTGTTGCCAAACAAAATCGAATGTTTTCATTTCTGCACCGAATTGTTTCAAATTTGGTATTCATAGTTTCTAATGGGAAATATCTCTTGTGACATAACATATGCTCAAAATTTGGCATTTGTTGTTCGTCAAGGGTTCTGCTACCGGTTAAAGAATTTGTCACTGACTTTTTCTAAATGTGGTATTTGAAATTCGGTTCGATTCTGATCATTTTAAAGATTTTGACTACAACCTCCAACCGATTACTGGCAGTTGCAGATTAAAATTAAACTCGTTCGAATATTGAATACTTATAGCTCTATTTATAATGATATTTTTGAAGAGTATTACATTTAAATTATTAAATTTAACTTAACGTATTTTTACACGTTTTCTAATAACTGAAGTATCACTTTCAAATTTGAGAGAATCTCAAATTATTGCATTATATTCAAAAAGGGGTCATAAAAGGTGTCAGCGTGAGTTTTCGTGTGCTGACAAACTTTGTACATTATTATTGTACATAAAAGTTGATAACAAGCATTTTAATTAAATTTATTTCTTTGTTCTAAGGATAATCATTTGAAGCATGCTTTGAAAACAAAAATTGCTTCTGTTTCAATGTTTTTGGAAGAACGTCTATGCATGTCTATATTAAATTTATATTAGAGAAATATGCGTTATTATTACGTTATTTCATATATTGGAATAAAAACATATAAACTGTGTGTTATATATTGAAAAAAAAATCTATCAGAAATATTTTAATAAACGTCAGCGTGAGTAATATGTAATCTTTTCTGAGTATATTGGGATTTGGAACAAAATTTGATGATATTTTCTGTTTCTACAAGGAAATTTATTTTCTGTGAAAATGGGAAGTACCAGAAGCAATAGACCGATGTTGACTATCTCCGAACTCGATCCAAGTTTGACAGTAATATTACCATGTATCAAGTTAGGACCAAATCGTATACTCCCTTCGAGAGTTATCGTGGGCACCAGCCAGACAGTCGGATGGACATCTCTAGATTGACTCCAAATGTGGTCCAACGAGACCTATTGTCTAAAACCGCTATTTGGATGAGGCTTGTCCGCAGATAACATTCTTTGCGTCAATTGAATTTTGTACAGGAACAAATGCAAATCAATGCGAATAATCCGTTGTAAAGTGGACCGAGCCATGCCCTACTGCTGAGAACGGCGTTTTGGGGATGTACTTGGGGACCTCTCAACACTGGCTCGTACGGCAGCGATATTCTCGGCCGATCGCCTTGGTCGACTTTTATATGGCCTCTTCGGATTAGAAAGAGCCTTACCAGTCGAAAATTTTTCGTATAAACGCTTAATGGTGTTCTTAGAAGGCGCACTTCTCACATTTTTAGTCTTTTAAAAGCACGTTGAGTTTTCACATAAAGTATATATATTCATAATCAGCATAAAATTCTAAGTCGATTTACCTATGTTCGTCTGTCTGCCTGCCAGTTGAAATCACGACACAGCACTCATTATCTGACGTAGAGCGTCAAAAATTAGCAGAACAATTTGTATTGTGTCTAAGATGGTTGGTATTGAAAATGATGATGATTTTTGCTAAATTTTTCACGGATTTGTATGGGTATTTGTGGGTCATAATGGGTCCCAGTTCGTGTGGCGAGACATTGCATGTATAGGTCCACGCTTTAGTATAGCCCCCATAAAAAGGTACTTCCCGATATTCGGTATTTTGATTGTTTTTGCCACATTTTTTCACGAATTTGTCCAAAAAGTGGTATTTGGTTTCTAGCTCGTGTGACGAAATATTGTATGTATAGGTCCATGTTTTGGTATGGCCCCCATATAATGGTACCTTCCGATATTCGGTATTTTTATGATTTTTGCAACATTTTTCACGGATTTGTTTAAAAATTGGTATTTGTAGTGCATAATGGGTTCTAGCCCGGTGGCAGAACATTGAAGATTTAGTTTACGATACCCACCGATATTCGGTATTTTAATAATCCTAGTCACTTTTACGCACAATTGTCCATAGAGGTTCAAGTTTTGGTATGGCCCCATATAATGGCCTCATTCACTTTATAGTTATACCCTACAACACTATGTGTTGGGGGTATTATAAGTTTGATTGGGCCAAAAATTATGTAACACCTCGATATATTGGTTTCCCATATAGGAAAGTATATATGGATCTTCCTAGCTCGACGAGCTGAGTCGATCTAGCTATGTATGTCCGTCCGTCCGTCTGTCCATGTTAATTTGTAATCACTCTACAGGTCGCAATTATGGTCCGATCTTCACGAAGTTTAAAATGGAGGTGGGGTTAGCGTCAGAATAGAAGCCTATTTCTTTTGGAGATGATCGCCAAATCTTTAGGGCTTGAAATGGACCAAATACTGAAAAAAATATCGGATTTTGCAGTAGCTTTACAGGTCGCAATTATAGACCAATCGACGCGGAATTTCGTATGTAGCTAGAGTTTAGGGCGGGGAAGAAGCCTACCAATTTGGGTGGTCATCGGATAATATTTAGCGGGTAAAATATACCATATCTTTTGTGTTGAAAAAATTCAACATTTTTCATTAAACCGCGAATATTTTAAATCACGGCGAAATCACGAAGCCATGACAAGGTTACTTCTGACCTTTACATTGATGTTAACATCCAACAAATCGGATATATAGCAAAATATGTGCGATATATATGTCTATCAAAGAAGATATGCTTGAAAGATCTATTATGTGTCGAGAACGGCTGGACTGATTTAGACAGTTCTCATTAATTCAGAATGGCCTCTTGGCAGGAAACTAAAAACGTCTAAAAAATCGCATAAAAATATCTCTCTAAAGATGAAAATATTGATTTTGTAACATTTTCTCATATTTTTTCAATTTTGTCATATTTTTGGCATATTTTCATTTTGAATTTTAAACATTTGGTAATATTTCTACAGCTAGCAAATCTAAGTAGTTAGGATATCAGGATATCATATACAGATCGCATTTATGGCCCGATTCTTACGAAATTTTGCATGGGTATAAGATGAGGGACAGAATAGAAGCCTACTCTTTTTGGAGATGATCGCCATATATTTAGGGGTTGAAATGGACCAAAAAACTGCAAAATTGTCAGCAGGTCGTAATTATCGCCCGATCCTCACGCACATTTGAATGGGGGTTACCGGGCATTGCAAAAGCCAAGCAGTTTTGTATGGCCATCCAAAAATATTCAATGTGTGAAGGAGTTTGCCAACTTTTGTAGACAAAATACGAAAATGTCCATTCCAGTGACTTTTTGGAGAATTCACAAATACAGGAAAGACGCACTTCTGACTATTTCGTTAAAGCTGATTTCGTGGAAGAATATAATCAAATGTATGTATCTCATATAGATGCGTTTCAGTCAAAAACCAATAATAAATTTTAATCTTTTGCCACTTCTGAGAGATTATAGGTCTTTGGGAAATATTGGTTCCAGATCTAGGAAGACCATTTACGTGCAACATCTACCAATAAATTGGAAATCAGCAAATTAGTTTAAGTTGCTATTATTCGAAAATTAGAGAACGAAACCTGATGGTTTTCTTTTATAATTTGTCACAATATCTTTTGGAATTCTTTCGAGTATCTCGCCTATATAAACTGTATGGTTTATTATAGTGTTGTAGGGTATTCAACGGTCGGCCCCGCTCGACTGTAGCTTTGCTTACTTGTTTTTTTGATAAGTTTAACTGCATTATCCAAACGGTCTTAATGGTATACGAAGTTTAAAGTGAAACACGCTTGAGTTCAGATACTTTTCTGTAAAAATGTTTCCTTTACCCTAATTAAAAGTTCGGTCGGCAAAACTTAATGTTTTTTACTTGTTTTTTTTTTTTTGTTTTTTAAAATTATTGTTTACTTATTTTTTGCTCTTTTTGTTCATCATTCGTTTGGCTTTAAATTGGTTCAATCATTCAGTACATGAATGTTCATGCCCATAATTGCAATTCAGCATAGAAATAGAAAAAGGAAGTGTGGTATGGATTTGTAATCTATTTTAGTAAATAAACAGCAATCATTATATAGATTAAAAGCCTGTTGACAGGACTTTTTTTTAAGGCAGACAAGCAATTGCTAGTCAAACACTCAAACTTTTATTTCAGTTCATTTACTTTTTTCGTCAGGGAGTAAAAGCTCATTTCCAAAAAGTAAAATTGTTTATTGTTTTAAAAATGATTGCTTCCGTTGGTTTTGAAGGTGCCGTTTCGGTGCGCAGACATTATCCCAGTTGGAATTATGGGGATAATGTCCGGTTTGTTTTTGGTCATAGTCCCCATAATAATGTAAGAATTATGTCCTCTTCCAGAACGGACACAATCCCCATGGGGAGTATGACCGTTTGCTGTGTGGACAACTTACAAAAATAATTAACTTTAGAAAACTTTGATTCGCAGTAGCCGGTGCGGTACATACTCAGACAAATACTAACTAACAGCCTCTTCGGATGGAAATTATGATCGGGGTATATTGAGTCAGTAAGTTCCGCTGTAAGAGGCTTATCTCAAAACGTAGACCAACAGCGACGTACCCATACATGCAAAAGCAGTTTCAAACTATTTTTGTCAATCTAGCAAGAAATGAACTTCTCCATATAAAATGAACAAAAAAATTCTAGGAAGTAACCATGCCGGAGATTGTGCCGGACCCTTCGTACGTCCCTTCAGACCAATATTAAAAATTTTCGTAGGACAAATCACCATCCAATGAGAACACAAATTACTGTTTATTTGGTTCGAAATTGGGGCTCAAACCACAATTTTGCTAGGAACGGTTTGAAATAACAAGTTACGACTGTTTTGATTTGAAAATTGCGTCTTAAACCTTTAAATTATTCCAGTGTGGAAGGGATCTTATAAGAAGCTTCAGCAAATTGTTCTTTCAATAGGGACTTTGTTGAAGCCTGAAAGTTTTGAATGTTCAAATAAGTGTATATGCAGGTTGGTTTGTGTAAATACAATTGAAAATTTGCACAGTAATAGGTTTATAAATTTTAATTCAAGTTACTCCCACCATTTTACACTGAAGTAGATTTAAATTAAAAATTTTGGCATTGACATAGACCTGAAATGAGGGGTTTGCTCTATTTAAAACGAAAGGAATAAAGAATTATTATGATTTTGTATACCTTTTTCTTACAACCTCCCTCTTTCTCTTCCCGCATCTTGTCGTTAATGCATTTCTGCACTTTATAAAATAATCGCAATAAATTTCAATTACCTTTTTGCAGTTCTAGAGAAGAACAATACATATTGCCTCTTCGAAAGGACATAACATCCATACCACGTGCTTGAAAGCAAAAGCCCAGTCAAAGCATGAGGAAATTTTATTTTTATGACGATGTACGTCTAGGTCGGTCATTTGATTTGTGTGTAACTGCAAAATGCATTTTCTCTGCAACTAAGGATGTACCACATGCCATGTTGTGCATGCCACGTTTTTGCGCAAGGTCGCGGACATACATTTATCACTAATTTTATGTTTGCCTTTACTTTAGGAATGTAAATTACAGGAATTATAGGTCCCCATGGAGAGAGATTTAAGATTTTTTTAGTTCTCATTGGGCGCCACTGAAGTATTATAAAATATACTTGAAAAAATATACTATAAAATATAAATATTCTCCTTAAAGTTATCCAAAAGATTATATTTTACGAGTAATTACTTATATAAGCCCTTTTGGATAATTGAGAGCCAAACTTGTAGTATTCTGAATTTTGAGAGTAAATATCTGCGTTTTTTAATATTTCATCGTTTTTATACCCTCCAGGAGGTTATATTAACTTGTCATTCCGTTTGAAACATCCTGAAATATTCGTCGTAGACCCCATAAAGTATTTAACGACGTTCGTCTGTCTGTTGAAATCACGATGCAGCTAAATTTGGCACAAAATGTTAATTGCTCCCATATAATGGTACCTCCGATATTCGGTATTTTGCTGATTTCGCTACATTTTTTCACGGATTTGTCTAAAAATTGTATTTGTAGTTCGCACTGCGCTCCGGTGGCGGAACGTTGAACATATAGATTCACGTATACCTCCTGATATTCGGTATTTTGATAGCATTTGTATTCCGTAATGGCAGAACATTGTATGCATAGGTTCACGTTTTCATACAGCTCACATATAAGGATATCCAGCAATATTCTGTATTTTGATAATCCTAGTCACATTTACCCACAAAATTGTTTCAAATTTAATATTTAAGAAGATTTGATAGATAATAATCCTTGAAGTATAAAATTGTCTATATAGGTTTCCGTTTTGGTATGCCCACCATTTAACGGCCGCACCTTTTTTTTTTTTTTTTTTTTTTTTGAAAAGTTTAACATCGTTATCCAGACGGTCTTTCTGGTATTTGTAGTCTTAAGTTGAACTCGTTTTAATTCAGATACCTTTATATTAAAAATATATATATATTTTCCCGGGAAAAGTACCGTGCGGCCGAACTTAGTGTTTTTCTACTTGTTGTTACACACCTTTTTAATAATTGTCCTAAGATTCATCCTCAAAATTAATACTTATTTGAGCTATTGAAGAATAAATGACAACAATCCCTGCCACAACATTAAACCCAAATCCAAATAAGTTATCTATCTAAGAGATGTTGAGTTATGGGCTAGGCAGCCGATAGGGAGTTAACCTGGGCCCTTATGGCATATACAATACATTGGGCAATTAAAATGTTGTTGCCATATATGCTGTTACAAAATAAACTACCAAACTGGCCGTTTACCATGGTCACACATTTAGAGCCACAATCCCACCCACAATTGCCATTGCCATCAAATGGGCTTGCATTTTCCCAACACCCCTAATGTAGATAATTGAAATATATGATTATGAATATTTATTATTGTCAAGTGAGTGTGTGTGTGTGTGGTTGCATGTGTTTACTGTGGGGTCAATTTAAATCAAAACAAATGTGTACAAGTGGCTCACTGCAACCACTTTTTTGATGGCTTAGTCAGCAGGGGACTAATGTTGTTGGTGTGAGAGCACAAGGCTAGACAAGTTTGATATGTAAATTAATGAAATGTTCGTTGAAATTGTATCAGAATGTGTTGTTGTTGCAGTCATTGCTGCCACTAATTCAGGTTATTAATTGAGTTTTGTAGTTTTGTTAATTTTTGGCATTCGGGAATTCGGTCGTATTTGTTGTGAAATTTGGCCCAAAACGGAGGAGGGTATTTATTATAATAATAGTTTTTGCTTTAGTATTTAATTAAAATGAATATGTTTCGCTTCTTAACTTCTGAATATAGTTATCAATTTCGTTTATTTTTGCCGTTTCAGGTTTCTTTGGCGATGAAGATTATAAGCGCAGTTCTCGCACCAATTTAAATTTATGCGAGAGGATTTGACCATGAGTTCGGATTGAAGGAAAGCTATGTTGTGGTAAGATTAGTTTTAAATCAAAATCCAAATGTGCCTTTTCAAGTTATTTTTGTGTAATTATGAATGTTGAGACCAAAAATTGACAATGTACGCAATCCTTATGTAGAATTTTAATGGTAAAACTAGTGTGAGTACGAACTATGGAATTTGCACTGGAAGAACATGTTTTCTTCAAAATCAACGTCTGAGGCAATCAGAGATTGGAAATCATGCGATCACTTTGTAGTTGGCGAAATTTGTCTACTCAAAAGTATTAAACAAAACTTAGATTTTTGCTATTTAAATTTTGACACATGTTCTAGATTTTTCTTTGGAGGACGCTTTGGCTTCCTTGTACAATTTTTTTATGTGATAGACTTTAACAGGCTATCCAAAAGAAGTAATTTCGATCCAGTCATTACCACATATTGAATTTTTTGAGACATTTGATTTTTGAGAAATGTTAGCTTCAGCCATTAGCCATTTCAATTTATTTAAGAAAAATGATCATAACACAATAGAATCTAGTAGGCATGTCTACAGTGTCAATATTATAAAAGTACTATTTATAAATATCCCATCCTAGATAGATGATTTAGCGATCTGTTGTTTTTTAGAAGATTGGTTTTTAGCTAGTGATTTTATAGGAAAATTTGTCATCATTATTCTGTTTGAAAATATCACTTGATGAACTTTACAGCAGGATTATCTATAGAAGATCATAAATCGATATTTTTCAAACACTAGAATAAAAAGCCTTACACATAATTGAAATCTTACATTGTATCAGTGGCATATGTATGTCAGTGAATCTATGTAGATTTTTTCTCGAATTAATGAGAAAGTTACATTGAATTTTATTTACGTAACTTAAAGAAATATCATTCCATCTACATTACATTCCACATATACATATTTTAATATTTTAAAAATATTTTTAGTAGTCCAATTAAATAAATAAAATTAAATATGAAGTATTCCAATCAAATATCTCGAGTAAATAATGAATGAACTTTCAATCAATAGTAATCAATAGATTTCAAATCTACAGGGACTTTAACGGATCTTAACGGGGTGTAGATTTATATCGTTTTTTTTTTTTAAAGTCTCTTCTATTATAAAATACTATTTAGAATAACTTTTGATAATTAAAGTTCTTAACTACGGAAACCCTTTAAATGTATTTCATTTCTAGAAGGCCTTTAAAGGGTTTCTACAGAGTGATATATAAAACTGCAACAAACTTGAGACAGCTCTCATTTCTAAGCCACTCGTCTGACAGCTGTTAAAATTATTTCAATGACAGCTCATTATATTCTTTACAAGCGTACAAAAGGTTTTTGGTGAGAATTTTCTAAAAAAAGTTCTTCGTGATTGAATTCAAGCGTGATAGTGTGATTTCTTTATATTTGGCTGCAAAACCACAAGTCGCTATCGTTAGAGCACTCCAGCATTTAAATGTGAATAAATCTTTTGTGTCTCGTACCATCGCTCGTTACCGTGATAATATAGTGTAGCCCGACATCAGGGAAGTGGACGGAAGAAAACAGCAACATCAGCAGAAATATTTCGAAAAGTAACGAAGCGACTTGATCGAAACCGCGTCGCAGTGGCCGAAAAAGGGCTTGTAAGCTGAACATATCGCAATATTCCATTCGGCAAATATTGAAAAATGAGCTCGGGGTAAAGCCATTGAAATTCCAAAAAGTGAAAGAACTTAAGCCTCAACAGAAATAAATATAAAGAGCTAAAAAGTTGCTTCGCTTGGCAGAAAGTGGTGAACTGCCGAATTTGGTTTTCTCCGATGAGAAAACATTCGTTGTTCAGCAGTTTGTAAACAAACAAAATGATCGTGTTTGCTTGCCAAAGAGGTCAGCTAAAAGTGTGCACTTTCGTTTGGCCACCAGAACTCAAGCTCCGGCCATGGTGATCGTGTGGGCTGTCATAACAGCCGATGGTCGCTCTCTGCACCTATTAATCTACCGTGGTATCAGAATAAATGCCGAATATTATCGCAAAAATATTCTAGAGGGTGTATTAAAGCCTTGGGGACGCAAACATTTTGGTCGCAGACCTTGCACATTCCAACAGGACTCAGCACAATCGCACTCAGACGCACTGCCCAAGAAAGGTTACAAAATGAGGTTCCTCACTTCATTTCCAGCGCACAATGGCCACCAAAATCTCCGGATACCAATCCTTAGAACTATTGTGTCTGGAGTGTCTTGGAAAGCAAGGTTGGCACTAAAAAATACAAGTGTCGATAACCTCAAGCAAGCGCTTCGCCGAGAATGGGCCAAAATACCGCAGAGCAACATTCGGGCAGCGTGTGACGGTGTCATTGGCCGCTTTCATAGGCCATAATTAGTGCCAAATGACTATTTCGATCAAATCTAAACTTATTCTAAAATTTGATGCTATTTTCGGCCTTTTTTGATTTCATTCAATAAAATTTAAAAAAAAACTGTAAAAATGTTTGACTTCATTGCAGTTTTTTCATCTCACCCTGAATAGCTCCCCTATTTATAAGATCACTTTTAAGTATTTTGTCTATTGACCCTTTTAGTTTTTTTCTAGTTATGGAAGACCTTTTAAAAGCCTCCTAACAATATAAGATCCTCTAAAACATACCTTCAATGGAGTTTTTATTCACAAGCTCAAAGCATTATTTTTTATAAATCTATATATATAAATGAAAGTTGTGTTAGTTACTACGCTTATAACTCCAGAACCGCTGATCTGATTTTAACGATTCATACAAATTCGGAATTGTGTCCTTTCCGAAAAGGATAATATCCAAAAAAATCGCGTAAAAATGTAATATATTAACATTTTCATTTTGACTTTTGAAATGTACAATAGTAATGTTTTATTTTGCATGATTTTTTCCATTTTGACTTACTTTTTTCTAATGTACATTTGTAGTGTTTTTTATATTTTATTTTCGAATTCGAATATTAATACCAATTTATTTAATTGACTTGATTTGTTGAGAACTGAAATTGATGACTGGTTACATGGAAGTGTAGTACCGAATTATGTAGTGGCGAAACGGAATAGATGATACCGAAATAATTTAATGCGGTCACACCAAAGTTAAAAGATAATTACTATTTCAAAATCGTTAAAAAAACATGAAAAAAGAGATCTCATTGCAACAATTCCCAAAACGGGAAAATATCGAAAAAAGTTTCCAATGGAATAGAATTTTAAAATAAAAGTACATTCTATTGACAAACTTTGTAAGAATCTTTAAACAGTTGCTGTAAAAAATCAGCGAACAAGTTGAAGATTTTTTCAATTTGTTATTCTTCTTTTGTCAATTTTTTTTCAATTTGTAATATCATATTGAATTCATTGGTTTTTTTTTAACAAAATAAAGAGTAATTTTTCACTATATACAATTTTTCACCAAAAAAAAATTAAATAGGTGCGATATACGGTAATGATGGTAACTGACATCTACCTTTCAACTCCAGGGCCTACATCGTGCTTCAGCTGGAAGATGCGAAATGCAAAAATTTTTGGGAGTACAATCAGTAAAATACCAAATATAAAGGGTGCAAAATAGTAGAGCGAATGGGACTTTTAGTAAGAAAAGGATTTCTATCCTTCCAAAAATTCTTCCTGAATATTTAAGATACCTTAAATCGCTTTTGCAGGTCATGATATCGATCATAAATAACCATCGTATGATTTAAGCCATTTTTGGAGTCTTCGCCACTTTCTTCTATTTGGTCTTGACCACTAAAAAATTGTATTTATGCTACCCTGGGGTAAGGAACCATCGTACAGATAATTGCCACATAGAAATTTATTCATGTAAAGTCCCCACATTGGAGTATCCCCAAGTCCACTTTCACATCTAATGTGTGGTCAGAAAAGAAAATTTTGTATTCTATTGAATTTGAAACCCCCAAGAGCATATTGGTTGGGAACGTAGATTTGGGAAATACATCTATATGAAATAAATTGTGAAAACATGAACAAATTACAAAATATAAGAAAGTAGCACGGGACTGCTACGAAAAATATGGACTTTATGGGGTCTCCAATTTACAATTTAAATGACAAATAAAATTAGCTCCCATATTACGGTAATGGGTGCAAAATAGTAATTATAATTGACTATTCTGAAATCAGTCTGACCTCAATTATGAGGTGGATAAAACTATTTTTACTTATTTAAATTACGTGATTTTTTTTTCAGTATGACATGCTATGTTGTTCTGCTATATTTTCGATTTGGCCTCCATTTGTCATCTTGGATTATAAGGGGTGAAGAAAGTTTTCAATGTAGTTCGATGTTTCGCATTTTACCATATTTCGAAGGATTTGGCTAAAAATGTGTATTTGGGGGTGAAAATCTTACACAAAAATTTCAACATATCTACAAATTTTAGAATTTTCTCCATGTAATAGAACCCCCTTAAGTCCACCTTTTGGCGGACAAACAAACCGACATGGTTAGGGGGACTTATGAGGACTCTAATGCACAATCTGAGGTGCTAATGGTTTTAAAAAAGTAATTAACTTTGGCTATTCTTAAATCAATTAGCCCTCAATTTTGAGGTGTACAAAGTACAGTAAATTCCATTTGACTAAAAATTAAAAACTAATCGACCAGTACGTGAACATTTATAACATTCATATTTTTGAATAATTATGCTTTGACAAATATGCATAATAGACAAAAACTACGGGCCGGCAACGCGGACCGGGCCAGCTAGTATATATATATATAAAAGTGCATACTTTATACTTCTGAGTATTAATCCAATCATCGTTTTCTTTTTAATTTTCCATTCCACAGAGCATAACGAAGAAAGAAGTCTCTCAAGGCAATTGATGGACAAGCCCGAATAGTAAAAGCGTCGTAGAAGATTTTGAACCCCTCAAGGATAAAACACAATACAAAGCAAATGGATTATTATTCAATTCTGAAATCGAAGAAGACAGCACACTGATTTATGTTATCGATGGAACAGGAAGTGTTGACGAATGCTATGATTTCGATTTCCAAAATCCGTGTGGATGTGCTGGTCCAATAAAAGTTATTCCCCAGCGGCAGTCCCAACGCTGTCATCATCATGTTTATTTAAATGTTCAATTTTTTACGATTTGTATTATCGTTTTGTGCATTATTAAAAAACATTTTTCAGTGTTTTTAAAGGAAGTATATTTAGGAAGTATAAACGGCGATTAAAGTTAACATTTTCGTTTGGGAATTTTTATTGTATATGTTGTAATACTTCCAATATTAAAAAACTCGTGGATATATGCATTATATATGATAGATTGCACAATGAAAGCAAATGACAAACAAATGCAAACAAATTATGAAACATGAAGTGATAATAAATAATATTTCTTCTTCTTTGTCGATTTTAAGCAGCCGTTAAATTGTTGGTTATTTCCGTTGACGTGCTCTTGTAAAAACATGTAAAAACGCTAAGTTCGGCAACTTCACCGTGTTGTTAGTAAAGCATTTTTACATAGAGGTTTCTGGGTTCAATATTCGAATGTGTTCCAGTGAAATCGGTCGGAGAAAGCGGATAAAGTTTTCAAGGTACCAAAAAGTGGGTGGAAACATTGTTTGGCCACTAAAGCAAAACGTAAACCTACTTAGACAATATTCTACTACAAGACTTGTTATCAAATGTGAATCTTAAAAACCGAATTTAAAACAATTCATAGAAGATAGGTGGACAATATTGTCGAACCGGTTTTAAATCTCAATATAAACTACAATTACCGAATTCGAAAAAAATCCGATAGAAAATGTGGCCTGAATCGTTAAATTACCAAATGTCGGAAGGTACTATTAAAGGGTGTTTTTTAAGCCCGATAAAACTTGAAATTGTAATAAATAACACAAATAATTAAATGTTAATCAATTTTTTTTTATTCGAAAGATCAATACGTGACATTAACGTTTGAAAATGATTTCAGGCAAATGGGCACCGTGGCTGTTCCTGACGAAGTGCATTCTGGGCGTCCAATTTTTGGCCACATTTTCGAGCACTGCTGGACGTATGTCATGAATAAAACGAACAATGCTGGCCTCCAAGGCGTCAATTGTTGTTAATTTATTAGCATAAACCAGTGACTTCACGTAGCCCCACAGGAAATAATCGAGAGCGGTCAAATCGCACGACCTTGGAGGAAAATTGACAGGTCCACTTCTTGAAATCAACTTATCGTCAAATTTTGATTTCAATAAGTCGATGGTTGCGTTCGCCGTATGGCACGTAGCGCCATCCTGTTGAAACCACATCTCCTCCGGATCAATGTCATCCATATTTTTAAACAAACAATCATTGATCATGGTGCGGTAACGATCTCCATTGACTTAACGCGAGCTCCGGCCTCATTTTTTAAGAAATAAGTCCGATGATGCCACCAGCGGTGCATATTCCTGGATGTAATGGAATCTGTCGGATCTCTTGTACATTGGTCTCACTCCATAATTTTGCTTATTAACAAACCCGTTTAGCCAAAAATGCACCTCATCGCTGAACACAATTTTGCGATAAATCAACTAGTCATTTGCCAACTGCTCTAGAGCCTGATTTTCAAAGAAAATTTGGATAATTTCGTAGCGTTGTTCAAGCGTGAGTCTATTCATGATGATTTGTCAGAGTATACTGAAACAAATAAAAAAAAGTTTCATCAAAATTTAATTTTTTGTGTTAGTTTTTACAATTTAAAGTTCTATCTAGCTTTAAAAACACCCTTTATATGGATGCTATAGTAAAACGTTTACTTATACAGACAATGTTTGGCCGAAGACGGTAGATCCCGTTACGAACTATCAATACCAAATTTGTAATAATTCCGTCGACAAATGTGGACAGCACACATGTGGATGCACAATATAAACTATTGTGCCAAATTTCAAATGCCAAATAATGTAGACTGTATCGTGTTCGACAGACAGACATCGTTTAATAAATTCAGAATTTTATCTGATCATGAATATACCTTTTGGAGTATTTTTGATACAAGTAACTACTTTAAAATCATCATACCAATCCAAGTGTTTGCCCCACGAAATTAAAATTTATTTTAAGGTTCTAAATGTTAACAAATAAGTTTAAAATACATTCCTATTTTTAGAACGGTTTTACTTTTATATGAAGTTTTATGTATTCCTACATTTTCATTTTGCAATGTCTATTTTGCTTCGTTTACAAACGCACTCTCTTTGCAAAAAAAAAAAAAAAAAAAAAAAAAAAAAAACTCTTTCCCATTAAATTTCTAATATAGTCCTAGAGCATTGTCAAATGCTCGTCTAAAGGTAATTATACCCTACACCACATTGTGACCAGGGTATTATGTTTTTTCCATTTGTTCGTAAGATAGAAAAGGTAACGAGATAGACCCATAGTTCCTTTTGATGATCTGCATAGAATCACATTCTGAGTCAATTTATGCATGTCAGTCCGTCCATGTATTTTTGCAAACAAAGTACAGGTAGAATTTATTGTCCGATCGAGATGAAATTTTGTGCAAATCATTTGTTTGATTCAAGAACGAACCCTATTGAAATCGGAGATAATCGATCAATATTAAGAAGTAGCTTCCACACATTTCTGCGTTTGATTTGCTTTTTAGTAGGCGCCAAATGTGCCATATTAGTCCAAATTGGATGCAATGTGGCAAATATAAAGAAATTGAGGCTTAAAAAATATGGGGGAATTTGGAAAATTTTGACCTCATACAATGAAACAGCTGGAGTTTAGTTTCCCCCTATATTTATGATACTTTTGGACGTTAATTTTCAAGGCGACAAAACTCTACTTTTACAATTTAGCTCTACTTCTACAAATTGATTTCCTTTAATTATTTTTGTGTCTTACAAATATCTATGTAGGGTTAGTGTGCCTAAGTTCGGCCAAAGACCTAAAATGGTAAAGACTAGACAAAATGCATTCTGAGCAAATGGTTGGTGTCTATAATATCTAGATAACAGCTCATGGCAGGACAATGTTAATATAAAAAACACATTTATAGAAAAAAATGTCAAACAAAAGTTTTAAAAATTCAAAAATTGGGTTTCAAAATTATATTCTATAGACTTTCCCAATTATTGCATATTGCCTAAGCGGTTTTAATCGCTTAACATTGCTAACTATGTTGTTACGATATCATAACAACAGAAGTGTTTTTACAGGGTTGCCATATCTTGACTCTGGCTTGTCCCATCTTTATACTTCTATGTCTTTGGTTCGGCATGTCCCAGTAGTCGGCACTTTTTATTTTTAAGCCCAAATAAATGAAACTATTATAACTAAATATATTTTGTTTTCTTAAAATATATTGTCAGCTATCTTTGTGTACAATTTCGCTAAGAAAAGGTGATTTATTCTAATTAAAATTAAATTTTTGTCTGTGAAGGTCCTCAACAATCCATATTCTTAAGAAAAGTACAATAAAGACGTCGAATCAGTTTAACTAAACAAAAATATTATATTTTAATGAATTAATTTATTATTATTATTAATTATTCTTACAAAAAAATTGGTATGCCGACTGTTGGAAAATGCCATACCGACAATTGGCAAGGGGTGCCGACTACTGGCGAAAAAGCATTGTTTTAATAAAACTACAAATTTATGAAATTTAATAAAAAGTTATTAAAACTTTATTTTTTATTCCAAAAACTATACAAAATTTCGAATCTGCATAAAGTAACTTTGTAATAATTGAAAAGATCCACTCAGAATGGTGAGCGATTAAAACCGCGAAAATCCTAAAAGTTCCGACTACTGGTACACTTACCCTATAGTTTGTCATTCTGTTTGTAACACCTTGAAATATACATTTTATACCCCACAAAGTATATATATTCTTGATCAGCATAAAATTCTATGTCTTTTTAGCGATATCCGTCCATTCGTCCGTGGAAATCACTCTAGTTTCCGAACGAAATGAAGTTCGTGGTTAAAATTTTACTCAAATGTAAATTATGTCTGCAGGACTTTTGGTATTGAAAATGGGTCATGTAGGTCCGCGGTTTGTTATAGCCTTCATATAATGGTACCTCCCAATTTTCGGTATTTTGGTGATTTAAGCGACATTGTTCACCGGAATTGTTTCAAATTTGGTATTTGAAGTTCGTAATAGATACCACGTTTTCCTATAGCCCCCATGTGTCAATACTTTCCGACATACGGTATTCTGATGAGTCTAGCCACATTATTCTGGAGAATCGTTTACAATTCTATTTTGTCTTCTGTTGCAGAAGACTGCAGGAATAAGCACATTATTTCTTTTATGCTTAATAATATTTGTCGATTTTAGTCTCATTCTCAACAGTTTCCTATGTCGGGGACCAATATTTCGAGGTGTTACACAATTTTTGGCCCAATCGAACTTATAATAAGAGTATAAAATATTAAACATTTTTCTATCAAAATTCCTGAAGAACGGATATAGCTATAGCTTCCATATATGAGTTTCATCCGGTTTGAAATTTTACGATTCAATTCAATTCAGATTTCAAGTAAAAATTTGTTCCTGTAAAGACAATTTTGAATATGATTAATTTAGAATTATATTTCCCTTTCAGGGATTTTTGCTTTATTTTTAAAATATGGCAATTCAAATTCATTAATTCACTGTTTCGCAACACTCTTATCCTACCCCGAATATAGGTAATACAACGTTCATTTACTCGAGCATAAATGGGCCATGTAGGTCCACGGTTTGGTATAGCCTTCATATAATGGTACCTGCCTATATTTAGTATTTTGATAATTTTAGCTGCATTATTCGTCGATTTTTTTCAAGTTTCGCATTTGAATATTCTAATGGCTTATGACAAAAGTTGGCTATGCAGGTCCACTTCGTCGTATAGACTCTTGCCAAAATCGTTTCAAATGGTGGACACTTTGCAACCCTCTCATGTCAAAATCTATTTGTATTCAGATGTTAGCTTTTGCCCAATATGTACGCACTTCGTCGTGTTGCTAGGCATTAAAAAAAAATTATACGAAAGTTGTGGTTCACTTTAGAGCTAAATATAATCCAATGGTCATTCAAAATGCTAATCTTCTTCCCTACCCTTAACTCTGGAAAATTCCATGTCGATTGGTTTTTAATTGTGAACCGTAGAGCGACTGCAAAATTGAGAAATTTGTAATTGTTTTGGTCCATTTGAACCTCTAAATATACATTTTCAAAAACAATAGGCTTCTATTCTCACCCTAGCCCTACCCTCATGGAAAATTTCGTGAGGATTGGACGATAATTGCGATCTGTATATAATACCCTCAACGCATAGTGTAGAAAAACTTTAGAAAATGTACAATTCAAAATTGTAAGTCAAATTGAAACAAGTAAAAATGTAAGGAAGTAATTTGGAAATTAAAAAAAAAAATACTGTTAAAATCATAAAAACACAGGGAGTTACAGTTAAATATAAACGAAGACGTAGACCTGCATAGGCAAGTTTTGTCATAAGCCATACGAAGGCGTGGACCTGCACCGACAATTCTCTGTCACAGTCTGTAGTATCCATTACAAACTTTAAATAACAAATTTGAAATATTTCCTGTGAATAATGTCGCTTAAATCAACAAAATACCAAAAATAGGGAGGTACCATAATATGGGGGCTATACCAAAACGTAGACCTATATGGCCTATTTTCAATACCAAAAGTCCTGCAGATAATAAATATATATTTGAGTAACATTTTATCAACCTACTTCATTTCGTTCGGACATCGCTTAATACATAGAATTTTATGCTGATCAAGAACAAATATACTTTGTGGGGTCGAAATGTTGGAGGACATAAAAATCGCATGCCATAAAAAATATGACAAAAATTTAAAACATGAACCAAAAAATATTCACCTTTTTATTGTTAAATTTTTACGCAATTTTCTTAGATTTTGCTTTTTTTCTGGCAAGAGAACATTCCGATTGATGAGAATTGTGAAAATCACTTCAGCGGTTCTTGACTTACAAGCAGATTAACTGACCCTAAGCCCACCTCCGTGTGGTCCGGACCATAATTGCGACCAGTAGCGTGATTACAAATTAACATGGACGGACATATGTAGCTAGATCGACTCAGCTCATCGAGAGAGAAACAGAGGAAGATCCATATATGAAGGGCTCACAGCTATACCGAACTAAGTCATAAAAACATAATTCAAAGATATTTAGAGGTAAAGTAAATGCACTTTCATTAATTTCTGGAAAGAATATTTTAGTCTACCAAAAGAAAATATAAAAGTCTATAATCATAATTAACTAATTATATTAATTTAAAATAAAAATAATTTAAATATACTACAAAAAAATATTCAAAAACAAAAAAATCTACTTTGGTTCATTATTACTCTGAATAAAATTTCAAGGTTTCACAGCTAAAGCGAACCAAGTCAAAAAAAAAATAAAATAAAATAAAGTGTTCGTTATATGACTAAATATAGTTAACTATAGTAATTAATTTTCCACTAGTTTCGGAGTTGTATCTGCAGGTGCTTCTATTATAATTGACAATCATTGTGATTTTTAGGAAAATAAAATAAATTCATTTTTTTTTAAATAAATTAATGTTAACAGGGATAAAGGAAAATTTAAGGTTAAACTATGGTAGAAATAAGAAGGTAAAGTCATGTTTACATTTTTATACCCTTCACCATAGTATGGAGGGTATATTACGTTTGTAATTCCGTTTGTAACACCTTGCAATATACATTTTAGAACCCATAATATATTCTTGATCAGCATAAAATTCTATGTCGATTTAGCGAGGTACGTCCGGCTGTGGAAATCACCCTGGCATCTAAACGAAATGATGTAAGTTGATAAAAATGTACTCAAATGTGTATTATGTCTGCAGGACTTTTGATATTGAAAATGGGCTATGTAGGCCCACGTCTTCGTATAGCCCCTATATAACGGTATCTCCTGATATACGGAACTATTACCGGAACTTTTTCAAATCAATGACTGCAAATTGTCTGTGCAGGTCCATGTCTTCGTATAGCCCCTAATATACGGCTACATTCGGTATTTTTAAGATTTTAACAGAAATTTTAATGGATTTTAACCTTTTGCAAATTTCCAAATTTGTACCAAATGGTACTTACTTTTTTTTACCTTTTTTTTAAGTTATGCGTTTGACAACATCTCATTGTCAAAATGTATATTTATAAATCCATTGTACATACAAATCAGAGATGGGAACCTGCTATCTAGGCAGGGAAATTTGACAGAGTAAATTACACAAAATGCCGAGATGGATATGCTTATATGAAATGACTTTACCTTCTTAATTTTACCATGGTTTCAACAAATATTTACACATAAAAAATTCGTCATTTCCGTCTTAATCATTTTTGGGGCTGGCAAATATCCCTCATTTTCATTACTGGAAAAATCACTTGCACTGCTATTATTACTATCCATTTATAGAAAACACAGATTTTTTAATATTGCTGAAAACTGAGAGATAATAAACACGTGCTCACTAATAGTACTGATTCAAAGTGAAACATACTGACTTAGTTCATTTTTGCTTTGAAAAAAAGTCGAAAATGACAGTCGTTGACTTAGGTTTTTTACTGTCATCATTGGAACGAAACACTTTTTGACATTGTGCTTTACAGGGTAAACAGAGTTTCCATATACGGGGACATTGGCACTAATTTCGGCATTTTCTATTTTTCATGACTTGGTTCGGTATAGCAGTGAGCCCTCCATATAGTTTCCTATGTCGAGGACCAATATTTCGAGGTGTTACATAATATTTGGCCCAATTAAACTTATAATATAGATATTGTAGGGTATAAAATGAAAACTTCGACAAGCCTTTTACCAATTATTTTTTTATTTTTGATTACGACGGCAAGTAATTTGGTTGCTAAATTGCCTCTTAATCAATTCCTTAGTCGAATTTAATTAATGCTGTCGGTTGGTCTTGATTACTGCCATCGCTTTGATACGCTTTATTTCATAATTAAGATATGTATGTCTGCGGTTAAACACCCCTTTTTGTTGTGAAATGCCGAGATTTGTTTTCGATTGCTTTTGATCCGAAAGGTTTGTTTGAATTGATTTATAAAAAAAAATCACACACTTCTCGACACTGTCATTTGTCTGTCTTTAGGCCAACAGCTGCTGTTGTTCGAACCCAAACTAATGGTCATAACAAACAAATTGATTTCGGCTACAGAAATTCGAGCGGACCAATCCCCTAATCTCAAGCAAATTTAAATGAGTTAACAAAACGAATACAACGATGCGACAACAACATCAGCGATTTAAAAAATTAATTCGACCATAAATCAATTTGCAACAGGAAATCTGGTTTTTATGGTTGTTAATTAAATAACTGAACAAATTAATAACGAACGAATATGAAAGGCGAGTAAGGAACTTCGTATTTGAATGAGAAACTACTAAACTAACTCCATATGAATATAAAAAGGTACACAAGATATGTGATTTGGATCAGTTCGACTGAGCCACAAAAAAACCGATGGAGTTGCCAGATTTGCATTGAAAAAAGTTTTGTTGGTTAAAAACTCATATCAGTTCCTAAGGTTCTCCAGGATGTTCTTCCTGAATTGTTGGTCGATTTACCGATGCCTGCTTAAAATGCACAAAGAGACGCGATATGAAAGGGGTTTAAAATTTATTGTATTTTTATAGTCTCCACCATAACTTTGTCATTCCGTTTGTAACTCCATGTAATACTTATGTTATACCCAACCAAGTATATATATTGTAGATCAGTGTAAAACTCCAAGCCGATTTAGCAGTGTCCGTCTGTAATCACGCTTTATTTCGAATAAACTGAAATAGAAACTTTTGCCATTAGGCAGATTAAGTTAAGTTAAATGGGACATGTCGGTCCACATTTTCGTATAGCCGTACATCTCTATATTCGACGTTTTGACGATTTATATCACATTTTCCAAGAGAATTATTGAAAATTCCCTATTTAGAGTATGTAACATTGCGCTTTTCTTTAGCCCCTTTGTGTCGATACTTTCCAACATTCGGTATTCCGATGATTCTAGCCACATTTTTCTGGATAATTGTTTACAATTACATTGTGTCTTTTATGCCTAATAATATTTGTCGATTTTAGCCTCATTCTCAACAGTTTCCTTTGTCGGGGAGGTGTTACACAATTTTTGGCCCAATCGAACTTATAATAATAGTATAAAATACTAAACATTTTTCTACCAAAATTCCTGAAGAACGGATATAGCCATAGCTTCCATATATGAGTTTCATCCGGTTTGAAATTTTACGCTTCGACTAGAACAAATTTTAAAGTAGATTTAACGAGAGCCCTGTTATGTATATGTTTCATCCATTTTTATTTAGAAGTCTTCTCAAAGTCACAAGATGTACTTTATAGTATAGAAAAACGTATGCCAAATTGAGTGGAAATCATTTCAGTTTTCAAGTACAAATTTGTTCCTGTAAAGACAATTTTGAATATGAACAATTTCGAATTATATTTCCCTTTCAGGGATTTTTACTTTATTTTTAAAATATGGCAATTCAAATTCATTAATTCACTGTTTCGCAACACTCTCATCCTACCCCGAATATAGGTAATACAACGTTCATTTCACTCGAGCATAGGCATCAATTCAGATTACCGAACCGAAAAGAATGAGCATTAAGAAACCACAACTGTGAACAATAAAAATTAAATCCTACGATATGAGCAGACAACGAGAAACACTTTAAAATCAATAAGAAATCTTTATTAATTTACGAGACGGGATGCTGTTGCAGCGCTTCAGATCGAGATCCTTACCAAGATGTGAAAATTAAGCAAAAACTGCGATGCTGTTGCGCTCTCTACGGGTAGCCAGGTAATTTTGAATGGACGTTTAATTTGGCCATATGACATTTGGCTGTTTCCACATGTCTAGAGCAAATTGGATTGGACGACGACGATGTCTGTCTGCATCGTTTGTCCGTCCATACACATGTTTCAACTGAGTTTATGTTTTTTTTCTGATCGGCTTATGTTAGCTTATCCTCAACAGAGTTTGTATTCATGTAGAACGCCTGTGAATGGCTTAATCGAATTATTAGCACCAATAATAAAAGTGAACAAATTTGTTTTTATTGAATGTTCAACGTTGGACGTCAATGCTGCCCATATCGATTTGAATGAAACTTCTCATAATGATGTTTATGATGATGCGCATTATCATGTTTTACAGATAAAAAAAATCATAAACAACAATTTTATGTGTTCTCTGGTGTGAGCTCGGACTTGTTTATGATAAATACGGGCTTAAACTAAATGTTGATAAAGATGCAACACACAGAACTACACGGGACAGCACAAATTGAGGCAGTCTTGTTATGAACGGATGTATAAAAAAGGATCAACCGTACCGAAATGCACTCCTCAACCAGCGGCAGGTCTTTCATATCCATTGAAAACCAAGAACCATACCACAACAACAACAGTAACAAAACAACTACGATAACAACAATCATTGTTCGTATGTTTTGATTTATGAACATTGGTCGGTATAAGTAGCTCTTTTTAGAAGACAAACCGATAGCAGGTTAAAAAAACAAAAAAAAAAAGAAATCCAAAAACAAAATTATATTGTTTTTATCCCAAAATAACACATTTTATACCCTCCACCATAGTATGGAGGGTATATTAAGTTTGTCATTCCGCTTGTAGCACCTCGAAGCGACATTATTTAGCGGAATTGTTTCAAATTTGGTATTTGAAGTTCATAATGGATACTACAGCCTACAGAAAATGAGCCATGTAGGTCCACGTCTTCGTTTAGCCCCCATATAAGGATACCGCCCGATATTCGGTATTTTGATGATTTTAGCGACATTATTTACCGGAATTGTTTCAAATTCCGCATTTGAAGTTCGTAATGAATACTACAGCCTATGCCAGAAAATTGTCAGTGCAGGTCCACGTTTCATAACCCCCATGGTACCTCCCTGTATTCGATATTTTGATGATTTTAGCTACATTATAAACAGATTTTTTTCAAGTTTCGCATTTGAATATTGTAATAGCTTATGACAGAAGTTGCCTATGTAGGTCCATGTCGTCGTATAGACCCTAATATACGGCTACGTTCGGTATTTTTAAGATTTTAACAGGATTTTTAACGGATTTTTTATGAAAACTGCCAACTTTGTACCAAATTGTGGAGGGTATACAAAGTTCGGCCCGGCCGAACTTACAGCTTTTTTACTTGTTTATTTGTTGGTAGATTATTGTTGAGATGAAGTTTGGAAATTTCGGTTTCTTATTGGATGAAATGTTAACATAGGAAATTAGAGGGCCAATGTCTTAACCTATATAAAGAGGCATTGGTCGTTTTAGAATTGAGGTCACACCTACCATCTAAATGTACCTAACTATGATTTTAGATATAATTTAAAATCCAAAGTAACCAGTTACAGTAAATAACAAATATAACAAATCGGATGAAAAATATATATATATATATAGCTATAGCTATATCTGAACCGATTTTCACCAAATTTGACACACTTATTCTAGACTCAATTTGGTCATTTTGTCAAGTTTGTGGTTTGGTGCACAATAAAATGTAAATCGGACGAAGATATATATGGAAGCTATATCCAAATCTGAACCGATCTCGATAAAATTTGGTAAAGGTATTTCTTAGCTGTATTTTATATATTTTCCCAAATATCGTTATTACAGATTGCATACTTTGTCTGTGGAGGACAAAAATAACAAATCGGATGAACAATATATGTGGGAGCTATAGCTATATCTGAACCGATTTCGATCAAATTTAGCATGATTATTTTTAGGCCTAATATGGTCATATGGGCAAAATTCCATACTATTTGGGCTAATATTACACGTTTGGTATACAATAAAAAGAAATTTGGACGAAGATAGATATGGGAGATATATCTGAATTTCGCCCGATCTATCTCCAAATTCAATAGGGTTCGTCCTTGGGTTACATAAATGATTTGTGCAAAATTGCATCTATATCGGACAATAAATGCGTACCTGTACTTTGTTTACAAAAACACACTGACAGACGGAAGGACATGCATAAATCGACTAAAAATGTGATTTTTTGCTGATCACCAAAAAGAACTATGGGTCTATCTCGTTTTCTTCTCCTTATTACAAACAATTGCACCAAGACATAATACCCTTACTTCTATGTGGTATAGGGTATAAAAAAATATATCACATAATATAAAACAAGTAAAAAAGCTGTAAGTTCGGCCGGGACGAACTTTGAATACCCTCCACCATTTGGAACAAATTTAGCAATTTTCAAAAAAATAAAATCCGTTGAAAATTGTTAAAATCTTAAAAATACCGAATGTAGCCGTATATTAGGGTCTATACGACGACGTGTAGCTGCATAGGCAACTTTTGTCACAAGCTATTACAATAGTCAAATGCGAAACTTGATTAAATTCATCAAAATACCGAATATATGGAGGTACCATGGGGTTATGAAACGTGGACCTGCACAGACAATTTTCCGGCACGGGCTGTAGTATCCATTACAAACTTCAAATACAAAATGTGAAACAATTCCAGTAAATTATGTCGCTAAAATCATCCAAATACCGAATATCGGGAGGTACCGTTAAATGGAGGCTACACGAAGACGTGGACCTACATAGCCCATTTTCAATACCAAAAGTCCTGCAGACATAATACACATTTGAGTAAATTTATATCATCTTACTTCATTTCGTTCGGAAGCTAGAGTGATTTCCACAGACGGACAGACGTATAGACGGACGGACGGACTAAATCGACATAGAATTTTATGCTGGTCAAGAATTCATATACTTTGTGGGGTCCAAAATGTATATTTCGAGGTGTTACAAACGGAAAGACAAACTTAATATTTCCTCCATACTATGGTGGAGGGTATAAAAATCGGTGAATAATAAAGCTAAAATCATCAAAACATCGGACATAAGGTGGTACCATTATATAGGGCCATACCAAAACGTGGATCTGCACACACAATTTTCTGTCATAGGCTGTAGTACCCATGACGAACTTCAAATACCAAATTTGAAACAATTCCGGTGAATAATGTCCCTAAAATCATCAAATGACCGAATATCAAAAGGTGCCGTGATATGGGGGCTATACGAAGACATGGACCTCCACTGACAATTTTCTGTCATAGGCTGTAGTAACGTTACGAACTTGTAGTAGTTACGAACTTCAAATACCAAATTTGAAACAATTCCGGTGAATAATATCGCTAAAGTCATCGAAATACCGAATATCGGAAGGTACCGTTATATGGCGGCTACACCAAAAAACGTGGACCGATATATCTCATTTTCAATACTAACCATTCTATACATAATACAAATTGTTTTGCCAAATTTTGAATTTCTACGTCAAATAATGTGGGCTGTATCGTGATTTCAACAGACAGGCGGACATCATTAAATCGTCTTAGAATTTGATGCTGATCATAAAAATATATATACTTTGTGGGGTCTACAACGAATATTTATAGGTGTTACAAACGGAATGACAAAGTTAATATACCCTTTAAAGTTGGAGGGTATAAAAATGGAAAAACATCATGCAATATAAAACATTGCAATTGAACATTTAAAGAGTCAAAATGGAAAAGTTCAAATTTCAACGTTTTTAGCGATTTTTTAGCATTTTATCCTTTTCTGCAAAAAGACAATTCCGAACTTGTCTGAATCGTTAAAATCAGATCAGCGGTTCTTGAGTACAAGCGTGGTAACTAACACAACTTTCTTTTGTATAAAATATTTGCCCTATGTTACTTGAAGGCAATAATCTGTTTCTATGTTACTTGAAGGCAATAATGTAGTATATCTGGAAATTTTCAGGAAAATCTGATATGCAGTTTTAACAAGCAAACAAACATTTTCCCCTTGTACACATATATAAGATTTGCAAATCTCTTTCGTAAAGCATTTCTCAATCACAATTTCTTGCTTAAAATACTTTGATTCTTGAGATACATTTATGAAGATATTTCTTGGTGTAAATTCTTAAAAGTTTTTTTGTATTTGGAAACACGGGTATTGTTTGTTGTTTTCAAATACAAATCTATGATTGTAACGTTCTTACTTGTCAACAAATTGAATTTTTGTTTATCAATGAAAACTCTCTATGCGTAAAAAACCCCATTCAAAATCGACGAATTGGATTGAAAAGAATTCAAGTTGATCCATACAAATGTCATTATTAAAAAATTCCTTTGACAGTTATAACAAAACAATGTTTAAACTACATTTCGACACTCATTCAGAACACCGTCCATGACTGGACAATGGATATGACTTTTTGTCTACCTCTATACAAAAAAAAACAATCTGAGCCTTAATAAATGGCTGAACAGTCTTTAGGTTTCACGCTCATCAACTGAATCGAACTGAAATTAACAAAACACTTATAATCGCCGTGTTCATAAATAAGAGGATAATAGTGAGTAAATAAAATGTAAGATATGACAGTTTTATTTGTTAATTATTTATGAATACTTTTGACTTTATATTTCTTTCTACAGAGTCACATAATATGAAAAACAACAAATTGATTTCGAAAAAAACCAATTCACATTACGTTTAAATTTGATACGAAATTGAAAAAAAAAAGGTGTTGACAATAGGTGGAAATCGTTTATAATTAAATCACTGCAATCAGCAGGCCAGTATTCATTGGAATATTGGATGTAGTGTTATTTTAAATGTTTTAACGCTTCACTCAATGTATAAAAATTATGTTTAATTGTTCAATATGATCATTTTAGTAACGTGGGGAACTTTCATACAAGTTAAATACAAACCAGTTAGGAAAAGCCAAAAGTCAGGCGGCGTCGACTTTGTGATGCCCTACACCATTATGCATATTTAGTAGAGCTCCCGTAACAAAATAATTTATTTGAAGGAGATCATACCACCTATCAACATTTGGATTTAGAGCAGTTACAGTTATGAACTACAAATACCAATTCGTAGAAAAATCCGTTCAAAATGTGGCAAAAATCATCAACATATCGAAAGGTGAACCTTTACATACAATGTTTCGCCACACGAGATAGAACCCATTATGACTTTCAAATACCAATTTTTAGACAAATCCGTGGAAAAATGTGGCAAAAATCATCAAAATACCGAATATCGGGAGGTACCGTTATATAGGGGCTTTACCACAACGTGGACCGATATATCTAATTTTCAATACCAATCACCCTATCCACAATACAAATTGTTCTGCTAAATTTTAACGTTCTACGTCAAATAATGTGGACTTTATCGTGATTTCCACAGACAGACACACGGACATCATATAATCGACTTAAATTGTATGCTGATTATGAATATATATACTTTAGGAGTCTATGACGAATATTTAGGGAGGGTATAAAAATATATATCGGAGCCGAGTTCCACCAAATGAAAACGTAGGTCCCGAAATTCAATCCATTTGGGCTTATATTAACCATTAGTTCCTAAAATCGTATTAAGGATATATATGGGAGCTATATCCAAATCTTAGGCGATCTCGATAAAATTTGGCAAGGGTATTTCCGAGCCCTATAAGATATCTAGTACACAAATATTTTTGTTGTCGAATGCATATTACAAATGTGAGGGACTTATAACCCCAAAACGAATGAAACATATATCTGAACCGATTTTCATCAAACTTGACATACTTGCTTCTATTTGGTAGTATGCTAAATTCCTGTTTGAACGAATATTACACATTTGGCCGACAAAAAAAGAAAAATCGGACGATGATATATAGGAGCCATTTTCAATGGAGTTCGTCCTTGGGTATGAAAATGATTTGTGTAAAATTTCAATAGGGTTCGTCCTTAGGCAAGAAAATTATTTGTGTAAATATTAAACTCGATCGGGCAATAAAAGGGACCTGTACTTTTACAAAAATTCGTATACAGACGGACGGACAAACATGCATAAATAGACTCAGAAAGTTATTCTATGAGGATCCTCAAAAGTACCTATGGACCTATCTCGTTCCCTTCTACATATCACATATATATGCACCCAATACCTTCTACATGTTACATATATATAACCCAATACCTCTGTGTGCTAGAGTCGCATTTATTATCCGATTGAGATTGAGAGATATAAGCAAGTACTTCAAATTTAGTAAAAATCGGGTCAGATATAGCTATGGCTTCCATATATATGTTTCATCCGATTTGATTTTTAAAACCCTCATATTAGTAATATACAATCTACAACAATGATGTTTAGTCTCATAGAGCTCAGAAATACATTTGCCAAATTTTATCGAGGTCGGCTCAGGTTAGGATATAGCTTCCATATATATCTTCTTCCGCTGCATCAAATATGTAATATTCATCCAAATAGGCTGTATTTCGGCACATCCGTCCGAATTCAGCCTAGAAGCAAATATATCCAATTTGATGGAAATCGGTTCAGTCATAAATGCCTCAGTCTAATTTAGCGGAAACGGATTCACATTAGGATATACGTTCCACTCTAAAGTCAAAATATACATTCACAAAGGGTCATAGTTGGTATGATCTAAAGCTCATAATTTCCATACATAAATGTTCATTTTATTGCGGATGTGTATTTATATTACAAGCATAATGTTCCTTTCTTTTCTGATTCAACCTCGAGAATATGACACATAAATCGGTCTTATATCCCTTTAAAGCTGTATGTATTATGCGAGGAATTATCTATCATATTTATTATTTAAATATTTCAAAATAAGTCGTCTAAATGTCTGACATTGTTCTGATTACTCCCCTTTATTTTTCAAATTATATATTTCCGATCTTAAAAAACTCATTTGCCGTGGTCATCTTGATCGTTTTCAACACGCTCATAGCCTAGTCAGTCTGTAAACAATAATATATACGTATATATAATACGTACAATCGCTTTAATGTATACTAAGTTTCTGTGATCCCGCTGATTTGCTCAGCGTGATATTCAGGAGATTGATGGAAATATTAATTTCATGACAATTTTATTGTTGACTTGTTTTTAACATTTTCCCGAGGTTATTTTCACCGACTCCTGAACAAGACTTCAAACAACGCTTTAAAGTGTGGCGTATGTCTATCGTCTAGAACTGCGTAAATGTATACGATGACTTTAGATTTTTGTCACTTTAAATTTGGTAGGTGGTGGAGTGTAGTTTACTGAAATCGTCGAAGTCTTCCAAATGCAAAGTGATATGATATATAAAGAATCGCCGTCTTCTGTTCTGTAGCTTAGCAATCTTGTAGGTGGATTGTTTCCGTAAACTGAAATAGCACTAGAAATAATAAACAACACATCGTCTGTGGAATGCTTAAGGGTTCCATACTCCATTAACTTATTAAAAAGGAAACTCATATCAAAGTTTGCTCTCAAATTTCTGGAAGCTGACTGAATGGATTTTTCATACCCTCCACCATAGTATGGAGGGTATATTAAGTTTGTCATTTCGTTTGTAACACCTCGAAATATACATTTTAGACCCCACAAAGTATATATATTCTTGATCAACATAAAATTCTATGCCGATTTATCAATGTCCGTCCGTCTGTCCATCTATCCGTCTGTGGAAATCACTCTAGCTTCCGAACGAAATGAAGTAGGTTGATAAAAGTTTACTCAAATGTGTACTATGTCTGCAGGACTTTTGGTATTGAAAATGGGCCGTGGACCGTCTTCGGATAGCCAGCATATAACTGTACCTCCCGATATTCGGTATTTTGATGATTTTAGCTACATGTTTTACCGGAATTGTTTCAAATTTGGTATTTAAAGTTTTTAATAGTTACTACAGCATAAAACAGAAAATGGCAATGTAGGTCTACGTCTTCGTATAGCCCCCATGTAACGGTACCCCCCGATATTCGGTATTTTGATCATTCTAGCCACATTATTTACCGGAATTGCTTCAATTTTGGTATTTGAAGTTCCTAATGGATACTACATCCTAAGACAGAAAATAAGACATGTAGGTCGACGTTTTCGTATAGCCCCCATATATCGGTACCCCCCAATATTCAGTATTTTGATGATTTTAGCGACATTATTTACCGGAACTATTTCAAATTTAGTATTTGAAGTTCGTAATGGATGCTACAGCCTATCACAGAAAATTGTCTGTGCAGGACCACGCCTTCGTATAGCCCCCATATAACGGTACCTCCGATCTTCGGTATTTTCATGATTTTAGCGAACCTATTTACCGGAATTGTTTCAAATTTCGCATTTGAAGTTCGTAATGAATACTACAGCCTATGACAGAAAATTGTCTGTGCAGGTCCACGTCTTCGTATAGCCCCCATATAACGGTACACCCCGATATTCGGTATTTTGATGATTTTAGCGACATTATTTATCGAAATTGTTTCAAATTTCGCATTTGAAGTTCGTGAAGTTCGATATAACGGCCTATGACAAAAAATTTTCTGTGCAGATCCACGTTTTATAACCACCATGGTACCTCCCTATATTCGACGATTTTGACGATTTTAGCTACATTATAAAGAGATTTTTTTCAAGTTTCGCATTTGAATATTGTGATATAAGTTGCCTTGTGACAAAAATTGCCTATGCAGGTCCACGTAGCCATATAGACTCTAATATACGGATACATGATATTAACAGAATTTTGAAATCCCTTTATTATTTTTTTTTTTTTTGAAAATTGTTAAATTCGTACCAAATGGTGGAGGGTATTCAAAGTTCGGCCTGGCCGAAGTTACAGCTTTTTTACTTGTTTAATAATCATTTACCACTTTTCTTGGCAAATTTAGGAAGCTGAAAAAATAAAACCATGGTTATTTGACTGAACTAGAATCTTGATGAACCTAAAAAATAACCACTATTTCACAAAATGCACACCATATGCATTTGATGAGGACTACACCGTTTATAGTTTTTGATATTGGTAATCCCAACAAGCAATTTGACGACTTCGAAAATATTTTCACCGGTCTAGTTTAAAATAACATACAGGGTGAGATGAAAAAACTGCAACCGAAATCAGACTGCTGTTATTTGTAAGCCACTCGTCCGACATTTGTTAAAATTGTTCCAGTGACAACTCATTATATTGTTTACAAGCGTACAAAAGCATTTTGGTGAGAATTTTCTAGAAAAAAGTTATTTGTGATGGAATTCAAGCGTGAAACCATACTTTATTATACTTGGCAGGAAAACCACAAGTGGCTATCGTTAGAGCACTCCAGCATTTAAATGTGAATAAATGGTAGCGTAGCGTGGTAGTGTAGACCGACGTCAAGGAAGTGGACGGAAAAAACAGCAACATCAGCAGATGTGGTTCTAAGAATAAAGAAGCGACTTGATCGAAACCCGCGTCGCAGTGGCCGAAAAATGGCTCGTGAGCTGAACATATCGCAATATTCCATTTGGCAAATATTGAAAAACGAGCTCGGGTTAAAGCAAATTCCAAAGAGTGCAAGAACTTACACCGCAACATAAAGAAAATAGAGTCAAAAGATCTAAAGAGATGCTTCGCTTTGCCGAAAGTGGTGAACTGCCGAATTTGGTTTTCTCCGATGAGAAAAAATTCATTGTCCAGCAGTTTGTAAACAAACAAAATGATTGTATTTTCTTGCCAAAGAGGTCAGCTGAAAACAACATTTTGGCCGCAGACCTTGGACATTCCAATAGGACTTAGAACCATCGCACTCATTTCCAGCGCGCAATGGCCACCAAAATCTCTGGATCCGATCCAGTCCGTTGGACTATTGTGTATGGAGTATTTTGGAAAGCAAGGTTGGCACTGAAAAATTCAAAAGTGTCGATCACCCCAAGCAGCTCTTCGCTGGGAATGGAACAAAATACCGCAGAGCAACATTCGGGCAGCGTGTGACGGTTTCATTGGCTGTTTGGAGGCCATAAATCGCGCCAAAGGAGATCAATTCGAACAAATCTAAACTTATTAATTTTTTGCTTTTATTCAATAAAATTAAAAAAAATGTAAATATTATGGCGCATGACTTTGTTGCACTTTTTGAATGATCAACTATTTTAAATAGCACCGGCTCCAGTAAAATCAGCTAGACTCGTATAGAAAATAACATACCGCCCAAAAATTATAACAATGACTTAAGAAACCAAGGTAAAGAATACTGCAAGCAAAAGAGGGTGTAAGTTGTTTATAATTATTACTAATACCGTAAGCGTTTATTACTAATACCGAAATTACTACCAATTCGGTGGACAAATCCTACAATGTACCAAAAAAGAGTACTAATTTGTAAAAGTGATATTCATTCATCATAAATTTTGTGTCCCTTACAGAAACGTGTTGAAGGGACTACAGTAATAACCCATAAAATAAAGAAAAGGTCAATAATTTTAAACCTTCGAATCGATTGACTGCAATGCCAAGCCCACATTTTTGGCATGGCTTAAGATAAGTTATGACAAATTCCGTTAGTATTCGTTAAAACTTAAGTGGTGGACCAGCAAAGCGGATCGGGTCAGATAGTTATTAAATAAAGAGAACATGTCAACACAGTTCTCTAAATTAAATTCAAAGAAGCTAAAAAAATCACACCACATCAGGCAGTTGCATTTGTGTTTTATATTTGGGAAACAGGTATAATATCTTTATTACTTCATAAACCGTTGAGTTTAAAAATAATTGTTATTGGTCTCTGTTTTCCCATAATATTTTCGTTAATTTATTTCATTGAATGACGATTAGTAGAACAGATCTCTTAACTTATTTCCCCTTTAAGCCTACTGGTCAAAATCACATTTGAATTTGATTTTATTAAATTCATTAGGGTGTTATGTCCAACACCTTTAACAAATTATTATCAGTTTTACGGAATTAAATTACAAGATGAGATAATAGATCGATGGGAGAAATGTTAGCGATTAGAGTTAATCCAACCATCAAACAATTGACGTCTAATAAAATGTGTTTTTTATGATTTAATTAATAGAGACTGCAGGACAATGAGTCTTTACTAAGCAACATCATTAGAGTTTTTTGTTTATAGATGATGCGAGAAAACCAGTGAATGAAGTTAGATCAAATGGTTTCGGATGTTTATGAGTTGTTGACTGAGAGACAATAAAGAACATATTGACTTGCAGGGGAGGAGCGTGAAGAGGTGTTTTTCATTCAGGCCAGACAACGGGAAGACAATCTGTTATTTATTTGTTATTTGTTATACTTTTTGACATTTCAATAAATGCATTGTCGTTTGGTTAACGTGAAGATTTCCTCGTATATTTTATATTTGTTTTAATTTATATCAATGTAGAAATGATTTTTGTGAATGCAATGTTCCCTCTTCCCGGCCAAAAAAAAATATTTTTGTTTTTTTTTTTTTTTTTTTTTTAAAAAACAAGTAAAAACCCGGTAAGTACGGCCGGGCCGAACTTTGAATACCCTCCACCATTTGGAACGAATTTGGCAATTTTCAAAAACAATAAAATCCATTAAAAATTCTGTTAAAATCTTTAACATACCGAATATAGCTATTATATTAGGGTCTATACGACGACATGAAACTGTGTAGGTAACATTTCTCATAAGCCATTACAATATTCAAATGCGAAACTTAAAAAAATCGATTATAATGTCGATAAAATCAAAATACCGAATATCGGGAGGTACCGTTATTTGGGGCTTTACGAAGAGGTGGACCTGCACCTGGTGAAAAATGTCCATAAAATCATTAAAATACCGAATATCTGGAGGTACCGTTATATGGGGGCTTTACGAAGACTTGAACCTGCACAGACAATTTTCTGTCTTAGGCTGTAGTATCCATTACGAACTTCAAATACCAAATTTGAAATAATTCCGGTGAATAAATTCGCTAAAATCATCAAAATACCGAGTATCGGGTGGTATTGTTATTTGGGGGCTATACCAAAACGTGGACCTACATTCCCCATTTTCAATACCAAAAGTCCTGCAGACATAACATACATTTGGACAAAATTTTATCAATCTACTTCAATTCGTTCGGAAGCTACAGTGATTTCCACAGACGGGCAGACGGATACACGGACAGGCGAACGGACATCGCTAAATCGACATAGAATTTTATGCTGATCAAAAATACATATACTTTATGGGGTCTAAAATGTGTATTTCGAGGTGTTGCAAACGGAATGACAAACTTAATATACCCTCCATACTATGGTGGAGGATATAAAAAGTGTTAATTATTTTAGTAATGTGTTAATATAGAATTTAAAAGCAAATGTTATGGTTATTATGTCCTAATTTCGAATAATCCTCATAGATCTCCAACAAATATTTTACGAAAACCTACGATCTCCAAAAATTTATAAGAGCTAAGCATTAGTATTTGACGAGGTTGGTTTGCAACTGCAATTTGCTAAAGAGGAAAGCTCAAGAATTTTACTTTTAAAATTCTGTTTTTCCAAAAATGGACAGACAGGCGGACGGAAATGCGTAGCCAAATCGACTCAATGTTGCAACCTGTAAGTTTGCAACATCTCGAAATTATCTTCTATGATGAGCAGAAATGTTAAATGGATATGTCAACAAGTAAAATCGCCGTATTTGGAGCAAAGATAATCCATACGCCATTCAAGATATACCAATGCATCCCGATAAATGTATTGCTTGGTGCGGTCTATGGGTTTGTGGAATCATCAGTCCTTATTTCTTCAAAAATGATAATAACATTTATAAACAAGTAAGCAAAGGCTATAGTCGTGCGTGGCCGACCATGTGATACCCTACAACACTACAATATGTTAGAAGCCAATGAACCAATGGTTATCCAAAATGCTAGAATTCTTCCCTGTTCTTAACTCTCTTCAATTGTGTGAGCAGGAAATTTTTTCTGTTTTTGGTTCATTTGAACCCCTAAATATTAAAATTATAATCATAGCGTGTATGATTGAATTCTCCCATAAAAACTTTTAATTGTAATGGGGATCTCTGCTAAATTAGCAAAGTGGTGTAGGGTATCATAAAATCGGCCCCGCCCGACTTTTTGATTTTCTTTACTGGTTATAATTAAATTTAAAGTTCAGAGGACTAAATATGATATATGATATGATATGATGATATGATATATTTCCCCAAATATTGTTGTTACAGAGTGTTTATTACGGCTGCGGTTCACAAAAATAACAAATCGGATGAACGATATATATGGGAGGTATAGCTATATCTGAACCGATTTGGCATACTTATATTTAGGCCTAATTTGGTTGTATGTGCAAAATGCCATACTATTCGGGCTGATATTACACGTTTGGTGCACAAAAAAAGCAAATCGGACGAAGTTATATATGGGAGCTATATCCAAATTTTTAGCGATTATCTCCAATTTCAATAGGGTTCGTCCCTGGGCCAAACAAATGACTTGTGCAAAATTTCGTCTGGATAGGGCAATAAATGCGAACTGTACTTTGTTTACAAAAATACATGGACAGACGGACGGACATGCATAAATCGACCCAGAATGTGATTCTATGCAGATCATCAAAGGGAACTATGTGTCTATCTCGTTTCCTTTTGCCTGTTACAAACAAATGCACAAATACATAATACCCTGACCACCTTGTGGTGTAGGGTATAAAAAAAGAATTGTTAAATTCGCCCTGAGAAAGTACGGAAACGTAAAACTAGCAAAAATCTCAAAACTATAAGAGAATCCTTCAACATCAACATCAAAATCAATTAGAACCGTACAACCATGAACCATCGAAATTTACAACACTCACACCTCAAAATTTACACAGGAAAAGCATAGTTCAACGTATGTATGTATCTTCTATCTATATCTATAAAAGAGGAAAATGTTTGTTTGTTTGTAATTTATGGACTCGGAAACCGCTGAACAGATTTTTCTGAAAATTTGCATGTATACTGCAACATCGCCTGAAAGTAACATAGGCTATATACATTTTTGAAATTCCACTTGGAAGTAGAGATATAGCATCAGAATCGGAGGTACCTCCCAAAAATTTAGATTTTATATGCACATATCTATTGATCGATCACATTTACAGTCTCCAAATTTGGAATGCGTAACGGAATTTGGAACAAAAATAAATTTGACAAATTATATTGAAATCGGTTCAGATTTTGATATAGCTTCCATATATATTTTCGACCAATTTCGTTCATTTGATGCCTCAAACACGATATGAATTTTCGATTCCAATGAAATTTGGAACGTTTAACGGGATTTGATCCGAAAAAAAAATTAAGAAATTATATTGAAATCGGTTCAGATTTGGATATAGCTCCCATATACATTTTCGGCCGATTTCATGTATTTGGTGCACCAAACACGATATGCATGTCCAATTTTAATGAAATTTAAAACAAGTAACAAAATTGGGGTATTTGGATATAGCTCCTATATATATTTTCGACCGATTTCGTTTATTTGATGCACCAAACACGATATGTATGTTCCATTCCAATGAAATGGGGAATGTGTGAAGGGATTTTGATAAGAAAATAAATTAGTCAAATTATATTAAAATCGGTTCAGTTTTGGATATAGATCCCATATATATTTTCCGCCGATTTCACATATTTGATGCACAAAACACGATACGTATTTCCGATTCCAATAAAATTCGCCATGAGTGACTAAATTTGGTACAAAAATAAATTTGACAAATTATATTCAAATTCGCTCAGATTTGATATGGGAGCTATACCATATATATTCTCGGCCGATTTCACATATTTGATGCACCCAAAGCGAGAGAGACGAAATTGCTAACATATATATTTCGGCCGACTTCATACATGTTATGCACCAAAAACGATATGTATGACCGATTCCAATGAAATTCAGAATGTGTGGCGGAATTTGGTTACAATAATAAATGTGATAAATTAATTGGAAATTAGTTAGGATTTGGATATAGCTCCCATATATATATTCTTGGCCGATTTTACATATTTGATGCACCAATTTCAATGAAATATAAAAGTTGTGGCGGAATTTGGTGTAAAAGTAAATTTTTTAAAATTATATTTAAATCGGATCAGATTGGGATATGATTTTAATGAGAACCATTGACCCACAAAGCCTTAGGCTAACACTAAAAAACAACACAACAATTAATTTGAAATACGCTTATTGCGGGGAAGAATGTTGCTACCTCGAACTCACTAATTGCAATAGAAATGTCACTCAACTTCAAAAAATTGCTGTTTCCTGCACGCTTGGTATTTGCTATAAAATAAGTAAATTCAAAGGACAAACCCTTCGTGCATGGATGTCATGTTACTGCTTTTCTAATGATTTTGTTTATTAACGCATTAAAGTAGTGCAATATTTTTTTTTAAATTTTTAAATTTGTTTTTTTTTTATCCAATATATATATAAAATCAAAAGGGGTAGCGAAGCGCACCGGGTTCAGCTAGTATATACATATGTGTAAAGGCATACAAATGTGTTGCCCTCTGATTGAGTAGGCTATTCAGCTTCCGGCAACAATACATAATTTTTATTAAAATTATATTCGAAGTAATAAAAATAATCATCGATTCTAAAATAAAATACAAATCACTTCAAGCAAAACGGACAACGTTAAATTGTTGTGACTCAACTTGGTTTCGAAATGCGTATTATTGTTAAAAGTTCAGAACGCAAATATACTTATGTGAAAGTGAGCGAGGCTTTAGTTTTAATAAATCCAATTAGTCTCGGACAAATGGTTGACAGAATACAAAGTATAATCGGTGCATAAAATATAATCCTCAAATAAAATATAGACTCATAATTGCATATATTCGTTTGTGTACAGAAATGGAGTTCAAGACAACTCTGGCGTTATTTGTGCGTTTCGAACGAAATAACCCCATAAACAATATTAAAGAGGAGTCTTCGCAACGAAATAAGAAATATTTAACAAAAACTTGTACGGCTTGTTTCTGCGTTTGTGCTAAAAGGATAAATGCAAATTTATGGTTTACAAAAACACATAAATAATTTACATTTTTGGAGTATTTTCGCATATGTTCCTTTGGGCAAAATTTCATTTGAACAATTTAAAAAGTACCTGTCGGTTTTGCCGACAGAAATATACCCTCAGCCAATGTACGATTATTCAAAAATATTTTGACTTCTGTTATGATTATTCAAATGTTTAACCCATTATGGAGTAGATTCCGAAGGAATATGCCAGTATTGACCATTTCGTATCGGACCTAAATAAATATAATATCAATATTGCGACGTGCCAGGTTTGGACCAGATATAGTCCACCGAAGTATTCCATTTTCATGATTCATATAATACATATAAAAATATTGACACGGGCAATATTACAAGAAAATAGCACATTTATATCCAATTATGGAAAATCATAGTTCCATATTCTTCTCAGGCTTCTGGCAACTGGCTTCTGAGCTCTATGGGCAGAAAGCAAACGAAATGGTCCGATCTCTACCATCTTTATGGAAATATTGAGATATACCAGGTCTTGAATGGAATCGGATGGTAATTTCGCTTTTTATTTAGGCTCCATGAAGATATTTAAAATGTTCAGCCTTTGTGGGAAGGTACCAAAAGAAATGGTCCGATCCATACCGTTTTTAGAGCAGATCCTGTGTTGATAGAAATATTTAGATGTGCCAAATCTAAATGGAATCGGATATTAATTTCGCGTTTTAAGAGCTCAATGGATATTCAAAATTTCGACCTTTTGTGGGGGAGGTACCAGAAGGAATGAACCGATATATTCCATCTTAACACCAGATCTTGGGGTTATACAAACATTGGGATGATGATTTTAAGACAATCGGATTCTTACATCACATTTTATAAAAGTCGTATTTATTCAAAATGTTGACCCTTTGTTGTTGGAACAAAATAGGATTAGTGCCTCTCTTTCTGTGCAGAGAATATATTTATTTGTTTTGTATATTTATTTATTTATTATTTTTTTTTTTCTTGAAAATTTCGACCTTTTGTGGGAAGGAAGTGGACATATATATTCCATTTTCACACCAGATATTGGGTTAATGAAATTATTTGAGATATGTGAATTTTAAAGACAATCGGACTCTTACATCATATTTTATAAAAGTTGTAATGATTCAAAATTTTGACCCTTTGTAGGGGAGATACCTGATGGAGTGGAGCGATATTGTCAATTTTCGCACCTGACCTATCACTGATGGAAATATTCAGATTCACAATGTTGGAGCAAAATCAGGTTATCCTTTTTCTTTCTGTGCAATATTTATTTTCTTTCAAAATTTGACAATTTGTGTGGGAGGTACCAGAAGGAGTGGGCAAATAGTACCCATATCTGAACTCGACCTTGGGCTAATAAAATTATAGGGATGTTTGAAATTTGAAGACAATCGGACCCTTACATCACATTTTACTAGAGTTTTGATTATTCAAAATTTTGACCCTTTGTAGGGAAGGTAGCTGATGGAGTGGACCGATATTGTCCATTTCCCACTTGACCAAGCACTGATGAAAATATAAGGATTCGCAAAGTTAAAGCAAAATTGGATCATCCATTTTTTCTGTGCAATAAATTATTTTTTTCTTGGAAAATGTTGACATTTTGTGTGGGAGGTACCGGAAGAAGTGGACCGATAGTGTCCATCTCTGAACTCAATCTAAGTTTGACAATAATATTACCATGTACCAACTTTGGATCAAATCGAATACTCCTTTCGAGAGTCGCTAGATCGACTTCAAATGTCCTGAAACGGATTTGGTCCAAAGAGACCTAGGGTCTAAAACCGTTATTTCGACTCTGTAGCCATATGGCTGAGGGTTTAAAAAAACGAGCCAAAACTTAAATATGAAAAAAACAACAAAATTTGAAGCCAGTTATTGTTTGGCCCCCTTTTTTCTAAGATCACAACACCTCAATTGTAGGGGAGCAGTAAAAGAAACCTTAGCAGTGTAAGGCAGATAATTATGTATATAATTATGTATATATTCCGTTAGAAATTCTGTTAAAATCTTGAAAGTACCGAATGTAGCCGTTATATTAGGGTCCGTTGTAATAAACCATTACGATATTCAAATGCGAAACTTGAAAAAAATTGGGTAAATAATGAAGCTAAAATCAGCAAACACTGCCGATTTAAGATACATAATTGTTTCAGAAGCATTTAATAAAAATCCACTTTTTGGTATAGCAGGACCACTTAATAATCAGTATTTGACTACTTAAAAGTTCTTACGTTTTTTAAGCATTTCGGACCTCATTGTATGTAAATTTGCCATACGAAAGAATGTGGTATTTTTATGATTTTTTTATATTTCATCCTCTTCTGCCAAGAACCATCCAGTCCATCGTTTCTAAAGTTATAAGTCAATATATAAAGATTGTAAACGGAATGGGACATTTTGTTTGCAATGTTCTCAGGATAACCTTTTACATGAACTGATACAGCTTCCATAAATGCCCAGTGATTGTTCCGGCTGTTGATATTGTTTTTTTTTTTTTTTTTTTGTTGGATTGAAATTACACTCCCGGGACGGCTAACCATCCTTCCATGCCTCGGAGACATGCAATATTTGGCTGATAAAGTCGTTTATTCAATCTTTCATCTGTCCACTGAAGTGGAAATCAAAACAGCATTGTAGAAGTACACACAAATTATGTGATTCCTTGTAAGTTTTTGTTGTTGTTGAAGATTCATTTCTATCCGTTTATTTTATTGATTTGATCCATGAAGGGATCAAATTTATGAAATAAATTAACAAGAGATTATTTTAATCAATGACAAATTTATGGGGAGAAGCAAAAAAAAATCGACATGTAAGCACAAACAGTAGAATATTATGACATCCAACAATAAACCATGACCTCTCCCTCCCTCTCTCACACACTTGATTTTAGGGATTTTCGATGACATATTATGTAGTAGGAGTAACCAAACAAGTGTCGATACGACGTTGTATGAAAGCCACAGAGAGGAATGCCTACAATTTCACATGTCGTAAATCATATGGGGGAAAATATGTTGCAATGTTCGTTAAAAAATACTTTGGAACAATTTAAAATTTAAAAAGTAAGAGCACTTTTGCAATTACAATGTCGTTTGTAAATAAAGTACAATGTCATTGTATAACATTTAATTCTTAATATTCAATATTCTTACAGTATAAATATAAGTAAAACTAGCTGAACCCGGTGTGATTCGCTACCCCTTTTGATTTTATATGCATTCAAAATTGTATATACGAATGTTGTTGGTTTAAAAAATAAAACAAATTAAAAAATTTCATATGCATTCAAAATTGCATATGTTGGTTAAAAAAATAAACAAAACAAATTTAAAAGAAACAAGTTAAAAAGCAGTAAGTTTGGCTGGGCCGAACTTTGAATACCCTACACCATTCGGAACGAATTTGAAAATAAAATCCTTAAGAAATTCTGTCCTTAAAAAATTCTGTTACCGAATATAGCCGTTATATTGGTGTCTATATGACGTGGACCCACACAGGCATTGTTTGTCATAAGTTATTATCAAATTCAAATTCGGAACTTGAAATAAACGGTGAATAATGTAGCTAAAATTATCAATATATCGTATATAGGGAGGTACCGTTATATCGGAGCTGTGTGAAGACCTGGACCAGCATAGACAATTTTCTGTCATAGGCTGTAGCATCCATTACGAACTTCAAATACGACATTTCAAACAATTTCGGTGCGTATTGTACACCTAAGTCTGTTTTTACACGGTAGATTGGTTCCAGAAGAAGCCGTGTAAAAAAGAAACGTGTAAAAAAAGACATTGATCTTATACAAAAATGGGTGATTTGTTCCTAATCTCTAAAACCTATTAAAATTAGTAAAAAACAAGAATTTTAATTTTTTTAATTTTTTCTTTACCAAACGCGACTTATTGCATTGACAGTTTACAAAATATTAACACGTTTCAATTACTCTGACCAGTAAATTTTATTGTATGCACATAAAGGGAATTCCCCTAAATTAGTGCTATTCACATTTGCTTTGACCAGCAAAAATTGTGTGTACGCGCTAAAGGGGAATTCACTTAAATCTTTAAGCTAGTGTTCGCAAACTATCGATACTATCGATGGTTTCAGACTTTTTTTCTTTCATAAAACTTTTTTGTGATATGAACATACTTCGCAAAAATTAAATTTGACAAAACAAACTTAAGTACATAAATTTCAAATCGTGCTAAATGGAATAAAATCGTGTAAAAAAAATTAAAAATATTCAACTTTCCGACCGTGTTATATCAAAACCGTATACAAAAAGACCAAGTAAAAACAGACTTAGGTGTACTGTTATATTGGGCCTATATGAAGACCTGAACTTGAACTTGAATAGACAATTTCCCGTCACAGACTGTGTAATATGAGTTTCAAAATTAACGTACACTTACTGTACAGTACTTAACTTTATATCATGTTAAACAACGTACGTCAATCAATAAGGCAGTGATTATTAAACACTACACTGCATTCTCTCTCTTGTTTCAACTTGCCCTTGCATGAGGTTTACTTAGACCAGCTAATCGTCATCATCATTCTTTTCTATCGATCCACCAACCAGCAAAGAACTATAAAACATATTGTGACAATTAAAAGTTTTCAACCTGTTAAGTTTTTTAATATTTTGTAAAATTGATTCGTTCAATTGCTGAAGTTTTCTTCACAGTTCCTCACCTTAAAAAAACACAAAATATCGAGAGGTAAATATTTCATTTTTTCTGATACAGTGTTCAATTTAAGTGAAATATTTTATTAACAGAAAGGTACCCCATATTCGCCACGCGGCCCACGTGTTTTTTTTTTGTGTTACCTCTGCCAGAGGATAACCATTCTCTATATCACGGGAAACAATACCGCTATCCATTATTTTAAAGGTAATCTAAAACAGAAATGGGTTCCGCGGATTTGTCTAATTTTTTTAATTTTATCCTCACAGGTTATAAAACCTTTTTATACCGTGTTGGGGGCTCTGAGGAGCCACCACTTAAACGCTATTCTACAAATCCAGGAAAAGTTCGATTTCCAAATACAGAATTAAATAGCAGTCTGTTTGGCTACCTGACGTTATATCTAAAACTGCCAAGACAAACAGCTTGAAAATTGTGGTTTTGTAAATCTTCCCGAAATTTGGTACAAAACCTTCCAATTACGTCAAGTCGGGTCAGTGGATATTGTCAGTCAGTCAATTACGTCTTAAGAAGCTGAAAATTTTATAATTTATTTTCTACCGTTGCCATAAAATTCTGAAAGTTTCAACGCAACTTTAAACCCAGCCTGAATTAAATACGCCTGTCAGTTCTGTTTCATCATCACTTCCTACAATAACCTAATATTTATAAAATAATACCTATAATTAAGTTAAAAAAAAATACGTATGGAGTTACCCATATATCATTAATTACATGGAGATGATAATCACGTTGTTAGATTGAACTTCGGTATGTAGGCAACGCAAAAGTAAAAATTTATCTTCATCGCAGCATAGCAACAACAAAGAACTACCAACTACCATAATGGAAGAGGCCTCTACCAGCGGTGTTTTTGTTTGGTGAGTAAATTAATCCAAAAAAAAAATAACATTGATCTTTTGCATTGCTTGTTACATCGCCAAAGAAAGAACAAAAGAAAAAAAACAACAACATCATCATCATTACATTTGATATGTCGCTTGCTTTTATTATTTACTGCATTCAATTCCTATAAGAGATTCGGAAGAATTGTTTTTTTGTTCTTTCTGTTCCTTCTTATACTGTGTCTTACATTATCATCATCATAATTATGTTAAAGAATAGATTTAACAATAGCCCTACAATAGACATACAGAGTAGTTTTGTATCTTGAATTAAGTTTTTATGTGCTAATTTGAAGCTCATATAATAATTTTTATGTTTGCTAATAATTTTTGTTTTTGAAGTTTACAAAAATGAGTGAATAAACTGATTAAAATTTTCTTACAAGGTGTAATCGGAAAGTGACTTAAATAACTACTTTAGGGATTTTAACTAAGATAATGTGCCTCGTTAAAATCATTGGTTGGGAGGGCTGCGGGCACAGGACTCCACACCATCAGGAGATCCAAATATGTATTTTGATTGAGATTCGTATAATTTCAGCATTATTGACCAACATGGGGTATTCTTTGTCCGCATTTGATTAGGGTCAATTTATAGTTCATATTCCTTCTTTAAGATCAGGGAGTCTAAAATAAATTTATTTCTAGTGTGGACCAAACAAAATGTAAATGGGAATTGAGAGAGTAAGATCCACCCCAACCCCGACTGTTAGCTAGCCCTTGCATGGCTCCCGCCCACTCCTCTTTCCCAATAAAATCAGTTGGTTTTAATTTCGTTATATACCAATACAAGTGGTCCATTACAGAAATTGGCGCCCAACGTGGGGCCTAGGAGATTTTTGCTGCTTAAAGTTTTGATCTTCTTAACCTCGCACATTAATCCATTAAATTGTACGTTTCATACAAAACAATGAATGAATATGATTTGAACAGTTGTTTTGAATCTTTTGTATAGATAATTGCAGAATTATGTTTGGAAATTTGAATTGTTTGAGTTGTAAACCCGAACAAATCAACCTAATTAATTTTTGCAATTCCTTCTATGCAGTTCACCGAATCTGTTTAATTCATTGGATTTCATTGTTATTGGGATTCTATGTTATAGTCTTTCAGAACTGGACTACCTTCCTCCTGCCTTATAGTAGGATTTACAAAAGATTTGCTGATTGCATATTTTGTCCATTATGAGGTAGTATATAGGTGAAGAAGAGGATGATTTGTTTAGACTGATTATTACTTGAATATCCATTCAATAGACCAATTTAGTGTCTTCAATCAAAATACATTAATACTTAAGTCCTTTTTGCATTACACCGTGATATGTAAGAAGTACTTTTTATGAAAATTAAATATTTTTGTTTCGAAATTATTATTGAATATTATATTAAAATAACATTGGATTTTAAATTATGGAGAGAACTCCAATACAGGCATTAGGTGCTACTGCATCAATTTCCGACTCCATATCCGAAAACCATTGTGTAGTTTGCGACGAGCAAATACTATCCGATCAAGATACCATAAACATTTTAGAATGTAACCTCACATTCCATCGTATATGTTTAGAAGGCTATTTGGCTGAATCCGCAGAATGCCCAACTTGTAAAAGGTCCTGCTCTATGGCAGATTTAAAGAAAAATGTACCCATAGACAAAGGTAAATCTTATAATAAATCTAGAGGCCGTGGAGCCAGAGCAAAACAACACAATACAAGAAGCTATTGTCGAAACCTTTTTCAAGAGCGTTTTGCTAATTCGTTGGCTGATTCTAATGTAGACATTTCTGCAGACAATGTACAAGACTCACAGGTGCCTAATTCACCCGCCAACTATAGCAATAGGAATGCAATTCCAAACACAATTCAACCTACAATAGATTATACTCAATTAGGAGAAATAATTGAAAACACAATGACTAAAATTTTCAAGAATTTAAACCTGTTGCCTACGACATCTACTAGAGACAGTAATCCAAATTTGTCTTTAAATGTCAACACATCAGTTCAGCAACCCATTCAAAGAAACAACAGCAATCAACCTTCAAATTCCATCATAAATAATACCACAATTCCTCCACCACCAACCACAAACAATCAACCACCGGTTGATACAGTCAGACCTTCTCATTCACAAGAGTGTAGATCGCCCAACTTTTTAGATACCCAACAGATTAGACCTGATAAAGTCACCTCAATTATTCGAGATTGGCATATCAGATTTGATGGTTCTTCCACTGGAATAAGTGTAGATGAATTCTTGTACAGAGTTCGTACACTGACCAGAGAAAACTTAAATAATGACTTCTCACAACTCTGCAAAAATTTACCTTTATTGCTGTCTGGGAAAGCCCAAGATTGGTTTTGGCGCTACCACAAACTTTGTCTCGCTATTAAATACCAATATAAAGAATTTCGATCGTCCTTCGACATAAAGGAGGAAATAAGAGCCCGAAAAATGAAATCAAATGAGAACTTTGAAGCTTTTTATGAAGCGGTATCCTCTTTGTTAGACAGGCTTGATTCCCCAATGCCCGAACAAGAATTGATTGAAATTTTGACTCGAAACTTGCGTCCTGAAATTAGGCACGAGCTTCTTTACGTACCCATTTTTTCTATTGCTCATTTGCGCAAGTTAGTGCAAATGAGAGAATCCCTACTTGGAGAAGATTATTTCCGAAAAACTATGTCGTTAAAGCCTCAATGTAATCGTCGTGTGTCTAAAATACATTTCCCTAGCGACGCTGATTCCGAACATGAGGAAGTTACTCCGCAATTATCTATAGATGCGATTCAACAGCCTCCTAGACAGGTAAAGTGCTGGAATTGCGATGTGTTTGGACACTTTTGGGAAGATTGTGAAGAAGAAAGGAAAGTATTTTGTTATGGTTGTGGAGCCAAAAATACTTATAAACCTCAATGCTCCAAGTGTTCCTTAAAAAAAATTGCCAAGTCAAAAAGCTAACAAAAGACTCAATTCCAGAGCAGAATCATAATCACGGTTCATTAAAAGACTGTTCTAGACCTGACTGCCTGGATAAAGAAAACACATTTAAAGTTCTGCACCGACAAACTTCTAATAAACTTACTCAAAATTCAGACACGCCAGTTTTATACCCTATTTTACCATACCATCAGAGACGGGAACAATATTTGGCCAAGCGAAAGGAAATTTTTGAAGATTTTCCAATTTCCAACAGAAAACCAAAACGATCAACTTTAAGGTTGCGGCGTTATTATAAACAAAGAAGGTTCATCTTAAAATTTTGCATTTCGTCTATTGTCAATAATGCCGAAGACAAACGTTTTTATGCTTCAGTAAAATTTTTAACTTTTAGCGAGTTAGGATTGCTCGACACAGGAGCAAATGTTTCTTGTATTGGGGCAGATCTCGCCAACACAAATTTTGATAGTTTTAGAGAATTTTTTCCATTGAAGACTAGCGTCAAAACTGCTGACGGTAATATTCAAAGGGTAACCGGTTATTTAGAAGTTCCAGTTGAGTTTAAAAATTCTACGCATAAAATGAGACTATTAATAGTACCATCGATTTCACAAAGACTCATATTGGGACTGGACTTTTGGAAATCTTTCCAATTAGCTCCTGATTTATTTGGCAGTATAGTCTTTTCTTCGTCCAATGAAGATTCATCTAAAATCGTATCCGAAATGTCAGAGTCAAACCTATCTGCTCCCAAAATATCCAATTCTCATGATTATCCCCTTTCCCCATCACAACGTCAACAGCTAGCTATTGTAATTGATCTATTCCCCAATTGTGACAAACAAGGCTTAGGTCGAACACCCTTAATACGTCATCATATCGATGTTGATGGAGCTCCTCCCGTAAAACAGCGGCACTATCCTGTGTCACCCGCCGTGGAAAAATTAATGTACCAGGAAATAGACCGAATGCTGGCTTTGGGAGTAATCGAACCCTCAACTTCGGCCTGGAGCTCGCCAATGCGGCTAGTTTTAAAGCCCAATAAGGTTCGATTGTGCCTTGATGCACGTAGGCTCAATCAGGTCACACGAAAAGATGCTTACCCTTTTGCCGAGTATCGAGGGGATATTTTCTCGACTACCAAAAGCTAACATCATTTCGAAGCTTGACTTGAAAGATGCTTATTGGCAAATTGGGCTCACGGAGGAGTCGAAAGCATTAACAGCTTTTACTGTGCCCGGTAGGCCTCTCTACCATTTCGTTGTCATGCCTTTTGGCCTCTGCAACGCTCCTGCCACAATGTGTCGTTTGGTAGATGAGCTTATTCCTCCAGACTTACGAAATTGTGTATTCAGCTATTTAGATGATTTGGTCGTAGTTTCGGAAGACTTTCCCACGCATTTGGCCATTCTCGTAAGACTTGCTGACCAATTTCGGAAAGCCAATCTAACCTTAAATGTGGCCAAATCACGCTTCTGCGTAACTGAAGTTAATTATTTAGGCTACATAATCGGCGACGGTGGTATTAAGACCGATCCCCAGAAAATCGACTCGATATTGTCATGGCCTGTACCGAAAAATATTAAGCAGGTGAGAGGATTCCTCGGCCTTGCCGGATGGTACAGAAGATTTGTAGCCAATTTTTCATCTATTGTCTTCCTCATTACTGAAGTCTTGTCGATCAAAAATAAATTTCGCTGGACAGATGAAGCGCAGGCAGCATTTGACAATCTCAAAAAGCTCCTGACGTCTGCTCCTATCCTCTCCAACCCTAATTTTTCGCAAAAATTTTATTTACACTGCGATGCCAGCGATTTCGGTATCGGTGCAGTTCTGATACAGTTAGATGAGGAAGGAAATGAGAAGCCAATTGCATTCATGTCGCGCAAACTGAATACCGCTCAGCGAAATTATAGTGTAACTGAGCGCGAATGCTTGGCAGCAGTCGAAGCTATAAAAAAATTTCGCTGCTATCTCGAGCTACAAGAATTCGAGGTCATCACCGACCATTCTTCGTTGTTATGGCTGATGAAGCAACCAGATTTAACTGGACGTTTAGCCAGATGGGTGTTCAAGCTTCAAGGCTTCAAATTTTCTATCCGGCACAGAAAAGGCAAAGAAAACGTCGTGCCCGACGCCCTTTCAACAATACCCATTGGAGAAATATCTAAAATTGAGTGTCTTCAACCCGAGATCGATTTAGAGTCGTCCCATTTCAATGATGAAGATTATATCCTGTTAAACGATAAAATAAATAAAATCCTATCTCAGTATCCGGATATCAAGATTGTAGACCAGTTCGTTTATATAAGAACTGATCCATATGACGGGGACCCTGAGCATGAAGTATATTGTTGGAAACTCTGGGTTCCAGAGAAATTACGACAAAATGTTATAACCCGTGCTCATAATTCGCCAATATCAGCTCATTGTGGTACAGGAAAAACCATAGAACTGATTCGTAGGAATTTTTACTGGCCAGGACTAGTTCATGACGTTCGTAGCTACATTGGCTCTTGTGAAATTTGCAAAACTTCAAAAGCTCCAAATTTTATAATGAAGCCCAATATGGGTCAACAAACAGACATTTCAAGGCCTTTCCAACGAATGTATATTGACTTGCTAGGACCATATCCTCGTAGCACACAAGGTTATATCGGCTTACTTATTGTGTTGGATCATTTGACCAAATTCCATTGGTTATGTCCGCTTAGGAAATTTACTTCTGCTTCCATTATGGATTTTTTAAAAAAAATATATTTGGAGTGCCTGAGTCGATAGTTAGCGACAATGGTTCGCAGTTCAAGGCCAACGAATTTAACGCCTTTCTTACATCTTTTGGCATTTCTCCGCAAGCAAATGCCTCAGAAAGGGTTAATCGCTCTATAATAGCTGGTATCGGTAGTTACCTGAAAAAATACCATACTATGTGGAATCAACACCTTAGCGCCATAAATGTTCGCCATACCAGGCCGTTTTTGGTTTAAATATGGTTACCCACGGTAGTTCATACAAACTTTTAAGAAATCTTGGAGCTTTGAATGAACCCCATGTCCAAATGCATAGAGATGATGAACTACAAATACTAAGGAAAAATTTAAAAGTCTGCTTAACTGAAGCCTATTAGTCTAATCGTCATCAGTATAACCTGAGGTCGAGACCGATAATTTATAAGGTGGGCCAAGTTGTTTTTCGTAGGAATTTTGCGCAGAGTTCACATGAAAAGAAATTCAACGCGAAATTAGCCCCTCTTTTCATCAAGGCAGTTGTTAAAGAAAAAGTAGGCAGTAATTACTATATATTGCAGGATGCTGATACCACAAATATTGGCACGTACCATGCCAAGGACGTTCGTCCTTACAAAAAAAAAAAAAAAAAAATAGTTCTCCTCCTAATACTTTTGCATATAATGCAAGTATTATGTGGTTTGTAATATGAGTTTCAAAATTAACGTACACTTACTGTACAGTACTTAACTTTATATCATGTTAAACAACGTACGTCAATCAATAAGGCAACTTGCCCTTGCATGAGGTTTACTTAGACCAGCTAATCGTCATCATCATTCTTTTCTATCGATCCACCAACCAGCAAAGAACTATAAAACATATTGTGACAATTAAAAGTTTTCAACCTGTTAAGTTTTTTAATATTTTGTAAAATTGATTCGTTCAATTGCTGAAGTTTTCTTCACAGTTCCTCACCTTAAAAAAACACAAAATATCGAGAGGTAAATATTTCATTTTTTCTGATACAGTGTTCAATTTAAGTGAAATATTTTATTAACAGAAAGGTACCCCATATTCGCCACGCGGCCCACGTGTTTTTTTTTTGTGTTACCTCTGCCAGAGGATAACCATTCTCTATATCACGGGAAACAATACCGCTATCCATTATTTTAAAGGTAATCTAAAACAGAAATGGGTTCCGCGGATTTGTCTAATTTTTTTAATTTTATCCTCACAGGTTATAAAACCTTTTTATACCGTGTTGGGGGCTCTGAGGAGCCACCACTTAAACGCTATTCTACAAATCCAGGAAAAGTTCGATTTCCAAATACAGAATTAAATAGCAGTCTGTTTGGCTACCTGACGTTATATCTAAAACTGCCAAGACAAACAGCTTGAAAATTGTGGTTTTGTAAATCTTCCCGAAATTTGGTACAAAACCTTCCAATTACGTCAAGTCGGGTCAGTGGATATTGTCAGTCAGTCAATTACGTCTTAAGAAGCTGAAAATTTTATAATTTATTTTCTACCGTTGCCATAAAATTCTGAAAGTTTCAACGCAACTTTAAACCCAGCCTGAATTAAATACGCCTGTCAGTTCTGTTTCATCATCACTTCCTACAATAACCTAATATTTATAAAATAATACCTATAATTAAGTTAAAAAAAAATACGTATGGAGTTACCCATATATCATTAATTACATGGAGATGATAATCACGTTGTTAGATTGAACTTCGGTATGTAGGCAACGCAAAAGTAAAAATTTATCTTCATCGCAGCATAGCAACAACAAAGAACTACCAACTACCATAATGGAAGAGGCCTCTACCAGCGGTGTTTTTGTTTGGTGAGTAAATTAATCCAAAAAAAAAATAACATTGATCTTTTGCATTGCTTGTTACATCGCCAAAGAAAGAACAAAAGAAAAAAAACAACAACATCATCATCATTACATTTGATATGTCGCTTGCTTTTATTATTTACTGCATTCAATTCCTATAAGAGATTCGGAAGAATTGTTTTTTTGTTCTTTCTGTTCCTTCTTATACTGTGTCTTACATTATCATCATCATAATTATGTTAAAGAATAGATTTAACAATAGCCCTACAATAGACATACAGAGTAGTTTTGTATCTTGAATTAAGTTTTTATGTGCTAATTTGAAGCTCATATAATAATTTTTATGTTTGCTAATAATTTTTGTTTTTGAAGTTTACAAAAATGAGTGAATAAACTGATTAAAATTTTCTTACAAGGTGTAATCGGAAAGTGACTTAAATAACTACTTTAGGGATTTTAACTAAGATAATGTGCCTCGTTAAAATCATTGGTTGGGAGGGCTGCGGGCACAGGACTCCACACCATCAGGAGATCCAAATATGTATTTTGATTGAGATTCGTATAATTTCAGCATTATTGACCAACATGGGGTATTCTTTGTCAGCATTTGATTAGGGTCAATTTATAGTTCATATTCCTTCTTTAAGATCAGGGAGTCTAAAATAAATTTATTTCTAGTGTGGACCAAACAAAATGTAAATGGGAATTGAGAGAGTAAGATCCACCCCAACCCCGACTGTTAGCTAGCCCTTGCATGGCTCCCGCCCACTCCTCTTTCCCAATAAAATCAGTTGGTTTTAATTTCGTTATATACCAATACAAGTGGTCCATTACAACTGTAGTTTCCGTTACGAACTCTAAATGCGTAATTTGAAAAAAATGCCGGTGAATAATGACGCTATAATCACCAAAATACCGAATATAGGGAGGTACCGTTATATGGGGAATACGAATACGTGGACCTGCATAGAAAATTTTCTGTCTTAGGCTGTAGTATCCATTGCGAACTTCAAATACCAAATTTTAAACAACCCCGGTTAATAACGTCGCTTAAATCATCAAAATATCGAATATCGGGAGGTACCGTTATATGGGGCTATATGAAAACGTGGACCTACATGGCCCATTTACGAACTTAACCTGCCTACTGAAGACATAAATCGTCTTAGAATTTTGCGCTGATCAAGAATATATATACTTTGTTGAGTCTGACATGAGTATTTCAAAGAGTTTCAAAAATACTTCCCCGTAATAATCATATCATCAAATAAATTGTTGTATAGCTTTTTATACCCTCCACCATGCTATGGAGGGTATATTCATTTTGTCATTCCGTTTGTAACTCATCGAAATAACGATCTTAGACCCAACAAAGTATATATATTCTTGATCAGCGTAAAATTCTAAGACGATTTAGCCATGTCCGTCTGTCTGTCTGTTGTAATCACGCAATCTTTCGAACGAATTGAGATAGAAGGCTAAAATTTCACACACATGTCTATTTTGTAGGCAGGTTAAGTTCGTAAATGGGCTATGTAGGTCCACGTTTTCATATAGCCCCCATAAACCGGTACCTCCCGATATTCCAGGTCTTCGTGTAGCTCCTATATAACGATACCTCCCTACGGTATTTTGATGATTTTGGCTACATTATTCACCGTTTATTTCAAGTTTTGACTTAGAATATGGTAATGACTTGTGCCAAACAATGCCTATACACACGTCGCACGTCGTACAGGTCCTAATATAATAGCTACATTCCGTATTTTTGAAAATTTTTCGAAAATTTTCAAATTCGTTGTAAATGGTGGGTATGCAAAGTTCTGCCCGACCGAACAAACTGCTTTTTTGCTTGCCATTAAAAGGAATTCGACACACACATCGTGTTTGGTGCATAACATATATGAAATCGGCCGAAATATATATATATATATATATATATATATATATATATATATATATATATGCAGAATGCAGTTAGTCGCATCGACTCAGCTGCTGGGACAATGAACTATCAAACCAATTTTAGAATTTCAATTTTTGAATTATGTATTATTAAAAACAGCTTATCATTACAATCTCCAATTGGTTTCGTATAGGAAAACATATACAAATCTACTTATTTTTTGAAAAAAGAAACCTTTAAAAATGTTTACATATCAATGTTCCCAAAAGTTGATACATCTTTCTGTATTCTTATATCATGGATGCAAGCCAGCATTAATAACACAGTTTAGGTTTTTTCAAAGAGAAAAGCTTAGCTTTACATCATATATTAGGTTCCTAAAAATATGCTTTATACACTAATACTACGAGCCAGCAACGCGGTCCGGTTCAGCTAGTTTCTTATAAATAAAATTGGCAAGGGTATTTATACCCTACACCACAAGGTGGTTAGGGTATTATGTCTTTGTGCATTTGTTTGTAACAGGCAGAAGGAAACGAGATGGACACATAGTTCCTTTTAATGATCTGCATACAATCATATTCTGAGTCGATTTATGTCCGTCCGTCCGTCCGTCTGTCCATGTATTTTTGTAAAAAAAATACAGTTCGCATTTATTGCCCTATCCAGATGAAATTTTGGACAAGTCATTTGTTTAGCCCAAGGACGAACCCTATTGAAATTGGAGATAATCGCTAAAAATTTGGATATAGCTTCCACATTCACTGGTGGACAAAACTAAAGCAACTGAAATTACAAGGAGAATGAATGCCCTGTAACTTTTTTAAAAATTAAGAAAATGAGAAAGTTTTTCTTGTTATTACCCTAGGTACCTTATTCACTTTTTAAAAACCTAAAACAAAAAACCAAAATTCATTTTTATTTTGGCTTGGACAAAACTAAAGCAACTCTGTTGTACATTCATATAACTGCTGCAATTTCAGTTGTTTTTGCTGTGATATTTATCGCTTTTTGCTTCCTTCGACAATATCGCTTGTCATAAATTCTTTTTTAGAAGTTTTTTACAACAGCATGTGTTTTTCTTTTCGTTTTTTAAGTACTGGCCAAACAAAGTTTAAAAATGGCTAGAAGCAAAAACAGTGCATGAATAAAACAGCATATTATCAGTAACTAATAAAACAACATACCACAGAAAATGATTTCCGAGAAATATTTCATAAATATTTCTGTGATTTCATAATTATTTCTGTATACTAAGTCGGTTTTTTGAAACTGGATCAGTAGTAACAGTTTATAACGGATGAAGGCCGTGAAAAACTTCAACCCGTACTGATCCACTAATTGTGACAGAAATAAAAAACAACCATTTAAGAGTTCAACTGGATTGGTGAGAGAGAAATCATTGGATATAAGCTCGAGATCAGGGCGTAGACGAGTAGTGGCAGCTGGTCTGCATGCCCGTAAGACATCAAAAAAGCCATTTATATCTGAAAAAATCAAAAAGGCTTTCGGAAACGATAATATTAAGTGGAATCAAGCTCAATGGAAAAACATTATTTCTGGGATGAGTATACGTTTAATATTAAAGGTTCAGACGTCAAAAATTTTACGGTGAGCAGACCAAAAAATGAAGGACTTAAGCCGCAGTGTTGCAAAGGTACAGTGAAGCATGAGGGAGGGTCAGAATGGCGTGGCGCTGTTTTTCTTTCTATGGACTTGGGCCTATCCATGAAATAAAGGAAGTTATGGATCGGTTTGTTTACAAAGATGTGTTGGACATCACGTTGTTCCCTTACGCTGAGTAAAATATTCGGCTCATTTGGGTGTTTCAGCATGACAATGATCCCAAACTTGCATCAAAACATGTCAAATATTTGTTGCGGGAGTCAAAAATCGATGTTTTGTCATGGCTGGCACAATCACCTGACCTAAACTCCATAGAAAACCTATGGATTATCGTAGATAGGAAGATCAAGCGAGATTCGGAAACAAATAAGCACAACATTTTCTAAATAATTCGGGGTGCCTGGAAAAGCATACCAAAGGATCAAATTGAGCGTGTTATAGATTCAATGCCTGGTAGTAGTGCAGCTGCTATCAAAAATAATGGATGCTATCGACTACTAGCCAAAATTTAATTATTTTAAAATAAAAAATGAAAAAGTTGCTTTGGTTTTGACCAAGCAAAAATTAGGTCATTTTAGTTTTCCATATATTATTTTTCGTTCAAAATTATTTTTGTTTTTTTATTTTTAGTTTCTTAAAAGTGAATTAAAGACCTCATTTAAAACTGGAAAAATAGTTACGATTTGTTTATTTTTGTAAAAGTTACAGGACATTTATTGTCTTTGCGATTTTAGTTGCTTTAGTTTTGGCCACCAGTGTATATCTTCGCCCGATTTGCCTTTTATTGTGCACCAAACGTGTTATATCAGCCCGAATAGTATGGAATTTTGCACATACAACCAAATTAGGCCTAAATATAAATGTGCCAAATTTGATCGAAATCGGTGCAGATATAGCTATACCTCCCATATATATCGTTCATCCGATTTGTTATTTTTGTCTACCGCAGCCGTAATATGCACTCTGTAACAACAATATTTGGGGGAATATACCAAATACAGCACAGAAATACATTTGTTAAATTTTATCGAGATCGGTTCAGATTTAGATATAGCTCCCATATATAACTTCTTCTGATTTAGCTTTTATTGTGCACCAAACGTCTAGTCCTCTGGACTTTAAATTTTGTGTGTATGATTGAATTCTCCCAAAAAAAACTTTTAATTGTTATGCGGAGCTCTACTAAATTAGCGAAGTGGTGTAGGGTATCTTACTGGTTTTTAGCTTTTTTTGGTTTTTAGCTGTATTTGCTATACATGTATTTTTCCGAATATCTTTGTTACGGAGAGCGTATAACGGCAGTGTGGGAGAAATTTAACAAACCGGATGAAGAATGTATATGGAAGTTACGGCTATATCTCAACTAATGTCCACCAAATTGGACATACTTGTTTCTAGGCTCAAGTTTATCGTTCAAATTCCATCCTATATTACACATTTGGTGCACAATAAAAGGCAAATCGGGCGAAGATATACATAGGATCTATCTAAATTTTGATCTTTTCAATTGGGTTCGTCCTTGGACCAAACAAAATTTTTGTACAGTGTCCAATAATTATAATTTGGTCCAATTTGAGCCACATTATTTCATGGAATTGTCTTAAAAATGTATTTAATAAAATAGGCTTTTTCTGCCATATAATTGGCTATACAGATCCACGTTTTGTATAGCCACCACTTTTTTCAACAGATTTTTTTGAAATTGTGTTCGTTTTGGTAGAGGATATTGAAAGTTCAGCCCGTGCGAACTAATATACTTCCCTCAGTCATATGGCTACAGAGAGATTATATCATTTAATACAGCCAAAACGTGCCTTATCGAAATAACGGGTTTACACCCTACCCTTGGCTATGTCCAAGGATGATCTTTTACATGAGCTGAAACAGCTTCCACGAATGCCCAATGATTGTTACGGCTGTTGAGATTGTTTTGATGTTCGCTTAAAATTACACTCTCGGGATGACTAACCAACCTTTCATGCCTTGCTTAAGTGAAATATGTAGCTGATTCACTTGGTCATTCAATCTCAAAACAGCGTTGTCGAAATACTAACATATTATGTGAATTTGTTTGAAAATTTTTTCATTACTGTAAATTCGTCTCTATCGGTTTCCAAACTCTCAATACAGTTTATTTTATTGACGTGATCCATGAAGGGATCAAATTTATGAAATAAATTAACAGTGACCAAAGATTATTGTATTCAATGACAAATGACATAATTGTAACTACAATTTATGGGAGGAAGGCAATCAAAGTAGAATGGTACGACATGTGGACATAACAAAACATCGAATAATAAACAATGTACTAACAAACTTGTCTCAGGAGATTTCAAATAACATGTTTAAATTTCATGTAGTAGGAGTAACCAATCAAGTGTCTATACGACTTTGAGCGAAAAGCAAGAAGGGGAAGTTAAAATATTCCCCATGTCGTAAATGAACTATTTGCGTAGGAAAAGTTTGGGGCAATTTAACAACTAAAAGCAATTTTAACCTTGAACCAGCCGCAGTCGGTCTTGGGTGGGTTACGTCCTGAGTCCAACGAAATGGATTCAGTTTACAGTACATTTTATAGACTCCCTATTTTCTGTAAATAATTCAAAATTCTGTGGCGCATCTGGATCTCAGATGTTTTGAAGTCAGCGCATCCATGCCCTCCCTTTTCTATTGTCCTTTTTGAGCTACTTTAATATTTTTTTTGACATAGTAACTCTCAATATGTATGAATAACTAGTTATGAATTAAGAAAGAAATTACTTTACAATCTATAACGTAAAGGCAAAAAATAACAATAAATAGATTGTATGTAAATTCCAACGTGTTGTCCACCTCATAATTGAGGGTAGGATCATTCGAAGTAAATTACTCTTTTGATTTTTTATACCCTCCACCATACATAGTATGGAGGGTATATTAATTTCGTCATTCCGTTTGTAACTCATCGAAATAATAATTTTAGACCCAACAAAGCGTAAAATTCGAAGACGATTTAGCCCTGTCCGTCCGTCCGTTGTAATCACGGTACAGTCAAAACATATTTAAATAGGAAGCTAAAATTTTGCACAGATCTGTCTTTTGTCTGCAGTCAAATTCGAAGATATATTGGCTATTTTTTGATTTCAGCCAAATTTTTCAATGAAATTGTCTTAAAATCCACACAAGGTGTTCCTTCTGAGTACTTTACACCTTAGATGAGACTTGTCTAAATAGGTCCACGTTTTAGCATAGCGCCCACATAACGGTTCCCCAGGTATTCGGTATTTTCATGAATTTTGCGACATTACTCACCGGAATTGTTTCAAATTTTGTATATAAAATTCGGAACCGTTACTACAACCTATGACGCAAACTACTTATGAAGGACCACTTTTTTGTATAGCCCCAATATATCGGTTTTGATTTTTGACGGAATTTTTTCTTTTGAATTTTTTTAAGTTTCTTCCAAATGGTGGAGGTAGCATTACTTTTGCGCCACATTGTACTATGATAAAAAAATTTATGGGGTCTCCAACGCCCAATTTAAACGACAACAAGTAAAAAAGCAGCTAAGTTCGGCCGAGCCAAACTTTTTATACCCTCACCATTTGGAAGAAGCTCGAAAAATCGAAAAAAAATCCCTCGAAAAATACATCTCAAATGAAAACCGTTATATTGGGGTTATACGAAGACGTGGTCCTGCATAAGTAATTTGTGTCATAGGCTGTAGTAACGGTTCCGAACTTTATATATGAAATTTGAAACAATTCCCGTGAATAATGTCGCAAAAATCATCAAAATACCGAATATCGGGGATACTGTTATATGGGGGCTATACGATGTCATTGACCTATATAACCAATTCTCTTTCAGGGAGTAAAGTACTCACAAAGAACTCCTTGTGTAGAATTTCAAACAATTCCATTGAAAAATAAGGCTTAAGTCATCAAAGTATCGAATATGGGGGTACCGTTATATGGGGGCTCTACCATATCGTGGACCGATATAGCCCACCTTCGAAGTTGACCTGAAGAATTTTACGCTGATGAAGTGTTGGGTCTAAAATTATTATTTCGATGAGTTACAAACGGAATGACAAATTTAATATACCCTCCATTGTATGGTGTTTAAGCTAAGTTCTGTTTGGCCGAAATTGTGCACATGCACACATTATGAGACATTTAAAAGGCATAGCTTATAACAGAAATATATAGCCGCTGTTAAAATACCACATTTATAGACAATCAGTCACTCAAAAGAGTAAAAAATGCCCAAGAAATGGCAGCAAAAAAAATCCTGATTGTTCTCCGCCACCACTTTTTTCCCATCTCTTTAAGAATATAACGACCATAAATGAATGACGGTAAGCAATTCCTGCATTTATGTTGCAGCTGGTCAGACAACTTGGTGGCGGTCATGTTGTACATACTCTCACACACCGCCACTTGCATTCCTAGTACATAAACTCAAAACTCATTTCCTAGCAGGGCGAATATAATATGACTGCACCATTCCGTCAAACAGGACAGACAATTATTCGATCATTCTGCCATTGTGTACGTAATGGTGCAATATTATTAATACGTTCGCTCGTTATCAAATAGGTTCTTCATGCAAAATGGACATGGTCCTGTTACTCTCTGCCGTTTGCATTCGTAGTTGTTGTAAATTTTTTGGGCATTCAAATTTTTTTTTCATTTCGTTGATGGACACATATACCAGACTCCAAATTGTATTCGTATCCCCAGCAGGATGGTAGTTAGTGAGTGTGTATTGATGGTGTTCCATACAGTTGAATGAATTAAGCCTCCCGAAGAGAATCCATTCGAATCTGGTAGTCAACTGTAAATATATCCAATAAAAATGTAATGGCCGAAAGACATATGAAATATGATTTTAGATTTACCCGGTGCTGGATGATGATAACATTTTGTGCCCAAACCTTGTTTTGCATTTCTATATTATTTTGGCGGGAGCTACAAGGAATTTTTTTTCCAAAAAAAGTTATACGATTGACCACTGTCAAGGGAAACATTGCAGCTTTTTAAATTGTGTATCATGAAATTGAGAACAACTTTGCTGACACGACATCTAATGGAATACGATTATGTATTTAATGGCATTCTATAAAAATTTAATACTAAAACAAGTAAGCCAAGGCTATAGTCGTGTGGGACCGACCATGTAATATCCTACAACATTACAATAAATTAGATGCCCCCTTATGTCCAAATCCATTTTGGAGGATTTCACTTTCGAAATTATGTCATAGAGCAATGCACAGATATTACCCTTTGCATTTTGACCAGGGACTTTTGTCATGTCCTTAACTCTCTTCTTCAATGCGATCACCTCCAAAAACAATAGGCTTATATTCTAGCTCTAGCTCGATTTCCATTCTAAATTTCGTGAAGATCGGGCCATAATTGCGAAGGACAGACGGACGAACGGACATACATAGCTAGATAAACTCAGCTCGGCTAGATAGGAAGATCCATTAATACTTTCCTATGTGGGAAATTAATATTTCGAGGTGTTACATAATTTTTGGCCCAATCAAACTTATAATACCCCCAACACATAGTGTTGTAGGGTATAACAAATAAAAAGCAGTGTATTCGACCGGGCCGTATTTTGAATGCCCTCCATCACTTGGAAGGAATTTGGAACTTTTCAAAAAATCCGATGAAAAATGCTGTTAAAATGATTAAAAATCCCGAATATAGGAAGGTGCCGTGAGGACTGTACGGAAACCTAAAACTGCATAGACAGTTCACAGGCTATGTAGTACCCGTTACGAACTGCAAATATGAAATTTGAAACAATTCCGGTAAATAATGCTGCTAAAATCCACAAAATACCGAATATTGGGAGGTGCCCTTATACAGCCATTGAAATTCCAAAAAGTGCAAGAACTTACACCGCAACAGAAAGAAAATAGACTCAAAAGAGCTAAAGAGTTGCTTCGCTTGGCCGAAAGTAGTGAACTGCCGAAATTGGTTTTCTCCGATGAGAAAACATTCGTTGTCCAGCAGTTTGTAAACAAACAAAATGATCGTGTTTACTTGCCAAAGAAGTCAGCTAAAAATGTGCACCTTCGGTTGGCCATCAGGCACTAAAAATGCCAAAGTGTCGATCACCTCAAGCAAGCGCTTCGCCGGGAATGGGCCAAAATACCGGAGAGCAAGCGCTTCGCCGAGGATGGGCCAAAATACCGGAGAGCAAGCGCTTCGGGCAGGGTGTGACAGTTTCATTAGCCGTTTGAAGGCCAAAGGTGACCAATTCGAACAAATCTAAACTTATTCTAAAATTTGATGCTATTTCCGACATTTTTTGCTTTCATTCAATAAAATTACGAAAAGAAATTTAAATAATATCTTTTTATCTCACCCTGTATGTTGGTTATCTACAGCATTTGAAATTATATTGACCACCTCTACGTTGCGTGTGTTCAAAATTTCAAACAATAATTTTAATAAATAACTCCGTCCATTATCAAAATCGTTTGTATTCTCATACAATGCAGATATTGGCCATCATCGATATCTTAATAATATTTTAATTAATGAATTAATAACTAATTAAGCTAATGGCTGGTGTTGTTGATGATTTTATTTACATACATGTCAAATGGAAGAGAAATAAATGACTTGCGACTGTTATACATTAAACCATCTATAAATAAATACATCATCATCAAATCTCAAATCAAATCTCTTTCGAAAAAAATTAGTACTTGAACCAATAAACCACCAAAACAAAAGCGATAGATGAAGAGTGAAAACTAATTAAACCCACGCCAGTGTGTTTTAAAGACAACAGAGAGAGCAAGGGGAACTGGCCATCAATAGCAACCAGTCACCCCACCATATTCTCACAGCCAATAAACCAACTGAAAAGGTTTCAAGTTCCTAATTCACATTGCATGGAAAGTGAGCAAGGGATCAGTGCAACAAAAAGCGCCAGCAATGTAACCACAATGTTACAGTTTTTACTAGACCACTTTATGATGCACTCCCTGCAAGCATTAAAATGTGCGTAGGTTTGATGATAAATTTACTTTTTTTCTAAATCATTGTAAACCCATACCTTTTTTAATTTCTTTAAGACACTGTGCAATAATTTTGCTTTTAATATTGCATATATGAAAGCGACGTGTGTGTGTGTGTCTATCGTTTTTATTGTCATTGGTTTACAAACAATGCAACGCCATGCATCAAATGTGTCTACCCAAATGCCAAATAAATATGTATGTGCGAGAGTTCATGCTCATCACCTCCCCACATGAGGATGGTTACTTTAACAGGGGTGTTAATTTATCTCGTGTCAATCTTTAAATTGGTTTTTGGTGAAATTTAAGACGTTAGATCAAATCGATGATAACAATTTTTTCATAAACCTTTAAAAAACCCCTATTGGAAATGACAAATTATTTTAATTAATGATGTTAGAATTATCCAAGGTTGATAACATCTCTCGTCTTCTTAAATTATGCAATAATTAAAGGTGCTTAGCCTTTGAGGACGAACTTTTTTCACATATCAACGTAAACCAGTATCGGGTATATGTTTTTAATCGGCATATATTCTCGACATACTTTGTGTACCAATCTAGGAAGTAAATTGATTTCCTAATCTGTAAGTTTTAGCGCGTTGACATGCATTAATTAAGGGTTAATCCGAATATATAGTGTATAAAAATACCAAAAATCTTCGTTGCTCATCTATACGGAAAAAGTACCTTTACATGCACAATCTCTATCCTGTTCAACCCTGATAATTGACACAAACAATTTGACAATAGCAAACACATATTGCTGTATTTGATGGATATCATTGTAATTCTGTAGACTTGACTCACACCATGAGTAAATTGGTACTGGTACTAAATATCCAAAAGTTCATAATCCGAAAGTCTAAGAATTATCGCAATAGGTTGTAGAGTATAACGTACATATGTTTTATATGCTGATGGATTTTTCATCATTCCTTTTTGAAGAAACACCTGTATTTTCAGCTAATGACATGAGTTAGCATTCCATATAGGCTGGGAGCACTAAAAACGTAGTGTACCGCAGTCGGAGCACTACAAAATCGTAGTGTTCCGCAGGCGGAGCACTACCTGCACCTCCCCCTTGCTTGTCGACGAAACTCTGGTACACATAAGTGAAGGATGACACCTACCCGATGGAGCTTCAGAATAATTATCATTGTCTTTCGAAGATGATGTTTTCTAGTTTCTCGAGAAACGCAAAACAAATATCAGAAATTAAGGTAATAATATTATAAACAGTTACTCTGCGAATCGTGGCACCCACCACAATATATGGCATGGAGGGTAGGCTATATTCCCATTGAAACTCTTTGAAATAATTTTAGATCCAGCAAAGTATACCCCACGTTTCGTAATCGGCAATTCATGCTTCCCATGTTTAGGAAATATCTTTGTAGAGAGCTGCCTATATAGGTCCAAGTTTTAGTATAGTCCCTATATAATTGTACCTCAAAATATTCAGTATTTTCATATTTGTATCAAAGTTTTCACTAGATTTTTTTAAAATATGGTCTTTCGAGTTAGTAATGGATACTATCTACTATGACAGAAAACTGCCTATACAGATCTTCATATTCATATAGCCCCAATAAAATTTCCCTATATTCGGTATTTTAATGATTTTAACGACATTCTTCAACGAAATTATTTCAAAATTGGTATTCGATGCTGACAATTGGCTGTATCTTCTCTTTAAAAATATTATCTACAACGGCCCACTTTTTCGTATAGTCCCAATATAAATGTTCCTCCATACATTCAGTATTTTGACCTTTTTTTATACCCTCCACCATAGTATTGAGGGCATATTAAGTTTGTCATTCCAAGGTGTTAAAACCTCGAAATATACATTTTAGACCCCACAAAGTATTTATATTCTTGATCAGCATTAAATTTTATGTCGATTTAGCCATGTCCGCCCGTCTATCCCTCTGTCCGTCTATGGAAATAACTCTAGCTTTTGAACGAAAAAAAACTTGATAAAACTTTAATCAATTGTAAATTATGTCTGCAGGACTTTTGGTATTGAAAATGGGTCATGTAGGTCCACGTTTTGGTATAGCCCCTATATAACGGTACCTGCCGATATTCGGTATTATGATGATGATACTACAGCCTAAGACAGAAAATTATTTGTGCAGATCCACGTTTTCACATAGCCCTATATAACATATAACAGTACCTTCGGTTATTCCGTATTTGAATGATTTATCTGTTTTTTTTTTCTACGGGCCTTGTACATGGAGATTATAATAAATTATCATTCAATATTGAGAATTTTGTTTACTATTTTTTTTTTTTTTTGTTTTTATACCCAAACCTTTGCTTAAAGATCAGATCGGTGGGTTGTGTGAAAGTCATAAATGATAGGTTGATAATACGTTATGTATTGAATATAATAATATACTACCAAATAAATTAAAATCAATAAATTCATCAAGTCAAATTGTTCAAATTTTGTAGTTTTTCGAAGAAAAGATGTGCGGATTTTGTGCTTATATTTACGTTGCTTATATCAATAAACGACTTTATAACTCTACCCTTACGGAAAAGTAATGTATTCGACAAACGAAGAAAACACGTGGAACAGTACAGTGATAATTTTTTATTGGCCAGTCAATGAACATAAATTCGTAATTCCAATTTTCATATAATTTTTTATTCTGTGTACTAAATTTGTATATACATACTAGCTGAACCCGGTGCGCTTTGCTACCCTTTTTGATTTTATTTGCATTGAAAATTTTTATATACGAATATTTGTTGGTGAAAAAAAATTAAACAAATTCAAAAATATAAAAAAAAAATAATTATTGTAATACTTTTATGTGTAAACAAACAAATAGCTCAGTCTACCAACGCGTGAATATGCGAGGCGCAGCTGACCATGAGAAAAGCAGGAACATGTCAAATTTAGTCCGCATATACGAAGAGTTTGTCCTTCGGACTTATTAATTACATAGCAAAAGCCAAACGGAAACTCCAATATTTTGAAGTTGAATGACATTTCTGTTGCAATTAGAGAATTCAAGGTGGCAACATACTTTATCGTTATAATCGTATCCTCAATTCAATTGTTGTGTAGATTTTTTTCTGTTAGCCTAATACCATTGCAAAGGCTTTGTGGGTCAATACTTCTTAATAAAATGATACCCCAATCTGAACCGATTTCAATACAATTTAAAATCAAATTACTTTTACATCAAATTCCGTCACACCTTCCATATTTCATTGAAATTGGATGTATATACCGTGTTTAGTGCATCAAATGCATATATATATGGGAGCTATATCCAAATCTTGACCGATTTCTAATTAATTTGTCAATTTTTTTATTGTAACCAAATTCAGCCACTCAATCTGAATATCATTGGAATCGAACACACATATCGTGCTTGGTGTATAACATACATGAGATCGGCCGAAATATATATATGGAGCTATACCCAAACCTCAACCGATTTCTATACAATTTGACAATTTTTTTGTGGTACCAAATTTTGTCTCTCTGTCCGAATTTAATTGCAATCGGGCATATTGTGTGTTGTTTGGTGCATCAAATATGTGAGATCAACCAAAAATATATATGGGAGCTATTTCAATATAATTTGCCAAATTTATTTTTTGATCGAATCCCGGAACACATTCCAAAATTCTTTGGAATCGAACATATATATCGTGTTTGAGGCATCAAATAAACGAAATCGGTCGAAAATGTATATGGGAGCTATATACAAATCTTTACCGATTTCAATATAATTTGACGAATTCATTTGTGTTCCCAATTCCGGTACTGATTTCAAATTTCATCAAAATTGGTGATAAATATGGTGTTTGGTGGACCAAATAAATGAAATCGGCCATAAATATATATGGGAGCTATATACAAATCTGAACCGATTTCAATATATTTTGGCAAATATTTTTTTTATATAAAATCCATCACACGTTTCAAAATATAGCGTGTTTGGTACATCAAATACTTTAAATCGGCTGAAAAAATATATGGGAGATATTTTCAAATCGGAACCGATTTCAATATAATTTGGCAAATTTATTCCAAATTTCTTTTTCATATACTAAATTTGGAGACTGTATCTGTAATCAATCAATAGATATGTGCATATAAAAAAATTTTTTGGAGGTACATTCGGTTCTGATGCTATATCTCCAATTCCAAGTGGAATTTCAAAAATTTATAAAGCCTATGTTTGTTTCAGGGGATGTTGTATCATACATGGAAATTTTCAGGAAAATCTGTTCAGCGGTTTTCGAGTCCATAAATTACAAACAAACATTTTCCTCATTTATAGATATAGATACATAGCTTTGAATTTTGTGTACTGCCCTATTTAATGAGTTTTTCATATATTGATAAGTAAAAGATCTCCTGCTAATTGTTACACAATGTATTCACGTTTAAATAACCATTTTTTATAGTATTGTCATTATTTGGCATTTTGGGTTTCAAGTGATATTTAGAAGGCTTAGTTCGAACGAGAGCCGATAAGTTTCTTTTTAAGCATTGGATTTATATTTACAATGCTTATTAGGCCAATGTAGTAGTTCCATTACTGCCTCAAAGGCAACTGCCTCGAAGACTAACAATTCGTTACAGTTGACTTCCTTTTTGTGTGCTTGGATCGGATTGCTGACTTAGGACATATATTACCAACTGTTCTTTTAATTTATTAATTGTATTTTGAGTTTATTTTCACAACCTAATACAATAATTATATGAAGATTTGGCAACTGAACCACACACACCAAACGACCCTTCACCCATAATTCTGATGATATGGACAAATCATTGTCAGGGGGCATTCAATGTAAAGTGATGCGTTCGTTGAGTGACAGAATATTCCCCCCTTCGACATCAAACATTGTTTGCAAGGACACGTGTATGACAAGCGACAGTGGTATTAAGACTCAATTTGGCTTTTATCAAAGCAAACAAATCAAAATCTGATTTCGCTCAACGCTGTCATGGCAATGCGAGTATTTTGGGCAGTTTGAAACGCGACAATTCTGCTTCCCACTCTTGTGAGTAAACCAACAGCATACGACACTTGAAACATTCAGGTTTTCAGAGATTTTGACATTGGCTTGAGGGTGGTAGTCTAACACTCTACGACTGAATAATGTATGGATGTTTTGATTATTGTTGCTGCTGCTCGTGTCTATTTGATTAATATGCCATTTCGAAAAAGATACAGATATATGAACCTGCAAAGACTACCCGTGAAATGAGTTGAGGTTTTTGAGAACATACTCGGTCTGTCATTTAGCCAGCCCTTTATTCACGCTCTCGTTATCAGAATAGAACAGATTTGTTTTGCCCTTTTTGTTATAGTTGATGGTTTATGAAGGGCGAAGACGAGAGGGGTGAGTCTAAATAACACAATAACAACAACATTTTATTATGCCCTGACAAAACGATGAGAATTCATTCCGTTGAGTGTTATCTTTTAAAAAGTCGAAAAAAAGTTCAAAAGAGAAAATTTGTTGTCAATAGAATAGTTGAAAGTGGTATAAATTGTATTGTAACAGTATTTGTTGTTGCAAAATAGTCAGGCTTAATTCCATTATTGTGGTTTTTATAAAGACAACGTTTGTTTATTAGTGGAGAAATTGCAGGGAATACCTAGGTTTAGGAAAGAGCCACCAATTCTTATAAGTTCCTTTGTTTATGTCCCAGACCTTTATTCTCCCAAAGATTTTTTTTAAAAAGAACTCCTACCACAAAAATTTTCTTACCCGAGTGACAGCTCAATAGAAGATGAACCAAAGAATTACATTAAATTAAAATTCTTTTGGAAAATCTTCTTTATCTTACAACCGCACTTATAAACCTTTTCATCTCTCCCCACTTATTATGCTTTCGTTTTACATGAACGAAATAGCATAACCCAGTAAGTTGTTTTGTCTGTTACAACAAAAATTAAATGTTTATAAGTGCGGTTGTAAGAGTGCATGATATCACTTGGAGGAGGATTATATTAAAACAAGTAAGCAAAGGCTATAGTCGTGCGGGGCCGACTATGTTATACCCTACAACACTACAATATGTTAGAAGCCCCCTTATGTCCAACTCCATATTGGAAGTTTTCGCTTTTGAAATTAGGATTTTGACTAATGACATTTGTCCAATATTTATGCACTCCGTCGGGCTGTTAGTTGTTGTAGTCCATTTTACAGTTAAATATAATCCAATGGTCATCAAAATGCTAGAATTCTTCCCTGTCCTTAACTCTCTTCAAACAAAATTAGTGGTCTATTGTACCCGCTGTCCTAAACTCTTCTTTATGCGAGATTTCGTGTCCTTTGGTTTATATTTGTGACCTTTATAACAGCTGCAAAATCAGGAACATTTTTAGTTGTTGGTCCATTTTAACCCCTAATATATTGTGTATATCTTTGAAAACAATAGGCCTAGCCCTTTTGAGCCCAGCCCTACCCTTGTCAGGATCGGACGATATATGCAATACTTATATAATATCCCCAACCTGTGTTGTAAGGTGAAAAAATATTACAAAATATTATAAGTCAAATTGAAAAAATCGCATGCGATAAAAATATGAAAAATTAAAAAAATGTCAGAAAATACTACAAAATCTATATTAACATCATTATTGATACCTTTTTATGCGATTTTTTTAGATTTTATTCCTTTATGTCAAGAGGACATTCTGAATTGACAAAATTTGTCAAAATAGGTCCAGCCATTCTTGAGATATAAACATTCTAGCTAACATCCCCTTCCTTTGTATATACACATTGTATATATTTCGCTATATATAACCTATATATTTACTGTCGGCATCTACGTAACGGTCAGAATTGACCTGTTCGTCTTTTTATGATTTTGCCAGGATTAAAAATATTTGCGGTTTAATGGAAATGTTATGGCCTATTTCACCCACTAAATATTACCCGATGACCACCAAAATTGGAAGGCTTCTGTCCAGCCCTAAGCTCTAGAACCATACCAACTTCCGCTTCGATTGGTCTGTAACTGCGACCTGCAGAGCATCTGCAAAATCAGGAAATTTTTCAGTTTTTGGTCCATTTCAACCCCTAGATATTATGCGATCATCTTCAAAAGAAATAGGGTTCTATTCTGTCACTATCCCCACCTCCATTCTTAATTTCGTGAAAATCGGACCATAATTGCGACCTGTAGAGTGATTAAAAATTAACATGGACAGACGGACGGACGGACATACATAGCTAGATCGACTTAGTTCGGCGACACATAGTGTTGTAGGGTATAATAACTCCTATGATAAAAAAAAACTTTTCTTATCCAAGTGACAGCTCAATAGAAGAGGAACCAAATAATTACATTAAACTAAAATTCTTTTAGAAAATCTTCTAAATCTTACAACCGCACTTATAAACATTTTCATCTCTTTCCACTTGTTATGTTTTCGTCTTACATGAACGAAATACATTAACCCTGTAAGTTGGTTTTGTCTGTTACAACAAAAATTAAATGTTTATAAGTGCTGCTGTAAGAGTGCATAATATCACTTGGAGGAGGATTATATTAAAAAATATATATCGGAGCCGAGTTGCACAAAATGGAAAAAAATAAATATGGGAGCTATATTCAAATATGAAGCGATCTCGATATAATTGGCAAAGATATTTCTGAGCTGTATTTGATATATTTCCTTGAATATCGTTGTTACGGAGTGCATATTACGGTTGTGGGTAACAAATATAACATATCGGATGAACAATATATATGGAAGCTATAGCTATATCTGAACCGATCTTCACCAAATTTGACACACTAGTTTCTAGACTTAATTCGGTCGTAAGGGCCAAATTCCATCCAATTTGGACAAATATTAGACGTTTGGTGCACAATAAAAGGTAAATCGGCCGATGTTATATATGGGAGATATATACAAATCTGAACCGATCTCGATAAAATTTGGCAAAGATATTTCTGAGCTATATTTGATCTATTTCCCAAAATATTGTTGTTGCAGAGTGCATATTACTATTCGGGTTGATATTACACGTCTGGTGCACAATAAAAGGCAAATCGGACGAAGATATATATGGGAGCTATATCTAAATGTTGATCGATTATCTCCAATTTCAATAGGGTTCGTCCTTGGGCCAAGCAAATGATCTGTGCAAATTTTCATCTGGATCGGGCAATAAATGCGACCTGTACTTTGTTTACAAAAATACATGGACAGACGAACGGACGGACGGGCATGCATTAATCGACTCAGAATGTGAATCTATGCAGATCATCAAAAGGAACTATGGGTGTATCTCGTTTCCTTTTGCCTATTACAAACAAATGCACAAAGACATAATACCCTGACCACCTTACGGTGTGGGTATAAATATTATTTTAATGAACGGATATTTGGGAGGGTTTACATCTATCGACAAAACCGACTTATAAGTTCTAACTTGTATAAATATGGATCAGCGTAAAATTATAAGAATTTGTTTGTATATTTCCATTTGTTTGTATATTTCCATTTGTGGACTCACTCCAACATCAACCTGCATGACACAAAGTTGGGAATAAATTCAGTTTACTTCCAGCGGGTAAGTGATCAAGGTTATCTCCTCTGGATATGTCGAACACAGGTTACGCGAACCAAAAATTATTTACATTTAAAACATTTTTTGGTAGTAGAACTTCGGCCGGGCATTGAGATTTTTCCAAGGCCAGCTACACAAACCATATTGGTCCAGCCTTTGAGATTTTATCCTGTGGTGTATGTCGTACATGGCAGCATTTTGAAATTTGTGTTTAAGTAATCGCTTGGGAAATCCCGAAAAAGAGGAACTAGAGAAATTTGGAACTTCGAGAAGTATGAATTTCCCCTCAATAATGTATGTTCTTGTAATCAGGATAAAAAGGCCAACCTACCTAATATATTTTGAAGTTTTTATTTAATTTATTGAGTAAAAATTAGTTGAATATTTGTAATTCTGGAATCCTATATCCCAAAAAAAATATTTAGTTGCAAATAGTATAACAAGACCTAACTTTGGTTAAATTTAAAAAAATTCTAACTGCTAGGTGTAAACACAATCTGTAAGTTTTAAAAAGGCTTTGACCACGGCTCACAGAATCACCTATAATTTGGTAGTTTAGATTCTCATTGAATACTCCAACTCTGTACAGAAAATTTCAAATCAATCTATGTTTTTGTATAGCTTGCCGTACCAGCTGATTTCTTCTACTTTGAAGACTTGACCTCATCCAACATAATCAGCTATAATTTCGTATCTGTGAATTCCACTGGGTGAGTATTTACAAATTTCAATTTTACGCCTCGTTTCAACATTAAGTTATTCAAATTATTATTTACAATTCGACCATTTCGACTTCTCAACAGACATTTAACATCATAGCAGACTGTTCGATTCATGCTTTGAATGTACTTTCAGAATTTTTTCAGACATGTTAAACCCGTATTGTTCCAGAGACATAGAAGTATAAAGATGGGACAAGACAGACTCAAAATATGGCAGCCCTGTGAAAATATCTCTGTTGTTATGATATCGTAACAACATAGCTATCAATGTTAAGCGATTCAAAAACGCTTATGCATATGCAATTAATTGGGAAAGTCTATGGAACAGAATTTTGAAATCTAATTTTTGCATTTTTGAAACTTTTATTTGGCATTTTTTTCTATAAATGTGTTTTTATATTAACATGGTACTGTCGTGAGCTGTTATTCTAGATAGTATAGACACAAACCATCTGCTCAGAATGCATTTTGTCTAGTCGTTACCATTTTAGGTCTTTGATTGTTCTTTTGGATTGTTAGAGTGTATTTACATTATCTCAGAGAGAAAAAAAATCACAAAACAATTCGAATGTTAAACAACTGGAAGTTTAAACCGAATAAAATCTTAAGACGCTATTTTTCAAAATAAAATTTTTGACAGTTTGACATTAGCAAACAATAAAACAATTTTCACTGTGTAACATAACCCAAAAACACATTTATTTTGCTAATATAAATATCCCTGTATAAAATTCCAAGCCAAATTGGAATGGTATTATTTTGTTACATTTCAAAAAATGTCATACTATTTAGATTTGACGGGATTTTATCACATAGCTCAAACAGTACATTTTCGATGAGAATAATTGTTGGCTTGTTTTGTTCTGCTATTTACTTTTGACAATGTCATACAGCGGTTATCACTAATAATAGACACTCAAATCAATATGAATGTCGGTAGCATTATGACAAATCAATCATTTAAATGTAATCAAATCCAATGCGAGTTACAATTAATGCCGCATATGATATGTGTACCTCAGGGGGCACGGAGTGGAAATCGGGTGGAATTGTTTTTTGATTCAAATGGATTTATTATTAAAAGCACACATGGAGTAACCAAATCAAATGATTGTCTGTTGGAGTAAATTGAACAAATTAAAATGAATTAGTTTATCAATGATATGGCGTCTATTGGCAAGATAGTGGGAAAACCAAGAGGAGTGGGAAATTCAACCCTCACTCAACTAACCTTTAACAAATGGTGTTACGATTTTGAAAGAGGAAGAAAGAAGAATAACCGACATATGATAGGTATATAATTCATTATATCCTACACCACATAGTGGTAAGGGTATTATGTCATTGTGCATTTATTTGTAACGGGTAGAAAGAAGCGGGCTACACCCATAGTTACTTTTGAGAATCTTCATAGAATCACTTTCTTAGTCTATTTATGCATGTCAGTCCATCCGTCCATGTATTCTTGTAAGCAAAAAACTGGTAGCATTTATTATCCCAATAAGGATTAAATTTTGCATACAATATTTGTTTGGCCCAAGGGCGAACCCTATTGAAGTTGGTGATAATCGGTTCAGATTTAGATAGCCATATATCTTCAACCGATTTCGGGTTAATTGTACACGAAACGGCCAATCTAAGTCCTAAAGATTGAATTTTGGTACATCCTACAGACTTCAGTCTAGAAGCAAGTACATTCAGATATAGCTATAACTCCCATATATATGTTTCGTCCGATTTGAGGTTTAAAGTCCCTCGCATGCGTGATAAGCACTCCATAAGAAAGATATTTGGTACCAGATATCAGAAACAGCCCAAAAATACCTCTAAATTTGGAGAAAATCGTTTCAGATATAGCTATAGCTCCCATATATATGTTTCATCCGATTTGGGATTTTAAGTCCCTCACATGCGTAATATGCACTCTAGAAAAATTATATTTGGTACCGTATATCAGATAGTGTTCAAAAATTCCTCTGTCAAATTTTATCGAGATCGGTTCAAAAATCAAAAATACCTCTGTCAAATTTTATCGAGATCGGTTCAGATTAGGATATAGCTCCCACATATATCCTTATCCGTTATCAGGTTTATTGTGCACCAAATGGCTAATATCAGCCCAAATAAACTGAGTTTTGGCAATTACGACTGAATTTATCCTATAAACCAGTATTTCAAATTTAGTGTAAATCGGTTCTTATATATAGCTATAGCTCCTATATATATGTTTTATCCGATTTGGGGTTTAAAGTCCCTCACAAGCGTAATATACATTTCACAACAATGATCTTTGGTAGCAAATTTCAGATACAGCTCCGAAATAAGTGTATTAAATTTTGTCAAGATCAGATGTGGATATAGCTCCCATATATATCCTCAACCGATTTTGGGTTAATTGTGCACCAAATGGCCAATGTCAGTCCAGTCTACAGAAAACAATATCCACACAGTTTCCAAGCCGCCAGAGTTTCAAAATTGTTTCAATATATACATATTTTGTCCCAATACTTGCAAATACTATCCGGTAATCAGAGAAAAAGAAAAAAAACGAATGAAATAAAACTTTAAACATACCACATTTTCATATTTTCTTGTAACATTGCTTTTTGGAAATTTTTGTCTTAATATACCTATATCTCGGGCACGGGTTTAATACTTTTAATTAAATAAAATTAATTGTTATCCTAAGGAAAAAAAAACATTTGTCAACATGATTCAAATAATATAACATTTTCCCATAATTCGGTGTTTAAAACCTAATAAAAAGTAAAATTTACCTTATCCCGCTTAACCTAAAGATATCTCAATAAATAAATATTTCTTTGAGCTTTAGGTCTGGGTTTTTTTCTTTATTAAAATCCGATATTTCGCAATGAGTTACATTGCATCTTCAGGGAGATCTACAAAAATATATTTTGATTTTTATATTTAACAAAAACGATAAAAGACAAACAGAAAAATACACAGAAAATAAACATATTGCTTACATGTAAAACATCTATAAAAGTATCAAGTTTTACTTAAACCTACGATAGAATTTCACTATCATCGTCTGTGGTAAATATTGCACTGAGTTGTTTTACATATTGCACGATCTATTTTTCTGTGTGAGATGGCGGTAGCAATAAGCTGCGTTGTCGGTGTCGCCCTTATAGTTTATTCTCTTTGTTGTTGATAGGTTATTAATATGTAACATTTCTAAAGTCAATCTCCTGTTGTAGTTACTCTCCGTTTGTAGTATTTTAATATTCTCAAAGTTTGGTGTGTGGTTATTTCTCCTGCAATGCCCAGCAAGAGCTGTCTTCTGTGTCTCATTTTCGTTTCTGGATTTGATGTTTGATTTGTGAGCAGACATTCTCGTTTTAAGTCTGTTTTTTGTTGTCCCAACGTACAGTTTACCACATTTTTCGTTGTTGTTTCCCTCGCATTCTATTTGGTAAATTACGTTGTGTTTGTCTTCGGTGTTTATTTTGCTTTTAGTGTCGCTGAAAAACTTTTTTAGAGTGTTGTTCGTTTTTTGCGCTATTGCAAATGTATTCTTGTCGTATATGTTAGATTTCAAGAACCTTTCTGACATGTGTGGTATGTAAATCATCGACTTGTATGTTTTTTCCTCTTTTTCCTGCTTTGGTCTTGTGGGTCTATATTAAAGGGCTGCAAGTGTGACATATTTCTCTAATTGTGCCATGGAGAGTAAACGCTCGTCATGTTGTGCCCTGTTTGATCAAACGCATAACAGTACGTGACATCCAACGAAATGCTCGATGTCTCGTCATGTCGGTCAGACTCAAACCCATCATCATAACATGTAATGACCAATAAAAGGGGATGTTGAATAGTGTGTCATACAAAAATGTTCTACCGCAAAAATTACAACAATAATGAAACCGGTAAAGAAAGTCCTAAAGTCGGGCGGGGCCGATTTTATGATACCCTACACCACTTTGGTAATTTAGTTGAGCTCCACTTAATAATTAAAAGTTTTTATGGGAGAATTCAATCATACACGCTATGATTATAATTATAATTTAAAATTCAAAGGACTAAATATGCCAAAGCATTTGTATCTTTTAAATTCGGACTTGTATTGCCCATTTGGTGCAAAATTAATTTGAAATCAGATAAAGGTATATATGGGAACTATATCCAAATCTGAACCGATCTCGATAAAATTTGGCAAAGATATTTTTGAGCTGTATTTGATATATTTTCCTGAATATCCTTGTTACGGAGTACATATTACGGCTGTAGATAACAAATACAAAAAATCGGATGAAAAATATATATGGGAGCTATAGCTATATCTGAACCGATCTTCACCAAATTTAGCATACTACCTTCTAGACTAAATTCGGTCGTATGTGCCGAATTCCATCCCATTTGGGCAAATATTAGACGTTTGGTGCACAATAAAATGTAAATCGGACGAAGTTATATATGGGGGCTATATCCAAATCTGAACCGATCTCGATAAAATTTAGTAAAGGTATTTCTGAGCTGCATTTGATATATTTCCCCAAATATTGTTGTTACAGAGTGCGTATTATAGCTGCGGAAGACAAAAATAACAAATCGGATGAACAATATATATGGGAGCTATAGCTATATCTGAACCGATTTCGATCAAATTTGGCATACTTATTTTCAGGCCTAATTTGGTTGTATGTGCAAAATTTCATACTATTCGGGCTGATATTACACGTTTGGTGCACAATAAAAGGCAAATCGGACGAAGATATATATGGGAGCTATATCTAATTTTTTACCGATTATCTCCAATTTCAATAGGGTTCGTCCTTGGGCCAAACAAATGTTGTTTGCAAAGTTTCATCTCAATCGGATAATAAATGCGACCTGCATTTTGTTCACAAGAATACATGGACAGACGGACGGACGGACAGACGGACTGACATGCATAAATCAACTCAGAAAGTGATTCTATGCAGATCATCAAAAGGAACTATGGGTCTATCTCGTTTCCTTTTGCCTGTTACAAACAAATGCACAAAGACATAATACCCTGACCACCTTGTGGTGTAGGGTATAAAAACAAATGCCAACGAAAAAGACACACGCGTAATGAAGGCAAAGCGCAATCGCTACCTGTTTTCCGATATGTGAAAAAATACATTTTTTGTAATAAAGTATTTCTTGGCGAATAATAACATATTTCAGGTACTTCTAATTGGTCCACACAAAATTTTCACATTTCGGTTATTGTTGAAACAATCCAAAATGTCAATACTTATTAAAAAAAAGATGATAAATTTTCTTAATATCTCAGCCTCAACTACGTCACAAAGAATATTTTTTAATTACTGATTTCGTACTCACTTTTATATGTATGCCTTGTTTGTTACTTCAAAATTACAGCACACACAAAAACACATCCTCACCGTCGAAAATAACACACACACACTCTCTCAATTTAAGAACACGTACGCAAATGATACACAATTTGACGATGACATGGTTCGATGTCATCGTCGACACCCTGCATTTATGGAGAACACCATTCGAGTCAGCCATGCAACGATCGAACCTTAGACAATGGCACACATGAATCAAAATGGGCGATGTTGTTGGTTGTCATTGTCTATCAAATACATAGCACATGATTGAATAGACAAAGTCAGTGTGTCAAAAAAGCATAATTCATACAATTCGTCTTGTGCAGGCCTTTAGTCTATATTCAATAAAGTTGTTGATCATGTTCATTGGAAAATTATTCATTGTCAATATTTCTCTGATTTTGTTTTTGTTTCGGCTGTGGAATTTTTCGTCACTTATATTCAATACTCTGTGTACAAAATTTTTAGCAGTGTTAATTATTATTTGTTTCGGATGCTTTGAAAAGAAATTAATGATTCTGCCGGAAGCTGTCGGTTTTTGGTACCAATCAAATTCTATTTTCTCATTGTTCCTACAGACTATTGTATCCTCATTAAATCTATTTATAGCCAACGTCGAGATAATAAAACTTCACTTTACAAAAAATATGATTTCGAAATCATTCAATTTCAATTGAATTTCATCTATAAATTATCCAAAAACAACTTCACACCAACGGAAAATCACACAGGCACGCACTTACGTAATGCATATACATACATACGTGCATGTACATATATACGTATATGTATATATGCTCATTTATACGAAATACATGCGCACAGTTTTAATTATTTTATTAATTCTCATTTGTTTGGTGTTATAGATTGAAAATTCAGCAAAATCATAGAATCAACACACACAAATAAATACGAAAAGCGATAAAATTTTAATTTCATTTCGTGCCACACTTTACACAGCATTATAAATGAGACACAGACACTGAACATGCATATACATTTTGTCTATATGTATACACAAATAAAAGTTTATGTTTTCAGTAGACATGGCGTGAAACTAACAGCCTTGCGCAAAATATAAGCATCGAAAAAAAAATTAATTTGAAACTATGGTCCTCTTTTCACAATTTCTAGATAGTCTTATTATAAATCTATATCTATGAAAGAGGAAAACGTTTGTACGTTTGATTGTTTGTTTGTTTGTTTGTCTGTGATCTGTACAAAATCGGAGGTATGTCCTAAAAGTGTAGATTTGATATGCACATATCTACAGGGTGAGATGGAAAACTGCAACCAAATACAGACTGCTGTCATTTCCAAGCCACTCGTCCGACAGCTGTTAAAATTATTCCAGTGACAGCTCATTATATTGTGTACAAGCGTACATTTTTGGTGAGAATTTTAAAGAAAAAAATTATTCGTGATGGAATTCAAGCGTGATAGTGTGATTTCTATATATTGGGCTGGAAAAACACAAGTGGCTATCGTTAGAGCACTCCAGCATTTAAATGTGAATAACTCTTTTGTGTCACGTAACATCGCTCGTTATCGTGATACTGGTAGTGTAGCCCGACGTCAAGGAAGTGGACGGAAGAAAACAGCAAATATTTAAAAATGAGCTCGGGTAAAATTCCAAAAAGTACAAGAACTTACACCGCAACAGAAAGAAAATAGACACAAAAGAGCTAAAGAGTTGCATCGCTTGGCCGAAAGTGATAAAATGCCGAATTTGGTTTTCTCCGATGAGAAAAAATTCGTTGTCCACCAGTTTGTAAACAAACAAAATGTGCACCTTCGGTTGGCCACCGGAACTCAAGCGCCGGCCATGATTATGGTGTGGGCCGCCATAACAGCCGATGGTCGCTCTCGGCTCGTATTAATTGACCGTGGCATCAGAATAAATGCAGAATATAATCGCGAAAATGTCCTAGGAGGAGTATCAAAGTCTTGGGCACGCAAGCATTTTGGCCGCAGACCTTGGACATTCCAACAGAACTCAGCACCATCGCACTCAGCACGCGCCACCCAAGAATAGTTAAAAATGAAGTTACTCGCTTCAAAAGTGACAAACTCGAACAAATCTAAAGTTATTCTAAAATTTGCTGCTATTTCCGACATTTTTGTTTCCATTCAATAAAACTTAAAAAAAAAATATAAAAATTATGTCGTTTGACTTTGTTGCAGTTTTTTTTATCTAACCTGTATATGCCACTCAACTTCAAAATATTGTAGTTTCCTGCGCGATTGGCACTTGCTATGAAATTAATAAATCCGAACGGCAATTTTTTCCCTGTATATGCACTAAGTTTGGTATTATTTTGCTTTTGTCATAGTCAGCTGTTCCTGGCATGTTCATGCGTTCTCCCCAGAAGTTATTTTAAAATAACTCCTATGACAAAAAAGACGAGATTGTAAGCTTCATAGAAGAGGAACTAAAGAATTAAATTAAACTAAAATTCTTTTGGAGAATTTTCTAATATCCCAGACAAAAAAAACAACAAGTAAAAAAACATTAAGTTCGGCCGGGCCAAACTTTTAATACCCTCCAACTTAGGGTAAAGTAAACATTAGAAGAAATGTGGCAAAAACCATTAAAATACCCAATATCGGCAGGTACCGTTATATTGGGGCTATACCAAATCGTGGACTTACACATACAATGTTTCGCCAAAGGAGCTAGAACCCATTATGACCTATAAATGCTAATTTTCAGACAAATCCGTGAAAAAAATGTGGCAAAAATCATCAAATTACCGAATATAGGGTCTATTATAATAATTACCGTTATATGGGGTCTATACCAAAACGTGGACCGATATATCTCATTTTCAATACCAACCATCCTAGACACAATTCAAATTGCTCTGCTGAATTTTGGCGCTCTACGTCAAATAATGTGGGCTGTATCGTGATTTCAACAGACAGACGGACAGACAGACGGACGGACATTAAATCGACTTGGAATTTTATGCTGATTATGAATATATATACTTTATGGGGTCTACGACGAATATTTAAGGATGTTACAAACGGCATGATAAAGTTAATATACCCTCCTTTCCAAGGTGGTGGGTATAACAAGGGAACTGATGAGGATTGTTGGCTCTTTCCGATACTTAGGTATTCCCTGCAATACTCCCTGGTAAACATTATCATTTTTCTTCACTAATAAACAATCGTTGTTTTTATAAAAACAACAATAATGGGATTACGCCTGACTATTTTGCAACAACAAAACACTATGGTTTTCCGAACAAACATGCCTTCACAGTTCTATAAATACATATTTTAAATTCTTCCATTTGTTTTATTATTTTTTTTTTCTTAACCACAAAATATTCTTATATAAAATTGTGATTGCATAAGGGATAGCGAAGCGCACCGGGTTCAAATACTTTGTGGATATTGAATCCCCATTATGCTTCTACGTATTTCCCATAACTGTATGCAAATGTATATTAAAACATGCAGATACACCATATTATGTTTATAGTATATCACCATCATCACAGATTTTCCGACAATAAACGCAAAAATAACTTTACTTTCAATCCTACAACAATACAATGGAAAGCCAAGATCCAACAAAAACGAGTCGGCAGACGAACAATTAATAGATATTTATCAACTTATTCGAGAAATAGAAAAAATAACACAAATAAACCCATATTAACGATAAAATGTAAGAACGACAAATATACAGACTTCGTCCATACACACAAACATAACGATGATGATCAGACATATATAGAGAAAATTTGAAAATAAACGAAACGCCAACAAAGGAAAAAACATTCTTGAAGAGCATGGATGATGAAGGCACCACTACAACAGACAAACATATCTATGTATGTGTATACTGCATACCATAGTAAATGTATATATGTATACATTTGTTAAGCGTTAGAAACAGGAAATAAATAGAATCCAACTCCACTGTCTCTAGATGAAAACAAAAAATATCTGTGTGTGAGCAGATGGTAGCTTTGACAAGCCCAGGACTTGTCAGGTGTCAAACCGGCGACAAACAATACGCCAAATGTCTAAGTGGTTCCATGTACACTGATAGCGAACGAGACAACGAAGCGAGTGAAAATTAATTAAATTGAGAGTGAGTTCCTTCATTCTTGGGGTTTCTAGCCATTCAAAGCTCCCCAGTTGGTAGGTATAGAGAGTCCTGACAAATGATAATGGAAAACAAATTATTTTCAATTTCTCTGTGTGCGTGAGCATTTGAATAAATTTATATTACCTCGTGTATCTATATACTATATACATATATACACAGCAGCAGAATGGAAATAAATATGGCGACTGACATGCTGAAACGTAAGGGACGTGCACAAACAAACAACCACAGGGTATTTGAGGTGTAAATTAAGAATCATTTCGAAAGGAGATTAAAAGGAAATAAAAAACAAAGGTGGTGTGTGAGTAAAAGAAATCTTAACACGTCTGCAACGGAAATTGTGTAAATGAAATACGCGACTGCAAGAAAACTTTTTGCAAGCCCAAAAATCATAGATAAATAGGTACCATTCTAGTAAGAAAAACAGACATCGCACACACATGAGTAAAGAGCTCATGAGCTCATTTTGGCGTATTTGTAAAACGAATGGTCGGTTTTAGAAACTACCGTAATTTTCCTATTTTCTCAAATTATTCTCAAAATATAAAAACACATTAAAATAATAATATTAATAAATAATAACTTTATGCGTCATGTAATGACTTAACGCCAGGGAAAACTATTTTCAAACAACAAAACTCTACTTTGAAGTTCATCTTTGCTATAAATTAAGATCCAAAATCTTTCCTTTTGAATCGAATTAAAATAACTTGCAAACCACTGACATTGTGTTAAGATACCTTCTTAAGGGAAGATACATTGGGAGGCTGCGGAACTGACAATGTAAATGAGATTGATGTTGCATTATTGGGAACAAAAATTTATGTTTAAAACTCAGTAAAGCTTCATAAATGTCATTACAAATGAACAGACCAACAAGTAAATGGTTAATAAGTATTTATACCGTATATGTACACCTACAAGGAGGGTATGTTATGTTTGCCTTTCCATTTGTAACTCGTCTAAATAAACATTTCACCCAATGCATATATAGTCATGATATATACATTCATGATCAGCATAAAATTCGATCGATTAGATTGGGTCTGAACTTAAATCAAGTTCGAAGATGGGTTTATTGTTTAGCCCCATATAACTGTACCCCTCGTTTTTAACATTTCGATTATCCGCATATTTTTCAACGGAATTGTCTGGAATTTGCTATTTGAAGGTTGTTAGTATTTTCGGTATTATGATGGTTTTCCACAAAATTTTCACCGTAATTGCCTGAAATTTTCTATTTCAATTTTTTAAGTTGTCTAACTGCCTTCCAAAACCATGGTTGATTAAGGTTCTCATTTTGACTTTGGATAGATCATGGTAGAGGCTATAAAAATTTCAGTCCGGCCGAACTCTATACTTTTTTGCTTCTTGTATAGAAAGTCTAGTTTTTATATATTTCATCCGATTTTATATGTAAGCCCCAAATCCGTATAATACACTCCATAACAAAGATGTTCGGTACATGATATTAGGTATATCCTAAAAAAATACAATTACCAAGTTTTGTCGAGATCGGTTTAGATTCGGATATATCTCTCAAGGACGCTATATTTGTCCAGTTAAATTGTTTCATCCGATTTAATAGTTAAGTATTCGAAAAGTCGTAACATGCACTCCATAGCAAGGATATTTGGTTCGAGAGGTCACATACAACACAAATTTACCTCAGTCAAGTTTAGTAGAAATCGATCAGGATATAGCTCTCATAGATTAGTTGCCAACATGTACGTTTTTTTTTGATGGAGGTGGATCTAAAATCATAAAATCGACACCGCCCTATATTTGTCTTTCCTTACTAGTTATGTATTTATTTTTTAAACAAAGTACAGATAGCATTTATCGTCTGATTGAGATGATATTTTCCACAATTCATTTGTTTAACATAAGGACGACACCTATTGGAATTGGTGATAATAAAACAAATTAGGATAAAGTACCCTATATATCTTCGTTTGATTCCATTTTTTTGTGTAAGCCACATGTGTAATATAAACTCACATAGTTTGGATATTAGGTGCAGCTTAGAAATACAATTTTCCCATACATATGTTTATCCGATTTCACGTTTATTTTACACCACATGTGTAATATCAGCCCCAGTGACACATTTGACCGAATTAAGATTGGAAGCAAATACAACAAATTTGGCGGAAATCGTTTCGTATGTTATTGTTCCTATATATCCTTCTCTTGATTTTATTTTAATTATTCTCGATGTCATATCATATAGCAATCATATTCGGTACGAGAGGAACAAATGTCTCCGTAAAATTTTCTGGATATGACTACAACTCAGCTTATAACTTCTTTAAAGAAATCATGGCTAGCATGATCTACCTCAAATAAATAAATTCCCAGTATAAACGTATTTTTGTAGGGTATTATATGGTTGTCCTTTCTTTTCTGGTTTATGTTATGTTTAAATGGGTTGTTCATCTACAGCGTCCAAGATTTTGCCGTGTTGTATGGCTTCCAAGAATTTTGACAACAAATTTCATCGTCACATTTGGTCAATTTTGGGTTGGACTAAATGTAAATGCATGGACATTTTGCAAGTATATTCTAGCACAACAGACATGATATATGGCTGAGTAAATGAGGATAAAACACTACCAACTGAGAGCAAATATAATGAATATAATAAAGGTATTCTCAATAGGCGGCAATGTTACACGCTAAGAATATAGAAGTTATCATATGATATATGAGGCACATACCATAAATTTGTATGTATTCACACACATACATGCATGCGTACATACATAAAAATACTTCTGCTTTATTTAATGGATAATAACCACTCATAATAACTTTTACACCGAGTCCCCAAGCAAATGACACTTGACTTTATGTACAACTTACAGTGTTTTAATTGCTCGATGTTTGTTTGTGTTGTTAGCATTTTCCCATTCCGAGGTATGTGGAAATATAAATAAACAGACAAGCAACAAAACAACAACTTTACTCCTGCAATAAGTCAAAGTTTACATCCCCTTGGTGGTGCTGTTTGTCGTGGCAGCGATTTGTTCATTCTCCTCCAACAACAAAAACACAAATGAAGTTTCTTTTCTTAGCTGAGGTTACTTCACAATACCCAATAAAATTTTCCCAGTATTTAATGTGGGATATAAACCACACCCTTAACTGCAACTTCAATGCTGTTGCTATAATATATATCTATCTCGCTTTTTCATTAAGAGCACAAACGATACAATAACATTTAAAATGAAAAACGGCGTTGTTTCTTGGCTGCTCATTTCAGCAGACAGTTTTCTCTTTTTTCTCTCTCTCTTCTCGCTCTCATTATTTTGTTTATTATTGATTTGATAAAACTGCTACTGCTGTTTATAAAAGTGTATTGCTGCGTTTGCCTTAAGTGTTCGAGTTAAGTGAAACCATATTTTAATAGAATTTCATTTATTTTTTATTGCCTTACCCGAACCTTACTCTTTTGCGCAAAAACCATTCATAAAAGTTATATTAATTTTCAATCGCTTTAATTCTGCAGAGTGAATTTCTGTGTAGGATGTATGTATATGTGACTGATTGATAATTGGTAAAAATGATTTTAAGTTTGGCGTGGTCGATTTTATTTTTTTTTTTTGCTTGTTCCTCATGAAAACTTTGATGTTTCATAAAATCAACTACCCTAAAATATCTCAAAATTTGTCAAATAAAAGTATAGTCCCCTTACAACGGAAATTCTACCCACATAGAACCCAACTGGCTATACCTCAACTTAGACCGAGATATTACATTCTCATTTCCAACCATCCTAGGAATACTACCAATATTTCAAAGCACTATTTTTAATAGTCCGACTTCAACGGACAGGAGATACAGGCCGATAGACGGTCAAAAGCAAATCAATGATGATATATAGTGTACTTCGTCAGCGAGAAGTCCATCTTAAAGTTTTAGATTCGTTCCAAGCACAATTTAGTACTCAAAATTCACAATTTGTTCAGTAAGGTAAAATTTTTAATCCAAACTTAAGGCAAATTTTCAGATTTGCAAGGTCTTTTTCAAGGTCAAGTTTTTCCTTTTTCGGAAAGAATAATAGAAAATTTTTACATTTTACATCAAAAAGTCTTCAAAATCTTTTATTTCGAAATTTACGGAGGATATTGGGAAAAAGATTGCGCATAGGACCCACAACCGAGTATTCTGTTCAAAGCTATTTGAACGTCACCATATGTAAACACTAAATACCAACAGTGACCTCAATATTATCCAAATTTAGTAAAGTACGCATTTTCAAAACAATATCCACATTTCAACCTCAGATACAACAGTGAACTTAACATTAAATTTTAGAATTTCAGCTCTTTAATGCCCCATTACCAAATTTTGTACCATTTAGAACATATACAAAACCAGCTCCTTTCCTCCACCTCATACACCAACAATGACATCCATATCAAATTCCAGCATTTCAGCTCTTTTCCTCCACCCAATACCAAGTACTTTTCGTAAAATTATAGTACACATTTCTAAAAACACCTCCTCTCAATTACAAATACCAACTGAGATCTCAGAGTCAAATTTGAGGATTCCAGCTCTATCCTTTCACCCGTTACACATTTTAGTGTATTTTTCGTACAATTACAATTAACATTTCCAAAACTACCTCCATATCTTAACTACAGACACCAACAGTGACATCAATATAATACTTCAGGATCTCAGTTCTATTCTTTCACCCAATGCCCTATATAGCACAATTTCGTACTTTTAGAACAATTTTAGCACACATTTCCGAAACCACCTACATCTTAATTCCAGACACCAACAGCGACCTCAATATCAAATCCCTGATTCCACCTCTATCCCTTCTCCCAATACCCCCTTAGTAGACATTTCCAAAAAAACTTTATTTTATCAAACTAACTTTCCAACCGTGATTCTTTACCAAATTTTTAACTCTATCTGTTAACAAATGGTAAATTAAAACAAGTAAAAAAGCATCTAAGTTCTGCCGCGCCGAACTTTTAATACACTCCACCATTTGGAAGGAACTTCAAAATTTTCAAAACCAAAACAACCAGTTAAATGAAAATAGTTATATGGGGACTATAGGAAGACGTGGGCCTGCTTACGAATTTTTTTCATAGGCTGTAGTACCCATTACGAACTTTAAATATGAAATTTTATATAATTCCGGTAAATAATAATGTTAAAATCATGAAAATAGCGAATATCGGAAGGTACCGTTATATGGGGGCTATACGAAAACGTTGTCCGACATGGACCATTGGCGAACTTAACCTGCCTGTTGGTAAACTATGCATGTATGCAAAATTTTAGCCTTCCTTCTAAATTCGTTCGAAAGAAAGCGTGATTACAACAGATAGAGAGACAGACGGACATCGCTAGATCGTCTTACAATTTTACGCTGATCCAGAATATATATACTTTGTAGGGTCTATTATGAATATTTCGAGGAGTTACAAACGGAATGACAAAGCTAATGTACCCTCCATAGAATGGTGGAGGGTACAAAAAAACATTTTGAGTTTTTAATTAGAAACGTGATGCAATGTATAAAGATCCTATCGATTGAAACCAACACACTTGCAGTGTTTAGAGAATTTTTTCGTATACCAAGTGACGAAGAAATGCTCTCCTCGAGTATGTGCAAATTGAGTTAACCGACCGCGCTGTTTATTTTCGAAAGCCAATACATAAAAATTTTTAAACTACTTAAGAAACAAACAAGTTAAAAAGCAGTAAGTTCGGCCGGGCCGAACTTTTAATACCCTCCACCATTTGCAACGAATTTGGAAATTTTCAAAAAATAAAATCCTTAAAAAATTCTGTTAAAATTTTAAAAATACCGAATATAGCCGTTATTTTGGGGTCTATACGACGTGGACATACATAGGCATTGTTTGTCATAAGCCATTACCATAATAATGTAGCTAAAATCATCAAAATACCGAATATAGGGAGGTACCGTTATATGGGGGCTATCCGAAGACCTGGACCCACACAGACAATTTTCTGTCACAGACTGTACTTCCCATAACGAACTTCAAATACCAATTTTAAAACAATTCCGGTGAATAATGTCGCTAAAATCATCAAAATACCGAATATAGGGAGGTACCGTTATATGGGGGCTATATGAAGACGTGGACCTGCACAGACAATTTTCTGTCTTAGGGTGTAGTATCCATTTTGAACTTCAAATACCAAATTTGAAACAATTCCCGTGAATAATGTCGCTAAAATCATCAAAATACCGAATATCGGGAGGTACCGTTATATGGGGGCTATACGAAGACGTGGACCTGCACGGATAATTTTCCGTCTTAGGGTGTAGTATCCATTTTGAACTTCAAATACCAAATTTGAAACAATTCCCGTGAATAATGTCGCTAAAATCATCAAAATACCGAATATAGGGAGGTACCGTTATATGGGGGCTATATGAAAACGTGGACCTACATGGCCCATTTACGAACTTAACCTGCCTACTGGAAAAATAAACATGTGTGCAAAATTTTAGCCACCTATCTCAATTCATTCGAAAGATAGCGTGATTACAACAGACAGACAGACGGACAGACAGACGGACAGACAGACAGACAGACGGACATCGCTAAATCGACTTAGAATTTTACGCTGATGAAGAATATATATACTTTGTTGGGTCTGATATGAGTATTTCGAGGAGTTACAAACGGAATGACAAAGTTAATATACCCTCCATAGTATGGTGGAGGGTATAAAAATGCACATGGTTAGTTTAAATCGAAAACTATATAAATAGATAAAAGTATGCAACTGTATCTCGAAAGGTTTACCAAAACTCGTCTTCAAATAATTCTGTTTTTTTTTTTTTTTTTTTTTTTTTTTTTTTTTTTTTGAATTACAATACTTCGGTGTTGTTATGTTTTTCTTCGTCTGTACCCTAATTTGGCTATGCACAAGTGACTGTTAGTTCTTCCATCATGAATTGTAGTGAACACCATTGAAATTTTATTTAATGTCCATTCGTTATCATGCCTTCTCTGTCATTCCCAAGTAGCGAACGACAAAAACAAAAGATACTTACAGTTGTTCATTACACCAAAGAGAGCCAAATAATTGAGTACAATTATGGCACTGCCATAGAAAAGCAACAACCACATAACAAGTGCCCTGTACAACAACGTATTTGTTGTCGCTTTTGGTGGAGGGGAAGTTTTGTTTCCGGGTTGTAAATTAAAAAAGTTTGTGGCAACACGAGTTGTACGTGTTAATTGCCGCTGTAAACATTTATGGCCCGATACGTTTGCATCGCTGCCGACGCAACTAAAGCGCAGAACGTTTTATTGTGGCGAAGGAACAACTGTAATTTGTGGCCAAAACAAAGTGTGTTTTGTTTTTTGATTTTAAGCCGAGAGAAATCAAGTGAGAAGAGAGTGAACAATATTTGATTCGGCGCTCTCTTTCAAATGACGATGCGAGGGTGATTGGCGAGTAACTTAACTTTTGGAATTCATAAAAACAATCACTTGAAGGATGTCTCTTCGTCGACTGCCATTAGAACAAAGGGGAATGGAGTTTTTTGAATTACATTAGCAGCCGAGGTGAATTTGGAGCCGGTCCTTGCGTCAATCTTGTTAGTATTATTATTCTGGTCGTTGTATCCGGGTGAGTGGCGCAGACTGACTGTTGTCATCGAATTAACAAACTTTATGTGCCTTCTTGTTCTTGGTACATACACTGGTGGCCAAAACTAAAGCAACTTAAATCACAAACACAATAAATGTCCTGTAACTTTTACAAAAACAAACAAATCGTAATTATTTTATTTTAAAATAATTAAATTTTGCCTAGTAGTAGATAGCATAACCATTATTTTTGATAGCAGCTGCACACCTACGAGGCATTCAATCTATAACACGCTCAATTTGATCCTTGGGTGTGCTTTCCCAGGCACCCCGAATTCTTTAGAATATGTTGTGCTTATTTATTTCCTAATCTCGCTTGATCTTCTTATCTACGATACTCCAAAGGTTTCATATGGAGTTTAGGTCAGGCCATAACAAAACATCAATTTTTGACTCCCGCAACCAATATTTGACAAGTTTTGATACAAGTTTGGGATCACTGTCATGCTGAAACACCCAAATCAGCCGAATATTTTACTCAGCGTAAGGGAACAACGTGATGTCCAACACATCTTTGTAAACAAACCGATCCACAACTACCTTTATTTTATGGATAGGCCCAAGTCCATAGAAAGAAAAACAGCGCCACGCCATTTTTGACCCTCCCTCATGCTTCACTGTACCTTTGCAACACTGCGGCTTGAGTCCTTCATTTTTTGGTCTTCTCACCGTAAAATTTTTCACGTCTGAGCCTTTAATATTAAACGTAGACTCGTCCCAGAAATAATGTTTTTCCATTGAGCTTGATTCCATTTAATATTATCATTTCCGAAAGCCTTTTTGATTTTTTCAGATATAAATGGTTTTTTGATGTCTTACGGGCATGCAGACCAGCTGCCACTACTCGTCTACGCACTGATCTCGAGCTTATATCCAATGATTGCTCTCTCACCAATCCAGTTGAACCCTTAAATAGTTGTTTTTTATTTCTCTCACAATTTGTGGATCAATACGGGCTGAAGTTTTTTACGGCCTTCATCCGTTATAGACTGTTACTACTGATCCAGTTTCAAAAAACCGACTTAGTATACAGAAATAATTATGAAATCACATAAATATTTATGAAATATTACTCGGAAATCATTTTCTGTGATATGTTGTTTGATAGTCACTGATAATTTGCTGTTTTATTCAGGTACTGTATTTGCTTCTAGCCATTTTTTAATTTTTTTTTTTTGGGCAGTACTTAAAAAACGAAAAGAAAAACACATACTGTTGTAAAAAACTCAAAAAGAATTTACGACAAGCGAAATTGTCGAAGGAAGCAAAAAGCGATAAATATCATAGCAAAAACAACTGAAATTGCAGCGGTTATATGAATTTACAACAGAGTTGCTTTTATTTTGTCCAAGCCAAAATCGGGTTAATTGACTTTACCAAACATTATTTTTTATATAAAAATGAATTTTGGTTTTATGTTTCAGGTTTTTAAAATGTGAATAAAGTACCTAATTTAAAACAAGAAAAACTTTCTCATTTTCTTAATTTTTGAAAAAGTTACAGGGCATTCATTCTCCTTGTAATTTCAGTTGCTTTAGTTTTGGCCACCAGTGTATATATGATTGTTGTTGGAAAGTATCTGTAATTTGAATTAATTTGCAATGCCTTTGATTAGCATTTTTACTTTTCTGCTGCCTTCTTAAATTTTCCAGCATCTAAATCAGCATCATATGTCAAAATTAACTTAACTTAGAAGGCGTCCCATGTTACTCCTAATCAATGATACTACCACCAAGCCGTCAAAGCTACTTTATTTATTATTTTTTTTATATAGGCAGTTAATTATTGCTTATCGGCAGCATAAGTTCAATTCAATCGAATATATAAGAACAAATCTAATTCATTATAACACGTATTTGATTTTGACCGATCACCAATTATATAACGCCTAGGAAGCGTCCAGGCTTTGTGATATTAATTTTTTAATTTCTCGTAATTTTTTATGTTCCATTTTTTTATTGTTATACCCTACAGCACTATGTGTTGGCCGTATTATAAGTTTGGTTGGGCCAACAATTATGTAACACCTTGAAATATTGGTTTCCCACATAGGGAACTATATATAGATCTTTCTATTTCGCCGAGATAAGTCGATCTAGCTATGTATGTCCACCCGTCCGTCTGTCCATGTTAATTTGTAATCACGATACAGGTCGCAATTGTTAGAATAGAACCCAATTGTTTTTGAGATGGTCGCACAATATTTAGGGGTTGAAATGGACCAAAAACAAAAAATGTTTAAATTAATCGAGTCGGAAATTTGCATGGAGTTAGAGTTCGGGGCTGGGCAGAAGCTAACCAATTTGGATGGTAATCCGACAATATTTATGTAAAAACATACGAAAATTTCCACTCAACCGCGAATATTTTTGATCCAAATCACATATACATTTAAAGGTCACTTCTGACTAATAGCTAGAATATCGGATATGTAGCACAATAGTACCTATTTTAAATAAAAAAGCCTTTGACTAAAAAATAGTATACTTTAAATTGACCTTTGTGTGAACATGTATTGACATTTTGACCATGGGTATTTATTTCTATTTTGTTGAGTCATTACTTTTAATAAAAATTTTACCACTTATACGAGTCTGTTCTGTGAATAAGTATAAGTATTAAACAAGCAAAGGCTACAGTCGAGCGGGGCCGACCGTTGAATACCCTACAACACTATAATAAACGATACTATTTACATAGGCGAGATACTCGAAAGAATTCCACAAGATATTGTGACAAATAATAAAAGAAAACCATCAGGTTTCGTTCTCTAATTTTCGAATAATAGCAACTTAAACTAATTTGGTCATTTCCAATTTATTGGTAGATGTTGCACGTAAATGGTCTTCCTAGATCTGGGACCAATATTTCCCAAAGACCTATAATCTCTCAGAAGTGGCAAAAGATTAACATTTATAATTGGTTTTTGACTGAAACGCATCTATATGAGATACAGCCATTTGACTATATTCTTCCACGAAATCAGCGTTAACGAAATAGTCAGAAGGGCATCTTTCCTGTATTTGTGAATTCTCCAAAGAGTCACTGGAATGGACATTTTCGTATTTTATCTACAAAAGTTGGCAAACTCCTTCACACATTGAATATTTTTGGATGGCCATCCGAAACTGCTTGGCTTTTGCAATGTGCGGTAACCCCCATTCAAATGTGCGTGAGGATCGGGCGATAATTACGACCTGCATACGACCAACACATAGTGTTGTAGGGTATAAAAATACGAATTAAAGGTTAAAACTACACGCTACTCGCTACACTGCACAGCTTTTGATATAAGCATCTGCGAATGTCTACCGAAATCGGAAGAGTCTGTAAATTTTTGAAATTCGCAAATAAATGTTATAGTGCCCATGAAATTGGTTAATTAAGCTATCTTAATTGGTCCGCGTTTAGTTAAGATCCTATACTCTAATACGCTTCCATTATTTGATTGTAGTTCATATTAACAATTTCATCTACCCAGTTTATGTTTACAATACTCAATCCCATGTAGTTCGAATATACAAATTGAAGACTTAAAATAGACTAAGTAACAGTACAAGTAATTATTATGTTTTTGTTTTACGAAAATTTAGCGAAGGCAATGAAAGAATAAATTTGTTAATTAATTTTCAAGCCATTACCTGGCAGACAAAGGAACATTGAAGAAAAGCAACATTAGCCTTTGTTAATTTAATAAATGACTCCACGAGGCGATTAAGACAAAATAATAACGAGAAATCTTAGATTTAATTACACAACACCACACCAGACCATTAATTCGAACCAAACCCGCCAACCAAACACACAAATGTCCCCCATTCAGACGGCTGTAAGAAATCCACCATAATGAAACCAAATGAAATTATTCTCTTACAAATTGATGGCTATAAATATGAACGAATTGGGTACTGGAAGTTGGAACTGGTTCAAAGTCTAAATTATATGACAACAACAAAACCTCGTTCACTTGGATAAATAATAGTAGTAATTGTTGTTATTCTACTCAGAGCAATTCAACAATTGTTGAATTTTTTGGCTGCTTGTCTCCCTTTTTCTTTTTAGAAGATTTTTCTTTTATTTTGGTAACTGTTAAGTAGATGGCCCGAGGCCAACCAAATTTCTTTTTCTTGATGATAGAAAAATTATACCAATTAAAACGTTACTACCGATTTAATCACAAAAACATGGCTTTTTCATTACTCCAATTCCCCCCTCCCCCCTCGCCAGCGTTAACGAATTTTGTAATTGGTCTGGCAGTAGCGCAGTCGTACAACTTTTTCCTACTGCCAAAAGAAAATAAAGCTATCAAAAATGATGAATGTTGTGGTCGTTGAGGAAGGGAAGTCATTATCGTTGGCTGGGTTTGATTGAAAAACATTAGAAAACGGGAACAAGTTAAGTGGCAAAAGTTACGGCCAAACAATATCGTATGACCCCTTGAACCTGGTCAATGGGAGCCGTGACTAAGAAAACAATGTCTGGTTAACTAACTGGCGGTAACTACCAACACTAGCGGCGGCAGCATCAATTATTTCCAGTTTTCCCGTCATGTAACCATGTGCCGAAACTCATTTCAATCACCGACAAAATATTGCCGATGAAATCTTTACAGGTCATCATTAGACATATGATGAATAGGCAGCGTTAGTCGGATCACTGAGCCCATCAACTACAAAGAAATTTCGATTAGAAATTTAAGAAAAACAAAAATGGTTAATTAAATTTTTCTCGTACAGTGTTACGTGGCCTGGAATCTTGGAATGTGAGACGTGCTTTCGGAATGAGTTATAAGAACTTTAAATATTTAGTTACAGCCCATAAATGAGCATTTTGTTGTTGCAAAATTGTCAGGCCTTTATTGTTGTTTTATATAAAAACAACGTTTGTTTATTGGTGGAGAACGATGGTAATGTTTACAGGGGGAAAGGCAGGGAATACCTAGGTTTCGGAAAGAACTAATTTGGTTGAAATATTCAAAATACATAATATTGGAGTTACCGCTTAAAAATATCAAATTACAGCTAATGCGTTTAAAATTGTCTCTAGATCTTCCAAAACACGAAAGTCAGGAAGGTATTTTTATATAGGGGTTGTACTAAAACCAAGAAGCTTCTGTTTCGAAATTTAAAGCTTAATATTGGTAAGCGTGGCCTTAATTTCAACGGACAGACAGACTCAATTAAATAGACGATAAAGAGCTGAGATGTTATAACTCCGCAGAAAAAAACCAATATCTAAATATTTTCTAAATAAATACTATTCCTCCTATTCTAGCATTACATTTGAAGGCAAAACACAGTGCGACACGGGTTGGTAACTTGTTGTCTAATCATTTATTTTTTTTCTTTTGGTATCTTCCCTCTCTTCGCACAGTTGTAACAATTTAATTAAGCTGCTACTGCCCATATTTCCTTATTCGATTTCAGATGCGGCATTGTTTGTTATTGGCCCAGTTACAAATTATTTCGACGGCTGTAAAGACTTGTCGGCGAACAATAAATGATTATTAAAACGGATAATGCGTAAATTCTCGTATAGAAACTGTTTAAACACAAACATACATATTTAGTTTTTTGCTACGAAATGACCACGTTTCTAAATTATTTCAACTTAATTATGTACCACTGAATATTTTGGGTATATGCCTCACTATTGCCACTCTTCTCAAATTAACCGTATTCTAAATTATTTCACATAAATGATTAATGGTAGATAATTCCCTCTTCTTGTAAATTTTGGAGAATACATATCCAATAAAGTATGCGCTTTTGAATTTTGAGGGGGCGTGCCCACGATCTTTGATGCTGAAAAGGTGTTTATTTTCTAAAAGAGATGTCTTTGTGGCGGCAACATTGTCCGTAGACTGCTAAGGCTGTAACGGGTATTACGAATTACTTTTTCAATCCTATGAGTTTTGAAATCATCAGAACTCTTAAAGTCCAGGATATTGTTATAAAATTTGCAATTAAAATATATAAAATGAAGATCTAATTTGGATATATCTTAAAAGTCTATTCCGGTAGTTGAAACCTCATGACGTAATAGATTTAAAATATATATTTTAAATCCCTACATGTCTATACATTTTTCATTAAAATGCATTTTAGACCACCTTCAATTTAGCACCATGGACTTCTTAAGCGATTAAGTCATGTTTTTTGTTATATGTTGTACCGTGGCTAGTCCAGTTCCATTTTTATACCCTACAACACTATGTGCTGAGTCGATTTTCACTGAAAGAAAAAAATTCATCAATATGATGATTTTGGGCATTACTTTGATGAAATGTTTCTTCGATTTTGAGCTTACAACGCGTTTCATCATTATAATGAAGAATTTTACATCAAATTTTCATCAAAAATATTTATCAATTTAATGAAATAATGTCATCATCTTGAAGAAAAAGTTCATTTAATAGATGTATTTTTTTCCTTTCGATGAAAAAATATACTCAAATTGATGTTCGATTATCTCTATATAATGTATATTCTGCATCATTCCAATGAAAGGTATTCATCAAACTTACGTAATTTTTTCATTAAAATTACATAACTTCAATGAATAAACTGCATCAAACTAATGTATAATTTACATTTAATCAATGAAGCCCTAACATCGAACTGAATTTTGTTTTCCGCTTTAGAAACGCCGTTCTAAATTGTACAAAATTCAATATAAATACAAATATTTTAGGCATTTAGGAAATATTTTTTATTAAAAAACTTAAAAAATAATTCATTACGGGTTTTACAATGAATATAGATTTCAATATTTCCTTAGAATAATGAATTAATAAATGAATGTGATAAAATTTAAAAATGTACATGAATATAGGACGCTTTAAGCGTTTGAATTATATTCAAATACAAAATTAAATATTAAATGTAGATAATTTATATATAAATCAGTTCTCGGTATAATTTAAATCGCTTAAAATATTTAGTATTTTTGAAAAATTTTTTGTGTGAGCTGATTTCATGTCATAGAAGTACTCTTGAACAAAGATCCAGAACTGATTGGATGCTCCGGGAAATTCTAAATTAAATAAGAAAAAGCTTTTGAAGCAAGTATCTAGTGCTCGCTGGAAATCTACAAAATGTAGCAATGCATGGTCTAAATAAACATAGAAATTGTAGTCATTATCTTCTAAATTGTCATCTCCAACAACAAAAATAAAAGGTTGAATATTCTCATTTCTCTTTTCTAAGAAATTTAAGTGCATGTCTACTTCTTGGATACTTCGTGCGAGGAATATTGACGATTCTTGGGAGTCTTTTATGGTGTATTTCCCATACGTTTTCTTTCCATCTTTATCTTTACGGAGGTATTTTGATGTTGGATATAAGTAGCCGTGTAGACACCAAGTCAAGCGCATCATAAATAAAGACATGTTTGAAGCTACAAAATTAAATAAAAATATTAGTTATTTAATGATATGCATGTAATGAAAATTTATTCGTAACAAACCTGCATCTGATGGATCAATTCTATCGAAAACTGATTTAATTCCAGCATCTTTAATGTATTTTTCCTTCTTAATCACATTATACACCGTAGTCTTTATGCAGCACTCCGAAGTCCATGTTAATCTAAACGGAATATCAACACCCACATGTAGAAAGAATATTAAATTAAGATGGACATATAAATTAAGTTACTTACCAACTTTACTCCAAGACCCTCTTTATACTGTGGCCAGGTTTTAAATATATCCTTAAGGTTATCGTGCTCGTCAAAAATTTGACGATTCGGTAATTTGCGCATGACTGCCACATTTTTAAAAATTGTTCTTGGTCGACATTAAAGTATTTTAAACTATGAATTATTTCTTTGGCGTTTTCTTCAGAAACTATAATAATAACCCAAATTTACTACATTTGTATAAATCATAACGTTTTTTTTTCGAATATTTTACCGATATAATCTGCAGGTTTGGATGCCTTAGGTGAATTGACATCTCTATCTTTCTGATAAATGTGATTTCTTTTCATATTGTTGTATTTTACATATAGCTTTCCACGCCTGTCGGTGCGGTAAGAATGGAGTTTCTCATTGGGAAACATATCTATTATTTGTTTTTCCAAATTATAGCTTTCTTGTAAAGACATGTGCAACTCATTTGCATGAAAATAACTAGCTATTGTTGTAATTATTAAATTTCGTTGATCTTCATTTATATGTTCGTATTTTTTATAGGTCTCTAAAATTCTTTTGCCAATTTTATTTTGGTTCAAAGCGTTCTTTCAGAGGTTCTTGAGGTAAAGTAATAGAAGAACAGCTAGATTTCCGTGAGATAGACGAAATATTGGCCACGTCTGAGTAATATTCGTTTTCAATAGGTTTTCCGATTTCTTCTCTCCATTTATTAATATTAAACTCAAAAACTATTTTGTCTCCTAATTTAAATCTTCGTGTGAGTTCCTCTAAATGTTTTCTGTTAATTATTTGTAAGACATCAATCGTTATATTTTCATCTGGAAAATACATTAAATAAATAAGCTTTAATTTCAAGTTATATTATATATTACCTTTTAAGTTGGAAAGTAAATGTAGTAAGTTCCATTTTTTGAGTAGAATTTCTAATTGATCTTCAATAGCTGCCATTTTTATATATATTAATATAACTCTTTTATTCTTATCATATATTTTCCTGTATGGGTTTTTATGGCTGTTGTTGGATGTCCAATAAGATTTTTGATATTGACCGCAAAGGCTCCCTCTACTTTGTTGACGTGTATCTCAAAAGCTCTATAATGGCTACAATAAACAACGTCTTTAAATCGTTCACCAAATATATAAATATGGTTATCCAAACAAAATACATTTATAATTCTATAAATATTATAGTCAATTTCGCATTCAGCAACGAAAAGATCCTTTTTGTATACAATGTTTTGTAATATAACCTTATTATAAAAATATAACTGTCTTTTAGGTATTTTAAGTTGAGCACATATATCATCATTTAATTCACACACGGTTAAATCTTTTTGTAAAACAACAAGATTATTGCTTGTAGACGAGTTTAGCAAAAAGTTTGAAAAGGTGAACTGATATTTTTTCTCTAATGAAAAACATATGTTTTTTCGTGAAGTTATAGCATGTGTGTACAACTTAAAACTGCGGTGTTTAGACTCAAATTGGAAACTCCAGATCTTCCGCACAGGTCCGCATTTTCTTATTATTTCCCGATAGTGAACTAACAAATGATGTTTTGGTTTCAAATTAGTTTTAAAAAACCTAATGAAATCTTTATTATGTTTTTCAATTAGATTTTCTAAAGAACTTATAGAAAACTCCGTAACCGAAAATTTGAAAATTTTTTCTACAATTTGTATAAGTGTTAAAATAAATATCCACACCTCATCATCGTCTGGAATCATATCACCAACAATTAATGGAAAATATAATAAAAACGTCATCATTTCCTTTGCTGACATCTTTAAATGGCGATTTTTGAGATGAGTTATAGTAATTTTGGGCGAAATATTTCCTATTTCAAGTTCCCCGTAATCGAACTTTTGTTTTCGAGCATTAAGGGTTTTCAAAGAGAAATATTTCTTGGTATTTGTGAAATAAAGTATGGCAAAAGACAAATCATAATGACAAATTCCTTCGAAAACGTCGTGCATTGCATCTACGCTCAAGTTGTCAACAACATGGAAAGACGGAATTTTGTTAAATACACATTCGCTTACGATGCCAGTCTTAGATGGATCCCCGGTATTTACATCAAGCCTATAATTTGCATATGTCCTCTTAAGATTTGGAATAGCGGACGTTGTTACGTTACTCATATTTTTGTCAATTCTGCATAATCGGCAAAATGTACCACTAAATGATTTTCTGTATCCTAATATGGTGTTAAGACCTAAATTATCACCAATAATTAAACAAGGCAAAAAGTGAGGATTATACACTTTACCGTTATTTAAATCGATTTCAATGCCTGCCACTTCTAGATCTATTAACTGGTTAACAAGTGGTAACAAACACTTGTCGATTCCATGTACTTGCAAGTCACTACTTTTAATTGATGCCGCTAAAAATATATGGTCCAATTTGGTATTTTCATTTGGTAAAACAGGAAAAGAGAAGTAAAAGTTTGTTACGCTATGAGTTGTGGAATGTGCACCCAAAGGATTGTTTAATTCTATATCGTCGGAATATAGAAAGTAAGGAATTACAAGTTGGTTGGGATACATAGCGGCCTTCTTTTTCCACATATCTCCTTGCACGATGTTGGTAAATTGCGAAGATTTGTTTAAAGATTCCATATGATCAATAATTTTTAACAATAAGTTATCTTTTTGAAGAATTTTTTTGAAAGAATGTCTTAGGGAAAGCGTTGCCATTGTGGTCTCTTTTTCAGCGAAAGTTAAATTGCCTTTTTTGTGAATGAGCTCGCCGCTTTTGTCAATGACAGAAATGTTTAAATCTTCACACAAATCTCTTTTTTTAAGTTCTTTAGTTAATAAGTACTCAGATTTTATTGAATTCAAAACTACATTGCAACAACGAATAGTTTTAAATAATTCCTGCTTTGAATCCAAATCTAATTTGCCAGCAAATTTTTTTGAAAACGTCTAGAAGTGGTAAAATTACAAGATTGTATTGAGAAGTCTGAATATTTTCAGCGTCCTTTCGACTTAAGTTATTTATGGTTACATATCGTACACCTGAATGTATCACTATTTTGGAAACCATGAAATGTTTGCAAATGCCACAAATATTTTTCTATATTACTAAAATTTTTAGAACATATAAAACACTTCATTTTAACTTACAACACTTCTATTAGCTCCAATGCACAAAAATATTACAAACACTTTTATCAACGTCTGATCACAAAAAATGTCACTTTACAAATGAATTTTTCTTATTATTCAAGCACTGTTTCGCACGCTGCAGACATAACGGGATTTTCTCAATTGGCATGCCAGAGATGTGACTTTGCATTTTATGCGAGAGTTTCTTTCGTTTATCTGAAAACTACCAAAAATAGTTTTAACACAGCAATAAAATGTTATTGAAGTTTAACCCCGCAAACGGTAGAAAAATTAATAAACTAAAGGATGATATAAAAGACATGTAATAAATTAAAAATCTTAAAACCAATTCTTATTCAAGATTATGTTGTTTAAAGGTAATAACTCCCATGCCTGAATAAGTATACTACAAAAGCAATGCTTTTGTGTGTGCGTGTTTTCGAAATAAACGCACAAACATCAGGGGGTGGAAAAACTAACAGCCTGTTCCACGATGTCGAAAGAACACGTTCGCACAACTTTTACACGACAAACAGCTGATTTCCGTTCCACTAAAATCCATCAGAACGAAAATTTGCACGAAAATCAAAGCGAACGAAAACGTAAGCGTTTCAGTGTAATTTTGCGTTCCACTATCTTTTTTCTTTCGTACGCATGCGAACACAAATGTCAAAATCAGTCACTTGTGTGTTTGCTGTCGAATGATAAAAATTAAGGAAAATTGTTTTAACATAAACATTCCTTGATTGAAAATGGAAAGAAAAATGTAAGTAAAAATAATAAATGCAATTTAATCTGTGAACAACAAATATATATTTTTTTATTTTCTCAATTCCAGCACGAAAAAACTACACAGCTGCGGGCACTAGTTGAGTATATGGGGGAGAATCCTAAGTTCGCCAGAGGAGTGCCAATTTTTGGAAGCAGCAGGCAATCCCATGAAGACCACTGGAAGACACAAACCTAGAAAAAATCATTTTTTTATTATTTCAAAAATGTAAAATACAATCATACTTACTGGTTGTTAGGTACTTCAAATAAATTCGAAGCATCTCTTAAATGCCTCCGTGGCACAATTTGAACCTCCTCCTCATCATCCATAAAAAATAGGGCTACAGAAATATTCATTTTTTTTTTTCTTTTTTAAGAACACAAATAATCTAAACACAATCACTAGAAATTTTATTTTGTTTGTTTATTTACAATTTGTTTGTTTACAACTGAACTGTCAGTTGAGACAGAGCCACTGCTGCTTTTTCGCGTTTAAATTAGACATTTGGCGCTTTTTTTGCCTTATTTCGCGATTAATTTTGCCAAAAAATATTTTGCAACACTGAATCACGTAAGGCTATGCGAAAGAAAGAACGAAAGTTAGTGGAACGCATTCTTATGCGAAAGTGAGTGAGTTGACTTCGTTCGCACAAATTTTCTTTCGAGATCGTGGAACAGGCTGTAAAACTAAAAACAGTTAATGATAGCTTTCTTCAATTTGATAACTAATTTCATTATGATGATTATGACATGATGACCACAAATTGATGAAAGTTTCTTCATTTACTTGATGACGGTGTTTTTCAGCCGAAAACATAAAACATCAAATTGAGCACCGATTTCATAAAAACAATGTTTTTTCTACACCAATTTGATGAAGATTTTTTGATAATTTTTTTTCATTACCTTGATGATGAACTTTTCTTTCAGTGTAGCTATGTATGTGCGTCCGTCCGTCTGTGCGTCTGTCTGTCTGTCCATGTTAATTTGTAATCACTCTACAGGTCGCAATTATGGCCAGATCTTCACGAAATTAAGAATGGAGGTGGGGATACTGATAGAATAGAGAAAAAACTGAAAAATTTCATGATTTTGCAGTTGCTCTACAGGTCGCAATTAAAGATAAATCAAAGCGAAATTTAGCATGAGCTAGAGCTTCCGGCTGAGCAGAAGCCTTCCAATTTTGATGGTCATTGGGTGAAATAGGCCACAACATTTGTGTCAATTAAAAATCAAAATTTTTAATTGACACCGCGAATATTTTTAATCACGGCGAAATCCCAAATAGACGAACAGGTCAATTCTGACCGTTACGTAGATGCCGACAGTAAATATATCGGTTACATATAGCGAAATATACACAATGTGTATATACCAAGGAAGGGGATGTTAGCTAGAATGCTTATATCTCAAGAATGGCTGGACCTATTTTGACAAATTTTGTCAATTCAGAATGCCCTCTTGACATAAAGGAATAAAATCTAAAAAACTCGCATAAAAAGGTATCAATAATGATGTTAATATAGATTTTGAAGTATTGTGCAACATTTTTTTAATTTTTCATATTTTTTATCGCATGCGATTTTTTCAATTTGACTTATAATATTTTGTAATATTTTTTCACCTTACAACACAGGTTGGGGATATTATATAAGTATTGCAAATATCGTCCGATCCTGACGAAAATTTTCACAAGGGTAGGGCTGGGCTCAGAAGGGCTAGGCCTGTTGTTTTCAAAGATATACGCAATATATTAGGGGTTGAAATGGACCAACAACTAAATATGTTCCTGATTTTGCAGCCGTTATAAAGGTCACAAATATAAACCAAAGGACACGAAATCTCGCATAAAGAAGAGAGTTAAGGACAGGGAAGAATTCTAGCATTTTGGATGACCATTGGATTATATTTAACTGTAAAATGGACTACAACAACTAACAGCCCGACGAAGTGCATAAATATTGGGCAAATGTCCCTACTCAAAATTCTTATTTCAAAAGCGAAAACTTCCAATATGGAGTTGGACATAAGGTGGCTTCTAACATATTGTAGTGTTGTAGGGTATAACATAGTCGGCCCCGCACGACTATAGCCTTTGCTTACTTGTTTTTGATTGTATATTATAATGAAGAACAATGAAATGGTGTATATACTATTGACAAATCTGCACCTAGTACAAATTATAGTCGTACAAAGATAGTCGGAATCCCTCAACTACAATAGAAAGGGGGTGATAGTAGCTGCTCGGTTACCCATTGGTGTTTAAAATACTCCTCCACATATTTTGGCCCTACAGTTTTAAACATACATACAAGTAATGGCCCTACATCAACCGTTAATAATACCCTTAACTATGACATGAGTAAACCTATTTCTTCATTCCATTTTTTACGCCTTGAAATATTCGTCGGAGAACAAATAAAATATTTGTATTTAATCTAATTTTAATTCTATGACGAATTAGCCATATCCGATTGTCTACCTATCAGTGACCTGAAATCACGTAAAGCTCTCTATGTTGAAAATAGAGCTCTGACATTTTTCTCAGTAATCTATGTTATACCTAGTATACAAGGTGAGATGAAAAAACTGCAACAAACTTCAGACTGCTGTCATTTCTAAGTCACTCGTCTTACCGCTGTTAAAATTATTCCCGTAACAGCTCATTATATTGTTAATAAGTGTACAAAAGCATTTTCGTGAGAATTTCCCAGAAAAAAAGTTATTCGCGATGGAAGTCAAGCGTTATAGTGTGATTTCTTTATATTTGGCTGGAAAACCACAAGTGGCTGTCGTTAAAGTACTCCAGCATTTAAATGTGAATAAATCTTTTGTGTCTCGTACCATCGATCGTTACCGTTACTGGTAGCGTAGACCGACGTCAAGGAAGTGGAAGGAAGAAAACATCAATATCAGAAGATATGATTCGAAAAGAAAAGAAGCGACTTGATCGAAAACCGCGTCGCAGTGGCCAAAAAATGGCTTGTGAGCTGAACATATCGCAATTTTCCATTTGGCAAATATTGAAAAATGAGCTCGTGGTAAAGCCATTTAAATTCTAAAAAGTACAAGAACTTATACCGCAACAGAAAGAAAATAGGCTCAAAAGAGCTAAAGAGTTGCATCGCTTTGCCGAACGTGGTGAACTGCCTTATTTGAGTTTCTACGATGAGAAAACAGTCGTTGTAAACAAACAAAATTATCGTGTTTACTTGCCAAAGAGGTCAGCTGAAAATGTGCCCCTTCGGTTGGCCACCAGAACTCAAACACCGGCCATGGTGATGGTGTCAGCCGCCATAACAGCCGATGGTCGCTCTCCGCCTGTATTAATCGATCGTGGCATCAGAATAAATGCTGAATATTATCGCGAAAATATCCTGGAGGGTGTATTAAAGCCTTGGGCACGCAAACATTTTGGCCGCGGACCTTGGACATTCCAACAGGACTCAGCACCATCGCACTCAGCACGCGTCACCCAAGAATGATTGCAAAATGACGTTCCTCGCTTCATTTCCAGCTCACAATGGCCACCAAAATCTCCTGACACCAATGCGTTGGACTATTGTGTCTGGAGTAATTCGTGCCAAAGGCGATCAATTCGAACAAATTTGGTATATATCCGATATCTTGGTTACCAGTATCAATGTAGGTTTTCGTGTATTAATGATATCGCCAGGGTTCAAAATAATCGTGAATATATGAAAATTTTAGTATTTTCACCCAAATGCTACGGCTAATTTCGCCCTCCTAATATTATCTGAAGATCACAAAAAATTGGTAGGCTTCTGCCCTGTCCTTAAATCTTTCCATTTAACCACAGACCCTAACATTATTTTTTGCCCAGTCAAACATGGGTCATAGAGTATATAAATTTAGAAAGTTTTTTTAATCTTTTTGGATAATTATTTTCTGAAACGTAATTTTTGAATTAATTTCTAGGTCTTCATTAAATAAAACAGCATCCAAGAAGCTGACACCAATCAGTGGTACATTTTATTTCACTTCAACAAAAATATGTTACAAAAAATATAAAAAAAAAACAGTAAAGCAAAGCCAAAGTCGGGCTGGTCCGACTCCACTTTACGTATATAATAGTAACAAATAACGATAGCGTATAACCCCCATATAACCGCTCCGAAATAGTTAATTGTGTCATTTGTGAATACTCAACGTGCTTTTAAAACATTAAAAAATGTGAGAAGTGCACCTTCTAAGAACACCATTAAGCGTTTATACGAAAAATGTTCGACTGGTAAGGCTCTTTCTAATCCGATCGGCCGAGAATATCGCTGCCGTACGAGCCAGTGTTGAGAGGTCCCACATCCCAAAAACGCCGTTCTCAGCAGTTGGGCATGGCTCGGTCCACTTTACAACGGATTATTCGCATTGATTTGCGTTTGTTCCCGTACAAAATTCAATTGACGCAAAGAATGTTGCCTGCGGACAAGCCTCGTCGATTGGAATGGGCCCAAAGGTCCGTCGAATATGGGCAACCTTTATTTCATATTTAAATCAAAAGAATTTCAGGATCTTTTTTCATCAAATAAAGCAGCAATGGACACCACACGTACAGAAATAAATACCAAATTGTGTTGTGTGAGTTGAAAACTGGCATCCTCATCGATAAACCTAAGCATGAAAAGCAAAAAACATTGCGCACACCTGAGAATATTCTTGCTGTGGCAGAAAGGGTGCGTGAAGCAGCATCAACATAAATTCACCGCCTATCTCAACATATGAATATTTTGGAGACATCATTGAAAGTCCAAAGACTTCACGCATAAATTGAAAAGCCGATGCACGCAAATTCAGTCACTATTTGGTGCGGATTTTGGTCCGGAGGCATAATTCGGCAATTTGTTAATCGAAAACGAGCAAGAAGTAGCCGTTACGTTTTCTGGCCATGTTGAACGAATTGTTTTTCGTAGAGGAGGACAGTGACAACATCGGGTTTCAAAGGTGCCAAGCCGAAGCCACACAAAATTTACAAAAAAATAAACAAATAAACAAATAATAATAATAACAATAAAAATAATAATAATAATAATAATAATAATATAATAATAATAATATAATAATAATAATAATAATAATAATAATAATAATAATAATAATAATAATAATAATAATAATAATAATAATAATATAATAATAATAATAATAATAATAATAATAATAATAATAATAATAATAATAATAATAATAATAATAATAATAATAATAATAATAATAATAATAATAATAATAATAATAATAATAATAATAATAATAATAATAATAATAATAATAAAATAATAATAATAATAATAATAATAATAATAATAATAATAATATAATAATAATAATAATAATAATATAATAATAATAATAATAATAATAATAATAATAATAATAATAATAATAATAATAATAATAATAATAATAATAATAATAATAATAATAATAATAATAATAATAATAATAATAATAATAATAATAATAATAATAATAATAATAATAATAATAATAATAATAATAATAATAATAATAATAATAATAATAATAATAATAATAATAATAATAATAATACTAATAATAATAACAATAATGATAATAATAATAATAATAATAAACAAGTAAAAAAGCTGCAAGTTCGGCCGGGCCTTTGAATACCCTCCACCATTTTGTACAAATTTGGCAATTTTCAAAAAAATAAAATCCGTTAAAAATTCCGAATGTAGCCGTATATTAGGGTCAATACGACAAGGTGGACCTGCATAGGCAACTTTTGTCACAAGCTATTACAATATTCAAATGCAAAACTTGTTTATAATGTAGCTCAAATTATCAAAATACCGAATATAGGGTGATACCATGGGGGTTACAAAACGTGGACCTCCATTACGAACTTCAAATCCAAAATGTGAAATAATTTCGGTAAGTTTTAAAATAGAGAACTATATACTTCACATTTAAACGATATCATTATTACCAAATATTAAAAGAGATCCTGATTCCTAATTATATCTCTAGATATGTTTTATTCATAAAGGAATGTAAAGACCGCGTTAAACAATAATTACTTAGGTTTGGGGTTTCATTGATTGTTTAACTAGATGATAGAATTCAAAATGCCAAATTTTTATTATTTGTATGGCAATATATATATGGCTTGAAATAACAAAATGAGTGGTGCCGTCATCTGGGTGTAATACCTAAACTATACCCAACTAATACATTGGGATAACAAAATATTAAATTAAATCAACTTCATCTAGAAAATGCAATTGAGATTGTGTCGTTGCCAATAGTATAGTTTTTCAAAGTGTTCTCATTTTCTAAAATAACATTTTTGTCCAGACCAACAACGAGTATGTAAATAACCATACTTATAAACACCGATGCATTTGTGGCTTTGGCGGAATCAATGGCAGCAGTTCTCGCGCAGCTTACCACCGACTGTTATTAAATGGCAATAATCTATAAAGATTTAGTTGGCAATAATACGTTTTCGCACACACACACACACACTAGCTGTGGAAAGAGCTGTGAGCACACAATTAAAAAATAAAATCAGTTATTTTCAATTTACCAATAAAAGTTGAGATCGCCATTTTAATTAATTCGCAAATTAAAATTTTCGCCAGCCGGCCATGGTCAGAAGCACGGTGCAAGGCAACTAAATGAATCCGTATTAATGAAGAGGCAATACTGAAGGCAAGCAAAATAAAATCAATATAACGCTGTTAATTAACAATCAAGAGGAGTTTATTTTTTCATAAGTAATATTGAATGTTTATTAAAATGACATAATGATATCCGATGCCTTTCAGTCGGAAATGATTCATGTAATTAATTTGGGATATATTAATTGACTTTAGTAACTGTGTGATGCAATTAACAACATACTTAGTACACAGATCGGAGCGATATAAATGTTAATAATTGTCAATGAAAATTAATTAAATTCTGCCATAAATTTTATTATTAACAAGTAAGCAAAGGCTATAATATATAGAATCCCACTTATGTCCAAATTCATTTTGGAAGATTTCGTTTTTGCAATTATGTCACGGAGCACTGCCCAGACACTACCCTTAGCATTTTAACCATAGCCAATATTTACGCACTCCATCGTGCTGTTAGTTGTTGTGGTTCATTTTATAGCTAAATATAATCCATAGCCATCCAAAATTCTAGAAATCTTCGCTGTCCTTAACTCTCTTCTCAGGCAAAATTCCTTGTCGATTGGTTTCAATTGTGTGTTCAGAAAAATTTATCTGCTTTTGGTTTATTTGAACCCCTTAATATTTTGCGATCATCTCCAAATGCAAGAGGCCCCTCTGCATCTCCAAATTTAGACTGATATATATGATTTGCTTATCTACGATATTTGGCTATATTCGTCAACGACATCAGCCTAAAAAAGCCAGAAGTTCGCCTTTTGTGAATTTCGGATATCGCCTGTAAGTAATGCTGGTATTTTTCAGGCAAAAGTAATGGTCCATCCTACCCGCCTCCCTAAACTCTAAGTTCATGAGAGATTTCGTGTCCTTTGGTTTCTATTTATGACCTTTATAACGGTTGCAAAATCAGGAAAATGTTTAGTTGTTGGTCCATTTCAACCCCATAATATATTGCGGACATCTTTGAAAACAATAGGCCTAGCCCTTCTGAGTCTAACCCTACCCTTGTGAAAATTTTCGTGGATGACAATTAAAATATTACAAATTACAAATATTACAAAATGTACACTTAAATATTATGAGTCAAATTGAAAAAATCGCACGCGATAAAAAATATGAAAAATTAAAAAATATTACAAAATCTATATTAACATCATTATTGGCATATTTCTCTGCGATTTTTTAGATTTTATACTCTTATGCCAAGAGTGCATTCTGTATTAAAAAATTTGTCAAAATCGGTCCAACTATTCTTGAGATAGAAGCATTTTAGGTAACATCTCCTTCCCGCCTATATACATTGTATATATTTCGCTATATATATCCGATATATTTACTATCGGTATCTACATAACGGTCAGAATTGACCTTATCGTCTATTTATGATTTCGTCGGGATTAAAAATATTCGGGATTTAATGGAAAATGTTGACTTTTATTTAACACAAATTTTATGGTCTATTTCACCCACTAAATATAAGCCGATAACCATAAAAATTGGAAAGCTTCTGCCCAGCCCTAAGCTTTAGACACATGCTAACTTCCGCGTCGATTGGTCTATAATTGCGACATGTAGAGCAACTGCAAAACCAGGAAATTTTTCAGTTTTTCGTCCATCTCAACCCCTAAATATTATGTGATCATCGCCAAAAACAAGACCCTATCCCCACTTCCATTTTTAATTTCTTGATGATCGGGCCATAATTGCGACCTGTAGCGTGATTACAAATTAACATGGACAGACGGACGGACGAACATACATAGCTAGATCGACTCAGCTCGGCGAGATAGGAAGATCCATATATACTTTCCTATGTGGGAAACAAATATTTCGAGGTGTTACATAATTTTTGGCCCAATCAAACTTATAATACCCCCAACACATAGTGTTGTAGGGTATAAAAATGATAATAATAAATTGGAATAATGGTATTGTAAAGCCAAACGGACCTTGTGTGAAATTTCAGACAATTCCATTGAAAAATGTGGCTAAAATCATCAAAATACTTGCCTGCCGGCAGACAAAGGAGAGATCTGTACAAAATTTTCGCTTCCTATCTTAATTCGTTTTGACTGTAGCGTGATTACAACAGGCGGAGAGACGGACAGGGCTAAATCGTTTAGAATGTTAAGCTGATCAAGAATATATATACTTGGTTGGGTATAAAATTATTATTTCGATGAGTTACAAACGGAATGAGGAACTTAATATACCCTCCATACTATGTATGGTGGAGGATATAAAAAATATAAAAGTAAACATTAAAAAAATCCATCAAAAAATACAGCTTAAATGAAAACCTTTATATGGGGGCCTAACGCAGACGTGAACCTGCATATTTTTTTTTTGTCATAGGCTGTAATACGCATTTCTTCTAATACAAAATTTGAAATAATTCCGGTGTAATGTCTCTAAAATCATGAAAATACAGAATATTGGGAAATATTGGGCCTCAATTTTTGTCATAGACTGAGGTACCCATTGCGAACTTCATATACGAAATCTGAAACAATTCCGGTCTATAAAGTCTCTAGATCATTAAAATAAAAAATATTGGAAGGTACCGGTATATGGGGATTATAGGAAAATGTGAACCGACATGGCCATAACCATTCACGAACTTTAGCTGCGTACTGGTAAAATACACATTTTAGCCCATCTAAAATTCATTCGTTCGAAAGAAAGCGTGACTATAACGGACAGACAAACGAACATCACCTGGAGGGCATAAAATTTAAAGGATCAAAAATGTTAATCAATGAATAATGATTTCACAGAAAAAATGTATGTCTTTACCACTCTATAATATATCTTCGTCCGATTTCATTTGAAACTTCGCACAAACTGTGTGGTATTAGCACGAAAAGGATGCTACCGAATGTAGCCAAGAAGCAACTTTTATGAAATTGGAAGGAAATTGGTTCAAGCCTAGGTATACCTCCAATACATTTGGATACAGCTCGCATACACAAATTCATCCGATTTCAGGTTTATCGTGCACAAAATTTTTTTTATAAGCACAAATTGGATGGATTTTTGAACACACGACAGAATTTAGCGTAGAAGCAAATATGTAGAATTTAATGAAAATCGTTTAAGATATGACTGCAGCTTCCATGTACATATATATTTCATTTGATTTGATACTTAAGGTGTCCATTCTCGTAATATATGTGGGCGGCTATATAAAAAACATCCTCAATATTGACAATTTTCGGTATATCAATATGTTGCAATATCCCAAAAGAAATTTGAAATTTTGGCAAAATCGATTAAGAACATATGGCAAAATCCCACCAAAGAAGCAAATTCGGGGTTAAGGGTCTGTGGGCCCTCATCAAATTGTGGACTCATATTAATATTAATTTGCAAAGACATCAGGTATCCATTAAAAACAACGATTGTTAAATCTCATTTAATTTCAAATAAAAATGTACTTAAAATTTCGTCTGACCAAAGGACTCTACGGACCATTGCTTCTTTTAATATTTAAATTAAATCTGTTTAATTCAATATAAAGTCAATTACATGGTTTAGTCATCTAGAGCAGCCACTCTTCATTCTCATTATCATCATTGTCGTCATCGTTGTGGCAAAGATCCAGCAGAGTTAACAACAAGACTTTATCCGAACAAGGCTATGTGGGACACAAAACTGGTGGCCTGTTTGCCATTTGTATTTGAAATCTCTTAGGGACACCACACTCCTCCACGTCCTTCGTCAGTAAATATGCATCAACTGTGCGCCAATTCAACATGCAAATGATACCATGGGGAATGTACAAACCAGCTACAACAGCAAAAACAAAACAATCATTATCATCATAGTCCTTGTTGTAACAGTGTTGAATGCTGTTGTTATTGTGTTTCTCCTTCTTGTTGAAGAAGATACTGGTAAGTAAAATCATAGTTAAGGCCCAACCGCCCACCACAAGGATTGTTTTAAACTAAGGACACTTGATGTTGTTGCTGTTGTTCGGATCATTGCCCTGCAAGAATATCAAGGCTAATGTCTGTTTATATTGAAACTGGTTATAACTTTTAAACATCATTGTGATATTCTATTGAAAGCAAATGACTGCCAACAATTCATGAAGCACTGTTCTGGCAACAGAACAACACTCCAAATGTAAATCTCCAAACACAACCCTTAGCAGTTGGTTGGAATGGATACAAGAAAAGGCACAATGCATAATATTGGCCATCGTTTAGTGACTGTGAAAAGCTGTCAACCATGTAGGACTACAACGGTATATAATTTATTTGGAGCTGGAGAATACGCTTTGTAGGATTGTTGATCTTCAATAGACTTGATGGACTTTGGACCGGTAAATGCTCCACTCTTAGACCTTTGGCCCATTGCGTTCATCCTAAAAAGAAATGACAAATTTGGTGATGGGGGAGTTATAGAAGTGAGAAAAGATTTACGGAGAGAAGTGTAGTTAGTAGGGTGGTCTGTCCAGCCAGGGAATGGCTTTAGAAATTTTTAAATGATTATTTAAATTTAGATGAGATGAACTGTTGTGCAGTTTGCGTCGTCATGATTTTCTTCGCCTTGTGTTGCTGCTCTTCAGTTGACCGCATCCTCTTCACAGCCACTGGCTGGACCGGGGGACTTGGTCGCCATTGATGCTCTTTCTTCAGCGAAATTGGCATTTAAACAGACAAGACACCTTTGTGTCCACTTCCTGTAGTTTTCGTTGTAGTTGTCTCCGTTGTAATGGGTTGCGTTGATGAGCCAACTGATGGGCTCGGCAGAATCAATTTCGAGGATTTAGCAAGCCTTGATTTCCTCTTCTTCCGCGCAACTTTTTATTGGTCTCCGGCATCAGATGCCTTTTTCGAAGGCTTCTTTGTTATAGTTTCTTTCGATACCACCGTTCTAGACGAACAGGGGTTTTACGCAGTCGTCGTCTTTTTTGAGGCTACGACTGGTTTCACCACTGTTCTGCATGTGAGTATCCTGTTTATCCTGGAGTTACCTGGAGTTACCAGAGGATTTTCCCAGGAGTCTAGAGTCAAAAGTTTTAAAATAATGCCTTCCATGCGTCATTATCTTGTGAATGGACTCTCAAACATGTAACACCGATAGCCACGTGGTCACATAACACTCCAGATTTAGGGGGTCGTATTAATATGGAAGCCAGTGCAGAGGTTTGGCTATTTTAGGCGTGCCGATGCATCACCTCGTTTAAGAATCGTTGGCACTCGGTTATTTAGGCTGAAACTCTCACTTCAAACGCACTGACTGGTCGGGACTGCTTATTAAATTCGCAGCTATCTAGTATATCTCCGGGCTTTCTACTATTCACAACCCGAGGGCGGAATCCTATTTTATTTTATTCGCATATTATTATATTCACAGCTTTACTTAAAATGTCGTATTTACTAATTTGATGAGTATATTTGACAAATGATGGGTAAATGTCATTGACATAGTTTTTTTTACATTTCAAAATATTGGGTTCGGCGGAATTATTGCCATAGTATTAAACTACATCGAATCCCCCTAAAGAGCAATCTCAAGAACTAGTTTACTGTATCCTGGTTTCCCTAGCATTTATGATGCCGTTTTCATCAATCGGATACTGAATAAAGACAAATTTTTGTTCAGCATAAAATCTAATCCGACTTTTCGATATCCGCCTGTCATCGGTCCCCATTTACTCGTGGCGCCATGAGTTACTAGCTTTCTGACAGGATTTCGCATATCGAAGTTTGTGACCATAATTTGTAGACAAAGTCCTATAACATATTATCGCTTTAACGCTAACCCTACATTTTTGTAGGCTTGCAATTTAAATTTGTCAATGGGGTTAGTTTTATTTTAATTCTGTTTTACTTGCTTTTTATCATCACAGATTTTCGATTCATAAACATAAATACATAAATACACGAAATACTTTCGAGTTTGGATACCTTCAGTATTTATTTAATGGTTATGAAACCTGCACAGGCCTTCACTACATAAAATACCATTCCCAGAGTCATCCTGTGGATATTAACCCCTTCACTTCACTCTTGGAGATCATGTGTTTTTCGGTCTTCAAAAGTAACTCGACTCTCTTAAATACTACACACAAAAGATTTTAGCCTGTTACCTGCACTGGCTTTTGAAGTCAGCAAAAATAATAGTAAATTTGAAGCTCATGGTCGCATATTCCTTTTATCGTAGCTTAGAAACGACATCCATCACCAAGGCTTACCGATCACGAGACCTTGTTATTCAACGGAATTATCTCAAAACTGGTATTTTAAGTTCGCAATAGGCCTTTTTTCGTCAGCTAATTGATTTTTTTGAAATTATATGTCTAGTTTTTACATTTTCTTTACTAGTTTTTACTTTTGTTGGTCTAATCCCAGAGAAGACTTGGGTCATATAAAAGATCAACTGCCGATATGTTATAATGCTGCAAATGTGTCCACACCTTTAAATTTTCTATATGAATTTGTATGTATGTCTTCTGCTTATGCATATTGTCTTCTGCTTTCTGCAAAAATATGTTTAGGCCACTTGTTAATTACAAAATTGGTGTAATTATTTAAAATTAGTGTCGTTATTTTCATTCTCCATTTTGCTTTTCCTTCTATATGACCAACTTTCACACTAAACAAGAAATAAAAGGCATTTAAATGTATATTAGGGTGTTTTTTGTTGAATTAACTACATTGAATAATTGCTTTTAGTTTCTTAACCAAAATAAGAATACCAGTTTAACCCAATGTTCCCTTTCCTCTGTCCTTCTCTATATATTGTTCTATCCTTACTCGTTTATGTAAATTAGTGTCTATGTATTTTATTGTTGTATTCTGTGTAAGGAGCAGTTTAAAGGATATGTTTGCTGGCATTTTGCCTTTGGTAGGATAAAATTGGTTCGTTGAGTTTCTCATGCCATCATATCGCCCCACCAATTCTCAAAAGTAAGTCTAGTATATGAAACACAATAATTTGTATTCATGTATCTGTGTAACCCCCTCCGTTTTCTTGGCAACATTCCAATAAACTTAAATGACGGCAATATTGTGGTGCTGTTTTGGGTTCATGGAAATAGAATCAACATGAAATTGAAATCATTTTAAAAAATACATTCTTCAAAAAAGAAAAAAAGAGAAAGAGTGTTAGCTTTGTGAGGAGAGGGAAATGGGTATTTATATTTGAATATTATTCTATTCGAAAAGGATCATTGTTGTTTCGATGAATGTTGGCATTTATCCGTAATGACCTTACAATAAATTTTTAGGATCAACATTGAATAATATTTAAAGGCAATCCTTTGGTAAACGGGCGGAATGGGTACAAAAAATCATTGAGTAGAATATTTATTTTACAAAGGGTATTACGAATATTCTGGAAATTATGGAGATGGAATATAATTTTAGGGTGCTGAAAGCAAAGACATAGAAGAGTAAATATAGGTCAAGTCAGAGCAATTATATTTACAACATCATTATAACATAATCACCAATGTTTATTATTGTTATTATAATATTATTTTAACAGCAAATGCAATTTTCAATTAATTCAAAATGCCAATGGAATGCAATTTTAAGCCCAATATTTTAGTTTACAGAAAATGTTATCCGCAAAATTAACCTGTAATTATTTTTATACCCTCCAACATAGTATGGATGGTACATTAAGTTTGTCATTCCGTTTGAAACACCTCGAAATACATATTTTAGACCCCACAAAGTATATAGTTTGTCATTCCGTTTGTAACACCTCGAAATAAGCATTTTAGACCCAACAAAGTATATATATTCTTGATCAGCATGAAATTCTATGTCGATTTAGCGATGTCCGTCCGTCTGTGGAAATCACTCTAGATTCCGAACGAATTGATGAAGATTGGTAAAATTTTACTCAAATGTATGTCATGTCTGCAGGACTTTTGGTATTGAAAATTGGCCATGAAGGTTCACGTTTTGGTATAGCCCCCATATAACGGTACCTTCCGATATTCGGTATTTTGATCATATTAGCGACTTTATTCACCGGAATTGTTTCAAATTTAGTATTTAGTTCGTAATGGATACTACAGCCTAAGACAGAAAATTGTCTGTGCAGGCCCACGTCTTCGTATATCCTCCAAATAACGGTACCTCCCAATATTCGGTATTTTAGCGACATTATTCACCAGAATTGTTTCAAATTTGGTATTTGAAGTTCGTAATGGATACTACAGCTTGTGATTGAAAATTGTCTGTGCAGGTCCACGTCTTCGTATAGCCCCCATATAACGGTACCTCTTAATATTCGGTATTTTCATGATTTTAGCGTCATTATTTACCTGAGTAGTCTCAAATTACGTATTTAGAGTTCATAATGGGAGCTACAGTCTGTGACAGAAAATTGTCTATGCAAGTCCATGTCTTCGTATAGGCCCCATATATCAGTACCTCCCTATATTCGGTATTTTGACGATTTTAGGTACAATACCCACCGACATTGTTATAGATGTCGTATTTGATGTTCATAATGGATGTTACAGCCTGTGACAGAGAATTGTTTATATAGATAAAGGTCTTCGTATAGCTCCGATATAACGGTACCTCCCTATATACGATATTTTAATGGTTTTAGCTACATTATTCACCGTTTATTTCAAGTTTCGAATTTGAATATGGTAATGGCTTGTGACAAACAATACCTATGTAGGTCCCAATATAACGGCTATATTCGGTACTTTTAAAATCTTAACAGCATTTTTTAAGGATTTTATTTTTTGAAAATTTCCAAATCGTTCCAAATGATGAAGGGTATTCAAAGTTAGGCCCGGCCGAACTTACTGCTTTTTAACTTGTTTATGCTTTTATTTTTTGAAAATTCGAAATTCTTTCCAAATGGTGGAGGGTATTCAAAGTTCGGCCCGGCCGAACTTACTGCTTTTTAACTTGTTTGTGCTATCATGTCTCTGTTGTGAACAGCGCCTCTACATATTTTTCACATAAACTGTTTTTCCAAAATACATTTTGTCCAGTCTTCACCATTTTATGTCTTTGCTGAAAGTCTTACATACATGACATATTTATGCCTTTTTCACAATTCATACTTATGGTAGTACAAGTAGAAATTATTCGGCCTCAACATGTTCTATAAAAATATAAGTCTATAACACTTATTATTCCCACCTTATGTACCGGTGTTATCATAGGAAAAATACCAAGTTCTGACAATTTTGCAAGAGTTATTTTGTAATGTTTTCAGTATTTTCATAGTGACTGGTTTTGTTTGATTATCATTATCGCTTCTGATTGATACCAACAGCTTGGAAACCCTATCCTTTCTTTATATTATCACGTTATCTATTTTACTTGATAATATTTTCGGACTTATTTTGGCATATCGATTTTTTTACTCTCCACCTTGGAAATGAGGTTATCGTACATTTGTCATTCCGATTATAAAACCTTTAAATATTCGTTGAAGGTCCCATAAAATATATACCTAGCGAACCAAACTGCCCGAGTTCGGTCCGACCGAAAGTCGGAAAAAACTTCCGATTTCGAATGCGAATTCGGTTTTAGCAGACTTTCGAACCGAAATCGGACAGAACTCGTGGATATTTTTAATTTGCATTTATTCTCTTAATTTTGTTACGATATTTTGATGATTTTTGCCACGGATTTCTCTAAAAATTGGTATTTGTCGTTTGTAATGGGTTCTAGCTCAGGTTGCAGAACATTGAATATCTAGTTTCACGTTTTGGTGCACATAAAATCCACAATTTCTAACGGTTTTAAATTTTGTGTTTGTAGTTCATAATGGGTTGTACAAGTGGTGTCAAAACATATTGATCCAAGGTATCTATCTAGATGCTTTTATTTCAAAATGTTTTTACCTTAAGGCGTAGGGAACTAAAGGTTCGGCCCGTCCGAATTATTATACCCTACATACACTGTTATCAGGATTGTATGTATGTGTGCATTTGTTTGCAACATGGAGTAGGGAACGAGATAGACTCATAGTTACTTTTGAGGATCCTAATAGAATTCGTTTCCCTTTGTTCGCCAAATGTGTAATATTCCTCCAAATAAGGTGTATTTTTGTCACATCCGATCTGGAAACAAGCACTTCAAATCTGGTGAAAATCGGTTCGTATATATTTATAGCTTCCAAATATGTGATTCATCCGGTTTGGTGTTTAAGTTAATCGCATTCGTAATATCCACTCCCCAACAATGATATGTCTTATAGAGTTCATAAATACCTCTGCAAACTTTATAAAGACCGGTTCAGACTTAGATGTAGTTTACATATACAGGGTGAGATGAAAAAACTGCAACCGACTTCAGACTGCTGTCATTTCTAAGTCACTCGTCTGACAGCTGCTAAAATTATTCCAGTGACAACTCATTATATTGTTTACAAACGTACAAAAGCATTTTGGTGAGAATTTTTTCAGAAAAAAAGTTATTCGTGATGGAATTTAAGCGTGATAGTGTGAGTTCTTTATATTTGGCTGGAAAACCACAAGTGGCTATCGTTAGAGCACTCTAGCATTTCAATGTGAATAAATCTTTTGTGTCTCGTACCATCGCTCGTTATCGTGAATATGGTTTTCTTTCCGAATATGGTTTTCTTCGATGAGAAAACATTCGTTGTCCAGCAGTTTGTAAACAAACAAAATTGTCGTGTTTGATATACATTTGAGTTAAATTTTATCAACCTACTTCGGAAGCTAGAGTGATTTCCACAGACGGATAGACGGACGAACATAGCTAAATCGACATCGAATTTTATGCTTTGTGGTGTCTAAAATGTATATTTCGAGGTGTTATCAACCTACCGAGTTTTTTTAGGATTCGCGACTTTTCCGTGCATCCATACTTACTATATCTACTTCCAAATCTGAACAAGACGAAAACGAACAATTTCATAAAAACACCTTTTACTTAGAAAGGAACAGTTCGAAAAACCCAAAGTGGGGTAGAGAGTTTAATTTTCAAATTGCTAGTACTCAAAACAATTACACTTATCATCGTCTCGTCTAATTAACTGTAAACAGTACAAAATAGACAAAGTCTTTATGAGTATGTAGGTGATTATTTCGACTCGGCATTACATCGCCCTCAATGCACCACGAACAATGCCAATAAAAAGCAATTCCAGGGTGTTAACAAAACCCCAAACCAAGAATGATTTGTGTTCTTATTGAGACTACAACCAAATACCAGTATCTTTTACGACGATACCATAGAGAAGTGAGGCGTTACAATAAGCCAACCTTGTAAAACCTCTTATTGTGACATTTATGCCTAAAGAAAGAAATAGGAAGCAACTAGGACACCATGGTAGACACTTTGCCGGAGCAACAACCCTCAAGTAAGCCATGATATAGATGAATAAATGGATTTGTCAGACATATGCTAGTGCGTCTCCCAGACGGCTGTATGTCCTTTTGAGCTAATCCACGCTTCTCTGTAGTCCCTGTACAATTATCTGAGTATATAATAAGGGTACAGTTATAAAATAATCCATCCGTTGGGTAAAAACAAACAATTGACATAACAAACATATGAACAAAACAATGCGACCTACTAAAGTGGTAAACAAACGTGCCGACCACTTCGCTACAAAAGAGTCGACAGTTAACTGAACGGAGATGTAATCCGTTGTTGTGTTAAGAGCCATTTGTGCCCGAAACACAAAACGTAACACTTTACTACGGCTAATTTTATTCACGGTGTGCCCCGGCTGTAAGCCATTAAGTACGCAGCCAACAACCATTTAGTCAGCCATTATTTGTTGCTTGCTACTGCAGGCAAGTGTTGCTAACTTATTTAAATTTAAATTATCTTCTATATCTATAAAAGAGGAAAACATTTGAGTGTTTATCTATTTGTTTGTAATTTACGGACTCCAAAACCGCTAAAAAGATTTTCCCGAAAATTTCGAAATATGCTACATCATCGCCTGAAAGTAACATAGGCTATATACATTTTTGGAATTTCACTTCGAACTGGAGATATAGCATCAGAATCGGAGGTACCTCCAAAAATTTGATTTTATATGATCGACAACAGATACAGTATCCAATTTTGTATAGCCCCCATTTAACGGTACCTCCCTATATTCAGTGTTTTGATGATTTTAGCTAAATTATTCACCGATTTTTTTCAAGACTCGCATTTGAATATTGTAATGGCTAATGACCCTTATATAGCGGCTACATTCGATATTTTTAAGATTTTAACAGAATTTTAAACGGATTTTATTTTTTTGAAAATATGCCAAATTCGTTCTAAATGGTGGAGGGTGTTCAAAGTTCGGCCCTCTCGAACTTACAGCTTTTTTACTTGTTATTCAGAACACTTAGGACTTTCGGAGACATTTTACCCCAAGGTATTTCAAAATCATGGAAGCTATTACAGCCTGGACGGTTTTTTGATTGACAAGGTTCAATTGCGATGTCGAGTTTATCCGGGGCTCAGTGAAGGTATTGCTTCTTCGTCACAAGTAATGGTTATTGATTCAATAGATACACTTCGTGTTATTAAGACCAAATTGTGCCCAATAGTTTCTCCAATATCATCGAATTGCGAAAGTGAACTTTCCTTGCTTGATCCTGGTGTGCCCGAAATATTTAATGGGGTACTTTATAGGACTGCAGGTCTCGTCATGGACAAAGATGTCTCGTTGACGTCGCGTGAGTCGTGAATTTTTTGGTTTCCGAACTAAATTTTGTTCTTTTCAAGTAGTAATCTCATGTTTTCTAAAAAAGATAGACCAAAATGTAGATTGGGACACAAAAGTTTTTCGGCATGGATGCAGCTGACAATTTTGCTGCACAGGAAAGGAATTGAAACATTTTGAAAAATACTTATAATATTTTTTTATTATTTTGGTACAAAAGTAAAAAAATTAAAAAATCTTAAATAGTCCTACATAAAGACTTTGGGTTCCCATCAATATTTTTTTAAAATGCCTTTTAAGGTCGTTTTTAATTTCTTCTTCCTATAAAAGATACTCCTCTTTAAATATCAAGAAATCGTCTTAAATTTTAAGAATTTTTTAAAGAGTTCTTATATTTTCAAATAATTTTCCATTTTATATATTAAGTGGCAACACAGGAAAAGTTTATATCCTTATTCACAAAGTTGACAGAGCAACAATATACTTACAACATTGTTAAACATCCAAACAACCACAGATAGGCTTTTTGTTGGCTAAACCTAAATTGAAAAGATTTAATAAAGGATCAGATCGAAGAAAGTGTTGCCTTGTTTCTATACCGCTTTTCTGGAAATTTTGTTTTCATTATTTTCTTATGTTTTGTTTATTATACCCACCATGACCTAACTTTGTCATTCCGTTTGTAACATCTCTAAATATTCGACGTAGACCCCATAATGTATATATATATTCATAATCAGCATACAATTCTAAGACGATTTAATGATGTCCGTCTGTCTGTTCGTCTGTCTGTTGAAATCACGATACAGCCCACATTATTTGACGTAGAGCATCAAAATTTATCAGAATAATTTGTATTGTGTCTAGGATGGTTGGTATTGAAAATGAGATATATCGGTCTAGGTTTTGGTATAGTCCGCATATAACGGTACATCCAGATATTCGGTATTTTGATGATTTTTGTCACATTTTTTTCATGGATTTGTCTCAAAATTGGTATTTGTTGGTCATAATGTGTTCTAGCTCCGGTGGCGAAACTTTGCATGTATAGGTACACATTTTGGTGTAGCCCCCATATGACGGTACCTCCCAATATTCGGTATTTTGATGATTTTTGCCACATTTTTTTACGTATTTGTCTGGAAATTGGTATTTGTGGGTCATAATGGGTTCTAGCTCCGTTGGCGAAACATTGTATGTATATGTCCATGATTTGATATAGCCCCATATAATGGTAACTCCCGATATTCGGTATTTTGATGGTTTTCGCCACATTTCTTCTAATGTTTCCTTTACCCTAAGGTGGAGGGTATTAAAAGTTTGGCCCGGCCGAACTTAATGTTTTTTTTACTTGTTTATTATTCATCTCTTTCTTTCATTACTGTTATAGAATCCCTGAAGTTCGTAGGAATATACTTCATGTTGTGTATCCCACATTTTTCCAGATTTTTAGTAAAGATAATTTTGATTTAACGTTTCGCCCTTTCTACGTTATGGAATTGGTAGCCTTTCTTTGGGACGTTGCTTTTTTGTTATTCCAAAACATTTTCATTCAAGTCGAATTATTGAGATGTTTCACGAAAATCAGTTAAATGGGTAAATGACTTTAAATGACATATTTGCTGTGTTTCTTTTATAATTTTTGTTAATTCCCCATTCCGAAGGCAGTACTAAACAAACTAATTAGTGTAAATTTCATTAATTAAGGTTGGTTGTTCATTTGGTAGTTAATTAAAATACAGGTAATTTCATAGACAATGAAAATTACCAGCATTAAAAAATTATATTTGAAATGGGGATGGTAAGAATTCCTTCAACATTTTTTATACAAATTTACGATTGCATTAAAATATATAAGGCTTTTACCAGAATGCTTGAGTATTTTTTCAATAAAACAAGTAAAAAAGCTGTAAGTTCGGTCGGGCTGAACTTTGAATACCCTCCACCATTTGGAACGAATTGGCAATTAAAAAAAATTCAAATGCTAAACTTGAAAAAAAAAAAAAAAATCGGAGAAAAATGTCGTTAAAATCATCAAAATACCGAATATCGGGAGGTGCCGTTATATGGGGGCTATACAAAGACGTGGACCTGCACAGACAATTCTGTCATAGGCTGTAGTATCCATTACGAACTTCAAATTCCAAATTTGAAACAATTCCTGTGAATAATTTCGCTAATATCTCCAAAATACCGAATATCGGGAGGTGCCGTTATATGGGGGCTATACCGAAACGTGCACCTACTTGGCCCATTTTCAATACCAAATCCCTGCAGACATAATTTACATTTGAGTTAAGTTTTATCAACCTCCATCATTTCGTTTGAGAGCTAGAGTAATTTCCACAGACGGACGGACATCGCTGTACTGATCAAGAATATATATACTTTGTGGGGTCTAAATGTATATTTCGAGGTGTTACAAACGTAATTACAAACTATGTTGTAGGGGGTCGACCATGTGACCATGTGGAGGGGGCCGATCATTTAAAAGCTGAATATAATCCAATGGTCATCCAAAATGCTACACTTCTTTCCTGCAAATTTTTCTAATGCAAAATTCCGTGTCGATTGGTTTCAATTGTGTGATCAGGAATTTTTTTCTGTTTTTGGTTCATTTGAACCGCTAAATATATTGCGATCATCTCCAAAGAAAGATTCCCATCTGTATCTCCAAATTTAGACTCATCTATATGATTTGCTTGTCTACGATATTTGGTTATATTGGTCAACAAAATCAGCATAAAAAAGCCAGAAGTTCGTCTTTTTGTGTATTTTATATTTCTCCTGTAAGTTATTTTCAGCGATTCGGTAGAATGGAAATGTTGTATTTTTTCACACAAAAGTATTGGTCTATTCTACCCGTTGTCCTGAACACTAGCTTCATGCGAGATTCCGTGAACATTTTTAGTTGTTGGTCTATTTCAACCCTTAAATATATTGCGGACATCTTCAAAAACAATACGCGTAGCCTTTTTGAGCCAAACATACCCTCATAAAATTTTTCGTAAAGATCGGACAATAATTGCAATCTGTATATAATAAACCCAACCTGTCTTGTAAGTTAAAAAATATTACAAAACATACACTTCAATATTATAAGTCAAATTAAAACAAGTTAAAAAGCAGTAAGTTAGGTCGGGTCGAACTTTGAATACCCTCCACCATTAGGAACAAATTTGGAAATTTTCAAAAAATAAAATCCTTAAAAAATTATGTTAAAATTTTAAAAATTATATTGAGGTCTATATGACGTGGACCTACATAGGCATTCTTTGTCATAAGCCATTACCATATTCACATTCGAAACTTGAAATAAACGGTTAAGCTAAAATCATCAAAATATGCTATATAGGTAGGTACCGTTATATCGGAGCTATGCGAAGACTTGGACCAGCATAGAAAATTTTCTGTCACAGGCATTTAATACGAACTTCAAATACGACAACTCAAAAAATTTCGGTGGGTATTGTACCTAACATCGTCAAAATACCGAATATAGGGAGGTACTGATGTATGGGCCTATACGAAGACCTGGACCTGTATAGACAATTTTCTGTCAAAGACTGTAGTTCCAATTACGAGCTCTAAATACGAAATTTGAAACAATTCTGGTGAATAATGACGCTAAAATCATCAAAAAATCGAATATTGGGAGGTACCGTTATATGGGGGCTATACGAAGACGTGGACCTGCGCAGACAGTTTTCTGTCTTAGGGTGTAGTATCCATTTCGAACTTCAAATACAAAATTTAAAACAATTCCGAAGACGTGGACCTGCGCAGACAGTTTTCTGTCTTAGGGTGTAGTATCCATTTCGAACTTCAAATACCAAATTTGAAACAATTCCGGTAAATAATGCCGCTATAATCATCAAAATACAGAATATCAGAAGGTACCGTTATATGGCAACTATACGAAAACGTGGACCTACATGGCCCATTTACTAACTTAGCCTGCCTACTGGAAAAATAAACATGTGTACAAAGCTCTAGCCTTCTATCCCAATTCGTTCGAAAGCGTGATTACAACAGACAGACGGACAGACAGACAACGATAAATCGACTTAAATGTTTAAGCTGATCAAGGATATATATACTTTGTTGGGTCTGACATGAGTATTTCGAGGAGTTACAAACGGAATGACAAAGTTAATATACCCTCCATAGTATGGTGGAGGGTATAAAAAATCGTATGCGATAAGAAATGTGAAAAAAATCACAAAATATTATAAAATCTATATTAATACCCTTATTGGCATATTTTTATGCGATTTTTTAAGATTTTATTCTTTTCTGCCAAGAGAGCATTCTGAATTGACAAAATTTCTCAAAATCGGTTCAGCCATTCTTGAGATATAGGCATTCTAGCTAACATCCCCTTCCTTTTTGCATATATTTCGCTATATACATATACGTCCTATATATTTACTATTGGTATCTATGTAACGGTCAGAATCGACCTTTTCGTCTATTTGTGATTTCGCCGTGATTAAAATATTCGCGGCTTAATGTAAAATTTGATTTTTTAACACAAATGTTATGGTCTATTTCACCTACTAAATATTATCCGACGGCAATCAAAATTGGAAGGCTTCTGACCAGCCCTAAGCTCTATCCCCATGTTAACTTCCACGTCCACCTCCCCACCTCCATTTTCAATTTCGTGAGAATCGGCTCGTAATTGCGACCTGTAGCTTTATTAAAAATTAATTGGATAGACAGACGGACATACATAGCTAGATCGACTCAGCTTGGTGAGATAGGAAGATCTATATACTTTTTAGCAACATTTCAAAACTTAGATTGATGTAAATATTTTAAAACTATATAAGTCAATGAAATCCGTCATTAACTAGATGTGTCACTCTTATATTAGGGATTTTGTAGAAAAGTTACTTTCAGAAAAAAAGTATTAGCGGTAGAATAGAAATTTTTGATATTTTTTTAATTGTGATCTGTATTGCGACTGCAAAATCAAAAAAATCAACTTTTTGTCCATTTTTTCCCCCTAGTATTTAGGACCCTTACCTTAACGGTACTTAGAATATATATATATATATATATATATATATATACATATATATATATATATATATATATATATATATATATATATATATATATATATATATAATTTGAAATTTCTTCTATAACCAACAACACTATGGGTTGGGAATGTTTTAGTTTATATATATATATATATATATATACATGTATAACATGGTGGATCTAGGACCAATACGACGAGGCGTTACAATCTTTTTGGGCCAATGAAAACTAAAACATTCCCAACCCATAGCGTTGTTGGTTATAGAAGAAATTTAAAATTTTCCAAATGCTTTTGAACTTACATTGGTTTATACATTTTCTTACAAAATCTGAATCCGGTGATATGGCTCGACATTTCTTTCTCGAATCTAAATTGAAGTCAACATGAACAGAGAACGAAAATACAACGCAAAAACTATCATCACGGAAAATGCTGTTCAATTTGCTTGAATAGAATCCATAATCAGATATAATATTGTACTAAAGATGCCATAAATTGAAAGATATTAAGGCCCAACCCATGAACGTTATTAAATTTCAATCAAAATGGACAGACAAGATCCGCAGCAGATATCTATAAAAAAATCAAGAAACTTATGATACTATTTTTTTTTTGCTTTGTTCTTTCTTCCCTATCAATTTTCCATGCCAATATAAAATATTTTGTAAACTGACATCTTTATTAATTCTATTACGGACGGATCTGAATTGGCTACATGTCTACAAAAGTGTTCGAATCATGTTGGCTGACAAAGCAAATGTCTGTCGGCCCATATAACAACTATACCGACAACAACTGCTACCAAAACATGACATTTGCGGCTACACCCATTCGGTAAAGCGACCAGAGCAAAATAATATAATTATATGTACACCCAGTTACGTACGAGGGTAGAGTGGTCAGTTTAAATTTTATTAATATACACCCTACATAGTATGGAAGGTATACTAAGTTTGTCCTTCCATGTGTAACTTATGGAAATAATGACTTTATATATTGTTGAAATTCTATGCTGATTTATCCAAATCTGAACTCACCTCTGTTGCAATTACGCTAAAGTTCAAACGACTCGCAATATGAAGTAAAAATTTTACACAGAGCTGTCCTTAGGCTGAAGGCAAATCAAGTCCAAAGATGGCATATATTGGCATATATCTGAATTCAAGCGTGTTTCACTTTAAACTTCATTAAGTTTAAAGTGCAACTGTTTTGATAATGCAGTTAAACTTATCAAAAAACCATAATGTGAGTGAGGCCGTGGGTAAATGTGACTAGGATTATCGAAATACCGAATATCTGTGGGTACCGTTATTGTGCGCTTTAGGAAAACATGGACCTATACATATAATGTTTCGCCACCGGAGCTAGAACCCATTATGACCCACAAATACAAATTTTTAGACAAATCCGTGAAAATATGTGGTAAAAATCAATTAAATACCGCATATCGGGAGGTACCATTATATGGGGGCTATACCAATATGTGGACCTATACGTACAATGTTTCGCCACACGAGCAAGAACCCATTATGACCTACAAATACCAATTTTTATACAAATCCGTGGAAAAATGTGGCAAAAATAAACAAAATACCGAATATAGAAAGGTATCGTTATATGGGGCTATACCGAAAAGTCTACCGATATATCTCATTTTCAAGTCTACCGATATATCTCATTTTCAATACCAACCACAATACAAATTGTTCTGCTAAATTTTAACGCTCTACGCTGTATCGTGATTTCAACAGACAGACGGACATGGAATATATATATACTTTATAGGGTATATACGATGAATATCTATGGATGTTACAAACGGAATGACAAAGTTAATATACACTCCTTTCCAAGGTGAAGGGTAAAAAAATGTGAAATTGGTATTTGGGTTTCTTTGAATATAAAAACTGTCAATATTTATGGTTATATAGTCTGTTGTCAACTTCCTTTTATTCCTTCCGTCTCTACAAAAGCTCAACTTTTCAAAATATTCAAACAAAGTCGAATTCATGCCATAGTCTTTTCTTTCAGTCAAAAATTTTTCTGTGTAGATTCCACCAAAAGTGAAGAAAATAATACAGAATATTTCACAAATTTATATTTTAATGTTGACAACAAAAATGTCATTAAAATTGAAATATTGCTCTTGTCATTCCTCAAAATGTAAATTTTCCACTCCATGAAGTATATATATTGTATATCAGCATACAATTCTATGTCGATAAAGCGATGTCCGTATGTCCTTCTGTCTGTCCTTCTGTGGAAAGCCCTCTAACTTCTGTACGAAATTAAGTAGGTTGATAAACTTTTACTCTTATGTGCGTTAGGTCTGCAGGACTTGTGGTATTGAAAATGGGATATGTGGGTTCAAGTTTTGGATGCATGGCCTACATAAAAGTACCGACAAATGTAAGCCTTTTTTATACCCTCCACCATACATAGTATGGAGGGTATATTAAGTTCGTCATTCCGTTTGTAACTCATCGAAATAATCATTTTAAACCCAACAAAGTGTATATATTCTTGATCAGAGTAAAATTCTAAGACGATTTAGCCCGTCTGTTGCAATCACGCTACAGTCTAAACGAACTTAGATAGGAAGCTAAAATTTTGCACAGATCTCTCTTTTGTCTGCAGGCAGGTCAAGTTCGAAGATGGGCTATATCGGATAACGATATCGTATAGCCCCCATATAACGGTACCCTCCGATATTCGGTATTTTGAAGATGTAAGCCACATTTTTCAATGGAATTGTCTGAAAATTCACATAAGTAGTTCCTTGTGAATACTTTTCCCCCTGAGAGAGAATTGTTTATATAGGTCCACGATATCGTATATCCCCCATATAACGGTACCCCCGATATTCGGTATTTTGATAACTTTAACCACATTTTTAAACGGAATTGTCTGAAAATCAACACAAGGAGTTATATGTGGTCACTTTATACCTAAGCACAGTATTATCTATAAGGTCCATGATATCGTATAGCCCCCATATAACGGTAGCCCCGATATTCGGTATTTTGATGATTTTAGCCACATTTTTCAACCGAAGTTGTACACAAGGGGTTTTTTGTGAGCACTTTACCCTCCGACAGAGAATTCTTTATATAGGTTAATGATCTCGTATAGCACCCATATAACGGTACCGCCGATATTCGGTATTTTGATGATTTTGGCCACATTTTCAAATCGTATTGTCTGGAAATCCACACAAGGAGTTCTTTGTGAGCACTTTACCCCCTGAAAGGGAATTGTCTATATGGGTCTGTAATGTCGTATATCCCCCATATAACGATACCCCCCGATATTCAGTAGTTTGATGATTTTAGCCACCTTTTCCAATGGAATTATCTGAAAATCCACAAAAGGAGTTCCTTGTGAGTACTTTACACCCAGACATAGATTTGTCTTAATAGGTTCACAATATCATATATACCCCCATATATCGGCACCTTCCTATATTAGATGTTGTAAAGTTTTAAAATAAAATTTAATGGATTTTATTTTTTTGAAAATTTTCTAATTCCTTCCAAATGATGGAGGGTATTCAAAGTTCGGCCTGGCCGAACTTACTGCTGTTTTACTTGTTTGTATTCTGGTCATAATTTTAAACCGAATTTGCTGTAAATTGGCAGCTTGTGTGTTTCCATTACGTTAGACTGATTTATAATATTGTATTATACCCAGGAATTGTATCAAATTCCGTATTTGAAGTTCCTAATAGGTACTACAGCCCATGACAGAAAATTGCATATTCAAGTCCAGGTTTTCTTATAGCCCCCATATAATAGTACATCCCTATATTCGGTATTTTGATGATATTAGAGACACTATTCACCGGAATTGATTCAAGTTTCGTATTTGAATATCAAAGGTACTCATATGACCCATATGACACCCCTATATTCGGGGTGTTTTGACAACAAAATAAGAAAGCAGCGGCTATACCGTGCCACACTTCAAGTACAGCTTGGATCAAACAAAATCAAAGTCAAATCATGTACTGAGGGTATATATCTGACGACAAACCAACTGATACTTTCTAAGTCGTTTTTCCGAAACTTTTAAATCTACTCTCAAATTTTAATCTGATTCTCGGAACCTGAAACACTCGTACTGTTTTTATTAATTGAAAAGTTAATTAAAAGCGCTAAAAGTTACACATGCCACCGACATTCTCGCCGCAGGCTCTAAAATGTTTTTGTTGCATAAAGAAGAAAAGAAACTGACAAACAACAACGGTAGTGGTAGCAGAAACATGGAACTTGTTTTATGTTTTCGACTTCTTTAGGCATTAAAAAAGAGCAAAAACAAGAGGAAAATAAACCTGGGAAAACAAAGTTAGCTGTCTAAAGATCCATATTCTTTGTGGTTTTTGGCGAGAACCAGTCGTCTTTTCACAAAGACCCATAAACAACGGCAGTTGGTTAAAATGAAAATGTATGTGCGTCTTAAATATGAAGACATATTCCGCTGTCTCGCCATTAAAATAAAACCCCTCTCTTTAGATGCAGTGTCTTTCTCAGTCACTGATACTACTCCAAGCTCATAAGAACCAAAAAAATACTTTGCAAAAAATCAATTTTTATGTTTCAAGTAAGTCATAAAATACTTTTCAATATTAATTTTGAGAACTTGAAGAATGACGGAATAATTTTATTATTTCTGGGTTTTTTCAATATTGATTGATATTTTGTTAATCATGATAAAATTCAAAATAAAGTTCATTACGGCCACAATGTAACGTACATTGAAATCGAACCCTGTACGCATCATTATAGGAGAGGACAGCGTTAATAGATATATTCTTGTTAAGAATCGACGGAGCAACGGAAGCAAACGGAAGGTAAGCGATTGCGGAATTTTTGAAAAACGTAATTTATCCATTATTAAATAATTGTTTTCACTCTTTAAAAACTCTTATGATGAATTCGGAGATCTAAATTGAATGTGAAGCGCAGAAGACATAACAACGGATCGAAAAAGCGGATTCACCCCATCAATCAAACATATTTAACGTGTTACATAAGTTTGACAGACAACTTTAAATTCAAAGAATTGGAGCCAAGAAACCCCCATAACAAGTAAGAACATGTAGGAAGGGATCAGTCGGGTTTGTGGGCAAATATATCCCCTTAATCTATGTCTCTTTGTTGAAATATATTTAAAATAATGTTATCATTATTTAAATATTGTCCCTTTTTTAGAGAAGGAAACGCACTTGACTTAAGTCAGATATAAATATAACGACTACTTCATCCTCCAATAAAAATATGAGTATGAATAAAACCGATTTATTCCATATTCACACTTTATCCCATACCGATAAACACATTGAGATGTGTATCTTTATATGAGGAACCCCCGATGTTGTCTATTTTCTCCTATAACCTAAGCCTGATTTAAATATATTGTTTTGAAAAAGTTTTAACTGATACCCCCATTGCTTTTAATTAAAAGTATTGGCCTTTGTGAGGAGGGTACCAGTTGGAATGGGTCGAGTTTTTCCATCACCGAACTCGATGTCAGTTTGATAGAAATATTAGGTTGGTCCGAATTCTACATTAATATCTTTAAAATTAGCCGACTCTCGGCCATACTATGCAGCATATAAGAAGATAGTCTTTCTTTTTGTGAGTCCTCGAAACGAGCATTTTTGACACCGGTAGGTACATATATTCTAGATCAACATAAAATTTTATTTCGATTAGTAATGTTCATCTGCCACAGTTTCCGAAAACAGTCAAGTAGTTTGAAAAAAATTGCAGAATTGAAAATGGGCCACATATGTCCACCTCTTAATGAATCCCCATATACCGGTACTGCTCGACTTAAGATTTTTTTTGTTTTAATCATGGTTTTTTACCGTACATTGTACATTGCCGACTGTGTTTCCAGTATGCGGGAAACATCCATGCAACGGCTATACGATATTGTGGACCTATATAAACAATTCTCTTCCAGAGGGTAAAATACTCGAACAGAACTGCTTGTGTAGAATTTCAGACAATTCCGGCCGAACTTACTGCTTTTTAACTTGTTTGTTACTATACTTCTAAATTTACCTCTAAATAAGTTTATCATGAATGTCTTAACACAAATCTATTTGCATGTTTCATTTTTTGGGAAAAATTATATATTCGTAGTGGAACAACAAAACAAATTCATGATGAATTCATCAAGCAATCACAAATAAGTATTAAAACATAGTAGAATTGCACCGAAATAATGCAGAGGTAAAATAACAATTCAATTAACTGGATGCATACGCCAGACAATAAAAGATGTTGATGGGCTGCCTTTTCACAATCGGACTAAACTGGTTTGTTATACTGATAGTTAGTAAAGGATATGATATGACTGTCAGTTTGTTTTCTTCATTGTCCGACTACCAAATTGATTCTTTTTCACTTTTATTTTTTACCAAGGTTAATAAGCAGTTTCCTGCTGTTTGCGAAATGTGCATTTTGATGTTTATTAATCGTTTTGTCGGTTGTCTTTTCATTTCATTTGAAATTGAGAGATTGGTGGATATTTCCTTTTGTTGCCACATTATGAATTTCAGATTTTTAATTTTTATTTGGGAAATAAACACATTCTGTTGAAACTTGGTATTCGATCATTATGTATTTCTATAACATCCTCCATTTTATGGAGAGTATATTAACTTTGTCATCCCGTTTGTTACTCCTCGAAATACTCATGATAGACCCTACAGAGAATATATTCTGGATCGTAGCAAAATTATGAGGCGATTTAGCGATGTTCTTCTGTCTGTTGTAATCACGCTATCATTCGAACGAGTTGCACATGTGTGTATTTTCCCAGTAGGCAGGTTAAGTTCGCAAATGAGCAATGTCTGTCCACGTTTTCGAATAGCCCCCACATAACGGTACATCCCGATATTCGGGATTTTACCGACATTATTCACCGGAATAAATTTCGTAATTAAAAACAAGTAAAAAAAGCTGTAAGTTCGGCCGGGCCGATCTTTGAATATCCTCCACCATTTGGTATAAATTTGGCAATTTTCAAAATAATAAAATCCGTTTAAAATTAAAATCTTAAAAATACCGAATGTAGCCGTATATTAGGGTCTATACGACGACGTGGACCTGCATAGGCAACTTTTGTCATAAGCTATTACAATATTCAAATGCGAAACTTGAAATAAATCTGTTTATATTATAGCTAAAATCATCAAATAGGTAGGTACCATGGGGGTTATAAAAAGTAGACCTGCACAAATAATTTTTTGGCATAGGCTGAAATAATTCTGGTAAATAATGTTGCTAAAATCATTAAAATACCGAATATAGGGAGGTACCGTTATATGGGGGCTATACGAAGACGTGGATCTGTACAGACAATTTTCTGTCATAGGCTGTAGTTTTTATTATGAACTTAAACTATCAAATTTGAAATAGTTCAGGTAAATAATGTCTTTAAAATCATTAAAATACCCAATATCGGGAGGTACCGTCATATGGGGCTATAGGAAGACGGGGACCTACATGGCTCATTTTCTGTCTCAGGCTGAAATATCCATTACGAACTTCAAATACCAATTTTTAAATAATTCCGGTAAATAATGTCGCTGTCGGGCCCGGCTGAACTGAAGTGTTTTCTCGTTTCTGTTGAGTTAAGTGGCATCAGTTTTGTATCTAAAATGTATGACATATATTTAAGTGGTTGCTAAAAGATACAGCTAAGTTTGACCGGGTCGAAATTTTTATACCCTATACAATTTGGAAGGAACTTGGGAAATGTAAAAGAAATCCGTTAAAATGAATATAATTTCAAAAATTCCGAATATCAGGTTTACTGTTATATGGGACTATACGAAAGCATGGACCTCCACAGCCAATCTGGAGGAGAAGATGGTGCACATTATGAACTCCAAGCACGAAGCTTAAAATACTTCGGTTAAAAATGTAGCTAAAATCATCAATATACTAAGATTAGGAGGTACCGTTTTATGGGGCCTAATCGAAGACGTGCACAAACCATTATAATACCGAATATATGGAGGTATTATATGGGGCATTTACGAAAACGTGAACCTCTACAGCCAATCATCTGCGAATGCCCCATATAACGGTACCTATTGAGAGCTGTCCGAAGATGTGGACATATTATCTTTCAATTTTCTTTCATAATAGGTAGTATACATTAAATACTCCAAATACACAATTTCAACAAATTCTGGAGAAGAGTGTGACACATGCGTGTCCAATTCGTATCGTAGAGAATCGCTGACTTCTGTCGTACCAGAAGGAGTAGAGCGATATATACTATCTTAACAGCATATCTTATGTTAGTAGAAATAATAGGATGTGTGAAAAATGAAGGGAACCCGGATGCTTGTTTCGAATTTGATGATCCTTTTGGTTATTCAAAACTTTGACCCTTTGTGGGCGATGTACCAAAAGGAGTGGACCGATATATTCCATCTTCACACCAGACCTTGGGTTAATAAAAGTATTGGGATGTGTGTAATATGAAGATAATCGGACTATTGTATCTCATGTTATAATATTTATAATTATTCAGAAGTTTGGCACTTAGTGAGGGAGGTACTTGATAGAGTGGGCCGATATTGTCTATTAGCTGCAAAAATTAGGATTTGCAAAATTTTAAGCAAAATCGAATCCTTTCTCTTTCTGTGTCGTCAAATATTTTCTGAACCGATATTGCCCATTTTCGAACTCGATCTAAGTTTGATAATAATATTACGATGTACCAAGTTTGGATCAAATCGGATACTCTCTTCGAGAATTATCGTGCGCACCAGCCAGTCAGACGGACGGACGGACGGACATCGCTAGATCTACTCCAAATATCCTTGGTCCACAGAGAGCTAGGATCTAAAACCGTTATTTCGATGAGGCACGTTTTAGCCGTATCAAATGATATCCATATGGCTGAGGGTATAAAAATAACGAAGAGAACTTAAAGTATGTATAACACTTTCTGACAGAGAGTTTCTTAAAACCATAACCCAACTTAGTTATCTGCAAAGAACACAAATTGCTTACTATTACAGTAATGGCGACCATATTATCACCTGGGAACCGAGAACGTTTCGTATCAGCATGAGGTCACACCCATGCCCAACCGTACCTTTAAGAAACTGATGATGCCTTTTGTTGTTCCACTTACACTTACCTACCTACCTTCGAACACAACCAACCCTTGATGTCTATATTTGTTTCCACTTAAGTGAAATTGATGCAAACTTAAAAACACTTACAGGTGGCGGCCTTCTTTGAGTTTCTTCCGTCCAGCAAATTAGATTGTCTCGGTGTTTGTTTGCTCTGGAAGCGGTTGAAGTGATTGTCGGAGAAGCAGTCGCTGCCGCTAACATGAATGCACACGATGCTCGGCAAAAAAAATCATTTTGCAAAATGAGCCTTCGTTCGTAAGCAGGGATCAGAAATGGCATCACATGTGCCACATTGCGTGTTGAGATGGCGTAAACATGTTTTAGATGTTTGCAACTGTCCGGCTTGTTGCAAAGACCAAAGAAATTAATCGTCAACGCAAAGTTGTCATTTGTGACGATAAAATACAACAACTCAATCATGGTCCATGAAAGTGTTGTAAACAATTTATTTTGACGGTATCTCTTATACGCGATTTTGTACGAATGAAAAGTGCGATGAAAATTGATAACATTATTACTGGGTAAATGTTTTAATATCAGTCCCATAAATGGAGAATGACCATGAACACCAGAAACTCCATTCGCCGTAGGTGAATATAGGTATGTCAGGAAGCATTACTCTCAAGGTGAGAATACATAAAACGCTTTTCTGACTGGCTTAAGTCATCGGCTGGCTTCTTTGTAGAGGAACAAAGAAGTTTCAGGTTGACTTAGTTCGAGTTTGATCCTAAGCTCCTTTGTTCCTTTCCGAAGCAGCCAGCTGATGACTTAAGTCAGCCAAAACCAGTAAAGAAAGTCGTAAAGTCGGGCGGGGCCGACTTTATGATACCCTTCACCACTTTGCTAATTTAGTTGAGCTCCACAAAACAATTAAAAATGTTTATGGGAGAATTCAATCATACACGCAATGATTATAATTATAATTTAAAATTCAAAGGACTAAATATGCCGAAGCATTTGTTTCTTTTAAATTCGGACTTGTATTGCCCATTTGGTGCGAAATTAATTTGAAATCGGATAAAAATATGTATGGGAGCTACATCCAAATCTGAACCGATCTCGATAAAATTTAGCAAAGGTATTTCTGAGCTGTATTTGTTATATTACCCTGAATATCGTTGTTACGGAGTGCATATTACGGCTGTGAGTAACAAATACAACAAATCGGATGAACAATATGTATGGGAGCTATAGCTATATCTGAACCGATCTTCACCAAATTTGGCATACTACCTTCTAGACTCAATTCGGTCGTATGTGCCAAATTCCATCCCATTTGGACACATATTAGACGTTTGGTGCACAATAAAAATTAATCGGACGAAGTTATATATGGAAGCTATATCCAAATCTGAAACGATCTCGATAAAATTTAGCAAAGGTATTTCTGAGCTGCATTTGATATATTTCCCCAAATATTGTGGGAGCTATAGCTATATCTGAACCGATTTCGATCAAATTTGGCATGCTATTCAGGCCTAATTTGGTTGTATGTGCAAAATTCCATACTATTCGGGCTGATATTACACGTTTGGTGCACAATAAAAGGCAAATCGGACGAAGATATATATGGAAGATATATCTAAATTTTTACCGATTATCTCCAATTTCAATAGGGTTCGTCCTTGGGCCAAAGAAATGTTGTTTGGAAAATTTGATCTCAATCGAATAATATATGCGACCTGCATTTTGTTTACAAGAATACATGGACAGACGGACGGACGGACAGACGAACTGACATGCATAAATCAACTCAGAAGATGATTCTATGCAGATCATCAAAAGGAACTATGGGTCTATCTCGTTTCCTTTTGTCTGTTACAAACAAATGCACAAAGACATAATACCCTGACCAACTTGTGGTGTAGGGTATATGTATTCTCAACTTTATGTATTCAGAACCTAGGACCTAGTTTAGAATTTTTTTCGATGTTATAAAGTGAACCGATTTTCTCTGGTGAAAAATTGTACAGTCTTGAAGTTCTGGAACAGATCATTAACTTACAATTTGCATTTTGTAAAAAGTGTAAAGGAAAAGTAAAAAGCCCACAACACAACTGAATTTTAGAAATCTACACAAACAGCATGTAGCACAGAAGCAGTAAAACGTAATGACTTCTTTAAGTAGAGCAGAAGCAGATATAGGTATCAGGAAGATATAAAGTCAAAAGAAATATATATTGGCAATTAAATCGCGTTGCACATTTACACGATATTATTATGATCACATAAAAGTGTGACATAAAACATTTTGATGTGGGAATGTTTTGCGTTGGAGTATCAAGTGGATTTAATGATGATCCACGCAATGTTTGTTTGTTGAAAACAAGATACTGCCCACATTATAGGAGTAAAGCTTTGAAATTTGGCAAATTTGTTTCCAATATGTCCAGGATAATTAATGGTACTTCGCGATTTACCGAAGATGCTATTATAACATACACCACAAATAGAAATATTCGTGGAAGACCACATAAGGCATATACAGATCAGTTTAGATTTGTTCAAATTGGACATCTTTGGCACGAATTATGGCCTTGAAACGGTCAATGAAATCATCACACGCTGCCTGAATGTTGCTCTGCGGTATTTTGGCCCATTCCTTGCTTTCTGGAAAATTCTCACCAAAATGCTTTTGTACGCTTGTAAACAATATAATGAGCTGTCACTTGAATAATTTTAACAGTTGTCGGACGAGTGGCTTAGAAATGGCAGCAGTCTGAAGTTGGTTGCAGTTTTTTCATCTCACCCTGTATGTTTCATCCGATTTGGATTGTAAGTCCCCCCGACTTTTGACTATTCCTTACTGATTTTCGTTTTCATCACCGATAATTCTAAATTGCGATAATCAGACCAGCCGTTATAATCGTAGTAACTAACATCACTTTGTTTTATGTTTGTTTATATTTAATATAAGACGTGACCAGTTTCTCTGTCCCCAAATAAATCCTTGGGGTTGAGGGAGAATCAAGAATGTCTCGTATACTAATTTTCAAAATGATAATGTTTTGGCAATTAATTAGCATAACAAGTGGAGAAAGATGTAAATGTTTATAAGTGCGGTTGTAAGATTTAGAAGACTTTCCAAGAGAATTTTAGTTTTATTTAATTCTTTGGTTCCTCTTCTATTGAGCTTACGATCTCGTCACTTGGGTAAAAAAATGTTTTTGTCATAGAAGTTATTTTAAAATAACTTCTGGGGAGAATATCCCAGACAAAAACAAGGGAACTGATGAGGATTGGTGGCTCTTTCCGAAACCTAGGTATTCCCTGCCTTACCCCCTGGTAAACATTACCATCGTTCTCCACTAATAAACAAACGTTGTTTTTATAAAAACAACAATAAAGGGATAAAGCCAGACCATTTTGCAACAACAAAATACTACGGTATCCCGAACAAACAAGCCACATTGTTCTATTAAAAGACAAGGCACGGTCGACGAAGGGGTTTTTGTTGTAACAGACAAAACCAACTTACATGGTTATGCTACTTCGTTCAGGCTGAACGAAAGCATAACAAGTGGAGAAAGATGTAAATGTTTATAAGTGCGGTTGTAAGATTTAGAAGACTTTCCAAGAGAATTTTAGTTTTATTTAATTCTTTGGTTCCTCTTCTATTGAGCTTACGATCTCGTCACTTGGGTAAAAAAATGTTTTTTTGGCTGGGGAGAATATCCCAGACAAAAACAAGGGAACTGATGAGGATTGGTGGCTCTTTCCGAAACCTAGGTATTCCCTGCCTTACCCCCTGGTAAACATTACCATCGTTCTCCACTAATAAACAAACGTTGTTTTTATAAAAACAACAATAAAGGGATAAAGCCAGACCATTTTGCAACAACAAAAAAGAATTTAAGGTAATTCGAGAAAATTATGCGTTGAAGCGGGTGTGGTCCAATTTTGGTTAAATAAAAGTTTATGACGAACGTTTGGAAAAAATCCAAAAGGTATATAATGTTTGATACGGTCAAAACGTGCCTAAAAGAAATAACGGTTTCAAACCCTAGGCCTCTATGGACCAAAACCGTTTCAGGACTTTTGGAGTCGATCTAGCGATGTCCGTCCGTTCGTCCATCTTTCTGGCTGGCTGGATAGTGCGCACGATAACTCTCGAAGGGCGTATCCGATTTGGTACATCGTAATATTTTTACCAAACTTCGATCGAGTTCGGAGATAGGCAATATCCCTTCACTCCTTATAGTACCTCCCCCACAAATTTTCAAAAAAAAAAAAATAAATTTTCTATACAGAAAGAGAAACGATAATCCTAATAATCCTTTGCAAATCCTAATATTTGTTTCAATGCTAGGTCAGCTGCACTATACAATATCGTTCCACTCCATCAAGTACACCCCCCCCCCCCCAAAGGGTCAAAATTTTGCATAATTAAAACTTTTATAAAATGTGATGTAAGAGTCCGTTTGTCATAAAATTTGAGACATCCCAATATTTTTATTAACCCAAGGTCTGGTGTTAAGATAGAACACATTGATTCACTCCTTCAAGTACCTCCCCCACAAAGGGTCAACATTTGCCAACCCCTTCTGGTCACGCACAAAGGGACACATTTTCTAATACTTATATCTTATCTCAAGGCTGGGGGTATACATCTGCCGGCAAAACCCACTTGTTCTGAATTATAAAACGACGACAATTGCCGCCTGGAACAATTTAATCACGTCACGTCCAAATATTTTTATTTTTACGCTTTAAAGACATATGTAGTGATGGGGGTCAACTATCATCACCAGTTGTTTAGCTTGTTGCCGATGTTGCTTCGCAGGAGTTGAGGCTACGTTAATAAGAAATTAATGTCTTGATCATATTCGATCGTTATGTAAATCAATCAGGCAAACTACACCTTAGGGGCTTCGCACAACAATTATACCCTACTCGTTACAAGTTGAAAGCAAATGTGTGTCTGTTAGCTATGTTAGAGATTTCATTTTTTAATTATCTTGAGAAATGGTTGTTTATCGGCCTTTTTATTTGATTTATAAATAATAAGATTTTTTCGAGCTTTAGGCCATTTTCGGATTTATTTTATTGATTACAATAATATGTTCCCAATATTTCGCAATTATCAAATTGCATCTTCAGGGGCAATCTATTTTAGAAAACATAATTATTAGTATCACAGCATTTTGTTATGGGCACAATTATTTTCCAAAAAAGAGATTTCTTACATTTATATAAAATTGTCAGATTTACTTAACAGCTAATGTAGTTTTTACTACCATTGTCTGGTGTTATTATTGCACTGATTATTTCTACGTATTGCACGATCTCTTCTTTGTCAAGTGTCGATAACAATAAGCTGCATTATCGGTGTCGCTTTTGTAATTGATCTTTTTGTTTGTTGGTATGTTATTTATATGCAGCATCTCCAATGTTAACCTTCTGTTGTAGTTGTTCTCCGCCTGTAATACTCGTATTTTGTCAAAGTTTGGTATGTGGTTGTTAAGTTTACAGTGTTCCGCAAGTGCTGTTTTTTGAATATTGTTTTGGCTCCTTAATTTAATGTCTGATTTATGTCCCGATATTCTAGTTTTTAATTTGTTTTTTGTGGTACCAACATATATTTTTCCACATTTTTCGTCTTTTGTTCCATCACATTCAATGCTATATATTACATTGTGTCTCTCACTTAACGGAAATATTCTAAAAAATCTGACCAAAAACTCCAAATACAATGTAAGTGACTCGATGCAATTTAGAGATAAGATTAAAAACTTGACGATTAAAGACGAAGAGCAGATGGTCTCATTTGATGTTGTGTCACTTTTTCCAAGTATACCTGTGGACCTGGGACTAGAAATAATAGAGAAAAGATGGAACGAAATTGAGGAATACACCAATATGTCAAAGAGCTTATTTTTAAGTATTCTAAAGTTTTGTATTAAAGATAATCGATATTTTCAATATGAGGGCAGAATATACAAACAAAAGAAAGGACTACCTATGGGTTCACCAGCTTCTCCGATTGTAGCTGATATAGTGATGGAGAAACTACTTGACACCTGCATGGAAAAACTTAAGACGAAACCTGTGATATTAACAAAGTATGTAGACGATTTATTTATGATTGTTGGGGAAAATGCAATACAAGAAACATTGACGACTTTCAATAATTTCAACAAAAATATTAAATTTACCATTGAAAAGGAGCATAATGGTTCCATCCCATATCTGGACACACTTGTAATGAGAAAGGACAATAAAATAGAAATGAACTGGTATCAAAAACCGATGGCATCGAGTCGCATATTAAATTTCCACTCGAAACATCCAAAACAAATGGTTATTAACACAGGTAGGAATCTTATAAACAGAATATTGAATATTAGCGACCATAAATTCCACGAAACTAATAAAAACAAAATACGAAAAATACTGTCCAAAAACTGTTTTCCAAAATTATTAATTGAAAAATTAATAAATGAATATAATATACCGAAATCTAAGGACAAATCTCAAGAAAAATATTACAAATCAATGATTTATATTCCTGGATTATCTGAGAGATTCCAAAATTCCGATTTATATGACAAGGATAAACTGCAAATAGCAACACGGACAAACAATACACTAAAAAGTTTATTTACTAATACCAAAAGTAGAATTCCGTTAAGTGAGAGACACAATGTAATATATAGCATTGAATGTGATGGAACAAAAGACGAAAAATGTGGAAAAATATATGTTGGTACCACAAAAAACAAATTAAAAACTAGAATATCGGGACATAAATCAGACATTAAATTAAGGAGCCAAAACAATATTCAAAAAACAGCACTTGCGGAACACTGTAAACTTAACAACCACATACCAAACTTTGACAAAATACGAGTATTACAGGCGGAGAACAACTACAACAGAAGGTTAACATTGGAGATGCTGCATATAAATAACATACCAACAAACAAAAAGATCAATTACAAAAGCGACACCGATAATGCAGCTTATTGTTATCGACACTTGACAAAGAAGAGATCGTGCAATACGTAGAAATAATCAGTGCAATAATAACACCAGACAATGGTAGTAAAAACTACATTAGCTGTTAAGTAAATCTGACAATTTTATATAAATGTAAGAAATCTCTTTTTTGGAAAATAATTGTGCCCATAACAAAATGCTGTGATACTAATAATTATGTTTTCTAAAATAGATTGCCCCTGAAGATGCAATTTGATAATTGCGAAATATTGGGAACATATTATTGTAATCAATAAAATAAATCCGAAAATGGCCTAAAGCTCGAAAAAATCTTATTATTTATAGATTTCATTTTTTTTCAACTTTTGTAGTTGAGTTTTCTTATATTTTCTGTAGGATTAAATGGTCATAAGACATTACGAGTGATCATAACAAGTTTTCAAATATTTGGGACGTTTATATTTGAAAACTAGGAAATAATAATAAAAAATTCATGTAAGACCTTAAAACACCCTTCACATGGCAAACTATCTCACCAACTATCTTAGAATGTAAGTACTCCAGTAAAACTGCCACTACTTAAATTCTAAGCGGTAGTCGTTATACTTTTAAGCACTAGAATCGATAAAAAATGTATCAATCGTCCTCACACTATGCCTCTCGTTACGTGTTATGATAATATTAAAATATATTGCCTGGCAATTTTTTATACCCTCTGCCATATGGCTCCAGAGGGTATATATCATTTCATACGGCCAAAAGGTGCCTCATCGAAATAACGGTTTTAGAACCTAGGTGTCTTTGGACCAAATCCGTTTCAGGAGATTTAGAGTCGATCTAGGGGTGTCCGTTCGTTCGTCTGGCTAACGCGATAACTCACGAAGAGAGTCTCTGACTTGATCCAAATTACGTAACATTATTGTCAAACTTAGGTCGAGTTCGGAGAAGGGCAACATCGGTCCACTCCTTCTAGTACCTCAAAAAATTCTCTTTGAATTTCACACATCTCTATATTTACAAGACAAGATCTGGTGTGAAGATACTTCTTCACTTATTCTGGCACCTTTCCCACAAAGGGTCGACATTTGCGAAAAAGAGGAGCGCGATTATCTTCAAATTTCACACATCGAAATACTTTTATTGACAAAATATCTCATTTGAAGATGGAATTTATTGGACAACTCCTTCTGGTACCTACCCACAATGGGTCAACACGAAATGTACAGATGTACATCTCAATATTTCTATCAACACAAGATCTGTTGTAAAGATGGGGGATATCGACCCACTCCTTCTGTTACCTCACCGCAAAGGTTCAAAATTTTGAATAATTAAAACGATCATAAAATATAAAATAAGCATCCGATTAATTCTAAGCTTTACACATTCCAATATTTCCACTAGCACAAGATCCGGTGTTAGGATGAAATATATCGGTTCCCGGTTAGTAGTGGTGAAAATAACACGTGTAATATAGAAATGTTTGCAGCAAATGCGCAGTATGTAGTTTGAACTACAAACCATAAGGTTGCGAGTTTAATACCAGCAGCAAAAAAGTGGAAAAGCAGAGTACTTAGTATTTCCTGAGGAGTTGGTCACTACGAATTTAATGCTCCCTCGATTGCATTTAGTACAAAAATTCCCAATTTATTAGGAATCCCTACATTGTATTTTATATGAAACATGTTCTCAAATTAAATCCCTAACTTGGACAGGTTTACAAACTCGCAATGGAATCGTTAATTTTTTTAGAGGAAAAAAATAAAGAGACATTAAAATTTGTAGACATGCAACATCAATGAAGAAAGACAAACTGGCATGCAACAATTTAAACAGCCTATTGATTTGCTGATGTATCAGCAGTCCAACTGCTCTGCAAAGTGTTTCAAAAGAGAAAATTATTAAAATAAGAATTTTAATAAGAAATTATATTATAATGAACAAGTAAATTTTGGTAATTTTTGGAAGTAGTTACAAAATAGCAATATATCCTATGTTACATACTATTGAGGGTCCATTAACTTTGTTATTCCATTTGTAACTCCACGAAAGACTTATGTTAGACCCAACAAATTTTATATTTTTATAAGTTTCGTTTGTCTACTGTAATCAGGCTATCTTTCGAACGAACTGATTTCGATATTCTGATGACATACGGTATCTGATTATTTTTGTATATTTTTCAAGATAATCTCTTAAAATTCGGTATGCTATTAATAATAACTTTAAAACTCTTACTAAAATCTACATTACAGTACACAGAATTGAAATCAGCATACATATTACTAAGAGGTTCACCCATAGAATAATTTGTGTGTGGAAAATCGGTGTATAAAAACACTGTGCAACACAAAAAAAAAACAGGGCCGAACTTTGAATACCCTCCACCATTTGTTACAAATTTGGAAATTTTCAAAAAAATAAAATGCGTTAAAAATTCTGTTAAAATCTTAAAAACACCGAATATAGCCGTATATTAGGGTCTATACGACGACGTGGACCTGCATAGGCAATTATTGTAATAAGCTGTTACAATATTCAAATGCAAAACTTAAAAAAATCTGTTTATTATGTAGCTAAAATCATCAAAATACAGAATATAGGGAGGTATCATGGGGATTATAAAACGTGGACCTGCACAGACAATTTCCTGTCATAGGCTGTAGTATTTATTACGAACTTCAAATACCAAATCATCAAATACCGCATATCGGTAGGTACCATTATATGACTATATGAAGACGTGGGTCTTCAATGCCAAAAGTCCTGCAGACACAATACACATTTGAGTAAATTTTTATCAACTTCCTTCATTTCGTTCGGAATCTAGAGTGATTTCCACAGACGGACGGACATTGCTAAATCGACATAGAATTTTATGCTGATCAAGAATATATATTCTTTGTGGGGTCTAAAATGTATATTTCGAGGTGTTACAATCGGAATGACAAACTTTATATATTCTCCATACTATGGTGGAGGGTATAAAAAGACGACACGTGTATCTGCATTTTAAAATCTTTCATCACGTAGCAACCTAAATGGATGGGGTAAATTCTCCCTCCCCCAAGGATCCTGACAATCCGTGCGTTTTCAAATGTAACCCTCGAGCTAGTCACCAAACGGGTATTTTTGGTCCTTGTTTCAAATATGGTTAAAAACTCCTTTTAAATCGTAGCAAGTCAAAATGTTCAATTAAATTATTTGTCATAATAATACCATGGTCCTAGAAGATATTAAGAGTATAATTCTTGCCGAAACAGCGTACTTTGTGTGAGTTTGTCCAAAAAAGCACTATTTAAGAAGTATGACACCAAAGACAAAAATATTATTCAACATATTTTACTATAAGTCATCAAAGAAAGGAAATCTTATGTGTTTGTTTTCTCTTTCGAGACGAGCTTAATGATCTGAAATTTGCAGTGAAAAGGAATTTGTAGTGAAAAGGATTTTTTGTCCACAACAAAAAAATCCATCACTACAAAAACAAAACTTTGCTGTGAAAAAGATCTGCCAATAGAACTTGAGTCGAACCTGGAGAGTTTCTAGTGTATAATTCGCATATGCTAATTGGCAGTAAGTTCGAAATATATACTACTACCAACGGCGAAACGCGTCGCATAGTGGTGAGTGTGTGATAGTGTCTATCTGGCTTTCCTTTTCACTGCAAATTTCAGATCATTAAGCTCGTCTCGAAAGAGAAAACAAACACATAAATCATAAAACATATGATCTTCGCCTTAACAAGGCAAAACTCAATCTTTATTTCCATTGTATGCCAAAATACATTTGCATCAAATTTCAAAAAAAAAAAAAAAAAAAAAGATCTAAAAAATATATATTGACTCGTATACTATGGGTTGCACAATTATTATTATTATTATATTTTATATTTTATATATATTATATTCCCTGTAAACATAATATTTGTATTAGTGGAAATATTGGAATTTGTGAAACTTAGAATGAATTGGATGCTTATGTCTTTTTTATGATCGTTTGGGTTGTCTACATTTAAACCCTTTGTGGGTAAGGTACTCGATGGTGTGGTCCTGTATATTCCATCTTCACATCAAATCTTGTTTTGATAGAAATATTGAGATATGTGAATTTTTTAGAGAATGGATACTTATAATTGTTTGGGTTATGGGGAGGCACCAGAAGGAGTAGGCTGATATCTATCATTTTCACAACAAATCGTCTGTTTATATAACTATTCAGATGTACCATTGTTTGGAAAAATTGCAAAAATCTAATGATTCTTTCTGGTTTTATAATGTAAATTATTTTGTTGTTTCAAAATAGTCAGGCTTAATCCCATTATTGTTCTTTTTATAAAAACCACGTTTGTTTATTAGTGGAGAACGTGGGATTAAGCCTGACCATTTTGCAACAACAAAATAATTTACATTATAAAACCAGAAAGAATCATTAGAAAAAAAAAAAAAACGTAAAAACATGCCAACACTGTTCTGAAAATTATTTTCTTTGAGAATTTTTACTTTTTGTGGGGAAGGTACCAAAACGATTGGATAGATGTTGCCCATCTCCGAACTCGACCTGGGTTTGATAATAATATTACGATGTACCAAGTTTGGACCAAATCAGATACTGCCTTCGATAGTTAACGTGCGCCCCAGTCAGACAAACGGGGGTGTCCACCCTTAGATCGACTCCAAATGTCCTGAAACGGATTTAGTCCCAAGAGACCTATGCTCTATTTCGATTAGCCACGTTTTGGCTGTATTAAATTATATATACCCTTTGTAGCCATATGACGGAGGGCATAATAAATTTCATAAATTCTTACCATAATATTGAGAGTTTTGTATTGAAATAACATCCTTAAGAATCTTATTATTAAAACTTGTTCCCACTGTGCTTTAAATATTGGCAACATGGACGTTATCAGCGGGTCCAATAATGTTTAGGGAGTGTTTTCGCTAAAACATCTTTATTAAAACAACCATCAATAAGACGGCGTTTAGGCACCAAACACCGTCTTCCAATAACACAAAAGCTGGCCTTCATCACTACCTTATCCCTTCTAACAGAAAATTGATACTTCTTGTGTGAAACGATTTGAACGCTAACGGCTCGGGCATGTTTACCACATTTGAAAATGACTGTAACCCTAGTTGATGTTGCCTGCCATCGTCGAATAGATGACTGGTCTTTCAGACGATCGCTCTTGGTGTTGCAGACCAAATTGATCACGACTTATGCATGGCATACAAAGCACCCGGTAACAAGATGCGTAGAACATATTGATTTTCTCGGTTGTTGAGACATTAAAATTTAATCAGAATATGTTGCTAAACTATTCGCTGTCAGCAACTACCTATCGGCCAGTGCGTCGTGTACAATTTTGTACGTTATCTATTTTAGTAAAGTACATAAAAACTGTAGGAGAAGTTCATCAAATACCGCCAATGCTCTGTGGTTCTTGCAATGGATAAAACTAAAAAAAAAAAAAATCAAGTACGCAAGGGTAAGAGTCGTGCGGGCCGATACCCTACAACACTACAATGTGTTAGAAACTCCCTAATGCCCAAATCCATCTTGGAAGATTTCGCTTTTGAAATCATGTCACGGAGCACTGTACAGAAAGTTTTTTCTGTTTTTGGTACATTTGAAGCCCTAAATATTTTGCGATCATCTCCAAAAGCAAGAGGCCTCTCTGTATCTCAAAATTTAGACTCATCTGTATGACTTGCTTGTCTACGATATTTGGCTATATTCGTCAACGAATTCAGCATAAAAAATGTTGGTATTTTTTCACACAAAAGTAATGGTTTATTCTATCCGGTATCCTAAACTCTAACTTCTTGCGAGATTTCGTGTAATTTGTTTTCTATTTGTGACCTTTATAACAGGTGCAAAATCAGGTACATTTTTAGTTGTTGGTCCATTTTAACCCTAAATATATAGCGGACATCTTTTAAAACAATAGGCCTAGCCCTTCTGATCCTAACCCTACCGCTGTGAAAATTTTGAAAAATTTTGAGGATCAGACGATAATTGCAATCTGTATATAATAACCCCAACCTGTGTTGTAAGGTGAAAAAATATTACAAACTATACACTTCAATATTATAAGTCAAAATGAAAATATCTCATGCCATAAAAATTATGAAAAAACAAGTAAGCAAAGGCTACAGTCGAGCGGGGCCGACCGTTGAATACCCTACAACACTATAATAAACCATACAGTTTATATAGGCGAGATACTCGAAAGAATTCCACAAGATATTGTGACAAATAATAAAAGAAACGTTCTCTAATTTTCGAAAAATAGCAACTTAAACGAATTTGCTCATTTCCAATTTATTCGTAGATGTTGCACTTAAATGGTCTTCCTAGATCTGGAACCAATATTTCCCAAAGACCTATAATCTCTCAGAAGTGGCAAAAGATTAACTTTTATTATTGGTTTTTGACTGAAACGCATCTATATGAGATACAGACATTTGACTATATTCTTCCACGAAATCAGCGTTAACGAAATAGTCAGAAGTGCGTCTTTCCTGTATTTGTGAATTCTCCAAAAAGTCGCTGGATTGGACATTTTCGTATTTAGTCTACAAAAGTTGGTAAACTATTTCACACATTGAATATTTGTGGATGGCCATCCGAAACTGCTTGCCTTTTGCAATGTGCGGTAACCCCCATTCATTCAAATGTGCGTGAGGATCGGGCGATAATTACGACCTGCTGACAATTGACAGTTTTTTGGTCCATTTCAACCCCTAAATATATAATCATCTCCAAAAAGAGTAGGCATCTATTCTGACCCTCATCCTACCCCCATGCAAAATTTCGTAAGGATCGGGCCATAAATGCGATCTGTATATAATATCCTGATATCCTAACTACTTAGTTTTGTTAGCGGTAGAAATATTACCAAATGTTTAATTCAAAATGAAAATATGCCAAAAATATGACAAAATTGAAAAAATATGAGAAAATTTTACAAAATCAATATTTTCATCTTTAGGGAGATATTTTTATGCGATTTTTTAGACGTTTTTTCTTTAAAACCAAAAGGCCATTCTGAATTAATGAGAACTGTCGAATTCAGTTCAGCCGTTCTCGACATATAAGAGATCTTGCAAGCATATCTTCTTTGATAAACATATATATTTCACATATTATGCTATATATCCGATTTGTTGGATGTTAACATCAATATAAAGATCAGAAGTAACCTTGTCATGGCTTTGTGATTTCGCCGGTAATTAAAATATTCGCGGTTTAATGAAAAAATTTTGAATTTTCTCAACACAAAAGATATGGTCTATTTTACCCGCTAAATATTATCCGATGACCACCCAAATTGGTAGGCTTCTTCCCCGCCCTAAACTCTAGCTACATGCGAAATTCCGCGTCGATTGGTCTATAATTGCGACCTGTATAGCTACTGCAAAATCCGACATTTTTTCAGCTAAATATTATGCGATCATCTCCAAAAGAAATAGGGTTCTATTCTGACCTTAACCCCACCTACATTCTAAATTTCGTGAAGATCGGGCCATAATTGCGACCTGTAGAGTGATTACAAATTAACATGGACAGACGAACAGACGGACATACATAGCTAGATCGACTCAGCTCGGCGAGATAGGAAGATCCATATATACTTTCCTATGTGGGAAACCAATATTTCGAGGTGTTACATAAATTCTGGCCCAATCAAACTTATAATACCCCCAACACATAGTGTTGTAGGGTATAAAAATAAAAAAATGTCACAAAATACTAAAAAATCTATATTAACATCATTATTCGCATTTTTATGCGATTTTTTAGATTTTATTCTTTTATGGCAAGAGGGCATTCTGAATTGACAAATTTGTCAAAATCGGTGTAGCAATTCATGAGATATATGCATTCTAGTTAACATCCCCTTCCTTCGTATATATACATTGTGTATATTTCGCTATATATATACGATATATTTACTATCGGCATACGTAACGGTCAGAATTGACCTATTTGTGATTTTGCCGGGATTAAAAATATTCGCGGTTTAATGGAAAATTTGACCTTTATTTAACACAAATGTTATGGTCTATTTCACCCACTAAATATTACCCGATGGCCATTAAAATTGGAAGGCTTCTGCCCAGTCCTAAGCTCTAGACCCATGTTAACTTCCGCTTCGATTGGTTTATAATTGCGACCCGTAGAGCAACTGCAAAATTAGAAAATTTGGTCCATTTCAACCCCTAAATATTATGCGATCATCTCCAAAACGATAGGCTTCTATTCTGGCTCTAGCCAAACCACTATTCTAAATTTCGTGAAGATTGGGTTATAATTGCGACCTATAGAGTGATTATGTGGGAAATCAATATTTCGAGGTGTTTCATAATGTTTGGCCCAATCAAACTTATAATACCTCCAACACATAGTGTTGTAGGGTATAAATATAACAAAAAATTAGTGAGCCATCGAATCAAATATTCTTCCAATACATTAAACTTCATATTTATTTTAATTAAAAAGCAATTAAAAAAATATTAAGTTCGGCCGCGACGAACTTTTAATATTTTCCACCATTGGGTAGAGAAAAAGTTTTTATATAAAAGTATCTGAATATAAGCGTGTTCCACTTTAAACTGCAAATACCAGTAAGACCGTGTATAATGCAGTCAAACAAAATACCATAAAGTGGGTGAAGTCGCTTTATTGGGCCCATCCAAAAGGGGAACCTATATAGACAACATTATACTTCAAGGATGGTTATTAATTGCGAGTCTTAAATACTAAATTTTAAACAATTTCGTTTGTAAAATTGACTGGGATTATCAAAATACCGAATATCGGTGGGTACAGTTATATGTGCTGCATAGGAAAACATGGACCTATATACAAAGTTCCGCCATCGGAGTCAAAACCCATTAAGAACTATAAATACCAATTTTTAGACAAATCCGTGGAAAAATGTGGCAAAAATGATTAAAACATCCAATATCGGGAGGTACCATTATATGGCGGCCATACCAGAACGTGGACCGATATATTTTTCAATACCAACCATCCTATACACAATACCAATTCTTGTGTCAAATTTTAAAGCTCTACGTCAAATAATGTCGACGGATAGACTGACGTACTGTCGTTAAATCGACTTAGAATTTCATCCTGATCATGAATGTATATACTTTATGGGGTCTACGACGAATAGTTAGGGATGTTACAAACGGAATATATAATATACCCTCCTTTTCATGGTGGAGGGTATAATGAAGTTAATGATTGTGTTTATATCTCAAATTAATGTCGTGACTCAGAAAAACTAAGCATTAACACTACTGGCAGAACATTTTAACCTGAATTTTTTGTTGCGTTTACCCTTGTTTGCAAACATTTTCGTCCTCGTGTTTTCAGTCTTGCATTTTCTCCATATTTACAATTGATTCGCACACAATTTTATATTCATTTACGTCATTTGCATTCTTAATTACTTATAGACAGTTTACAAGTGTAAACTTAAAGTTGCGAGCGAAAGTTAAAACACGGACATATTTTAAGTACACTTTTCGCATGACTGGCCCTATTCTGGAAAATACGTTAAAGAATATTCACGTAATTGAGAATTAATGTGCAAAGCAACCTATTAAATATATTGAATGCCATTAACTTTTAATTACACGAACTTTTTATTCATAAACGAAGGGAAAATACATGGATGAACACGTCTCCATGAAAGGTTAACAATTATCTCACTGTGAAAACAAGGCAAAAAGATGGAGGGACGCTTTTCTCTCCATTTAACACTAGTTAGAGTCTTCTGAATACAATAAAGTGGGCGGTATGGCTACATAGGTTCTACATGAAAACACGAACCTACAAAGAACATTTTCTGCTAAAGGGAGGTTGATATTTATTATAAGGTTCGAATATCAATTTAAAAACAAGGGTGGAAAAAAGATAAAATCAGCAGAATACTGAGTACCTACAGGTAGCGTTGTATGGGGGTTGAAGAAAAACGTGAACCTCTTTATGCAATGTTCTTCCGCTGTAGGTAGAACCAATTAGGATTGGCTGTTAAATGTAGTTAATGTCGTCAAAATACCGAGTATCGGAAGGTAAACCATTTTTTGGGAGCCATACGAAATCGGGGAACGACTTACTTTATTTTCTCATTGATACGATGCAAACTGAAAAAATGCAAAGCTTTCACAAGACAGATGCAATTTCATGCTGATCACGAACATATGTACTTAAAAGGTTCTGATTCCACTTTATTTAAAGGAAAGTTTCAATTAAGAAAAAACAAAACAAATAAAAAAGCTGTAATTTCGGCCGGGCCGAACATTGAATCCATCATTTAGAAAGAATTTGGCAATTTTCAAAAAAAAAAAAAAAATAAATAAATAAATAAAATCTTTTAAAAACTCTGTTTAAATCTAAACCAGTAAAGAAAGTCTTAAAGTCGGTCGGGGCCGACTTTATGATACGCTACACCACTTTGCTAATTTAGTAGAGCTGCGCATAACAATTAAAAGTTTTTATGGGAGAATTCAATCATAGACAATATGATTATAATTATAATTTAAAGTTCAAAGGACTAAATAGGGTAAGTGTGCCTAAGTTCGGCATGTCCCAGTAGTCGGCACTTTTTATTTTTAAGCCCAAATAAATGAAACTATTATAACTAAATGTATTTTGTTTACTTCAAATATATTGTCTGCTATCTTTGTGTACAATTTCGCTAAGAAAAGATGATTTATTCTAATAAAAATTAATTTTTGTCCGTGAAGGTCCTCAACAATCCATATTCTTAAGAAAAGTACAATGAAGACGTCGAATCAGTTTAACTAAACAAAATATTATATTTTAATGAATTGATTTATTATTATTATTCACTATTCTTACAAAAAAATTGGTATGCCGACTATTGGAACATGCCATACCGACAATTAGCAAGTGGTGCCGACTACTGGCAAAAAAGCATTGTTTTAATAAAACTACAAATTTATTAAATTTAATAAAAATTTATTAAAACTTTATTTATTATTGCAAAAACTATAGAGAATTTCGAATCTGAATAAATTAACTTTGTAATAATTGAAAAGTTCCACTCAGAATGGTGAGCTATTAAAAACGCGAAAATCCTAAAAGTGCCGACTACTGGTACACTTACCCTATGCCGAAGCATTTGTATCTTTTAAATTCGGAATTGTATTACCCATTTGGTGCACAATTAATTTGAAATCGGATAAAGATGGGAGCTATATCCAAATCTGAACCGATCTCGATAAAATTTGGCAAAGATATTTCTGAGCTGTATTTGATATATTTCCCTGGATATCGTTGTTACGTAGTGCATATTACGGCGGCGGCGGACAAAAATAACAAATCGGATGAACAATATATATGGGAGCTACACAATAAAAGGCAAATCGGACGAAGATATATATGGGAGCTATATCTAAATTTTGACCGATTATCTCCAATTTCAATAGGGTTCTTCCTTGGGCCAAACAAAAGATCTTTGCAAAATTTCATCTGGATCGGGCAATAAATGCGACCTGTACTTTGTTTACAAGAATACATGGACAGACGGACGGACGGACATGCATAAATCGACTCAGAATGTGATTCTATGCATATCATCAAAAGGAACTACGGGTCTATCTCGTCTCCTTCTGCCTGTTACAAACAAATGCACAAAGACATAATACCCTGACCACCTTGTGGTGTAGGGTATAAAAATGCCAAATGTAGCCGTCATATTAGGGGATAAACGACGACGGGAGGTACCGTTATGTGGGGGCTATACCAAAACGTGGACTTACATGGGCAATTTTCAATACCAAAAATCCCGCAGACATAACATACATTTGAGTAAAATTTTATCAATCTACTTAATTTCGTTTGGAAGCTAGAGTGACTTCCACAGACTTATCATTCTTCCTCCCCTCCACCTTGGAAAGGAGGGTATATTAACTTTGTCATTCCGTTTGTAGCTCAATATTCATAATAGACAGTATACATGTTCCGGATCAGCGTAAAACTCTAAGACGATCTATCAATGTCCGTCTGTCTTTCTGTTGTAATCACGTTATTTTTCGAACGAATTGAGATAGAAGGCTAAAATTTTGAATACATGCATAGTTTACAAAAAGCAGGTTAAGTTCGTAAATGGGCCATGTCGGTCCACTTTTTCGTATAACCCCCATATAACGGTACCTCCCTATATTCGATATTTTCATGATTTTAGCGACATTACACGCAGAGAAAAAAATATGGTTCAGCCAACAATATTCGAAGAGCAAAATATATATGGTAAATATATGGTTGGATTCTATTATGTAATATTGTCGCTGCAAACATGTTTTTGGTTAGGCTGTGTAAACTGTATACATATAAATGTTTGCCCCAACCAGTTTCATGGTTGTCCCAATCATTTGATTGGTAAGATTTTATAAAACGTTCTTTTAGCCTGAAAATATATATTTTAAAAAGGTACAATATATATGTTTTCTGTAACGATTTACATGTTTGTCCCAATCATTTGATTGGTAAGATTTGATCAAATGTTTTCTTGGCCTGAAAATATATATTTTTAAAAAGTTACAATATATATGTTTTCGGCAACCATTTACATGTTTGTCCCCATCATTTGATTGATAAGATTTTACTAAACTTTTTTTTGGTCTGAAAATATATATTTTAAGAAGTTACAATATATATGTTTTCCCCAACCATTTACTTGTTTGTCCCAGTAATTTGATTGGTAAGACTTTACCAAACTTTTTTTTGGCCTGAAAATATATATTTTTAAAAAGTTACAATATATATGTTTTCCCCAACCATTTACTTGTTTGTCCCAATAATTTGATTGGTAAGACTTTACCAAACTTTTTTTGGCCTGAAAATATATATTTTTAAAAAGTTACAATATATATGTTTGCCCCAACCATTTACTTGTTTGCCCCAATAATTTGATTGGTAAGATTTTACCAAACTTTTTTTGGCCTTAAAATATATATTTTAAAAAGTTACAATATATATGTTTGCCCCAACCATTTCTTATACTCTACCTTTTTAATATTATGTATATTATTAAAAACATCTTGGATAGTGTTTTATAAATCAAATTTTATTTAATTTTACAGGTAATAATATAAATTAACATATTAAATCTAACATATAGTATACAATTATTAATATTGCGAAAATGGCAATTTTGCAATCTATTGCAAAAAAAATGTGGATGATTATGTATAGCATATTCTTATATTCATACATACCTTCGTCCTCAGTTCTGTCGATATTCGCTAAAATTTGTAAAACGCTATTCTCTTTTGATTGTTCGGCTTTCAATATTAGTTTTCCATAGAATTGTTTCCATTGGTAAATGCTTTTGGAATTTGGGTACAGTATTTTGAAATCGATTTGAAGCTAGGCGAGAAGTATATGAACAATATTAATCGAAATTTACATAATATTAATAATTCAAAGACTTACCAATTCATGAAAGTTCTCATTAAGATGAATGTTGTATTTTTGTATATAGTCAATAGTACTTAACTCGTTGTTTTGTAATTCGTTTTGTCGATAGGAATGAGATTTAATCCAAAGTTCTCTTGTTTTGTTCCAATCTACATTCGTTGTTTCAAGAATTTTCAATTCATCTGCTGATATGCCAGTTTCGTGATCTTCCGACAATTGCGTATAATTTGCTAAAAGAACGTATTGTTTTTCAAAACATATAAATATTCTTATATTTAAGCATACTCACATTTCTTTTTCACGTTTTCACGTCTATTTATCAGTCCTGCTGCACTTAATTGTGTTCTCTTATTATTGTATGCGTCAAACAATTTACCCTTTGCCAAATGACCTTTTGTAAAGGGTACGTAATAAGTTTCTCTAACTTCCGATGGAAATACTTCTATTATTGATCGGGAAAGTTGTAACAAATCATCTTTATATAAACTGCAAATTGAAAAAGAATCTCTGAATATAAACAAATTGTTAAGTGTTTAGGATTTACATACCGTCTATTCACATTTTGGCTCAGGATATTTGACACTATACTCTTTGCTATAATTGTTCTATCCTTATTTTGCAGACTATTACATTGCAATAATTGCTTAATTTCAGGATATTCTTTTATTTCCTTCGGGAATAAAAAGGGGTTAATAATGACTGAAAAGATTTTAAATTAAGAAACATTTTTACATACCTCCGTTGATGGAACAGAAGGATAAGCATTTTTGTCAATAAAAATATTCCCCTGGCTTTGGTTAAAAATATCATCGGTTATACATGTTAAAGTTCTAATAACCTGAGGCTGTGTACTTCCAAATATTATATTTTGTGAACTGGAAGCCTGTGATTCCAATTCATCATTCGAGTCTGAGGTGGAATAAGAAGAATTATCATCTACAACGAAAATTAGTTTAGAAATTACACATTATATTTACATACATATACAGTGGTGGTCACCTAATTAGAACATGAACTGTGGTGAACATTCTTTGAAGTATTTTTTAAAATAATATAATTCTGAACACTTAGATATACTGCACTTAAGAGGTTTAGTGTGAAAATAGAAAATTATTTTATTCAATTTTTAATAAATAAAAGTTTTTATAAAATAACGTGGAAATATTTACGTTACTGCTTTTTTTGAAAATAGTTTACAGATGAAAAAAAAATTAGTATATCTAAGAGCTCAGAATTATTATTTTTTTTAAACACTTCAAAAAATGCTTACCACAGTTCATGTTCTAATTACGTGACCACAACTTTAAATATATTTAATTTGTGGATACTCACTTATTAAATTTACGTCCAATATAAAATCCGTTGACGATAGATACTGTTCCACCAAATCGGTGAATATGTTTGGTTTTATTAAAAATTTCTTGTTAAAAATTTGAACTTCTTCAGTTGATGGAATATTATAGGTTTCCTTTACTATAATAAATAAAGATGGTTAAATATTTTATTAAAAATTATTTAATAATAAAATAATATGTCAATTTTAAAAATCACATCAATGTCCACGAACCTTCAATGTTCCCAATATTCACGTTCAATTTTGCACTAAAAAAATTTTCCCCAAAACGATAATCTCTTTACTTCTCTCTATGCTTTGTTTGTTTTGTGTGTTCAACCACCCAACCTTTTCATGATGAGATGATTCACACAAAACAAACAAACAAAAACATGAAATGTGTTAAAGCGTATGACTGAACATTTTTCTGTTCTTTTTTTTGAGTATTGCACTTTTATATGAGATGTATAAAACAAATAATTAACATAATTCTTTAAATTGTTTATAGAGTTTTTCACTTAATATTTTTTATTAGTCACTGCATGATTAATTAGAACTTTCACAATATTAACACTTTTTATACATCTTTTACCTTTATTTATAAACAAATCGTAGTCATTAATTCCATCAAAAACCACTGAAACTATTTCTTTTTGTTTTGGAATGTTGTTTTCAACAATTTACGTGAATTCATTTTTTTCTTTTTTTGTGATCCGTCTTCTCTGAATGCCAAACAAAAACTAGCGAGAGGCAGTGAATGCAGAAGCTAATGCAAATGCTCCGAAATATAACGGGATCACAACACTCAACACAAAATATTGCAAACTTTAACAATACATATTTTCAATCCAAAACAAGATATTGTAATTTTTTAAAATACATATTTTAAAATTGGACAATATATATTCTTAGTTTGAAAATATATATTGTTAAATTTGAAAATATGTATTGTTAAATTTGAAAATATGTATTGTTAAAATTGAAAATATATATTGTTAAAATTGAAAATATGTATTTTCGAACTAAACAAATATATATTAAAAAGTGCACATGTTTTGAATTTTCTGAAAACACGTGTTTTATATATTTTCAATGTTGTACTTTTCCTTGAAGCTAATTGTATTACAGTGACTTAGTTACATATATGTACTTTTAATTATTTTTTTCCATTAAATAGAACTTTTACTTTTCTTTTTCAGAAAAAGTCACATTCAAAATAGTTGTAAGCGAACGCGAAATAAACTCACTTTATTTTTATTGTATTTATAGAGAGCATGTGTCATTATTTTATGACTCTTTAATATTTATTGTATTAAGTAAAACTTTTAAATGTTCACTTTTATATCACTCTTAAATTTACGCACGTAGTACTTCTTCGAACTCTCCAATCAAACTAACATGTTTTGACACGCTCAGCTCTCAAGCGCATACAATTTACAATATTATTTTAAAATTCTACAAAATGTATTGTAAATTTATTAGCTACATGATTGTGAAGACTATTGGTATTGTAAATTATTTTTATCATATTACAAAAATTCGATTTAAATTTTGGAAATTATGGTTGCAGGGAACATAGTATTTTCAAATATGCAATTCACATGTTTGCTACAAACATATAAAAGTTGTGGCAACAATAGTTATGGTTTCTGCAACCATAGTGAAAAATATTTTTTCTCTGCGTGTATTTACCGGAATTATTTCAAACTACGTATTTGAAGTTCGAAATGGCTACTACAGCCTATGACAAAAATGTTTGTATGCAGGTCCACGTCTTCGTGTAGCCCCCATATAACGGTACCTCCCGATAGTCGGTATTTTGATGATTTCGGCAATATTATTCACCGGAATAGTTTCAAATTTCGTATTGGAAACATTTTTTATGCAGGTCCACATCTTCGTATAGCCTCCATATAACGGTACCTCCCATACATACGTATGGTCCCCATATAACGGTTTTCAATTAAATAGTAGTTTTCGGTTTTTTTTTTTTGAAAATTTCAAGTTTCCTCCAAATGGTGGAGAGTATTAAAAGTTCGGCCCACCCGAACTTAGCTTCTTTTTTACTTGTTCCTATCTTATCATTATAATATGATATATTTTTATATATTCTACGATTCTTCAAGTTTAGAAAAATATAAGAAATTATTGAATAGCTTTGAACCGTGAACTTTAAACACAAATTTGTTGCTCGCATGACCAATTTTCAAATTCATCGGAAATAGTAGTTAAATGAAAACTGCGAATCGCCTTGCAGTTACGGAGAGTTTCCGTAACTTTTGAGATAAAAGAATTTCCCAGGAAAAAAGAACATTTAAAAGACTTTTCCATTGCACAGAATTGTATTTGTCCATTCACTCATCAACCATTATCCTTTAAAAAAGTCAAGGTGTTCTCGTTAAAAAAGAATGATTCACAAAAAATGACGGGGGTAAATTTGGGTTCATGCACCCAAAAAGTGTGTCAGACACACACCATGGTTAGCAGCATCCAAAGAAATCAATGTTTTTTTTTTTCATTGTTCCCGTAAAAACACACACAAAAAAGGCGTACATAATCGTTAATTAGTCCCCAATATATTACAAACATTCTTTCATGTCACGAAAAATGTTACAAAAATCAAAAAAACTACAAAAAATCACTGATAATTCATTCAAATCAAGTGAAAAAATTTTAATGAACCACCCCAGAGTAAACATTATCACTCAGCAATGATCAACAATAACAGAAAAAAATGTCATCATAATCGACCCACCCTAACGATGAGGCTCACACTAATAGGCTGTGGGTCGTTTTACTGGTCCTAAAATTAGGGAACTCATTTTTTAGGTTTTTGTATACTTATTTTGCATTTTTCGTAACATTCGTTTTGAGTAGATACCAGGTATTAAAGATTCCTTGTGTGTTTTTGCATTTGGTTGCCCTTGGGCGTGTTTGTGTAGTTTAAATATTTCAATATAGAAACTTTAAGTGATTTTTTTATTTGCAAGACAAATATTCATTACAACGTTGCTTCACCCCACCTTGGAGCGCAGAGAACAATTCTGGTTGACATAATTTTGGTTTTCAAGTGGATTTTCACGTTTTTTTCCTGAAGAAACAACAAAAGTTAAATACGACAGTCACTGGAAATGGTGGTGGCTGGAAATGGCGGCATGTCAACAGTCACAGCGAAAGTGTGACTGTTGACATGTCCGAAAGCGACTATAGTTGGTGGTGGAAACGGGATCTCCCAGTGCAATAATTTATTAATGTCTGCCGTTTTGATTCGGTTCCACTTCAGTGTGTTTGTTTAATAAACTTTGAGATTAGAAATATTTATTCTTTGAAAATCATTTTTAATTTACATCAAGTAAGCAAAGGCTATAGTCATGCGGGGCCGACCATGTGATACCCTACTGCACTACAATATGTTGGAAGCCTCCATATGTCCAAATCCATTTTGGAAGATTTCGCTTTTGAAATTATGTCACGGAGTACTGCCCAGATGTTACCCTTAGCATTTTGACCAGGGACATTTGCCCAATATTTACGCACTCCATCGTGTTGTTAATTGTTGTGGTCCATTTTACAGCTAAATATAATCCAATGGTCATCCAAAATGCTAGAATTATTCCCGGTCCTTAACTCACATCTCAGGCGTGTCGATTTGATACAATTGTGTGATCAGGACATTTTTTCTGTTTTTGGTTCATTTGAACCCCTAAATATTTTGCGATTATCTCCAAAAGCAAGAGTATCTGCAAAGTTCGCCTTTTATGTATTTCGGATATCGCCTGTAAGTAATGTAGGTATTTTCCCACACAAAAGTAGTGGTCCATTTTACCCGCTGTCCCAAATTCTAACATCATGCGAGATTTCGTGTCCTTTGGTTTCTATTTGTGACCGTTATAACGGCTGCAAAATCAGGAAAATTTTTAGTTGTTGGTCCATTTCAACCCCTAAATATATTGCGGACATCTTTGAAAATAAAAGGGGTAGCACTTTTGAGTCTAACCCTACCCTTGTGGAAATTTTCGTGAGGATCGGAAGATAATTGCAATCTATAATAATAACGCCAACCTGTGGTGTAATGTGAAAAAATATTACAAAATATACACTTCAATATTATAAGTCAAATTGAAAAAATCGTATGCGATAAAAAATATGAAAAAATAAAAAAATGACACAAAATACTACAAAATCTATATTAATATCATTTTTGGCATCTTTTTATGCGATTTTTTTATGCCAAGAGGACATTCTGAATTGACAAAATTTGTCAAAATCGGTCCCGCCATTCTTGAGATATTAACATTCTAGCTAACATCGCCTTCCATTGCGTAGATACATTGTATATATTTCGCTATATATATCCTATATATTTACTATTGGTATCTACGTAACGGTGAAAATTGACCTGTTCTTCTATTTATGATTTCGCCGGGATTAAAAATATTCGCGGTTTATTGAAAAAATTTACTTTTATTTAACACAAATGTTATGGTCTATTTCACCCACTAAATATTGCCCGATGACTATCAAAATTGGAAGGCTTCTGCCCAGCCCAGAGCTCTAGCCCCCGCTAACTTCCGCTTCGATTGGTCTATAATTGCGACCTGTAGAGCAACTGCAAATTAGGAATTTTTTCAGTTTTTGGTCCATTTCAATTATGCGATCATCTCTAAAAGCAATAAGCAATGGCTACCCCCATTCTTAATTTCGTGAAGATCGGGACATAATTGCGACCTGTAGAGTGATTACAAATTAACATGGACAGACAGGCGGACGGACATACATAGCTAGATCGACTCAGCTCGGCGAGATAGGAAGATCCATATATACTTCCCTATGTGGGAAACCAATATTTCGAGGTGTTATATAATTTTTGGCCCAATCAAACTTATAACATAGTACTGTAGGCTATAAATATTATAAAGGACATATTTTTCATTTCATATTTTCATAGAACAAGAACCCAGCCCCAGATCTCTGGTTGGGAAAAATATGAGAAACATAAATGTTAAAAATTGTAACCTTTCGTGAGACATGTACTAGAAGGCGTTAGGCGATTTTTATTAATTATTCGTAAAAATATTGAGAGATGTAAAATTTGAAGAGCAACTGAGGGTTATTTCGCATTTTATGAGCGTTTTGCTATGTACAATTCTGACCCCTTTGTGGGGGATATACTAGAAGGAGTGTTCTAATATAAACCCTCTTCACAACAGATCTTGTCTGATTTTAATGAAAATGCCAAAAATGAATCGGATACTTATTTCGCATTTTATGAGCATTTCGGCTATTCAAAATGTCAACACTTTTTAGGGGGAGTTGCCAGATAGAGTGGACCGACATCCCATACTCACACCAGTTCTTGCGTTATTAAGAATATTGGGATCAGTGAAATGTTAAGACAATTAAACTCTTATTTTACATTTTATAAGAGTAATTACACCAAATTTTGGCCAAATTTTGTGGGACAGGTATTTTTTGGAGTTGGCCGCTAGTGTCCATTTTGCACATGCTTTGCCAAGTTTGAGCAAAATCGGTTCAACTTTTATTTTTTATGGGGCAAATTATTTTCTTTGAAAATTTTGACCCTTTGGTAGCAGACCGATTTTGCCCATCACCGAACTCGATCTAAGTTTTATTATAATATTACGAGGATTTGCAAAGTTGGAGCAAATTCGGATTATCCTTTCTCTTTCTGTGCAAAAAAAAAAAAAAAAATATATATATATATATATATATATATTGAAAATTTCGACCTTTTGTGGGGGAGGTACCAGAAGGAGTGGACCGATATTGCCCTTCTCCGAATTCTATCTAAGTTTGACAAAAATATTACGATGTACCAAGTTTGGACCAAATCGGATAATCCCTTCGAGAGTTATTGTACGCATCAGCCAGTCAGACAGACAGCCGGATAGGTGGTTGTACACCCCTAGATCGACTCCAACTGTCCTGAAATGGATTTGGTCCAAGGGTCTAATACCGTTATTTCGATGAGCACGTTTTAGCCGTATCAAATGATATACCCTTTGCACCCATATGGCTAAGGTTATAAAAAAGTTTCCAAGAGTTCCATATTATTTATCTTTATATACTCGAGAAGTGTTGTCGAATAGGAGATTTAGTTCGAATTCGGATATTAAGATTCTCCTCGAAGCCAATAAAAATCATAAGGGGTGCATGGAATGTCTCAATTATTTGAAAAAATGTGGAATATTTTTCAAAACAATTGGTGTAATATACTGTGAGCCAAAAATATATAAAACCAGTAAAGAAATTCTTTAAATCGAGCGGGCCGGCTTTATGATACCCTACACCATTTTGCATATTTAGTAGAGGTTCACATAACAATTAACAGTTTGTATGGGAGAATTAAATCATACAAGCTATGATTATTAAATATAATTTAAAGTTCAAATGACTAAACAAGCCGAAACATTTGTGTCTTTTCAATTCGGGCTTGTATTGGCCATTTGGTGCACAATTAACTTGAAATCGGATAAAGTTTATATGGAAGCTATATCTCGATAAAATTTGGCGAAGATATTTCTGAGCTGTATTTGATATATTTCCCTGAATATCGTTGTTATGGAGTGCATATTACTGCTGTGGGGAACATACAATAAATGGGATGAACAATATATATGGGAGCTATAGCTTTATCTGAACCAATCTTCACCAAATTTGACAAACTAACTTCTAGACTCAATTCGGTCATAAGCGCCAAATTCCATCCCATTTTGGCTATTATTACATGTTTGGTGCACAAAAAAGGCAAATCGGATAAAGATTTATATGGGAGCTATATCCAAATCTGACCCGATTTCAATAAAATTAAGCTTAGGTATTTCTGAGCTGTAGTCGATATATTTCCCCAAAGGTTGTAGTGCATATTAGGGCTGCGGAGGACAAAAATAACAAATCGGATGAACAATATATATGGGAGCTATAGCTATATCTGAACCGATTTCGATTTGGTCGTCTGTACAAAATTCCATTCTATTTCAACTGTTATTATACGTTTGGTGCACAATAAAAGGCAAATCGGATGAAGATATATATGAGAGCTATACATAAATTTTGACCGATTATTTCCAATTTCAATAGGGTTCGTCCTTGGGCCACACAAATAATTTGTGCAAAATTTCATCAGGATCTTATTGCCCGATCCTTTTTCCAGGATCTTATTGCACGACCTTTTTTATTGCAAAAATACACCGTCATTCGATTCTATGCAGATCATCAAAAGGAACTATGTGTCTATTTCGTTTCTTTTTGTCTGTTACAAACAAATGCACAAAAACATAATACCCTGACCTAATACGCGGCTTTTTTAAGCTATCCATATATATTTGTAAAAAAATCTTATAGTCCAATTCCATTGTCGCAGAGCTCAATACCAGTATTCATTTTACACACTAAAACACAATGATGCCCCCCAAATAATATATAGAACATTATTTTGAAAATAAATCTTGGGCTCTCATTTGGTTTCCCCTTTTATACCCTCTGCGCAGGGTATCCAGGGTATATTAGCTTTGTAATTTCTTTTGTAACTCCTCGAAATATTCATGTTAGACCCGACAAATTATATATTATTGATGAGCGTGTCTGTCTGTTGTAATTACGTTATATTTGGAACGAATTGAAAATACACCCATATTGGATAATGTGACAAAATACCGAATATCCGAAGGTGATGTTATATTCGCGCTACAGCAAAACGTGCTACGCAGTTATGTGAGGGCTATACGAATCGATATATCCCATTTTCAATACCAACCATCCTATACACAATACAAACCATTGTGCCAAATTTCAAAGCTCTACATCAAATAATGTGGATTGTATCGTGATTTAAACAGACAAAAAGACGGACAGCTGGACTTCGTTAAATAAACTTGGAATTTTATACTGATCATGATATATTCATGATCATATATGTAAATACACTTTATGGGGTCTACGACGAATTAAAGAGGTTTTAAAAACTGAATGACAAATTTGTTATGCTCTCCCTTCCAAGGTGGGGGTATAAAAAGCCTACTTGACACTGTCCATTTAACAGGACAACAGCAATTATTGCTGTAAAATTGTACATCTTGCACTGCAATCCTGCACATAATTACAAATTCGAGATTAATGTCTTGAATTTTCGTAAAAATAGTTTAGTGGTAGATATGAATATTTTCAGAAGCGATTTCTTGCTTTGCTAGATGAACGTCTTGATAACTTTTTACATTCCTAAGAAAATCAGTAAATTTAATAAGGTAGCAATTCAAGGTTGATGTAGCCATGTCCCCTTGTCTGTTGTAATCTCTTTAGTAATCAGACAGTGGCATAAACATAAATGTGTTAAACGCAGTAGCAGGCTTTATAAATAAAAGACGACCCTATATTATGTTGCTCTTTTTGCATTTTATGTTACACAAATGCTAATCGGTAACATATTCATAACAATGGTAGAGGTCTTTTACTCAACTTAGTCAATCGGATTAGAACACCGACTTAAACAATGAAATGAGACAGCCCTATGGCAAAACACTGCAAACAATTTAAATGCATTTATGCTAATTAAGAACAATGCAAACTGTGGTTAACAACAAAAGAAACCCTAATAATGTAATGAAGGTATGTATTAGTTAAAATATATTTCTACAGGTATATGAACACAATGAGGGAAAGTGTAGACAGACATGAAATAATTTTATATACAGTCTGTTGTTTTTAGTTTCTTGCTAAAATAAAAAAACAATCAATTGAGAACTAACACTCCGTCGATTTCATGAGCAACGGCCAGAACATTCCTAAGTGCTTTCGTTGCAGGTTCAACTTTTGCAAAATGATTATTATGAGCGTATTGGGATTTGATCAAATCTTCGCATCAGACAGCTCATGTTTCTAATCGACACATAATTTTTATCAATTATTGATGGGATCGACAACGTCTGGGCGTGTAAGCCGCATCATGTAAGAAGTTGTTAGAAACGTGATATCGACTCAGAGAATACTAATTTAAGGCAATCATGTGTGTTGGTGAGAGCAACATTACATCATGCATGTTTATGCAGGGGTAGGTGAAGGGAAGGGTCATGCCGACATTCATATAAAAAATTAATTGGTGTTTACATCACATCTGTGATTCTTTTTTGTGGTTCATTCCAATGTGGGATGTGAAGAGCAAAGAATCGAAAATCTTTCAAATATTCAATGAGCATTTCACCCCTGTTCAACATTCGTTAAAGGACCTCTTTGTAACTGTTGGGGAGTGAAGGTTTAGTTCGCATTTCAAACGTGAGCCAGTCTCTCCTCCTTGATGCCACATAAGTTTAGTTGGACATATGTATCGCATTATTACATTATTGTTGTTGTTATCAATTGTGATGTTTTTCATTTGAGAATTTCGTTGCTTTTGCATTCAACCTCAGGGGTATAATAAATAAAATTATCTAAATAATCATTGTCTGTCATAGTTGACTTCTTGTCGCTGGTGTCGTTGTCCTTCTTTGTAAATGTTATGGGATGTGTTTGTAGGTTTTGTATATTGTTGTTATCCTTCTCTGCCCTTTAGTGGTTAAATTTACATGCTTCCGAATTGTATTCTTTGCAATTCGCTGAAGTATTTTTAATTGATAATAATTAAAATTTAAAATTAAAGAATATATATTACCCAAGCCATGGAGAATGGGCTAAGTTGATATATCATTGATTGTACGTATATAAGAAATATAAAGATTTCAATTAATTTACGACAATGACAAATATATGCAGACGGAAATTCGCATCAGTGTGACTTAAAAACAAGTAAAAACCAGTAGAGAAAAGTCAAAAGTCGAGGGCGGTCGATTATAACATTTTTCTTTAGAGCAGCTATAGTTTGGTTTCTGAGGGAACTAAAATATGCGACCCATATCCAATTTTGAATCGATTTTCACTAAATATGACGGAGACATTTTATTTTTTTGTACCAAATAACATTGCTGTAGAGTGCATGAGAGGGATTATATTAAAAAATATATACCGGAGCCGAGTTTCACAAAATGGGAACGTACGTTCCGAAATTCACTCCATTTGGGCTGATATTAGCCATTATTTGAAATCGGATAAGGGATGTTTAGGAGCTTTATCTAAATCTTAGCCAATCTCAATTAAATTTGACACAGGTATTTCCGAGCTCTATAAGATATCTGGTACTAAATATCATTGTTGTCGAATTGATATTACGAATTTTAGGGAGTTACATACCGAATCGGATGTAATATATATATGGGAACTATGGCCATATCTAAACCGATTTTCTCCAAATTACCTACTTCTAGACTGAATCCGGTCGGGTGTACCAAAATTCACGACTTTTGGACAGATATTGGCCATTTGCTGCACTATTAACCCGAAATTCGACGAAGATATATGGGTGATATGTATTGAAAACTGAATCGATCTGTATCTGTATCTGATACCAAACATCATTCTTGTGGGATGCATATTAGAAATGTGGGGGACTTAAACACCAAATCGAGTGATACCTATAGCTATATCTGAACCGATTTTCTCCGAATTTGATATACTTATTTCCAGGATGAATTTGGTCGATTTTGCCTACATTAAGTTCATTTGGACTGATATTAGGCATTTGGTGCACAATTAACCTGATACCGGATAAATATATAATGGGAGCTATAGCTAAATCTGATCCGGTCATTAACAGTTTTAATAGGATTCGTCCTTGGGCCAAACAAATATTGTTTGCAAGACTTAATCTCAATCGAATAATAAATGCGACCTGCATTTTGTTCACAAAAATACGTGGACAGACGGAAAGACCGACTGACATGCATAAATCGACTCAAAAAGTGATTCTATGAAGATCCTCAAAAGAAACTATTGGTATATCTCGCTTTCTTATTCCTGTTACAAACAACTGCACAAGGACATAACACCTTTCCACTATGTGGGGTAGGCCGAACTTTTAAAATCCTCCGTCTTTGGGTAAAGTAAACATTTTTATACCCTCCGCCATGGTATGATCAGCATAAAATTATATGTCGATTTAACTATGTCCGTCCGTCTGTGGAAATCACTCTATCTTCCGAAAGAAGTGAAGTAAGTTGATAAAAATTTACTCAAATGTGTATTAGGTTTGCAGGACCATGGACCATTTAGGTCCACGTCTTCGTATAGCCCCCATATAAAGGTACACCCCCCGATATTTGGTATTTTGATGATTTCAGCGACATTAATTACCGGAACTATTTCAAATTTAGTATTTGGAGTTCGTAATGAAAACTACAGCCTAAAACAGAAAACTGTCTGTGCAGGCCCACGTCTTCGTATATAGTAATGGGTACTACCATGGTACAATGAATTTAAGGTAGGGCAGAACTAACATATAATTTTATTTTTTTTTTATTTTTCTGGCTTCTTCATTTGTTTATGTGTGTGTATTCTTTTCAATAATAAAAAATAAAATAAATAAAAATTGTTCAGAAAATATTCAAATTCGGGTGTTTTTTTAAAAATGCTTATTGCGACGTATGCATCGACAAAATCTACAGTTTTTGTCGCGAAATAAAGCTTAAGAGATATATAGAACATGATTTTGAAAAGAATTTTTGACCTTTCATTCAGTTTTCGCAGTTTTAAATTATTTATTCAAAATCAATGCAACAAGTTGTTTGTTTTTTTTTTTATTTTTTTGATAGTAATTCTGACATTACAAGGCAAACAGGTAGACCTCTATACTTGCAATTTTTTCAAAGTTAGCCTGCCTTGTATTCTGTCTGTTGTGAGAAACTACGCTCCGACAATAACTCACCTAGCCAATGGTATTAAAATTGTGTGCTGGGATACTACTGCTCATTTGCCCTACATTTTTTTGCGTTATATTTTGCATCACTATTTTGTTATCTCTTAATGGAAAATGTAACAGGAAATGTAACCAATCTGCTAATCCCAGTATTGTGTCAATCCGGCCACACATGCAGTGTTAGCGCAGAGGAAGCGTGCTGGACTCCGGGGCGTAAGGACCTGTGATCAATTCCCGGTTAGAACAAACTATTTTTATTTTGTAAAACTAAATATTTTTTTTTTACGATATTACGGTTTTGGATAAGAGGCGGAGCTATTAATTCCGAGCTATGTAGTAGTAACTAACGGTCCGTCTAAAGTATAAATTACGTGTGTATTGTCAATTAAATTCGCCGTAATATTGCATGTTGGTGGTGAAAATCAAATACCACGAATTTGGCACTCTCCTCAGTTGTAACAAATCGACAATCATTCTTTTGCTTCCTCGTTCTGATAGTGTGAACAACAATTAAGCGAAGAGAAAAAAAATACCAACTCATTTTTGCTTGTTTTAAACTTAACAAAAAGTGCATATAAATCCGTAAATATCAAAGAAATCCGGAAACTTTATGTAAAATTGGTTCCACAATTTGCTTGGAAACACAACTAAACTGTATTTCAAGGTATTTTTTAAGCGCTACAAATAAGCAGGATTGAAAAAACTAACAAAAAGTTATTTAAAAGGTTTCTCCAAAAAAAAAAAAAAAAAAGACCTCTGATTTTTTTCGATTGGTATCTCTTTTTTTATACCCTCCACCATGGGTAGGAGGGTATATTAACTTTGTCATTCCGTTTGTAACACCTCTAAATATTCGTCGTAGACCCCATAAAGTATATATATTCATAATCAGCATAAAATTCTAAGACGATTTAGCGATGTCCGTCTGTCTGTCTGTCTGATCGTCTGTCTGTCTGTCTGTTGAAATCACGATAGAGCCCACATTATTTGACGTAGACCTTTGAAATTTGGCACAAGTGTGTGTATTGTCCCTAGGATGGTTGGTATTGAAAATGAGATATATCGGTCCACGTTCTGGTATAGTCCCCATATAACGGTACCTTCCGATATTCGGTATTTTGATGATTTATGCCACATTTTTTCACGGATTTGTCTGAAAATTGGTATTTGTAGGTCACAACGGGTCCCTGAGCGTGTAGCAAAACATTGCATGTATAGGTCCACGTTCTGGTATAGTCCCCATATAACGGTACCTCCCGATATTCGGTATTTTGATGATTTATGCCACATTTTTTCACTGATTTGTGTAAAAGTTGGTATTTGCGGGTCATAATGGGTCCTAGCTCGTGTGGCGAAACATTGTAATTATAGGTGCACGTGTTGGTGTAGCCCCTATATAACGGTACCTCCCGATATTCGCATTTTAATGTTTTTTGCCACATTTTTTCTAATGTTCTTTTACCCTAGGGTGGAGGGTATTAAAAGTTTGGCCCGGCCGAACTTAATGTTTTTTTACTTGTTTTTTTTTTTTTGAAGTCCATCGACTTTACTAAACCAAAAGAGTAATAAATTAAAAACAAGGTAAGCAGTGGCGTACAAATTCTATGCAAGTTTGGTGTTAGACCAGTTATTTTATTTTTATAGATTTTCCACAATTGTCCTTATCCAGTTAACAAGATTTACCGCCAGTTGGAACATCATTTTCACCTTTTTTGCTTTGGACAATTTTTTCTACTATCTTAATTACTACCGACGGTAAAACCGTTTTTTCCTTGGAAATCTATCAACAGTTGGAAATTGTGTAAAACCGGCCATTGTGTAAGGCTACATGCCTTCAGCCAAGCTTTACGACCTGACATAGACAAATCCGATTTCTTAAAATAACTTCTCAACCGAGTGACGGAGTGTTCCGATGATTGAACCAAGGTCGTGGCTGTAAATACACAAAACCTATTTATAAAACACCGTGTCCAAACACCGGCGGTAGCCCAGGGCGTGGGAAGCTGGCTTTGTTCACCGTCTAGAAACCAGTAACGTGGGTTCGAATCCCACCTCCGGCAGTATTACAATTTGTATTTATAAAATTTGTGAAATCAAGTCAGATAAGTTCTTTTAAATTATTATATCATAATTTCTATGAATTTCTCCTGAACATATGCAATACATTTCAAATGATTAACTATTACTACTTCTAATCCTACAGAGAAAATAAGCATAAGTTCTACGAGGCCTCGTCGATCACACCAATGTAATGTATGTAGCTGTCCAGATCTTTAAGAAAACACAAAAACAAGAGAAAAACTCAAAAAATAAGAAATTCGATGTAAGTAAGTAAATTATAATCAATATTTGAAATATTTGCATATGGGTCCTTAAAAAAGGATGTATTCGAAGGATCAAATATTTCCGAAAACTTATAATTTCTATATTGTCCTTTAGACCATTTTTTTTGTCCCAAAAGGACCTTAAAATTTGTTTTTTTTTTTTTTGTAATTTTGGTATCACAATATATGTATCTCTCTCGAATACATCCACAAAATTAGTTAAGGTTAGGAAACATTTTTTTTCTTATCCAGTTTTAGTTTTTTTATGCATATTAAATTAACGAATTTAATAGCTGAATACATTTCGTTAACATTTATATATCTATTACAAAAAAAAAAAAATTATGGAATATATTTATGATTTATGAAATATCCTAGATATACATTTTTCATCCATCTGATTCGTTTAAAGACAAGTTGTCTTTAATCTAGTACATATTTATAAATCATAATACAAAAATAGCTTTAAAGAAATTAGTTTTAAATCATTACATTTAAAGCAAATGAATTTCAAAAGGTATAACCACTTCTGTTATATATATTTTATATTTTCTTGAATTATTTAATTTTCTAGAATCCCTTTAATGGCTTATATCTAAATACTCCTTGTAATAACAAGATGAATCTCTAAACCATAATCAGTTTTCTTACTGTGGTGAGGTAGTTTGAAGGGAGGAAATTGCATTAGGGGTCCCAACAAAACATTATGCCATTGAGACCATGGAAGGGTTAAGAGGCACAAACTCCAAGAAACATCAGGAGTTTCTTTATACAAGTATCTAGATTGATTTTCCGACCGCTTTCCTTTATGATCTGGACCAACCGGGGTACAATAGTTGGCCAGAAAACCAGTGCATCCAAATTTAATTTTTTTTTTTTTTTTTTTTTGTTATATCTCGGGAGTTTACAATAAAATATTTTTTTGTTTATGTCCGAAGGATATTGTTTGAGATCAATAACAGACACGAACCCCCCCATACACGACTGTTAGCTAGCGAATTAAAGGCTCCCAGTCTGATTGTTTTCGAACTAGTTATCAATACCTTACTACTAAATATCCTTTCTGTTCATTTGATAAGACTCAAGCCAAGGATTGAATATCCTTACAAAGTATCAATGAGAGTCGAGATTGGACATTGCATAAATAGAATGGCGCCCAACGTGGGGCGAAAAAAATCGAATCCTTTAAGGAATTTATTATCCTTTGTTATAGCGAAATAGCATTCTTTAATAAGAATTCAAGTTCATATAAAAATGTGTTTGCATTATCCTTAAAGAGCGAATTGTCCCATACATCCTCCGTCCTAACTTTCCTTAACAAATATTTTTATTAAAATTTCTTTTCCGTCATGGCCAGAGTACGGAATAATTGTTAAAGGCTCTCAGGATTATCAGTTTTCTGATGGTTTCGGAAATTTCTGACCGGGATGTCCCTTTTTCAATCTTTTCTGTACCTGTATAAATGAGGTCAAAGTAGTTTTGTTAAAAGTACTTCAAGTAAATTACCGGCTTATAGATTTTCCTTTCTACAAGACTTAGTTATCATCATCCTGATTTTATTCTGGATACACTTTGGTTTTGCTGGGGCGAATCCAAGTCCGAAAATATCAGTTCGAGGATCTGTAGAATGATGGTTTGTCTTATAGTTAGCAGTCTATAATCCTATAATTACTCCATAGCCCAGTTTGATATTATTTCTTAATCAATTCTTAGATACCCAGCAGTATTTTCCTCACTATTGCCTCACCACAAAAGTAAGAAACGTGTGGTTATATATTATTTTTGTTTTGAATTTTTAATCTATTTTCGTAAAGAAAATATATTTTCATTTCTGTTTTTTTATTATTTTTAAACTTTAAAATGTCGATACTCAGAAGTCCTATGCCGAATCCTAATTTGGAGTGTGGAACCTCCGTTGATGAGAATTTGAACTGTCATTATTGCCAAGGCGCGATAAATTCGCAAATTCAAGAGTGTTGTATTATTGACATTTGTCAACATATTTTCCATCGTTCTTGCATAGAACTAGCTTTAGCTAATTCTTCACAGTGTCCTTTGTGTAAGGAGACATTTGAACTATCAAATCTGAGAAAGTATCCTATTAATTGTGTTGAATCCAATGAGATGTCAACCCAGACAGGAATCATAAAAAAATCTCGCCCAGCTTATCGTGGGAAAGGTCGTGGTACGGCGACTAATCGCCCAATGACGAGAAATTTGAGTCGGACATTACTCTCAGAAAACCTCAATGCTAGCAATAACTTGGATAATATGAACGAACTAATAGAAGATTCTACTTCTCAGATATTTTCCAATGACAACAACAATAATATTATGAATTTCTCAAATGCGGAGCAAAACCAACCAATACAAAATGCTCACATTCGAGATCCCAACACAAATAAATCCAATGAAATTGATTATTCTCAACTCAATCAAATTATTGAAAAAATATAATTAAAATTCTTCAAAATTTTAACATTGGAACTCAGTTTCAAACCAATACTTCCTCTGTTCCAAGAAACCTTAATTCAAGGAATGACAATTCTCGTGTGAATTTAAACCAGCAACCGAACTTTGATAATGAGAATCCCCTCAATATTTCTAAACCTTCTAGTTCTGAACCAAATTCACAGATTTTACGGCCAGATAGGGTAACTTTCATTATCCAGAACTGGAATTTACAATTTGATGGTTCCAGCAGTGGGCTATCTGTTGATGAATTTCTTTATCGGATCAAGACTCTAACTAAAGAACATTTGAATGACAACTTTACTTATATTTGTAAGAATTTACCCATAATTTTAACAGGCAAAGCTAAAGAATGGTACTGGAGGTACCACAAAAATGTGGATTCCATTCAATGGAATGAATTCTGTGGCGCTTTACGCTGTCAGTTTAAAGATCTTAGATCCAATTTTGATCTTATGGAAGCTATTCGAGGAAGAAAGATGCGACCAGGCGAATCTTTTGATTCATTTTATGATGCTATATGTTTAATAGCTGACAAACTTCGACAGCCAATTCCCGAAGAGGAATTAGTAGAAATTCTTGTACGAAATCTGAGGCCAGATATTCGTCACGAACTTCTGTATGTCCCAATTTTATTTATTTATTTATTTATTTATTTATTTATTACAAATTTAACTTATAACTAAAAAAATTACAAGCTAAATATACAGAAAAGGATATGGCCTGACATCTAAGGTCTTAAGTCAAATGGAACATTAATGGGTATAAAGTTAATTACATTGTTAAAACATCTTAATCAGATTTGTTGTTTTAAGGAAGTTTATCAAATCCGAAACATGTTTATCCTGAAGGAAACTCAAAGTAGATGTTGGTGCAATATTTTTAAAAATAGTCCTTCGAACAGTCTCAAAAAATGAGCAATTATCCAATAAATGTTCGATCGAAACATATTCGATATTGCAAAATGAACACGTTGGTGGAATTGTCTTGTCCATATAATGTCCGTGAGTAATTCTTGTATGACCTAATCTGAGCCGAATCAGTTTGGTAATATCGACTTTATCTAAGTTTTGAAAATTATTATATTTTAGGTAGTCAAATATTGTATTTTTTCCCTCATTTACCTTTTATAATATTCAGATGTTTTTGTAAATCCTTGTAATAAAGTTGTATTCATATCTATTTTTAAGAGTTTTTTAACATCTCTAAAATTAAAATTGTCAACAGTTGTTAAAGGTGAATTTAGAGCATTTTTTGCCGTTTGGTCAGCAAATTCATTACCGTTGATACCGCAATGACTAGGTATCCACATAATCTTTATTAAAGGGGCATAATTTATAAGACTACTTCTGATGTGTTTAGGGTAATAGTCATTATTGTTTTTATTCTTTATGGCTTTCAATGAAGCTAACGAGTCTGTACAAATGATATATTCTTCTTTTTTCTTTTTGACATAATCAATAGCATAATAAATTGCAATTATTTCGGCAGAAAAAACTGACGAGAAATGATGTGGCAAAAAAGCATTGTATAAAACAGTATTATCTGTAGTTATAGCAAAAGCAGTAATATCGTCCTTTTTCGATCCATCAGTATAGATGAATTTAAAGTTTTTAAATCTGTTTTTAATTTCTCGAAAAGCTTGAATGAACATTTCTTTAGGGGTTGATATTTTGTTACACAGGCTAAGTTCATCTATTATGGATTCATTTAAGTATTTTAAATAATTGTTGGAGCTTGGTAATTTTATAAACTTTAAAGGTAAGTCGTTTTTTCTGCTAAAATCAATTATTCTTTTGTTTGTAGATATTATTCTATTTTCTCTTTTTCTTTTAAGGCACTTTTTGATGGAGTTAGAGTTAGGGGTTTCCCCGCTGAATATTATATTTTTGTAGAGACGTTTAATAGCATTGTCTCGGATATCTTCTAAAGTGGGAGATTTTGTTTCGAAAAGCATATTATTAATGGGAGTTGTACGAAAAGCTTTTAATGCGATTCTGATTGCGCTATTATACAAAGTTTTAATTTTATTTAAGTTTTGTTTTGAAGAAAACCCGTATATGTATATTCCGTATTCAATTTTACCGATTATTAAGGATCTAATTACTGAGAGTATGGTACAAATATTGGATTTAAATTTATTACAGCTTAAACATTTTATAATATCAAGTCGTTTGGGTAATGATGTCAAGAGGTATTCAATATGGGAAGTCCACGTATATCTTGAGTTGAAATAAACTCCAAGAATTTTCATCGATTCTGCTGTTGGTATTGCACATTCACCTATATTAATTGACATTTTACAATCCTTTTTTCGACTAATGTGCAGATGTTTGCACTTAGTTACCGATAACGATGCACCTGAATAGTGAGACCATTGATTTATATTGCGGATAATTGGGCTTAAATCCCATTCGTGAGCATTCCGAGGAAACTGTTTTAGAATAATGAAATCATCTGCATATGCACAAAACTTTATGTCTTTGAAATTATATAGAACATTACATAGTTTGTTGTATGAAATAAGGAATAATAAAACTGAAAATGGTGATCCTTGTGGGATTCCATTATAAAGAGGAAATAATTTTGAAACATTGTTATTAACTATAACCTTTATTTGTCTATTTTTCATAAAATTAAAAACATATGAAATTATAGAGGGACCTAGTTTCCATGATTTTAATTGATCAATAATGGCATGTACGCCTATTTTGTCATAAGCTTTAGAAAAGTCCAGTGAAATTAGTGATATATGATTCCTCTTTGATATGGAATCTGTTATTAGGTTATCTACATAAAGAAGATTATCTATAACAGATCTTCCCGGCATAAATCCAATTTGTTGACTACAAAGAATTTTATTTGTCTCTGTAAACCACCTGAGTCTATTCGCAATGATTTTATCTAAGATCTTAGAGAAACAGCAGTTGAGAGAAATTGGTCGGTAAGATTTCAATAATGTTTTATCGGTTTGAGGTTTTGGGATAGGTACAACAACACTTATTTTATAGGACTGCGGAATATTATTTCTAAAAATATTATTGAATAGGATTAAGAGTCGATTCTTAATTTCGTTTGGCATCTTTGAAATCATTTCGTAGTTAATGCGATCTTCTCCAGGTGTTTTACCCTTAAGCGAATTTAAGACAGAATTAAGTTCAAACAATGAAATGGGTTCCTCTATACTTATAGCCGAATTAGAAGGAATATAGTTGGAAGTAGGATTAGTTCTAGCTTTACTTTGTCTGAATTCTGTAGAAAAATTATCATCTTTAGAATCTTTAGACCAATATTCGGCGAAAGCATTTGCAATGTCATCCTTTTGCACTATTCTAAAATCAGTGTCACATTTTCTTATACAGTGTACATCGTGATTATTATTTAATCCATTAAATCGTCTTATATTGCTCCATATTTTTGAAACTGGAGTTAAGGGATTTATTTCAGCTGTGAATTTATTTATGCTAGACTGTTTTGATAGTTTTATCTCTCTTTTAAATATTGCATTTGATCTCTTAAACTCAATTAAATTTTCTGTTGTCATGTTACGATTGAAACTGTTCCATTTTTTATTTCGTTCCTTTTTCAGAGTCTCTAATTTTCTATTCCACCAGGGAACAGTCTTTTGTTTTCGGTTTGTTATCAAGGGAATAGATTCATTCGCAGCTTGATGTACGATTTTTCTCAAATTTGCTGATTCTTTATTGACATCTTTACTGATAGGTCGAGTACTGCTGTAATGTATGAGGCGATCTCTGAATTTGGTCCAATCTGCTTTTTTAATGTCAAATTTTGGGGGTAATTTAACGCTACCAAATGAGTTTTTAGGAAATAAAGTTATATATACAGGGAAATGGTCACTACCATGGAGGTCTTCAAATACCTTCCAATGAGAGCCAATGGCTAGTTCAGGAGATGCAAATGATAAATCAATGTGTGAGAAAGAATTATGTGTTGAAAAATGAGTGGGGGAGCCGTCATTTAGAAGAATTAAATTAGATTGATTAAAAAATTTTGCAAGCGTTTTACCTCTACCATTGCTGTATATTGAACCCCACTGCTTATGCCAACTATTAAAGTCGCCTACAAAAATAACATTGGAGTGGTAATGTTTTCAACGGTTTTTACTAACTGATCTAAACTGAATTTTACACTTGGGGATATATAGGTTGATACAATTGTAAAATTAATTTTTGATGAAATGTTTGCCGAAATAATATCAAATTCGTTCCCATTCATGTTTACACTATGTTGAATTGTTTTATGAATTAACAGGGCTGAACCACCGTATGAGTTTTCAGTGTTATTCACATTGTAGATGTTGTAATTAATAGGAATTGGAATATGTTGAATCGAACATAAATGGGTCTCTTGCAATGCTATTATATGCGGAGTATGATCTTTGATTAATAAGAGCAATTCATTGTAATTATTTATGTATCCCTTAATGTTCCATTGGATTATTTTTAAAGACATAATTATAAAAGAAAGAGAAATATTATAAAAGGGTAAAGAGAACTAAATATTAAGATTGCTCTGAAAGAAAATTATATACAAATATTTAAAAATCATCATCTACAATATTTACATCATTATTATTTGTTATATCAATATTCTTCTTTTTACTTTTTAATTGACGTTTTAAACGATTAGAAATTTTTCTAGGTAAAATTTTAACATTTTTATTAGATTTTAAATTAAGAGAACTTGTTTTCTTGCACGGAATATTACCATCATCCATTAAAGAGTAATCTGAGCATACATCTTTCTCTTGTTGGTTGTTGAGGGAGGATGAGTGCATAAGAGAATTATTCTCATCCGCTGATTGTAAAGTATAATGGTTTTCGTATGCTTGATCCAAACTGGTGTTTTGTGGAGACATTTGTTGTGACGTGTCTGGTGAGGAATTTGAGTTACAGTTATCAGCTATTTCTCTTTCTATGATTGGAATTTGAGTAAGGGGAGGGGAATCGTGGAGGGAAGTGTTATTGTTTACATCTTCTTTTTGTTGAATAATTTGAGCAAAAGTGTTGAACGAGTTGTAATTTGTTGTTGTACTTTGTGAAGGTAATTTTGAGGAATGGCATGTTCTTTGATTAAGTATTTGACGGGCTGTTTTTAAATCTACTTTTTGAATGGTTTTTATAGCTTGTATCTCTTTTTCTCTTATGTAAATAGGGCACTTCTTATCGAGTGAGTTATGAAGGGTGTCATCCAATTTGTAAATTTTACAGTTTGTGCAAATTGTTGTTAGAGTACATTTTTCGTTTTTTTCGATGTCAATGTGGTGTGTATAACCACAGTTTACGCATTTTTTGGTGTCTCGGCAGAATTTAGTGGGATGACCAATCATTTCTTCGTTCGCCCTTCTTTGAATTTTTCTAACTTCAATGACGTTAAAGATTTTTAATTCATTTAATATTTCTTCTTCTGGTACTCCAATTATTTCTTTTGTGAAAATAACTCCTTTGGAGTTATTTAGGAAGTTATGTTCGGTAACATCTACGACAATCGTTTGTGAAATTTTGGTTAATTGGACCAATTTTTTGGCTTGATCAACATTTTTGGTTTTAATTAATACAAATCCACTCCTAGTTTTCTTACATAATTCCACTTCTCCGCCGCACGTTGAATCAATCACCTTTTTTAGTAGAAATGGAGAGACTTTCTGTAAGTCTCCACCAAATTTTCTCTTCATGACAAGAAACTTTGAACCTGGGGTTTTGTTTTTAAGTTCTCTCTCCTTACTAAATGATATTGGAGACTCGTCTCCATTTGCTTCACAAAACATTTTTTCTGTGTTACAGTTATATCGTAGAAATAAGTTTTTTTTTTGTTTATTTAACAGAAATTATTATAGATTTTTTCTTGGAAATACTTCAGAACTATTAAAAAACTTATATTATTATTGTTTTCGATCGTCTACTTTTATTAACTTTAAGGGTATTTAATGATTTAAACAGAATCACCTTAATTAGCTTAACGTTTTCAAATATGCAACCGATCAAACGTTCGAGCAAGACTGATGTCCCAATTTTAACAATTCCTCATCTCAGGAAACTGGTACAAATGAGAGAAAACTTAATGAATGAGGATTACTATAGAAAAAATTCAAGCCACAAATATCAATTTTCTAATACAACCTCAAAAGCTCAAAGAAATATTGCCGAACTACAATCGGACGGAATAGTTTCTGACGAACCAAATAAGGATGTTTGTATAGATGCCCTCAATAAAGAGCCATATGTTTTGAAATGTTGGAACTGCGATGAAATCGGTCATTGTTGGGACGATTGTCTCAAGGATCGAAAAGTATTTTGCTATGGATGTGGTTCTAAAAATATATACAAACCACAATGTGTGAAATGTGCTAAGAGAAAAGTCTCTATGCAGTCAAAAAACTCCTTACGACTAAACCAGAACAGCAATATTCCTTAAAAGTTCAAGTCGCACCTGAACCCTCTCCAAGTAAATACCCCATAGCTAATATCACTATACTTAAACCAGATATAAATCAAGAAAAAACTGTTCATAAATATCTCTACCCAATTCGTCCATATCATGAAAGATATCAAACCTATCTTGAGAAACGCAACCAAATTTTTTCTGTATCAAAACCTTTAACCACAAAATCTAAGCGTCCAAAAAGGTCCACTTGTCGGCTTCGACTTTATTTTCGACGAAGAAAACAATCCTTAAAATACGTCATTTCTACTATAGTCAATTCTCCGTCCGATAAAAGGTTGTATGCCAAAGTGAAATTCCTTAATTTTACTGAATATGGTCTATTAGATACGGGTGCTAATATCTCCTGCATAGGATCTGATTTAGCCTCACAGGACTTTTCAAGTTATCCCCAATATATCCCAGGAAAAACAGCGGTCAGGACTGCAGATGGATCCATTCAAAAAACACTAGGATATTTGAGTGTTGATATGCATTTTCGTGGAGAATTTCACAAATTGAAATTATTAATAGTGCCCTCCATAACACAACGCCTGATACTTGGTCTAGATTTTTGGAAATCCTTCGCATTGGCCCCTGACGTATTTGATAATTCTATTACTAGCAATCCGTCGGATAGGCCTTGCCAACTGCCTGATGTCTTATCTGTAGAATCTACGGGCGTCTTGTTCGATAATACTCTAGAGTCCTCTTACTCCAAATCTGAATTAATTCCAAATTCCGATGTTAAATATCCTTTAAACTCCAATCAACAGGTGCAATTGAAAACAATCATAGAACTTTTTCCAAGTTTTACCCAGCAAGGTCTAGGTAGAACCTCTTATTTGCAACATAATATCGACATAGGTGACGCCAAGCCCGTTAAACAGCGATTTTATCCGGTTTCTCCGGCTGTAGAGCATTTAATGTATCAGGAGATCGACCGTATATTGTCGCTTGGAGTCATAGAGCCTTCTAAATCTGCATGGTCGTCACCTATGCGACTAGTCGTAAAGCCCAATAAAATTCGCTTATGTTTAGATGCGAGAAAATTGAATCAAGTCACCAGGAAGGATGCGTATCCGCTTCCCAGTATTGAGGGTATATTTGCGAGGTTGCCTAAGGCAAATATTATAACCAAACTGGACTTAAAAGATGCCTACTGGCAGATTGGCCTGTCAGAGGAGTCCAAGGCACTTACAGCTTTCACAGTGCCCGGAAGGCCACTGTATCAGTTTGTAGTGATGCCTTTCGGGCTCTGCACAGCCCCTCAGACAATGTGCCGGCTTGTAGACATGATTATTCCGCCAGACCTTAGATTTTGTGTATTCGGATATGTAGATGACATCGTTATTGTTTCTGAAGACTTTAACAGTCATTTAGCCATATTAGTTCGTCTGTCCCAAGAATTTCGAAAAGCCAATCTAACCCTAAATATTGAAAAGTCACAATTTTGTGTAACCAGAACAAAATATTTGGGTTATGTTATAGGGGATGGGGGTATTCAAACGGACCCTGAAAAGGTAGATTCGATTGCCAACTGGCCTGTACCCAAAAATGTAAAGCAGATCAGAGGATTTTTAGGCCTAGCCAGCTGGTATAGGAGGTTTATTGAGAACTTTTCCTCTATCACATTTCCCATCACTGAAACTTTGTCATCAAAAAAGAAATTCCATTGGACTCCTGAAGCTCACAATTCCTTTCAGACCATCAAAAACCTATTAACCACTGCACCTGTTTTGTCAAACCCTGACTTCACGCGAAAATTCTACTTGCATTGTGACACTTCAGACTATGGCATTGGGGCAGTACTGGTACAGATTGACGATGATGGCAACGAACGTCCAATTGCGTTCATGTCTAAAAAACTAAACACCGCTCAAAGAAATTATAGTGTGACAGAGAAGGAGTGTCTAGCGGCAATTGAGGCCATTAAAAAATTCAGGTGCTACCTTGAATTACAAGAATTTGAGGTCGTGACTGATCACTCATCACTTTTATGGCTGATGAAACAACCTGACTTAACAGGTAGATTAGCCAGATGGGTTTTCAAATTGCAGCCTTATAAATTCACAATTAGCCACAGAAAGGGACGGGATCATGTTCTCCTGAACATATGCAATACATTTCAAATGATTAACTATTACTACTTCTAATCCTACAGAGAAAATAAGCATAAGTTCTACGAGGCCTCGTCGATCACACCAATGTAATGTATGTAGCTGTCCAGATCTTTAAGAAAACACAAAAACAAGAGAAAAACTCAAAAAATAAGAAATTCGATGTAAGTAAGTAAATTATAATCAATATTTGAAATATTTGCATATGGGTCCTTAAAAAAGGATGTATTCGAAGGATCAAATATTTCCCAAAACTTATAATTTCTATATTGTCCTTTAGACCATTTTTTTTGTCCCAAAAGGACCTTAAAATTTTGTTTTTTTTTTTTGTAATTTTGGTATCACAATATATGTATCTCTCTCGAATACATCCACAAAATTAGTTAAGGTTAGGAAACATTTTTTTTCTTATCCAGTTTTAGTTTTTTTATGCATATTAAATTAACGAATTTAATAGCTGAATACATTTCCTTAACATTTATATATCTATTACAAAAAAAAAAATTATGGAATATATTTATGATTTATGAAATATCCTAGATATACATTTTCATCCATCTGATTCGTTTAAAGACAAGTTGTCTTTAATCTAGTACATATTTATAAATCATAATACAAAAATAGCTTTAAAGAAATTAGTTTTAAATCATTACATTTAAAGCAAATGAATTTCAAAAGGTATAATCACTTCTGTTATATATATTTATATTTTCTTGAATTATTTAATTTTCTAGAATCCCTTTAATGGCTTATATCTAAATACTCCTTGTAATAACAAGATGAATCTCTAAACCATAATCAGTTTTCTTACTGTGGTGAGGTAGTTTGAAGGGAGGAAATTGCATTAGGGGTCCCAACAAAACATTATGCCATTGAGACCATGGAAGGGTTAAGAGGCACAAACTCCAAGAAACATCAGGAGTTTCTTTATACAAGTATCTAGATTGATTTTCCGACCGCTTTCCTTTATGATCTGGACCAACCGGGGTACAATAGTTGGCCAGAAAACCAGTGCATCCAAATTTAATTTTTTTTTTTTTTTTTTTTGTTATATCTCGGGAGTTTACAATAAAATATTTTTTTGTTTATGTCCGAAGGATATTGTTTGAGATCAATAACAGACACGAACCCCCCCATACACGACTGTTAGCTAGCGAATTAAAGGCTCCCAGTCTGATTGTTTTCGAACTAGTTATCAATACCTTACTACTAAATATCCTTTCTGTTCATTTGATAAGACTCAAGCCAAGGATTGAATATCCTTACAAAGTATCAATGAGAGTCGAGATTGGACATTGCATAAATAGAATGGCGCCCAACGTGGGGCGAAAAAAATCGAATCCTTTAAGGAATTTATTATCCTTTGTTATAGCGAAATAGCATTCTTTAATAAGAATTCAAGTTCATATAAAAATGTGTTTGCATTATCCTTAAAGAGCGAATTGTCCCATACATCCTCCGTCCTAACTTTCCTTAACAAATATTTTTATTAAAATTTCTTTTCCGTCATGGCCAGAGTACGGAATAATTGTTAAAGGCTCTCAGGATTATCAGTTTTCTGATGGTTTCGGAAATTTCTGACCGGGATGTCCCTTTTTCAATCTTTTCTGTACCTGTATAAATGAGGTCAAAGTAGTTTTGTTAAAAGTACTTCAAGTAAATTACCGGCTTATAGATTTTCCTTTCTACAAGACTTAGTTATCATCATCCTGATTTTATTCTGGATACACTTTGGTTTTGCTGGGGCGAATCCAAGTCCGAAAATATCAGTTCGAGGATCTGTAGAATGATGGTTTGTCTTATAGTTAGCAGTCTATAATCCTATAATTACTCCATAGCCCAGTTTGATATTATTTCTTAATCAATTCTTAGATACCCAGCAGTATTTTCCTCACTATTGCCTCACCACAAAAGTAAGAAACGTGTGGTTATATATTATTTTTGTTTTGAATTTTTAATCTATTTTCGTAAAGAAAATATATTTTCATTTCTGTTTTTTTATTATTTTTAAACTTTAAAATGTCGATACTCAGAAGTCCTATGCCGAATCCTAATTTGGAGTGTGGAACCTCAGTTGATGAGAATTTGAACTGTCATTATTGCCAAGGCGCGATAAATTCGCAAATTCAAGAGTGTTGTATTATTGACATTTGTCAACATATTTTCCATCGTTCTTGCATAGAACTAGCTTTAGCTAATTCTTCACAGTGTCCTTTGTGTAAGGAGACATTTGAACTATCAAATCTGAGAAAGTATCCTATTAATTGTGTTGAATCCAATGAGATGTCAACCCAGACAGGAACCATAAAAAAATCTCGCCCAGCTTATCGTGGGAAAGGTCGTGGTACGGCGACTAATCCCCAATGACGAGAAATTTGAGTCGGACATTACTCTCAGAAAACCTCAATGCTAGCAATAACTTGGATAATATGAACGAACTAATAGAAGATTCTACTTCTCAGATATTTTCCAATGACAACAACAATAATATTATGAATTTCTCAAATGCGGAGCAAAACCAACCAATACAAAATGCTCACATTCGAGATCCCAACACAAATAAATCCAATGAAATTGATTATTCTCAACTCAATCAAATTATTGAAAAAAATATAATTAAAATTCTTCAAAATTTTAACATTGGAACTCAGTTTCAAACCAATACTTCCTCTGTTCCAAGAAACCTTAATTCAAGGAATGACAATTCTCGTGTGAATTTAAACCAGCAACCGAACTTTGATAATGAGAATCCCCTCAATATTTCTAAACCTTCTAGTTCTGAACCAAATTCACAGATTTTACGGCCAGATAGGGTAACTTTCATTATCCAGAACTGGAATTTACAATTTGATGGTTCCAGCAGTGGGCTATCTGTTGATGAATTTCTTTATCGGATCAAGACTCTAACTAAAGAACATTTGAATGACAACTTTACTTATATTTGTAAGAATTTACCCATAATTTTAACAGGCAAAGCTAAAGAATGGTACTGGAGGTACCACAAAAATGTGGATTCCATTCAATGGAATGAATTCTGTGGCGCTTTACGCTGTCAGTTTAAAGATCTTAGATCCAATTTTGATCTTATGGAAGCTATTCGAGGAAGAAAGATGCGACCAGGCGAATCTTTTGATTCATTTTATGATGCTATATGTTTAATAGCTGACAAACTTCGACAGCCAATTCCCGAAGAGGAATTAGTAGAAATTCTTGTACGAAATCTGAGGCCAGATATTCGTCACGAACTTCTGTATGTCCCAATTTTAACAATTCCTCATCTCAGGAAACTGGTACAAATGAGAGAAAACTTAATGAATGAGGATTACTATAGAAAAAATTCAAGCCAGAAATATCAATTTTCTAATACAACCTCAAAAGCTCAAAGAAATATTGCCGAACTACAATCGGACGGAATAGTTTCTGACGAACCAAATAAGGATGTTTGTATAGATGCCCTCAATAAAGAGCCATATGTTTTGAAATGTTGGAACTGCGATGAAATCGGTCATTGTTGGGACGATTGTCTCAAGGATCGAAAAGTATTTTGCTATGGATGTGGTTCTAAAAATATATACAAACCACAATGTGTGAAATGTGCTAAGAGAAAAGTCTCTATGCAGTCAAAAAACTCCTTACGACTAAACCAGAACAGCAATATTCCATAAAAGTTCAAGTCGCACCTGAACCCTCTCCAAGTAAATACCCCATAGCTAATATCACTATACTTAAACCAGATATAAATCAAGAAAAAACTGTTCATAAATATCTCTACCCAATTCGTCCATATCATGAAAGATATCAAACCTATCTTGAGAAACGCAACCAAATTTTTTCTGTATCAAAACCTTTAACCACAAAATCTAAGCGTCCAAAAAGGTCCACTTGTCGGCTTCGACTTTATTTTCGACGAAGAAAACAATCCTTAAAATACGTCATTTCTACTATAGTCAATTCTCCGTCCGATAAAAGGTTGTATGCCAAAGTGAAATTCCTTAATTTTACTGAATATGGTCTATTAGATACGGGTGCTAATATCTCCTGCATAGGATCTGATTTAGCCTCACAGGACTTTTCAAGTTATCCCCAATATATCCCAGGAAAAACAGCGGTCAGGACTGCAGATGGATCCATTCAAAAAACACTAGGATATTTGAGTGTTGATATGCATTTTCGTGGAGAATTTCACAAATTGAAATTATTAATAGTGCCCTCCATAACACAACGCCTGATACTTGGTCTAGATTTTTGGAAATCCTTCGCATTGGCCCCTGACGTATTTGATAATTCTATTACTAGCAATCCGTCGGATAGGCCTTGCCAACTGCCTGATGTCTTATCTGTAGAATCTACGGGCGTCTTGTTCGATAATACTCTAGAGTCCTCTTACTCCAAATCTGAATTAATTCCAAATTCCGATGTTAAATATCCTTTAAACTCCAATCAACAGGTGCAATTGAAAACAATCATAGAACTTTTTCCAAGTTTTACCCAGCAAGGTCTAGGTAGAACCTCTTATTTGCAACATAATATCGACATAGGTGACGCCAAGCCCGTTAAACAGCGATTTTATCCGGTTTCTCCGGCTGTAGAGCATTTAATGTATCAGGAGATCGACCGTATATTGTCGCTTGGAATCATAGAGCCTTCTAAATCTGCATGGTCGTCACCTATGCGACTAGTCGTAAAGCCCAATAAAATTCGCTTATGTTTAGATGCGAGAAAATTGAATCAAGTCACCAGGAAGGATGCGTATCCGCTTCCCAGTATTGAGGGTATATTTGCGAGGTTGCCTAAGGCAAATATTATAACCAAACTGGACTTAAAAGATGCCTACTGGCAGATTGGCCTGTCAGAGGAGTCCAAGGCACTTACAGCTTTCACAGTGCCCGGAAGGCCACTGTATCAGTTTGTAGTGATGCCTTTCGGGCTCTGCACAGCCCCTCAGACAATGTGCCGGCTTGTAGACATGATTATTCCGCCAGACCTTAGATTTTGTGTATTCGGATATCTAGATGACATCGTTATTGTTTCTGAAGACTTTAACAGTCATTTAGCCATATTAGTTCGTCTGTCCCAAGAATTTCGAAAAGCCAATCTAACCCTAAATATTGAAAAGTCACAATTTTGTGTAACCAGAACAAAATATTTGGGTTATGTTATAGGGGATGGGGGTATTCAAACGGACCCTGAAAAGGTAGATTCGATTGCCAACTGGCCTGTACCCAAAAATGTAAAGCAGGTCAGAGGATTTTTAGGCCTAGCCAGCTGGTATAGGAGGTTTATTGAGAACTTTTCCTCTATCACATTTCCCATCACTGAAACTTTGTCATCAAAAAAGAAATTCCATTGGACTCCTGAAGCTCAGAATTCCTTTCAGACCATCAAAAACCTATTAACCACTGCACCTGTTTTGTCAAACCCTGACTTCACGCGAAAATTCTACTTGCATTGTGACGCTTCAGACTATGGCATTGGGGCAGTACTGGTACAGATTGACGATGATGGCAGCGAACGTCCAATTGCGTTCATGTCTAAAAAACTAAACACCGCTCAAAGAAATTATAGTGTGACAGAGAGGGAGTGTCTAGCGGCAATTGAGGCCATTAAAAAATTCAGGTGCTACCTTGAATTACAAGAATTTGAGGTCGTGACTGATCACTCATCACTTTTATGGCTGATGAAACAACCTGACTTAACAGGTAGATTAGCCAGATGGGTTTTCAAATTGCAGCCTTATAAATTCACAATTAGCCACAGAAAGGGACGGGATCATGTAGTGCCCGATGTCCTGTCTAGGATACCTGTTGATGAGATTTCAGCCATAGACGAAATAGAACCCGAAATAGAATTAGATTCCCCATTCTTCAATGACAACGACTATCAAATATTGAGAAATAAAATTACGAATAACTCCTCAAAATATCCCGATATTAAATTAATAGACAAATTTGTATATATCAGAACAGATCACTATACTGGTGATCCAGCCCAAACAAATAATGCTTGGAAATTGTGGATTCCTGAAAAAATGAGACACTCCTTGATAGAAAGGTTCCATAACAGTCCTGTAGCGGTGGTATGGCAAAAACCCTGGACCTTATTCGACGTCACTTTTTCTGGCCTGGCATGGTGACCGATGTCCGTGAATACATCCGAACTTGAGAAACGTGTAAAATTTCCAAACACCCTAATTACATTTTGAAACCCGAAATGGGGAAGCTGGTCCAAACAACTAGACCTTTTCAAAGGTTATATGTAGATATCTTAGGACCTTATCCGCGCTCAAAAAATGGACACATAGGCCTATTTATTGTCCTTGATCAGTTGACAAAATACCACTGGTTATGTCCTCTTAAGAAATTAACTTCAATTCCTATTCAAGAATTCTTACTGAAAAATATTTTCCATGCATTTGCTGTACCGGAACAAATTGTCAGTGATAATGGTACCCAATTTAAATCTTACGAATTCAATTCCTTTTTAACAAAGTTCGGAGTGCAACACATTTACACAGCTCTTTATTCGCCGCAGGCTAACGCATCTGAACGCGTCAACCGGTCCATTATTGCAAGTATTCGGGCATATCTGAAGAAAGATCAACGTCTATGGGATGAATACTTGTCGTATATTAGTTGTTCCTTAAGGAATTCTCTCCACCAAACCCTTAAATGTTCCCCATATTTTGCCACATTTGGATTTAACATGGTCACCCATGGAGATACCTACGCTCTCTTGAAAAACCTGCAATTACTTGATGAACCCCAGCTAAATCTTTCTAAAGAAGATCAGCTTCAACTTCTTCGGAAGGACCTTCGAAGTAGTATTTCGGCCGCACATGAAAATAATAAAGACCATTACAATTTACGCACTAGATCCATAAGTTATACTGTTGGCCAAACTGTTTTCAGACGCAATTTTGCACAAAGCAATGCGGAAAAGAAATTTAACGCTAAACTTGCTCCCATTTTTCTACCAGCCAAAGTCCGGAAAAAAAATTGGAAACGTTTATTACGAATTGGAGGACTTAAATGGTAATCTTATCGGGACTTACCACGCCAAAGACATAAGGTCATAATTATTCTGATTCCGATTAATATCGTAATTCAAAGATCGATATTACTCGGTTTTGTGAGAAACTACGCTCCGACAATAACTCACCTAGCCAATGGTATTAAAATTGTGTGCTGGGATACTACTGCTCATTTGCCCTACATTTTTTTGCGTTATATTTTGCATCACTATTTTGTTATCTCTTAATGGAAAATGTAACAGGAAATGTAACCAATCTGCTAATCCCAGTATTGTGTCAATCCGGCCACACATGCAGTGTTAGCGCAGAGGAAGCGTGCTGGACTCCGGGGCGTAAGGACCTGTGATCAATTCCCGGTTAGAACAAACTATTTTTATTTTGTAAAACTAAATATTTTTTTTTTTACGATATTACGGTTTTGGATAAGAGGCGGAGCTATTAATTCCGAGCTATGTAGTAGTAACTAACGGTCCGTCTAAAGTATAAATTACGTGTGTATTGTCAATTAAATTCGCCGTAATATTGCATGTTGGTGGTGAAAATCAAATACCACGAATTTGGCACTCTCCTCAGTTGTAACAAATCGACAATCATTCTTTTGCTTCCTCGTTCTGATAGTGTGAACAACAATTAAGCGAAGAGAAAAAAAAAACCAACTCATTTTTGCTTGTTTTAAACTTAACAAAAAGTGCATATAAATCCGTAAATATCAAAGAAATCCGGAAACTTTATGTAAAATTGGTTCCACAATTTGCTTGGAAAACACAACTAAACTGTATTTCAAGGTATTTTTTAAGCGCTACAAATAAGCAGGATTGAAAAAACTAACAAAAAGTTATTTAAAAGGTTTCTCCAAAAAAAAAAGACCTCTGATTTTTTTTTCGAAGTCCATCGACTTCACTAAACCAAAAGAGTAATAAATTAAAAACAAGGTAAGCAGTGGCGTACAAATGCTATGCAAGTTTGGTGTTAGACCAGTTATTTTATTTTTATAGATTTTCCACAATTGTCCTTATCCAGTTAACAAGATTTACCGCCAGTTGGAACATCATTTTCACCTTTTTTGCTTTGGACAATTTTTTCTACTATCTTAATTACTACCGACGGCAAAACCGTTTTTTCCTTGGAAATCTATCAACAGTTGGAAATTGTGTAAAACCGGCCATTGTGTAAGGCTACATGCCTTCAGCCAAGCTTTACGACCTCACATAGACAAATCCGATTTCTTAAAATAACTTCTCAACCGAGTGACGGAGTGTTCCGATGATTGAACCAAGGTCGTGGCTGTAAATACACAAAACCTATTTATAAAACACCGTGTCCAAACACCGGCGGTAGCCCAGGGCGTAGGAAGCTGGCTTTGTTCGCCGTCTAGAAACCAGTAACGTGGGTTCGAATCCCACCTCCGGCAGTATTACAATTTGTATTTATAAAATTTGTGAAATCAAGTCAGATAAGTTCTTTTAAATTATTATATCATAATTTCTATGAATTTCTCCTGAACATATGCAATACATTTCAAATGATTAACTATTACTACTTCTAATCCTACAGAGAAAATAAGCATTATCCTTCCTTCACACAACAACACATACAAAGATGTTCTACGAGGCCTCGTCGATCACACCAATGTAATGTATGTAGCTGTCCAGATCTTTAAGAAAACACAAAAACAAGAGAAAAACTCAAAAAAATAAGAAATTCGATGTAAGTAAGTAAATTATAATCAATATTTGAAATATTTGAATGATGTATTTGAAAGGATCAAATATTTCCGAAAACTTAAAATTTCTATATTGTCCTTTAGACCATTTTTTTTTGTCCCAAAAGGACCTTAAAATTTCGTTTTTTTTTTGTAATTTTGGTATCACAATATATGTATCTCTCTCGAATACATCCACAAAATTAGTTAACGTTAGGAAACATTTTTTTCTTATCCAGTTTTAGTTTTTTTATGCATATTAAATTAACGAATTTAATAGCTGAATACATTTCCTTAACATTTATATATCTATTACAAAAAAATTATAGAATATATTTATGATTTATGAAATATCCTAGATATACATTTTTCATCCATCTGATTCGTTTAAAGACAAGTTGTCTTTAATCTAGTACATATTTATAAATCATAATACAAAAATAGCTTTAAAGAAATTAGTTTTAAATCATTACATTTAAAGCAAATGAATTTCAAAATGTATAACCACTTCTGTTATATATATATTATATTTTCTTGAATTATTTAATTTTCTAGAATCCTTTAATGGCTTATATCTAAATACACCTTGTAATAACAAGATGAATCTCTAAACCATAATCAGTTTTCTTACTGTGGTGAGGTAGTTTGAAGGGAGGAAATCGCATTAGGGGTCCCAACAAAACATTATGCCATTGAGACCATGGAAGGGTTAAGAGGCACAAACTCCAAGAAACATCAGGAGTTTCTTTATACAAGTATCTAGATTGATTTTCCGACCGCTTTCCTTTATGATCTGGACCAACCGGGGTACAATAGTTGGCCAGAAAACCAGTGCATCCAAATTTAAATTTTTTTTGTTATATCTCGGGAGTCTACAATAAAATATTTTTTTGTTTATGTCCGAAGGATATTGTTTGAGATCAATAACAGACACGAACCCCCCCCCCCCCCCCCCATACACGACTGTTAGCTAGCGAATTAAAGGCTCCCAGTCTGATTGTTTTCGAACTAGTTATCAATACCTTACTACTAAATATCCTTTCTGTTCATTTGATAAGACTCAAGCCAAGGATTGAATATCCTTACAAAGTATCAATGAGAGTCGAGATTGGACATTACACTGTGCAGGCTTATGACAAAAGTTGCTTATGCAGTTCCACGTCGTCGTATAGACCCTAATATACGGCAACATTCGGAATTTTTAAGATTTTAACAGAATTTTATACGGATTTTAATATTTTGAAAATTGCCAATTTTGTACCAGATGGTGGAGGCACAAATCTTAAAAATACCGAATATCGGTAGGTACAATTTTCAATACCAACCCTCATAGACACAATACAAATTGTTCTGCCGAATGTTTAGGTTTTATATCAAATAATGTGGGCTGTATCGTGATTTCAACAGACAGACAGACGGACAGAGAGACGGAGATACTTTACATACAAAAGAAAAACCTTCATGGCAAATTTTATAAATATGGATTCCCGAATTCACTCAAGTTCTTATCGATCAAAATGTTATTACTTTGTATTACTAATGCGCGATGTAGCGATAGCCCCACCGTATTCCGCCTACCTATCGCATACCTCATGACAAATTTTATCGTTCTATCTTTTTCGTCCACAGAATTGGCATTTGTGTCTACATAGAAATAAACAAACACTGCAAAAATGTCAATATTTTCAAAATCCTTATCACTATCGTTTCTAAACATCTCGTCCGACAGTTGTTGAAATTATTCCAGTGACAGCTCATTTTATTGTTTACAAGCGTACAAAAACATTTTGGTGAGAATTTTCCAGGAAAAAAGTTTTTCGTGCAAGAACTTACACTGGAACAGAAAAAAAAAATTGACTCAAAAGAGCTAACGAGTTGCTTCGCTTGGCCGAGTGAACGAGTGGTGAAGTATTGAATTTGGTTTTCTCCGATGAGAAAACACTCGTTGTCCAGTAGTTTGTAAACAAACAAAATGATCGTGTTTACTTGCCAAAGGGGTCAGCTGAAAATGTGCACCTTCGGTTGGCCACCAGAACTCAAGCGTCGGCCATTGTGATGGTGTGGCCCGCCATATAGCCGATGGTTAGATCAGAATAAATGCCGAATATTATCGCAAAAATATTCTGGAGGGTGTATTAAAGCCTTGGGCACGCAAAAATTTTGGCCGCAGATCTAGGACATTCCAACTGGAGGCATCACCATCGCACTCAGCACGCGCCACCCAAGAATGGTTACAAAATGAGGTTCTTCGCTTCATTTCCAGCGCACAATGGCCACCAAAATCTCCGGTTACCAATCCTTTGGACTATTGTGTCCGGAGTATTTTGGAAAGCAAGGTTAGCACTAAAAAATACCAAAGTGTTGATCACCTCAAGCAAGTGCTTCGCCGGGTATGGGCCATAATACCGCAGAGCAACATTTGGGCAGCGTGTAACGGTTTCATTGGCCGTTTGGAGGCCAATTCGTGCCAAAAGTGACCAATTTGAAGAAATCTAAACCTATTATACAATTTTATGCTATTTTCGACATATTTGCTATGATTCAATACAATTAAAACAAGTTAAAAAGCAGTAAGTTCGGCCAGGCCGAACTTTGAATACCCTCCATAATTTGGAACGAATTTGGAAATTTTCAAAAAATAAAGTCCTTAAATTCTGTTAAAATTTTAAAAATACCGAATATAGCTGTTATATTGGGGTCTATATGACATGGACCTACATAGGCCTTGTTTTCCATAAGTCATTACCATATTCAAATTCGAAACTTGAAATAAACGGTGAACAATGTAGCTAAAATCATCAAAATATCGCATATAGGGAGGAGGCTGTGAGAAGACCTGCACCTGCATAGACAATTTCCGTCACAGGTTGTAGCATCCATTACGAACTTCAAATACGACATCTCAAACAATTGTACCTAAAATCGTCAAAATACCGAATATTGGGAGGTACCGTTATATGGGGGCTATCGAAGACGTGGACCTGCACAGACATTTTTTTGTCGTAGGCTGTTGTATCCATTACGAATCTCAAATACAAAATTTGAATCGGGAGGTACCGTTATATGGGGGCTATACGAAGACATGGACCTGCACAGATAATTTTCTGTCATAGACATGGCAAAATCGATTTAGAATTTTACGCTGATCAAAAATATATATACTTTGATGGTTCTGACATGAGTACTTCGAGGAGTTACAAACGGAATGAAAAAGTTAATATACCCTCCATAGTATGGTGGAGGGTATAAAAATGTAAAAATTATTGCGTTTGACTTTAAGTTTTTTTTTTATTTCACCCTTATATATTTATGTTTTATAATGGACCCCACTTTGGGGCACTGCCTAATTAGTGTCATCATTTCATGACTTCATTTCGAAGGTTGCAAGCCAGATTGGGTGGCGAAAGTTTAATCTTCCAATAATTAGGAATTTAGTGTTTGTTTTCTCAGAAGATACCTACCCACATAGTGCTTCTTGATATTAGATAAATCACTTAATTTAGGGATATAATTTTTCATTTTGGGAATTTCAGTTCATCTTTTAAAATAACTTTGTCATTCCGTTTAACTTTGTCATTCCGTTTGTAACTCCTCGAAATACTCATGTCAGACCCAACAAAGTATATATATTCTTGATCAGCGTAAAATTCTAAGACGATTTAGCCATGTCCGTCTGTCTGTCTGTGTGTCTGTCTGTGTCTGTCTGTGTGTCTGTCTGTGTGTCTGTCTGTGTGTCTGTCTGTCTGTCTGTCTGTTGTAATCACGCTATCTTTCGAATAAATTCAGATAGAAGGCCAAAATTTTGCACACATGTTATTTTGTATATTTGTAGACAGGTTAAGTTCGTAAATGGGCCATGTAGGTCCAAGTTATCATATAGCCCCCATATAACGATACCTCCCGATACTAAAGCCTAAGACAGAATACTGAAGCCTAAGATAGAAAATTATCTGTACAGGTTCACGTCTTCGTATAGCCCCCATACAACGGTACCTCCCGATATTCGGTATTTTGATGATTTTAACGACATTATTTACCGGGATTGTTTCAAATTTGGTATTTGAATTTCATAATGAATACTACATCCTAAGTCAAAAAATAAGCCATGTAGGTCCACGTCTTCGTATAGCCCCCATATTCCGTATCCCCCAACATTCGGTATTTTGGTGATTTTAGCGACATTATTTACCGGGATTGTTTCAAATTTCGCATGTGAAGTTCGTAATAGATACTTCAGTCCATGCCAGAAAATTGTCTATGCAGGTTCACGTCTTCGTATAGCCCCCATATAACGGTACCCCCTATCTGCGGTATTTTGATGATTTTAGCTACATTATAATCAGATTTTTCTTCAAGTTTCGCATTTAAATATTGTAATAACTTTGACAAACGTTGCCTATGTAGGTCTACATCGTCGTATAGGCATTCGGTATTTTAAATATTTTGACGAATTTTAAAAGGATTTTATTTATTTATTTATTTATTTTTTTTTTTTTTTTTGGAAATTGCCAAATTTGTACCAAATGGTGGAGGGTATTAAAAGTTCGGCCCGGCCGAACTTATAGCTTTTTTCTTGTTTTTATTATATTTATTTACCGTGAGAAAGGGGCAGGGATTAAAAGTTCGGCTGGCCGAACTTCACATATTTTTTATTTGTTCATTACACGTTTAGAATTGACATAAATCACAACTGTTGAGGTTAAGTTGCAGCATCGCCGTACTTTTTCTTTCTATTCCGTTTTGCCTAGTTTCCGTACGAAACTACTAAAACTATAATCTCGAAAATGCGCATGTGGATTATTATTAATTCATTGGTGCAAAATAAGGTTGAACTTTGAAAATATAAGGTACTTAAAATAGAGTTGAAAGTCTGGCTCTAAGAGACAGTCAAATGCTTGTCAGTGTGAACCGTACATTAAAACAAATTAATGTATCGATTCGAAATGTCATCGATACGGCACCAATATCTGAAATAATGAAATTTACTTTTAAATCTATACCATAAACCCAAATGGCTATGTAAGAGATCATTTAAAACCAGTAAAGAAAGTCTTAAAGTCGGGCGGGGCCGAGCTATAACTATATCTGAACCGATCTTCACCAAATTTGACATACTAGCTTCTAGACTCAATTCGGTCGTAAGTGCCACTTGGGCAAATATTAGACGTTTGGTGCACAATCAAAGTTAAATTGAACAAAGTCATATATGGGAGCTATATCCAAATCTGAACCGATCTCGATAAAATTTAGCAAATGTATTTCTGAGCTATATTTGATATATTTCCCTAAATATTGTTGTTACAGAGTGAATATTATGGCTGCGGACAAAAATAACAAATCGGATGGACAATGTATATGGGAGCTATAGCTATATATGAACCGATTTCGATCAAATTTGGCGTACTTATTTTCAGGTCCAATCTGATCATACGTGCAAAATTCCACACTATTCGGACTGATATTGTACGTTTGGTGCACAATAAAAGGTAAATCGGACGAAGATATAAAATTCTAGTAATATTTCAAAACTAGAATATTAAAGGTTACTGATCCCTTTAGATATTCTAGTTTTGAAAATAAAGAGCTTAATGTATAACAGTGTACATTTTTGTGCATAAACACGTAAAATTACACCGAATCTGTGGCCTTAGTTATGCTCCAATTTTGCAAAATAGTCTCTGATCAGTTTAGATTACAAATTATTAAATTCCTATACCTAATCTCATTCAGTTATTAAAAAAAAAAAAACAAGTAAGAAAGTATCGGTCGATTGCCGACAGATGTATACCCTCAGCCAATGTTCGATTATTTTAAAATATTTTAACTTCTTTTATGATTTTTCAAACTCTTGACCCTCTATGGAGTGGGTTTGGAAAGAATGGGTCAATATTGTCCATTTCGTATTGGACCTAAATAAATATTATTATGAGTTTTGCCTTATTAAGGCGAAGATCATATGTTTTATGATTTATGTGTTTGATTTCTCTTTCGAGACGAGCTTAATGATCTGAAATTTGCAGTGAAAAGGAAAGCCAGATGGACACTATCACACACTCACCACTATGCGACGCGTTTCGCCGTTGGTTAAGCGGCTCATCAGGCATATTTGGTGTGGATGATGGCTTACAAGGGCCGTTCTCTGGAAAGTAGCATATATTTTGAACTTATTGCAAATTAGCATATGCGAATTATACACTAGAAACTCTCCAGGTTCGACTCAAGTTCTATTGGCAGATCTTTTTCATCACTACACCTAGAACTGACGCAAATATTAGGATTTGCCAAATTAGAGCAAAATTAGATTATTGCTTCCCTTTCTGTGCAGAAAATATTTTTTTTTTTGCAACTTTCGACCATTTTTGGGGAGGTAGCAGAAGGAGTGGACCGATTTTGCCCGATAACACCAGACCTTGGGTTAATGTAAATATTGGGATGTGTGAAGTTTGAAGACAATCGGACTCTTACATCACATTTTATGAGAGTTGCAATTATTCAAAATTTTGACCATTTATGGGGGAGGTACTTGATGGAGTGGACCGATATTGTCCATTTTCACACCTGACCTAGCACTGACGCAAACATTAGGATTTGCAAAGTTGGAGCAAAATCGGATTATCCTTTGTATTTCTATGCAAAAAATATATTTTTTGAAAATTGCGACATTGTGTGGGGGGGAGTACCAGAAGGAGTGGACCGATATTACCCATCTCCGAACCTGATCTATGTTTGACAATAATATTAGGATGTACCAACTTTGGATTAAATCGGGTACACCCTTCGAGAGTTATCGTGCACACTAGCCAGCCAGACGGACGGACGGATATCTCTAGATAGACTCCAATTGTTCTGAAACGGATTTAATCCAAAGAGACCTAGGGTCTAAAACCGTTATTTCGACTAGGCACGTTTTGGCCGTATCGAATTGTATACCCTCTGTAGCCATATGCCTGGGGTATAATAAACTTTATAATAAACGTAAAGAAACCAAACATGTGGAGGTACTGCTATGGGCTAGAAGAAAATTGCCTCCCCAAACATATTTTGCAGCAAAGATTTATATGTTTGCAACAGTCCCAAACATAACATATGTTTGGGAACTGCAAGTTTTATATGTTTAGATACAAGTTTATATGCAAGTAAATATATTTTTAGATGTATTTGTATACTTTCGCTAGAAATAATGCTATGAATAAAAAAATGCATTTTTAAATGATTTGGTAATTTACAAATTTTATTTCATAAAATAATAATATATACATATTTTAAATAGTAATAATAATAAATAAAATGTTTAATATAAATTCTATAATTCATTTCGGCGATATGAGATCTTTCTCTCACTTGCTCGTCAGAATCTGCTGAAGATACGCCGACCGAAAAGCACTGTATCACATTCAAAAAAAAAGTGTTCTTCCCTCCAATTAGCAACTCTATTTGGAATATTGTTGTTAAAAATAAAACATTTTGCACAGGTAAAATAATTAAGTAGTCCAAATGATATAATAAAAATAAATTCAAACACAACGATAGTGGTGCGGCAGCGAAGTCTTATATCAACCAAAAGGGCTTTGTTTCCACCTTGTTGTTGAATTTGCATGACGATGGAAAGAGAAAATCACCACGAATTAACTTGAACTAAAGTCAAAAGCGGAAATGCATCTGGATGAATACGACGTATAACAAATAGCAAAGCAACCGGCAAGAACTTGATTCGCCTATGGGTGACATTCTTCATAGACAAATGAAGATATAGACAAAGAAAAGTTAGTTTTGTCTTTTTATCCATGTTAGTTAGTTTTGTCTTTTATTTTGCATACTCAACATGCCAATTTACGCGTTATCGTTTTTCAAGAATTATCAAGTGAAATTTCCAAAATTTTCGATGTCATCATGTACTTTTCACATTTCTTTTATTAATTAAATTTAAAAAATACAATTTTCTTTTTGTAGAAAAAAGAACATTTACATGAACATTTTGAACAACAAATGGAAGAAACTACTATTTTAGAAAAGTAATGGCAAAAGCTAAATACTTATGAATGGGCAAAAAAAAAACTCAACGATTGATTTTTGGATATGTGTATACGAATTTAAAAATGCTTTAAATGAAAACCCGTTCAAGGAATTGTTTTCTTTTGCTATGAAGTTCTTAATTTTTACCATTTAGTAACGCAGAAGTTGAAAGAGTTTTCAGTGGCATGAATATTATAAAAACAACCAGTAAGGAAAGCTCAAAAGTCGGGCGGGGCCGACTATATGATACCCTACACCACTATGCATATTTAGTAGAGCTCTCGTAAAAAGGTTTATACGGGGCATTTCAGAGCTCTATGATATTTGGTACAAAATCAAAATCTATCTAATTTTATCGTGCATTTTACGAACTATAGCTATCTCTGAACCGGGTTTCTCCAAATTTTACGTATTAGCTTCTAGACTGAATTCGGTCTTATGTACGAAAATTCGGGTGATTTGGGCTGATATTGACCATTTAGTGCACATTTAACCCGAAATCGGAAGAATATATGTATGGGAGCTATATCCAAATCTAAACCGATTTCGATAAAATTTAAAACAGCTATTCCTGTGCTCCATCTAATACCTGGTACCAAATATCACGGTAGTGGAGTGAATATCACGAATGTATGGGACTAAAACACTAAATCGGATGAAACATATATATGGTTGCTATATCTATATCTGAACCGATTTTCACTAAATTTGATATACTTGCTTCTAGGCTGAATTTGGTCCGATATACTAAAATTCAGTCCATTTGGACTTATATCGGCCATTTGGTGAACAATTAACCCGAAATCAGATGAAGATATATATGGGAGCTATATCCAAATCTGAACCGATTTCGA